>NC_068943.1:64393983-65643983 GCF_026419915.1 Harpia harpyja
CAATGAACGCAGTTGGTTTATTCCCCCCAGGAGTTCCCTCTGGTAGAGTATGTCAAAGTACTCCCAGCCGTCAGTCTGTCAAGTCTGCTCGGATGTTTTGGAAGACGGCGTGCTCTGAATGGGAATGTAACAATAGCAGGCTGATTTTTCAGCAGCCAGCACTGATAACTCTGATAAACAGTCTTCTTGAGGTAAGAAGTGACGCATATCAGAGGTTCCTGCCTTATACGCCAAGGTTATTCGTCATATAATTGGATATTGTTGGAGAAAAACATAATTATCCCAGATTTAAAGGCATAAGGCCATCTAGTTGATAATACGTGGTCAAAGATAATTATTTGCTGCTGAATCCGCTTTAATCTTTCCTATTCGTTTACATTTAAGAGATGTGACCTAACCAGGTCTTACTTAAACAAAGCTGTGACTTACTGCCTTCATGATTATTGTTAAATTAGAGACCTGGCAGTCTTGGAATGTCATTGCTATGGTAGGGTAAAACTTAGATTCTCCTAATTCAGAAGTCCAGGAAGTTATCAGCTGACAAAAGCAAGGAACACATACATCCCCCAGCAGATGTGGAGGTCTAGTTCTAGCTCCAGCCAGCACAGAGCAGGTGTAGTGAATACCTGCTAATGCCATCAAGTTCTGCATACACATTGGCCTATTTCACCCTACAAGTGCAATAAAAATTCCAGCTGATGCACAGGTGGGGTCTGTCATTAACTGTGCCCAAATTTGCCACTTTCAGCTGACCCTGGGCTGCCCAAATGATGGGAAACCTCACAAGACCTAGACAGTCTCCTACTCCTGTCCTCACCTACCTCTTGTCTCTGCTTCTGCTCTCTGGCTGCTCAGCCATCCCTCCACTGAAATTGTGTTAGAGCTGGGTCCCACCAGTCCTAATCATCCCCTTGGAACTGTAGTGGGAGTTTTTATCACATTGCCCATTGACTGACCCAGGAGATTCTAAGAAGCAGCTGGCTTGGCTGCCCCAGTGTGCTGAGGCAATTAGTCATCCGGTGGGCTATCTCCTGCTTCCAGGAAGTCAAGGACTATCACATCACAACAGGTTTTAGCTCCTGCCCCCAGGGAAACAAACACATGAAAGCTCACAAAGTTACACCAAACAAAGTAGTTCCTCTGGCTCAGGCCAGCTGCAGATCCCAGCAGCCTTCTCCCTCGCATCTCCTGGCACCAGAAAATTGATATATCTCTTCTCCTTCAATGCTTTGCTCGATCATGTGATAGGAAGTCAAATTCCCTGCAATGCTCGCTCTCTTTCACATACTAACGCACACTTCCGTGTTTCTCATTATAAACATCCACAAACCATCCACATAAGCATTACAAAACCTTCATCCTATACAAATCCTACAAATGCTATATGCTACTTTTAAAGATAGATTTTTGTTCGAACAGCCTCTTGGCTGCTCATTTGCTTTTTAACATTCCTAGCATGGTAACCATACATTACAATACTTTCTTCCCTAAAGGCTGTACAAATAAATGAGGCTTTGGCTTTTCTCCAGATATTTTCCCATTGTTGACAGGAATATCTGTTTTTAGACCCTTTCCCGTTTTTCCGTAAAGGTAGCCTTATCTTCTTGATCCATCAGTAACAGTTAGTTACTGATGTGGAATTCAGGCTCTTTGAGGCAGCCTTTCCTGTAATTACTGTTTCTGTCATTAATTGTCCCCTGAAACTTGGGCTATCTAAATGGGATTTGATGTAATTCCTTAGGCTTATATAGGGAAAAAAAAATCCTACCAGAGTTCTTTGGAGGTATTTAATTTCATTGCCTTATCATTATGGAATAGCTGTTAATGTTTGTAAGCTCTTTTGCCATCATAGGCTGCATGTGGAAATAGATAACCCTGGCTGAAGCTCTAGATTGTTTTTGGTGAGTGAAGTGGGGAAAAGTTTGTAAGAGACTAGTACTGAGCCAAAATATCAAGACTCATATAGATTCTAGGCTTGTTTAGTCATGTTTTATGCATAGATCCAACATATTTTCATGCATATTTTTTCATGCATAGATCCAACATATTAAATAAATTTACAAAAGAAATTACAGAATTTTATGATAAAAAAATCTCCTAGTTCTGAAGCCTTTGACTATTTTCTCTTGCTCCATTAAATTACTGCTTAAGAAGGAATTTCATCTAGGAAAAGGAAAGAAGGCAGGAGGCAGTAAGTAATAGAAACGCATTGGAAGAAGGGGTTGAAGAGTACAAATGAGGGATCTCAGCTCTAAGCAAGGAATTTATATTGCACAGTACCAGGAGTGGTAAATTCTCTTCACAGATAGCACATAGCATCACCAGGGGAGCAGCGTGCTTTCCCCTTACCTCTTTTGTACCTTTATATGTCCACAGGAAGAATGTTCATATCTGAGGCTTCCTGACAGTCAACAGAAAGACGCAGGCATTTTGAGAGCTCTTTTCAGCTCACAATATAGCAATGTAAATACCTCACATGAATCAAATGAGCTATTTCTGTTGGTTAACTAAAAGGGACCCGAGGATGACTAGCTCAAGAGTTTCCTCCTCTGTGAGGAGGAATAATAATAAGAGAGGGTAATAAGATTTTGAGAAGGCTCACATGTATGAAGAATCAGATGTCCAAGACACCACTTGTTTGCTCAAAACCTTCTGATGCCCTTTTACTGAGGAGTCATGTTTAAAAACAGCCAGTTCTGATTATAATTAAGGGAATTTTAAAACACTTGATTGCAACTGGTGTCCAATCTTTATTTTTTAAAAATGATCAGCCAGAGGTGTAGAGAGGGAGTCACACATTGCCTGATATTTATGGTTCTATTTCTCAGTGTCCCACATGGGGGGGGGGGGGGGGGGGGGTGTTTGCCTTGTCTTTCTATGTCTGCACACATACCTACTCCACATACATGAGCATTAGTGGGAGTGGATGTTTTCTAGAAAACATACAATGCCCATTGTGCAATACTAAGCAAATGCAAGGTACTATATTGTGTATGTAAAAGGCATTTTATGTGGTATAATAGAGAAAAATCACTAAATTGGACATGGTCCATGAATGCAGATAATATTCCATGACATGGGACGAATTAGTCCAGCCAAGAAACATGATACCACATATTTAAAAAGGAAATTTGGCTCTTTAAGGAATGATGATACCTTTTCCCCAGCTATTGTATCTTTTCCATCATAACTTAAAACCTCAGGTTATGATTTTATGATATCAATGTGCAACGTATTAAAAAGATATCCTTCTTAGTGAGATAATACTTCTTCATTAGTTCCTGAAAATCAATTCATTTTGGATGCTTCTAACTGCATTGTCTGGAATCAGGACACCCAAATCAGCAGATCTCTTAGAAACCCACTGCTTCTAGGTTTTAAAATCTACCGATTCATAATGAAAAGGAATTTAATACATTTAAATGCTTTTAGTGTAGCACAATTGGAGGAGTTTTATGTAAATTCTTAGCAAAATTTAACAACAAAATGAAACAAGTATCTTCTGTAATGTGGAAAACAGCATATGTGAAAGAAATACATGGAAATTGCTTAGTTATTCAGAATGACAACTTTCCAAGTTCTATTACTGCACATCAGTTCTGCTCAGGAACAATAGACCGTTACTTTCAGATGGGATGAGAAGATCTTCTTCCCACCCAAGGCTGCACAGAGCAGGAGCAGAAAAATCACACGCAGGAATGTCTGCCTCCCTGTCTTACTGTTTCACAGCTCTTCATACAGTTTAGCTCATGTTGATGAGCACTTAAGTGCTAGCTCCTCTCAGAGATGCACGTGCCTTCACTTACGATGCAGAGCAAACTGGCTTGCCTCAACATCAACAGTACTTTTTCGGTATTTAAGTGGGAAGGCAAGGATCTGTTGCAGCTGATTTCAGTGCTGCAGCATGCAGTGCTGGCGATAGGCCAGACAGGGCAATTTCTGAGCACGTCGCGCTTCCAAAGCATCTCAGCCTCCAGCCGGTCCCACGGCTTTGCCCAACATGAGCCAGGCTGCAGGTGTGGGCTATAGCTGCCAGCTGTAACCATTCAGTTGATCCATCAATTGTGGCAGGGCTGAAATAAAAGATGTATTAGGGAAGCACTCTTCCCTGTGTTAAATTAAGGGAAATGACTTGTCCCAAACAATATAGGGGATAAAGTAACTGAGGCCTTTGTTACTTGTGGCTATGAAGGATGATTCTTAGAATTGGTCCTTATCCCACTTTTCTGACCAAAATATTGCATTGGCCACAATGCTATTTTAAATTTTCCCTCATAATATATTCAGGTTACATAGATACAAATAGCATTTATATCCAACACTTTTCAGTAGTGTTCACACTTCAGCCATGGGTGAACAGCAGAACTTACAGTTATTAGCACAGTTTGCAACTGTCCTCTCACCTAATAACCCAGATATTATTGGCAAGACAACACAAATAATAAAAGAAAAAAATATGTTCAAATATCAATGAACAAAAAAATATCTTTTAAGTACTTCTTCAGAATAAAAGCCGCTACAGATGCAAGACACTTTTTTTCAATAGTAAGTGGACTGGACAATAAGATAGCTGGACGTATCTAACACCTCCTGAACATTGCACCTGCCGAGGACCTCAGGGGTGGTTGCAAGTACTCTGTCCCTGACCACACCTGGCCCAGGGGAAAGCTGCTCACACATCCTGCAAACCGAGATGCTCAGGCCTGGAGGTTGGCTGGGGAGACGGCACTTTGCAAGGTCATGCAGGGCTGCCAGTGCTACTTGGCTCCTACTCAACTCCCTGAAAAAAACACCACCATTTCTGAACATGGCTAACAGTGTTACATTTCAACATTTATTTGTTAGTTCTACTGTCTTGCCAATTGCACTTGAACCCTGAGGGTGACTGGATAGCTATAAATCTTGATAGTCCAGAATAACTATGTTTGAGACAGAGCCTTAAAAGTACATGTAAGTATCTGAGAAGAGGTATAAGGCCTCTGTTCCTACAGTATGCTAAAGGTTCATTACTCCTAACATCTATGTTTGCTTTCTTCCTTTGAAGAAAGGTAAGACCATTCCCGTATTAGCCATAAGAAAAGAGTTACAGATATACAATGTGGCAGGTATAAGATGCTAGAAGCCACTTAGTTCTGGTTTTCTTATCAATCAATCAACATTATCCAGTGCAGCACAGTGCTTTTGCAGCTTACATCCCTGGACATCTTCCCAGAGAAGTCAGGGGGCAAGAGAGAAAGGAGAAATAGGCTCCAGATCTCGTCCCAGCCCTGAGGTGTCTCACATTGCCAACCCTGCAACCAGGAGGAACTCCTGAGTTTAGGCAGCTTAGATGATACAGCCAAAGTAATTAAAACTAATTTCTTAGTATCACACAGGCAATGTGATAAACCAGGCAGCTGAATTCGTATCTGCTCAGAAAAGAAGTACATTACTTTTTAAGAGTATGTATAATGTGTGACAGATATTTTGGATACTCTTGAGCTGACATCTGTAGAGATGTGAGACCATTACAAAAGCACAGCTCATTTTCCTTTATTTTCCCATAAGGACTGTAGAAAAGAAAGGGGAAGGGAGAGAATGCTATTAATACAGTGAAACCCCATAAATAAGAATAGATATTGTGAAAACTGCTGAAAACAAGACTGGTTTGGTTATTCTCTTAACTTATGAATATTCATACAGCCATTACCATTGCTGTTTTCTCGAGCTTCAAAGTCTGAATTGGCAAAATCTATACTTTTCAAGCAATACCGCTGATATGTTTAAGTAGGTAACAGGCAAACCTCAAAAGCTTTGGCGAGTCCATTTTATAAAAAAAAAAAAAATATTTAAAATTCTGCATGTTTGTTTCAATTTATCTTAACATCTTGGAATTCAGACAGAAAACCTAAGATCAGAATTTTCTCATGAGATTCTCCTCCCTGGAAACAACTGAAGGGTAGCACCTTCTGCACTGTTCTCATCCTTCCACTTCTGATCTCAGCAGAAACTGAGGTGCACAGCTGACTCCAATATTTATTTATTTAGAAAGCAATGGAACATTTTGAACCTTAAAACAAAAAGAAAGAAAGTTTCATTGCTTGGATTTCTGCCAAAGATGTGATGAATTGTACTAAACAATTGTTAAACAGCAATTGTTATAATTTAGGGCATTTGGTCTGTGCCAAATGCTACTCCGCTGTGCATTATTGTAATTTAGGGTGCAAGCAGCTTGCTTACCCAAATATCAGCACAAAACTTGGCTGGTTAAATTATCTAGCTGTTTTCCCATGGCTCCTCTTTGAGTCGAAGGGAAGACACAGGCTCTGTGATACAGTAATTCAGAGCAGAAGGCTAATTTAGGTGCTTTGAATTGTACCCTTGGTGACTGCCTCATTCTCCGTTTAAGTTAGTGGCCAAGCTGGGTATCTAAAGTCGGCATTGTAAAAGTCTCCCTGTTTCTTACACTGACCTTTGAATGATAATTAGGACCTGTCTGTATAACATCTAGTAAAACAAGGCTCCAACCACCCAGACATCTGTTACCAAATTGATCTAATCCAAAATGATTTGTACTCCCACATACACACTGAGGTATATTGGCATTTAGTAATAAAGAAAAAAAAGCAATTAGGAAAGCTATATTTGGCTTTATGCTGCAGGAAAATGACAAAAATAACCTAATATTGATGTGCATGTTAAATAAAACTTCTATTTGCCTTTAAGATTTAAATATATAATCTACTAAGTTAGTATTTTTCATCTTGTCTAGACCAACTATCGCCTGCTTAATAATTGTCTGCTCCTTTCATTATCTTTTTTATAAAATAAAAGTATTTAACCGTAGTAAATAGCTACCAGGCACTGAATGTATATAGTTCTCTTTTACCATTCATTGTCTCCTGTTTCTCTTTCCATAGTTTAACGTTGCTTCAACAGGGAAATTTCTGCCAGTCCCTCTTACCACGGTACATCACGTCCCATTGGTCCCAGCCACAGGAAAGGGCATTAAATGCAGAGCTGCTAAGGCTGGTTTTTTACCACTGTTGGTTCAAAGATATTTGAGTGCTACAGAAATGCTATCACGTCTTCCTCTCTCTTCTGTGCCACATACAAGATACCTGCAAACCATTGAGCTCTTTACCCAAATGTATCCCCATTCTTGCATTCACATTGTCCAGTGCTTGCTCTTGCTTCCACATGCTTTCAGATAGAAAATGTTCAATAAGATAGCTACAGCAAGCTGAAATTTTTTCAGTGGAGTAATTTTGCCTCAGAAAAGGTAGTGTTATAATTTTTTCTGAAAAAATTATTTTTATTGACATTTTTTCTATGAGGGAAAGTTGCTTCTTGTTTCTCATTTTGTTAAGAAAACAACCAGCATCACATTCTGACATTTTCTGGTAATTTTCCTTCACTATTGTTTCATTAATTTATTTAGACTTTAATATTCTAACGTGTTTATTCAAATGTTATTCAAATACCAGGTTAAATGTTATTCAAATATCAGGTTATAAGATCTGTTATTCTAATGCAATGTTTTGAAGTTATCTCAACAGAATACTTGCTACATCAAAAGGAAAAAAATATTTTCTCAGAAGTAAATTACTGCAAATTTTTAAATTCTGCCTGATGGACATTTGGTTTTAACTTCTAATTTCTAATAAAAACAAAGTCTGACATTTTCATAAAACAAATTCTGCTTTCCAACTTCCTACTGCTGACATTATTTTTATTATGTTAGCAATTGTATTCTGAACTAAGGAACCACACTTTTTAACAGAAAATAGTAAGGAACTAGCAGGCAGTCCTAGATGAGCATGCACTCCTGTTTATGCTGTGACTAGCAAAGGAAGTTTATGTTCATGCAGAAATGAGACTTAAATAAATATTTCCTATTGGACTTATATAAGCACATGTCATGGCATAGTTGGAAACCTGAGATTTAGTCATTAAAAAACCAGCTGATGTAGATGGCAAATGTCAGCAAAGGAGATACAGTTCATTTTCCAGTTCATTGGCATAGGAAACTAGTGGTTTAATAGGGTGATAGGCCAACTGATGTTTGATTTTTTTTCCACACAGTCACAAAATTTGGTAAAAGTTACATCACTTCCTTGCACACTAGCCCCGCTAAATTGTTTCCTGTGCCAATGTTCCAGCTGAAGTTGGAAATACTGGAGGATTTCTTTCCCTTTCTGAAAAGCCAAAGTTAATGGTGGCTGAAACCAGTTTCATCTGGTATTACTTGAATATTGATATTATACTTTAAAAATAACAGCAAAAAATATGTAATGGGTTTCATTGAAGTGCATAAGAAGTTCCTGATAAAAATAACAGAAACCATTTTACTTATTTAGTATATGCATAATATCCCATTAAAAACAAGCCAGCATTAGCAAGAAGATAGACTAGAGCATCGTTTGGACTTTTTTTTAACTCTGATTTTGGGACACAGTAACAAACACTCTATAATATCTCCACTTTTCAAAGCACTCAAGAGCATGAACAGAGCTGTATGGAAAGTGAATACAGAACTGGGGAGCACAGTTGTCCCTGGCAGTTCAGTGCTCCCTGAAGCCCCCAAATTTTCTTTCCTTGGTTAATGGAGACACATAGCAATCTCCTTCGGTCAGCTTCTCTGAGTGTGATCAGAACTTTGCAGACTTCAAAAAAAGGATGACACTTTGCCAAGCCTGTGTTTAGAGAGAAGACAGTGCCTGTCATTCTAAGGATCTGAGCTTGGTTTCTGAATTAAGCATATTCAGACTGCAACTGTGGGTGGCAGAAGAAGTTTGTGGGAGCAATCACTCTTATGTTTAGCTCTCTCATCCCACCCAAAGGTGGTTGAAAATGGTTTTGTTGTTGTTTCTAGAGGATCTCTGTCAGCAGAAGACAAACTAAAAAGAGTAACCCAAAAGTCTTAAATTGTGAGATTAAGTGATGTCTTGTAATTGACTTGGCATATGATATTGCAGGCCTCAGAAAAACAGATCAAGCACAGGCAAATATAGTCATTAGTGTTGAACAGATAGTGAAAAGGAAACAGAAATTTTGTCCTGACTATCCCAGCTGAAAACTTCTGAAATCGCATGGCTACTGATGGAAGGAGATGTTTATGGATGTCAATACTATGACCAAAGCTCACATTTTGATGTGTGGTTAAGGTCTGGGGAAAAGTCTGTATACAGTACAATATTTGCATGACCATCTTATCAAAATAACCTGAATGCTTTCCTCTTTTTACTAAGCTTTTGATCAATTATAGATTTTTTTAAAATAATGTATGTTACAATTGCTGTGTATCTAAATGAATATTGCTATCATAAGAGCTGTGCAGAGCCCTGCAAAATGATGTGTGATTGGCTGGATTGAAAAAACAAAAATCGTAACAGATATCTTAGGAAACATTGGAAAACATTTATGGTTTTACATATGGTCAGGATATCTTGGAAAGCACACTACAGCTGGAACTGCATTACTAAGAGAGGCCTGCCCAAACACATCTGAGAGAAACAGTTTTTCCAGAAAGCCTCCCCTCCATCTGCAGATCTAGTGGATGCGTTTAACCAGTTTTAGATAGCTCTTCCTCCTAGGCTATCTACTTGGAGTTTTTTTCTTTCTGCAGCATAATCGGTAAGACTACATTTCAAGTGGAAGCTGCAGTGAAGAAAAGAACCACCATGTGTTTGCCTGATTATCACTGGGGTTTGATAGCATGGTAATAAAATGCCAGCACAGGGGTAACAGCAGAGCTCCAAAGCTGCTGATCCTGGTGGAGCTACATTTACACAAATGCATTTGTAAGAAGTGCAAAGAGCTTGATTACAGTAAGTATGGCCTGATTTTGTAGTCATGAGAAACTACGTCAGAGGGAGCTTAGTTTATCACTAGGATGTTTGTGCATCGTTGTTAGACCTTTCCCACGACTCCCCAGCTGTATCTCCTGTCCATCCCCGCAGGACTCGCTGTTGTCATGCAAGATGCAAAGAGGGAAATGAAGCCTTAGCACTTCTGTGAGAGGGCAAATAACCTCAGCTTTGGGTTATGCACATCATCGGAAAGCTGATGTGCAGACAGAATGAAGACACACTAAGTGTGGTTACAGCATGAGCATAAATGTAGAAATGGTACTCGAGTACCGTAGATATTTCATCTGAAATACACATCTGTATTTGTTTCGCTATAATTTAGTGGCCTAGGTATTCAACCTGCCCAAAGCATCAAGCTTATTTAGTCACTGCTAGTAATATGTCTGCAATCAGAATGCACATGGCATCGGGCAAAATCCAGTTCAGTGGTATTACTTTACACATTGCAATAGGAATAAATTTGGGAGAGGTCTGCACAAGGCCTATCCCTAACTTAGGCTATCCTAATGCTCATTATAAGGTCTAAATGGGATTACACACAGAGATAAATTTGCCATTAATTATTAAAGTAAAAAAGACAAAAACTGAAGAATAATGAGTAGATACTCTGCAATATTAATATGGGCAGCCATCAAGTATCTAACAAGTTTAAAAAGTTAAGGAATATGTATTAATTTTATTTCAAGTGGTGCTTCTTTTCCTAGTCAAATATTATTTCCTCTCCATTTTGAAAGCTAAAAGGAAAAACTAAGTTATCAGATCTTGTGATATCTGGTTTACAAATGAAGGAGCAAGTCCTATTATTCCTCTATATTTATCATCATATTTATGTCCCATTACTCCTCTATATTTATCATTATATTTATGTCACATTTAATCTTACTGTACTATGCTTTCTTTGACAAAAATTTAAACTAGATATCACTTAATGCAGATTTTTGGCTACTCACTTTATTTTTATAATTTCAAAAGACAGGAAAAGATGAAATCATAGTTGCAAGTCTCTTCCATATACCACAAGGGGCAAGGATACCATAGGCTATCCGGCCACTCATGCCATCTCATTAAGGTAATAGGTGAAATAAGAAACATTTCGAATGTGGCGCATCTCTAGTCTTTCAAACTGCTGCCATAATTTTTAGATACTTATGTCCCAACTGAGAAAATATGTATGCGCATGCTCAGCTTTAAAGACGGCAGTAATCCTTTTGAATTCATTGAGACTATCCAGTTACTTAACATTAGTTACGTATTTAAGGGAGATGAGTCTCTCTCATTTGGTTAGTCCCTTTTTCTACTCAGTCTTTTTTCACCTATTCACAAAAAGGAATCCTGCAGGATGCAGCAGTTATTCTTGTCATAGGGTTATTACATAAAATGATGACTAGCATTTCCACTGTCACATATAATAGGTTATTATTTTCTGCCTACCTGATTTCTACCTACATTTTCAATTAAATGCAGTGTTCTTAACCTCTCACTCCATTACCCTAGTCCATTATTAAGCATCTGTTGCAAAACTGTTGCAATGATCACTGTGTAACAGCTTCTTTTGGGATGGCAATGAGATTTTCTTAAATCTCTTTACCTTGGCTCAGGTAAATCTCGCTTGCACATAAGAAATGAGGGAGGAGATAAACTAATAGAATCCATCAGATACATTGTGCAACACAGTTAACTATAGTGGTGGCAATTCCCTTCTTACTCCTCCTTCAGCTTATCGTTATTATTTTCTTATTATGGTTTATTAAGGTGATATGAGTCTATTATCTGTTATCTTTTATTTCCTTTAAAGCCACATAGAATTTCACCCTGTATTGTGGGAGAGTTTAAGCATCAGACTCAGTATGCTGAACTTTTAATTTTCCAAAGCAGGCAGTGGAAAAATTACACAACCTCACTGTTTCCAATTAGTTATGGACTTCTGTTTATTCCTTTACCACAAGCATTTTTGCTTAGTTAGTAGTACAAATTGTTAATCATAAAAATGTGCTATCTATCTCACATGTTCTAAGAATGAAAAAGGAACTGGCTCCTTGCCCTACAGAACTCAAGCAATCCTCACTCCTCCATTTCCAGAACCTTTTCCCAAGGAGTCTGATTGACTGATGACAACAACTAAAAGATTACCGTGAACCCACAGAACACCACTGCCTGTCTTCAACATTTCCCATTAGGTGAGACTCCCAAGGAGTGATGCTATGTGCAGCTTAGGCAACAACAAATAGTACATCCTGCCATTCTCTTAGAAATTCATTTCACCGTCTCTTGACAGTGAGATGGTAGCAGATAAAAAAGTCTCCTACTATGTACCTTGAGTATGCATCCAAAAAAATGTTAGTACATTGATGAGAATTCATAGTAACAACATTAAAATGATGTCAGGATTGGGAAAAAAGTTCTGAGATAGATTTTATAGAATTTAGTATGTCCAGTCTAGAGCAAAGACATAGTAACTGTCCCCAAATAAATATAAAATTATTCATATTTAATAAAGTAATGACAATGATAGAGATAACTAAGAGTAATTGTTCTTATTAGTAAGAATAAAATAAAAAATAATAGACACCTGGAACGAGACAAATGTGGGGCAAAGAATAAGAAAATTATATTAAGATTTTTAAACCAATCAAAGAAACCTTCCAGGAGGTCATTAGAAAAATACTTGCAAGCTCTGCATAACTCTACCTGCTTATGTTTCTTCTGTCATATTCTCCAACTTTCTCAGGCACTCTGTTCCCTTGTCCCTTCTAAAAGTTACTCACTCACATTCTTGTTTTCTCTACTGCTCCTTTTAGGCTGCCCTGCAAATGTGCAGCACTTTTTTTTTTTTTTTTTTTTCACTTTATGTGTAAGGACTGCCCCCCAGCATTCACCATCTTCTCTTTTATCTTAAACTCACATCACACCCCTGAAGCCTTCTAAAACTTGATCCCAGTGATGGTGTCATCACTTGGTTCTGACCCTAGGCCATGGCCCAGCCTATTGTCTCTGCGTGACTCTGTGACCCCTAGGACAGAGGCAAAGGCATACTTTTCATAAGTCACTACTGATTTAAGATGGTTCTGCTAATAAGCGCTGTCTAAAGACGCATGCTTTACACTTTCTAAAAATCGGTATCTGATAGTCTTTGAAACTGGTCCCTACATTTGGAATATTTAACATTTGCTAATCACTTTAAAAATTTGCCAGTCTTTTTCCAATTTTTTTTTTTTTTTTATAATTTACTTTATAAACAGACAATGTCAAATCTTTTCAGGTGTCTGTTTGGAAATGTAGTCTTAGTAAGTTGTGCCACAATGCAGTGGTGTGGGTTAGTTGGAAGAATAGACAAAGTTTCCAATAGTAATGAATCTGCCACTCTACTAATTCATGAGCCATTTTTTTTCAAACATCGGCTATCAGATAGAAGTGAGAGGAATAATAGAATATAACTTCTCCTTTACAATGCTCTGTTAATACAGAAAGGCAAAGATGCCTCTGCTCTAAGGAAGCTGTCAGCAAAGTTGCAGGCTGGAGGTCCCAGTATCACTTAAAGTACTGGCAAGCAGGAGGTCATTGCTGGGGAATGAAGCTTGGGGAGGAAAGCAAAAGGAAAAGGCTGGGGGGGTGGAGGGGGAGAATCAAGGATCTTTCTTCACCATTCTTTTTTTACAGCTTTTGTGTGTCTGGACTGATTTGTTGTGGGAGAGCTGCTGGAGACAGTATATTTGGCACAGGACAGGGTAGCTCAAAGCCAAAAGGATGGTGCCATTGCCAGTTTAAACCATGGGTTTTCTTTTTTTTTTCTCTTTCCCCCTCCCTCCTTTTTCTTTGAAGGAAGGAAAAGAAAAAAGGGGAAGAAAGGGAGTTGCAATGAAAACCAGAGCAGTGGGTTAACAACGGCCCTGCAGGCTTCAGTAGACTGGAAAGATACACGAGGCACTTCCTCTACCATCTGGCATGCAATTCTGCTGCTGCTGCTCTTAGTACATAACTTTGGAGTGAATAAGCAAACAAGTAAAACTTTTTAAGAGACACCAATTATGAAACATCAGCTATTAATCTGTCAGCTTCTCCCTTCCCTTTTCTCCCACCACAGTATTCCTTTCCTCAAGTCTTTCCTAGTTCTCATGTCTACCTGTGAAAATATGCACTGCCTTGTCAGGTTTTCAGATCACTCCGTTCGCCTTTTCGTTGGCATTGCTTCTCAGGATGAACGAAGGCCAGAGCTAATACATTTACATTTACATTTCTCTTGTAATCACTTAAGCTTCTTTGACTCGGAGTCAGAGAGAAATGCAGTTAGTAGCAATAAAGCCATCCATCTCTGTTGAAAGATTTCCTTCAAGTCTGGCTGGAAGCGGGAATGCAAAAGACAAGTTTTAGGTGAGCCGATCTTGCTTAAGGACTGTTTAAAATGCAGTCACAAATGGCTGGGTACACTGCTGTGTAGGACTGTGTTATGTTTTAGTTCTGATGGCTTTTCTCAAGCGCAATGAAAAGTGTTATGTTGAGGTCACATCTTCAAGTTGGGTAAATCATCACAGCACAACTGAAGTCAGAGAAACAGAGAACTTGCAAAATCTGAGCATTTTGTCTCTTAGAAGTCTCTGAGAGTGATGCTACAGCTGATTTTTGATGCTGAAAACCTCATAATCAAATATGTATCTGCCAGGCTTTCCTGTGAGCAGCTCTTATGTGGCTCCATTCTTATAACAAAAAAGACAAAAGGAAAGTCAATCAGCAACAGCAAAATCTTGGATGAATTAAGGATAAGTAATCACTGAATTGTAGTACAATTGTGAAGCACAAGTTTAGTAAGAATAAGATGTATTAATTTACAGACTTACGCATCAATGCCAGGCAACACTTTTTACACAACTTTTTTTTTTTTTCATTTGCAACTCCTGATCCTTAAACCGTCCAGAAAGCAGGGGAAAAAAAGAAACTCCAGGCTACCTAGAGCAGTTGCTTTCATTTGACACTAACTTTCCCAGAAAAAAAAAAATAGTGTCTGTTAGGTTTATTACATAGCTTCTTGAAATACTAAAACTATAACAAAAACAGACCTCAGTTTCCAGGCATTTGCTTTTTGACTGTCCTCCTGCTTTGCACCTGTAGAACTGTAAGCGAAAACAAATACAGCAATTAATGATTCGATTCTGACTGCCTGATCCTATCCACAAGGCAGGTATGTATCCAAGTGACCCAACTACAGGTGGCACAAAACTTTTCACAGTTCTAAGGATATAAAAAGGTAGTGTAGGTTTTGAAAACTCAGAAGAATTGCTACTGCTGCTATCAAGAGGGTTGGTGGCTAAGTTCTGTTAAGCACTTAAATATTCAGATATTCATCTAAAAATTGGGCTGGGCATCTGTGAATACATGCTCTTCCAAGATGTCTGGTATTTTTTTGCATCCAATGAAGCTGGAAATGCCACAAGGATAGCCTTTCTTTCACAGTGCTCTGGCACTTCTGCTTGCTCTTTGCCCCAGCAGGGAGCAGGAAGTGCAGAGGTAAACAAAGAGGAAAAACAATAACTGAAAAAAAAGTTACTGCAAGTCCTGGTAGCTCAAAACCAAAATGAAGTAGTTGGGGTGTAAGGTTTAACTCGCCCAGTAGGCAAGTAGTCTTTTAAGACTTTTGGACTTCAGTTGCCTATTTATCCCTTTCTAACAGGAACAACATTGCTTTAAAGAGTAATTGCACAACACGCACTAATATGAAAAACCTAAAATATCACAAGAAGCCATATAAACTTAAAAACCAGTAACATTTCCCTTTCCACAAAATTATAAGCATAGATTGTATGAATGTGTTAATGCCTGCGCTACTGTACTGCACATCATCTATTTGTTTTCTTTGTTCTTAACCCCTTTGTTCCAAGAGTCAGGATATCCTGATGCTACGGACTCTGCAAAATAACAGTACAACAACAATAGTATAATTCTTTGGAAGCACTTCACAATTTTCAAGACAGAGCCGCCTGAAAGTGCAGTATGCTAACAGTATGGCACTACAGCCTGCAGTCAACATAGGGCTAGTTTTTGAAAAGCAGTAGAGTTGTCGGTTTGAGGTGGGAACATTAAGATAAGCATGGCAGAGGGTCCTAGAACAGGGGAAACAGCACGCTGCCCCTGCTGATGCTGGCGTGAGGAGGAAAGGCTTGTGCACTCCATTTTCTACATGGAAGGGTGTTTGTTAACTTTCAGTCCATTCTCCTGGCTCCTCTTCATCTGTGAAGGAAGATCCTGCTTGTTTGCCAGTTTATTTTTCCATCTGGAGAGACGGCAGAACATTGAATGTAACCTGGAGAAGACAAATGTATTACTACGCATGCTAGGAAATATTATAATGCCCACTAAAATCCCATTAAATAAGTCTTCTGCAATTTTACTAAAAACGAAGTGCTGGTGCAAGGGCCCACCCCCCACCGCTCTGCTGTACGCTCTATAAACTAACAGCTAAAGGACGGACCAGTACCAACAGCAGGCTGAAAGGGAGATACTCTATAAAGGCAAAATAAAAGTTCTGAAAATCGCAAGGACCCTCCCGGCCAGGGATCCCCTGGAAGGGAGGGGTGCTGCTGCGGTGCCTGGCCAAAGGCAGCGAACAAGCGCAGGGAAGTGCTCGCTCACGGCTGCAGAGCCCCGGCACGCCACCTCATTTCTGCATGAGACACAGCACCCTCCCGGGCGGCTTCGCCTTGTTTTTAAAGATTAGCGATGAATAATTGTCTTCTCGTTGGAGCCCGTGAGCGATCGCTGCCACCAGGCAGCGTCCTAACGTGAACCCATTCAGGTGGAGCTTTGCAGCCAAGGCGAGGAGGACGCGGGGCAGACCCCGCACCCTCCCCACAAACCGCGATTCAGCAACTCGTCGAGCGCCGGCACCTTCGCAGCCCTTCTGGACGCTCCGCTCGGCTGCTTCCCCTCGGGCTGCCGTCCGTCCCAAAGCGGAGCAGGCGGGGGGGCACCGCGCGCCGCCGGCGGGCTCCTGCCCCGCTCCCGGCCCTCGCAGCCAGCGGCGGGACGTGAATCACCGCCTTTCCCCCCCCCGGCCCAAGGGCAGCCGAGGTTACGGCGGGCTTTGACTGAGAAGCCAAAACCCCCACCGGCTCCGTAGCCAGCCCGGCGAGGGCGAGGAGGAAGGCGGGGGTGGGGGGGGGCTCCCCCACGGCATCACGGCAGGGATAAAGTCAAACCGCCTCCTCCCTGCCCTCCTCCTTAGTGCACAGCGGGGCGTGAGGGGTGGCTCAGCCCGCCCAGCCCCGCTGCACCCGGCTGCCGCCGCCGGGCTGCGCCGGCCGCCCCCGCCCCGCCGTGCTGCCGCCGCCGCCGCCGGCAGCAGCGGCCTGAGCTCCCGCCCCCGCCCCCGGGGCTCGGCGCTGCGCCGCGCCGGCATGAGCGGCGGCTCCGCGCCTGCCCGCCAGCCGCTTCGCCCCGGCTGCCGGCGCCTGGCGGCGGGCTGAGGGCGCGCAGAGGGCGGGCGGCGAGCGCGGCGGCCGGAGCCCGGCGTTCCTTCCTTCCGCGCCCGCAGCGCGGGACCGGGACAGGGACCGGGGCCCGGGCCGGGCGGCGGCGGGGCGCGCCCCCTGCGCGGGGCGGCGGCGGTGGGCGGCCGGGCGCCCCCGCCCCGCTCTGGATGCTCATCGCGGCTGCTCGGGCCGGGGGGTGGCTGCGGCTCCCCGGCGGGGGGCGCGGGCCAGGATGCCGGTGCTGGAGCGCTTCTTCCCCGCGGCAGAGCCGGGCAGGCGGAGGAGGACGGGGGAAGAGCCGATGCCCTTTCCCATGGGCAGCCTGCCCGGTTATCAGCAGGGGACCCTGGCCTGGGACTTGCCCGAGATGATCAAGATGGTAAAGCTCGTTTGGAAATCCAAGGGGGAGCTCCGCGGGGCGAAGCACAGAGGGGTTTTGGAAAGCGAGGATGCCCTGGGCTGTTCGGCAGGTAGGTTTCCCCCGCCCTGCTGCTTGGGGGAGCCGGGGGGCAAAGGCGGGCGGGGGACGGGGGCGGCGGGGAGCCGCGGCCGGGGCCGGGCAGAGCCGCTGGGGCCCGCGGGGCTGCCGCCGCCGGAGCGGGGCGGGTTGGAGAGGCGCGGGGCCGGGGAGCGCTGCCCGACGGGCGTCCGGGTTTAAAAACGTGCTTTTGGCAGCTCTCGCTCTCTCCCCCCGCGGACGCACACGCGGAGTTTGTGCCGGCTCGGGAAGCCAGGTCCGTTTGCTGAGGGCGCGCTCCCGTGCAATCTGTTGCGTGCTTTTACACGCGGGGTGGTAAAAGCTCCGCTAAAAACTAGAGCGAGCAGCTCCGCGGCTTTGAGGCTGACCTCAGCCAGGGCAGCTGGGCTCGGTGCTGGCGCGGGGGAGCCTCTCCCCGGCCCGCAGGGAGCTCCGCAGCGGCGGCCCCGCGGTCAAGGTGCCGGGGGGGGCGGCCGGGGGGTGCCCCGGGGCCGCCGGGCAGCTCGGCCGCTGCAGGAGCCGGGGTGGCTGCGCCCGCCCCAGCGCCGAGGGCTTCCCCGGTTGTTTTCGCTGCGGCTTTCTAAGCGCATGGCCTCTCTTACGCCGCCAAACTTCACCCTGATCTTGGAGTGCGCTTGGCTCGTTTCACATGACCTTCCCGTGCTTCCCATCGGCAAAGCGGAGCGACACCCTTACGATTTGTGTGTTGCTAGCTAGTATTAAAAACTTGAGACCCATTCTTGGAGTAACGCGGCCCCATCCCACTACTTTCTCTTTGAACGTGGTGTATTACTGGCTAAAGATCACATGCTTTTTTATTAGCGGTATAAATCTTGCATGTCAGTTTTTTCCTAACTCACTAACAGTGATGGAGCCATACGGCACCATGTCAAATGCTTTATTGAAGTCCAGGTTAGACTTCTTGCATTTTCATTTGGTAGAAATGAGTTGTCATGTTACCGCGGTACTTCTGATTAGTCGATACCACATCTTACCCCATGCTCCACGCTGCTTATGGTTCAAAACCTTTCGCCTTCTGTCGGAGGCAACTTCTTGCCTCCTTTGAAACCTCTTGATTTCTGTTGAAGTCAGGCTCATAGGCCTACGGTTGTCTCAGTATCAGTTGATAATTTTTTTTATTCTCCTGTCGTCGTACTACCGTGACTTAATAGACTTACTGAAACTGTGTGGCTCGTTCCTTCAGAACTCTGGATTATTTCATCTCCGCAACCTGGTCACTGAACTCTTCCAGTGCATTTGGTCTTCAAAGATGATGCCTTCATCTTTCTTTGCTGTACCCTTTATCGAAACCTAATTTACAGTATTTTGTACCTGAATAATGTAATTTCTTATGTAGAATAACCTCACTGCAGGTATTTCAAAGTGCGTGTCTGTGTAGGTATGTATTCTCTGTGTGTGTGACTGTATATATAAACTTGAATAGTAAATAAGTATCTGTGTATCACTTTTGGATGCCCAGCGAGGGTAGCTGGTTGATCATTGTATGTCCAATATTTCGGATGTTTGCAGTTAAACTAAGAAATGTATGGTTCACTTTTGTTTTGAAAAAAGGAAGATATGTTCTCAGGCTCCGATAAAGATGTACAACCTGCCACCCCACTCTTTGGGAATCACTTCAGTTTAAAAGAATAATAAGTAAGAGTGTGGTGGATAAAGAAAGAGGAGGTCAAATTGCTCTTTAAGACTTGGAGCAAATCAGCTTGTACCGTAGCCAACCGGGGAGATTGAGGTTTGTGTGGTGAATGGTGAGTGTTCAGAGATGGACCCTAATCAAACAGAACTTAAGAAATGCTGCATTGGTTACAGTTCATGTATGAGTAATGGTGGTTTTTCAGTATGCTCATGTTATATCTGGTGAAATTAGTTTCATTAGGTAACAAATGAGATTCGCCTTCAGATTCCTGGAGGCAACTAAAAATGTGCATGAATGTACAGAGACAGATTAGTCCACGAGCAGGATATGAGTAACTTGCGTTTACTCAAGTGGCTATTACTCGTATCCTGTGAAGGGACAGTCCTCTTCATGGTGCCAGATCCTATTTCATAAGCTCAATTGACTTGCACCAGTACAAATCAGAGCAGAAGATGACTCTAACTCTCAACACTTCGAATACGAATCATCAGACAGTTTCAGTGAACCAGACCTGGGTTGCTGGTTTTTCCTCCTCAGCAACAGTCATCCTAGTAGTTTTCCCTCTTGTGGTTTCATTTTAGTCACTTTAAGTACATTGGAGTATGCGGGAAAACCAGTAAATGCTGAAATCTAGTATACTTATTTAAGTGCAAAATCAAAGAATGCAGAAATGGGAAGAAAAGATAATGGTTTGGAAGGATCCATAGTATGAGGTGCTCAGCTTCATGTCTGTATGGTGTTTTGTACATGTTTGGCTCCTTTAAAAAAAAAACCAACCCTATATAAATTACATCTTACAAAAAGGCAGTACTTCAGTAGGAAATCGGGTTTCTTCAGGTGAAGCTAAAGCAAATAACTTCTGCTCAAGATACTGCTAGCTAGGCAAATAAAGGTTGATTGTTCAGTAGTAGAGTTCACAGCACTTTCCACATCAAGGGCTTTTTCATTTAAATTTCTAAGTGTTCATGTGATAACTCATGTTCTGTTATCACATCCTCATGAAACTGCTTACAGTAGAAGAGGATGAAATAGATATGGATTCTGGAAGGAAACAGTCAGGATTTCTGCCTTCCTTGATCATGTTAATAGAGATTTAGCTAAGCAAATTCCCTTGTCCTAGCCTGAGTGATTGGACTTGGCTTTGGACTGGCTTTCTAGAAAGGAACAACCCTCTTAACCACAGGTAGCAAGGAGGAAGGAGAGCTATATCTGGACATGATGTCAGTTCTGTGGATGGCAATGTCTTGGGGACCTATATAGCCGTAACGCATACCACATTCCTCTTTCCTGAGGTAGGAGTAGAGAGCTGCTAGAGAGCAAAACTGTCTGTGTCTCTTGGGCTCTCAAATAAAAGAGCTGTATCTGGGTCTTCCGTCTTCTTGTTCCATATTGAGAATAAGCTACTCAATCTCTCTGCAGAAAAAAAGTGTTGGCAATACATCATGCAGCATACAGTTGGGATGGACGAAGAACCCAGATCTCATAGAGACTGTCTGCCTGGGGTTTCTAATAATGATTTATTTTCCTTTCCAAAGCAGTAAAATTCACATCTTGAGCCTTCTCTTATTGCTGCACTGCCTTTTAAAGTTAGTATCAATTAAGACTGCAGAACTTTCTCCTGCTCCTGGCCTGCTGTTGCTTAGTAACTCTTTTTTCCCATTTCAATCCCTGACCAAATCAGCACAAAACTGTAGTTTGGTGAAGTCGGTCTGTGGCTGTGCCAGAAGTCATTTCACATACTCAAACTGGCCATGTGATAGTAAGAAAGTGCAATAATGGAATATAATTTGAAAAGTGTTGGGTGGGAAATGGGTATAATTCAGTGTCATTCCTTACAGTGTTTCAAATAGATTATTTGCAAGCCCATGCTTTTTACTTGAATAAAATAACAGCATGTGTTGATATTATTACAGTTGAATTATTCAAATAATTCTTAACTGAAACCATGTTGATCTCTAGGAGGCAACTATGTTCTGTTTATGACCCTAACTTTCTTATCACTCTCTCCTAGACTTCAGCAGCAGCTTTGCAGATTAAACGAACCTGATCAGGGAATGGGTACAGGTCTGCCTCCAAGAGTCTTCCTTATGAGCATTAGCAACCTGTTACATTTACAGTGATCATGCCAGATAACTCCAGTGAGAATTTCTGTACTGAGTCTTGCATGTGTGCAGACGTGCAAGACTTTCAGAGAAGGTGCAGAGGTACTTAGAATTATTGAGGTCCATTGAGACACTGGTCTCTGTGGGTTTTTTGAAAAAACTCTGAATGTTTTTTTCCACCTGTCTCAGTCTGTGGATGTTTTCTCAGAAATGTAGGTTCTGATTCATGCATGCATCACGTTCATTGTTAACTGATGAGTCCCTTTGCCATGAGGAGGAAAAACAAGCAGTACCACACATCACTCCTATTACAGTTTGCTGCTGGGAAAATTTCCCCCAATTATTGATGTGTCCATTTACTTCTCCTCTTCAATCAACTGTCTCCCTTCCAACTCAGTAATCTATTCAAACTTCTTTCCATCGTCCAAACTGACCTTGCTCTTTCAAACCTTACAGCTGCATGCTGAGCAATCTTGTGATGTACCTATTAGAGAGGTCAGAGTTAAATCACCGGTGCAGTTCAGTGATTGCTTGAAGGTCTTCCCTAAAGTTATTCACAAGACCTCCCAAAGACTCCATTCTTCCATGATATCCAAGGAAACATGCCTTCTACTTAATTTTTCTTTTGCAATGAACAACTTTTATCATGCTGTGCAGTAGCTTTGCTGTGCATGTTAAAATAAACTTCATGCTTCCCCTTCCCATCATTACTTATAGAATCACAGAATGATTTGGGTCAGAAGGACCTTTAAAGATCATCTAGTCCAACCCCCCTGCCATGGGCAGGGACATCTTTAACTAGACCAGCCCGCTCAAAGCCCCATCCAGCCTGGCCTTGAACACTTCCAGGGATGGGGCATCCACAGCTTCTCTGGGCAACCTGTTCTAGTGTGGATGTGCTGAACCATGTTTAGTTGTGATGTCTTGAAACTCATGCATGCTTTTGTAGTCCCACTGCAATAATTAATAATCATAAAATGCTTAAAATCTGAATCTGTGTATTACTGAGAAGCAAATGGGGGTTTGGCTAACAGCTTAGGAAGCTCAACATTTTGTGTAGTTGATGTTCAGCATGTAGGTCCCACAGATGTAGATCCCAGCAATAAATAAAACAGAGGAGCTATCAAATGGTATTGTCTTAGCATCTTACCGGTCTCTTGTGTTATTCCTTAGATTGAAAACAGCTTTGTGTCCTACTGAGAGATGCACAGCAGGCAGAAGGGCAGTTTGCTATATCTTTCTGAGGTTAGGTTTCCTTGTCTTTTTTTTTTTTTTTTAAGGTTTGTGTTGAGACTTGTTAAATCCGTTACACTTACTAGGGACAAAGAATGCGAATTTGATAGAATCAAGCTACTAGTGGCAACCATGACTGCTCTCTGACTGCTGTGTTGAAACTCCAGCCCCTGAGAGCAGGAAATATGCTCTTCTATTCTTGTGAAGAGCTGGTTAAATCAGTGGAACTGTGTGTGATGGTCTCATTACTAACAGTGAAATTAGGCAGTATGCAGTACCACTTCTATAGTGTGTGTATGTAGACCAAGCAATAAAAGACTTAGAATTCAGACCACATCTGTAGGTAGTGCTGTTCAAACATAACTGTTCAGTTTACTGGCTGAACATAGGTTAGTTACACATGTGATTTGGAGGGGTTTTTTTCCAAAATACTTTACTAATTAGAGAATTGGCTTCAAAGATTAAAAAAAAAATTTTTGAGACATTAAATCATGGTCACTGTTCAAATTCGGGTCCTTTCTGAGCATCTAACTCTTTATTTAGAAGTATTTTTAAAATGTAGTGTAGAATGAGAAGTTGAACTGATATTAGAAGTCTCTGAACATGTCAAAATGAGCTGATGTGTTTGTCAACCAAACTCTCTGTTTATTTAGGGATTGAAAATTTTCATTCCACCCTACCTTTAAGTGCTTAACCACTCTCTCCTACTTCATTCTTATGTAAATTTTCTGTTGTGGATTTGTTAGAGTTTTGGGATATTCGGAATCGTAGAATCATTTAGGTTGGAAAAGACTTTTAAGATCACCAAGTCCAACTGTTAACCTAGCATTGCCATGTCCACCAAAATAAGAGGTAGACCACGGGTAAACAGTAGAGAAGAAATAATCTGAAAATCTCAACAATTTCTGAATGGTCTTTCAGTTCAGCCTTGCTGGCACATTTTTTGTTTGCGTTATTGTGAATGCTGGAAAACAAAATTTGTTTGCAGAAATACTTGGAGAAGCTCTTCGAGCAGCTGTTCGACTATGCAGAGCCACAACAGAAAGAAAAAGATTACAATATAGAGTTAAGACTTCAGGATAAAGTTAGCAGATAAAATGTAATTGCCCAGGTTGGGTGTTGGCCAGCATGCAGAAGGTAATGCTGCTGGTGTTCTAGAAAAGTGACAGAGGTTTTATTGATATGTCAACTCAGAGACAAATCAGCAGTCTGCTAAAAACTATAAACACAAATAGAGCAAATTCCGGTGAGCTGTAAAACGGTGGTAAGATCTGTTGCTTTCAGTGAAGCTCTTCTAAATAAAGCCAAAGATGTGGCTTTATGTATAAAAATAGTGTTTCTAAAGGAAAAGCTACTGCACTGTAATACAAACACGCTTTTTGATGGTTTGGGGTTTTTTTGTATGCTTGTTTGCTTCATTAGGGTTAAAGCTGATAGTTTTCCTTTATCTTTGGTAAATTGACTCTTAAGTGCTTTATACTCTGTGAAGAATTAAACTGATAAACGGCTACCAATAGAAAGTAGTGATATTAGCCATGCCTGCCTAGTGGTGATAATTTTCTGTACTGCTTAAATGTTGTGAGAGAAACATTTAAAATGCACTGTGGGAGGCTTGATACTGCATGTAACTTCCAATTCTTCTAAAGTAGGAGTAGAGCATTGTATGCAACGTGTTTGCTATTTCATCACTCCTTCATAAAAAACTTAAAGCTTGTGGTCTATCATACTTCTTAAAACTGTTTGCTTGGATACCTGCATCCCAGACAGCTTTCTGTAGTCCTGCTTTATGAAGTGTGAGTTTGGCTTTCCAGGCAGCACAAGGAAAACGGTGCCTGTGTTACCATTTTCTCCGCTATGGTCTATTCCACCCCCCTCCCCAGAGCTCTGCATTCGGAATATGTTAAACCATGTTACTTACGATTGCTCACATGCTGCTTAACTGCTGTCACATTTCCAAGGGGCATCTTTACGAATGTGCAAACTTGTCTGAATTGGAGTCATACTGCAGGAACTCCCCAGTGTAAGCTTCTTTAGGTTGACTGAAAAAACTCAACTGACCTCAGGCTGTTTCTTTACAGCAATTAGGCACCTGGTTCTGGCCATGATGCTGTAAAACATGCTAGTCCTCATGTCTTCCTTTGGTCTGGACTAAAGAGAGCAAATCCTTAAAAGAAACCCTCTTGAGACTTCCAGCTTGAAACATGCTTTGACATATGTTAAAAACTTTTTGTAAGTCATCCTAACCTTGTTCAAAAAGAGCATTTAGCCTGCTTAATTATGGGATAAATTACAGTAACTTTTAAGTACTTGACTGGTTCTTGGTGTAGACTTGCAAACACAAGACAAAAATGTCTCAGCTCTTCATTTTTTCCTCAGCTTGCAACATAAAATTTCTTCTGTCACTGTTATGGCTACAAACAAACAAATTCTGTATGAGAAAAGGAATAAATCCTTCTTATTAGCCTCCTGAATAAAGCATACTTTTGGCTCCTCTTCTGTGGACAGCCAACTATGGTTTTCCCTCTCCCCTCTTCAAATCACTGTAAGATCATAAGAGTTCCTTGTCTTAACCTGTCACCTGCTAGGAAGAGGCATCGTCCTGTGAAAGTTCCTGATGCTACAAAGCTGAACATAGTGTGATCTAAGGTGTGTACAAAGAGGAAGGTCCAACACAACAAGGGTTTAGCAGGCTCATCATCAAGAGTACTGCTGTCAGATCTGCCCCATACTACAGTAGCAATAAAGGGGCAAAACCCTTCCGCTGCTCTTTGAACAGAATATCCTGAAGTTCACGTATCCTTCAGAGTTCTCTCAGAAAATGAAATTTTTTAAATCATTTAGCAGAGGTTGCTCGCAATCCTCGTGTGTGCTGCCCTGCGGGAGCACTCCCCTGTCCAGGGAGCTGAGGACCTGGTTCAGATTGCGCTGAAGCCAGGGAGAGTCTTTCCATGGACATGGATGGGCTTTGTTCTAAACCGGGATGTTCAGTGGTACTTCTAGGTGAAACCCTGCGGAAGGTGTACTCTTAAGTGTCTCTTCACACACAGGAGACCATTTGGAGAAATTGCTGTAAACTTCCCCAGCTCTGATCCCTTCTGAAAGGGAAGCATGTAAAGCTCCGCTTTCCTTGGGAGAGTATGAAATTCTTTCCTCTGGCTTGTGTGGAGGTAATGCCCTTCAAATATTGTTATCTCAGCGTTCTCCTGCTATCCCTGACCTAAGATAAGGGCAAAGTATTAACTCTGAGGCCTGGTTAAAAGGTGTTCTCTGCAGCTGCAGTTAGAAGTGAAGCGGTAACCTGAAGGGTTTTCAGAATGCACTGTGCTATGGCAGGTGTTGCTTCATTCCCCGTTGCTTAAGCACTGCCTTGAGATTGAAAGTTTTGTTTTCAGCTGCTGGAATTACAGATCAACCAGAATAACTCTAAACTAGGTACTACACAGTAGTGTTTGAACACTGCTCTTGAAAGTTAAATTGTAAAGTAGGTTCATCTAAGTAGAAGGATTTAGTTTTAAGCTTGGTGGAAACTATGTTCCAAAACAGTCAAAAACTAGTGTGTTGGGCAGATGTGCCAGGTGAATATTTGATTAAAAATCATACAGAATAATTGGAAAATGCAGGCACAGAACATTTCTTAAGCCACCAAATTTTGACAGGTGCAGAGAACACCTTAAGTGCACAGTCCACTAGCCTGTTTTTAATAGCTGTTGGCTAAGTTCTTCCTTGTCCAATAAGAAGTGCTTCTCTGAACAAGCTTTCCGTTAGTTAAGGTTAGCAGCAGTTAGTCCTTGGGGGGTTATCTGCGCATATATCTCAATTATGAGGAGACCTGATTCAGTGAAGCACCCAGGTGCTTACCCAAATAGCTGTGCGTTCCAAACTTTGCTTATCCAAACATCTTCCAAACAGTTCATGTGTGCAAAACTGAAGTTGGAAACCTCCGAATTGTAGGCTTTCATGGAATATTTCTTATTTCCTGCTTCCAGCCTGAGTGCATATACTGCAGGAGCAGCTGCCTTCACAGTAATTCGGCAATTGCGTTTCTAATTCCAAATGGAACTGAGAGAATAAAGGGGTGAGAGAGACTGGGCTCCTGTGAAATGCCGAAAAGAGTGATTTGATCCAGCTTGGGTTTTGCATGCAGGTTTGTCTCCTTAAAAGAAGGGAGGGAAAAAAGAATTCTGTATGCCCTGCTTGCAGATTACTTTAATGATTCAGATGATGTTCAAGCACACTAACAGCAAGAAACAGAAAACCACGTGTGAGAGATTCTGAACTTTATACATGCTGCACAGCTATTACACTTGTTTTCTCTTCTTCCTGGAAGCACTAGTGAGCATACATTTCGTGCTCTCATTTGGGAACTAAAGCTAACTGAATAAATTAGTGCTGGCAATAGCTCAGGGCCTTTCTTGAACTCCAGTTCAGTGTGTGTAAAAGAGGTGTGTTGCTTTCCATGACCACTGGAAAAGAGACTAAGCAGAGAAGAATTTACTGCACAGCTGAGAACTACAGCCCTAAAATGGCAGAGGAGCCAGGCTTTTAGGTGAGACAGTGTCAGCATGTGCTTCCAAGTGAGGTCAGTTTTAACATCCTGCTTAGAGTCAGCAGACTGAAAGCTCTGAAGAAAGCAGAGCAGTGAGGAACTTACAGGAGACTAGCAAAGGGCAGGAGTTGGAAGGAGAGAAGAGGAATTTCTCTAGTGCTGTTCAGTGCACTAGCATGTCTCACTTAAGTTTAGTCCCAAGTTCCCTCCTTGTCAGTCATGAATAAGGCAACGATCACTGCTATATACCAGTGCTGGCACAGCCTTTTCCCCACCTTCTTTCTGTCAAGTAGTCCTGCCCTCTTACTGGAAACCATAATTATGGCTGTGGATCAAGGGCATGGTGACACAGATAAGCTGCGCTTGATGCAGTTGTGCATTGACTCTCAGAGACTTTTTTTTTTTTTAAGGAGCATCTCATGAATGTTGTGAATTAGCAGCTTTTCTAGCTTCATGCATCTCAGCCAAAGTGACAGAAAATAGCAAGGAGAGCAATTCAAGTTATGGCAGCATGGGGGCTCATGTTGAAGACATGCTGCAGGCATGAGGATAGAGGAGCTGTTACAGGACTACACTAGCTCACCTTCGTGAGTAATCAGAAGATTTCGGTATGATATCTTCTGTTTCTTTCTCAATGCTAGTTAACTTATGGTAGAAGTGAAAGGAATAGTAGGACTTAACTGGCTAGTGCAAATAACGTACTGCATGCAAGGTGAAGTGCAGCAAATAATATTAAGTAGTTTAAGACAGAAGTGTGCTTAAAGACCCTCTTGTGCCTGGAGAGAAAATAAGAGAATCGGGAGGAAGGGATTTTCCTGTCTTAACTAGAATGGAACTAGTGTTCACTGGGTGGTCTGCATGGCTTACCCACTTGGTGTACTCAGGAGAAATGTATTATCTTAGACAAGATTTCACAGATCCTTGGTAGAACCTGGATGCTCAGACCTCCCCTAGTAACTAGGTCTGAAGTTCTGGTTCATTAAGATACAAGTCTGATTGTAAGTGTCCAAGAAGCTACCTGATTAATGTCAAATAAATGCTTAAGCTACCTACAGAATCCAGTGTTCTGGTTTTCTGAGTTGTAAGATGGTGTCTGTAAAATGTGATCATCTACTGAAGGTGCGTAGCTATTAAATCATTGTTACATTAAAGACATGGAATTCAGAATAAAGTTATAACCTCTAACTAGGCACTCTGCAAGCTCAGTTAATTTCCCAGTGGAACAGCAATAGAATAGATCTTCCCTTCCCCCGTTGCCAGCACTGCACATCATTAAATATGTACTTAGTAGCTGGCAAAACAGACTAAAAGTTAAACTAACTTTGCTAATAATGGGCTGGAATTCTCATAATGAAAATGCAAGGTACCTTATTTAACTGTTGGCCCCTTGACAGAATCGGCAACACAAGCCTCACAAGACTGTCACTAATCTTTTTGTAGGTGCCCTGTAGCCAAAAATGTGCTGATGTCTGGCTTTGCACAGACTGGAGACCTGGGAGATTATATGTTTTGAATAGGATCAAATGACTAGAAGGGGAAAGCACTCTATACTTAGCTGTCTTGTCATACAGACAGACATGTTTTGCATGTGACCTTGTTAACAGCATGAGTTAAGAGCAACACTACGAAGTAGAGGCAGAGCTACTGAAGCTTAGATCATAATTGAGAATTTGTGTTCTTCTGGTCACCTGCTTAACTTTTCCCCTGTTCTCCCATTTAGACTTAGTGACTTCAATTTTCATGCTGCCTCTAGATCCAATGAAGAGATGAGGGTGAGAAAGTTAAGACAGCTAGAAGATCCAGTCTCCTGGTCCAGTTCTCCTCCCTGTTAGAAAGCCAGAACACCAGTTTGATACAGGATTTATTTTTCACTATCACTGTCAAGTCCTCCTTTTCTCTTAGTCATTTGTTCTCCTTTCCTGCTGTCCTGGTGTACTCCTCAGCCACCATGCCTTTGAACATCTTTCCAAATTACTATGACCAGGCTGACTACCTCACTACCAATTAATTCTCTTCTTTTGCAATGCACACCTATGTCTTCAACTTAACTGACTCCCAGAACTGCAATCTTACTTGCCTCTTCTCAGGCCTTTTACATCTTCCCCTCCTGCAGCCTCCACCTCTCTGCACAGCAGATTTTCACTGATGCTTCTTTCAACAGAAGATTGACGTGCCCTATCCCCCCCTTCCTCCTTGTTACAGGCAGAATTTTACTTACTGCTCCTTTCCTTTACCAAAGGACAGCACATGGTAGAGAAGACTGTGTCCTGTTGGAGTCTGCAGACAGTTACTCTCCCCTACAAATACAGCTTTCACTGTCACTGTGTGAATGGCTTGTGAAATGTCTCACAAATGTCTAGTCCCTAGCTCAAGTGACTAGAACTCCTTACTTATCCCCAGATAATCACCCCACACCTTCTTTTAGTTAGGGTAGATGAAGCTACTGGGACGACTGTCACCATGCGAAGGCATGCATGCTACCAACCAGCAACTATTTAAATGATGTGTCTCAGCCAGGAGGTGTATATTCTTTGCCCTGGGAGCAAGGAGAGAGTGGGTACTGAAACTTAATTTTCTATGAAAATCTCATTATATTCTGGATCTCGAACACTGCAACCACCAAAACCATATGGCCTGTAGGAGTCAGCAGCTTTCCCAGGTGAACTGGCAAGGTGCTGCCAGTAGAAGCTTGTTTGGCTTTAATACTGTTGCTCAAACGTTCTGTTCCTTTTCCCAGAAACATCTTTTTATCAAAAGGGCCTCAGCCTCATGTGAGGAAGCACAAGTAGGAAATACAACAGCAAAACTTTGTATCTGTCCCACGTTGCACTTACAGTTGGAGGCTGATAAAATAACACAGGACACTCTGAGCCACACACAGAGGCAGAAGTGGAAGGAGCAGAGATCAAATAATATGAAGCAGCATGATAGTAAAAAGAAAAGCATGTAAAAATATGAATGCCAGACAGATGGCTTGGGGGGTTGAGTGCAGCTAATCCATGGGAAATCAGAACAGTTGGATGACTGTTTTAAAATCTTTTAAAGGGGGAAAACAGCAATTTAGTCGGACTGGATAAGGAGAGCGCAAAAATAAGCTGCATTGGCATGAGGAAGTAATGGCTTTTTAGACATTACTTATATAGTGCTGTAGGACATCACAAATCTAAGTAGCCCATCTTACTTGAATGCTGTATGAATCAAAAACTTCTTTGAAAGCAAGGGTGTGTATCACCTCCACTGCAGGCTGTCATCCTTGAGGATAAAATAAGAAAATGCTTTCTTTAAGGCTTGTTATGCATGAATAGATGTCTGTGGACAAACTTCGTATAGAAACAGGGGTTGGTGGAAGGTGGCCAGTCAACAGGAGGCAGCAGTGCACAAAAGAGGTGGCATTCTCTCCCCTTTGGGGACAGGAATACTTGTTCTTTGGAAGGGAGGGGGAGGTGGAAGAATTAAATCTATTTTCTCTGTTATTTCTCTCAGTCTGTTATTAAATGTAAAATCTGCAAACACAGATGTTACAATGGAACCAGGGAAGAGCTGGGCAAATATTTAATTTTGCTGTCTCTGTTTACAGGATGTTTCCACAAATTAAGAAACATGGGGGAAATTATAAAAAAAAAAAAAAAAAAAAGGAGCTGCCTGCCAGCTCCTGTTCTCACGCCTTGAGTGGTGTATCTTCCTGCTTGCTTTGACTGGAAAGCCACACCTGAAAGCATGACCAGCTGAGAGAGGCAAGAAGTCAAGCTGGTGGAGCCGCAGATTGTGATTATCCTAAATCACCAGTGACAGGCTCTGAAAATGCAACTGCAAACTGTTACCACAAGAGATGGCTTTCAAAGAGTGGTCTCCACTGCTTGACAAGATACCTGGGAGAGATGGGAGGAGGATAGGTCACCACTGCGATGGGTTTTCTGTACGAGTCTTAGAAGATGCAGGGTGGGGGAGAGAACTGACTTTCTTCTATTTCTTTTTTAGCTACTGAAGGCATGAACGGTTTACAGGAAAGGTGCTAGGGGTTTTTTTGGGGGGGTGGAGAACAAAGACTCTGTGTGTAACTTAATGCCTTCTGGGGGAAGTCAGCTAGCATTTAGAGCTCTTAGATTCCAGTGTGCAACAGATCAGAAATGAGCTTGGAGTGTCAGCCGTCAAAATACACACAGAAACCACTTTAAGGAAGCATGAATTATGCATGAGGCACTCAGAAGTTGCTCAGGGCTAACGTGTTGACATGTCACAGGTGATCTGTGCATCGGATCCGTGGTGGTCTGGTGGTGCCTTCTTGCTGTGTGGCAGGGGGTTATGTTTCCTGGGCTGCAGGAAGACATGGAGTTTGAAAGCAGACCCACCTCTCTGGCTTGGGCTGCTCAGCACATCAAGAATATAGTTGTATAGAGCTAAGCAGCGCCACAAATGGGGAATCAAAAGGAACAGTCTTCTTTCCGTGCAGATGCAGACCTCTTTGTACAGCAGAGTTAAGCAACTTCAGGCAGGAGAGATTTTGAGCTGCTGTGGCACCTTTCCAGGAGCTAATAAGAACTTGAAATAGAGCCCAAGCCCTAAATGCACTTTCTTTAGGCTCAGAGTGGCAGCTTTTCTTACTGCTGTAATTCAACAAGAAAAAGCTTATAATCTTGTCTTTGAGTTTCTAGCTTTGAAACTGGATGGACTTAGAGAGCCTTTGTGTTAGTTAACAGGTAAAATGAGGGCCAAACCCTCTTCTCATTCTGGATTTACTTTGCCATCAGTGCTGATCTCCAGTACAGAGATTATTATGCCTACTAGCAAGGTGAAAACAGAGTTTGTCTTATAGTGTCCTGTAACAGTTCACGTCTAAAACCAGCCTGCAGCATGTGGGTACAGGTGGATGATAACTTTGGAAACCACGGTAGTAGGTTCAAGTTACTGCCCCACAAGTTCATTAGTCAGGTTAAATAGCTTATTTTGCATTAAAGGAGGGTGGGTGTGTTTGCATGGTACCTTCAGCAGCATGGCAGTTACTTCGTAAGTCAATATACACTTCAAAGTACCATCACTTAATCTTCTTCATACTTGAAGGTTGGTGACTGCCTGGAAGACTTTGCATTGTTGAAAGCAGTGGCCTGTTACCAAGACCAGCTACCAGTATGGTTGTAATAGAACAGACTGGGCCCCGTATTTTGTAACTGACTCAACACTTCCCAGTTTCCCTGACTGAACCAGAGTGAACCAGAAGGGAAAGTTTTTCACCGTCTGACCCCATTTTGGCTGCTTGAGGCCCAGTAAATCACAAAGTAAAGCCAACATTGTAAGAATCACTCAGCTGAAGCTCTGATCCTTCCTCAGAAACGTTTAATTTACTGATTTATAGTTTTCATTTTTTAAAATGTATTTTTTCCTTTTGCAAATTTTAAAACAAGGAAGAGTAAAAAGGCAGTTGGCCAGCAAAGCTGACTTCTCAGGTAAACAAACACAAAAATCAGTTTCTAGAGATGCACATTATTCTATACATTCAGAAAAAATGATCAAAGTTTAAGATACTTGTTCCCTTTGTGTTTATCCTGAGGGTAATTAAAATCTTTCAAGTGTGACTTTAATAAAGCGTTCTCCTTTCTGTCCCTCTGTCCAGTAGGACCCACTCTGCCCCACTTCATGCTAGCAAATGAATGGGAGAAAGGAGCTGAGCCTGCCAGGGTCTCTTGCAGTTTCATGAGAAGCTGAGGCACGATTAGAAACTGCAAAAAGGAGACCAGGACCTTTTATGTGTCAGTGAGAAAGGATGGGGGGTTTAGAAACAGTGTGTGTAGAATGTAAACCAAAAAAAAAAGGGGGGGGTTAAACTTTTGAAGATCTAGCTTCTGTTCCTAGGCATGATAGAAATAAAGACCTAATTGAGCAATAAAAAGTGCTTATTGGAGTTGGCTAGGGTGTCATCACTTGTAAAGGATTACTAACAACAGGATGAGGATTTTTTCCTCTGCAGGGAAGAGAGATTAAGGAATATAAAATACACGGCATAATACAGTCACGATCATTTGAGATGCATATATGTATAACATCCTTTAGCTTCCTTCTGACTTTTGCATTCATAAAACATTTCCGCAGTTCTGGTGAGGAAGGGAGGAATAAAAGCTCAGCACTGTGAATGAGCGGTACCTTCTCTGTCACTTGTGTATGTCAGTGCTGCTTTGGTATTTTAAGTCTGTAAGGTCTTGTCTCTGAAGTGCAGATAAGCTGTGTCAGGCAGGGCTTTCTGCTCAGTGATAGTCTTGATAGCTCAGAGTAACTCGCAAAATAAACAGTGCTCCCCATCCTTTACTGTTCATGCTGTTAATAAAACCCAATCTTGGAGGTTGCCCTGTTGTGCAACCGAGATACCTGTGCCCTATTATGCTAGGCGCTGTACAGGTGAAAAACACCCTACACTTATTAGATTCCAGAAAACTGAAAAGAAAATCTAAATAAACAAATGTAATCAATGGAGGTGTTTGGAGCTGTTCTCAAGTAACGACTACGATTTGTAAGACTAACTACTTTGCTCAGCAGTAAGTAGTTGTAGAACTGGATTTTAAGGAAAGACTTGAAGGAAACCAAGTTGCTCAGCTGCCACAAATACCCTGCTCTGTTCCTGTAAAAGAACATAAACCAACAACTAATAAAAAAAAAGTTTTATTAACTGTTGGAAGAATTATTTCTATCAGCATTTCCCAGTAAAATTGAAGTGACTTAATTCCCAAACTTTCTTTCAAAAAAGGCATTTTTTCAGTCTGTTGGAAGTTGGCCACTAAATGTGTCTGTAACACATTAGGCACTGTTTTTCAAAACACCTTGTGGACTGCTAATTGGGGTTTGCATAATACCGCAAAATTGCAGGCATTCCTTTGAAATAAGTAGGAATGAAAACTGCTTTTCTGGGGTAAAAGAAAAAGGAATTTTTTATTTTTAACAAAAAGCCCTAACAAAAATCCTTTGTTTGAATATGTTATAATTATTGTTTGCTTTTTTTTCCTGAAGAAATTAGAATCATTTGAGGAAAAGTTTCTAAGCAGTTTTGAGTTACACAAGTTCAAGGGGGCCTTGTACATACAGTACTACTGTTCAGGCCAAGAGGTAAACAATTATGAAATGCCTTTGAAATGCAGGGTTGGTAAGGCTTTTCAAGGTTACGTATTTTGTCACTGAACACAACAGTAAGTTGTTGGAAGCAGCAGTGAGTGATACTTATGCACAGATGTGCAAATGAAAAAGTTATGAAATTTAATAGCTCAGGGTCCTAATTCTTAGTTATAACTCCCTGTTGTAAATCTAACTTACACTATAGGGACTGGGGCAGGATAAAAAAAAAAAAAAGATTCTTTTAATTAGAGAAATACACTTGCTTCGTCAAAATTCAGACTTACTCTGCTCTTCGGCTGGTGAGTTCATACACATTTCAGACCTGTCTGTCCTGCGGATCTGGGGCTGTACTGGGTTTGGGCCTGAAGGTGTTTTTAGGTAGAACGGGATTGAACCAGAGCTAGCGCAGAAAAGCATTAGGCTGCATTCTCTACTTCTGTCCTTTCTAACCATTGGATCACTCTGAGCTGTGGATCCTTTTCCTGGCTTTGAATTGTCAAAATGTCAGTCCAAGCACGCTGACATTGGTTGTTTCCTAAGTGTCCAACAACTTATCATGACTGGACGTGGGTAGCAACTCTTAACAAAGGGAAAGCTGGAGAAAGCCAGCTTCAGAGCATCATGAAGGAGTGGCTGGGTGCAGAAGAGAGCCAGTCCTATCCAATTAACTCTTATTTCTGTCCTGGAATTCTGAAAGTGCAGTTGTAACATCTCATCATGCTCTGGGTGATGTTCCCAGCCTGAAAGCATGAACATTATATTTCCAAATCTGTTTCACCTCACTGCATGATTCTGTATTTAATGAAATACGGCAAAAGGAAAGCTTTTAGGCAAGCAGATGTGCTGGATGCTAATAGAGTTGGAAACTTACACTGTATTTACCAACGAGAACAGTCTCTTATGGTCAGAAGCTCAGTACAGCAAATAATATGGTAGCTTGGAGAACAGAGAGCTGTCGGGGAAAGGAGAATTTTTTTGTTTCAAGTGTCAGGTTTAACAGTACTTTTGCTTATATCTAATAAATGTCTAATGCTTATATCTAAGACATGGTATTTCAGACTTGTATAAAGAAGGCTTTAAATGAAAAGCACACATCCTTCACATTAATCAATTACACAAAAATAAGGAAAGAAAATTACCTTTTGTTATATTTGAAGCACAGGAGGAGGCGGCAAGGGCAGATTAGCAGGGCTTTGTGCAGCAGTGTCTCTGTATGAAATAAACAACTTTTGACAGGAAGATTACAAAAACTGAAATCATGAAGAGAGAAAAGCTGTTGCTAAATGGTAAGCGTGAATTTGCTTTATTTACCTACCATTTTCCTTCTGCTTAAACAGAGGTACATTCCAGGTTCTTGGAGATTTTAATCTTCTTTGAGCTGTGGAAGACTTTGTCACCTGTGCAGCGAACACATGTTTACACAACCTGTTGGGTGGGAGAAGCCCCCTGCCCGCTCATGCGGTGCCCCATGGGCTCCACCGTGCTGCTAATGCTGGAGTGCGGAGTTTGTGCACGCAAAGTGGCTGGCAGCGCTAAATAGGTTGCAGAAAGGAGGAGTGCCCGGTGCTGTATATTTTTAACTTTACACATCTCTCTTGAAAAGACAGGCAGGTGAACAAAGGAAGTGCAGGAGGCCACAGGTGGAAAAACATCCTGAGGAGAGAAAAAATTCCTTCTTCTAATGAGAGGTTTTGTCACTGAGACGTGAACTTCAGAAAATAATGATGAGTGGCCATAGGTGTCTACTAAGCATAGAATTTGCTTTAGATTGAAAACAAGAGCAGGAAGAGTAAAAAAAATCTGTCCAGAAGAGCACAGCATGCACCCGTTTCTCTTTGCAGCAGTGATGAGAATATCATCCTCTCCATAGAGTTCTTGTGAGTGTAAGGGTGAGAATTGCAGAAAATAATCACATAACGACTCAAGCTTTCCTTTCTTACAGTTCTGTCTTATTTTCTCTCATCCTGATAAAAGACTATAAAGAATGAAATATGTAATAAGAATACTCCTGACTTAAAGTACTTCCATTCATTCACTTACTAGTTCTATGGAAGTTTATCTGTTCAGAATTACAAATAGCAGAGATGCTAGTGATTGTAATTAACTGGAGATAACCCGTCAGTATGTCAGCACTTTTTTTAAAAACTTCCATTTCTGTCATGGAGTTTCAGAAAAATCTAGAAAAGCAGAGGAATATAATTGTTTGCTGTCACAAGAGGTGCCTTTGCAAAATTTGTATTGAAGTGCAGTTTCCTGTTGCAGGCGCACCCATGGTTCAAATACATTTGGTTCTTGTGTTTCTTATTTTAGACCCACTTCTTAGAAATTGCAGGGGGGGGACCCCAAAAGGCAGATAAACCACACACTGAGAACAGTGTCTTCTGAGAGCTGGAAGAAAGTTTTCTTTGCTTTTTGGTTTTTCTAGCACTTTACTTGTTTCACCTACAGTTTCTGGGTTTGGCCCACACTAATTGAAATGCATGCTTACACAAAAGCCTGAAAAGAAGTCTTATCTCAATATTATTTTGAGGATGTGAAGGCTGTGAATCATACAAGGCCTGTTTACGTGATCCTTGACTGGATTTGGACCAAAATAAGTGGTCAGCCTTAGCAGTCTACCTTACGTATGTGGAACAGCCAAAGCCATAGATGTTAATATGTGTGCTCATATAGAAATGTCTTAAAGTAATTTTACTCCTGACCTGAATATGGTAGGTTTGTTTAATTTTATCATAGCCCATTAAAGTTCTTTACCTAAAATCTAGTGGAAACTGAACAAAAATACTGAGATGGATTATTCCCTCAGTATTTCCAATCCAGCCAAAATGTGATTTAACTTTCTTTGTGACTCTGCTGAGACCAAAAATGTTGCCTTTCCATTAGCCTACTCCACCTAAAGGCAAGAAATTAAAGCAAAACCGTATCTCCAGCAATGAAAGCTGTTCATTCTAGCACTGATTCCATTAAGCAAGCAGAACTTCATGTATATATGAAAATGCACTGAACATTGTCTAGGCAAATCATAGCATTCCTCAGTTAGCTGAGTAAACTGTCATATTGAATCAAACTGCACTTTCCCCACACACACACAATTCAAAGATCCTTTTTTTATTCCCTTATTGTTGAAAATCCTCATTTTCTCTTGTTGCATATAGCTGCTGTGTGGGTGCAGTGAAGTAGGAGTATTAGATACTTCACAAGAGTGGTAATTTTTACTTTTACATTGTGTGACTGAATTTGGAAAGACAACAGGAGCCTTTAAATTAGTATTCATTCATTTCAGATAGCAAAGATTTATAGATTTAGGCAATCTGACAAAGGATGTTTTCCTGTCTTGCAATGGGTTTGTACAGCCTGAAAGCATCTCATATACTGCTACTCAAGAATGTATGAGGTGGTAGTTAATGAACTGTGGTAAGCTCTAAGTTAGTGACTATTCAGATAGGGGCACCATGCTATGTAGCTCAATGAATTTGACCACAATTATCATATAATTACTGTGGTCATCATTGGTTTCTGAGTTTTGACTTCACAAAGCATAGTTGTGTACTGTTAGTAGTTGGTTGCTAGGGGGTTATTTAATTAGTCAAGTTTAAGCATAACTTGCTATGAAAAGCAAATGTTTTAGTATGTTTCGGTTTTCCTGAGTTAAGACTGGGAAAGTATGAATTTACAATGAGAAAGCATAGTGAAAGCTAAAGTGTTCTTGGGTAATATCCAGAAAATAGGTTTCTGCTGAAAACCTGTTCAGATGTCTTTTTTCCCTTGGTACTGTTGAACTAATAGCCTTTAAATCCAATTAGTTTTGTGTCAGATAACATTTGAAAATATTTCATTGCATCCCTTCCACAAAAAATAAGGTGACTCTAATAGAATTTTACACATTCTAAATTACCCCCAGCATTTAACATAGTTGTCTCCTTTCTATACAGCTTGTCCTGGAGTTGTAGTCCTAGAGAATTTTGTTTGTGGTCACTAGGGGTCAATGATTCAGCTCCAAGTTAAGATGCTTCAAGGTATTGAAGTTAGGTACTTAAGTTCCTGCTGTAGCCAGTGGAAATCGAGTCAAGTGAATATTTCTGTAGGCTCCACCAGCTTATGGCTTTGACTGTAATGGGAGCTGAGACATCTAGCTCACATGCAGATGATAACATTTAAGTATTTGAAGTAGGAAGATAAGTTTCTCTCAGCCCTTAGGTTCTGCTCCACTCTGGTGAGGTTAGTTTGTCATGGTCTGGTCTAGAGCCAGCTCAAGGTTTCTTGATGGAGAAGGCAAAACTGGATTTGGCCACTCCAGGAACAAAGACACAGGAACACACATTCTGTCCTTACCTTTGATGGCAGCAGAGCTCAGTATTTTGGTGCCAGTAAAAGAAATTCAGGACAAGGAAGGCTGAGAAAGGCTGGTAGGGCTTGTCAGACCATGCAGAGGGGTGGAAGCTCTGGGAGGAGCAGACAGGCATGTGGAGAAGTGGGCTGGGAGAGCTCAGAGGGATGTAGGGGCTGTGAGTGAGAGTTTTTCCATTCCCCAAACTGACCTCCGCAGAGATTTTACTGGAAGGCTGGGATGGGTCCATGGGGGCTCTCACCTCGGTGGCAGTATGAAGCATGGATCAGATGCACAAGAGAAACCTTCATCTTGGCTTCCAAGCCCACTCCCTTCCCAAAGCTGCCTTTATTTCTTATGTTGCCAGAGTTAAGAGCAGCCAGGAGCGCTCTCGTACCCCCAGACGCAACATGCATGGCAGGCCTGGCCCCTCAGCCTGCCCACCTGCTCTGCTGCCAGCACTCGGCAGCTCCGAAAGCATAAACAAACCAGGCAGAGGGCAAGCAAATACAGCTCTTGCTGCTTACCCCAATCCCTTCCCATTACAGTCACAGGGAAAGGGATCAGTCCTTCCCCCTCCTTCACCCTTCTCCCGCCTGAGTCCTGGAGGAAAAGTCGGTGTGGCAGGACCCAGCACTCAGTGGGACCCAACACACAGCTACTTTGCCTGGATGGGCCTTAAGTGGCTTGCCCCACTTCTGCCTAAAAGCTTACGAAGTTGTTTTTAAGGATTTTGGCCAAAATAATTTTTAGTAAAGCTTACAGCATCTGAAGGTTTGCTCTTTGGCCGATGCTCTTACCTCTTGACCTGAGCAACTGTTCTTCCTTTGGTGTGACATTGAAAAGTAAGAATAGGAAAAAGTAAAACAAAGAACAAAAGGAAATTTCCTTTCACCAGAGTTATGTCTGTCTATCACTTAACTTCTCATGAAGTAATTGTTAGCAATTCAGGCATGATTTTGATGTCTCTACTAAATACTTAACGTGTGTAACTGTTGACCACAATTTTGGACAGTTCCTGATTCTTGATAAATGGTATTCTCCTTCCATGTGCTAAAGCATTAAGGAAACAGGTTTTTATTTTTTGTGGGTTTGGGGGTGGTGGGTTTTTTTAAAATCTGCCATGAATTACAGCTTAAAACAAGTCTAGCCTTCTGCTTTTCTCTTGGTCTCCCTCCTCAGCACAGAATAGTATTACAGTATTTTCCCCACTTACTTAGGTTGTAAGGGACAAACAATGTTTGACGTAGTCGGAAGCCTCCAAGAACTGCTTCTTTAATTTTCTTTGAAAAATTGCTACTTGACAGATAATTATTTTTTTCGAAGTAGGATGTGCCAGTCTTGATAGGTCATTATGGACAGCATGGAGCCGTTAGGAGTGAATTGCTCTATTCAGTCACAGCATGGTCAGTGGTGGCTGCAGCTGTTCCCTTTTAGCTCCCTCTACGTGTTTCTGTCCTGATCCACAGTGTGATCCTCAGGAATAACAGAGAGCATCATCCTCTGGGCCAGGAGAGCCCTCAAAACTCCCTACTAATCTCCCTGAGAAGTTCACCCAGTAGTCTAAATGGTAGCGGTTGTTTTATGACATGGAGACTTGGCTACAGAGAAGGGAACACAAACCAACTTATTCTTAATTACTTTTTAAAGAAAATCAGATTTCCTCCATAGTGATCATCAATGGTACTTGTGTTTGGAAGAAAGATGGATTATTCAAAATTAAACCAAATCTGCCCAGGGCAGATTTCCAATGGATCTTACTCCTCTTTAAGTTCACTTACGCTTTCATAAGTAGTTCCTGAATAATCTTTAGTAAGTGTAAAGTAAAGAGCCACCCATACTAAAAAAAAATCAGCCAAGGTCTACATTTGCTTTAGGAACAATTTTAAAAGCAGTGGTCCAATTGTGTCAGCCAATTGTGTCGTTCTTCTTGCCTTTTCTGATTTTCCAAACTGTTCAGTTTCCGTATCTAAATGGCATTATAAAGCACTGTCATATGTATTTCTTTCAGAATCTTAATCTTCCTGATTAGAAGTCAGTGCCATCTTTGACTACGTTTGTCAATAAGAAATGCAGGATATAACTTGGATCTCTAGAGTTTGAGAAGACACTCTTAACAAATCTGTTGAAAACACCACCATAATCAGCTGTATCAGTCGCACCCACCCAAGAAGCTGTACCTGCAGCCAGGGTTCTTGTACCCACCAAGTTCAGGTCTATCCCATGTAATCTAGAACAGCTCCTTTGATGAGAGGATGCTTATGCTACGTCTCTTTTGGGTCTGGTGTCTGACAGGTGTGTGTACAGCCAGGATGTTTTAGCTCCATGCCACTCTGCCAGCTTACCATGTCACGGACCACTGTGCATCACTCCTCCAACAGCGGGACTGGTGTGGGAGGCAGCCTACGTTTCCAGCGCCTGCTTCTTCTCCAGGCTTGCAGCTGGAAATTGGAGGCAACTCATGGCCTGTTCTCTTTCTGGCAGTTTTCAGGCCTGCAGACCTTAATCCTGTAATCCTCAGAAGTGCCTTTTATGAAAATAAACTTTGCGTTTTTTGAGAAGCACCGAAGCCGCATGAATTAAAAACACCACGTTACCAACTTTCCAAGTGGAGTGACAGATTGTTCCACCCTGTCCTCGTGCCATTGTCAGATAAGAAAATTGAATTCTTCACTCCTCACAATGTTTCCTTGGGTGCAAAAAGAAATACAAATCTTCATAGCTAGAACTGATTAATGTCAATTCTGTAGTGACAAGATATTTCAAAATTACTGTCTCATGTCCTTTTCTCTTTAGCAGTCTCCTCTGTTAGAACATGTTTACAGTAGGTACTCTTTTAAACTAGAATTTCTAAAAGGATTCAAAGAAAGAAAACAGGGAAATTACTTTGACATTCAGTGACAGCTGTAATATCATGTAAATCATTACTAATGGAGAACAATTATGGAGGCTCAGAGTTGACTGTAATAGATTTTTCACACGAAGGAGGGAGGATGTTGGACCTACTGTAGAGCTGTGAAGAAGTAATTACATATCATCTTTCGTACCTAACAAATGAGGTATTTTTAAAGATGTCACACTGGCCGTGACACGCTCAAGAACATCATGTTCTAGGCAGTGAGGTGTTTTGTTTGCCTTTATACATTTTAGAGCAGCCATCTGTACTGCAGCATTTGTGTGCCTGCTATGTATTTTGGGTATGCGTGTACATTACCATTTTCATTTTGCGCCGTTGTTTGGTAACCTGTTACTGGGTACATTGCAGCCACTTAGGACCCATGCTGCCTGCTGCCTGTTGTCTTGCCTCAGCCAATGTGCAAGTTCTTTTTCAAAGTGACCTCTTTTCTACTTAGCAATGTGACCTCCTCAGGACTAATACCTCCCATAGAGGAAAGACATCCTATTTCTACAGTGGTATTTATACTGAGGTCTGAGAAGGTTTAATGAAATTTAGTAATTTGAAGTTCAAAACTCTAGTGAGAGATAATTATCCATAGCTTATGAAGATGGAATGGATGCTATTTGAATGCTCCCTTGCTTCAAGGACATAATGCCATTTGCTTCTGGCTATTCTGTTAATTTTCGTCTGATTTTTCAGTTCTCTGTATCAGCACTTCCCTTAGTTATGAGTGGGTTTTAGTTAATGCCACTTGCCTCTTGCCTCTGCCTTACAGATTGTGAAAAATTACTGTAGGGCAGTGTGCATTGACCTGATAGATGGAAGGCTTCAACTGTACCTGCTGTTAGGCTCACCTTTTATTGCACCCAAGTGGAAAAAGAAAGCGGCGCTAGGACATGGCACTTACTCTGCCTGTTTGTGGACTGGAGCCCAGAACCAGGATTTTATATGTAACAGCTACATGAGAATTAACTGAGCCTAGGTTACGTTCATGCCTTGCTTGCATTAACTGGAAAAGGCTGGTGTTCTTCCTGTATTTTGGACTGGCCAGGATTCATCTGACCATTTGTAGAAGGCTTTGCAAAGCAAAGCAACCTCTAACAATACTATTTGAAAAAAATCTGTATTTTGTGATCTTAATCACTAGTCACATAAAAAATCTTCAGTGTTTCCTGAAGACATAACAGGGTCAGGGCATATGTGTTTTCTTTCAGTTTATCCCCAAACATCTGTTTTCCCAGTGAATAAAAGTGTAAACAAGAGAGTGAGAAGACAGTTTATTTTCCTGATTTCAATCTTTTTGTCAAACTTTTTCATCTTAGAATCACACTGTAAAATAAAATTTTGGGAAAGGAGCATGTTCCTAAATACCTGCAGTGTTTAAGCCTTTGTTTCCCTTGATAAAAAAATTTACGCTGAAACCATTTTGACTACCTCATCAACTCCCCTCTCATCCCACGTGCTGTGGGAGACATCACGTCTTGAAAATCTTTAAAATGTGTTTAAATATATATTTAAACACATAAATATGTATTTTAAAAGTGTGTAAATATATATTTATATTTGGGGGGGGGGGATGCCTTGCTTTTCTTCCCATTGGAGGATCATTCAGGCAGCTGGCTGCTCAAATGCTATACCAGTCTGATTTAACTCATGGCCAACTTTGCCACTTGTTGCTTTGCCAATATAGCCTTTAGAGAAGTCCTGGATTATTGCCATGCATTAATAGTTTGTCCTTAGAATAATTAATATGTGCGATCTGTCCTGTGGTTTAAAAAAAAAAAATAACCAAGGACAAAGTACTTGGGTTTTACTCCTGGGCAGAATTGCCATGTAAATGTTGCTAGTGGTGATGTTCACTTCACTGGTTCTCATCGCTGTGCTGATGCCAAGTGATAATTGGGAAACTGATGTGGCTGAGAGAACCAAATTTGTACCAGACTGCTTTTGTTCCTTTTCAGACGAGTCAGTTTTCATCATGGCTGCCACACAAATATTTGTAGCAGTAAAACACTGGAGGCAGTTCAGGGACAGGAATTTTCAGATAATATAGAGAGCAGTAGAGATGACTTGGCCAAGCTGAGTAAAATACATGTTAGGTCAGTACCATTCCCTCCAGCTGCTACCTTGAATTGTCTTTGACTTCTAGCCTATGATAAGACTAGTCTACTCATCTTTACTGGTCTTGCTATCGGATACATCACCCCTGTTATCTATTTCAGGGTTTTAAAGCATGTATTTTTAACTGTGGGAGTTAAAAAGATCATGTGCTCTGAAGCAATTGCATTCTAAAAATCACTTAATGCATGGGAAACTTCACAGATCAACGCATGGTGTAATGTCTTATGATGGCATGTTGTCTGAAAGATGCCAAATGCCCGAGTGGAACCTGAGAATGTTTTATTTTTCAAAGTCTTACAAATTACTGGCATAAATCTGCCTAGCTGAATAGCTCCAGTTAGAAAGTATTGATTCGATGGCATGCAACTGAGATGAGGGAGTAGGAGAAGGAACTTTTCTCACAAGATTTGAATTATTTCTGCAAACATATGTAGTGAATTTCCGTAGTTGTGTTGGTTAAGGAAACTGTTGCTCAAAACTTTGTCACACACGTGACTAGTTGCCCTTTAGACACCTCTAAGTGAGAAATATCTGGGAAGCAAGATATATGCATCCAGGGCATGGTTTAGGGGGCATGGTTAATGGTTGGACTCGATGATCTCGAAGGTCTTTTCCAACCGAAATGATTCTATGATTCTATGATTCTATATAGCAAGATTTTGCATGTGCCTAAGCGGTTTAATGAGTGCATGCAAGAGGCTGTGGGAAAGCTACTACAAAATCAAAACATAAATAAAATCTGAACAATTAGAGAGTGACAGGGGCTGAGACTTGGAACACCACCACCCACCCACCTGCACTTTGTTGAAGGCCTAACACCTCACGGAGCCAAAAAAAAAGTTCATTGGCTCAGAGAACATGAGGCTGAATTGTGGTGTGAAATGTGTCCCCAAACCTAGCAATTACAGAACTTGAAGTAAGGTTTTGTAGATGAGAAGATAGGGTTTTAATAACAACCATTTTCTCGTCAGGAATTTGGCAGCCTAACCGTTCAACAGCTATGAAGAGAGGTTAACACTTAAGCAAGATTTCTTGTAGGATTTCTGGCCTATTCCATTCCTGATGCAGCTGGGTCAATATTAAAGTGGTGTTTTTCAGCACTGCCTGAACCCAGAACGTACAAGGAAGCATCAACGAACAAAAAAAATGAACAGTGGGGGAGGAGAAGAGGGGTGTTGAATTTTTTGATGCGGAGATAAGCTATGACAGGTCGCAAAATGGCTGCCTGGACCCAGACCTCCATGGGATCAGATGGTGCACAGCGCTGCACCTGCCCAGGCTCTCTGCAGCCTGGAGGCTGCCTGTGCTGCCCGTGTGCGTGGAATGACAACTGGAGGAGAAGAAGGGGACAGTTTGAAAAGTAGCTTCGCCAGAAGAAATTCAGGGAGGAGAATGTGATCTTACAGCAGGCGAGGTTTGTAGGGTTCAAGATGTTGTTCTGTTTCCTGCCAAAGCAAAGATGGAAAATAAATTGACACCACTACCAGAGAGAGTCTTGATAGGTTAATCTCAGAAATGAACTCTTTCAAAATCTTCAGCAGAAATGAGATTTGGTGGGATTAAATGTGATGTAGAAAGAATGATTAGTGGGGCCAGTGACCTAGAGAATGTGGATAAACGTTGGGAGCAGAAGTCTCAGAGAATATAGTGGATATACAGATTCATGAAAGAAAGTAATAACTTTAAAATCTCCCAAAGTGGAGAAGGAAGATCCTGTTAAATATTTAAAGCAAGACATGTTTTCCTTTCCAGAAGCAGGAGCAGCTGCAGCGGTAAAGAATTGCGCAGAGCTGCCTGCAACTCTGCCATCCTCTACTCTCAAACAAGCCCAGAGCCACAACACTGAGTTAAAATCCCCAGAACCACACAGGTGGAAGGGCCTTCTGCAGGTCTCCAGTCCAACCTGCTGCTCCAAGCAGGCTCAGCTGTGAGCTCAGACCCAGTTGCTCAGGACATTACCCAGCCAGGTCTTAGGAACATCTTGAGGATGGAGACTGCACAGCCTCAGCGGGCAACCTCTTCTTCAAGAAAATTCAAGAGAGAGCTAGAGTCTTCCGACTTGTGTGGGAGGACGGACGTAAGAGTGTTTCAGGCATCGTCCCAGGCTACTTTAGTGAAAAGTAGTCTCTGGCAAATGTAGTACGCCACCGGTGTCTCAGAGTGGTTGCCCAAAACCATCTGACAAGGAGACCACTGCTTGGGTGAGCAGAGGTTAAACATATTTGTCACCAAGCTAGGCTGAATTTCCACATTATGGGAAAGAGGGGAAAAAAAGAAAAGAGGAAAGGATCAGGTGGATGGGATGTACAACTGAGTGGTTGACAAAGGTGGGAGCTGACTGTGACTGCCTTACTATAGTACATTTTAAGGTGAAAACATAAAGGAGAGGCAAAAGAAGATGAGGCCTAATTAAAGAGACTGGAAAAGTAACCTGGGTGATGATTCCCTCTTATGTCAGAGAAATAAAGGCAGTTTTCATCAATGAACTTGCTACTGCAGTTGGTGATATTCAACAGGTCTATAAAAGCATTGGCCGGATTTACGTTTATGAGAGGAACAGATTTATGTCCTGAAGACAAAGAGAATAAAAGGGTAGGGACTTAGTAAATTATGGTGGAAAAGATCAGCCAATAAAAATTATTTCAGTAACTGTTAAAGGGATGAAAAGCCCTTCTTTATATGAAGCAAAGAGACGGATGTATTATTGTGCCATTGTAAGACATGCATTTATGAGTGGCCTGAAGGAGATACCTGAGAACATGAGGACTGCTGCTGTGCGCAGTCTCCTCTCCTCAAAATATTGGGGGAAATACTTCCTGAGTAGTCTGTGTTGGGGGAAAAGGCAGTAGGCAGGTTACAAGTCTAGCCCTTGATCAATCCAGATGACTGATAGCTACACAAAGCAGCATACAGAAAAGTTAGCAAACTCATTGTAAGGCTTATTTAATCAATGCTCTTAAGGGGGAGAAACTCCTTCCTCCTGGAAGAAAGCAAAGATATTTGTAATACTATTAAAAGAAGAGACTGCTTGTCATCTATACGTATTTCATTCATGCTGATTGACTAGTTCTCACTAGTATTGACAGACTAGTAACATGTTAGGTATGTATACCCAGTGCAGTATGGATTCATGGTAGGGGGACAAATTTCACATAATAATAGAGGAGCTCTACCATGAGCTATGCAACGCAGACTAATAATATGTAAGTTATCTGGGGGTCTCCTGACAAAGAAAATGCCATTGAGCAGCTAGAGGGGTTATTTAGAAACATTGCATTTAGGAAAATGTGGCTTTGGAGGTAAGGTGAGACCTTGCATTTCTGCTGTGTGCAAGAGTTTTTAGGCTTTTGAAATAGGGAAAGGAACATCTTTAAGCTGGTTAATTCACATGGCAGGAACCTCCCTGGTGTCTATAGCTACAGCAGGAGAACATCTGTCTGCAGCAATTAGGCAGGAATTTCCAAACTAAAGGGCCGCTCACAGATGGAACGGATAGCTTGCCAGGCAGATGATGGAGGGCTGTTTATACAAACCCACTTTTCCTCTTAAAAGCAATAGAATAGCAAACACATATCATTGGCAGTCTTTGGGTATAAAATTAATTATGATAAATCTGAAATGTTAAGTGCCTGCTACTTTGAAAAAATTACACTGGGAGGGGAAAACCCCCTCAAATTCATTAAGTAGGGTAAGAATTCATGCTACTGTGACAGAAAAACACAAGGTCTTACTGAAAGTTTATTGTACTGTTTAAAATAGTAAAAGCCTTTGAAGAATGGGTAGAGATGAAGCTTTCTCAGATGTGCAGAATAGCTTTCAGTAAAATGAATATATTTCACACCTGTCCTATTTATTGCTGTTGTTAAAATTAGAGAATTAACATTGTTAAAGAATTTCTTCTCAGAATCTATCAAACATGTAAGCCTGTTTTGGTCAGGGAATATAGTGCCTTGCCAGGAGTTGGGTGTGAAATCATCTGGAGATATTTGAAGATACCCTATGGTGTAGGAGGGGTTTTTCAGTATGTTTATTTTTACTGTATGTAATGTTAATATTTATAGAAAAGTTCTCATAACACTACGTGTTCCGCTATTGATTAGATGACATAGGATTTCATGAGAGCTAAAATCTATTTGACTTCAACAGAAATATGGTAAGACTTAGCACGTAAAATCTCAGAGAAAAAAAATCAAGGAAAGAAGTTTGAACTAAACAAGTAGGGAAAGATGTAGAATAGTTGCCTTGGATCTCCCCCGCTCCCTCAATCCTCTCCTAACTGCAGTGTAAAGAAAACATTTGTACTCTATGGCTACTGTTTCTCTTTATGATCATGCACATTTTCTGGTGATGGTAAGTAGTGCTACAGAGGTTGCTAGCAAAGGCGCTTCTTTTTGCAGTACCTTGTAGTTGTGGAAGAAACTCAAATAACAGCCTCTGTACCACTCTGGTTTAGCTACCTATGCTTTTCTCTGAGAAGCTCATTTTATAGAGAAAGAAAATCCATATGCTACCTTTTACAACTGCTAGGCAAGTTATTGCTCAAAGCAATAGTTTCCTACCCTATCAAACCCCGCGATTTGCTAATAGCCGAGTTTCTCCATCATGTCTCTCATCAGATTAGACCGATCAAAAAAAAAAGAAGGGGATCCATATCTGAAGGACAAACATTCTGTAGCCAGAATCTTCTGAATTCCAATAGATGCTAGTGTATAATATAGTATTTTTCCTTTGTATGTGTTAGCATGTTGAGGATGGATGCAAGCCTTACTTCTTACTAACAGTTACATATATTCCATTTTAGAAAGTAAATATTAACCTCAATTTCTTGCAATTTCTGTCTGTTCCACTCCAGGTTTTTACCTGACTAGGAAAAAAAAGATAAGAAGTGAATTTTGGATGTATTTTTTGAAAACTGTATTGGTCTCTGCTGAATTGTCCTTGTAGCCTGACATTACTGCCCTAGGAGTGCAGGGTGTCACTGCTTGTTTTCAGGAGATGGAGTTCTGTGGCTGCTGGATCAAGGTCTTGAATACATGTGATTTTTTCAAGTTGTAATTTCCAACTCAGTTTCTGATCTGAAATGTCAAGACTCCTCAGTCATATGCAAACAGAATAGCGTGTCTTTATAATTATGATAGGACCCTGTTTGCCTGAGGTTGTTTCCACCCCCAACCAGCCCCAACAACTTTTGTTCTTTCAGTGACCCCAGTGGTTCCTGCAGTATCTGCAGACTCTGCAGCATCTGAATGCACATGCAGCCACTCAGTTTCTGAAAAAGAAAGATTTGGGAACAGTGACTGCTGCCTCTGCCCCAGGGGCCTGGGAGAGCACTGGCTGGGCTGCTCCTCCTGTGGAAGGCTCACGGCAACGTGTTCCTTTCTTCTTGTTACTCCCAACACCTCCCCAGACCAAGACATTTACTTTTCCAGGAGCCCCAGTGATGATATCAGTTACTGAGATTGGAAAATGAGGTTGCAGAGAAGATCAAGCAATGGGAAAGTGACTGGGTCACCTCCAGAGCCTCATTCCCGTTTCCATAGAGTTGAAATTAATTTTCCCCTTTTATATACAAATGGGAAGTCAGTTCAGGAAAATGAGATTTGTCTTTTCAGGTGAAAAAACAGGACAGGCTGTTCAGCTCCCTTGTGGGGAGTAACCACTTGTAGCCACTTCCACCAGCCCTTGTGCACATGAGATCTCTCTGCCTAGCAGCCATCTGCATCCAAGGCTGCTGAGAGACCTGGAGATGGGCCAGCAGATCTCAGAGCAACTGCAGGAGCCAACACAAGGACTGCATGCACAGGTAGTAGGAAAAACTGTTCTCCCTAGATCTGGGAAGAAAACAGTTGCTGAGCTTTATTTCATAAAAAGGGAGAGAACAGGAACATCTCATACTGAAACAACAAAACTGAAGGATGGGCTCACAGCTGCAGTATACTTGCCACACAAATAAGATGGTCCTGGAAGAAGTGATTTATTTTTCTCTATAATAGTCCCTTCGTGCTGCAATGGATCCTGTTGCATTCTGGAGAGAGAATTACTCAGCCATTAGGTTTTGAGGAGGAATAAAACAGGAAACTTAGTTTAAGGTGAACTGGAATATACATCCTTCGTTAGTATTTTAGGCATGCTTCTGTCTGCTGGCAGAATTTTAATCAATGTTTTTCTCCATGTAGTTGATATCAGATCTGTGTTTGAATATCCATGAATACGGTGTACATTACCTTGCTACACTTGTGTGGGAACTAACAGAGTACAGCCTTTTTCCCAGTAATACACATCTGGTATTAGAGCCTGGTCCAAAACATTAGTCAGTTTTACAACTATAGACAGAATTTTATGACAGTCTTCAGTAATGTGACAATGATGAGCTGATTCTTACAAATTTTCATGGACTTTCTCTTCAGTATATAACCAAATTAAAATTTAACCTTTTCAAAGTTTTCAAGTGTTTAGGTAAGCGTTTCACTGGTTCAGTGAGACCTAGCCAAATGTTTGGGGAGAGAAGGATCTTGTGAGTTTTCTAGCAGAGTTTCTGAATTGCTTTTCTGTAATAAATTCAAAAGCTAATTTGCAGAACCTTTGTATTAGATATCATTTGTGAGTAGAGTCTAAGTAGTTTAGTTAAGATTATTTTTCATACAGTTCTTGATTTTTCTTTGGTAACCATTAGCTACTGAATATACTGTTCAGGTAGAGTCTAGGAAAAACAACTTTTTTCTGGATATTACTTTAAGTTATACTCAATGTTTATACAAGCCGATCTGTTTTGAAGAAAAAGTCAGTAATCTTACTGCTTTTTCTGTGTTAATGTCTTGCAATTCCCAGAACAAACAAAAAAAAAACCAAAAAGAAAAAAATCTCTGCTTAGTATGAATTGCACAAGACTATGATGAGTCGAGAAATACTTTTTATATGCCTTCACACACACATGCCAAGAAGTCCCTGCCAGAGTTATTCTCTATTGGAATTTACAGGAGTTTGTGAAGAGCAAATACTGAAGCACTGTCTTGCTCTTTCTCCTTTAAAATACTATTTGAGGAGGAGCCTGAGGAGCTGGATTGCTCATAAAAGGATCTGTTCAATGAATATGTAAGATAGAACTCTTGAGTTGCTAAGCTGTAATTTAAAGGTAAACTTTGAGACAAAACAAAATTAAATTATTGTTTGTACAGTTTATTGTTCCTTTGGGATTTATAAAAACAACTCCAGTATTTTTTGCCTCCACCCAAAAAAGTCTGTTTGTTTGTTGTATTAGAAGTTTTAGATTGCAGTTTCCTCCGCTTTCTGAAAGACTTTAACAATTATTTGAATTCCCTGAGAACATGTTAAAACACAGGAGACAAAAACCTCAGCTTCTGTTTTCAGCCCTAGTTGTGGAGAAAGGCAGTGTTGCAGCACGTGCTGTCAGTGAGAGGACCAGGTACTTCTCATGTAAAATAGTTTGAAATATTCACAATATTTTTTTTGCTGGTTTGGTTTTGTTGTTTTTCTATATTAACAAAAAACAGGGATAAAATGCACAGGGCTTTTAGTTAACTTCAAATACAAAGTAATGTACATAGTACAATTAAGGATGTTTACTAGTGACACTTCCTAAATGATGAAGTAATTGGAAGACGTTAAATAGGAAATTCTTACAGGGTGTCTTGGCCTCTGGAAGGGATATGATGCCGGCACACTCCGGGCTGCCAGCATCCCCGGGAAGCTGCCTTGCTGGCTCCATGGGCGTGGGGTGCCTGCACATGCCTCCCGGTAGCATTCTTGGTGCTGACGCAATAGATGAAGCTTTGGCAAAGTTTATGCCAGTGATGGGCCCAAATCGCAGACCTGGCTTCTAGGTATAGCTCCAGCATAGTGGTTCATGAATGGAGACTTCTGGTTAGGCCTGTTAGCAGATTAATTAGTAGTACAATTTTTACAAAGTTGATTCATGTTTCTGTCCATTCACGGTGGTTTTGGAAGATTATTAAAAGAACACGTATTGGTGCAAAGTTTGAGCAGCAAGTAGTTGACTGTCTGAAAACCAGGATTTTTTCCCACTTCTTCTGGAAGGATGTACAGAGTAGGAGGAAGGAGGAAAATACTTTCCTTCCCCTGCTCTGTCCATCCTCCTCAGCAAGGGGCCAAGCATGATCCATTTCTGTTCCCAGGGCAAGACAGGGTTTCCCACCCTTCAGGTATGCCTGGCCTTTTCTCCCAAAGCGTAGTGTTTGGTGCAGGTCCCTTATGTGACATTGCTATTTGTAACTTCAGTGTCAAAGTGAAATCAAGACTAGGTGTACATAATTACAGGATGAGGGAAGAAGGTGGTGATGTAAAGGATCATTGAAAGGGCCTCTGTTTACAGTGAGCTGTGTTTAAGCCTCTCTGCATATCTTGCTAGTTGTTCTTCCTTTCAGATATTAAGGTTTTGCAGTTTCTGGAATAAGGAGCAGGGACAGAACCCCAGAGTCACCAGAACAAGTTGGGCAGAGGCTACCTGGCAGCAGCTTGCACATTTGATGGGCTCAGCGAGGCCACGGTTGCCAGCACACCTGCTGGGGAAGAATCCTGGGCACCAGCTGCTCCTGCTGCTGCTTGACGTCCCGGTCAGGAAAACACAAAGGTTCCCCAGGTTCTGGGGAAATACCAGTCTTTGCCAATGGCAAGCACCTAATTAGATTTGTTTATCAACTGTTTTTGTAATTACAGAAATATGTAGCTAATTATTTTTCTTTGAGGCAGCTCATGCTCACCTCTCTTAAGAATGTGCAATGAATAAAGAAGGTAAACTGTTATGTAATTGTACTTTAGACAGTAAATATTTAATGCAACTGAACCGTAACAGAGAATGGGGCACTGAGAGTAGGCTAGTGCGTGAGTAATATGAGGTTGATTCTCTTATGCCACACTTTTATAGTTTTAAATTTTAAATGCATAGTACATAGCAAAGATAGTCCAGATCAGTGATCTGTTTAAGTGCAAGAGGTAGCATATTTATTTGCTAAATTCTGGCAAGGTTAGGGTTCCGGATTTGGTGGTTTGCGTTTTTTTTTTTTCCCCCAAAAAATCCAGTGTCAAAACAGGAAGAGAAGAGCATTTTTCAAATGGTAGAAGAGTCAAGCTCAGCTTCCAATTTATGCAGCTTTATTCCTGTGTCTGGCATCAAAATTAAAAAGGTTCCACTCCAAATAGTTACATTACCTAGATATGCTATTTTTATTTTTTTCTAAACAGAAAAACATTCTTATAAGAAAAAGAGGTTTTTATCAAAATAATTTTCTCTGGTGAAGAAATATTACATGATAAAATGTGGGCTAGCTCAGGAAATACTTATCTTGAACAAGCAAATAATACTAAGGTTACCTGTACTTATTTTGGACAAAGGTTTCTTGCCTTATGGTTCAATAATTCACTGAGTTATGGAGGCATTTGTATGTTCCACAAGGAAACTAAACAAAATTTAAAACCAGTAAGAAAGAAGGTTTTCAGCTATTTGCCATAGATACTGCTTCTGAATACAAAAAATAATTTATTGCAATATATGACGTACAAACAAAGTCAAATCATTAATCTCAAACATTTTTTCTTGCAGTCTCGTCTGTAGATAAAGCTCTCAATCAGAGCAAAGCTTCTGGTGGTGAGCAAAGTTTTCTCCTGCAAGATATTACAAGCAGCTTCTTGTGCTGCCGAGCCAACGCTCAGCACTTCCTTCTCCTCCTTCCCCCTTTCATTGCTCTCTCCCAGCCATGGAGACTCCTGGGGCAGCCCCATCAGGAAGAGTAAGTGGCCAACACTGCTGGGCTTGCTGGTACAAAGCCGTGCAGTACTCCAGCCTCAGGAGAAGGCATTGAGTAGAGGGGAGGCTGAATTACCAGTGAGTCAGAGAGAAGGGGAGGAAGAAGAAGGGTCACACCTGAGTTAGGAATATGTGTGTGTATATATATATATATATGTATAGTGCAGAGGGGAGTTGGAAAAGAGGAGGTGAAGAACATGCAGAGACTGATGAAGAAGGATCATCCTGTGGTAAATGCACAAGATTGAGACTCATTTACTTTATTGTGTCTCAGTTTACCTCTAAAGTTGACTCTGTACTGATGTATCTTGAAGGGTTGTGCAAGCACCATACGATCTTTAGACAGAAGTTTTAGATACGGGGAGACAGGCTGAATCAGTAGAGACTGAGTCTCCTCTTGTGTGAGGTGAATAGCAGCCATGCAATTCTAGCACAAAATGAGAAGGGAGCAACTCCCAAAGGTCTTGTACTTTTCCTACTTGGATCCTCCACAGGCAAAACTGCCATTCTGTAAAAACTATTGACAGACTTCAGGTTTTGGCTGATGTTAAGCATTTCAAAAGTAGGTGATGTGTTGCTATAATGGCAACTGCTGTATTACCACTTAGAGTTTTGAACACGTATCTTCTGTAGTTTCATTGGAGAGGGAGGGTGTAGAAATCTCGTGGGCAAAGCTGTGGAAATAGAGGGAAATTTTCTTAAGTGTCCTGTTAAGAGTTGAAAGCAAGTTTTGGTTTGATGGCATGAGTAAAAGCCTCTGCAGTCATTTTCTTTGAATGTTGTCTAACTTAACTGTTGCTAGTACGAAAAGCAGAGATAACTAGAGTTTGCATTGTGGCGATGTAGAAACCATGACCAGGACTGCAGGTAGAAGATGCTGTTGAACCACTGAGGCCCTGCATTAGAGAACTCACTGTCTACACAGCACAAACAAAACACAGAAGTGGAAAACTGAGGCATGGAAAGGAAACAATTTGTTCCAAAGGAAATCAGGAAATGAGCTCCGAGCTTATTATTGCCATTCTGCATTTTAATTCCAAGAGTGCCCTCTCTTTCTCTCTCAGAAATAAAAAATGTCAATCTCAGCTTATTGAACATTTCCCCAAAACAAGTTCCATTTGTTCTATTCCACTTATCAGTGGAATTTATCAGTATTTTTCTATTAATATGTATGTCATTATATCCATTGTTATTTTACATAAAATAAGTATACATAATATACCAAATTTTAATCAATGTTGGGTAAACTTGGATCTTAGTGTCAACCAGTTTCTGCTTGTCTACCTAATAGTGCCTTAGCAGAAAATGAGAATGATACCTTGTGGCTCGGATAGCTCCTCAGTGCAACCCATAAAATGCATATACTTGCAAACAGTGGTTCTTGAGGAAACTGTAAATTAAAAAATGAAAAGTTAATAAAAAAGATCACTTAACATGTTATAGGTAGGTGAGAAATGAGAATGCAGAACAGTAAAGCAAACTTGGTTGAATAAATGCTCGACAATTACCTCAACTTTCTGCAGAAAGAGAATCTGTTCTTCAATGGCAAAACCCTCACTGGCGGATTCAAGGATTCCAATTGTGTTCTCACAGTGGAAGCATTTAAAGTGCTGATAATGGTCAAATCAGAAATCTATGTAATAGAGTAAGATGTAGATGTTTGAGAGAATTCAGTTTTAAGTTGCAATACATAGGCAAATGCAAAGGGGTCTCTGAAAGAGCAGCTATATCTAGAACATTGTTACAGTTAAGAAAATATAATTTATAGTTTGGATAACTTAGTCTGGGTGTAACTGTGAGTGAAGAAAATCATATCTTTTGGGCACTGGCAATAGAAGTAGCTTGACCTAATGCACTATGCATAGAGATCTGAACTCTATACCTCTTTTTGGCATTAGTCTTGGACAAAACACAGATTCTTTGTGCTTTTTCTTTTACACAAAATGAATGTCATTATATGAAACTACTTAACCTATTTTGGAAATTGGTGTATATGGAATTGGAAGTGTACAAGTCTTAGAAGCTTGTTATTAAATACATGTTTATTTTAATAGTTGGGAGTCTAGCAGAAGAGTAGAATCCAAAGAGTACAATTTCAGTAACTAATAATGTGTTTTTATTTATGCTGTAGTTTATTTGGAAGAGGGATGGGAGTAGCATGTCAGTAAGGTATTATCTTCAAAGTTGCCATGGTAATGCAACCTACTACCTGTTGCTAAGAACATGCTGTAGCTGTTATTACTTCTATTACACCTCTTAACATTTCAGGATGTATCCTTTAGTTTTTAAGGTGTTATTTTAGATTCAGTTTCATACGTTAAGAAAACCAGTAAGTTTTGCCACTTCCCAGCAGGGGTCTAGAGCAAAAGCAATGACAGCAGTGCAAGAACCTGATTCCGCTAACATAGCTCCCATCTTCTAACGCAGAGTCATTTACAAGCTATCTAACCATTTAGGAAGACAAGAATTATCAAGACAGTTCAGTGCCCTATCTATATTAATACCCACTTTCCCTGGAAAGTCAGTGATCGTTATTTGGAGACAGAAAAGACTAAAGCCCCAACAATAATGCAGTATAAAAACTTCAAAATACAGACAGGTGGTCCTTTGCACTAGCACTAGAAATGGTAATATCCAATTTACTAAGAGGATCTTGTCCATTGCAAGTCTCATTTCCTGCTCCAGCAAAGTGCCCTGGGACCTCTCTTAGTACCCTGGACCCTGCTGAGCAGCAGCAGTATGATAAGCCTCAGGTCAGCCAAAGTGCTGCCATTCAGGACCACAGCAACAGTGAGACTCGGGATGCCATCAGTCATATGCTACTGCTTGTGAGTACTATAAACTGCAGGCAAGAATGGGAATTATACACTGTATTTTTGATCACTCAAAAAAAAAGCAGAGTAACGTCTCCTTCAAGCTGCCTGTTCTCCCAGGCTTTCATTTTCATCTTTTACTGGTGAGTTCAGCCCCGTAGGTAGTAGTAGATGGCTAGCACATTGCAATATAGTTCCAGCGATATATTTACCAAAGTCAGGATGGTTATCTAAACTGTTCCTTTCAGGTATGGAGGTGGTGATAGATGACTTCTGTCTTCTACACTTACAATGCTGTATTTATACAAGTCTCTGTGCTTTCTCGTTGGATTCTTTTTTCCAAGACCTGTCTCCTCCTTTTAGTTCAATAACTCTCTTCTTTGCAGCTAGATACCAACATTTGTCTGTCTTTTCCTCTGCATATGAAAGCCATTGGCTGAATTTTGCAAAATTTGTGCTGGCAAACTCCTATATCTGGATTTCTCATGTCTCCAAAATGAAAAGTTTGTACGTGAACAAGCAGTCTGTAATTTGCCAGTGTTCTTATGCTCCCTTTCTGTCTTTGTGTCCTGTGGTTTAGCACTTCATGTAAACTTTTATATTAACTTTTGTGGTTTTGTCTAGAAAATACTGATAGCTAAGTAAGTATCACACAATAGTATCAAAGAGCTAGTTATTTCTTTTTATAGAGAACAGTACTCCAGTTACTATTGCATAACAAGTGCTGATTTTTGTTTAACTGAGCTGTGGGATAATACTACACTGTATGAGCATACACAGTACGTGTTTTGCAGGTGTGCCCACATTGCTGTGAACTGAAGGTATATGCATCTATTATACTTATTACTAAATAAATAGTAACAGTCACAGGGATAATCACAGTGAAAAGCATACTTAAAGGTAAGAGGTTTGGTGTGGTCTCAGCTGTCTGAATACGATCCTCACAGGCAAGGTCTCAGATTCTTCCCCCGGTATGCTGTGCTCATAATTGTGGCACTTAATTTAGGAACAGAAGTGTCTTAGACTCCATCTGCAGTCAAAGTCAAAAACATGTAACTCTGAAAGGCAGTTCAGTCTCTTTAAGCGTTAGTCACTGGGCAGAGGCACCTACTTCTCTCCACTGACTTACACCTACGAGTACCTGAAATACATCTGACCTTAAGGCAATAATTCATAGCCCATTATCAAACTCAGAAACAGTTGAAAGCATTTCCAGTGCAGTGTAATGTATTGACATTTTGGAAAGCTACCTTCTTTGGCATGTGCAGGATTATCTATCCTAATTGATTCTGACCATTTTTTCAGTCAGAGGTAGCTACTTAGTTTTGCAGGCTCTATGTTTGCTCATGCAACAAACAGGTCTGTGAAGAGGGCAATGTGGGTACTGCTTCAATATCTGAACTTCTGATGGCTGCTGTTAGCTGGTTCTCTATGGCAGTTTTCTAATCTTGGATTTCAGTTGTCTGCAAGCACTTTTCCCAAAGTCTGCATGTTGTAATAGCCTTGCCTCAAGATATTTCAGTTCAAAATCTTTTCACCGGAGTTGCTGATGTGATCTGATATGACCAGCTGTTAAAGGCATGCCTGTGAATCCTAGCATCTTCCTCTGGCTGTATTTCCAGGTAGGCTATGCCTCAGTGCAAAAGCAAACTTAACAGGAGACTTTTAACATTGAGGAGGGTTTTATGAACAGGTTGTCAGCTTCTGTTTCTTGCCTTTTACTCATTGGCACAAGCAGTGGTGATAATACTGTTTAAGAGATGAAGATACAGCAGTTGTATGGATTTTGGTCAGTAAAGGAGGGCAGAAATTACAGCTGGCGAGTACAGTCAGGCAGTGCCACTAGTTTATGTTGAGCATAAGAACCACCATTTACTCCAAAATACAGTTTTGTAAGAAAACAAGAGGATGAGTGAAATGTTTCATCTGCAAATGTTGCTAGTCTGGAGATGGAACTTTGAGTAGCTGAAATTCAAGTAATTCACTGGTTAAAAAAAAAAAAAAATCATTCATGGGGTAGGACCACTGCAGGGGAAGTTAAGTGATTTTCTGTGTAAAAAACATTTGCAAAACCAAATGATGGTTTCTACACCATCATTTCATCCCCTTTTGGTAAAAAGGGAGTACCAACAGTTACCTTCCTTTGCAGGGCATTCTGAAATGAAACTGCAGAACACATTGGATGAAATTACTACTTAAGAGCTCATTAGGACTATTACCAGAAATAGAACCATGCATCGTATGGCACAGAAAGCCTCATGTTTTGGAATATTTACATGCTTAAAAATTCAGTGCTTACAATCGGTGAGGTGAGGTGGCTGCCCCAGTTTCTCCTGCTGGAAAGGAGAGTCATCCTGTCTCTGTAACCTCCAACATCAGTCTCACCGTGTCTGTTCAGAGGAAGTGTTCTTGTTCACTGAAGATCTTATGCACATGAAGAAATCTGCAGACAAGAATTTACAGTAACCTTTATAACACTAATACAACAGAATGAAAATAATCCAAGCAAGTACAAATCACCATGAACAAGCATTACACATCTTCAAATCAAAAATAATTCCAGTAATTCTGCGACTTGTTTTTAACCTAACTTTTCATCTAAGTTTGCTACTTCTACACAACAACGTTTCCCTCTTTTAGAAAAAGTTTCCACCAAAACCAGAATGATGCTTAAAACATCAACAGCTCATCTTCCTTCATCTTAGAAATCCCAAGCCTTTTCATAAGTGAAATAGTGAAGGAGCCAGGGTCTCCATGGAATCCACAAGAGGCCTTACACTACTGCCACTCGGTTTTCCATGGAAAGTACTCAGCCACTGCAGTATGTGTCCTAAAACAGTCAGCTTAAGAAATATTTGGATGAAAATTGTAGAAAAGCTTGACTAGAATAAATACTTGTAACCTCTCATGAGTTTGCTGTGGTATTCCTGACTTACCACATGGAGCTGCATACTAAATAAAATCAGTAATTTGGTGGCTGGTCCTAACTTCTGCTCCATGAAGCTGTTCTGTTGTTTTGTCGCAGCTATGGCCCTGTTTTCTCTCCTAATTTGTTGTGCTTGCTCAGTGAAATTGAATCCCACATCATTTCAGGCAAGTCTTGGAGAAGTTGTTTTCCTCGGTGCAGATGGCTCTTTCTTCCAGATGTGACAGGCAGCTAAGAGCTGCTTCGTTTTTTCTTGAAATCACGCTGACACTGTGGCCGCAGTAGTACTGTGGTTCTTGCCCCGTATCCGATTTTCCCGTGACTATAAGCTGTCCTGCGTGTCCGTTGCAGCATGCACCACACGGGCTCCTGTTATCTAATGTAGGTTGCTTTGGTTTGTTTGGTTTGTTTTCTCTTCTGTTTTAATGAGGACAAAGTAAAATTCAAGAGCACGGTGGCCCCTGGGAGATGTCCCCGCTGGAAGCTCTTGTGGCAGCTTGGCTCCGGCAAGGGTGCAGCCCTTTGTGTTTGCGGCTGCAAATGTTCCACCCTTGTATCTTCAGCCCAAAGCAGCCAAGGAGAACCTGTACCCTTGCCGTTTCCCTTCACCCTGCTTGTTTCACTTGGGAACACAATGAGCTGTCAAAATTTCCTGCCCTGTTTCCACAGAATCCTTCCTTTTGCTCCAAAAAGGATTATTTATCTAAAACTGCTAATTGCATAAATTGTCAGAACAATTGTTTAGCTTGATTTTAAGGTGGAGAGCAAAGAGATGTAAAGGTCTGTTGGACTGGTGAAAATCACCCTCAAAGTCCTCTGTCAGAGCGAAAAAGAGAGTGGTGTGTTGCCATGAACGACCCTTGCCTCTCAGACAGTAAAAATCATCTGGTATGGTGTACATCTGGTGCAATCCCTATTTTTAGCCTCTCTGTTGAGTGTACTTAGAGGTAATTAAAAGTAATAGGGAAGAATATAAATGTTTTCCAAATCAGTGAGCCAAGAAAAAATGGAGGAAGGCAGGTGTGGTTGATGTAGCCCACCATCGCTTCTTAACTAGTCTTTCTCTAATGATGTAGAAAAAGACTAGGTGGCACCTGGCAAAGTATTTTGAAATAACAGATTCATGAGGTAGAGCTGCTTGATAACATCTTTGACTCATCAGAAACTTGCCTTCCCTGAGGGTAAAGTTAATAGTCCTCGAATATAAGGATTTTAGTGGCTTTTACTAAGTCAGCGAGGATGCAGATTTATTCTGCATATAGATTCCGATAGTGCTAGAGACAGCCCAAACTTTTATTGTCTGTAAAAAATGTAAAATGACACAAATAGCCGATCGGAATCATCAGTAATTTTCCATGACTGCAGGCCCTCAGCTTTGCTGGTAAAGTAAAACTTATTCACATTTTCTTAGTTTGAAGAACGTAGAGCTGGTAGCAAGTTTATCGATCATCATGCATAGTCCTTAAGTATTTCAGGTCATCTTTCAGCATGTATAAAGCCCATGCCATCAGCTGCTTCAGTTGTTTTCATCTCCTCCTTCGGAATGATATTCTTCTGCTCACCTAAATGGTTCTTTTCCTACTCTGCTGCTTAGCAATGGTGGGCATTAGTCCAGGGTGATTTTCGTCTTATGAAATGGTTCTTCAGTGCCCTGATCATCTTCCTAGAGGTCCTTCTTTCTACTTTTTCCAGGAGGAATTCAGCCTTCTCATAGACAGTGTGCTTTGACTAATAGCATCAATACCTCCCTTGCTTTCCTTCTCTTTACTGGAATTACGTTGCCTGAATAGTGCACATACGTGTCTGAGCTGGCTAGTCTTTAGTTCTGTGGGAGACATCAGCAGCACCATGAGAGGAAGCTGGACTAGCAGTAAAATGAAAGTGGAAGCTGCAGGTAGCTGGGCCATAAAGCAGTTGAGGCAGAGAAGGTGACAGTAGCAGTGAACTTTATTTTTAAAAACTGTAGCTGTATATACCTGGTATCTCCCAGCTTTGTGTTATCAGCAAGTCTCACTAGTGCTCTCCTAATTCTGTGTCAAGATCATCACTAAAAAGTTTGAAGATCATTCGCAATATGAATCTTCTAATCATGCAGTAATTGGTCCCAAGCGAAAGTTTCCTTTCAGTGCACCTTGTTATCTTCTTACTTTTAGTCTTTTCTGACTTAGGTTTTTGTACTCATCTCTTGCCTTCTCTTAGATGTTTAACAAAGTGCATATGGTTGAAATGCACTACAGTATTGATTTTTTCCTCTTGTCTAACAGGTAGCTATTTTATTCAAGGTAGTTAAGTATCAAGTTTTATCTTGTATGGTCTACTTTTGGTAAGCCCACATTGTGTTTTCTTCTGTGTTCCAGTTGTCTACCTACCTTTAGTGATCTCTTCCTCAAAATTTGGGGTCATGCTATTAAGATCAGAGTTAGGCAATTTTTCCGATATGTAAATGTGTATGATTTTGTTATTCTCTAGTACTATGGTACCACTCTTGAACAGATAGATAGATATATTATTTCATGTCCAGAAAGAAAATTGATCTTTCTGGGTTTGCAGTATCACATCTTGGGTGTTTTTCAGATTTTTGGAGTTTAAGTTGCTCTCTTTTTTTGAAGTACCTGTTGATTTAGTCAGGAGTGACACGTTTATCAGTGTGTTAATGCAGGGGATTATTTGCAGTTTCCTGTTAATTCATTGGTGCTTACAGAGAAACAAAAGCCTCAATCAAGGCATGCTCTGTGCTCTGAATTTACACCCACTCTTAATTTGCTGATGCTTGTATTAGTGACAGGCTCAAGCCTGTCTGGTTTTGGGGGGTTTATATAATGTGTACCATATGCTTGCCATTCTTACTCGTTCTGCACGAATCAGCCAATCTGATGGGTCTACCTGTGGCGGAGAGCAATGCTTTCAAGTCTGGGTGCTGCCTTATGAGCTCTGACTCGTGGGTGCTGATGAATCTTGCTTCGGTGTTTTACAAACTCTCCAGCTATTTGCTCCACCCTTCTGCCCTTTAACAGAAGGATCGCAGGGGAATAGGTTTATATACCTCTGTTGCCACAAGTTGCACGTGATTTTAAACTGCTGATGAAGGTAGACCCGTGCTGTTATCATACCTTTGAAGTGCAACAGCTGAAGAGCAGGCAGAGGTTTGCACCTCCTGCCCCTGCTATCAGGAGGGGTAAGTGGGGTCAACAACAGCTTGAGCTGTTTTGGGCTGGTTCCTTAGAGTGAACGGTTGGCAAGCAGGAGCTGAGTACAGGGAACGCATGTTCTGTCTCTGGAAACAAAAAAGCAAAGTGAAAGTAAGGATGAGAGAAAATAGATTTATATTTATAATCAAAAGTGACTGTGTTTGAAATATTCTTAATTTGAGTGCACGCTCCTGTGTCTTTCATACCTCTAAGGACCCCTAGAGGGCACGGAGGTTTTTCTCCACCTCGAATATTTAACTTAATAGGTCTCCTTGGCTTTCATCCCTTAAACATAATTGTAAGCACATTTTAAGTGAACATTAGATAGAAAAAAATAACAGCATCTAACTAGGTCCTTCTTTTACGCTGCAAGATGTTTTCTTGGTTTTAAACACAAGCAGTAGAAGCTAGCACTAGCAGCCAAATTCTTGAATTATTTTTGTTTAGATTAGTCAGATGCTATATTCGTATCCCAGAGGAAGAACAATTCAAACTAATAATTCATCATTCTATTGCAAACTTTGAGAGGCCTACCATGTGAGCTGTCTGAGGAAGTGCAGTGGGTATGCTTTCAACACTATGGCCTGTGCTTCTGTAGAAGAGGAACTGATATTGTGAAGAACTGGACTACTCTAACCTGAACCTCCAAAATCTCCAAACTTAATCTTAGTTAAGAAATTTTAATATTTTGGTCTTGTTTTTTGCCTATAAAGAAACGATTACATTACAGTACAAGTTATTTAAGGTTATGGAAATATAAAAATGACATCTGCTTCCGACTACTTCCTATCTACTTGGGGAGAGGTTTTGTAACTCTTACTCATCCTGAGTAGCATTTTTCTCCTTAAATGAGTTTTGCCTATTTCATCAGTATTACATGGTAAGTCAGGTACTAATCAATGTGAGTTACACAGCAATGCTAATTCTTAGTATTGTGTTGTCACTTTAAGGTATTTAAATATACATCCTAAAGCTCTGGAGTAATGCTTATCTAAGAACATCAGGTTTCACTTACACAAAGCAGCTTCAGTGTTTGAGGAGAAGGCTGACATTTTCCAGAGTGCTTAAAGAGCAGAAAGTAAAACAAAACCAACCAAACAAAAACACCTTAAAAAAAGAAAGGTCCTATTTTGTTTGGGGTTTTTTTCATCAGCTCATGATTTTGAGACCAGTCCCACAGCTTTGGAGGTCAGTTGGACTGTGAGCCTAGTCCAAGGTTGAGACTTTTGTGTGTGATGCCATGACAGTCAGAATCCAACTGGTCTTGTATGGGCAAAAAAATGGACTACTCTTGAAGCAGTGAGAGTCTACTTACTGGGCAAGAAGCTGTTCAATATGATAAACACTTTGTTCTGATAAGAGGATCAGCTGTACTGCTTTACCCAATTACCCAGGGATGTCATGGGAGATGATTTTTTGGACCTTAGTTTTCCCACTAGAGGAGTGTAATGTCATCACTCTGAATAGAAAATAGATCTAGATCTAAACAGCAGAGAAAGGCAGCTGCCCCTTCTAACATCTCTGGGGATTTTGTGTTTTGCAGGAGATGCACGGGTGAGAGGTCAGACAGGGGTTCTCTCCGAGCGCCGTGGCTCCTACCCGTTTATAGACTTCCGTCTTCTTAACAGTAAGTGCAACCCTTCCTTCAGGTCTGCATTAAAAAAAAAAAAAATCTGTATTGAAAGTATACAAACCAAACTATCTCATTTCATACGTATCTGTAGTTCAGCTGTCTTCACACAGTCAGCATTAATAATTCTGTTATTCCCACCCAGTGTTTGACTGTGAAATGTTTTGATTGTATGAATACTGTCCATAAAGCTGAGTCTGTCAAGTAAATACAGTAGTGCCATGGGATGTGCTGGAGGGGACAGGAGGTGCTTCAGAATTAAAAAGATAAACCTCTGTGTCCTTTAGCCTCTTAGCCAACAGTTGGAACAGATTTATGTGAGTCTGTTATCCGGTCATATAGAATTGGCACAGAAGAGGAGCATGTGACAGCACTGACCAGTGGTTTACAATAACATTAATTTTTCCAACAATTAGAACCCAATCCAAAGCCCCATGGAGTCTTCTCATTGACGTCAATGGATTTTGGGTCAGGCCAGCAGTGAACATCTGTTAAAAATAATCTTAACCTCATTTTGATTGAAGTTATTTTGCCACTGTTGTAAATAAAGGAGGGCAAATCTAAAACAAAAGAAAAGAAAAAGAGATCCTGTTGGATTTTTTTCACCTGATGGATTCTCTATACTGATGCAGACCCATTAACCAGTGTGTAAAAAATAAATTAAAATAAAATAAAAAGACAGAGAGCACCTAGTCTTGGGCTCTGTAGCATTCAGTCTGGATGCTGTGTTAACTCCAGTGTTCAGGCACAGGCAGATCTCGATGTGTGCTTGTGTACTGCACAGACCACTCTGTGTAGCCTTTCAATAAAAGTTATTCACCGTCTTCGTCAAAACAGACTGAAACTCCAAGTTTGTTTAGTGATGACACTTTTAAGCTTCTAGCGATTATGCTTTTCATTAAAAAGCAATTATCAAACCAAAGTTTTATGTCTCCTTTTTGTAACTGCTTACCCGAGTGCGTGGGGAAGGGAGGTAGGTGGCAGGGAGTTTGGGGAGAAGCCCAGCCGCAAAGGGTGAGGTCTGGCTGGGGGTCAGGAGAAAAGAGGGGCTAATAGGAAGGGGAGGACTTGGGCTCTGATCGGCTGCATTCACCCAAGCTGGCAAAGTTACCACTGCCTGGCAAAGTGCTTGCTTTCAGTCTTGCCACTAAAAGGTGTCTTTTAGGTCGTAAGTCCATCAGCGTACTTGCTATGGCTGAGGTAGAAGGACACGAGGGGTAAGATGGGTCCAGCAGTTTTCCCAGGACAAAGGGAATAACATACTGGTTGAGCAGAGCTCTGAGGATAATTTAGTCCTGGCTTGCCAATGAAAAATGTGAAGAAAAACCTGGTTTATGCTAGCTGGAAATATTACCGTTGATGGCCTTAAAAGACTGAGACAAAATAAAACTTCTTTTCATTCATGAAATAGAAGTGAATGTATATTCACATTCGAGTGTGACTAAAATAATAGAAATTAATAGGTCTTTCCTTTTTATTTTGAATACATACACATTATTTAAAATTCTCATCATATGTTTTTTCCTTTCCCTGGTTAAAGAAACCAAAAACTCTTCAGCTCTTTTTTCTGGTCATAGGGCTTTCACTTTTATCCCCTGTAGATGAATCCTGCCATCCTTCAGATCCTGCCAGCTTCTGGGAGGTGCTGGTGCTGTCCATGGGCTGTCTAGGGAGAGATCCATGGCGAGAGATGTACCGGTGAATACTCAGCCTTTGGTCATACATGGAGCAGGGCACTCTGCATAACCCCTCTCCTGTAACTGCTGAACTTAAAAGCAGTGCCTCCCTCTGCATGCACCTCTGGTCCCGCAGAGGTGGGGCACCTGGGGTTTTATGTTCCGGTGCTCACTGTCCCTGGGACCTCTGACTTACTCCTCCTTTTTACTGCTTTTCCGTAATCTGAAGGAAGTCACTACGGCTAGTCATGATCTCTGTGTAAGGAGAACCAGTGATCCTGGTTTTGGATTTCCTGTTGTTTTCAGGTTTTTATGTATTTACTGCTTTCTGCCTAGGGAGTGGTGTTGGCTTAATTTTTCAGTGCAAAATGAAGTGAGATTTCTAGGCACTTGACTACTAATTTTGTAGATGGCAAGTGCACTGGGCCTGGCTCACTCGGTGACCTACAGGTAAATGAAGATGCTCAGTGTCAGAGCACACAGACATGTGTTTTGCCAGGAAGTAAATAGACTTTTCTATTATTTGTTCATATAAATCTATCTGTGAAATCCATTTCTGCTGTGCATACCATATAAGCAGCAAAAACCATGGTGCCTATCCAAAAGAAACATACACAAATGTCGCTACTGCAGACTTTTTTGAAAAGTGCCTAACTTATACTTGCAGTAAAATTTTGGCACCATGTTACATTTGTTCGGGGGCAATAACTGACAGGCAGCAGCTGTATACTGAAAGCTGTTACAGTAAGGGAGGGATGAGGCAGAGAAAATTTTATCATAAATATCCTCAGAAGTTATAAAGAAATGCAGCATAAACATTACTCCATCTTCTTAACATTACTTAAGTTTCAGACAAACTGAGCTTAAATAGTGATTGTTCCCTCTACCATCTGAAATACTACTCCAAATAACAGTACCACCCTTGTTTTAAAGTAAGGGAAAACACTGAAGCTCATTCTTGAACACAGTTCACATTCATTCTGAAAATTGACATTTAAAGAAAAAATTCAGGGCATTGCTATTTAATGTCAGACTAAAGGTTACTTAAATGTAACTTTTTTAACATACTTACAGATTCAGTCAAACTAGTGGATTTTTCCCTACTAGGGATATTAAGGGTTAACACCGGGTAGACCATATCTTTTGTTTTTTCTGGAGCCCTGCAGTAAAGTCCGCTGTGTAACTTAAGACACCGTTAAGTCTTTTTGGATAGGAAAACTTCCTGCACTCTGAAAATGGGATCTTCTGTAGCCCTCATCAAAGCCAACAGGATTAATGTTGGCTTCTTGCTGTTTGAGCTAACGTCTGTGATGCCATCTACACGTTCCTCCGGTGCCTCTCTGCAATATATAGAAAGTTAGTGAGTGTTATTTCACCTTGTCAGTGCCAGGCTGTCAGGACCATGAGGATTTTGCAGGATCCTGTCTGGAGGAGATGCAAGACTTTAGCATCTAACTGTCTTTGCCTAGTTGCAAGTTTTCACTGAGGCATAGTTGCACTGGTGGGTTTTGGGACTCTTAAGATGACTCTGGAATACAAAATTGAATGTAAAATATCCTTGTGTCACCCAGAACTCCTCGGTTCTGCATTGCAAGGAGCGTATGTTTGCCTCAGTCTCTTGAGTCAGTCCCTGCAACTTGTGGAGACCCACATGGCCAACCAGATACTCGTTTGTGTTGACAGTATAGAGCCAGAAGCTTGAGGGGAAGCGACCTAGCAGCTCCTCTCCCCAGGGAAGCTGCGGCATCCGATGCGTGTTAGCCAGGCCGGTGTGAAGACCCCCAGGAAGCAAGCCGACCATCCTTTTTTCCATCCTGCTGTAATAAGGCAAGGGTACCACCTGCTCCTGATAGCCACAGATATACCCCAGAAAAAAATAAGCTGGACAAGGCAGACGTGAGGCTCCACGTTCACTAGGGTGCTTATGAACAAATATTCAGATTTTACAAACTCCTAAACTAAAAGATACAAGTTTTTCACAGCCCTACAGGTTTATAGGAAAATGGGGAGAGGGTTTTCTCTTCATGCAAATAAGGCATTCCTTAAAATAGGAGCAGCAGAAGAAAAAAAGACTTAGCATTAGAAACCTATTCTCCAGAAGGAGTAAATGGATGAAATAGGCAAGTGTTAGGTGCCATTGAGCAGCTGAATACGATGTATAAATGATGTAAGATTGATTCCAAACCAAACCTCACAAACTTTAGGAAAGTTTGACTCCGAACTTGGTAGCTCTAGCTTGTAACTGAACATAATGCAGGTTGAAATCAATGATGGCAGTTTATTGGCACTTTTGCATTTCTGTGAATTAAATGAACCTTTTTGTGTTCACAGGACAGAAAAGGAGTTAAACTGAATATTTGCAGGGTAGTAAGTTAGAATTTGAAACATTGCTGCAGTGAAAATTAACTTGATCCAATTTTCTTTAGCAAAGCGTGGTTTGGATTTGAGAAATAAAGGACTATAGGGTAAGGCAGCAGTAATTTAGTTCTCTGATTGACAAAGTTGCTCAGTGAGTCATTGAACCAGATCCCACCAGTATTGATTAAAATAGATTTCATTATCTCCTGATGAGCTGTGCTGGTGACTGTGATGGTACATTTCTTCATTGCATTAACCAAAAGTTTGAGGGAATTCCTTGTGATAAATCTAGAATTGTAGGTAAACATGCAGCAATAACCAAGACGACCTCACCCTGCTCCAATTATGTTAGATACTTTGTTTTATTGCCAGGTGAAATAGTAGAGTAACAAAATAACATAGTTTACATCTGAGATGAGTAACCTTTTATTTACAAATTTGCTTGTCAAGCTTTAAGTCAGAAGACAAGGAGATTCTTAAGACTTAAAACAGTGATTCTCCAGTTCCCACCGTGTTTATGCTAAGCTTTTCTCTGGATTGAATTTTTGCTTGCAAATGACAAAATTATTAGCCTCTACTTGACTATATTTAAATATGTCTGTCATGGAGTAATATAATTAAAATTGTTTCTGCTTGCATTTTTAACTTTTTCTGAAAAATTCTTCATTAGGGGCACTTTGTTTTTGTCACAGTATCAGTCATACCATTGTTTTCGTTACCTTGCACCCACGTGTTTTCAGTAAGCCATCCACAGTATCCTGGTGTCTGACAGAATTCACTTCTCTATATATTGATCTAGGAGGGATAACAAGGAAAGGGAAAGGATGTAGTATGTGACCTGCAAAGTGGAGTGTCTGTACCAAAATGGTGTTAGCCAAAGAGATTTCTGTTTCCTTACACCTTGCACAACAGGAACATAAGAGTGGGACCTGAGACTATTTGAAAGGTCAAAACATGTCTCTAGACACTCCAAAGGTATATCTGGGTATTACCAAGGATCTTGGTATTGTCATGCAGGCAGAAGTTGAGTCCAAAAGAACCCCACCTGCTTTAAGCTTAGCTTAGCAAATTAAGTTAGTATGGGTGATAGTTTAGTGCCAGATGGTGATGAACGATGATATTAGGTACCATTCAGTCTCTGTCCTTGATTTGCTGTCTGATTTGAGTCAAGCAAAATACTCTGGCTTTCAGTTTGTTTGCAAATAAAGTGATGCTTTGCAGGCATGTGATAAATTAGGTACTACAGAAATGAAGAGTGTTGTCAGGGTTAGTAAGGGAAGATAGGAACTCATGAAAAAGTCTTCATCTCAGAGAACCAAAGTCTGTGGACATTTGAATCTGTGGTTTCTGCCTGCCTACGGAAGGGTCCATTTGCAAAATTTACATTCATTTTTGGTTTTGGATTTTGAACACTCCAGGGCTTTCAGGTAGGGCCCATCTCCAGGGAAAATAAAACTTAACCATAGCCACCAACCCAAAACTGAACCATCAAGTAACCTGAACCCAAATGAGTGAGGTTAAAAAGAGTTTGGTTAACTGTCTTGTTTTGTTGCCTTTGGCTAGAAAAACAAGTGGGAGTGAGAGATGCCTTTTTAGATATTTCTGACCCAGGTTAAATTAGGACACTAAAGGTCTTGTGAGGAAGTTTCAAGGGCTGATTGGATTACTCGGATCCCAACCCAGCCCGTGGAGATGAATCCAAAGTTCCAGATGATTATTAAATTAGAAAGGGAGAGATCTTATGAGGTCTGCATCATTTCTACATACCTCCCTTAGTTCCTCATGGATAAGCACATCCAAAAGATACTCATCAACATCCCGAAGGCACACAGGCTTCTTAATCTGGTTAGCTTGTGTCTGGTTTGAATGGGAAGAACATTTTCAGAACTGAAGTCAGCCTATGGCCTTGCTTTTGGTTACCTATTTAAGGAAGAGGAATTGGGATTCTCTTAATAATGTTTCAGGACAAAGATTGTTCTGTTTTCTAGTAACACTTCACTATATTAAAAAATTCTTCCTGTCATTGGAAATCAGTCTGGTTCCCCCTTTTCATCAAATAACAGCAAGGTTTTTTTGGTTTGGGGTGTTGTTTGGATTTTTAAGTGTTTTTAAGAGTTGTTATCTGCAAAATTTAATAACAAGACAGCTTGAAAAGTATATTCTCCTTCCTGACATTCATGCTCCTTGTTTAGCTTTTACACTACATTTGTAGAAAGTGAAAGCCAGAATGTAAAACTGATTGATGCACATGCTCTCATATGCTAACAAAATGCTGCAGTTTGGGTTATGAATGCTTCAGGAGAACTCATGAAAGCAAGCAGAGCAAACAAAAAACTAGGTGTGCTTCACACACAAAGTCTCAGTGAACACTGACCTGATTATACAGGTTTGTAACTTATTTTTTTAATACAGATTTGGGATTCAGTTCAACTGAGAATGTCCCTTTAAAAAGTTTCCAAATGATGCGTGACCCATTCTGCCACCCCACCTTCTTTTCCCTGATTAGAAAAGGGAAAGGGTGTACTGAAGATAACACTGAGGATACTTTCCAAATGACCAGAGGAAAAGAAAGAACAAGGAGAAGGGATCATTAAGATGATAAATGAAAGTTAGGTTTGCTGTTATTACAGGTTATGTTGCTTTTTCTCAAGGGGAGTGAAGGGGGAGGGGATGTACCATTTCCTGTTGGAGAAACTATAATCAGCTATAGAACATTTGCAGTTTTAGGAAAAAAAGGTCCTGACTGTGCTGCTGTATGAAGATTGAAGTGGCAAAGTGAAGGTTCATATTGAAATGATAATGACTTTGTGGTGAAACGGAACACAACATGCTCTTTCCTAAGAACTTGTAGGAGGCTTAATAAAAGATGCCAAGATGTTTGTTTGCATAAAGATGATTGATGACCTCAATAAAGGCTGCAAATTGTGAAGAGAAACACATCTAAATTCATCTTAAATTTGGATTTAATCTATTCTTCTTCCTGTTATTAAGGCTAATATTCTGTTACCTAACTGGTCTTTGAAACTCTAGTTTCTCCAGAACATGGTGTAATGGGATAACTCAGTATATAAAAGTGGGACAACCAGCATAATTCTTTAGTTCTGTAGTCTCTTTCAAAGAGTATCAAAAGGAATATATTTTGGGATGGGAGGGAAACTGCATGACTAGTGTTCTTCAAGATGCCAACAATTATGCAGGAACTTTATGATTTGGAAGCTGAGCTGTTACAAGCCATCAAAAAAGAGGAAACCCCACAGCAAGGTTACCTAGAAAGTTGGTGTGCCAGAACCTCTCACACTATATTAACTACATTAGCCAAAGGAGTACATGAACACCTTTTCTGTAAACAGTGCTCTGCATGGATTTTGTGCACTTGTGCAGGTGGTTGAAGAATGGAATCTTGACTCAAAGTGGAAAATTTTAAAGATCTTTTGTTTTACTTCTTCTAATTTTCTGCTTTTCTCTGATGTGTTCAGAGTCCCCCTCTCTTTCCCACAGCCTCTTCCTAATTGAAAAAATATGTTTACCCATTTAAAGAGAAATAATACAGTTGAAACCCATATGAACCATGACAGCTGACAGAAGGCACTTGACCTCTATGAATTTTATCAGAAGTCAGGGAACAAAGAATTTTTAGACATTACAGAAGCAAGTAAAAACAAAATGTTTATAACACAACCTTTTTGGATTCCCATGTAGTTTGAGGAAGACTCATGAGGATTTCTACATTTACAAGATATCTGTAGATGTGATATAGTGCAAGGTGTTGAGCTCTGTCATCTTAGTTGCGGTGACCACTATATATTCAGATGATAAAACTGACACAATCTTACTATTTTTGAATCAAACCTGTTTGTCAGTTTCTCACACCAGCCGCAGAAGTTTGGGAAGTACAACTGGGTCCTTCTAGACTAGACTGAAAGCTTTCAAGCAACAATCCTTTTACATAGGTTTCTGGTGCTTTGTGCGTTTTCTCAGGCCTTTCTTGAAAACTGCAGTGTTTCCTTTCTGAAGGGTTTTTGGACTGCAAGGTGCAAGGTAACGGGAAAGCCTACACAGTGCAGAGAGAAGAGGTTATCTGTTCTTCTAGTTTAGGAGTGCCTTCTCCAAAACTGAAGTTTGAAATATTAAGTTTGAAATTGATTTTTAGATTACCTGTGTTAGTTCTGCTGTCCCTACTCATGCTGCTGTTGTCTTTTGGATAATATGATAAATCCATAATGTAAGAAGAAGATATTAAGAAGGCACAGCAATTTTTTTTCTATCATCAGTGCTATGCACTCTTCTTTATACGAAAAATTTAGCAACCAGGTCATGCAATGAGTATGCCAAACAAGACGTCAGTAAAGGTGATCTAAATGCCTGGCATGATTTGACACACAAAAAAAATGGACAAACACCAGTTATTCCTCATAAGTCAATTACATATCTCTTGGGCTCTCATATAAAAGCATTCTAATCAGCTGTCAAGCCAGGAAGCAGTGCAGGAAATTACCTCCATAACGTATAGGACCAGAGGCAAATTGTTTCCCAGAGTCCTCGCTGTTTGCAAACTGTCCAGATGATAGTAAATTGCAGGTCTGATCCTCTCACCCTCTCTTCCAGATATTCCAGCACTTTTCTACCAATCCTGCCTGACTCTTCAGGCATACAGTTGTAGAAGCAGTGGCTGAGTACAGAATGTCTTTGCATCCTTGGAAGGGGGGGAAAGGGTATTATAAACCGTATGACTCAAAGTCAGGTGCTTGACGACCTGATTTATTCTACATCTTTCTGGAAAGAAGAGGAAAGACATTTTCTGCTCCTCAATCAGTTAGCTTTTGAAAATTAATGAACCTGTAGTTATCCACTCATGCTGCTGAATGACCTGTTTTTATTGTACTACGCTGAGGTGCAATAAAATAAAAAAAGGCGATACTGTGAAGGAAAACTCAGAGGCCTTATTTGAATGCATAACCAAGTTTGTTTACTTTGTAAGAACAATAACAATGTAATGAATGTCTGGTGCAGAGTTAAGTACATCCTTGTGCACGTTTGATTTATGTGATCGTTTCTGGATGTTAACTCAACCATTGTTAACATAACCTCCATCATTTTTATATTCATGCTGCCTGTGGGCACGTGCTAGTGTAGCAATGTGAAAGAAATCTGAAAGAAAACTGGTAGCAGTTCCTAGTGCAGGAAACCTCTTTCCCTGAAATAACAGAGGTTGGGGTGTAGCGAGCTGTAGATCATGTTCAGGCGAGCAGATCTGTGTAACTGGAGGAACTTTGTTAGGGGAGAGAAGGCAACCATTGATTCCTGTAGCTTATTAACGTCTTGAGGGCCATGTTCAGTATCCAGACATCATCCATGGTCTGATAGTGTGTATATGTGATGTGGCTATCGAATTGCCTAAAGAAAAATGCAACCACTTTTGCTGCCTGCTAAAAACACATCAGGAGGTACGCTGTCAGCTCAGGCCACCTGTGTTTTTGAAGGCAGAAGTTAAGGTTTGTGAGGAGTGCCTATACCGACACTTTTGTAAATATGTATGTAATTCATACAATATGTTTATGTAATTCATGCAATAACTTTGTTCGGTATACAAAGAAGGGTTTCTCCACCCACTGTGCTAGGCAGTAACTCCACAGGATATGAGAATGGGCATCTTCTAAGAGATACAGATGATGCTTTTTTTTAGATAAACAAAACATTCAGAAGTTGCTACAGTGATTAAAGATAAACACAGTTCTCAAGGGAAGTTTTATGGGTATAAACAAAAGACATTCTTGTTCGTCTTTCACATTCATTTCAAAATTGCACATAATTACTAAATCCCATGTGAGCCTTGCAGCTTGTGTTCTTTAACTAGATAATATAGCATATGTTTTAGTACCCAAAGTTCTGCAATTGAAGTTCAGTGATATCTGTAATGATATTTTTGATTCATTTACTTGTAATTCAATTTAACCTAATTAGAAATAGCTATCAATAACTCTTTATGTTTCAAAGTCACTGTATGACTTAGATCAGGTGTCATCATTGAAATTTTATATTTACAATTTAAATTGAAATTTACAGTTGTCAATAAAGAAGTGGTATGTTCAGTGTGTTACTACAAGTCATTCACATAAACCCTTAATTTCATCTTAAAACTGCATCTTGATCTGTGTCATCTGGTGGATCCCATATGCTAGGAATGGCTCTTTGCTGCTGGGAGATTCAGGTGCAATTGCTGAGCTGAGGACAGAATTTAGGCATTCATTCTCAGCTGCTTCATCTTTTGCTCTTTTAATCATCCCTTTTCTTTCAACTTCATATGGCTGTGCTTTTCTTTTTTGTTTGACACTGATCTTGGGAGGGGAAAGAGAAAATGCTGATGAGATTATAATAGTTTGGGGAGTGTTGTGCTCAGAGAGGGGAAGAGTCTTACTCCAATTTTATGCAAGACACCATCATAATAAGGTACATTATTGTAGATGGCATAGTAGTCTGTTGTGGGTCATAGCAATCATCTGACAAGTCCTGTGATTCATAGACAAATCAACTATTACTGAAATGACCCGACAGATGTGATTTTAACATGATATCCTTTAAGTCAACATCCAGAGTTTGCATGTGGATAGCCTGCAGTGTGGGATTTGGGCTGTTCTGTCAAAAGCCCAACTTTGAAAATACCTTTCCTACTGTTCTTTATCAGTATTATGAACTCCTTCACTTACGAATGAAACAGATTATTGTTGAGAAATCTTTTTTGCATAATGTATCGCAATACAGTGCTCATCTGAGCAGCAAGTCATGTTTCAGAGGCACTGTCTGCTGATGATGAAATTTCAGTTGAGACCTGTGACAACCATACAGAGCAATGTGACAAAGCAGTGGCAACAAGTTTGATGGTTCAATTCAGAAAATATGTTTCACAATAACAAATTACTTATTTCTACCTGATGTGTTTGTGGTTTGGTAGATTATTTGTGCTACTGAAATAATCTGGTAATCCAAAGGATAAAATAACCACTTCTTCATAATCCAACTTACGGCTGCTTGTTGGGACTTGGGCCAAACTTTGACCTTCAGATCATCCACAGCAACTCTACGTGTGAATTTTAAAGACAGTTTAGGGAACATAGGTGGTAATTTCAGTCATCTGTCTTAAACTGAAAAAACAGATATTAACTTAGATAAAAAATTAGTTGGAGCAACTACTCATTTTTAATGTACAAAAGGGAAGTTTTCTGTACTTTAAAATTTAAACTTGTCACTTGAAAGCAGTGACAGTTTGGGGGCAAAGATGGAGTTAGGAGAGTTGGTAAGTCAAGAAACAGCTGACACGAGTTTAAAAAGTGAATTAATTTTGAGAATGTTTTGTTATCGAGGAATTAAACTGAATGTCAGCCACTTCTTAGCAGCACTATATAAATGAAAAGAAATGCGAAAACAAGTCTACCAGTTCCTCCACATGTTGCTGTCACTGGGTAACTGTTAGCACCTACATTAGTCACTCCTTCAACAGGCCATGAAATTGTACCAGCTTTTAAAATGTGTGAGAGAATTAAGGCAGGTGCTGGCACACCATAAATGAAAATCTAACCTTCAGGCTGGTACAGTAGTGACATTGTTACTGTTTGCATTCTTGAAAACACATGGCTTGTCAAGTTACAATAAAATTATTTTGTGCTTTTATATATTAAAACTCAGTGGGGTCTTTGGGCTGCCCATAAGAAGGGTGAGACTTACAGGTATAAGTAAATATATTAATTATTGATACTCAGTTTGTAAGTATGTATTTTTTGTTGTTGTTACTGACTTTGTGTCACTCAATAGCTGTTGGATTACTTAAGGAAGAAACTTGCTCCGGAAGGTGCTCACACATCTGCTGTTGGACATGTTAGAACCATCTATCATCCAAAAAAACCTTAATGACGTCTCTGAAAAACCTCTCAGAATAATAATACTCATAAAACAGCATACAGAGTCATATTTTAATTTCACAGCAGAACAAAAATGCTCAGCATTTTTTCATAAAAGGAAATAGCAGAATAGAGAGAGTCACGTTCAGTCCATGGATATTTTTCCTGAGCTCTTATTTAAACCTGAAATCCAGTTAATTGCTATGCAGCTTCTCATCTCAAGCAATCATTACTGTTCCCTAGAAGGAATGCTTAATCTTCAGTTTCTTACAAGGTTCCTCTTACAAATAAAACTGTGTTGAATCTTAATGCCTTTGAACTGAATGTCCAGTTTCTGTCCTTGCTTTTTCCAAAACTTATACCAGACTGCAAAAGGAAAACATCACAACTGTACAAGCTTCTGTTAAAAGTTCAGATGAAATTACCTAAGTCATTATCGGTTTTAGGAAGCCTGCATATTTTTCTTACTAACAATAAGGTAATTTAATTACTTTAATTACTGATTTAATCACTGTATAAAAACTGCCTTGGGTTTTGTGTCACATTTAGCCCTATATGAAAATCTCCTAATACAGCATTAGGGAATTAGAATTATCCTGGTACTGAGTGAAATGAACATATTCTGTTGTGTAAGCAGAAATGTATGTATTGCGTGAATATACTTGCTTTCCTAATTGTAGAACTAAAATATTGTCTTCATTTATAATTTGCCTTAATATGTAGGAAGGACAGCAGACAATACAATAGGATTATTAACCTATTCTTACTTCTTCCTCTCTTTTCTCTCATTTTCCAAAAGTGGGTCATACAGTTCTGCTTTCAAACTGTATTTTGAGGTCTCTTTTGGTGTCACTTTCTTGGTTTTATATCCAAGATCACCTTGTATGCTAGTGCTATGCAATTTGAATATATTCCAATGACACTCCTGTGAGGTAGCAAGGTAATGCTGTTTTCAATTGTATGTACAGCTAGGGAACAGAGGCACAGAAGAGTAAGAAAGAGCAGCTTTCCCGTACCTAACTCTGCCTAGTCATTTAGGCTGCCTCTAGACATATATCTATCACTCCCCTCAGTGACTTATATATCACCCCTCCCCAGTGACAGTCTGGATCACATTAAAGTCTGTGGCAGGCAGTGTATTGAACTCAGATCTTCCAAGTCCTACATTAGTACTCTTTTACTGGAACGTATTTCCTTTCTGAAATGAACACATGTATTATGCTGAAGTATAGGGATTTGAATACTGCTCCTTCATGTGGATTGGCAAGAAGCATGAACTTTACGTTTTTTGTATCACTATTTTAAAGTTTTTGCTATTTCTCTTATTAAATAATTGAGAATGTCATCCTTCATCTTGGGTTTCATGGTTTCTGTACTGATTGATTGGTTCTCACAGATACTACACTCTCAGGGGAAATCGGCACCAAGAAAAAAGTGAAAAGACTGTTAAGTTTCCAGAGGTATTTCCATGCGTCCCGGTTACTGCGTGGAATTGTACCACAAGCCTCTCTGTACCTACTGGATGAGGACTACCTTGGGCAAGCAAGGGTAAGACGGGTCTCCAGATCTCCATTTCCTTTACTAATATTCCAGAGAGTGTCAGTTTTGTTTCAGTCTTCAGATAAACCAATGTATGGCTGATCTTTCTTAAATGACCCATGTTATTTGCCTGCCTTACAGCAAACAGACTGTCCATTCCTCTTTTATGGTTACAGCTTTAAAGGCTTAGTCTCAAAGCAACGAGAAAATGTCTAAGTCCATTCAGCATTTTCAGATTCTGTCAACTGAAATTATAATCTGGATTTATTAAAGGATGAAGGATCCCTGGCTGAGTTACTGATTGAAGTAAGTGTAGCCTCAATACAGGATTTAGTTCATCCGCTTGAAAAAAGACAGCTGTCTCTCAACTGGTATGGAGCAGCTATTAGGCAACTCACAATAGCTCTTCCTAGCAAAGGCTAGGAAGCAGGGAACATTCACTGCAAAGAACTTCACAATAATCAAAATATAATTCTCTTATTTTGCAGCTCTTATACTTGCTTTGGCTGATATTTTCTAACAAAGGTTGCACAACTGGTGGCGTTGGGATTATGTGCCTAGGCAATTTTTATTCTCTGCAAGAGAAGATTACGTGCTGGGTGTTGGAAAGTAATTAAGAATCGAGAACTGGTTTGAATATAGACTAACTAAGGGGAGTGAACGCACATTTCATTCACACATATGCCATTGTAGGTCATACAGTTAGTCCAGACTCAGTCTCTTGACTGAACTGATGTAGCTGTAAAAGCACTGGGTATGGTGGTAATGATAGATTCTTTTTGTGGCTTAGCGGGCTTCAGAGAAGCACTGTGCCTAAGTTTATAAAAGCTATTCCTGTGTATTGGTTTGTTTAGCAAAATGTAATTTATATTCACCATAAGAGCTAAGATTGTGTTTTACTGTAATAAAAACCTAAGAGAATTTGTAGTGAATTGATTTGGGGACATGAAAGAACAATAAAAAAGTTGTGCAGTAAAAGGGAATGTTTTCATAATATTTTGTTTTATATTATTCCATGTTTTGAGCTCCATTTAGAAGGTATTTTTAGTGTCAAGTTCAAAACCTCCTCAGTTAAAAGTGCAAATGGTATTCTATACAGTATAGCTAAATTTGGTTCTTGATGTCTGATATTTCAACTACGTCTCTATAGATTTCCCAAACAAAACTTTAAAGCTGCAGCAATCAATCCAGTGATTGATTAACATGGAATAATAATTTAAATTTGCTTTAGTTTGACATACCAGTCATTTGCCTTTTCATATTTGTTTTTTCTAGCATATGCTATCCAAAGTGGGGATGTGGGATTTTGACATTTTCTTGTTTGACCGCTTGACAAATGGTAAGTGATTTTTAAAAAGTTTTTATTTTACTATCTCTCATATATGACTATTCTAAAAAAACCTAATTAATTAATTGCTAAAAGTTTCCAGTTTAGATTACTGAAAAGAAATTGGATGCAGTTAACTTCTCTTAAAATCATATCCTTGAACATTTTCCTGAACTATAGGATAATGTTTAAAGTATGTTTTTGTATTAATCTAATCTCCTACATTTGTTATGGTCACCTTTTCAAGGAGGTGTTTTAGTTTGCTTTACCTGGGAAATTTTAAAGGTACTTTAAGTATACCTATTAGATACACTGGTCTGTAAGTCCAGACCTCCATAATCTGTCACTTTCTATCAACATGAAATACCTTTAACTGAAGATACCCTTGCTTCTGTTCAGCAGCAAAAATTAGGAGATTCATTAGGATGGTAAAAATCTGTGAAATGTTTTGTCTAAATGTATACCTGTAACAACACACACACCCCCCAATGCCTAGGCAATACCTCTCGACCAGGTAACTGCCAAAGAGGGTCGTGATCACACCTTTCTCCTTTCTGTATTGCTCATAGGAATGAGATCCCTTATTCCTCACCCCCAGTCTAATTAGGTTTGGCTGGGGCAGAAGGTGTAGAAAAACATTGGTTTGGAGGGTAATTCAGCTGAGTGACTGGCAGTGAAGAGTGGAAAGGACTGCAAGGGAAGCAGAAGCATAATTCTTCTAAATTACCTTTCTGCGCCCCTGCTCAGTAGTCAAGGCCAAATAAGTTTTCATGTCCTCTTCGTACATATATTTATTTTCTTTCCTGAGTTACATTAAATAAGAAAAGACTCCCTTCAAACATTGTTTATGTGTTGTATGGGTTGGTTGGTTGGGGGGGGGGGCGTTTCTAACTTTTCTGGAAACATTGCTGCTGAATTATGCAGTGCAAACTTTTTTAAATACTCTGTGTATGTATAGTTGATCGTATAATACTGGTTGGGCTCAATTTTGCCAGTGTTCCCAGTATTGGATTCACAGTAAGGCCAACATAACATTACAATGGGACTTGAGACCATAAATGCTGCACCTCATTTTTCCTGTCTACATTGTCATTATGAGATGCAATTGTACCTGAGCTAGATACGTGGGTTAATTACATGTTTGTACAGCCATGTGTAAAATACAAAATTTAATTACAAATGGCTGATTTCTCAGTAATTAATTAATTAGTACAGTATGGCAAACTGAAGTGGCAGAAAAGCCATTCTCCTTTCTGTCATTTCTGGAGGTAGACCTGGATTATGAAGATGATGTGGTTCTCAGACAAGCCTGTCAAAAGATTTCCAGTTAAAGCCATATCAATTCACCTTCTGTGTCATGTTGAAACGGCAAATGTGACTTTATGGTGTCAAGACACAGGAATGGCACTCCACACAGCCATACCATCAAATCTTGATTGTATACAGGAGTGATTTATATAGGCTACTTTTGAGTATATGGGTGTCATCTAAGCTCGTATGGTAGGAGCTAAGGTGATAGGAGCTGACTGATAGGAAATTACTGAGATTTTTAGTCTTGCTTGTTTATAACTACATGTCAAGGGAATCTAAGAGTTGTTCCTTTCTGCTTTTAGGAAACAGTCTCGTAACACTGCTTTGTCACCTCTTCAATGTGCATGGACTTATTCACCATTTCCAGTTAGATATGGTTACATTACACAGGTTTTTAGGTAAGTGCTCACCTCAAAGCCATCTTTAAATGCAGTTTACAGCTTAAGTAGGGGCATCAAAGAAGGCACTGCCTTGGTCTGCATATCTATGTAAAATCATGATGTTGTTGCAAATATTTCAGTAAAATATTTCTGTGATATATATTAGCATACAATTTACAGACACTCAGGTACTTGGTTCAGTACCTATTAAGTCAATGGAGGGACTTCAAAAGGCTCTGCATTGTGCTGAAGCATCCCAGTACCACAATTGCATTGGTGATTTAAAAAAAAAGTATGTCGTGCAGAGATGTCGCCGGCCGAGTAGGCCCACACAGACAGACAGACATTGCAGAACCTACCCATGCACAGTACAATTGTGGTGCAGTGTAATTATTTTAGTGAGTAATAGACCACTGAGACCCAGGGCAGTTAAAAGCTTATGTGCAAAATTTAACAAATTATATCAAGCTGTCTGCACTGAATAGTGTTGATGAAAGCCCCTGCTGCTGTTACTGCCAACAGAAGTATTAGCCCCATGCTGTCAGTGAACCAAAAGAAGAAATTGGCCAAAATCAATTACTTTTTGCATCATGTTTTGAATGCAGCTGAATGCCGGGTTGTTAGGCTGTCAGGCGGAGTTTCCAAGGCAGGGTCTCTTCTTTAAGAGTGCCTAATTGTCGCATCTGGAAAGCATTCTTCCGGTGTGGAGACAGACAAAATCTCCCCGAAATCTCCCCGCCGTTTCTAGCTCCTGCGGGCAGCCATGAAGTGGACGCTCAGATAATTAGAGCTAGTGGTACTCAGGGTTTAAAGGATTACCCACTGTAACTCCAGATGCTTGTGGAGCTGGAAACGAACTGAAGGCTAGGACTTTCTTTGGCGTTCCCCATGCTGGCGACGAGTGCCATGGGAAATTTGCCCATTACCTTTCTGTTTGATTGATTTGATAGTGTCTAAGAGAGCGCTTTGGGCAAGATCAAGGGCAGCTTCCAGTGTCCACGTGGTGTTGCCCCGAGACCACCTAATGGTGCAGGCACTGCTGCAAGGAACAGATGAGTGTGAAGCACGCACCTCGATGATTTTCTGTGCGAGTGAAAGCTGAGAGTTAGAAGGTTGGTGCTCCTGGTCCAGCTGGACCAGTTCCAGCACTGCAAACTAAAACAAGAGGGACTGGTATTTTGAAATGAACACACAGATGTGACTAAATTTATCACAGACGATTTTGCTCTGAATACCCCAATGCTGTATCTTTTGATTCTCTGCCTGGAGGACATAGGAATGCCTTTGACGGTAGTTAGTCACTCAAATAACAAATGATGCCAGGATATCAAGGCCTCACCCCCTGCTGCTGTAAAATAGGTGGTACTGCCTTAATGACATATTACTCCCCTATGACAGCAGCCTAAATAATTACACTCCGTTGTGGATAAATTTGCCTCTCTTCCTTATTTATTTTATTCCTGAATGAGAGCCTTCACTAAGGCAAGAAAGAGTTGATTTATGAACTAGACCCAGTATATCCCCTTGGGCCTCACAAATCCTTTCATGCATTTTTTTCTCTAAAGGTATCCCAATAAGAGCACCAGTCTAAGTAAGCTACAGCTATTTGAAGAAATTCCTTAGGCAGCTGTCTGTAAAACCTCAGATTGTATTTTAAATCCAGTTCCCACTTGTGGCCATGGCATTCAGAGACAAAAGGATCTTTGTTTTCTGTTTTGGTTCCCAGTTATGGTCCAAGAAGATTACCATAGCCAAAACCCATACCACAATGCTGTCCATGCTGCTGATGTCACACAAGCTATGCACTGCTATCTGAGGGAGCCCAAGGTAATGACAACCTTTCACACTGATGTTGCTTTCAGATAATTCTCAAATTTTTTTTCCCAGGATTGAAAAAAAAAAAAAAGCTATTTTTAGATAGCGGAAAATGATTGCTTGCTTGAAGTCAGCAATGAATCGGTACCAGAGTCAGCTACAGATTACAGACATTTCAAACAAGCTAGCGGAGTCACTTCTCATCATGCAGACAATGTATCAAAGTGCTGTTGTATGAGCTCCAGCCACCCACCAGTGGCTGCCGTCCTCCCATCAAAGCCAGCAGAAGGCAACGCGTGCCCGTGCCTCGGTCACCTCGGGGCATAAGCCCCTCACATCAATATTTCAAAATACCAAGTTAGGCAGTGCAACACCAGAAAAGGGGAAACTGGTCCCTTGGACTGGGTCTGTTGGCAGGGTCTCCTCTGCGCCAGCAAACAGCAGCTTTTGACTGCTGGAGCAAGCCCTCGGCGTGAGGGTGTGATGTTGCTTTATGCATTACTGGAAGGAAGGCACTGTAATGCTGAGCCACAGTGTAAGAATATAAGTAATCTTTCCTGGGTTGACTTAAATGAAAGGAAGTTCTGCTAGAATTAGCAAATTGTTAGACCAGAATATAGCAATGGTAGGTGAGGATAGGAGCAGGCCCCAGCTTTCCTGTATTTCCATCTCCTGCAAGATCTGCAAGTCCCTTCTGTCTGGAAGTGCGGAGGACAGCCAACATCCAGAATCCATACCACACTGCTCTTCATTTCTCATCTCAGGATGCTTCTTTCAGCTCGTAGACCTGTACCCTGTTGGGCTGGTGATAACTACCTCACTCTCAGAAATAGAAAATGCTAAGAATTCCTATTTTTTTTCCAGTGATAACAAAATTTGCTTCTGAATGATAAGCTGTAGAGAAGAAAAAAATCTGGGCAGGTTTTCCGACTTGGATGTCTGAAGTTAGAAAGGGAAATTATGGTCTCTAATAAAATACCTATATTTGAACTGAGATATCTAATAGCCAAGTTTGAAATCTCAAAAATTTATAAACTCTGCATTTTACAACACAGTGCTGTGCTAGAAAAATGAAGCCTGATGTATTGTTGGTATTACTAAATACTGTGTGAAGCAGAGCTCTTATTGTGTATGCTGATGTATGCCAACCTGCTAGTATACTTACTTACTTTTTAAAACTGAATCTTTTAGACTCTGCTCAAGCATTTCTGTAACAACCATCCTTATATTGCCATGAATGATGAAGAGATAAGAAATACAAACTGTAATAAAATATGAGTATATAGTCTGATATCTTTATAGATGTTTGTTCAATAGTCACCTTAAAACCGTTGTTCACATATTATTTATTTTGTATTTGACATTTGTGTACAAATGCCTACAAACCTGAGCAATGCCATGATGTCAGCTGGTTTGTTTATTTGCCAAAAGAAAAAAAAAAGTGTTTACTGTTCATGTTCTTGTTGTGATTAACGCATGTGATTCAGCTTGCCAACTTCCTCACCCCATCGGACATCATGCTCGGACTGCTAGCTGCTGCAGCTCATGACGTGGATCATCCAGGGGTCAACCAACCCTTTCTAATCAAAACTAAACACCACCTTGCCAGCCTGTACCAGGTAAAACTGCTCATCAAGTTGATAATATGTAAAATGGTGTCAAGGAGAGTCTAAGCAATTTGCAGTGAACTTTAATGCCAAAATCTGGCAGCTGGGAGGATGTTGATCAAATCAACCTGCACTTTAGAGTCTGGACAATTGCAGTTAAGCTCCTTACTGAGCGTCTCTTCCTACAGCAAAGCTGATGCACATGAGAAAAAAGGTGGAAATGTCAGCTTTTTTGAGGACATTTAAGTCAAATCAGTTGCCTGGGTTATTTCTGCTGTAGATCATCTGGGGTAAGGAACTGTGGGTAGGAGATTTAAAATCACAGTGAGACAATTTGTACTTCATCTTCCTTCAGTGAGCAAGTAAGCAGCAGGCATGTTGTAAATTGGAGTTGCATTAAAAGAAACTTTTGCTTCATGTGGCTCTAGTAAAATTAAACACTTAATGAATACTTCAGTTTAAAAAAAGAAAAATAGAAGATAGAGGAAACCAAAGGAAAAGTTGTAGATATTTACAGAAACGTGTCTAGAGATAAAAAGAAAGAACTTAAAAACAGCCACTGTAGGTCACACCACAGGCTGTCTAGACCAGTATCCTGTTTCTAAGAGCAGCCAGTAAAAGATCTCAGAGAGAAACATAAGCCTGGGATAAGTACAGAGTTGTCCTTCACCTGGTATACATCCTCCCAGCTCTGGCAAGCAGTAGTAGAATACTTCCTGAAACAAAAACACAGACCTTCTTGTTCAATAACTACCAATGAACCCATCCTGCCCTGATTTTTGTGGTTCTTTTTGAACATATTTGTAGTTCCGGCCCATGGCAACCACTGTAGCTCTGGATTTTGTCTACAACTGTCTTATGTGTATAAACTTTGCATGTATGTGTACTTCATTATATATGCACATCTCTATTCTTTAAGACACATGCTGGAGCAATGATGTAAATCATTTTGGTTGCACTAAGTGTAATTCATAGCTAATAAATGGAGATGGTACTGTTTTCTAGCATTTGAAAGAGTCAACTTCAGCCTTTGTAATAAGGGGTCAGAAACAGAATATCCCAAGTTAAAAATTAATCTAACTGAAGAAGACTCACTAATAGCTACGTACCTTTCTACACATACTTAGCAAATCGAGAGTTTGCTGTGATGTGCTTACTACTTGAAAAGAGATTCTTGTTTTCCCCTACTCAAGCAACGTTTGGGTTTTCCTATAAGAAGTGGATTGTGTAACAGTACAGCTGTCCTGCCCCGAGATATGGGACGGGCAGGACTGTGGCTGCCCCAGCCAGGGCACAGTGATGCTCAGACACTTCATACTTTGTGACTGGCCTCGTCACAAGCTGATGCAGCTTATTAAGTCATACCCATAGGTGTCCGGTGCATTTTGCTCCAGTCTTTTCTAAATGTCAGGCCAGCTGAGTGGGGAGGGAGAAAAGCCAGGGACTAAGCCAGGGGACTTTGGGAAGGTTATGTTAAGGATCCTTTGAAGAGGAGTGGCTAGAGCCGTTCCACAAAAACCCTTGTCCTATGAAAAGGTATAAACAACTCCTTCTCAAATTAATAGTGGGAAACAGTAATATATAATTAGGTTGAAAATTCAGGCTAATCTGAAAGAAATGTAGCTAAAATAAAATATTAGTGTCTTGGAGAGGTGGTTTCTGCTCAGCTAACTGGGCTTGACTGTTCTTTCAAATGTTGGTTAGAAAAGGCAGTGACAATACAGAAAAGGCAATCCTTCAACAGCAAATGTGATTTTTAAGTATCCTGTTTAGTATCCTGTTTCACTGGCAAGTTTGACTGACTTATTTCATCTGAAATTGATCCCAGATTGTTTCCAAAGATTTCAGTAGTATACAATACATGGATGCCAATAAAAATAACAATGCTGTAAAAAAGTTTCGCTGAAAACATTTTTAGTCAAAAGTGAATAGTCTTTAAAACAATAAATTATATTCCTCTCAAGATTAGTACTTTAACATGTGCTTGAAACTGAAACAAAAAGGTTCTAGGTTTTCGGTTTTTAAGTAGCAGAGCCACAGAACTGCTGTGACTAATCAGAAAAATGATCAAACAAAAGTAAGTAACTTTTAACATAGCTGGTAGGCATCTGTCACTGAGACAGTAGTAGCTGAGACTAAGGGTTATCTGTTTATGGCGTCTCTTTGCTCTTGATTGTTTGTACATTTAAATTAGAACTTTACATTTGAATTATCTGAAAAAAAGGTTTTACAAAACAAGGTCAGTCAGTATTTGACAAAGATGCAAAGTCTGAAGTGTATATATGAGGAGAATCATGTTTCAGGAAGATAGGTGTCATCACCAAGGAGTTCAGAACTTTCAATATTTATTTTCAAGCTAAATCCATATCTTACGATGCAAGACATTTTTTTTGTAATCTAATTTCCACAAGAGTCTATTCCATGTGAGGCACCATAATTTTCCACCAAAAATGAAAAAGTGCCTCATTCAAGTCTCCAGCATTACAAAGACAGTTGAGAGTATAGAAGGTGATAGCAGGGATCTGGAGGTCACTTGTTTCTCCTGTGGGGAGCACAACAGCTTTCCTTGTTATGTGATGCAGACTTTGCTTCTAGCTTTCACTGGCCATTAAAATGAAAAATAAAAGTTTTATTCTTGCTTGATAATCATTGTCTTAGGTCTCTCTAGTCTTAAAAGTCACAATTAACTCAAATTCTGGTTGATATGTTTGTCGTATCGAACATTATTTCTGCTTCTTTTGATTGAAAGCAGCATACAATTCAAGGTTGCTCAGCCAGATGATACAATCCCGCCTTGTAGTTATCCAAAACTCCACATGAAACCTAACACCAGAAAAAGTCATACTGCTTTTTTTTTTAAAAAAAAAGAAACTCTATTTTACTGAAAATTATTTACGAATTTCCTAAGAAAACGAATGGCATTGATTTAAATAAAATGTTATTTTTTAACTTCAGTAATAGAGAGTTGAGATCTGTCTTTATCTGGCTCTTAAATGAAGCGTAATAATTTAGAAGTCTGGAATGATCACATACAACATCTGTAGTACAAAACAGATTTCAGAAATACATGAAAGAACACTTTACAACTTTAATATAGATGTATATAAACTAGAATTAGGAAAATATGTATTGGGCATCAGTTATGACAGTTCTACTTTGCAGTCTTCCTTAAAAGTACCATTTCTAATTAAAGTGTCATTTTCAGGTATTTAACATTGTGTAGTTAAACCAACTGCTCAATAACTAAGAATAGATGACCAGACTGAAAGAAATTTAGATCCCCTTCGACTCCGAATTAAAATTGAAGTTTTTCTCTGCATCTAGTTAATAGCAAGTCTTCCTCTCTTCAATTTATTATTCTTTTCCAAATGAGTATGTCAAATGCAGTGGTTTGAATGGCTCAGGGAAAGTCACAGCTTGGAGACTTTGTGATAGTCTAAATAAAAAAACCAGGGTTTTTCCTCGCAGTCCTGAAGTCTGTGTTACAGCAATCCACGAGTTTCAGGCAGTAGGTGTGACAGACGCTTCCTATCATGCAGCCTTTAAAACAAAGCTGTGCTGGTCAGTTTTTAAAAAAAAAAAAAAAAAAGTTAGGGGAAGCAGAGCTGAGAACCCCAGTCTGCAAGCCAGTACATAGACTTTTCCCTGCATGGGTTATCTCCCCACCAGCCTAGGCAATCAGGTAGCTCATGGCAATTAGTCTTAATAAGGCAGTAGAGCATTCCTAGGTGGAATAGCTGACTCTACTAATTGTTGGCAGCAGCTTCAGGGATTCTGGCTGCTTGCATTTAAGAGGGAAGTCATATGACTTCATGCTCAGTTGTTGCTTGTTAACTTGACCTTTCCCTTTTCCTCCTCCATGTACTTTAAGTGCAGCAGCTTCCATTTAAGTTCTCCCTATAGCAGCAAGCGAAGAGCAGAAACTTACAGAAGCAGAAATACTCTAGGATGGATACCTGAGTTTTTGCTTTTTCCTTTGAGTAACTATTAGTTGGATGCAAGAAAGTTCTTGGATGCCTACATGCTCAGCCCTGTTCTGGCTGGCCTTGAGCATGGCCAAAGAGCAACTGCATCCATGGAGTGTAATTCCCCGGTTGAGGTAGGTGCTGCTGAAGCAGCTTCTCCCAGCAAGTAACACTGCCGTGCTGGAGGGACGTGGGGGCACAGGGTGCTCTGAGGGGGATCTCCCCACTCAGGATGTTTCAGGGGTCACAGGAACTGTGCACACCGGCACTGTCTTAAACGACTGTAAGCCTTCCCAGAACCCAAAGGTGATAGGCAGGCAGGGTTTGTCTGATTTACCTTAGGGTGGGAAGGTGGCAGCCTGTGGACTTGGGGTGACTGTTGGGACCGGGGTTCAGCTCTGAGACTGGGGAGGTGAAAGAAGCAAAAAAAATTTGTTGTTATGTCCCATTACATTCCCTTGTTTTTCTTGGTCAGAGTGTAGGGTTGCAGAAGTCCATCCTGATGTATTTAGGCAAAAGGAGGAGGGATATTTAAGCTGGCTAATGAACAGAATTGCTGTCAAAAGTAATTCAGATATTGCATAGCTGATCCTGAGTTCTGGGTCTGTTAGCTCGTCCAAGGAAAAGGACTTAGTCTTTGCATGGTTGGAAAGTTTTGGGGTTGGTTTTATTTTGTTTTTTCCCCTGGTATCTGTGATTTCTATTAGGGAAACGAAACAAAACAAACAAAAAAACCCCACCCCAAAACAACTTAAGAAATACCAAAGCAACATATCAGTGATTGTGTGAATTCAAAAGCAACAGAATGTACTGCAGAAAATATTGCAACAGGAAAACAACCCAATTTGCACTCTCACCTTTGCACTAAATTTCAAGAAAAATACTGACAAGATGATCGAAATGCAAATTGGAACTTGGTTACTGGCAATGTTTAGTGTCTCAACAGTTGTTAGATATGACAGGATTACAAATGAGGATGGGGAAGCCTTAAGGAGAAAATACTGTTCAGTCCCTCTTGGGAAGTGGAAGCTGTGCATTACATCCAACAGGAAAGGCAGCACTACCGCAGCTACACCTCAGAGCTGTGGGACTGTGCAGAAGGGAGCCAGAGATTAACAGTGGCTGGAGAAAGGGATTCCGACTCTAGTTTCCCAGTTGGCAGTGACAGGGTGGAGTCCTTGCTCTGCTACCTGCCCAAAAGGTTTGGTTGCGTTTGGGTTTTTTTTTTTTAATCCAGTGCTCATCTACTGCAAAGCCATAAACTGCCCAAAACAGTCATCAGATGCCATAACTCCCCCGAGAGTGTCCCTATTGCTAGGTGATAGTCCTCTTGTTCACACTGTGCACGCTGTTGGATAAGTGAGAACTGTGCCATTCACTGGAGGGGTGCTCCGCTGGACTGCTGCTCTGCAGCAAGCAGATGCTTTTGTGAATTAGAAGAATTGTGTTAGAGGTTTCTGAACAAGTGACATTTCTGAGGTGTTCAGTGGTAGAAAGTACTCTGTGAACTAAATGAGTGATGATCGGCAAATGCATTGTGTGTTACGATAGTAACATAAAGTCATCAGACACAAGATACCCAATTTGTTGTAATTTACGGACAACCTAGAAAGCTGGGTTTCTGTTCTCTAGGAATTTTTTCCCACCTAACTTTGGTTCCACTTAGTTGGAAGCAGACAAACAAAAAGGACGCAAAATTTGTTGCAGACTAAGTTACTGAAGCCTGCAGATGCTCGGTGACGCTGATACTCTTCTTGCTTTCACTGAGCAGCTGCAGGCAGCTTCCCGTCCCCTGACCCCAAGGGAAATTTGGCAGTTTAGTTTTCTTTTTCTTGTCCACTCTGCGTTCAGACTGTAGAAGCTGAGAAGTCAACCTGGGATCAGTAGGAGGTAAAAATATGATTTTGCACACATGCTTTAATTCATTTGTTAATAAATCTGTTAGAATGCAAGCTACCTCCCACTCAGATGAGATTAGCTTCTCTGTTCACAGCAGGACTCAAAAACTGTAGAACAGGACTCTAGGGCTGCCTTAGCTAGGACATGTAGAAGCACAAGGTCCTTAACCATAGAAATCCAGACCAATTCCTCAAATCCAAAAGGCTAAAAAGCACGCATTTTTGACTCATGTTACAGGACTTCCAACCAGCTCTAGGCATCATTGATATGGCAAATCTGTATCTGTGCCATGGATACCTGCCTAATCCTTGAATTTATTTCTTTTATTCCTCCCTAGAACGTTTCAGTGCTAGAAAATCATCACTGGCGATCTACGATAGGCATGCTTCGAGAGTCACGGCTCCTTGCCCATCTGCCCAAGGAGGTGACGTAAGTGTCTGCTGGAGGAAATCCATCACTGACACTAGTCCATGGCTTCCTTCACCCTTTTTAAAAGGACACTAGCTGTCCTGGTTTCAGCTGGGATAGAGTTAACTGTCTTCCTAGTAGCTGGTACAGTGCTATGTTTTGAGTTCAGAGCGAAGAATGTTGATAACACTGATGTTTTCAGTTGTTGCTCAGTAGTGTTTAGACTAATGTCAAGGATTTTTCAGCTTCTCATGCCCAGCCAGTGAGAAAGCTGGAGGGGCACAAGAAGTTGGCACAGGACACAGCCAGGGCACCTGACCCAAACTGGCCAACGGTGTATTCCATACCATGGGACGTCCCATCCAGTATAAGAACGGGGAAGTGGGGGGCAGGGATTTGCCACTCGGGGACTGGCTGGGTGTCGGTCGGCGGGTGGTGAGCAATTGCACTGCGCATCATTTGTACATTCCAATCCTTTCATTATTGCTGTTGTCATTTTATTAGTGTTATCATTATTAGTTTCTTCTTTTCTGTTCTATTAAACCGTTCTTATCTCAACCCACGGGTTTTGCTTCTTTTCCCGATTTTCTCCCCCATCCCACTGGGTGGGGGGGAGTGAGTGAGCGGCTGCGTGGTGTTTAGTTGCTGGCTGGGGTTAAACCACGACACTAGCAAAGAAAGAGGCCCCAGCTTCAGAGTAGGCTAAACTTCCTGCCTTCTCTTGGTGCCAGTATGAAATCATGAGACAAAGTTATACAGCAGAAGTATTTTCGAAGACCTTGCTGCTTCTGCAGCACAGCAATGGCCACTGTCAGCACCAGGAACACTGGGAGTCCCAGCAGGAATGCACCCTTTCAGATCCAGTGTTGGCATTTTTCATTTTACATAGCACCAACCGAATATGAAAAGACTTACTGATTAAAAAGCATTAAATAGAGAGAAAAATTAAGGAGTTGGTCGAGTAGCATCAAGACTGGTCAGGACTTCCATACCCTGACTGAGGAGGGGTGGCTCAGTCTTCTGAACTTCTTTTTGGGTGAAGCAAAAAAAAAAAAAAAAAAAATGCAGCAACATGAGCACCTTGGCCAAGTCGATGCTTACTTTTTACCTGCTGGTTTTGTGCAGTGTTACTCCTACCAAGGAATGGAGATTGAGCCAATGAACAGCCTGCAATACTAAATTTTAATCACAGGTGACCTTACCAAGAATATCAACAAATTACCTGGAAGCAATAAGCTCCATATCCCTCCAGAAGTCCTTTGTGTCAGACCAAGAACTTTGGTTGTACTTTAAAGGACTGTAGTCCAGTCCTTCACAACTTTAACTGCAACATCAAAAAGTTGTGGTATTCACCACCCAGCTCTGAGCAGCTGAAGTAAGATGTGAGCATTTTTCTAGATGCACCATGCTGTTGTTTTGTGGTTTTTTTTTACTTTCCTAGCACTTTTCAGAAGCTTTCAGAACCACCTATGCCAACAAGCACTTTTCTTCTACATTACCTATTCCTCCTGAACCCATTTAGGCAGCTAGAACAGTTGTACCCTGCAAACCCCAGCAGAGACTGACCAAACAGATCAGACTAGATCCATAAAGAAAGAGGAAGCTTTATGCTAGCTATGATCCATAGCAGGTTGTTTTGAGCTATTAAATGTTCAATGGTTCCATGATTGAAAGGGCTTATTTTCCCTAATTGCAGACAGGACATCGAGCAGCAGTTGGGCTCCCTGATCTTGGCAACAGACATCAACAGGCAGAATGAGTTTTTGATCCGTCTGAAATCTCACCTTGACAATCAGGATTTGAGGCTGGAGGATGCACAAGACAGACATTTTATGCTTCAGGTAACTTTAAAAAATATTTTTCCACTATTTTTTATTCATTTTTCGAGTTGCAGTGTTTCCTAGTATATGTTAGAATAGCATACGATAGTGTAGCTGGACATCAGCATCTCCTTACCTATCACCAGAAATGCTTTCCTTCTGCCATCTGGCATGTCAGGCAAGCATAAGGTGCCTCCAGTATTTCCTTATGTAATTTCCTTGAGTTAAAAAGCTGTGAATGCAACAGATACTGGAGAGTGTCAAATGCTGAGAAATGAAGATAAGCTATTAATTATTTTATTTCCAGACCACTGCTTCTCTTGCCAGGTAGTGCTTCGATTATAGTCTCTCTTCTGGCAAACGTCACTTCACTGGTGTTATTTTCTAGCACCGTGCAGGAGAGCCCCTTTGTCGGTGTCCTTTCCAAGACAGCCTGACATCAGGTGCCCAAGCCCTGTTCCTGTGATGGATGTTCAGAAACTGCCTCTGCAGAGACAGCTGTTGCCATGGCAGCAGGTGCTTCTCTGGTGGGTCTGCCCAGCTAATGAGGAAACCACACTTTATTTAAAAATCCAATAGATTCAGACTGGTTCTTCCAGCTAAGCTGCAGTCATTAACGGGCTCTTTGGAATAAACCTCTACCTATTAAAGCAGTATTGTGATTAAAGTAGCTGCATATACAGGCTTCTCTGGAGAAATGATATTAATTTCACTCTCAAGTACATAAAGGAATTTAAGTAATCATTAATAAAACAAACATCTACAGGTTATCACTTTGTCGAGGTTACAGGAAAGGTGACAGTTGCAAGGAAAGAAGTGCTGATCTGTTAATTCTTCACCTTCCAGCAGCATGGGAAATGCAGTAATCTGCTTGTCTGTCCTCCATCAAACACGGTCTTCTGTCAGACTCTTGCATGGACCATGCAGGGCAAGATGATGGGCTTATCATATTTCTGGACAGATTAGGCAAGAAAGTTGTGCAAGTGCCAAAGGCAGAGGGATTGCAGATCTCAACTATGGCAAAAAGATTCTTATGTGCTTTCTTGAAGACAGGAACTAGGGCACAGACTTGGTGAGATTTACTTATCTGGTGGATTAGCTGTGGAAGAAGAAAAGAAAAAAAAAAATCAAGAAATCTTGATTGATCAGGATAAGTTAAAGAATGTTTGAAAGGTCATTGTAATAGACAGTAACATTAAGGCTAATCAATTTAATCCAGAGAGAAAAGTGACTTGAAGACTTCCTTCTGCCAGTTCACAGGTCTGAATTTATACAGGAAATATTTCTTATGTTTTCCTCCTGGGTGCCAGAATGATTTCTGACCTCTGTCAGGCTAACTGACTGTGTTCAATCTGTGAAGAAACGAGGCATGTGACATCTTGTTCCAAGGCAGTAAGACAGACAGACTATTACATGGTTTACTTTTCTGAACCAGTTACTTGATTTTAAAAACCTCTTGCCCTCCTGTACTCATTCCCCTGCAAAGCACTTAAAAGTACTAGTTAATTAAGTGAAACTAAGCCAGGGGCAGTGCAGAGAACCCTGTGCTTAGCTTTGTAAACAAAAATATGCAGACATTATGATGAAGTGTAATTGAAGTGAGATGCAAGGTCACTCACTGAGACCGCAGAGAAATGATGCCCAGATACACCAGCTTGGCTCTTCCCTTCCTTGTCATCAGCCATGGATGCTGAGCCAGGCAGTCAGCAGGAGCCAGCCTGAGGCTTTTGTTGGCTTATTCCTTGCAAGGAATATCCAAAACACTTTACAGGCTTGGAAGTTGGCCCTCCTCTTGTTCTTGCTATGGTAAAGTGGAGGGCTGAATGAAAGTTTTGCTTGCGGCTTAAATGCTCTTTCCTCAAAAGGCGTATTTGAGTGAGGCTGAGTCTCTAAAAGGTGATCTTAGCCCTTCCTAACGTCGCTGGTGAGGCCTGGAAGTTTCATGACTGCGGATTTACTGCTGAAGCACTGCTAGACAGTAACTTCTTTTCTCAATGCTACTTTTCTTCTTTGCTTTCAGATTGCACTCAAGTGCGCTGACATTTGCAACCCTTGCCGGCTCTGGGATCTGAGCAAACAGTGGAGCGAACGGGTCTGCGAAGAGTTTTACCGGCAAGGTCAGCCCCTTCACGTGTGGCAGTCCCCTTTCACCTCGGCTTTCCAGGCCTTTTTTGTGGCGAGACAGAGGTAGCACTCAGCCTACCCAGTTTGTCTTGAAATGTCCCTCAAGAGCGAGCTGTGGAAGAGATGCTCTGCCTCATGTGAAAAGTGGGAAGGGGTAGAAGAGCAGCAAGTATTTCTTTGCCCTCGCTTCTCCTGCAGCAGTGTTGGGGGGGGGGGGGGGGTCTGCTGTGCCTCAGCGCTTGAATTCAGCTGGAGAGCCCACAGCTGGATTCTTCTGTGAGACCCTTCCAGTCACTGTTAGCATTTCTGAGTTGGAACGGCACCAGGGCTACACTGCACCAAAATCCTACCAGTGTCCACTGTGTTTTATCTCGCCTTTCACACTCCCACTACAACTCCAATGGGAGCCTTACCCTCGCTGTGTCCCAAATATGACACATTCTTCTGCCTACAAACGCAGAGAAAGGGTTCAAACGCACTTCCCAGCACGCTGTTGAAAGGGCCAAAGCAGGCAAGCCAAAGCTCAGCTAGGACCCATTGCAAATGTTTTCAAACCCCTGCAGAGAGCACAGTCAGGCAGGGTTTTTTTTGAAACGCAGTAATTACACCATTTGGCTCCATCTGCATAGGCAAGGTCATGCTGTGCTACAACGCAGGGTGCAGCCGAGTTTAATCACTGCTAAATTCTTTGTTCGGAGCATCCCGAGAGCCGAAGGCAAGTGGTACAAACATTGGAAGAGTGCACAATGAGGTTCTCAATTCATTTAAAATTCTGCACTATAAAATTAAGCCACATCCGAGCTGGTACCTGGTACAATTAGTCCATAACAAGGACAAATAGGTCAGCAAGTTAATTTTCAGCCAATGTCAGTTTAAGCTGGTGAAATGTCTTTGACTTTGATGCTTTTGAAGCAATGTAAGCAACTTGCCAGGTGGAGGTTTATTTAGTCAGATGTATAGTCAAGGCATAATCAATATCCAACTCATGAGGACAGGACCCCAGTTGTGTGATACCTCACCTTTAGTGTATTGAGGGACCATGCTGAGAAAGACAGCACTCTCTTATGAACGTAAGCTTTTTTTCCCCAAGATTCAAGATTTATTAGTATAACATCTAAAATATACCTCTGAAAGGGGACACTGGAGCATGTGAGACTAGTTAGAAGCGTAACAGGGAGAAAAAGAGCATTTCATGTGGGAGAGTATACAGAAACTGTGGTCTGACTGTCACTAGTGGCTGCATAATCCTGGTAAGTGATACAAAACCCAATATTAAATAGCATGTATTTAGATACAATTATCACTTTAAAAATGTTACTGTAGACCTGTCTGCTCCCTTACACACAATGCTGGGGCTTGAAACTACTTTTTGTCACCAAGTTTAACATTTGAAAACCATAGCGCTCGTGTTCTGATTTTTAAGTGTAGATGAGGCAGATAATACCACAACTAGTGCCTTGTTGAATCTTCCTTCTGGAACGCATACAAAGTTTCAACATTTGTTTGTATCAGACATTTCTAGTGCCACTTTAATAGAGACTCAGATCCTGATCTTCCAGTCATTTGGTGCATCTACACTACATCTATTAGCAAATAAAATATACAACTCGGGTATGTTTCAGGGAGTGCCTGATGCCTACAGCAGCTCCTAACATGAACCTTTCCTAGAAAAATACTTTATGTTGTTCTCAGATAAAGTAAATTAGGCACACAGGGTAAGTCATGCAACTTGATTTGTTTATATAAAACTAGGACTGGCAAGAAGCAAGTTTCAAGAAAATGGCTAATGTTTAAGGAACATTAATGATCAGTTTCTCTGGTAAGGTTTTAAAATTGTTTGGAAGGTTTTCCCCAGTGTGAAAGTTCTTAGCAACTAATTCATGCAGTTACTTTTATAGTAACTTGAAACGTAAGAAAATTCACCATCATTTAAGCTCTTATCATGCAAAGGAAAAAATCTTATTTTTGTCAGTTAAATGACGTGTCAAAGACAAGAAGGTGTTGATACACTTTGACCCAGACAGGTCAACCATTTTGAACCCAGATTACCTATAGAGGGGATGTCACTGGAGTTTGATACTCTTTTCTTAAGTCAAAAATTTTTGGACGGGGTAGAGGAGAAGAAGAGGACAGTCAAACTGCACATTTAGAAACATGACAAACTGTTATTTTGTCTCAGTTTTGCTGAATTGTTCCTTTTGATTGTGGAGCTAAAAATATTTCCCTGATATTTTCTAAATATCTAATTAAAATTGAAAATATTCCCCTCACATTTAAGAAGAAATTGCATGCTGCAGAGAGAAGAAAGGCCAGGCTTAAAAATGCACATGGTGTTTTATGTGGGGCTATAGAACCTGAGTAGCACAATAGCATTTAAGTCAAAACTGTCTATTAGTGGGGAAAAATGAGCTTTTAAACAAAAACAGTGGATTTAAAGCAAAATGTTTCTTTATGGATTGAATACATTGTTTTGTCTGATCTAGCAGGTCTGCCTGCCTTACGGGAAAGTTTTGTGTAACCAGCCCTCACTACATCCTTAGTAGTAAAACAAATGGATGAAATATTATTGTCTGAGGGCAAGTGGCACATCTTAGCTTGCAGATAGTTAGTCTCCCTTCCCTCCCATACTGTAGACAGAAAAGGTCCTGTACCTCATGCAGTAACCAAGACTGTACCCTGGCAGTGTAGCAGAGAAGGCTCACAGTCACAAAGGATGAATGTGTTGCACTCACAGAGTGTTTGTTAAAAAAAAACCAAACCAAAACAACAACAACAAAAAAACCCACACACAATTTCATCCTTTTTCCACATTTATAACTTGAACTCCATAGCTCTTGACACATGAACACATGTTGCCTGAGCCCATGCTCTGGCTCTTATTAGTTTGTTAGTGCAGACACAGCTGCAGACTGCCAGGCTGCATCATGCTGCCCTTTAACAGCCATTTCCACAAGCACACAGTAGCAACTCGCACTACAGTACTAATGGAGGCATGTTTCTTCTAAAATTTACATTCTGCAGTTTTCTAGTAGGAAGACATTTGAACAGTGAGTAAAGGAACAAGAATGTCTTAAAAATCTTTCATGTGAGAGAATCTATTCTAAAAACTAAGGTCCCCAGAACACTTAAGTGCTCAGATTTAATGTTCATTCAAAAGTCATCTTTCCTTAGAGAGATTTTTCTTTGTATGGATATTCAGTTTCTCTGATACCTTCATTTTTTGGATTTTTTTTTTTTTTTTTTTTTTTTTAGGTATTTAGACATTTAACATGGTTGTCAATGGTGGAAGATGCCAACTGCTCAAATCCACACAGTTGCAGTCACTGTAAGAGTCTGGCATAGGTATGGAGGAGATAAAAGTGGCGCAGAAAATTATTTTCTCTTCTTTTTTTTTTTTTTTTTTTTTTTGCAGGTGACCTGGAACAAAAATTTGAACTGGAAGTAAGCCCCCTTTGTAATCAGCAGAAGGATACAATACCAAGCATACAGATCGGTAAGTATTAGTTTAATTCCCTTCTCTCCATGTTTATCTCCATATGCACAGACTCAAAGAGAAACTTTCTTCCCTTCCCCCTCCCCCCAATCTAGTTGTTTTAACAATAAGAACTGCAGGTACTATAAGAGTCATGATTTACATTCTAAAGAAAAATGTTCAAAAAGAAACTTATCCAAGCCAAATAGTCAGTAGAAAGACAAAGGAGTCATTGCATAGGGAAAAAAGGGACCATTCTAATATCGGTGGAGAAAAACTGCAGCCAACATGTGATTAAACACTCGTTTCTTTCTAGTCTGAAATCTCCTCATAGAAGGATGCTGCCTCTCACAGATTTTACTGTTACACATACAGATAGAGCCACATATTGTTATGTGTGCTGGTCAAAAGCTGTGCATTTCAGAAGGAATTGATGGCTTCTTGAGGGTTTATTGTTATTTCTCATCAGGGCTTTTGCCACTTATATTGCTGTATCATCTCGAGGCACTCTGTGGGGCAATGGAGTCATGGAATGAATTTGTTCCTCACCTGCTGTCCTTTCTGTGTTTCCCCAGGGTTCATGACGTACATCGTAGAGCCACTCTTTGAGAGGTGGGCCCAGTTTACAGGCGATACCCCCCTATCTGAAAATATGCTAAACCATCTCAGGAGGAACAAGGCCAAGTGGAGGAGCTTGCTCCACAAGCAACACAGCAGTAGTAGGAGCAATGACCACTCAGGTCAAGTGACTGGCAGCCAAGAACAGACTTTAAATAAGGAAGAGACTCCTTAGTGGCAGCTTTGCACTTTTCCTTATAGCACTGCTATCTCTGTCTTGATCACAGCAGCAAACAAAATCCCGGGGAGGTAGGAGCCTGTTGTCAACACCCTGGAAAGGGAAGAAACGGCAAAGCAGAAGCTGTAAGGGTCCTCACGAACAAGCCCACGGTTCTGCTAGGTTCCTTTCTGGATCTCCCTCATGTTTTTCTCCCCTCTCTTCATTCTGCACATGCCTGATGCCATTCATCACTTCTGATCTTGAACTGCCTGAATGCGGAATCCCAGTCAGCAGTACTGAAGCCAGACCAGTTACGGCTGCTGCAATGCAGGGAGGGTTGCTGAGAGAATGAGGGAGATAGATAGAGGCACTCTAGGTTATATATTCATTTACCACGATTCATACTGTGACATATGTATATAGGCCCAGAGCGCCATATGCTTTCCAGGCTGGCAGCTGGGCTGCACATTAAACCACCAGCATCTTCAGCATCTAGAGGACACTGGCTGAGTGAGACAGCGCTCACAGAGGGCAGAGAGAGTCTGGTTATTTTAGTAATTAAAACAAAAACCTTTTTAACTTTTGTATTCTGTGCACTAAACAACAGATCTATAAACCTTGGACTGAAGTTACTCTCCGTATACACAACTCCAGTGTAACAAGGCTCATTTTGGTAATCATTTTTATGCCACTTTGGATAAAAGACAGGCATCTTCTCGTTGCAAGGAACAGTATTCCCTCACAACCAAAAGGGAAGGTGTTGTACAGTCTAAACCTTTGAAACACAAACAGATCTATCTTTTGAGTACTGGTTCAAGTAACATGTTTATATTCATATGTGTACATTTTCTGTAAATACAAAGCGCTACTGATTCCCATGCCAAAATACTGGAGTACTGTGGGATTGCTACCTGTAAAAACATTGGCACTGTGAACAGAATACTGTTAGTTTTAATACAAGAGAAAGCATTTGTAAATACGGTATAGAGTTTATTAATAGACACCATTGTTTGTGGATAAAAGCCTTAACTTTTAGCATCCTTCATCTTCTGACAGCTGCCAAAATCATATGATCACAAGATATGATTCTGAACTGCCTTTCCACTATCCAAGGTGTATCAAAGGTCATTAAGGAATGAAGTCTGGCAGGATAACTTCTTGAAAACTTCAAACACATTCCATATGGGTCCGTGTTGTTAATCCATGGCACCTTGCACATTTGGTCTAGGGGAAATGCTTCACAGAGCCTGAAGTTTTAAGTCCAAAAAAACCAAAACCCCACAGCAACAACACATAATTTGACAGTTCAACCTGATTATCATTTAATTAAAGAGTGTGAATTTTTATTAAATAGCTTAGTGATCTACAAAGCACCACATTGTAATAGTTCTGGAGTCCAGTTGTTTTCTCGAGTGATGTTGAAGTGTAGCAGACTTTTTCCCCACATTCCCTCCTTAGATAGCCAGCATCAAAATGCATTTGTGTTTTTCTTTTCATTAAAAAAATATTTCAACTGACTTTTAGATCAGTCTCACTCAATGAAGGAAAAAAAAGTGTTGCAGTCAGACTATTAAGAAAAATCCTCTTAACTATCATAGTAGCTGAGGAATTTTCTATGGTCTCATGTTCATGAAAGATACATGGCCTTATCTATGCTATAAACAACCTCAGTTCACGTAGATAGTCTTTATAAAACTTCACTTAAGTTTCCATCATTTCAGTGAGATTGTATTCTCGGACACTACTGCATTGCACCACAGTGATTGTCCCCTTCTCTGCCCCCAGAAAAATTAACTGCATTCAGGTAAAGAATAGTGTTGTAAACCCCCAGTACATCAAATCTGTATAGCTGTTTTCCAAAAGAACTAGCAGATATGGCCATATAATCATGTTTGGACGTGAATACCTTGGAGAGGCCAACAAAGAAAGAACTATTTAAGTTGGCACTTGAGAAAGGTAATACTTACTCATAGAAGTGCAAGGGGAGATATAATAGAATTTTTCTCAATTACGGGGAATATTGACTTGATTAGACAAAGTGTTCATGCTCATGAGGTCACTAATATGTTTAAAGGAAAATAAAAAGCGTAAGCTTTAGTAAAGGATGTTTTACTCTACTAATTCATTGGACATGTATCTTCAGAGCAAGAGATGAAACCCAGTGAAGTAGGAAGGTGGAAATCACTGTGAGAACACAAAGCATCCTAAGAATGATGATTTTCTTCTCTGCTGTTTTGTAAGCTATAAGCAGTAGAAAACATTCTTCTTCCTCCCTCTTGTAAATGGGACTTGCATATTAGAAGTACCATAACAAGCAAAGAGAGAGTTGTAGTCGAATAAAATTATTCCTAACTACAGGACAAAAATGTCTTTTCAACCACCTGATGGTGGGGGCAGGAGCATCACCACTTTGCAGCTTTTTAGGTGTATCTTTCTTTCTCCTGACAGATTAAGGACAATTACTAGGACATTACGTGAGCAGTGTAATGTGCTGGTTAAGTATCCTTAAATAGATACAAAAGGATATAATTTCCCTTGTTTTGTCTTTTTACTAAGAAATGGAAGCCATTTTCCATCTAGTTCAAAGAATTTTTTTTAAATGTTCTGAGGTTTAGTTAAACAAACTCAGTGTCTAGCAGCATAAAAAGCTCTTGACAGATACATTGTTGAGCTGTTTCTGAGGAACTTCCAGAAAATAGGTCCAACAGGAAAGCTTAGGTACAAATCAAGTTCTGTTACAGCTACAATAAAACCAAGACCTTTTCTGTAATTAGAGCCTACAGGGTCCAATACAAGTCTGCTCTTACCAAGTTAAAACTTCCCAACTTTGAAAAGCTGCTCTTAAAATGAACAGGTTGTGGGGTTTTTTGGTGCACCGAACATACCTGCTAGATCTCAATCACCTTGTCTAATGCTTGAAATCGGTTCAGGGTGGCTCCAGAAATGCTTCTGTTCTTGCACGCCAAACCCATTACACAAGTTTGGGTCTGGGCCAGTTTGCCTCAGGTGCTGTAGAGAGAAGAGCACTGAAAAGTTAGGCTCTGGCAGCAGATGCCTGGCAGCCAGATTCACTGGGGTCTGTAATGCAAAATGCTACCATTTGATTTCCCATAGAAGCAGCCAAACCGTACCTGATACAGCCAACCCAACAGCACTAGTGCTCAGTATGTGCATTTGTGATATATATTGGGTATTCTCCAGTTTGGAGGACATCTCTGTACTGGGATTTCTCCCCAGGATGCCAACAGAATGCTAGACGCACAGAATAGAAAAGCATTTATGCAGACAATGCAAATTTCTGTCCTGTCAGCCCTGTTAGCCACTTTACAGAAAGCCCTTGTAAATTATTTTTCTTTCTTATTGGGCCAGTGCAGCTAAAAGATTCTGAAGTTTTAAAACTGACTTAGGTTTTTCATATAAGGAAAGAAGCAGAAAACTGCTAAAAGCAGGAGCTTAAAACACTTTTATGCCCCACAAATACAATCAATTTGATTAAAATCTAGTTTCTTTATATGCAGATTTCATACTATCAAAGAGGCACTGTATAAATAGCGACAATAATAATAATAACAATAATAATAATAATAATAAAGTGGTGATAAGTGAAACTTTTAAGCTGGTTAAAATAATGCATATGCATGCATTTTCATTAAGTAAAGATTTTACCTACCTTTGGGTTTTTAAGGGTCAGTGCTCCAGCCACCAGTCAAAAGGGAAAAAAAAAGACTATTGAAAACGTGTACCTTTGAAATACAGAAACAGAGAGAGGAGTAGCTGAGATTAGAGTCTATAGCAGAAAAAAACCCCACATGATCTGCAGTTGTATCTAACCTAATCTACAACATGGGTCAATTATGCTTGTATAAACTATTGGTTTTCATTAAGAAGATCAAAGTCTCCACAAATGATCAGTGAGAAGGGTGCTACCACAGTAAATGAGATAAGCCTGTTTTCACACTGCATAGCTATCTCACTAGCTTCTCCAATCTGTGGTTGAAATTTCTATTAAAAGTTTCCAACAAAACAGAGACAGAATGCACACAAGCCTTTCCAAATGGACTCTCCTCAGGAAGGAGAAACACTCAAGTAGTTATAATTTTATTTTCGGGTATCAGTCAGGGTACCAGCCATAATTTATAGCCTTATATTTTAAGGCACTCAGCTGAGTTGTCCATAAAGCACTCCCATTCCCCTCCTGATGCCACTATGCCCTGCTTATGGCCCACAAAAATCAATACTTAAATTTGAATTTGAGATGCTGGAAATCCAAAAAAGCCACTGCAAAACACAAACAAAACAAAACCCCAAGGCAAGCTTCATGCCATGAATATGTATCCAAATTACTTTGATTGGTGCAAACTATTATTCTATTATTTGTTTCTATAATCCATCCAATATTTTAGGTACATAAACTTCAAGTGCAGAGCGTAAGTTTGACTTGGATGTAAAATATATTCTGCTTATCTTTGAATTCAAGATTGTATATGTTTATTGTAAAGCATTTTATATATACATATTCACATATCTTATACAACTCTATGGGCCAAACACTGGTCCCACCAACTTCATTGGGACCAAGAATCAGCCCCCATATGTGCGTATATATGCCATATGCATCATTCTGAAAGGAAGCACTAGATTGAGTGAAAATGCTGTGACTGCTATGCAGTGATGCCAAGAGACTTAACTGTATCTTTTTTAACATACTGCTGTAAGTATTCATCATGTCAAAGAATGACAACTAATAAAAAAAAAAAAAGAATGAAGTGTCCAAAGTTCTTTGGTACAGCCCGTTGATTGAAAGCATCTCCTTAGTTTGCAGAAGACATTCTGGTTTGACAAGGCAGCAAAAGTCCTGCTGCATCCATCCTCCCACTGCCTCTCCTTCCTAACAACAGAATAATCACTTTCCTAGTGCATTGTTTCTGAGAAGAACTTTTCTTTAAATTTACCCTTAGCCTTGCTGTAGAAATTCAAATGGAGTTACCAGCAATGAAAGTCTTTCCATATATTTCTCCTAAACATATAGTAGAAATATTTTCAAACCCTAGGGAAAATGTTTCCCTGTTTAAGTATTTAAAGAAGAGGGAGTTGTCTTTTACTATTGTTTCAGTTCCAGTAATTAGTTCTTCTCAACATCATTGGTCAGTTTTAATCTCTGTTTTCTCACTTCTCAGTTGCAGACCACGTTATATATGATATGTGCAACTTGATAGAGGCTTGTGAAGTTTAACTGAAAATATGGGAAGTATTGACATTCTACACTGATAAGTATTTCTAAGTGAGAAATACTTGTCATCACTGATGGATGTTTGTTACTGCAGGGACTCTTCTTGACTTTGATACATTTCTAAAGACAAAGTATATGTATACCTCAAAGTCTTCAGTAACAACATTCACATAGTTTGTGCACTGCAAATGCTACAGTTAACTGAATATAGGAGCTGGAAATATATTTGGTTTCAGTGTTACTTAGCCAACATTTTAAATTTACTTTCTTTAAAAAAAAAAAAAAAACCAACACACAAAACAACAAACCACCCTTCAGAATCAAAAAGTGTTTTCATGTGTCCCCCAGATGCAAGCTGAATTGCAGAATGGATTCTAGAATGAAGCCCCTTAGAGATCTATCCTATGTATGGATGAAATTGTGATGGTTTCTCTAGAAGAAGTTTTACATAGCATTGGAAAAACACAATTTTCCACAACAGATTTAGCAGTGTTATTTTCAAGTACAGCGAAGTCAATACATCTTTCTACCCTCCACAGGTACTGTCTGTATGGATACTGATGTTTAATGGTTCAAAATAAATAATGTAGACTAGCAAGTTGAAATGAATCACTGAACTGAACAGCAAAAGAAAAATTAATACAGTGGCAATGTTTTTGTCCTGGCCAAATATATTGTACTAGATTAGGAAGGGGACCTGGGTGTCATAAGAAGTTGTAACTAAAACAGAGTACTAGAATTCATACAAACAGGGATAAAGAGGAGTTGTATTAGTTCCACCTCTTCTATCACCCAGAGATAAATTCTATGCCATCATTTTCATACTAATCACCTCTCTCTAGAAAGTGCAAGTACAAGAGTGGGAAGTGCAGAGAAGGGTGGCCAAAAACAATCTGAATCACAAAAAAACCTCCAGAAAGGAGAGACGGGGGTGGGGGCGGGGACGACGACTGTAGCTTCATTAGTACCACCTATTAAAAAAAAAAAAAAAGAAAAGAACATTTGCGCAGATTGAGAGCTTCTGTTTTCCCCGAATCAAAACACAGGTAAAACAAAGTAAAGAAATACATGTGGAAGTTGCTGCCACAAGAATACATTAACCACATACCAAAACTTAAAAGAAGATTAAACATTTATATGAACAAAAAGAAAATTCATGGTTACATATAAATACTACTAAAATCATAATATTGGAGAAAACATACTTTAAGACTTAATTTTGTTTAGAATGACACTTTAATGACCTACTCATGCAGGTCAGCAGGTGTTTATTCCAAATCCAGAGTTCTCATTCGTATGTGCAGAGGATTCCTATGAGCTTAGCTCATACATAAGCATATTTATGAAAGAAATATAGTTACCAAAAAGAAAAATCGAGAGCTACGCCTATACATGTATTTGATGTCCAGCCTCATTTCTATAACAGGACCTACTAACATCTGGAGACAAACTCGGGGCTAGTCACTTCAGGCAATCAAACTCCAAAGAAAATAGGAAGTACTGAAACATATGGTAGATTCAGAGACAGATTCAACAAGGAAGATAAAATATTGTCCCAAAGATCAGTCTTTTGTAACTTTCATGTTTTGTAGTGGATAAATATATTTCAATTCAATCTTTAGACGGAGGAGAAAAAAAGAAAAAAATATATATTTTAGTATCATCAACTGAGAGACCAAAACACAAGTGGAATTACTTTGTTTAAAATGTACTGTTTTGCTGGGATGAGGTTCCATGTGCGTGACAAGTAATTTGAGACACTGGCACTGCTCTCTATGGTATCTGTGCACAACACATTTCCCCTCAATGTAGCAAAAAAGTCAACACCACCAGTTCTACCATTACTGCAAGAAACACTGAGGAGTGGCCATTTGCACCATGTGCTTTGAAGTACCTTTTATCAGCACTAAGGCCTAATTAAGATGCACATATGTCTGTATGCTAAGTGCCCGACTCTTTCATTAAAGGCAAACCTTCCTCAACAATGCTGCTACCTGAAGACTGCCTATGTAAAGACAGACATTAAACAAACTAAGAAACATAAATAAGTCAGTGGTGACGTTGGATGGGTACTTCAGCTACTCAAAACAGCTAAGTGACATTGGCACACTGCATGCTTTAGGTGCATAAAGGTGTATCCAAAAGTTTTAGCATAGCAATACACTTCCTACATTTATATTCATTGTAGCTACAAAGATAATACACACAAATTCTATTACCTGAAGGTATTAGTGAACTAAAGTGAAGAAACCTGTATAAGCTGTGTAGTCGACTTCCTTCTGCGCTCGACCCTCAGAGTTCTTCTGTGCTCGCTCTATCAGAAGTCCTGTCTGGAGTTGACTAAAACTGATTATCAAGCCCCCATTTTTACCTTCTTAGATCTCTTGTCCCCCATGCACACCTAATTACAGTCACCTTCTTGAAGATACCAACTAGTTGCAAGCAAGACAAAAAAAAATTTTGCTTTGGGAAAGTATGGTATTTATTACGTTCCCAATCATATGTTATGTTCTTTTAAAGAGTGGAGTGACTTCCCCCTCACCACCAAAAGAGAGAGGGAATTCTTCCTTCTCTGAGATGCTCTGGATTGGGCTGGAAGAGAGAAAGGTCAGACTGCAGGGTATTTCATGTAAGAAAGCCATAGCAAGAAGCTCACAGCTCACTTGGAGAACGCAGGAAGTAAATAAAATTCTTGCGAGTCTTTGCTGTCACCTAGACATGAGAGGGGCCTAAGAGACTTCACTGCAACTCAGGAAAATACTGAGTTAAGGGGAAGCAAGGACTCGCATGCAAGGGCACAATAAGCAGAGGAAGAGTTACTTCCAACCACCTTTTTATTTTCTGTCTTCCTTGGTCATTTCCGAGTTCTCCCTACTTAAAATTGTGGAAATTTTAATGTAATAAAACCTGCCTTTTTGATTTTGAGAGAAACATTTTCCTGAGGATCAGGTCAGCTTCAATTCCTGTCACACTTCTTATTAAGCACATTTTACAACAGTATGAAACCTGATTTTTTTTTAGACATTATTGTATACATTTCAGTTTCCCAGTTTTAAGGATGCATAGTTAAAAATATTATTATTAATGTTTGCTTAGGAAGCAGTGTAGGAAAAGTGTCTGGACTTCAGCTGTCTTTTGCCAAATCCTCCATCTGCCCAAGACCTAAACATATCACAATATAACCTTGCATTACCAACAGCCTGCATTTTCTTCTGAACAGTTCCACTACTTAGGCCTACGTGGTTGCAGGCTTTGAAATATAAACCGCTAACAAAATGATCTGGCATTTTGACTATTACAGCTCAACAGTCACATTGTATGTGAAATGCTAGATAAAGGTGGAATTTATTTATTTGCACTGTGGTTACACTTTGGAGTGCTCTAGTTATAGATCAGGACCCCACAAGGGACACCAACACTGCTCCTACCACAAGTCTTCATAACAGAAATAATTTAATAACAGATTCATGTTACTTCAAAGCTCAAGAAAACCACCACCACAGATCCCGTAAGAGAGCTAGATGTGAAAGGACAGCAGTGACTTTAATGATTAAGTAGCTAAACTTCTATGGTTTTGTGGAAAAAGTGAATTGATCACCTCTAAGTACCTTAAAAAAACCTGTACATTTTGCTGGGGTTTTTGATGAAGGAGTTTACTCCTTCACCAATACAACCGCAGTTCGTTCTTTCTGGTACCTCAGTGTCATTAATTTAAAGGGAGAGCTTACATCATCACTCTTGAGTTACTTGACAGCTTCAAGTTTTGCCTGTGGGTGTTATACTGCTCCCAGGGACATCTTATATAATAATGCAGATGTCATTTTTCAGCTGGCACAGCACATCTACTAACTTAAATTTCAGAGATCCATGACAGTACAGAGTCTTCTTAAAGCTCTGAATATCAGCAAGGAGTTTGCATCTTCAAGAGTAGCACAGGCTCCTCCCTCTGTGAAACTAAAAATACTTTTGAAATGTAAAACAAATACCTTCAGTAAGAGCTGATCTCTTTGTAAGACAACCTATGATGAATAAGTTAGAAAATAAACATACTTCAAAACTTTTCTGCAGAAATTAGTGTAAGGGGGAAAGAAAGAAGGCACCATTGTCAAAAGGCGACTCAGCCAAGAAAAATGTCTTGGAAAGCTCACCTGATTCATGTATCTGAGACCTGAGCTTTTACATCTAATAAGCCTTGATAACCTAGATATCAGAAGCCATAGGGGGTTTTTGTTGGTTTTGTTTGTTTGTTTCACTCCGTAGTTGGCTCACTGTAGAACTAGCTTTGGGTTCTACTAGAGAGAATAAATAAGGAAGAGTCACCACTTCCCACTCTGGATGTCATGCTCATTATTGAAACGCACTCTTATTTAAATTATTATAGTTTTCACTTCCTGCTACTTAGTATTATGTTTCTCTCTGTCAGAGAAAGAGGCTTTTAGTACCTTTTTTTGTCCTCTTCATGCATTCACAGACAAATCAGGTCACTGCAAACAGATTTTCTGTTTCTGAACAAATACAGTAGCAAAACCTATACATTTGAACAAAACTCCTTTATAGTTTTCCAACTGACTTTACTAGAACATACACTCTTTCTGAAGACCTAACCTACTATGGCATGGTAATTATGGCTTTGTGCCATCATTCCCATCTTCATTATTTCTCTCAATGTAATTTCTGTTTTTAATTATCCACAAATTTTATCACTTATTTCATTACTAAAAATATGAAAACTGCATTAACCTAGAACCATTCTCTATAGCCCTAGAAGAAATACTTCCTTTCAGTGATTACTGTTATCTGCTAATTAATCAGTTCTACATCCATTTAACATCCACTTTGTGGATAATATGATTGCTATATTTTAATTTACACTATTACATCTATTTTTGTCAAAAATGATTTAAAAGACCTATTTTCCAATAGTCACATGAGATCACTCCTGTTATCTAAGTATTTCCAAATCTGCAATAGGATCCCATCATACAGATTTTTTACCTAGAACTGATAAATGCTAATTGAGCTAGTCACCTAGTTTACCCCACTTTTCTTAAAAAGAAAACGTAGAAACCACCATTTCTGAATTTCTGTATTACTCCAAGGTTTATTCAAAGTGAACATAAAAGGCCAGATATGTCCTTCAGCCAGCTTCTTTAGAATCTGCAGATTCAAATTGCTTAACCATCCTAGGCTTTTTTCCTAGCAAGCAGAGTTTAACTTATTCCTCCATTAGAGAATTATTATAGTAGTAATTAGTGATCCTGCTTTTTTTGAAGTAAATACTTTTCACTTTTCCTAAAATCTATGCAATTCATGAAACTTTGATTCTTGTTCAAGCAACAGGACAGCAACAACTTCCCAATGAAAGTGCCAGTGACCATTACCAGGTGTGATGTTCATGATCCTCAACCTGTATCAGGTCAACTATTCACAATTATTGTGCTCCGTCAAGGTCTGGCCACATGCCATTTTCTTCAAAGCTACTGGGTCTTTACTTGTAAGGGAGACCTGTATGCTGGAGAATGAGAAAGAACTTAGTCCTATGATCAAGATGCAACAACTTTTCTCCATGGCTTTTATTATGCTAGAGAGGAGGAAAAGGGGAGCACAGGGAAGAAAAAGATTGTCTGTGATTTTGTACAGATGTGTAGAAATAGCACAAGTTTCTGTGGGTTCCCCAGGCAACTGCTAGCTTAGAGAACTGTTAACATGCTCTTCTCCTAGCAACAGCATCAAGAGCTTAACAAAGCATGAAGCAGGATCTCCTGAATTCTGTTTATTTTGCTTACCTTATGTTAATATTTCTTTCATTTGTGACCTCAAAATGCTAACTCAACATCAAAAATCATGATATCGGTGCCAAACTAGGTTATATAGAGCAGATTATTTGGTAGAGATCAGTCTCACTAGCAGCCTTATTGTTCTAACATGCTAAATACAAAGTATACTCTTCAAATCTTAAAGAAAAGACTATGCCACTACTGAGAAATAATAAAGGCCTGAAGATTTGCTAGAAGTTTTGAAAAAAAAGACCCTGCAGAAACATAACAAGTAAAACCTTAATATAATTCATATACATGTAGAGAGTGCCTATGAGAGGAATAGAAGACATAAGAAGCAAACATAACCAGATGAAAAACATTTGAGTGGTCAAATGGGCAGATAAGGAAGAAGAGTTGTTGATAAAGTGCACATTTCAGCTGAGTGAAATCAAAGTACAACTTCAAACTAGCTATTTTTATGATCAAAAAATACTGACTTTCAGATTACTTTCCCACTGTACATGCTGGTAAGGCAGCTCCTAACTTAACAAAATTAAACACAAGAACATTGAGCTTGACCTCTATTCAGAAACACTTCCTCACAAGCAAGGAAAGAGCATAACAAAAACAGCCTGGCTTATCAAGCCTGCCCCAGTAGATGACAGTCAAACGTGGTATATAAGTCAAGCAATACACAATACACCTACTAGAAAAAGGTAATGGAAAAAGATGACTAAATACCAGCCAGACAAAATTAAGTAAGAAACAACAGAATACACATACAAAAAAGCAGTATTCTAAAGGAAAAATAACCTCACTTCAGTAGTAGGACACACAACCAGCCTCACTGATCCATAGTGCTATTTCAGAACTTTTAACGCAGATTCCTACAGCTCTCACTATCAAAAACCAAGACAAATACTCACAGGCTGTAAACTATAAGGTGACAATGCATCAAACAACTGTAAGGCAACAATAACATGTGAAGAAACTAAAACTAAGCTTACTTTGAATTTCTTCCTACTCCTTCTTTATACCAGCAGCTGTTGCTCAGTGGCAACTGCCTCCCAGCAAATACAGCTGCTGTGTTACAGCATAAGAACTAAAAAGTAAAACAGAGAAGTGGGAACAATCAATCTAGTTTAACTTTTTCCATGAAGTAAAATGCAGAGTACTAAAGAGGAAGCACAGATGGCAGGAAAAGAGGTCTTAAACATACAAGTTCTCCACAGTTCAAAGTGATATGATGGGTAAGATACTCCTTATTTTAAAATAGGTAGCTAAATACTGCCTTTAGTTCCACGCTAGCAACTCTAATGAAGTCGGTAGCGATGCAGAAGCATTACTGAAGGTTGAACTTTGCCGAACCCTGCAAACATACACTTACTTAGCTTTATGAATGCACCTAAACTCCTTCAAATCATTGTTTACATGTGACAAGCAAAGAACGTGTATGCTTACAGGAGCAGAGTACAGTCTTTCATCTGAAAGAAAAATGTGAATTTTTATGCCAGATGGTCACTTTGACTTTTAAACAGTAAGCAGCAGCATATTTTCACTTGTATAACCTAAAAGTTATTTACACAAATCCCTGCAATTCTGTGGCAATGCTCATTATGTGTGTACTGCACCACAAACAGAAATTTTCTCCAATAGCCATTTTACATGGGATATGAGAGGATATTTCTTCAGGAGAAGACTACTGCCAGATGAAGCTCTTCTCTAACTCACCACATAAAATCTTCTGTCTGTTCTCCTAGAAAAGGAAGTAGCAGATTTATTTTGTGAGTAAGAGAATAAACTAGCCTGATGGTGACTTGTTGCTTTAAATACAGTTCACCATAACACTACTAAGTTAGAAGCATGTACAATTTACTAAATACCACTAAAAAGATAAAAATATAAAGGGATTAAAATTTTGCTGTTAGACCTATTACTGAATAGATATTAGGGAACAGAATTCCTTTTAAATTTAAGACTTGCAACATAGATCTGGTATAACACTGCTCTCTTGTGGTTAAATACATGCAGTTCATCTGCAGAATATCAACTATTTACATCAATTATTTTCAAAATTTTCAAATATATTTTATTCTAAGACTTCTTTGCTCTTTAGGGGTTTATCACAACCAGTGCCAACTCCACCCCTGCACACTGTGCTGCTACCTCTGTTACTTAAACAGGGAATTTAGGCTCCTGCTTTTGGTTCTCTGACCCATTGAATTTAAATGCCTAAATTAGCCTGAAACAAAAGGTATGAATACTTCCATCCCAATAATAATCAAAATGAAAGTCTGAACAGTCCTGCTCACATACAGAAATAATCTGCTTTTAAAGCCTCCTTCAGCCTTCCAGACAAATAGCCTGAATGAAAATGTAAGCAGAAATTAAAAGGTAAAGAGGACTAGAAACATAGCTGGAGCAAAAGCACCACATTGTTTTCCTTTCAACATGAAAAAAAAATATCAAATTCCTATTGCAGAAGGAGATATCCTGCTGACAGGATTATTGGGGAAAATAATGAATATCAAAAGAAAGGCCTTTTGATTATTATAATCAGTTATTAGAACTAATTCTCTAAATAAGGAATACCGTGGAAACTAATGTCTAGCACAATCAAAAATGCCTCTCAGCTAAATAGCTAAATTATAGCTAGATAAAACACAGTAAAATTATGATATTGCAAATGAAACTACTATTTCAATCTCCTAGTACAAAACATGACATTTGAATTTAGAGATTCCTTTAGCAACACAGAAGGTTTTAGAATCTTCATTTTTTGCTAGGATGGCAAGTTCAAATACCTTTTGTAGGTGCTTCCATATACATCTGAATGAATTAGGATTCATACTCACAATGAAGTGATTTTCAGTCTTTTCTTTCTAGTTCTGTTAAACACAGGCCAAGATCATTTATTTGTAACTTAATTTTGAGATGTCCTAATATAAATTAAATAACAGATATTTGGGTTAATATCAGTTATCTTATAGAAGATAGCAATTTTATTAACACACACCCACAGATTGACAGGCAAAACATTTCTTTGCCAAAAAATTAGAGATACAAAAAGTACATTGAAAACTGATGATAAATACAATTATTTCTGTCAGTGACTGGTATTAAAAAGAGAGAAAATATTTCTGAAGCACAAGAATTTGTAAGTAATCTGGGTAAATAATACTGAAGTGGACAAAGTATTTCCCAAGTTGAAGGACAGCTGTCTTCTTTAGCCTTTACCCACAATATAATTTTAGATTTTGTTAAAACTATCACAGCAGTTAGACACTGGGCTCCTAAACAAAATGTTTCAAGGTATAACTACGGAGCATGACATGCATTGTTATAAACCACTGAAACATTTACAAACAGCAAGAGAGGAAAAAGCTTGTCAAAGACGTTTCCAGATTGTGCCTTTCACATTTGTCAAACTGCAAGAAACAAAAGCAGATTTATACAGATACAAGCATTAATCCACGTCTTTTTTCTTTTTACATAACTCAGGTTATTCTTTCTCACAACACATGCATTGTTTTTGATGGCTTTATAAGATTCGTTTCTTACAAAATCCCTTCTATACTTGCTATCCAATACCTGTCCCTTTTTTGCTATACTGTTTATAGTACCTTCAGCTTCATACTTCAACAAAGTATTTTGAAAAGTAATGAAAAAATTCCCTCTTTATACCTTGGTGATTTACAACAGGTATCCTATTCCTTCTAGGTAAGCTACATGCTTCCCATCCAAATCTTTGAAATTAAATTGGATAATTTAAAGTACACTGAGTTTCTCTGAGGGAAGCTCCCATACATACCATTACGGAATTTACCTACTTCCAATTTCTCAGAGGCAGAACTACATTTGTTAAGGCCGGCACACTTGCTGATGAACCAGATGGTTCAAATGTGCTTTCTTGTAACAACTTCTCTCCTTTTTAACCTATTTCTTTTATCCCCTGAGGATTAATATTCTTTCTTAATAATCCTTATACCTTGAAAAGTGAAAATCTTGAAGGGCATAGTGACCAAGAGAGTCTGACTATGCCAATACAGGAAGAAGTATTGAGACAAGAGAAGTTGGTGAAATAATTGAATGGAATAGAACTGTTATATATATAGTACAAAATATATGATGCTGCATACAAGCAGTAAGGCAAGAAAGGAAAAAAAATCAGTACATTTATTGAAGAAACACTACAATAGCTTCACTATTAAGTTATACTAAATTATATAAATACTGCAAAGATATAACAAAATAAATAGGACATATCCACCTTTTGTAGATTTTATCCACGAACAAAGATTTTCAAAACAGTTTTGCAAGGAAAAAGAAAAAAGTATAAGCTGTAAAATGAAACTGAGAAAGGACAGTATGTCTTTCAAAACACCTCCAGAAACAGAAATCAGTTCAGCATTTTAAAACCTCAAACAAAATCACAAAAGCAAGCATTTTAGCAGGAGTTAGTGCCCTAATAGTTATTAATTGCATTATTAATCTTTTAACTACCATTTAGACTCTACAAAGTCAATTACGGAAGTTTACTTCACAGGCACTTTGAAAGAATTTGGTAATTAATCCTAGACTTACACTTCAAAGAAGTTTCAAGAATCATTTTCCGTATCTAGCAATAATTCTCCCAAACAAGATAAAAGCTAAATGAATGGCCTGTGGGCTGACACGTGAGCAGAATTTTGTAAGATGGCAAGCACTAGCACTGAAAAACAAAGAATATAAAGAAAATAAAATAAATACATATATATAAAAACCTGCTTGGGTCTACAGTTTTGGTCACCATCAGTTTTCAAATTCTAGAGGTTTGTCATTAAAACTTCAAGAGAAGCAGCGAGCCTTTAAAGCCGCATCAAATTTCTAAAGGAACTACTGCTGCTTACATCAGTTCTCTTCAAAAAACGTAGCACAAACACCAAGACATTCCACCTGAAGCTAGCTGCCTCTGTATATTGGGTAACTTATTCTAATTGTGATTTTAAAAATAAGTTATTAACAAATGTATGCTTTTCTTCAACATAATGTATTTATATTTATAAAAGAAATGAGATTACATAATCTCAATGTCTAAACGAACAAATAAAAGAATTATCAAGTTATTCTTCACAAATGCCAGTGAAACTATACATAAGATGGACCTTTTACATAGCAGTACATTCTCAATGCCAAACGTGTTAAGTATGATGAATATACATGCCTGAGAAAGAAAAAAATATTCATACTGATATTGAGGACAATGCTGTTCAGAAAAAAGCTGCATTTTCTCACTTAGACTTGTAATAATAAGGACTTGTATCTCAAAATAAGTGAAAGTTATTAAATCAAATCATGCCATTGACTGAGGGCAATATGAATGTCAAATTTTCAACTGTTTCTCTCGTTACAGTGGGCTGATACTGCCCATTTTGACCATGGGAAAACTTCAGGAAGCCTTCATTTTTTCTATGTGTCTTTCAGCCAAGTCACAGCAGTATGTTAAACATTGGAATAGAATCTGCAAACTATTCAAATTTCACACAGACATGCAACAACAATGCTCTAAAGTATCATACACAATTAATTCATAGATTATTCAGATAAACTTGGAAGGTAATACAGATGTAGCCGAAGTCAGTGTCAGTATGAAAAACATATTGCTAGACCACATGGGGATCTTTTCTGAGAACCTGGTACAGGAATCAGGATCACAATTGTCTCCCAGATACCTACAATCACTGGCAAACAGATTTCAGATAAAGCAGAAGTGAAATCTGCCTGCAGACCTTACCAACATGGGGACACCAGTTGCTTCAGTAGTCTTGCCTGCAGGACTTTCTTTTCCCAAGGCTTCTGATCAGTAACTCAAGGCTAACTTGTTTAGCAGGATCCCTTTGTCAGTTAGGCTTTTGCAAGAGCCCCATATATGATTTTACTATTTAGGTAGGACTAAAGAACAATGTAATTAATTCCTGAAAAGAGGAATAGACTGAGGGCAGAGAATACTTTTACATATTCTCTGCTGTGCCCTTCCCCAAAACCTGTACCTTCACATACAGAGAGATGGCAAATTATATATTAATTGTCCCTCACAAGCAGCGAGTATTTGGACAGGTCTGGTATATTATAGGAGTTTGTCAGCAAACAGTGATATTCTGACAGTTCAAGTAATTGTATTTATTAGTCTCCTTGTAATGGGAATCTTACTGATAGAGAACTCAAATTACTTTGGATCTCCTAGGGAAAAAATCCTGAAGAGTGCTTTTAAGCAACCACGTTGTACTTCTCCTTCTAGCCCTATTTATTCAAAATATTTGAAACATTTATTCTTGCTTCGATTTTATCAGTTGAAAAACTGGATATACTGTACACATTTCTTAGTCTTTCTAGTGGAAAAAGAAAAGCAGCTTTCATTCCAGAGACCTCCCCAGCAACTCCTGAAGGAAGACATCCTGCCCAAAAATTCATCAGGTGGTAGGAGAACAGATTTTCCAGAATTCTTCAGTGACAAGAATAAGGCAGCACAACATTTCACAAGATTGTTCCAGCAGACCAATAGAGTGCCCATGTTCCCGAGTCTCTTCCTCCTCCCCCACATTACTACTACATCTCTAAGAGTTGCATTGTCACTGAGCAATTCAGTCAGGGACCTTATGTAAACAAGATTTGTAGGTACAGAGCATGGATTCTAGGTAGGCGCAGATAACCTCAGGTTGCTTCCAAATTGTTGATATAGATGTCTTAGTCGAAGAAAATAAGATGACAAAGCCACGTTTCCTTTAGTTCTGAAAGGGAGAAAAATCTCTGCAAAGGGTGCTAATCTTTTCATTACTAAACATCACTGTCTGAGTTTTGCAACTTCTTAGTACTGAAAACTGTCAGATGTTACCAGATGCCACCCACAGACTTCTCAAGGTATACCAGGGCTCAATGCCTAATCTAATTTACATCTAGAACTACATAAAACAAAGAATCTGTTCTTGTAACACGTGTAGGTGGTACATAGTTGAAAAAAGTCACATGGCCCATAACTTACTCTTCCCTAAGGAAGCCAATCAGCTATACAAACTGCGTTACTGCACAATTCACATCAGATCGACACAAAAATCAGAGATAGTGCTGTATTGGGTTTGCGTGGCAAGGTTTTGGTAGTGGGGGCATTACAGTGGTGGCTTCTGTGAGAAGCTGCTGGAAGGTTCCCCCATGTCCAACAGAGCCAATGCCAGCCGGCTCCAAGACAGACCTGCCGCTGGCCGAGGCTGAGCCCATCAGCGACGGCAGTTGCGCCTCTGGGATAGCGTATTTAAGAAGGAAAAAAAGTTGCAGGGGGCACAGGAACGGCAGCTGGAAAGAGGAGTGAGAACATGTGAGAGAAACAACTCTGCAGACCCCCAGGTCAGTAAAGAAGGAGGGGGAGGAGGTGCTCCAGGTGCCAGAGCAGGGATTCCCCCACAGCCCATGGGGAAGACCATGGTGAGGCAGGCTGTCCCCCTGCAGCCCACTGAGGTCCATGGTGGAGCAGATATCCACCTGCAGCCCAGGGAGGACCCCACACTGGAGCAGGGGGATGCCTGAAGTAGGCTGTGACCCTGTGGGAAGCCTGTGCTGGAGCAGGCTCCTCGCAGGACCTGTGGCCCCATGGGGGACCCACACTGGAGCAGTTTGTGCCTGAAGGACTGCAGCCCATGGAAGTGATCCACGCTGGAGCAGTTCATGAAGGACTGCAGCCTGTGGGAACGACCCACATTGGAGAATTTCATGGAGAACTGTCTCCCACGGGAGGGACCCCACACTAGAGCAGGGGATGAGTGAGGAATCCTCCCTTTGAGGAGGAAGGAACGGCAGAAACAACGTGTGATGAACTGACCGCAACCCCCATTCCCCATCCCCCTGCACTGCTGGGGTAGAAGGAGGGAGAGAATCCGGGAGGTGAAGTTGTGCCCGGGAAGAGCGGGAGGTTGGGGGAAGGTGTTTTGAGATTTGGTTTTATTTCTCATTACCCTACTCTGGTTGACTGGCAATAAATTGAGTTAGTTTTCCCCAAGTTGAGTCTGTTTTGCCCGTGACAGTAATTGGTTGAGTGATTCTCCCTGTCCTTATCTTGACCCACGAGCCTTTTGTTATATTTTCTCTCTCCTGTCCAGCTGCACGGGGGGGGGGGGGGGTGATAGAATGGCTTTGGTGGGCACCTGGCATCCAGCCAGGGTCAACCCACCACAAGTGCCCAAGAACCGGAAGGGACACACAGCTCACTAACATTTGCAGATGCTTCTGAAGTCTGACACTAGATCCTTGGTTTAAGAGGTACTAAGAAATTTCTGAGAGAGTTCCCTTCCAAAATGAAAAGACACTTTCAAATTCAAAATTCCCACAGCAAAATGCTCCTGTAGGCCAAACTTGTAGTTAAATGATGAACTTGGGAGAGAACAGAAAAAACATACAAAAGGAGTCCAAAACAATAGTTCTGAAGAGAAGAAACTGCTGGTCGCATAAAGCAATTGAAGTAGGAGAGAGAGACTACTGTATTCAGGGCTTTGCAGATTGGTTCAGTCTCTCACAGCAAGAATTCCACCTTCACGTTTGTCAGTCACAACAGAATGGCCGCAAACCCTAACCCCCCTGGATCTATGAATGCTCAGATAACACAGGAGATAACTTGCTCCACCTCATCACACTGCAGATACTGAGCAAAAGGGAGCTGATTCATAGGCTGTATGCTCACCAAGACTCAACTCCCTTCATATCCTCTTCTGCAGGCACTGCATGGACTTCCCTCACCATTGCTCCCTGCTGCCCCTATAAATACCAGAGACCACAGCAGCAGACAAAAAACAATGGGGAGCTTTGATAGAAGAGGGCAAGACAGCTAAGCACAAGGCCAAGCTGGCTATTCTGTATGGATTTCATAGCAGTTGTCAAGTTTAGATAGAGAATGAGGCAAATGTGTTATTTTGAAAGTGGAGCAAAAGAGAAGGTCAGACTGTTATGGACCAAGGGAGGAATGGGAGAATGTGATAAAGTTCAGTAATCACTAAATTCAGAAAAAAACATCTAGAAGACATAACTTTAGAAGCATAAAATCGCAAGCCACTTAAGCTCCAGTTTTAGACAAAAGACAACTTTTAAAACAGAAGTATGGGATTTGCACAGTAATTTCTTACAATTGTGCAAATAAGACTCAGCAGTAAGAGGGAATCCATCTGCCAGTCTACTCTTGTAAGTGAGCAGGGAAATATGGGGGACACAGGACATACAAGGGACATATTCAACAGTCTAATTGATAGGATTTTCGTTTTATACATCAGGATCATTAGACAAAAGATGAAGTGAAGGCAGCTATTGTAAGCAGGGGATCATAATAAATTTGCAAAGAAGGGACTCTTAAGTACCCTGGCAGGAAAAATGTAAGCTCTATTTTAATTCATTTCATATCATACAATTTATTTAAGAAGTTGTCTAATATGGTCAGTTCTTAACAAAAAAGTTAGTCTGCAACACAAAATGCCACTACCACAGACATCTATGATATAACAGAAATTTTATTTTATAAACTCTTGTGAGCAAAACAGACTTCATATGGAGAAGCTAAGGAGGGATTTAATGTTTAACATATGGAATTTTAGATTATGTGCTAGCAGATCTCTCTACAAGGTCTTTTTTATCTCAGAACACAACTCCCCCATATTACGGGCTTTAACAGACAGCCTATAGTTTACTTACAGCACAACAAGGTTTCACAAACATAAAAGTTCATCTACTGACCCAAAATAAATTAGAATACTGTTTGCACATGGAATACAGAGTTGCATCAGCAAACTGCAAGGAAAACTGAGGCAACTATACTATTCTAATAAAACAGTATTAGCTACCATTATATACAGTCAGTTATATATAAACACACTTTCAAGAAGTTTACCCTTCCTCATTATTTACACTGGAGTGCAAACAGACCACACACCTCAGCTGCCACACCAATAATTATTTTTCTTTCACACACACTTCTTTCCTGCATTGCCCAGGTTTCAAACACACTGCTCCATAGCAATAAAAGCCTTCTTTTGGTTCTGTGCTTCTCATAAAAGCATTACATCCACAAGTTTGGCTGCTGGGAAACTAGGGAGAAGGAAGAGGCAATTTTACAAAGCCTGCAACACCTGAACTTCAATAGCATAGGAGAGACATGTTCTAGAACACATTACAGCACCTTACAGCAGTTTCAAAGTAGACCTGCCACTTGTACACACTATGAAGTTTCCTCAGAAGTCTCCATCAGTTAAATAAGAGCTCTCACTTTCCACGTTGGTACCTGTTTAACTTCATCAGTTCTTATAAGGCTAGATTTTGCATTTGGCTTCAGACTGCAACGTCCAACCTGGGAAGCAGGGACACAGTTAAAACAAAATTATACCCAAGACAATTGAATGAGAAGACATTTACAATAAAGACAGTTTGGAAAAGTTCTTGCACTTCTCTTAATATAGGAAGAATAAAATGGTAAGCCTGTGCAATTGCTTTAAGTACATTTATTCTTCAAAACACTCAAGGGTAAACTAGAGGCTTGACTACAAGCTCTTAAGATTATTCTGCTTTAACCAGAAAAAAACCATCTTTCTGTATCTACTTCTGAATATGCTGGCCCTAAGCAGTCTCTCTTCCAGCACTTTATAATGCAGCTGTTAGATCCTGGAACGAAAGCTCTTCTATAGACAAGCTGTTTCAGGATCTGACTTTGATCTTTGTGTCTAGAATCAGGTATGTCAGCTATGCAATGCAATGGTCTGCAGCATTCAAAATACAAGCCTGGCTGTTTTTAACAAGTTCCTTATTTTTCCTTTGGGAAAAAAAAAAGTCAACAGGGAAATTTATTAAGACTGCAACAGAGCTGTTGACTCATTATGGTCTGTAAAATATATGCTACATTTCACTTGCAGAATCATTGTGGCAACTGAAATTAAAAAAAATTTAAAAATCATTATAGCTGGAAATAGAAACACACACCTTGGCTTTCCTTATGTTTTCAGCCAAGCAGCTAGCCACGCATATAAGCGGCTGACTTCAAAGAATGTCTGGATTGCCATTATATGTTTTGCATTATTATTTCCCTCCATTAGGCTAACAAATACCACAGTCCAAATCTTTATCTCACTCTTAAGATACAAAGACAGAATTGCTAAGCAGAGACACAGTTTAAATTACTGCCACCTATTTCTATCCATCTTATCTAAGCAGTTCTGAGGTTTGCGGAGGTCTTTAACAAATAACCAACAGTACTACTGGACTGTTGAAGTAGCTTGCACAGGCTGCTCTACAGAAACCAGCGCTCAGAACTACCTTAGTCTGATTGTTCTGTCTACCACGCTTTTCTTGTTCATAGCAAAACCTGTATTTTTCATGGGCTTTGCAACAGCATTCAGAATCACAACTCATTCTGGTTAAAAATGCAAACTGTGTGAAAATGATGCTACCTCAAAGAAAACTATTACAGCCAGTGCTTTCATTTTCATTTCTGAACACATAGCACGTGTTAGTCAGACTTCTCTGTACCTTCCCAGCATCTTTATTTGTAAAATTAGTCAATAAGTAGTTAGTATTACCAACTAGAAACACAGTTTCTAGTCATGGATACTTGCCAGTTACCATCAAGCAGATGTCCATAGTTCAATCAACTATGAGCTGAATTTTTAAAGTCTGTCTTCTAAGTTTTTCCTCTTGGCACATCTAGAAGTGTATTTACCAGTCTAAATCCACCCAAAATAATTAATCTTTGAGATTCTCTGCCTTGATTATACTTGAAAAAAGAAACTGCCTAGGCTGATGGCTTAAAAACATTGTAGAGAAGTTGTAGACTCATGAAAACCCTGCAACTATCCACGAAAACAGCAGTCACTTCAAGAACATAAAACCAAATTCTTATATAAAAACATACCAGTGGGATCTCTGGACTAGAAAATGGGGAGCTATCAAAAGATCGGTTTTCTTTGTCCACGGAATCATCTTCTTCACCATTTTTATATGCAAATTTCTGCTTTAGTGCATGAGTTAGTAGAGCAACTGGATCCCAATCTGAACTTTGCCTCTTTTGGGGTCTAGAAAGAGGAGTACCCCCAGGTGACCTACAAAAAAAAAAGAAAATTATTGTCTCCTGCCCCTAATCCTGTACTGAGTGATCCACAATCTAGAGACACAACTTCTGTATACACCCTATAAATCCCTGATTACACAAATAATGCTGCTAATGTTATTTGACAGCAATTCACCAGATCAGACTAATACAAGTACACCCAACAACTTGTCAGACAGATTCTTAACTTGAAGCTGTTCAATAAAGAAAAATGGCAGTAAATCAACACAAAGTATTAAAGCATTGCAAATAAATAATGAGCTAAAAAAAGACAAAATGTGCAGTTTTCATAGCAGGTCTCATTTATAAGTTATATTAAGGTGTGTTAGTGGGAGATTCCCATTAACATATTTCATAACCATTGTGAACATAATTGGATTTAAACTTCATTAATTTTAAGTTCAGAACAGCATGCCTTTCTATGGTCTCAAGAGAAAGAACAAACTTAAAAAATTCCTCAGAGCAATTATATTCAAAGAAAACAGCCACTTTGTTCAAGTCAAATATGCAGCCAGGTGACCATAAAGCACCATTTATAAACCACACTTAAGTTTCATTATAAAAAAAAAAAATTATCATCAGATTGGGCACAAAGGCTTCAAAGACAGTTTTTCCCTCCAAGTGAGCACCTGAGCATCCAAATATGAAAATTTCATAGGTAAAAATTACAAAGCAGAGTTTGTATTTTAATTTAGAAAAACTGTTATCAAATTAAAAATCAAAAGATAGCAAAGAGATGTAAGATCAAAACAGCACCTGCACCCCAAAACCTAACATAAATGTGGAAGTTAGTAACTAGCCCAAGAAAAGAAATCATAAGAAAGACTTCCTAACCATCAAGATATTGGGGAAAAAAAAAATTCTAGAGGTATTCCAACTTCTGTTAGTAAAGTGCTATCTCCAGGCCAATGAATTGTACCTATTAATGCACACTGACAGCACTGAGTTCAAAGTCTGGCAGTTACAGTTGATGTCATTTAACACGAAACCTGAAAGGACTGAGTTCACCCTTCCTATAAAAGCAAGCTGTTAGAGCACTTCCCCTACGTGCAAGCTAGTGTTTGGGTGGTAGAAACTGGGATCTTCAGGCTCTCAACTTCTGAGAACAGAGGTCTTCCCTTTACAGTGCACACATTAACCACTGTCAGACTGCTGCCTGAAAGATTATAGCAATTTTGATCATTACTACCTCCAACAATATAAATTCATTATTCACTTAAGTTCTACCTTCAGAAGACAAGTAGATGCCTAAATCCAGAAAGGCATTTCGGATGCACGGCTACCACTTCCTACTAATTATGCCTCTGCTCAACATGATGGTTGCTAAAACTGTCAACCCGAACATTTCACTGTCTTCACTCGCTGTACATGGAATTATATGGAAGAAAACATATATAAGGAAACACACAGGTTTATCTAAGTGCACTTTATATTTGCTTTATTTACTGTGAAAATGTCATCAAAAGTGTAAAGATATGCTTTAGAGTTGCATATAGATAATTTGCCCAACACTTGTGCTAGTTATTTTCAGGGATAAAGCTCACAGTTAAGAAAATGCTGAAATAAGAATGCATTAAGTTTTGGTAAGTGACATTCTTCCCACATCGAGAACTCCAAATATTCATTACAGACTCAGTTGTTCTTATATACTTTTTCAACTCAAGAAGTTCAGAAAAGACATCTGACAACCTCTATTACACCTAGCGTAGCAAAGCAACACTGACCTGAAGAGGTATTGCAGTCTTTAGTAATGCATTTTTGTAACATGTCAACTGTGCTTACCATCAAACCAGTATACCATTAAAAATACTTATAATCCAACTGCAATATTGAATCAAATTTATGAAACATTTTCAATAAAAGATACAGCATGTATTTTCTTTAACGCTACAAAGCCAGGACCAGGATACCTTGGGTATGCTAACAGTAGTTTTCCAATGTTTCCCCAAGGATTTGTCTTTTCACAGTGAATCCAAAAACTTAATTTGTTCAGATCAGTCTTCTGTGACTGTGTAGGCAACTTTGTAAGAAATCTCCAAATAGCAATACAGACACCAACCTGAGATTTGTATACTAAAGCAAGAGACTAGTTTTAAATGCTGTGATACTCAGCATGTTTTAAATGCATCCAAAAGCCATGTCACAAGTATCTTACATTCCAAGCTGTGAACTTAGAAGTTGCCAGCTTAAGTTTGTCAGCAGCTGTTCATTCAATGATGTTTCACATTGGTGTTCTTTGGTGCTACTTAAGTGCTGTGATGCTTATGTAGTCTTGGCTTACTCAGATACACATTCAATTCAACCTACCTCTCAACAGCTCGCAACTGAACTTTGTTTAGGTCTTTCAAAACATCCATCATACTAGGAATGTTCTTTGTGCTCTGGTGATCAGCACTATCAGCTGCAGTTGAACCACTGTTTCTTGCTGCACGACGTTGTTTTATAAGTTCAATTGCTGAATTACTAGCATCAACACCAGATGGTAGACCAGAAGGAAGTGGAGGAGGCGAGGGAATTACAAAGTGATTGTGAGAGACGGACAATGGCGTAGAAGTCATGGCTGGCACTGGGTAAAACCCATCCGGAGTGCTGAATGTTTTAAAGGCTTCTGGATCCAGTTATAAAAGAAAAATAGTGATTTTATTTTTAGTCAGTATACTTTCAATTAATATTAAGCAACATATAGGATGACTCAGCTTTAAGTCAAGAAAACACAGCCCTCTTAAAGCACTTTCTTACATACCTCATGCATTATACCACAGAAGAATTATATTTAAAACAAAGAACATTTTTTTATTTCAAAGCCACAGATTCAGAACTCATGGAATAATGAATCTGAGGTGTCTTATGCTGCTCTGATTTTCCCCATTTGTGTCTTCAATCTAAGCACTAGATAAATCAGCAAAGCAGCACTCCAACAGCAAAGCAGCATGCTACTACATACAGTTCATTCTCAATGGTCTGAAGGTTAGAATAACCCACATGAAGCAAAAGCAAAGGTAACCACAAAACACGTAAAATGCACTACAATACAGAGCACAATGGAGAAGAGACAAAAGAAGAGCCAACAGAACAGCTAACTGTATCACAGAGGTGCCTCACAATAGCACACAAAGGTAACTACCTCGCACCAGCCCAAGTATTTCAACAACCACAGTGGAGTTAGTCTGCAAGTAAGATAATCAAGACCTCAAAACTTTTAAAGGGGAAGAAAAAGTCACAAGATAGTTGGTCTCCAATATGAACTTCTACCTTTGATACTCTAGTGACACACCTATTTGCTGCATTTGTTTTTGTTAAAGCCTGAATCTGACTGACTTAGAATACTTTTTCTATCCATTATTTTGATAACTTGTCAGAAACAGCACAAAACCCCAACAGGATAATTAATAGTCTATAACTTTTTTAAACAGTAACTGGTAGCCTATAGATAGTGTTGTTAGTAAGCTCCTTCACAAACATGGAAACAAGTATAAAGATCACTTAGAATCAACTGCATTCGAAATTGGTAAACAGGCCACAAAATAGAACGGGGGGGCGGGGGCAGGGAGAGGAGAGGTGCCAAATACTAAAAAGAGAAACAAAATACTATATTCTATACGTTTAGTGGGTGCAACTTCAGTTAGAGAAGTTCTCTATTAATATCAGACATGGCAAGCCGTGAACAGGAACTCTACAGCAAAAAAAGGAAAACTGGTTTGCTTCAAACCAGAAGGGCTTACGTGATGGTATGCTTCCCAATGTCTGCGCTGAAACAATTGCAGCAATCTGAGCACGAAGAAAGGTTAGCTCATCTTCAAGCGCAGAAATTTTCTGGAGTGCTGCTTGATCAAAATGACTGTCTTTTTGTGTACTGTGTTTTGGAACACCTTGCATTGAATCTGTAGATGGATGTAGGTCACGATAAGCTGTACTTTTTTCTTTTATCCATAATTCAGTCCTAGAAAGCAACAAAACATAGTTTCAAAAGGCTGAGCCAACATTGGAAATCTCAAAACTTACTCACTCTCTGCTCAAGCAAGTTATCATCATTTAGCAAGACATAAATTTGCAAACTATTTAAAAAAACTTTAAACTTTTAACTACTCATAACGTTAAAAATATTTTAAGTCTCCCTTTGCTCAAGTACAATGCAGATCCTTAAAAAGGCATCATAAAAAATAGTCAGATAATTTACTCCAGGACAGATTATACATCATAAGGTCATAATGTAGGATTGAGCTGTTATTATTCAAAAAATATTAGACTGACACCATAAAGGTGTATCTCCCTCCTCCCTACGTGAAACAGTAGATATGAAAGGCAGGGAGTCAAATAATAGTGATCTCCTAATTAGGCTTCACACATTTTAGTCATTTATCAAACTCTACAAGATAAATGCTGCAAGCAGCAAAGAAATTACAATCTTTCAGAACATATATTGGAGAATAATCATAAATTTTAATAGACACTTAGAGTAAGAACTTCATCTTCTGTAAGCTACATATGAACACAGACTGCATTAGAAAATTGTGCTACAAGTCTCAGGTTTTAATTTTAAAAATTGTTTCAAGTCTGTGCCTGCAGAAATAACCTTAAAATATAAAATAAGTACAAACAAATTATTAAACAAAGAAAGAGATTAAATTTACTTTCTTTATTTATTCAAGATGTACTAAGTTTTGACTGAAACAAACCCAAACCTTTTCCCTTATATTAATCATCCTTTTACTTCAAATCAGACCTGCAGCATTGCTTTCTGATTTGCCAAAAACCCTTGCTCTTCACACTGGCTCAGAAGAAAAAGATACTAATTAAAATACTTGTTCTTGAAAAACATCCCACAGAGCCAGGAGAGAAGGAGGAGGTAGAAGAAAGAATGAAAACAACAAAAGAATGAACTTTTATGGCTCTGTGAGTCAGACTGACTGAAGAACAGTACAAGCAAAACAAAACAGGCCACAGTTCCTTTTAACAATATTCTTACTCTTCCAGTATTTTACAGCTGCTGCAAAAAAACGTTCCATAATTCAGCAGTAACAACTCAGGAATCACAAGATGAAGCACAGCTTTATCAAAACTTCTCTAATAAAAAGTGTGTTATTTCACCAGATTCTTGCAGTTTTGTTACCAGCAAACAGCACAAAGATCACAGACAAACAGGTGCTAATATGAAGTAGAATTACATTGTCTGATACAGATGTAGCGCAAGACAATATGAGTGTCCAAATTTTAATCTTGGTTCTGGCTGAGTCATGCTCTGATATTGAACAGATCCTTTAGAGAAACAGTAAGCCAACTTTCTATTTCTTCTCTAGTCGGGGGCAGAAAAGACTTGTATACTATTTGTGTCTGCAAATTCCTGGATAATTTGTCATTTCACAGTACTACTTTATAATTGTAAAAATATTTTCCTTTAGCACTCTATAAAAGCTAGAAAGAATTATAAAAACTATATTCAAGGTAACTTTTTTTAAATAAAGAAATTATATTTTTCTTTCCATCAAAGCAACCATCAAGGTTTACACACATAGCACTGCAGTAATCAATGTCAAAAAGAGACATTTAAGTTTTTTTTCTTGTTCTCACCTTTATAACATTTAACAAAATGCTTGTAAACTAAAATGATAAGAATAATCTTATTGTATGTTGCAATACGCAAGTTCTCCTTAAACTCCCTCTCTCACAAAGTACTTTGTGAATGAAAACAAACTACCAGTAATGCATCTGATACACTATTACGTGGAAAAACGAGGGTACTTGATTTCAGAAATCTTTCAGCTAAGAATACTATACGTAGTAAGAATTCCCAGGTAAGCAGGAACTGCTTCCCTAAAAAAACCAAAATGTTTCCAGGGTTGGTTTAGCTGGAACCCTGAAAGGGCTAGGAAAACAAAAAAAAACCCAAACACAAAACCACACAACACAAAGAAGAGAAGACATAAGTTACTTTTATTACTCCTTTTTATGCATATATTCTACTTTTACGTACCGAAGCCTAGTAAATGCTTGTCCCTCATCATTTGCCACCCACAGGACATCAGCAAGTGATGGAGCTACAGGCATTGGAGTGGTGCTTTGCTCATTATTACCCAACAGACCTGGGTCTTGAACAAGCTAAAAACAAACAAACAAACAAAAAGTATGAAGAGAAAGCAGATTCAGCACATACTAAAGGTTCTGCCTTGGCAAAAGGAACTTTTAAACAGTGCTGTAAGCAAGTTGAAAACAGTGAGCATAAGGGATGCAACACAAGAGTTACACAAGCTAAGAAGAACAGGAAAGGTATTACAACATTAAGAAACTAGAAAACTTAAATAGTTGAAGCATACGTATAACAATATATCACTTACTTTAAAATAAGGTCTGGGGTAGGGCTCTAAGGAAAGAATTGTCCCAAGTCTACGGACAACACTTCGAGTAGATCCATATTCCTTTTTTTGGCAAACAGATACGACCTAAAAATCAGAATACCTTTTAATCTGAGAAGTAAAATCAAAGCCCTCTGTTCTTACAATCAAAGTTATTAAATAATTTAAAGTTATATGTTATTAAATATAACGCAGTTAGGTTAACCTAATTTTACAATGCTCTTCTCAAGCTGAAAGTCCAAAGAGGCCTGCACTGTTTTAACAGACTGTTTCCAAAACACTGCCAAGGTACAGCCTGTACCCAGTATATTTTAGAGCAGCACAAAGGCCAACAAGGAATGTAGCAGCTACATCATGTAGCTAGCAATATTCTAGAGATACTGACAAAAGAAAAAGCACGTATTTGAGTAAACATCTGCATCTATATAAGTCTTGGGGAAAAAATCAGTAAAGAATTGAAATAAGTTTAATGTACCTTGACCTGATACTTCCTTATGACTGCATATAACTGCTGGAAACGCCTTCTCGATGAGACTGCTGAAGGAAGACACGTTCTGATTGTATGACTGATACTGCTGCCAAATACACGAGTTTCCAAAAATATGGCCTGTCAAAAAAAAAAAAACCACAAACAAACAAACCCACGAAACCAGGAACTTCCTTCAGTGAAACCAGAAAATAACCAGGATAACTCAAACTACTACTCCTAGAGATAATTTAGCAGTTTCACATAAACAAACCAAGAACTTCCTCAGAACTAAAGCTGCAGCAGTACCTTGCTATTGACACCCATCACTGAAGAGCTGCCCAGAAACTCACACTCTAGCACCGGATCCTGACACTGCACTAGTTAACCTTTTCAGTTTCCCATACAACACCTTTCCCAGGTCTCTGAAAACACAGGATTAACTGCAACTTGGGAATCGTTATCTAGCCTTTCATTTAAAACAGCAAAACAGCTGAAGTTGCTGATTTTTTTTTTTTCCCCCCTGTTCAGAGAAAAAAGAACCACTTGAATGGCTGTATCAGAACAGTGACCCCACCAAATCCCATATGCGGGCAGCGTGTCTCATTATACCAATCGAGCTTTCCCATACCGACAAACCCAACCGTACCCAAGGAGCAAAGCCCGTCCTACCGCAAGCGTGCGGCGGCTCCGCGGTGACGACCCTTCCTCCCCTTCACCGCAACGGCTGCAGACAGGACGCCCCGCACTAGCAGGTCTCCAGGCGCCGCCCGGCAGGAGACAGCCCCCGCCCCGGCCCCGGGTCTCACCTGGTCGGGCGGCCAGCCAAAGTACTCCAGCACTCGCCTGAGGAGAGCCAGCACCAGCGCCATGGCTGCCGCGCCCGCTGCAGGGCGGAACGGAGAGGTCGCCGCCCCCCGCGCAGGCAGGGACACCGCGCCGAGCGACGGCCGGCCTCCCCGGCGCTCCCCCCTCACCGGCAGGCAGCCAGCCGGTGCCCCCTCTCTTCCTCGGGAGCCCGCACAGCTCCTCTTATCCGCCGCCGGCGCCCCGAGCCCCCGGCCTCAGACAGCGGCCGACGGGCGCACAAGCCGCCCCGAAGCCCGGCTAGGCCGCCCGGGCTGGCAGCACCAATCAGGAGTAGGGGCGTGACAGAAAGGCTACCGCGCCAATAGGAAGTAGCCAGTGCTTAGCGCGGAGCCAGTAAGGGAGGGAGGGCGGAGCGCGCTGGCGGGGGCTGTCGGGAGGGGGGCACGTTCGAATGCTGCCGTCCGGCCAGCCGGGCGCTGTGCGGTGCTCGCCGCCCGCCAGAGCGCCGCCGGGCCGGGCCGCTGCCTGCTGGTGGTCCCAGCCCGCCCCCTCCTCCGTGGCAGACTGACGAGCGTCGTCGGGCTGTGCTGCGTGGGGAGAGGGCAGCTTCACATGCCAGAATGATGCGAGTTATCCTGCTCGTAAGAAAACGTAACTTCAGGGTGTGCGACAGCAGAAGAGGGTACACATCAACGGACGAGACGCACTAGGGCAGCAAGGCGTAACTGAATTGACGTTGAGGAGCTAAACGGAAATGAGGTGGTTTAGGTCCTCTCTGCAGTAAATGTCTAACTAGTTCGTTCGGAGAACTCAAAAACAAGATAGTAGCAGCGTTTCAATACACAGAGTATCCTCAAAACACCAACTACTTGATACCATCTGACCAAACTGAGCTCACTTCAAAATAAGAAATCTGGCTTTGGAGACTGTACTTGCTCTTCTATCTTGCTTGTCAAGATTTCTGCTGTTTTGCTTAAGAAACTTTGAAAACTTCAAGAAAGCCTGTAGTGTAACAAAGTAAGACAGTGCTTCTACTCAGAGGAGAAATTCCTCCAGCTATGCAGTTAGTGTTACCTCCTCCTAAGTACAAATTCGTTCAATCACCTAATTGTACTGTTCCCAGTAACACTGATTTCACCAAAGCTCTCAAGAAATTAAGATAAATTGGATTATTAGACATTTTCTTTATTCACATTTACAGGTGTGTCCCAGCAGCAGTTCCTAAACAAACAAAATCCTAGAACTGCAACACTTAGTTGCAATGCAAGTGTTACTGCCTTTTCTTATAGTTACTGGTATCCATAACTTGTCATGTGGATTGATTCTCTAAGACCAAACACGAAGAATAGTACTAGCAACACAAGCTGTAGTAACAGCATAAAGCTGGTTTAGGGGCCTAGGAGGGTTTAAGCTTGAGGAGAGGAAGGGTAGGACTTCTTAATGGGTATTTTTAAACACTGTACTACAGTACTTGCCTTAACAAAATGTACTTCTCACTCAACACCTTCGGGAAACGTCAGCAGGATCAGATGGGAACAACTGCATGCAGTTCTACCACAAAGCTAGGAAGAGGCAGAGTCTCAAAAGCAACAGCAAAACTGAAGCAATTTAGTCTGACTGCACCACCAACAACAACAACCTGCTTCAGAACTGGAGGCGCCTGTTGGGAACTCATACAGAAATGCTTCAAGTCAGCAAGTACAACTCTGAGCAATACAGATGGGACCTGCAGGACCTCCTTAAACAAAAGGATTTCCTGAAAGGCCAGCTTAAGAAACAAGGATAAGTGACATGGGGCTTAAGACTAAATGCTGCAGCCTTTACCTCCGGAGGTAAATCAAAGCTAGGTAACAGCTCTTCTTCTGAAGCACCAGCACAGCAAAACTAATGCAGGAAAGCTTTAATCCCATGTGGCTGCCCACTGTTACAGTAATGCTACTGATTGTTCCTGGGAAGTAAAAGGATGCGAGATTTAATTCCAAACCAAGAAACTGAATGAGTGCAGAGTCTAGACTAACACTGTAGCTATTGGATTCTGGGTTTTGGTTTGGGGTATTTTTTGTCTAGTAAAATGAATGTCCAGTTTTCTCTGAACTGCAGTGATAACTTCAAACTTCATAAGCACACTACACAGAGATGAAGCGGATTTCAAAACTGCTTCATTGCTGGAGAGCGATGAGTCAGAAGGAATTACTGAACTCAAAATGTAGTTAATTCTACACCAGTAGAATGCTTGGATTTTTTTCCCCTGCAGATCCATCAGTGATGGTCTTTACCTTCTAAGAAAGAAATGCAAAATGCACTGAACTTCCATTCACAACAGTCATAAAACTACTTCAGTAGTACCAAATGAAAACCTCAAAACATTTTTTCTTATCCCGACAGTGAAAATTCACTATTCATGTTGAATGACTAGTAAGAGCTGAAACATTAGTTTTGGATTAAAAAAAGAAAAAAAAAATTTCAATTCCCACTTTGTTTCTTATAGATCTCTGATAGACTGCAACTTGCACCTTCAGCTAGATTATCTTAATTCAAGCACGTTTTTTAAATAAATAAATTTATGGCTGTCACCTTGTGTTCTATAATCAACAAATGACATTTTTAATAAACTGCACTGAAATTAAGGATAGCAAAAAAAGGATTTTTATGATCTAACCTACAGACAGGTCTGTACGATCAAATGCCATTATCAAATCAATCTCTACCATATTTCCTTGGACATTCAACTGAAGCAGAAAACTTAAATCTGCCTCATCATGCAGGAACTATTTTGCCTTAGGACACACAAGACCACAACAATCCACTTTCAACTTGACCTAGATGATACAGGTTATCTGTTCTAAGGTTATGACAGTTCAAGTATATCTTGGTCCTATTCATTAGTTTCAGACTGATGTTAAATTTCACTTCATTAGGACAGACTTTGACACTGCTGCCAAGTTTGTTTTGTTTCTTTTCTTGCTTATTCTGATTAAGTATACACAAAGTCTGTGTGAGCTTTGCTAAAAGTCCAAGGAATAATCAGTTTTACATTTCAAACAGCTATTAAAAGATGCACTGTGCATGTAAAAGCAGATCTTGCAACAACAGTATAGTTTACCTGAACTTCCTAAAACTTAAGGCAGGAATGACCCTTTAGTAGCTACTACTGGAAGGCAAGTATTATTCCTATTCCCCTTTCTACACAGACGCTGGCAAACAGTACAATCTGAAATACAGTTTCCTCAACTACAGTTAGGATTAGTGACAGTACTACGTTTTTCTGCCTTCTACTGTTTAATGTGGATAGGGCAGATGGTTAACTACTCCCTAACAGTAAAGCCAGTAAGAGAGCATAACATCATATATGTATTTAATACAAACACCTCTACCAAAGCATCTTCCCCCCCCCCTATTTTTTTAAAGGCAGTATGCCGTTCCAAGGGGCAAACTAAGAACAACTACACTTTTAACTCCATATAACATTAAGATTTACTGTATCTATAGCTGGCTGAGAAAGAAAACCTAAGTAGTCTTGTTGTATCAGAATGTCCTTGTTCTGTTAATTCAAGTATATTACCGTCATCCTTAACGTTCTGTAGGTTAAAAGCCTACCTACCACTAAACTAAGTTTGTGGGTTTGTTGGTTTTGTTTAAATAAAACCCCAAACAATTGTAGACCAACTTCTGCACTTTGGCTAGAAGAATACTAGAAGCACAACTATTTAGAAATCGGTGGCAAAGAAAGTAAGACTCATTTCTCACACCTTTTGCTAACTTAATTTTTACCATTGAGTTCTAACCTCAAATTTACACATTCTATAAAGTGGAATACTAAAGAAAGGTGCTTCCAGGGCACTGCAATGGAATTCAGATTTTATAGAAACATTTAGTATATCTGAAGTATCTTTACTGATTCAGGTTTTAACATATCTTGCTTTACTTTTTCAGGGATTTTTGTCATGGTTTTGTTGGGTGTCGTGTGTGTGTGTCCCCCATTTCACTTAAGGCTGCAAATGTGATAGAAGATGCAAAGACTCTTGTCAGATTACACACCTGGAGGGGGAAGTCCACATAAAGAAATTAAAGAGGCAGTTTTAACAAACTGGAATAAAAATTGATAAAGAAGCAGCTAGATTTATACTGCCACCAATTTCTTAACTGAAGTCTTCCGTTGATGGTTAAGCTATCAACAGAAATCTGAAACTATAATCGCTAGTGGCCCTGAAAATGCCACTTGTACTTCAATACTTTATGGACAGCACACTTTTCCTGCAATGAGTTTAAACCCTAGGTTTATAAAAACTTAAAAATTACACTAAGTTACCCTTGACAAAAGAAGCATCTTTTAATAACAAAGCAAATCACTAGGTATCCATAATACATGACTGGTCTGTTCTAGACACAAGCTACAGGAATTAAGCTAGTTGTAGGTAGTTCTGCCCTAACTACAGAGACGGGGGAGGGAACTCCAGTTTTCAGATCTGTTTAAAAGTTTCTAGCAGCAGTGACTTGAAATAGGTTTCTAAAACTCACATTCCAGAAGGGAAATAATACACTTCAAACTCAGCTTAGTATTTATATACATATGTATTTCTTAGGCTACTAAAAAAGAGTGACAGTTTCACTCTCAAAGATAAAATTCTTGCAGCACTCTCTAGCAGGGTGGAGTAAGAATCCAGGTTTATCACTGACACACTATGTTAATGTGATTCTTGTGAACTAATGTATAATCAGCATTTTGCACAACTCATTTGTACTTACACTATGACTGGATAACTATCCTTAAATACAATTCTTATAAAAAGGCAACACAGAAATAATCAGTTTATAAAAAATGCTGCTCGAAGATTTCAGGTGTGCAGAGCTGTAAGTTTACTTCAGAATAAAACACAGACATAGGGGAGAATCAAAACTTTTAGAGTTGTACTTGACCATATATTTGGACAAAGCAGAATTACACTGCATATAACAAACAGTAAAATTTCTTAAAAGTTGTTACAAATATTTTACTTTCTACCTGTACGATCATTAACATAGTTTACTATATCAAGATTTTTTTCTAAAGGCTTAAAACAAAAACAATCCCTCTAAACTACTTTCCAACAGTAAAATTTAAGTAAAATGCTTACATTCATTTGACAACAAAAAAAACATATTAAAAATGTTGTGTGGGTGGTGCAAGAGCTGCTCTTTCAGCTACAACTTTCTTCCAGGGTTATTCCTGTGGAAAGAAAGAAAAGTCTTCTTGTAAACTGTTAATAACCAAACTTCAAAATCTTTTAAAGTGATCCACCCACACACCCACACAATTACTTGAGATACTGCAAGATGAACTGTCTAATCTGCGATTCACTAAACTGCTTACCTTTTCCTCTTTGCGTCTGTCCTTGTCTTCATTATTCTCAATCGTTTCTTCTTCATCTTCCACAATCCCATCCCCTTGGTATTTGTCATGTGTCCACTTTGGACTGCTACCTGACTTTTTGAAGTTAAAACGCCCTCTGCCACGCTGGAAAGTACCACGGCCTCTTCCTCTTTTGGCCCAATAATCCACACCATCGTCTCTGTCATCATGCTACAATAATACCAGACAAAGAATAAGGTTAGGACACCTCTTAAATATACCCATTAAATGTCAGTACTCTATATCAAATTTATACTATACATAGGAAAAAAAAAAAATTAAGATAACTTTTTAACAGTTCAGATCATAATTTATAGAATGCATTATGAAATATATCCTTACAATTCATGATGCTATAAAACCACAACAATAAAATTGTTTTAAGAGCCCCCATTAGCTGTGGGTCTACTCAAATGTTTGTGAGTAGCAAATCTGTTATCTGTCACTTATCTTCAGTCAGAAGAAAGAATTACTCACTAGTTTTGAGAAAAAAAAAAAATCTGTGATTTTAAAGGAGGAAGCTCTAGGAATGTGCTAGGATTTTTTTTTTTTACTTTTTACTTTAATGCAGAGATAAAGTTATTAAGGAAAGGTAATTGAAGGCAGTTTTCAGACACCTTGCTTTACCTGTGCAACGCAGGGCAAATGAAGTTTAAACTGTTTAAATCTGACATTAACAGCAGCTGAGTTTCTCTGGTTAATAAGCTTAAAATTTGCTATCTTGCTACAAAATATAGCCTAACATAGTTTGGTAAGTCTTCTGACAACCATTCTGTGCACTGCATGAACACTACAGACAATTATTTAATATAAAAAAGTTTATCTTTAGAAGAGTGAGGTACACTTGCTTCAATATCTGCTTTTTTTACTTGTGATTTGGAAAGAAATCTGAACTATTAAACACATACCACATGTATATAAAGCAGTTTATTAACAATTATATATTATAAGAACAGTTAAAGGGTGGCTTTTTTTTTAAATTAAAAAATGGGGTTTTTAGAGATGAAAAAAAGTTTAATAGCTACAATTATTTGTTCTAGCGATCATAGCATTTCTTAATGAATAGATTATCACATATCTTTCTATGTTTATTGATCAGAAAAGTTTATATATGTGTGGGGAGATGGAGGAGAGCTCCTTGTACAAACATCCAAATCGCGGCTGCATTATTTCTCGGATTACCTGTTAGCATATTTGTGACAAACTATAATGCTATAGAAGAAGCTCTAATCTTCACTACTTAACATTTTTCAGTGGTGAAACAATATCCTTAGAAGTTAGCATTGTTAAGGAAATCAACTGGAACAGAGGCTATGTATTCAGTAGACTACACTACTTACTGGGTGGTTACATCAACAGTCCTCCTTTCATAATCCAGATGGGAAAAAGGCATCAAAACTAATGTGATTTTCTTATGACTATCACACTATTGAACTAAGAACAGAAGGACTGCTAATAACAGAGTCAGCCCACATAGATCCACAAATACTGTCAACTTTTCCTGATCTTCCACTTTTGCAGACTTCCAGACAAATCTAAGACAAAGCTCAAATGCCAGACAGACATAAATTCAGGAAAACACAGCACAAGTCTTTTTGGTTTAAAATTTGTTTTTAATAATTTTAGTCTGAGTCTGCCTTCTTCCCCATGCACTGATGCAAGTTTTGGAGATTAATTCCCCGTCAGGCCGCAGTTATTGCCAGCCTGTTGCGGACAGACGCAAGAGAAGCAGAACCGGGCACTAAATCCACCCTGGTATTCTCACAGTTACGTAACTGAAGTCCCTGTCTGTACATGCATGCTACTTCTACGCTTGTAGAAAGTTTGAAAAAACAAAAGCATGCATAAGATATCGAGTTCTCCACACCCACCAAGAAGTATTTCTTGCTTTTTGGGGTATATTCAGGATCCCACTCCTCTTCCTTCGGTCTCTTCTGAAAAGTAGTATTTGAGTTGCTGGGACCAGTATTTGTTCCAGCAAAGACTCCTCTGGCTCTTCCTCTGCCCCTAATTCGAAACTGATTAACCAAGATGTCATTTAATCCATTTACATAAAACCACAAAGAAGAGTTCAAGTTCTCTATTACTGAAAACGCTGTTTCTGTGCTTAATTACAGTATCTGCAAGTGTAAAACCATTTTCTCATTCACATATTACCTTAAGTAATATAGTCAAGCATTCACTTTGAAATAATGATAAACTTAATTCAAACACATTTGAGTTCTTGGCATAAATTCACCCAGAACCACCAAAGAAATTTCCTTTGCTGGTAAACCAGTGTGTTGCGACAAAAGGTCAGCAGAAGCTTCTGAAGCTGTTCATAGACAAAAAACAAACAGAAAAACTAGATTGAAAGAAGAAAACTATCGGGGGGGAAAGAAAGGTCATTTATGGTGTCAGTCCTATCAGTTACAAGAAACTGATTCTAGAATACATACAAACAATGCAGTTTTCAAATAAGTATGTCCACTTTGTGTTACTCAGTTTCAACTGCAATTCAGAAATGTACTTTAGGCCAAATTAAATTTCAAATGAGTAAACTCTTTACTCTGAAAAATGAACAATATATATTGTACAGAGTAACAATGCTTGAAGTAAAAAGTAGCGTCTTAAATATTCTTTATAATGAATTAACAGGATTTTAAAATGTTAGGCTAAAAAGTCTCACATCAATAAAGAAAATACTTAACCTAGAATAGAATACGCTAAGTAGTAATACATACAGTTCCCTCAGCATCTAAATTTTTAGCTTGTAGAAGACGTTAAACAGGAGTTCATACCCTCCATTCAAGCAGAGAAGAAAGGTTAGGTTGGGAAGATAGACTGCTAAAACCTGCAGTTACTACAGAACACCATTTCCATAAACATCCTAGTTAAAAATACAGAACTGGGTCTTCAGAGTATCTGTACAAAAACGTGACTGAAAATTAATTCCCTTTGTTAAAAATAAGTATGTTCCATAAACATAGACCAAAAAAAGATATAATTAACTAACTTCAAAGAGGAGTATTATGCACACTTAGTTCCACAAAGCTCTAACACTGCTAATGCAGAATTTATGCTGGACAGTTTTAAAACTACTCTGAAATCAAACATACTGAAAAACAGTCTGTAAAAGGCTCATAAGGCCTGTCCAATACACTGTAGGCAAATGAAAAAAAAAAATGCTTAGAGAATCACTTGGGAAGTGACAGACTATCACCTGAAAAAAACTGTACGAGAGAGGAAATACTACATGCTTTATTTCCAATAGCTTTGAAACCTTTACAAATTTAGGGCACAAAAAGCAGTATCACAGTGAGGGGGCCAAAAGGATATAGAGACAAAATTATGACAGGATTAAAAAAAGAGAGATCAGCATTTCCTGATATTAGGTCCTATGATCAGATTCCCTTTAAGAAAAATATCTCGAGCTTTCCTTGGCACTGTATTAACACTACCCCACCACCACATCATCTTTCAGGCAAAGAAATACAGCAGATGAAATCCACTATGGTATTATCTTTATGGGCTTGCTTACTGCAAAGACCATCACAAAAAAGACAAGAGTACACTTTCTATAGAAAGAGAAAACTGCTTTTAAACAGAACTGTTACACACAGAATTCTTTAGGAGCTGGATACTAATGACAGTGTCATTAAAACATTCTATTTATCCTTATTTCTGTGCTCCTACTTCAAAACTATTCATGATGTTCATGTACAAGAAGCCTAGAACTAAGTACTATAGTCTATCAGCAAGTGTTAGTGAAGAATCATTGTTGATTTAACATGTAAGCCAAGCTGTCAATTTCATTAAAGTCTCCCTTATCCTATCCCCTATTCCTGCTTTGGGGAGCATTCACAACCAAAACATTTTATTACTCCAAAAGCAGAGCAGTATTTACTGGAATGCAGCCACTATTAGCCTGAATTACACAGACGTTCCTACACTAGCCAGCCTGTATGTTTCAATACTATCCAAGCTGTATCCCTGAAGAGATTTGAGTCAACAGGTTGGTCTATTTAAATTCTCCTGTTCAGACACAGTTTGTTCAGTAAGCCTTTGTGTGACCGTGTATGTCATGAGGGAACGTTAACCAGCTATTATTGCACGGTCACCAGTAGTTAGATTAGTAGAAGTCTATTACATTTCCAATTCACATCTACTTAAATTTCATCTAAAGTAGCACCTCTTTCATGACATGTACAATCTGGTTTTATAAAGCAGTAAGGCTTCCATCAATTATGAGTTTTCTTCAACTGATTCTCTTTGAGATGAGAGGGTGTTTTAAGCTCTACTTTTGTTAAACTCAGTGCCACTACCTTATACAGCTAGAAATTGTGCTGATATTGTCATATTTGATGCCTACACCATCCAAGGATTTATACATTTATGCCACATGAGTGTTCCTTAGTATAATTACATAAAAAAAAGCAACAAGAAAGGAGGAAATGATGCATTTTTAGTGTTAGAAGTTTTGAACTTTGAATTTTCTAAGTAGCTACAGTTTTTCAGATGGAAGATTCAAACGTTAACTCGAGTACTGCACACCCTACATACATTTCAGGCACCCTTGTGTCTAGTTCCAAACTTTTTACACTACTACAAAACAATTTAATGTGCATTTATACCAAACAATGCCTTTTAGTGTTATTTAGTCTTAATTACAGGCTACATAAAGGAATTATTGTGGAAGTATGAAATTACTCCTACCCATTATGTAAGTCTATCTGACAGTTTTTCCCCACCAAAACACAGAACTTGCTTTTTTGTGTGTTTTGTTTGGGGTTTTTTTGTTGTGGTTTGCTTGGGGGGGGGGAGTTGTTTGTTTGTTTAAAGTGTTCCTTCTCTTTTCAAGGCCTCCTTTATTGATTCCTAGTCTTTCCTAATGGTTCTACATTTCCCATTTAAGTATCAGTAATTACATTAACATGGAATTTTTAACTTTAAAATTTTTCTGAAGGCTATAGTGGTCAATGTGTCACTTTCCAAATCACAATGCTGAAACATATTCCAGAGCTAAATTAATGAGCTTTCATGCTCACTGTGGCTAGTCCAGGCCAAAGAAACACTGAAAAACAACAAGTATACCATCTCCTCTCCTCAATAGAGCTGTTTCAAGGTTGAGGTATATTTTTTAGTTATGCGCCATTCTCTATTTAACAAGTTGCAGGCATCACAAAGGAGGGCAAAACCAAACTGAAAATGACAGGGAAAAACAGAAACTGCAAGGAGTTGAGAGGTAACAGATCACAAGATTTAATCTCTATAGAAAGGTAAATTTTCAGATCCTGTTAGTAAACAACATAATTATAAAAGAGCAAGGAATAAGCAAGAAATCATTTTTCCTACCCTTCCACTAGGGTCTTTAGTGGTATGCTAATGCATTTTTACACACCAATTAGCTGCTATTGGGCAGTGCTGGGGAAAAAACCCAACTTTTCAGGTTTGGTACATCACATAAAAGAATTCAAGAATCACTGCTATGAAAGAAGTCTAGCCTAACATTAATCACTGCAACACTTCCTCATTTTATTTGTTATACTATTACTATTGGTGAAGTGTTCATAATTTGGGGGAAGAGTAAGAGAGCAACTTACAAAGGTGCCTCTTGGCCTGTTGACTCCTGCAAAACCAGAGTATTCTTTCTGTTCATGGTGGGTTTTGAACTCTTCATCTCTTTCTTTCTTGCAATCCTTTTCTTCTCGAGAACTGGATGAGGAAGAAGATGGGGAGGAAGATGGGGAGGACCGAGCACGGTCTTGATCTCTTTTTTGTTTACTGAAAAATAAAAACATACACTGTGTGCTATTTTAAAAGTACTAGATAGTCTGTAACATGCTATACTAAAAGGGGTCTCTTTATATTTTGTGAAAAACTATCCCCCTTCTGATGATAAAGTCACATACATGTTACATATTTCAGACGTTAAGGTGAAGTATAGTTCCACTTTCCAGCCTCCTCTTACACATTTAAATGCACTAAATGTATATTATTGCTAGTGAGTTGGAAAGCAGCAGTCTGCAAACTGCAAATACAGTTTTTCTAGGTTTTGATGCCATGAAGAGATCTTACTTTTAAGATCTGCCTTTCTTCCGAGGCAGAAAAACAGAAATTTAAGGGAAGAATACCCTCAAGGCAAAGTTTTACAGTAACTTTACATAGATCAGTTTGCACACTGTTGAGAAGATACCGTGTGGGCTTCCCTATGCAGATGGCTGTATGGAATTAGCCAGTGGAAGATAATGTGGATACCAAAGTCAGAAAGTAAATGGGAAACAGGAAGCGTAAGTAAAAATTCATTGTATATCCAGTACAAAGCAGGGAAAAAAAACTGCTACAGCAAGACTTTTAGTAACCCCATAGTGGTACTAATTTGGCCCGATTTACAAGATTTTAATATTCTATTCAAAGGAAGGTCATACCTGAAGTAACTCTTACCACTGCTACACAGTATCCACTGAGATATGCTAATTTTTTTTTCTTAAAAACAGCCCACTGGCTTTAGACAAAAATAAAAATTCCCCTTCTCACCCATGTTAAAACCTAAGTATCAGTAAGGTTCTCATAATCTGGGTGTTATGAGTTGAAAAAGTGCGGAATCAAGCATAACGAACCAAAGTTCTTACACAAACTGTTTATAGAAATGTACTGCATTGAAGTCCAACCTCCTGATGTAGCCTGGATAATAGGACAGATTAATTTGTCATTTTTTTTTTCAGTGTTAGCTTGCTATTCCAAAGTTTTTGTCCTCATCCACCATAAGCCGTGTAAAAGACAGATAATACATATTTGCTGTAAAACAAATAATTTTAATTGTTTAAATTTAAATGTTCCATTATACATTGAAGATTGAAAGCAATTAAGCTTACAATTACAAAAGGCTAATTAGAAGCTAAAAACCTACATAGGGACTTCAAATATTTACCTGTCATCTTTGTAAGATTTGTAATCCTTGTAATCTTTTGGAGTTTTCTCATGCTTTCTTGACCCACTGGATTCCCTGGAACCCTTTGAGTCTCCTCGTTCTTTACTTCGCTCTTTTCTACGTCGGTCAATGTCATGCCGAAGATCAGCAGAATCGCACCTTAATTTTTTATCTCCCTGTAAACAAATATATATTTTGGAACAAAATTTTGAAATAAAACATCCAGAAGAGAATCTGAATGAAAAGGTAAGCTGTGCATCAATTTTCAAAAAAGCAAGACAGAATTTACCTATTTTTTCAACACTCTTCAGCACACAAATTGACATTAAGTGAACGCCCTTTACATGCAGTGGCTAGATCTAAAAAAAGAACAGCTAAGAATTTCAGTTTCAAACAAGCATTCCCATCAAGCCAATGGGATATCTACTTTTTGATACAGACAGACCATAATACATGGTTTGGGAGGATGTTTACATACTCATTTCTTCTGGCAAATTGTTTTTAACAGAGCACAAGCACCTTTGCAATTCAACCATACTACTCACTGACCACCTCGGTATTTCCCCCCCCCACCTTCTAATCTTTGTATTCTTTGTCCTTGGGCAGCTTAGTGCCACAAAATTGGTCAAGAAATGTCCAAGAAGAAAGGAAGGGTGGGAGAAGACTTGACCTTATATGCCACGTTATCAATACAGCAAAATCATGCAACATAAACTGGCTTCTTGTTAACATGTTTTACTCAGAAAAAAAAAAATTCTAAATGCAAGTACTCCAGATACAATAAATACAATTTTTTTTTTTTTTATTTTCATACACAAACACAAAGTTGAAGTTCAGATTTAAAGGGAAACACATTAAATTAAGTTCGGAAATACAGATAGGATATTTACTTAGAACCTACTTTTTGACTTTCTTCTTTAAAGACTCTCTCTTCACCTGCTAAACGGGTATGCTTCCTCAGGGTACTTGGAGAGATGTCAATCCTCCTAAATGTAAAATAAAAGCAGTGTCTTGCCATACATGTATGTGACTGTTAATGGCCTCAGACATTTCTTTTCAACAGAAAACTGAGAAACAAGGCATTTTCACAGTAGAACAAAATTTTTTACATATAAAGCCCCACCAGAATACAAAAGCAGACTGAAAATTAAAAACCTTGGTTCTGTTTTGTGTGAAGTATGCTAGAAACACAAATATAGAAAATAGGCAGTTTGGTTTTTCACATTTTAAGTACAGCTTTGAAGATGCAAAATATGTCTAATGAGTTATTTCAAAAGATCAGTATATGTAGCCAGCTGAAAATCCACCCCCCAAAGAAATCATCAACACCGTGATAGTTTGCTGTAAAGTCAAAAATACTGAACAGTTAAGAAAACTTGTAAGTTGGATACTGAATATGGAGATAATATATCCTCACATGCAACACAAATATAGTACACTGCATCATAAATAGCACATGATCAGAAACTACATCTGCATGCCTACCTTCTTACCTTTCAGGCTCTCAGATTTTTCAAAAAAAAGACTGCTGTAAATTAACACACACAAAAACTAAAGTAGTATGAGATGGAGCATTTCATACTGAAGAATAAAGATGCATGTACAGGGCTTCTTTTCATCTTCAAGACATATGCCCCTCAATATTTGAGCACTGCATGTGAGAAAAGTAAATATATCCCAAATGAGATACAGAGGTAGAGAAGACATCTGCTACAACACCACAGATGAAGGCAGACTTGGCTCAGATGAGTTTTTACAGAAGGGGGTTTTGGTGGGGGTTTTGGGTGTTTTGTAATTTACAAAGAAATTGACAAATTGCTCCATACAGATTAGGAAAAATATTTTTGGTTCTCAAAAGAAATAGTAGCAGACATTATTTGAAACACAAAGCATCTACATATGCAGTTAACATGTACCTATGTATTTCTGGGCTCTTTTGCCGGGTGCAGTGTTCTTCAGTAGCTTTTTGATATGCAGTGAACCTCTCATTTAGGGTCATTCCAGCTGACTTGAAGTATTGCTCTGTTGGTTACAATAGAAAAAACACTGTTTCATTAGTTTAATTCAACTGATAGGTATTTTACTCCTGACAGAAAGGCAAGTAGCAAGCAAAAAACATAGTATTTTCAATAAATCTATCAGGACAAGCAAATGTGGTGTTTTCCCTATTTTTACACATTCTGTAACCCAAACAAAGTAACAGTGCACAGCATCACTGCAAGTCTACTTATAACTATGCCATGACTGTATTACATCTAATTCAAGCATCATTTACTGATTGAACTTGCTCATTTCAATGACCTTTTCCTCTAATGAAAGAGAAGGGAGCAATTTCTTAACAGTTATTTTATACTTTGCCCGTAAGAGAAAATGAAGTTACTTTGAGTCATGAATACTTGCAATAAGTACATTTTACTATTCATCTCATCTTTAACTTAAAGTAAGAGTTAATTCAGTGAAAACACTTAAGTGTATGCTTCAATAACTACACGAATGACCTAACAAGTCATTTCTTAAAGGAGTACAATTTCTTGATTTGAGGTTGTGATGATAAACGATCCAAGACAATTAACACACCTATATGTAAATAAATTCATTTAAGCATCTGGCATCTTGGCAAACTTGACAACTTCTCTGACAAATTTTCTCTTTCCTTTAGAGACAGTTAAATTAGCAACAGCAAAACTCAGTTTTTAAACCAGCTCAACAAATGTGTTTAAATGTAATATAGAAATACATAAAGTCATGAGCTATGAAATGTTACATATGAAGCAAGCTATCTGCTTAACAGGTCAACATACATCTGTATCAACTTACCGCCCGGCATCCAGTATTTGTCTCATAACCAACCATTAAAACTTGAAACGGCCACTACAAGGGTAGTGCCTCAATCATAATTCCATCAAACACAGGAATTTGAGCTAGCAACTCTGTTTTTATGCCATTTTTGCCAGGAAGACAGAAGGTTCAACTTTGCCTGTTTGGCATCTGTATCTTTCAACAGCTATTTTACTTTTGTAACATGGATTTTGCCATTTCAAAACACATTCCAGGACCTAGTTACAATGAAAAAGAAAACATCACTGGGCATTTTCAGCTCTACATTAATAAAGAGCTGTTCAGACTGGTCGCATCACACCAATAATGAACATAACTGCAATTTGTCAAGAGAGTTACTAAAATCGGATTACAGACTACAGTAGATTTCAAACTTAAAGAGAGGTTCTGCTTTCAAAAACAACCATAACTGTACATATTCTAATAACTTGACCAGATAGGCTGTTAAGCTGTTACATTTAACAGTTATTTGTTTAACATACAAAGTTTACAGAAAAACAGTCTATTCTGTGATCAACATGTGAGAGTTTCAGGAATATTATTTCACCTACAGCCTACATATGTACCACATAAGCAAAAACTTACAGAAGCTCTCACTGGACTGAGCCTTAAATCTCTTTACATATCAATAAAATAGATACTTTCACAACAAATCATTATACTCTATACAGCTGTCCCAATAAGAATTTTTTAAAATCTAATACATTATCATAATCTATTATTGCTGACCATTAGTTCCTCCTTTATAAGTAATTCAAAATGCAGGGAATCATTTCGCCTTAGTAATCTGAATTTTGCCAACAAAATGAGACTTTTAACAGAACCTTAGCACGTATTTCTAACACACAAATCTTTGCAATTCTAGAAGCTAAAGCATCTTAAAAAACAATGCTTACAGGTAGATATGCTGAAACTGGTCACCTAATTAAGCATTTCCCCCTTTGTATGACGATACGTCAAAATTATTTTCACCAGCAAATTCTTCCATACTATCTCAGTACATTAAACACAAGAACAAGACAACAGCCCAGTGAAATAAAGTAAATGCTATGGAAGTAAAGCATTTAAAGAATTCTCCAGATATCCTCACTGGATTTTAAGGAATTACCTATTTTTCCATCACAAAACTTTGACAGGATATGTGACCTAAATGAAACACCATCTACTTTGATGGTCTGGGTTTGGGTTTTGGTAGGTTTTTTGGTGGGTTTTTTTGTTGTTCTTGTTTGGTTGGGGTTTTTTTGCATGTTTATAGTAAGCAACAGCTACTACTGTTAAATCAGAAAATAACTGGTGTATAATTCCTTTGATGGAGGTTTATTTAGCCACTGCCAAGTTCCTATAAGTGAAATTCCTGGCTCCAGTACTGCAATACTGTCAAATAGGAATAAAATGAAATATCACAGTTTATTTTAGTATCATCTAGAGCACAATTTTTCTTAAATCTTATTATTTTGAGACAAAAACGCCTTCTAGTAAGGACCTGGAAATGAGCTCTAGGGTGCTCCAAAAGGAATGCCATTTTATTTATTTACAGTGCAAAAGACACCTGTCAACCCACATTGCACCACTTAATATAAAATTCTACGTTAGAGCCATTAAAAGAAAACTAAGTAAGAAAAGATTGACCAATGTAGTATGTTTAAAACTACACTGCAAAAATTCAAACTTTATATGCTACTGATGCTCAAGAATTTATCCAGAAACATAGTATAACTGCTATTATGCTCTACACTGCTTGGGTTTTTTTATACTAGCTTCTGTAGCTATTATCTTTCTAATTATTTTTATATGTACCTCAAAAGGAAGAAAGTCTGACTAAATCAACATTGAAAGAGGGCTGAAACCTTCCTCTACTAGAGACAGCAAACAGGCTGAAATGAAATTGTCAGACATATATTCAGTATGATAAACTGAATACATACCTTTGACATGATGAACCAACGACACAATGTGCTGAATAAATGACTCTGACGTGCTTTTGCTGGCCTGTGGCAACTTAATGTGGTCAAAGATGGATCGGAACTCTTGCTCCTTCTTGACGGAATGGACAAGTGTGCTAGCAAGCAGCCTGTCTTTAGTCAAGGAAGCAGGTCTAAAAAGCATCAAAAACAAAAGAGACACACAAAAAGAAACCACTAGTTTAAATAAAGAGGAATGACACTGCAGGCAGGTGGAGAACCACACTGTAAAGTGGAATAATTTACCTATTGGAATCATCAAGAGGTACCGGTGCCATTTTGAGTTTAACTTCAGGACGATGGGAGTCACTGGCTATCATTTTGATCCTAAGTGGGCTCTCCTCTCTGAAGGTGGATTTTTCTCTCGCATCCAGATTCTTGTGTAGAGGGGGACTGTAATCAAAGAGTTCTTTGAGCTTTTCAGACTTTACCTGCTCAGGTGACTGAGTTTCTTTCTTCATCATTAGTCTCTCAGAACTCTTGTCTTCTTCCTTGTGCTTATCTTTTGTTGCACTAGGCCTTTCCACTACATAGCCAGTCTCTTTAAGCTTATAACTTTTCTCATCTCTAAATCCATCGCTCTCTCTATTGCCCTTGACTGATATTTTAGATTTGTATTTGGCTCCTTCCTCCTCAGCATTCCGGTGAGATGCAGTAGGAAAATTTTTACCCTGATCTGCCAGGACAGACTTTCTGAACTGTCTGTAATCCTCTGTCTCCTCTGTGTCCTCCCCTTCAGAGTCATTAAACTTTTCTTTCCCAGTCTCTTTATCAACGAAAAAATCTAAAGTTTCCTGTTCCTCCCATTCCCTTTCTCCCTCTGTCCTCCCTTTTTCTGATCCTCTCTCCTTCTGGGCCTCCTTCTCCCTGGTATTACCCCTATCAAGCAGGTATACTCTAGACTCTTCATCTGTGTACCTGTGGATAGCAAAGAAGAGACTGGTAACTCTGGAGTGCATTCATTCCAGTTCACTTGCATTCCTCTTTTGTGTCAATCCCACACCAAAAAGAAAATACATTCCTCTGAGCAATTTAACTTCAGCATGCAACACTTCACACACCATTAACACTGTACCCACTGTCATTTATGTACTACTGGAGGCATCTGAAGAATATAATGCCTTTCTGTAGAACACCTAGAAACTCTCTGCTTGAGTTTATAAAAAAGCTAGTGGTTTGTTTTCTTTCTTAATCAGTACCCAGTTTCACATTCTCTTACACCAGTTATTTTTTCCATCAAATTCACATGAAATTTGATAATTCAGACTGCAATTCATTTTTGTACTTCTTTTAGTGAAAAATTTAAAGGAGTACCATAGGAAAAAAGTGAATGATATTCAAGATTCTGCACATTTCTAAGAATTCCAAAATCCGACACAGGCTTAATGCATTCACTATGTTGTGTACAAGCAGGGAACCTTTAGAAGGCAGCTCTCCTAAACACAGAAACACACTTACCAATTAATTATTTCAGCCACTGCCTTATCTATGCACTATTTTCACATAGGTTGTAACACGTTCACCAACTCCAATACATCTACCACAGGGGAAGTTGTATTTTTGATCTTCTAAGCAGTGTATGTTTACATAATAAATCACTGACTGGACAAATTCATTTAAAAGCCTTCAATCAAGCCTACATAGCATAGTCACAGCTTTCCTCTACAATTCATTTTGTAAGAAATCCACTGAAGTACAAGTCACTTTAGAAAGGAACAGTCTAATGTCAGATTTTTACAACCTTTAAAAATTACTACTATATCAAACATTTTAAGAGCACATCAAAGAATTTTATGTTAATTGGAAAATATACATTGAACTTTAAATATGTCATCCTTCACATCACTAGAATTATGTTCCAAGAATACCAAGACCTACCCTCTTTCCTAAGTAATGAAAGTCAAGGCATCAGTTGTGATACTACACCACACAATTAGCAATCGATGCTGTTCATGTTAACAAAGAAATCATTGTGCAACATCTGCATTTTTAGACTTCCAAAAGATTTGCGTTTCAAACTACATGAAGCATTAAAATTTTAAAATACTTGAACAGAATTCCCTATCAAACAAGCAAGTCTGATGCACTATTCCAGTTAAGATTTTTCTTAACAGTAAACGGAGTATAAGAAAATACACTGTAAAGGAAAAGCACAAACCAATTTTTCCTCAACAATACATGTCCCTATCTCCACTAGCCAACAGCCAAGAACTTGAAGCATCTTAGGAGGAAAAGGCATATGTTTCAAGCTCAACTCCAACCAGACTAAAATTAGTAATATTTATTCCACATTGTGTTTTCCAAGGCAGAGTGATGATCTTGTCAAAACTCTATAACAGACAGCATTTTAAGAGGCAACATTAGGTTTGTAATTTAATTCTTACCTTTTCATAAACTTTCCAGCTTTCGCAGTTTCCTGTTCACCACCCTCAGGATAAAATGACCGCACTCGAGCCTCCTCACGGGGAGCACTCTGTGATGGGATTGTCTTTGCAGGGCTTCTCCTCGAAGGGATATGATGCAATGGGCTATTCTGAGAAGGACTATAACGGCTAGAACCATTTCCAAGAGAACCAGAGCCAGACCTCTCAGGACTATGCTGAATGGAATGGGAATGTTGAGGTGTGTCCTTTGCTGAGTGGGCTGTGCTAAGCAAAGGGGCATCAGAGCAAGATGAACTCTGACTAGGTGGGGTGGCAATAGAAGGACTATGGGGTGACCTTGGACTGTTATCATATGCTGAAAGGCCAGGCCAAATGTCGCCAGAAGCTGCTGATGATTTGTTAAAATCGTCAAGAGACTCTGATGGGTCGTGTTCAAATGTATCTTTCTGTTCATCTTGTGATTTATTTTTCAAGGGGCTATCTTGCAGAGGAGCCCCTTCAGTTTTCTTTGCCTGCTTTTCCAGAGACGCACGTCTTTTGGAAGAGACAGGTGATTTGCTGTATGGGGATGAAGAACGAGATGAAGAGGACCTTGGGGACCTGGAAGATCTGTAAGATCGACGAGATCTGCTCCGGGACCTCTGGGAAGACACAGACCTTCGTTTTGGACTTCTGGAACGTGACCGACCACGCCTAGGGCTTCGGGAGTGTCTTCGGTTCCAGACAGGCCTATAACCTCCACGATGGTATCTACCACCTCCTCCTTGATAATACCCTCTACCTCTTCCTCTGTAACCATAGGGACGTCTCATTCCTCTATTATTTCTGTAATCTCTGCGATAATCTCTAGAATAAACACGATCCCTGCTGCGAGATCGTGAGTATGTCCTTGACCGAGACCTAGAACTAAAATTAAAAAGCAAACATTAACATTTGACAAATGGAGAACAAAAACAAAAAAAAAAGTGCCTTGCCACTAAATGCTAGATTTCTCAAATGCAATCAGAATGGTAAAGGAAGCAGACTAACAGTCTTAAAGTAACTTCTACAATCTATCTATTATTTCTGTCTCAAAAGATTGTAATAAACATGCCTACACTCCTAAGGACTGTGAAACTTAGACTTCAGCATCACATGATTAAGACATTACCAGCCTCAGTGGCCTGCCCTGCCATTAGAGATTATCACCATTCTGGAGCATGGCATTCAGTTCCTCAGCCACCATGCTTCACAGCCTCGAACATGAAGTTACATGACCCCCAGTTTAATATGCCAGCCTGTGGACAGCAGCTGATGAGGCAGTAAACATTCAATTCGGCCATTTCTTTTATGGGAGATGGTAATGTCCACTAGTAAGAAAGATGAGGCAAAGGCTGGAGGCAACTGAGAAGACAAGATACAGCAAAGCTTATCTGCTGAAGCCTTAAGTTACTCCAGATCTGAAAAGCTGCATGAGAAATACAGAACAAATCACAGGGAAAGAGACTGGACAAAGAAAACATTATGTGAAGGGGGAGGGGAGAATCAAACAAGCCACAAATCATGAAGAACCATTAGCATTCTGAAATTATCTTGAGATACAGGAAAAGAGAAAAAACAGCCAAGTATTAGACAATTGAAGTAACAGAAATTACATTCAAAGCAGAATTTACCTACAGCCTAAAATGAAGTAAGACCCCAGGCTCACTTTTGCCACAGCATCATGCAAGTGAAAAATAACTTCCAGACAAAAAAACTCATATACTAAACCAACTTTTCATGCAGTAAGACATCAATTTACCTGTATCTCTTTTTTCTAGAATGTGATCTGGATCTTGACCTAGAGCTGGACTGAGATCTGGACTTTGATCTTGAAGAATGTGATCTAGAGTTAGATCGACCCATTTTTCCCAGTAGATATACTCCTTCCCAAAAGGAAAAGCAGTGAAGGGAGGGGAGGAAAAAAAAAAAAAAAAAAAGGAAGCAACTATTTAGAGACCATGTAAATCATATAGATGAACAAAATTTTTATATGCTAAAATAAGAATATTAGAAAGAGGTATAGTATTTCCTAAACCAAAGAACTTTGAAGACAATATGAGTACATTTATTAGTAAATTAAAAGCTCAACCACATTTTAAAGAATTTAACGTAGCTACAGCGCACGCAGTTTGTCTGAAAAGATAAAGTATAACAGTAAAAGGTTTTCCAGGTTTAATTGCAAACTGATCCTGTAGAAGGAGAGAGGAAGCAACAACAACAACAACAAAGTTTCTGCAAATTAAGGCAAGAAATAACGTTAAGACTAGACAATTACAAATTTTAATATATTTGAAACAAAATTCTTGCTATTTGTGTGGTTTATAGTTTCCTTGCATTTCCAATGCACTAATCTTTCCCTGGAAGGACTTTACAGTCCCCTACAATGTACCTTTTACATAAGCAAAGAAAAAGCCCTCAAGTACTCTGTCCAGCAGTTGCTGGTTTGAGCCAGGGGTATTATTTCTCTTAACCACATGTACTAAAGCTAATCACTCTGATCCGATTTTCCACCGGTCAATATGCCCACCCTGCACCTTTTTAAGTTAACTTTGCTTTTTAAACTACATGTAAAACACATGGCCAACTTAACTAGTTAAATAATATGGCTTGTAACAGAATTCAACATTTTTCAGCTCAAACTAAGATATGAAAATTACAATTTATTATAAAGTAATACGTCCTAAAAGAAAATAAATTCATAATAAACCAGCATTTCTTCTTATGTACAGTCATAATAAATATTGAGAATTAATTAGTGCTAGCCATAAAAAAAAAATACACACCTTTTCTTTTCAGATCAGTGGCTAAAAATCCCCAATTTAATTAATAAAAAACTTTGACCCATTACCATTTTCTTTTGAAATTGCCCAGCTTAAAAAAAAAAAAAGTCACATTAGACAACCTGAATATAAACTGTGAACAAGTAACTACACATTTTCAGGCCTTTGTATGCTCAATACCTATGATCCTCACTGTTTAATAGCAATTAAAACAAAAATAGAAAACCCAAACATTTAGCTTTTGTATTGCAAACATGCAACGAAAGCCTAGAATTATTGTATTGAAAATACAAGCTCAACACAACAAGCACTTTCTGTCACAAGGTACTTTATATAATCTTTCTTGTTACCTGGGTGATATTTCAATTATGTAAAGACAAATAAACAGCGTTAGAGCTTAATGTAAAGTTAACAGAATTTCAGAGATTTGACACATATAAGAGAACCCAAAAGAAAGAAGCAGCCCAACCTTTCCCCTATCAACTGGTCCCTCCTGCCCCATATGACTTTCCCCACCACAGTAGCACAAGACTTTGCATGGCCCCAAAGAAATGTAACCTCATCTGAAACTAACCCAGCAAAAAATTAATTTTAACCTAAACTAGCTTTCCATTTAACTAAGAAAAAATTATTTACCTTGGAGAAGAATAATGTTGAATGCTGTCTTTTAGTGGCTCCTTCCATTAAAAAGCAAATTTGCATAACCTATACTCAGATGATGGCTTCTAATTCATTGTGTTCAATTAAACTCACAGAAAATGGCTTATAAACTCTTATGCTCATTTACTCACAGGCAACATAAATTTAGAGGTTTTAAACTGTTGTAAGAGATGAAGCATACCCATTTTCCAAGAGTGATAGAAAAAAAAAAAACCCAGAGGTTTTTTGCTATTACAAGTAGTTTTCAGACCAACTTCAGATGCACATAAATTTATAATACAACCCAATCTCAGCTTTAAAGGAAATTTGATTTTCCCTGTATTCAACAATAACATTTATACATTTGCATTCTATGTACAAGTACGTATATACTGTATGATAGTTGACCTTTACAAGAGATAGACTAATTTCAGAAAGTTCTATATATTGTAGTGTCTTATTGCAAGCATAAATTTTAGGAAAACAAAATCAATTCTCCTCTTAAATGGTTGGGTTCAATCAGAACATTTAAAAATAGAATTAAGTTAATCTTACCTCAAACTGTTAGTTGGTGCCAATGAAGCAATTATTTCAAAACCCTCTATTTGTGCTTTCAGCAATACTGATCCCTATATAGAACAGAAAAAGAGACTGTCAAAAGACATCAACTTTTACTAAAGTGCAGGTAATACCTTTTGCTTAAATGGGTTCAAACATTAATCTGTTTATCATGAAAAGACAACACATAAGAAATGGCAAATTTACTCTTGGACTCAGTGAAGCAGCATGTTAAGACTGGAGCAGCTCAAGAGCTAGCCACTGTCGAGGGGCAAATCCTATTCCCCTTTCATACACGATCACTCCTCCTTCAGCCTTGCTTACAGGGCTGTGTAACACATTATCCTCACCTTCCCAACAGCCCTAACACCTTTTGGGTCCTTCAGTGAGCAGGCTCTTGATACCTAGAAATCATTTTCTTATGGCTAGGTTATCAAACTGGCTTAATGAAGGGCCAAACAAGTGCCAGAGCTGGATTATGGGGGAAAGAACAGCATGCAGGCAGGAGAAGGGGGCAAAAAGGACAGTGGCAAATTGTTAGCCCAGTTCGAACTCTAACATACAGCGTTGCACTTAACTGGAGCTATCTTTTAAAAAAAAAAAAAAAAAAATTTGGGATGAGGACTTCGAACAACAGTAAAAGCTTTACATTTAGGTTTCTTTTGCAACATTTATACAAGCATTACTCTGTTATACCTTATTGTTTAAAATGCATACGTATATGAGTTTACCTAAATAACCATCATCTTCAAAAATAAGCTTTTTTACAGGTATGCAGAAACAAAGCATAACTGCAATAATGAAACCATTCTCAAATGTACAAACTTTTCACTGGCCTCAGCTTTTAATTACCTCAAAGCCTTACAACTATGTATACATTCATAGTCTGATTCAACATTAAGCAAACTTTCCAATTCCACTCAAGTAACTCAGAATTTTGTCCCAATTCAATACAGACGGCATGGATCTCCCAGAAATTCTGCATCTCAACCATTTATTCATTAAAGCCAAAGCCATAAGACACCCACTGCTCCTCAATGACACTTTCACACTTGTTCACGGATGTTTTCAATGTTTTCTTCATCTAAAAGAAGAAATGTAGCACTTGTGTCCATAAACACTGCTTTCAAAAGTCCACTTACCATTCACTAGTAGTGACCAAGATATTTCCAATTTCTACAAAATATATGCTTTAATAAGATTAACTTTTTACTTCTCATCATCAGCAAGCATGAGTCTCTGAAGGAGCACAGTAGTGTATCGGACCATTTCAGATCTTGTCTAGACAAAAGGCGAGATGGTATTAGCTAGCAAAGGTTAATTAAGGCATTCAGAAGTCTAGTACAGAAAAAGTAATACAAACTGCAGCTAAATGGTTGAAGTTCAGTCCGAGATTTTAAATTAATATTTAAATCACCTCTACTTCTGACTTTTAAGAACAGTCTGTTGGTGTTAGCTGAAATCCAAAATCCTAATTTAGACAAGTCTTTGAATCCCAGGAATATAGAACAAGATAGTTACTTCACCTTTAAAACCTCTAGGCAGAAGGTAGGATCTTAAATTACTATAGCTCAAACTCTGGCAGTTATTTCCATACAGTTCTAGGAATCTTTTCTAACAACTGGCAAAGGTGAGAAGTAGCCACAATTTTTTTTTTTTTTTTTTAAACAGCCATTGGAAATACCACGCCCAACCCTGGCAGATAAAATATATTTGCTACCCTTCTCCCTAATTTTTTTTTTTTTTAAGAAGGATACGGATATAACATTTTAAAAGAAAAAGAGTTTTGAATAGAAAACCTTAAATATTGAATAAAAAAACCCTCAACTATTCGCAGCTTTTGTTTCCATTTCATTATAATAGGTAAAAGCTTGACACGTAAACCCCGTTTTCCAAACAATGTTCATACTTGGGAACAAAAGTGAAAAGACTACATAGCTGTTTTTTTGAATAAAGGTTTGTCTGTGTAAATATTCTCACAATATACAAAAAACTAAAATGTTATTAACCTCTATTAAAGCTAATTTAGAAAATAATAGTGGTAGATATAGAAATATATAGGAAAACAGCTCCTTTATAACAGTAAGCTTCTACAAGCTTCACACTTTCACAGAAAAAGTACACATTCCTCTGAAAGCATCACAACTACAAAATATTGTTTCACAGTATCAAATAAAATCACTGACAGCCTCCTCCTGCAGACTCTCATGCTCATTGTCAGTCTGTAGTAGCTACACCATGTCAAGTACGGGCACAAGTGGTAAAGGGCAATGAAAAAGAGGTGCTAAGCATCATATGTTGCTACACAACATCATCAATCACTAAATCAAAAGACTAGTTGCCCCTCTCACTTCAGTGCACGAAGCTTATCTCTGGACTAGTCTCAGAACAGACTCAGAGTCTGCCAAAGGCACGTATTAAGATGTGACACAAGATGTCATCACTAACGCGGAGCATTTTTAAGAGAGGGCCGTGACTGCTAGGAACATGGTCTATGCCTGAAACAACAGGGCTGTAATGCACATGCTTTTTGCAACTCAAGCTTCTTTTTCCCTTGCTTTCCACCCTAAATATGCGAAAGGAGATGCCTGGCTCTCAACCATTTCACTCCTGTGTTAGAAAATCTGGATATTACAAAGGAAGTTGCTGTAGCTCCACAGTACTTTAAACCAGAATAAGATGGCACTGCTAGTTTAAAGAAACAGTCCCATCTCTCCTATCCTTTGTTTCCTCACATTCCTGATGATCTTCTCCCTTATGCTAGCACAAGTATTTCTGCAACCACACAGTGAGTTAGATCAGAAAAACGTATGGACCACCAGGATCAGTTTCAATACAAATTATTTTCCTATATGGTTCATGACACAGCCCCACAAACATTTGGGCCAAAACAGGGAAGCTGCAGTAGTAGCAGCCAGACAGGACTGCTTCTTTTGGCAGCACTGCAATCTTAAAGCTTCCCTGAAACCAGCTTGGCAAAGCCATCAGCAGCAACAAACTTCAAATTTAAGGTTTTTAACAGAACTTGCAAGCAGCTTTAAAAAAAAATAAAATAAAATTTAAAAAAAAAAACACACACACCCCAACAAAAAAAACCCAATCCATCCCCAAACAACCAAACCTTAACACAGAAACCTAGACGTTTTTAAAAAACGGTTAGTCCACTACCTGTCAGATACTGTATCATATTCACAACCGAAGAGGGAGTCAAGAAAAGTTTCTTAACAACATAACAGCAGGATCTTTGGGTGTCTTAAATCAGCCTTGGCCAGCAAGTGTGACCATCAAGCAAAACCAAGATACACAACAGAATCAGGCTCATCCCAATACAAGCAACACAATAACGAGGAAGTAAATGTCACTGTTAGCATTTGCTGTGTTTAAAATAAAAATGAAGGACAAAGAAAACTGTTTCCAGTTCCTGGTAAACATTATTTTTAAGAGTCTTTTCTATACCACTGATGTTAAAGTTTTCTCAGGGTACACAGGCTGCAGATGCAACTTTATCTGTTAAGCCATTTCAAAAGTTTTACACCATGTGGAAATTTTTGAAGACATTTTAGGACAGTTATACCCACTTACACTAGCAAAACACTGCTTCCTCTTAGCTTCATTATTTTAGCTATCCTTCAGTTATAGTTATTTAGTAGTCTACATTTCTCTTGCTTAAGCATTACTTTAAAGCTGTCAGGAAGATTTAAGTCAAAATCTTGTTAAAGTCGTTCACAAGCTGTTGTCAAAATCCATTTTCATTCAGAGATTCAGGCTTCAAAAGAAATCAGGATTATACAATCAGACAAAACAAAAGGGGATAGGACAGTCTTCAAGAAATCCCACAGAATTTGTAATATTCTCTCATAATACACATACCGAAAGTCAGTCTTATTGAGACAGCAGTGCATCTATTCAGTGCTTGTACATCTGTCCTGCTTTCTTATCCACCCTTTACCTTCCACTCCCTCTTTTTTAAATGCCCACAAACTTAACAGCAGCACATCACAAATAAGAATAGAATGCATTTCATTAGTGACTGTCAACCCATACTACTCAGATCATCAATGACTAGAATCCTCCAAATACTAAAATGCCATAGCAAATTTGCCCAAGCAATCCTGGACTGTAAAATTAAGAGCTGGGAAGCATATTTTCCCCCTATTTTATATTCTTGCTGTATAACATCATCTTCATAATATCCACACAATTACAAAACCAAAACAGACCCATGTAAGAATTACAACATGAAAAGTCAGCTGCAACAGTAAAACATACAAAGGCCTTTTTTCCTAATTCATTCATTTCTATAAAGACAACAATATAAAATATTTGCAAATTAAGTCAAAAACCAGCATCCTAGTAACAGTAAAATCAGCTCTGCAAAACCATCATATGATTGGTAGCAGTTCTTTTATGTAAAACTATTGGCAAACAAAACAATGTTTCTCCTCTAACTAAAAACACAGACATCAAAGTGACTCGTTCTAAGAATTTTGTCAATACACAAAATGGAATTAGCATGTTTTTGGATAAACATTGTTTTGGATAGCCGTTCTTGTTATTTTTTTTGTGTTTTAAACACTGTGTTTTCATATGCCCTTACACAGCGGCTTCCACAATCTCTTTGCAATAAACTATAAACAGGCTGCCGCAGAAAAGGCTATCTTCCCTCTCTCATTTGTTCCAAGACCAATATTCATATAAGTGCTTGGTGAGCTGGAGCAGTGAACTGATCCAGAAGAAAACTACTCTGGACAAAAAGACAAAGCTGACTTTTCAGCCGCATCACCTCCCAGATCCCATTTACTACAAGGCTGCATGGAGGCCAGTGCCAGCACAATGAACAAGACAGCGATGCACTTTTTCAGAATACCTTTGGGAGAAACTCTCACACAGATAAACTGAATACAGTTGTAACTCAAAGGCTTACTTTCTTCAGTAGTTTCCTTCACCCATCTCCACTATTTGTGAACAAACCCCAAATATTCTCTGGCATTCCTCAAATCCCTACACCACAATCTCTCCTTGACAACCAGCCCGAATCTAATCCATCCAAATACCTGCAGCCTAGTTCCAAACAACAGCTCCCTGCTGACCCTTTCTAAATTCCTACCACCACTCCAAGTTTTCTGCATCCCCAATGGCAACAGACCCTTCCCCATGGCACATGCTCACCCCTACTTCCCCCTTCCCCTCAAGAAAGATTCCCTCAGCCACAACCTTCACCTGGGGAATTGCTCCACACAGCCAGGCCCACTAAAGCCTTTCTCAAGCCATGGAGCCAGTGCTCAGGAGAGAGGCAGTCACACCCCAAGTACCGATCTATGTAACACATTAAACCTCTTCCTGCCATTCAGCACAGCCTGTCACTCAACATCAAAAGGGACAAGTGGGAGGAAGCAATTCCTACCCTACCTCCCACAAGAAGCTGCATGTTTGGAGTGCACCTTGGAGCCAGAGCCTTTACCCCTTCTTATTTTACCCACTTTTGTCTAAAGCGATGAGGTTATCAGAGAGGAGAAAGAAGAGGAAAGAGAAAGACACCAGCTAGACAGCATTTTCCTGGAACCCCACGCTCTTTAATCAATCCTTCCCACACTGAGAACAACTATTCTAAGGGATGCTTTTATTTATTTATAATAAACCAACCATTACTCAAGCAGTGACTGCTTGCAGTGTCAAGAACTCCTTTGTTTTGCATGTCCCCGGGTCTTTCTGTAGTAAAATTTAACTGCTACTGTTAAGGTAAAACTTTGATCTCAGAGATAAACAAGTGACAAGCTGTACTGACTCGGTAAAAGATCACCATGACACACAAAACAAGAATCTGATTTACATATGAAAATTAAAGGCAAAAAGTAGGGGGTTTACAAAGCAAATGAGAAATAAAGGACAAAATCCCGCAAAGGTTGTATTCATTATGATCAACACCAGGAATGTAACAGCTCCTTTCAGCAAGGCGCATAAAACCCACCCCAGTCCCTCGCCGGCTTTTGCAGGCATTTCTAAACAGAGCAGTTAAGGCGCAGGGAGGCAAGCAGGAGCATAGCATTTAAGGCACAAGCACTGGAACCGCAGTCATGCCCGAGGGGAAGTTCCTGCAACGAGCGTAAAGGCTGATCCAATACCGGGAAGCATCCTTTCACCCCAGCACCGTTTCCCTCCTTAAGAGTCACACCCGCGAGGATAACGGGGAGATTTTATATTCCTGTAACCAGTGCTGCACGGCCAACTCCGCGGGCCTATCTCCCACAGGGATGGCGGAAAGGCTGCAAACCCAGGTCGGCCGGGGTGGAGGCCCAACGGGGCAGGCCGCCCATTCCGCACCCCCCCTGCCCCGCGGCGGGCTTCCCGAAGCCGCGCACCAGCTCAAGGCGGCTCGGCGGCCGCCTCCCGCCGTCGCTTCCCTCCCTACCTTCGCTCCCAGGGGCGCCGTCCAGGCCCAGGGAGGAGCGACCCCGGCTCGACTCGACTCCCGCAGGAAGCGGCGGCAGCAGCCCGCGGCAGGGTGGTGACGACGGCGGCCGCCCGGCCCCTCCCCGGGGGAGCGGTTGGGCCCGTGGCCCCGGGGGCTGGCGCGGCTGGCGCGGGGAGGGGGGGCGCGCGGAGGATAATGGCTGCGGAGCGCCGAGGTCACGCGGCGGGGAGGGGCGGGACGGCGCGGCGCGCGGGCACCGCGCGGCGGCGGGGGGGGGGAAGGCGGGAGATGCGGCCGCGCGCGGGGGGCGCGAGCGGCGCGGGGGGGGGGGGGGGCGAGCTGCTCCCCCTCAGGCTCCCCCCGCCATCTCCCCCCGCTCCCCGGGGCCGGCTCGGCCGCGGCTACGCACGCCACCGTCCCGCAAAGCCTCCCCGCGGCCCCTTCCCCTCCGCCCCTTCCTCACCTGGCGGGCGGAACTCCCGGCGGCCCCGCTCCCTTATGGCAGCTCGGCGGCCATTTCCCGTCTCGCCGGAGGAAGAGACGCGGGGCCCAAAGGGAAAAAGAAAAAACCACCATAGAGAGCGGGGGGCGGCGGCCGCCGCCGCGGGTGCGTCACTTCCGCCCTGGGCGGGGAAACACCGGCACCGCTCACTGCCCGGGCGCCATCTTGGTTTTGGGTAGCCGTCCGCAAGGAAGATGGCGGCCCGCGGCGCTGGTGGGCGACCGCAGGCCGCCCCCGGGCCTGTGCCCCGGCAGAGCGGCGTGGCCCTGCCCTACACCCCCCCCCACACACACACACACACACACACTCTGTCCCACGGCCGGGGGCACCACGCCCCGCCGGCTGCAGCTCCTCCTTACTCCTCCCGCACCGCCGCGACTAAAAGCTGTCGCCTTTTACCCTCTCCTTCCCCAAAGAGCGACCCGAGGGATCGGGGCCCCCCGGCCGCAGCCTGGTTACCTGTTGGACGGGGCGCGCATCCATCCACAAGAGTTGCTGGGAAGGGCTTGTCTGTAAAGCGGAGCCCGGGCAGCGGATCACCGACAAGCGGCATTTGCACCCGATGCTGCCCTGCACCAGGAAGGAGATCGCGTAGCAGCGGTGCTTTACTGCAGCAGCTTTTGCAGCAGATGTGTGCCTATCGCTTGGTTGCAATAACAGCAGCGCAGCGTTTGGTTAAAGTGTGCCCGACGAAACTGCCCGCAGGGTTTCTGTACCACCAAAAAAGTGCAGCGAAGGGCCGTGGGTGGACGGTATTGACTGATGCACAAAGATGTGCGTCGGCTGAGTAAGTCCTAAAACTTACGCTACTCAAATATTACACAGACGATTTATATTTTTAAAAGGCTAATGCATATTATTTCTAAGGCGAGGAAAAAAACTATAAATAAAAAAGAGCAGGAAAGGATGTGTATGCACAATTTTAACTGAGTTTTTAAATTCGGGGGAGGGTGACTGGGAGGCAGCCAAAACCAACTGATGGAGGAAAAGGGCACGGAAGATGGGAAGCAGACGTAATCCCCAAATGCTGGTTTGCTGTTTCCTGCCTAGGGAAAGTAATGCACTGCTTAGATCTATTTCTTTTGGCCACTAAGTTCTTTAAGCATGGCTTTCTATGGAGACTGCAACTAATGAGAGGCTGGTGCTGAAGCAAACACAGTGAAAGTTTTTAGTTCTGAGCAGTTGTGGTTAACTGATGAAGAGCCTGGCCTAGAGAGACACACAATTCCCTTTCTCCTTTTAAGCTTTTTCCTTTATGTAGGGGTAGGGGTAACTAACTTGTACCTCAAGTGTAGTGCATGTGCTACAGCTTTCGTTGTAACCAACAATAAGGCACTGTTAATGTGGAGGCTGCTTGATAATGGACTTGTGGGAGGAAGCCAGTTTGCTAAGGCAAAGTTTCCAGAACTGTTGTCGGGTTGGCTGCACACAGCCTCCACACACATAGTTCTCAATGGTTCTGAAGACCTGTGGGATGCTCATGTCATTTCCCTTCAGTGACAGAGAGCCCTCCTCTGTTTTCTGAGATATGCAGGCTATATCTTATTGGGACAAAAAGGGTAGTCACTTCCACTCTTTCAGTTCTCCATTTTATCTAAGACAACATACTATGGGCCCAGAAGAAAAAGCAAAACAAAACAAACTGTAATGTGTAACTTTTTGAAAATACATTTTAATTATTTCAAATACATTTGCCTAATGACAAATAGCGCAAGTTGTTTCAAGTTTTGTTCATTCCTTGTTTTATCAAAAATTTGACATTTGAGCTATGGGCTGTATGATTCTTCAGTGCAGCCCCTTGTGAGCAAAAACATCAGGATGTGCACCTGTGTTTTGAAACACATCAAGACAAGTGGTTTTCTAAGGGTAATGATATGAAACACAACTTGACAGGTCTTCCTTCACCTCTGTCCTGCACGCTGATATACTTCTTCACATACTTGATGCCCTGCCTTTGGGTGGTAATTTACTTTGTAAAATTTAAGATTTTTTTTTTTTATACAGTTTGTTCAAACTTCTAAGGTATGTACGCACCCCTGACCTACCTTTGATGTTTTAGAGGCTCTATCTTATGCTACAAAGCAAAAAAATTCTCCAAAAATTTTTTAATTTATGTGTTTATTATCATAGGAGATAGTAGCTCTGGCCATGACACAAAGTGCCACTTTATTTGAATACAGCAACAGTCCAGAAAATTTCCAATAAAGTACAAAGTTCAAGGCAACGGGAAGATACATGAAGACAAAGCAGCACGATAATACTGTGTCGTCACTGGCCCAAGCGAAACTCTCACTGACTGTTAGCGGATGTCCTCACTATTCAGTGAGTCTGCTGAGTACTTGCACGTCTTCTGAGCACTAACGTAAAAAGGGGAAATGAGTAAGAAAGTCCATGGTTAATAGTCAGCAGTGAAATCAGATTGTCCCATCAGGGAATGCTGCTTTTAAGTGTTACAAAATGATAATGTAACGTTATTTCCAAAGATTTACTAAGAATGAAGAAACCCAGAGTGAGATTGTTTTTAATCCCTTAATAAAACTGGAGCATAGGCTTGCACAAGTCAGTGGTGTTACTTACCATCTTGGCCTGGTCCTTTACATGCAGCTGTTAGTTTACAACAGAGATTCCCACCTAAAGCAGCTTCTTTTCCTGTTAAACCTTGTACAGTTTTACAACCCTCTTGGGTAGACTTTGTCAATCCATGAGTGGGACGAGGCTCAAGGGAGCTGTGTAGAGGGGATGCTTCAGTAGATGGCACTCTCCCTCTGAGTGAAGATGAGCAAATACCTCAGCCAAGGAATTTGATGCAGTGAGAGCAACTTCCTATACTCTACAGAAATTGCAATGAATGCAAACAAAGCTCTGCCTAGCTATACAATGAAGTAACCCCTGGCAGTTTTTCACAAATCTGGATCTATCAAGTCCTCACATCTGGCTTCCTCCCTGCTTAAATGACTATAGTCTGTTTCTGTTCAGCCTGAATACCTTCTGAAATCTTAATGGTGAATACATGCATACATACATAAACACACACATATATATTTTAAAATATATATTTATTTTATATATGTATGATATATATGTATATTTAAAAGAGCTCAGTGGTAATGTAAGTTACACACATCAGACTCCAGGTTTAGAACTGTTCTGCTTCCTCAACTATTTTTTTCTAATTCATTATTTTATTTTACTGTTCTGTCAATGGTAGATCCAGTTTAAGAACTTAAGACCTTTGGTTTGTTTATTGTTTTTTGTTGTTCTTTTGAAGCCACAAAATTTCATACATTCAATGTAAAGAGCAGTTGCACTGAATTAGTACAAGTGAGGAGGCCTTAATTAGAGGTATAGGGACAATAAATACCTCCTAGGCATTAGGAGAGCTATCACCTTTTAAATCTAATCTGTGACTAACCAAGCAGTAACGTACAGCCATCATCTTACAGCTTTCTAAACCGCACAGTGTTTTCCTCACCCCTGAACAGAAGGGTGAGAGAAGAGAGTGAAAGAAACGTGTATAAGACAAAGGTTGCAATAAAAAAATTGCATGGGACAAATTAGTAACATGCAAATTTAATTAGTTCATTTTTTTTAAGTTTTGGATTCTTGAGTAATTACGTTCTTTCAATTACTTTAAGTATCTCTTTTCTTATTTGACTGGCACACAAGTCAAATAAGACTCCATATGTTCTCAATCCCTGCCTCTCTCCTATACTCCCCAAAAATCCTTTTCCACTGATTAAAATCACAGTGATAACACTATTTCTAAAATCCAGAACCTGGAGCGATCATTTTCTTCCTTTAAGAGGGAAGCATTTGCTACCATAGCCCAAATAAAGCTGTTGACCCATTTTTTCCAATATTCATGTCAAACCCTGAGGGTTTTTTGGGCCTGTTAGAATGAAAAGGCCCTAGGTAACGTATGAAAGAGGAATATAAAGAGTATTTGTGCCCATCTCTCCAGGGCCAGTCAATTTTTGAGCAATCAAAAGTTATGCACTATTGCGAACTAGATAAAGGAATTTCTATTACAAGAAGTGGTTCAAGCAGTGGCATGCTGCATGAGTGAAATGGCAGATTTAGTGGTGAATAAATACATTTTTAGATTTTCTGTTCTTAATTAAAAAAAAAACAAACCTACTGTGAGTGTTGGATGCTTAACAGACTGTGCCCAAAAGCAGTATTTTCTGTCCTTTGCAGAGAAGCTACACAGCAGATAAAATGCTGGACCAGTGGAAGCTCTCTGTTGAAAGTGCCATTTAGCTACAGCATTCATCTATTATTTAGCTAGTAGATTTAAACTTCCAAATACATTTTGTACAGAATTCCAAGTAGTCTTCATACAGTAAGGTTACTACTCAAAAGTCTCTTTTGCACACAACTGAATGGAAATGGTTTGGAGAGGCTTTTTTAACACTTTACAAAGGAACTGATTTTTTTTCCTTTGAAAGAAATCAGGATGTGGGGTGTAAGGCTCTATGATTTGGAACATGTTCTTTAGACGAATAAAAGCAAAATGGTTTAACACTATTACAGTACTACTAATTTCTTCCCCTTCTATTTCTGCAGTCCTGAGCTGACATTTTGTTCAATCACATAAGAAAACATATCTAGGTCATGAAACTAATCAAAAACATTAGACTTATGGTTGTAACCTTTACCTTTACAGAAGCTATTGTGAATTTAGAGGACATTTGAAGATCCACAAACCAGCCTTCTACACTGGTGTTCAAGTAGTGGTTTCAAATCAAAGAAAAACAATTTCCTGACTGAATCGTCAAACTAGGTATTGGGACACCTGAGTTTTATGCCTTCAGGCAAATTACAGCCTAATTTTCAGGTGTGGTGCATTTCTTTAACTCCCATTTATTTCAAATGGAGTTACAAGAGCTCAGCACCTCTGAAACTTGTTTTTAAACCATTTTGGGAATACCTTCCTTACAGACACATTGGAAAGCTGTTTTAATGTTTGTAATGCATTTTGAAATGCTTAGTAAGAATACGTTGCAGAAATGCAGTCATTACTAACAAGTGTCTCATTGAAACAGTCCTGTTTTTTTCTCATCTCAGTGCAGTACAGTTCAAATTACCTTAAAAAAAAATCTCACAACAATTAAACCTTACAGTTCTGTAGACAGGACAGAGCAAGAGACAGAAGGTGCATGCAATGGGTTCCCAGGGATCTGCCACCTCACTGCTTTTAGGATGGAAGCTGAAGGGTGGAAGATCATGAGCAAAAGGTGAAGAGCAAGCAGTGGCAGGTCCTGCTTCAGACCTGACAATCACATGGGTTCCCTATACTTTAGAAGATTCCTACTGAAAGGATCCAGAAGATATGGTGAGAGAATATTAGCCTCACTTTTGATAATATTAAGAAGCCAGACAGAGATCAGAACTCAGTGGGCTTGCAGAGCTGGTCAAGGAAGTAGCCAGAAAAATCAAACTCTTGATTCTTTGTAAGGGATTGCATTGTGTAATAGAGGTCTCATACCTTTTGTTTTACCGGTGTGGGTGGGTTTATTTGTGCCGCATGGTATTTGTGTTCAGGAAAATTACATCGAGTAAGTAAGAGAAGAAATAGCAGTAGCTGGATGGACCAGAGAGAGTTGGGTGCCCCTGTTCATCAGTGTTTGGAGATGGGTGCAGAACAAAGGGTTGATTTTCAAACATGATTTGTTTAGAAACTTAAGATCTATTAAAGGACAATGAGGCTAAAACTAACCAATAAATGTATCAAATGCAATAGTTAGAATGAATCCATCAAATCCATGGATAAAGAGAAGTTAATAGAAGTGATCAACACTCAGCAGACCAGTACCTACTGGTTCCCTAATGAAGCTGATCTTGAATCAAACCAGATTTTACTGGAAATCTCAAGAATATTACAAATGTCACTTCATGCGACGTTAATTAGACCAAGGTCATCTGTAAAACTGTTCAACCAAGGGTGGGCACGTGCACCAGACTGGTGAGTTAAGCAAAAGGACAGGGCAAAAGAAGAAATGCTCTTTTTCCTTTTGCTACCTTTTTCTGCGTGAAAACTGCAGATGATTTTTGCATCCTCCCATTGCTAGCTTATCCAGCCCACTCTGCAGGATTTGCTTGACAGGAGAAAAACATAGTTCTAAATTCATTTGGCCACTGTATTTTTTTTCAGTTCTATTCTTGCTGATTTGCAAAGTCTCAGTTGACTGGGTTATAAGCTGTTTGCCCAACAGGGCCTTTGTTCTGGTCTGTGCTTCAGCAAAAACTGGAAAAACCTGTTCGTGTGCTCCTTTTTTTTTTTTTTGATCTTCCTCTCCCATTGGCAGCTGCAGCTTGTACACATGCAGACAAGGTGGTGCCTACCTTTCATGTGGAAAGCTGCCTTACAAAAACTGAGGTTGCTTTTTCCATTATCCCAGAGCTTTTCTAGCCTCATGAAGGCTTTGGTGGATGCTCCAGGAGTTAAAGTCTGTTTGTTCTTCACGAAATGTGTTTAGGTCATCATTTTATTTTTCTTCAAGCAAAGGGAGGGTGTTTGAGTGTGGCTCCCGTCCAGCCTTTTAAATAATATTTTGTAGACTAGGAGATCTGCAGAAACCAGCCTTGTTGTGCAATGTAGCTTTTTGGATGCAGAAACTTGTGTGCTTTACAGCAGCTGCACAGGGTGCAGTGTTAACATCTGCAAGACAGGGCAAACACTGAGGCAGCAAGTTAGTGCGAAAAGTGGACAAGCTGAGAAGAAACTTTGTTTTCTATCTACCTCCTTCCTTTTCCTCTTGCTTTGTGCTGCTTTTGGAACAAGAATGGGTCAACTTTGTGGACGGTGCATACAGCTGCTGCGGGACTTCATGGCCTTTGTTCAGAGGATGTCCTCCAACTTGGTGCAAGGCATCAAGGAATGCTTAACTCTGATAAGCAAATGCTCCTGCTTAAAACAAAACAGCTCGAAAGCCAGACAGCTGTACAAGCCCATCCTGCAGCCTCATGAGAGAGTGACAGCACAGGAGTTTCTGCAGCATATTGAAACAGGTAAGAGGGCTTGTTTCTTTCTAAAGGTTGTGAAAGAACAAGGAGATTCATTTTGTGGGTTGAAAACAGATTGCTGGCTGAACTGCTCTGGCATGGCATGAAGCAGCTTGGTGATGATGTAGGAAATGCCAGAGCTACAGAGCATTTTCTTTGTGTATGGGACACCAAGGGCTCAAGTGGCTTAACAGTTTTATCTAGGTAGAAATGGTCAGGCACTTTCTTGCTCTGCCACCACTGTTAATACATAACCCTTGTAAATATGTTTCATAGAAGTGAGTCCTAGAAATTGAAGTCAATTTTTTAAAGTCAGTCACTGAAGTCACAAAGCCAGTAACAGGCAGTACTAACACTGGATGCTACGTGGGTGCTGAGCTGTGAGCAGGCAAATCACAGTGTGGTCCTGGCTGAGTTGTGCACACGCATGTTGGCTGGCTGCAGAACACCTGGACTTGCACAGGGGGTGTCTGTGCTATAGATGGGGAAGGTCAAAGTCACCCTGGGACAAGCGCCATTGGGCTCCCAGGATTCCAAGCAACTGGTCTGCCTAAGTGCTTTTGTGCAAACATTTTAGACACAAGGCTTGAACACAATCATGGGATTCTGCTTCAATCAAACTAGATCCATAACTCTTCATGTATCTCCTCTGCTTTACAGGCTACCTGCCTAATTCCCCTGTATATATCTACTTGTGATGTCTTCTCTATCCTGTCCTAGGATACAACAATATCAATAGGAAAACTTTTTTATTTCACTCCTGCAGTCACAGAATATCATCTTAGATGAGTGTATTTTGTCAGTTGTCCAACCTAAAAACATTCCTTGTCTCAAGCTTAGGCAGGGGCCATCGCTTGTTTGGTTTTGCTTTGTCCCAAAGCTAATTGGGTATATTGGTTTAACTTTAACAACCTCGGGCTAAAGCTACTACACAAAATTGCATAGCCTTCTACTTTCATTTGTGTGAAGGGTGTGGAACACAAACTACTATTTCTTTACTTGCCTTTTGGGGGACATAAAACCATCTTGTGAGGGGGAGCAGGAGAGACATTTTTCCTTGATGTGACACAGTTAACGCTGTTTGAAATGATCTGTCATGGAACAACCTTTGGAATAATTGCTGTGACGCTGGTTGTTTGGAACATGTGTGAATTAGCCTCAGCTGGTATTAGCTGGTGTCATTATCCTATGAATGTGGGGGGTCCTGTGCTGCTGATACAGTTCACTAACTGTTGCACAGTGGGAATCTTCCAGGGCTGAACGTTTTCTTCCAAAGGCTAGCGTGCTCCTGACTGTATAAGAGACTGTCTTGGCAGTATCCCAGCTCAGTTGATGGATCAGGTGCAATGAAGGGGTGGTCTGGAAAAAATGGTGAGGCTGGGGCGGCCCTTTGCAGCACCCACTGGTGCTTCTTGAAAAGACTAAGTGTAGGTTTTCTTGAGAAGTCCTTTCCACTCTGAGATGGGTCTTCAAAAGGCTGGTCTGTCTTGGATCCTCAGGAACTGGGGTACAGCAGCAGAGAACTTAGAGCTTCTGTGACAGCAGTACACGCATGGCAATATGTGCTCTCAGGGAGGTCCCAATGTCCATGATAGGACATATGCAGCACCCAGGAAGAAGAACCAGGGTTAATTCTCTGAGTGGCCAAATCCTGCTGCCAAGACAGATGGAGGCAGGGAAGCCTCACAAAGAGAACCAAGACACATCCCTCTTGCTTTAGCACTCGCCTGTGTATTTTATTCCAAGGTGGAGCAAGCCCATCCTCAGTTCTGGACAAATTATAATAAGCAGGGAGCCAACACTTGGACAATTTGGGTGCAAGGAGAGACTTCATGGTTGATTATCATACTCAGCTATTAGCTAGGGCAGCAAATGCTTGATACTATAACCAGGTGAAGATTTTTAGCCCCTTCTGCTTTATCACTGCCCCAAACAAAAATGCACAGATACGTGGGAGATTCAGATAGTCAGTGTGTAAGGAACAAAATCAAACCACATGAAGAGATTTTGGGTGTTTGTTTAAAACCTTGCACACAGTGGCTAGTCCTTCCCTTTGTGTGTATTGTTAATGATTAAACAAAATTGATCTTTATATGAAGCTGTTCTGTGAAGCCCACTTACCTAATCCTGAAGGTAGGAGGCTGCTGCTCTTGACATGTCAGCAGCTTCTAATGGCTTATTAGCTGAGTTTTGCACTGAGGCATGAAAGCTTATACCCCTCACATCCCTCACGTCTCTTTATCCCATGGGAGGTAAAGTAGCTAGATCTTGTTCATAGAGATATTTCAATCTTTAATGCACTGCTTTAATCCATTGTCTGAAAATATATCTCATAATTGTGTGCTCCACCAGTCAATTTATACTATATTACCTTTTCAACGGTTTATACTATTGAGCAGTGGTTCAATCGCCCCTTTTTTTTTTTCCTCTCTGCTGCTCCATTCCACACATTATAAGTACATTATACAGTGACTTACAGAAGTCATGCATGACTGCTATTGCTTGTTGGCTCTTGCTGAACATCTGGTTTATTCATAGGGGAACTATCATACTTGAGAACAGGTAGACTCATGCTAGAAATTTGAGCCTGAGGCAAGCCCATTTGCAATCCATGTTGCTGTTCCCTGAAATCCTGTATTGTAATACCCAGGACAGGAAACACAGCGAACCTAAAATGTAGTAAATTAAAAATATATACTCTTTCTATAACTCCTAATAAGAATACCACGTTCAGTAGATATATTTTAACAAAGATCTTCTATGATTCAGGAAAAAAAAAGATTTTTATGGAGAACAAGAACACCTGCATTTATATTGGATAGCATAAAAGTGTCTAAAGGTTATAATTTATCTTGCTTCCAATCACTAGCTTTGTGAGCTTCACAAGAGGCATTGCCAAGGACAGGTTATTCCAGATTCGTTTATTGCTTCTGCTCATGGAAATATGAATAAGGATAGATGGGCTCTATGGGTTTGTGGCAGTACAAAAATCCTTATGTGTTTGGTTGGCTGTAAATTTTAATTTCTTTTTGTAAACTAATGCTTTTCAGGTAGAATTGAGTCTGTGCTGTCATTGTACATCTTCAGGTTTTGAAATGTCACCACTTGGAAAGGACCCTCTGGAAGCCTTGAGGACCTTAGCCTTTTCAGAAAACCCAGGTTTACAGCAGTCTGCTGCCCTCTATTACTTGCATATGAGTCAGCACAGTAAGTTATCTCAATGCATTAGAAAATTTTCACATAATTATAAATAAAAAGTTTTTTTCCAACTATGAAACTCCCTTTCATTCATTAATCAAAGTTGGGTTTTTTTTTTTTCTTTCATGCCATGTTGTTTGCTAAGAAAAATGGAAATGCTGTCATTGCCATGTGGGCAGAGTTATTCTGGGTTTTGCTATGAGGAGATATCTGTCATGAGACTGTCATTTATGTAATTGTAATACTTCTGGAAAAACTCAGCAGAACTCAAAGTAGTTAGAGTCAATGTATACTGAATCTCCTGAGAGCAACACAGTCAAAACTATGGTGGCAGGAAATGGACATAGTGATGGTTTCAGGTTTTATATTATGTAATTTTTGGAAGAGGAAAAAGCCCTAGAGGCCAGATTGTAGTGGCAACTTATGCAGGAAGCATTCTTCTTTGCCCCAGCTATTCTGTGGGAGCACAAGGCTCTTGGGGTAATTTGTAAATGGTTAGAAGTCAGCCTAGATATGCCAAATAAGATTCCAGCAAGAGTGTGGGTCCTACAAAAAGGTAGAAATACCAGCAAGAAGCAGGCTGTGATTTATTTATTTCTTTTAAATTTACTTCAAGGAGAATATTCTGCCACTTGGCTTGATAGCTTTATCCCATGTATTTTTTCTCGCTAAAAAGGGCAGACAGCCACAACTTGAGGACCTGCTATGAGGTGGAATGACTTGTTTGGTAGCAAGGCATATTGCGTACCTTCCCATGATGTTTTTGAAGTACTTGATTATTCAAAACCTTTTCAGGCAACTTGCCCTGTTTTGCTAGTACCAGTGGAATTTAAATGAAGGGGAATACCACTCAGCCTATGTATGATAGCACTTGAGGCCCAAGACCAACAAGAGAAAAATGTGAGCAACTGCCATGAATAATGAGACTCCTGAATGTTTCGTCTCATTCCTGCAGTAAATGTGCCCCTACCTGTGGAGCATCTGGAACCCTTCTATGCCTTACTGCGATCTGCTGACCTGGAGGTGCAACAGATGTCTTCCTTGTCCCTTGTCAACTTCTTGCTGGAAGGAAATAGTGAGTAATTAACAACACATCTCTCTTCGGTCGAAAAAGTATCTCTTCAGCCAGACAGTACAGAAGGAGGGCACATCTACATAGCCAGGGCTACACAAATCCAAATTCCATTTTTTGTGTTCCAGATAGGACAGGGTCTGTCTCTGTCGGCAAGCCACATAGATTCTGATGTCACCAGGGTCTATCAGATCCCTCCAACTACATTATATCATGTGGTAAGAGATCTGCAGGAACAGCTGTACCATTCTCATTCTTGGATTGAGAGCCTGCCACTTACCGTTTCAGGCAACAGATAACAGCTCTCAGAAACAAACTCTGCCTATGAGACACTGCTCATTTTCCTGTTATTTATTAACTGGACCTTGGTCTTAAATTTCTTGCAGATTGAAAAAAAAAAAAAAGATGTTTAAAAGAATTCACTTTCTTCTATAGCTAATAGGGCAAATTTAATTGAGATAGGGAGCTGCAGGTGACAGTTTATGTAGATAGACATGAACACCCCAAACCTCCACAATGGAGTACTTGTTGCATCTGCTACTGCACTCCCTGGCACCTGGGCCACAACAGGTATTCTGTCACGCTATCCCATAACAGCAGAAGACGGGATCAGTCTTCAGTGAAGCTATCCATTTTATTTTCTTTTTTTAAGGATCTTGCTGCAAATACTATCTTGTAACTATTTATAAGTAAAAAATAATCTTTAAAAGGTAGACTTCAGAATAAAAAGGTGGGGGGCTGAGTAAATTGTGAACCCGTTGGAAAGTTGCAGTTGCAGTTTCCAAAATGAACCTCATGTTTAAAAACAGAATTGCTAGCAGAAATATTTGGGAGCTTCTGAACTAGAACCTCTGAACATCTCTTACACTCTATCATGAATCTGAAGAGGAATCAAGCAAACCAAGCACTCACTCATCAAGTGAGTGCCTTTCAGGCTGTTTACATCTTGGGTCTATTTTGCATAATCATAATACAGACCCCAAAGCAGTCAAAGGACAATATATTCTTTTCACAAAGGCATTAACTGTTTATTTTTCTGTTTGTCCTTTTTTTTTTTTTTGTATTTATGAATAGTTGACAAGGAATTAGTTGTCCAAATGGGTTTACTTGAGCCAATTCTGGATCTGCTCGAGTCGGAGGATCCCACTGTCCAGTGTAATTCTTGTGCCTGCACCATGATTTTGGCTGTTTCAGGTGAGTGCGTTGTTCTTTCCCATTATCCTCTGCAGTGAATTCATTCAACTCTTACCTTATATTTCAAGGTGAAACAACCTATTTGCACTTAGTTTAAGAGTCATAAGATGCAGCAACAAGTTTTGGTATTCCCACATCATAAATTCAACCTCTTGAGATTCCAGTTAAAATCTTTTTCTCAGTGTTTCTGACCTTCATTCTCTTGTGATTACAAACCTTCTTCTGATTTCCAACCTAAATATATTCATGACCAGCTTATCTTAGTTAGTGTCTACATTGGCTTTTGCTTCAGTAGTTCTGCCTCTCTGATGTCTATGCTGATGAGGCTCCTTCATTTTACTAGACTGAAAAAGCCAAGCTCATTTAAGACTCCTCTTGTAAGTGAGGCTCTCCATTAATCTTCATAGCCCTTCTGGGTGTAAATGATATGTTCCAGACATGGAACATAGCAATTGCATCTGCTGTTTTGTGATACCACAGACCTCAGACATTGTTACGGTCCCAAGATGTACATAAATGCTGCAAGAATTCCATTTTGAATTAATCTCTTCTGAAAGAGACGTCACCAGAAATGTGCAGTATTTCAGCCGGAGTCTCACCTGTGTCTTTTATTGTGGCATCCAGGGAAATATGTTTTGTGGTACATCTCATGATAACACTTGGGTTTTTTGTGATTGTATCATGGTGATGTTGTCATCCTGCAGCTTTAATCACTTAGTCTTTCTCCTCTGCTGCTATTTCCAGCAGACACCAATTAATTAAGGGTCTGCAACAAATGTTTCCAAGTGCATGGCCCTGCATTTTGTAGTATAAGGTTTCCTTCTGTTTCTGTTGCTTCAGTCTTCTAAACTGTCCGTTATTTGTAAAATATTCCAGTCCTCCACCACATTGACAGTGCTGCACTTGCACCTTTGTATTAACTTTCTGGTTCAAAACCAACTACAGACCAGTCCATGTGGAATTCCACTTGTAGCCTCCTTCCAGGTGGTCATTCCCATTCAGCAAAACTTGCTGCTAGCTTACTTTAAGTCAGTTCCTTATCCAACTGTACTACTTGCATTTGTCACCAACTTCTGTTGCTTAACTATGCATATTTCATATCATGATATAGATATTTTCCCGGCATCCAGACATAACCTTTCTTTTGGTAACTGTGGTTGAGCTTATCAGGTTAGTCAGGCTTATTCTGCCTTTTGCAAACTGTGTAATTCTACTGTATAAATTGTGTAAAGGCCTGTATAAAAGCCATGAGTAACATTTATTTCCTCTCCTGTAGTGTTTATTCCATCAGCTTCCCTCTCTAGCGTGGGAAGTTGCAATCAGATCTCCCAGAAGGCTGACAGAAGCATGGTGAAAGTGTTACTTTCTCATTTAAGTATTTATGTTGCAGAGGGAGAGTGGATAAGCAGGATCCAACTACATGAAAGTGCATTTTATCCCATCTTTTTTTTTTTTTTTTTATTTGCAGGTTTTTAAACACTTTTCCCCTTGAAACTTATTTTTAAGTGTTGCATATTATTATGGTCAAGTTAAGAACTCTGTATACTGCATTACTTTGTGTGGAATGCAAATTGCCCCATTTAAATGTCTAAATCAGGCAAGGCATTGCTAGAATTTTAGGTACCTGGCACTAGAAGGACTTACTTTATGTATGCTCAGTGAAGTTATGCCCCTGAAGATCTACAGAGATATCTCCCTTCACCTGTTTTAAGCAGCCCACAGAGAAAGCGACTTGTCTGGGGACCTAAGGATGTTCCTTGGTCCTGAAGGCACTCTGGCCCTTCTAGATGGCTCTGTCTTTAACCCAGAGTATAGGGAACCCTCAGCCACTCCAGATCCAATCCACCTTCATTCTCTGTTGAGGGTGGTCACCTAATACCTTTGCACACTCCCTTAAATGACAGTCTACTTCTGAGCACAAGTAGTTCAAATTAAGCACTCAAGGAGCTTTCAAACTACATAGGAAGGCATCTGCTGAACACGGAGGTAGGCAGTGCTGCAAGTGCATAGGCTGGGCTGCTGCCTGGGATTTGATCAGTGTTGAGGATCTCTGTCCCAGTTTAACTAGGATTTGGATGGTCTGGATCCATTTATTTCTTTTTCAGACTATATTTAGCTATTACAGCAATGAAACTAAAGCAAGAGGCAATTCTCTTGAGTTTATTTTGATTTTAACTCACAGACTCTGATGATATCTTAAAGGATCTGCTTGAGAAAAGAATTCTGTTCAGTCATGTCCTTCAAGTAAGCCATTCATGCTTCAGAGTGGTTTAAAAAAAGATAAATATGGAAGCACAACCAAATTAGGAAGATCCTTAGATAGCTTTAAGGTGACTAAAATTCTAAATCCAAGAATGGTAATGTGTCTTAATTCTGCTGCAGTGAGCATGACAGACTGTGTACAGAGTGAAGCTGTTTAGCAATGTGACTGCAAGTTATATGTGAACTGGGTTGCCTGGTACTTACCTGCTGCAATAGGTAGCCAAAAATAAAAACAGCAAACAAACCCATTCAGATGAAAATGAGTTGAAGGTCAGTTTGTTCCAACACCAGCATTTGTCCACCTAGCAAAAGGACACATGCACATTTGCAGTAATGTGCAGCTTCTCAATCTGTGGGTGAAAGTAATCAGTTTTGGGATAAGAACTCTTCTCAGAGTACATAAGAACAGAACTAAACATTCACAGCAAGGGTTTAGGGAGGCCTGAACATCTGCATTAAGCTAAACAAGGAGGATACACTGACTATAGAGCACATTCAGAGTTGTACTGACAGGAGAATTTTCAAGCACACAATAGCAGAGAATGGAAGGAAAGAATTTATAAATGCAGGTTTCAAGGTGAGTTATTCAAACCCAGCTTGAGTAGATGTTATTGATTTCCCCACCTTAGAGTAGCATCTAAACCACCAGTAGCATCTAACCACCAGCATATGTGGTTCCCTTCTAAAAGCACTCTTAAGGTTGCATCAGTGGAGGGACTGCATTACTTAGATAAACAGGTGGTCCAGGAGAGAAACATAGTCTAGCCTGCCACATCTCTTATGGAGATGATAGTACAGTTACACATCTTGGGGAGATAGATATCTCCATTCATTCTGTCATAAGTTGACAAAACAGATAGTGTTCAGCCACACTATCTACCCAAACTAGAATGAGAATGGAGAAGAGAATAAGGGAAAATGACATATGTAAAAATAAATCCAGCAAACTCACAATAATGGGCACTAACAAAGACTGCAGAGAACTTGTCAGCTAGTGAATGACCCAAGGGAAAAGAAAGAAAAAAAATATTTTTTTTTATTTTGGTCACAGAGGTTTCCATCATGTGGGTACCTGTTGTGGTCTCTCCACTCGCCCATGATGAATGCGGGTGCTCCAGTCCTTCCCAGGCCGGAGTGGGGTGCCAGCATTTCCACGTGCCACCTCCCTCCAAAGCAGGCTGTAAAACCTCATCCTGCCACTGTAGGCTTCCAGTGTTGACCACCACCTCTGAGCCCTCAGGCAGAAAAATTGTTTGAGCTGTCATGGATGTGAAGCCTTTCCAAATCATGCCAGTTATGTTTCTTTAAGGAAGAAAAACCTTTGAAGCACCCAATGGGTCATTTTCTGTCACAGCCAGTGCTTCATTCCAAAGATCTTCAGACAGGAAACACACGCCTGAGAAGCTCTCTCTCGAGAGGATATAGGATTCCCCTTCCCTGCCCTAGAAGGGAAAGTGGAAGAAAGAATTTGCCCAAGTTTTGTCCAAATGTTTGTAATCCCTTTGCCCAAATGTGAGGTTCTCTTCCACATTCAGAAACATTCATGGAGTGTATTGTGTGGAAGAATGAAGGAAGCAGCAATATCTGAATTCTCAATCTTTTTACCTCTCTTTTTTACTAAACTAATCAGAGTTTACATCACACCAGAATGGTTTCCATCAGTTGGAGCCACACAAAAGAATTTCTGCTTCCGCTGAGGGAAACAAAAGAACAATATGCAGGCAAACTAGATTGGAGAAAGGCTTGTCTACAGAATTGTCCAGAATATTTAACCAGAATAATATCTTCCCACATGGAAAAGCTATTTTTAAATACATGACTCTTCCCTGAACAATTATTTTGCTCAAAAATTAAAGTATTTTTTTCCAAAATAAAAGGTATTTCCTTGAGTATAAAATATTCATATTAAGGCAGAAAAGGACTTGTTCTGGAATACTAAACTGATACTGGCTGAACTATACTTGAATAAATATCCTGGATTATCTGTGTATGTCAGTTCCCCACTATAGATAAGCTCCAGCTATAGAAATAATGGCTTTGTTCTCTTAACTCTCTAAGTTAGTTGGCACCTGAATAGTTGATCTCCTCCAAATACCTTCATATTTCTTGCTTTCTTCTGCTTCATATTTTTCTCTGCAAACTTCCAGAGACAGGCCATTGTTTAAACTGTCTAGAAATGCACATAAATGAAGCAATACTCAGCTAAAACTCCTGTGGCCTTCAGTGGTAGTTTGGCTCATATAAACAGTGGAAGATGTAGACTATGGACTTTGCTTTTTCCTTTTATAAAATAATCTGCAGAATACTATGATATTAAAAGAATTGTTCATTGGTCTAATTCCCATTTAAATTTCATCAACTTCAAAGAACACCACTGCCAACACCTTATTTTTTCAAAATTATGCCACTAGAATACTTATAAGATACAAATACAGATAACGTATAGATATAAATAAGACAGTAAAAGGGAGAGGGCCATAGCTGTCTCAGTGTGGCAGCAGGTTATTTGTTGCAAATGTTTTGATGGCCTCATGGTAGAGGGGTGGGGAAGAGCATAATGGAAGGATTCTCTTCTGTACAGCGCAGCTGAGATTACCTTCAGTAAGTCCAAACCAAAAAGAGTAGAACTAAAAACAGATATTTTTTTTCTAAATTGTATTATATTTCATAGCATAGTATAACTTTAGCATATGTAGTATACTTACATACACAGTCTATAAATATGTTGTATAGTATTTTATAGTATATAGTTAATTTTATAGAATTATTTAAGTATTATAGTTTTTTTTCCCTAGTTTTTCATCCAAGAGTCTCAAGGGACTCTGCAGATCTTTCTTGAATTCTCCTTGTACTCCAGGATGTTGAATACAACTGTACAACTTAATACACTGCCATGCAGGAAGCATAACCACTTCAGAGAAGAAGCATCTTTTCAAATTCCAGTGGTTAAGTCAAATCCTGTCTTTAGAAACCTTCTGTGTTGTTTGTAGCTGTCAAAGGAGTGACGCAGGCACATTCAAAGAGAGAAATCGGCCCTGAATATACCCTGCTAAATTAATTCAGTCTTACCTGCAATTAATTATGTAGTTTTTGGTTGGCACACTGTGAATAGTTTGATCAGACATACCAGGGGTACAAGGCAAGTATGACACCTTGCTAACCTGTTTAAGGGGACTTACAGTCTTTTTATTTTAATCATCCCAGTCACAAAACAAAAGCATTGAACCAGCTGTGATCTGTGGCTAATCCAGAAGTCATGAGTTAGTTCTTTCCCATTGAGCTCTTGGAATTGTTAAGTTTCCTTTGAGCATGCAGAGAAATTTTGATATATATATCAAAGAATCAGAGAAGCGAACGCCAAAGAAGTCTAGTCCTGCTAGTTGTCCTGCTCGTGGCTCACAGTAAGATGGCAATGTCTTCTTTCTTTCTTTTTCTGATTCTTTTCTCCAGAGTCCAACCGAGAGGCGATTGGCGCTGCTCGAGGAGTTACACCCCTACTGTCTCTTGCCAATTCCTACGATCCTAGAGTCCAACAAAATGCAGTTGGTGCTATTCTCAACCTCACACAATCAGGTACTTTCTGACTAATGGTTTATCTAAAATTGCTGAAATAAAATTTCTCACTGATAGAAAAATAATACAAAAGGGTTAAGGCAAGAATAAAAGCATATCTGAGCAACAAATTATTTTCTTTGCATATGGCATTCAAGTCGATAACATAGGCTGATGATTTAAGTTTGGCCTCTCTTTAGTTAATACAGACCCTTTTTTGCCTAGTACTGAAATAGAAAGTCTTGATTTTCAACCCCAAGTGGCTAATGTACAAGCACTTAAATCATCAATCAAAGAAATAGAAAAAAAATAATCATTTGCTGAAGAAATCACTTGGTCTAAAAAGTTAGCAGCACATTTGGTGGTACTTTGAAGCAATCTCAGAAGCTTATCCAACAAGGTCAAGCTCTAGGAACATTTGACTTGTATCCCTAACTTGATACTGAAAGACACAAAATATAACTATTATGGGCCAGACATTAAAGGCTCCTGGGATATCTGCCAACAGCTTTAGCAAAAGCAGTATTTGGTCCTCTGTAATAATATCTGCACTCCCATACATTAACTCTGAAACAAACTAGCATTAAATCTCATCTAACTGGATGATACCTTTATCCCACACAGCTAAATTACACAGTCACGAGTAACATCTCTTATCTCTACATGGTGGAAGGGAATGGTTGGCAGGAACTTCTACAGTTGGCTATTACACTTATGTTATTATTCAAAATTTTTAAGAGAACTTGTTTTTTAAACACAGAAATCATGGTGAATATTACACCTGAGGTTTTTCAGCTTCTCCAGCAATTCAGATTCTCAGAACAGTCTTTAGCATAAAACCAGCAAAGGCTTAGTCAATCAAACAGCTAGTCATTTTGCTAAAATGTCTGCATACTGCTATATTGCACAAGGTCTAAATTATATTCTCTCCAGTCACACTGATTGGCATATATTTGCACAACATCACCACTCTCTAGAATCCAATGATTGTGCATATCCCTTTTGAATGGTGCCTCCAAATGAGAGGGAGGGAAGGGGAAAGACACACCAACAGCTTTTTTTTTTTTTTTTTTTCCAAATGGCAGAGAAAATCCAACATGTCCTATGCAAGGAAGGAGCCCTACCAGTTCTTACCTTGCTGCTGGAATCTCCTGACTCAGAAGTGCAGGTATGGCTCAAACAGGTCAGATTTTTCAAACAGTCACAGTGTGACTGTAAGGAGAGCATGAACCACAGTGTGTGGAAATGAAAAGGTGGAGAGGAGGGAAAGTCTCTCTAGAGAAGTGGGGAAACATGTGAGAACATCTCGGTGAAACCCAGCTCAGTCAAATAATGTATATTCAAAACACTCAATTTGTCTAGCTCCACGGGAGGAAGTTTATGACACAGAAGTGCATCTGCCAGCACACGCTAACGCATGCACACAGTTGTTACGCGGTTACCTTCTGTGTCTTTCAGAGCATCAGACAAGTTGCAGATAGGCCTCTTCCTCTGTTGGTTTTTTTTTGCATCCTAACTTTAATCTTCCACTCTAAGCAATCTTACTAAGTGTTCTGAGAAGGCATAACTTGCAAATATTTTTTTCTTCTTATTGTAAATGTCTGGGAAATCTTCCTATTTTATGCCTACCACAGACACTTCTTTGTGATTCTGCACACTTAACAGAGAGCTGGTCTTGGTTCAAAAGTATGCTGATGAAAAACCATGAATCAGCATTGTAAACCTTAAAATCCGCTAGTTCATTCATTCAGTCCTCTGAGTAGTACAAGATTGTTTCCTCCATCAGTTTTTTTTATCTCTGTTCAGATTTCTTTTAAATGTCTGAAGGGATGGAGCCTCTGGAATTGCTTTTTGCAAACTGTTTCAGCATTATCATCTTTCTCTGAGATTCATCTCAAAATTTCCTTCTCTGCAGTTCAACCTGTTTCTTCTAATTATACCTCCCTAGTAATACATACTCTTACATGTATGATCCTCTGTAGCGTTTATGTTTAAATCCTTTGAAAATGATCTCTTGGCATGCTAGGGCAATGACTACATCCAGCTTGAGTAACTCAATGTAAACATGTAATACAGTAGATGCAGATGACCTAACTTAGGTGCCAGCAGCAGTATCGTTGCAGCAGCACAGCACATTCCCAAATACCCAGGGTCCTAATGGGTTTGTACAACATGCAGTGCCACAGCATGATTGCCGTTGTAGCTATAGCAGATTGCATCGCTTTTCCTGGAGGAAGCCCACTTAGGCTGTTATCACGTCAACCCAATAAAACACCCTTAAGATGAAAAAGGACTTTATTTTCATCAGCTCTAAATCTGAGCATATATCCGATTTATTTTTATTCTCTTCAACATGTCACCACTGTGGCCTCCTCTGTCTACTTTTTTCTCGGTTCTCTGCAGTATTACAGCTGTGCTACCTTAAGCAACGTGGCAGCCAACGTTCAGCACCACGAAGCCATGCTGAGACCGGGCAACAGATTCCTGCTGCGGACACTCATATCTCTCCTATCCTCTTCTGTGGACAAGGTGAAGTTGTAACTTTCTCTTTGTGTAAAAACTTAGCATCAGAGTAGAGCTATAAACTTAGGCTTCCAGTTTCAGTCTTGCACAATTACGCCCATCTACTGTACAGGGGCCTATGCAGCATCTTTCCCATGAGAAAAGACGCATATATTAGAAGATACGTAGGTTCTACAAGGTTAATGTATGGAGAGAGAGAGAAGGGAAATCATTAAAGTTGTTCCACAGCCCTGGACGCTTCCTTTAGACTAGGATGGCCTGTATTCTTTAAACTTAAAACTATATGTGTGAAGTGCTCTGTCCAGGCTCTCAACTACCTTTGATCATTGTGTCTGGGACAGAAGGTAGCTGGAGCATCTATTATGCTACTTTTTTTTTTCTTTTTGGTATCCGTATCTTTGACTGTATGGCGTCAGAGAATAACATCTTGAAAATTTTGCTTTGTTGGGAGCCACACCAAAGAAACTTCAATAAGCCACAGTTCAGGATTTAAAGGGTGAACCTTAAATTCTGTGTAGGAGGGAGGCAAAAAAAAGGCAAAGCAAATGAGACAAATTTCACTCCTTTTTCCTATAACTTATCTGACATTCTAAAATAAACCAACATCTGAACTCATTGGCTCTTCCTCATCAACAACAGGATGACTGATACTAGAGGAGGATGAAAAAAAACTCATCAAAAGTTTGGGAAAAAAAAAAATTTTCCCAAAATTTATTCTCTGAAGATAATGTAATAGCTTGTTAGTGTTGTCACATTTATTTTGCATACAATAGGCAAGAACATGCATTACTGAAACCGCTCTTTTTTCCCCTCTCTCTTTCTATTTTTTTTTTCCCTCTTTGGCACAAGCAGGTTTCAAGCCAGGCATGTGTTTGCCTAAGAAATTTGGCTACCAGTGGTAAGCAAAATCTTGGAGATAAACAAACCACACTATTTCTTTTTCTTTCTCTCTCTGCCTTTCAGATTGAGTAGAGTGGGCTGGGAATCTTTCATATTAAAAGCACAGAGATACCCTCTCTTCTACATTTTAATTGAATGTTAAGGGAAGAGGGAGGTGCAGTGCATACACTAACTAAATCTGTCTCGGAGCTCCCAGGTAGCAAGGGGAAGTATCTGGACAAAGTGAGAGAGACAGCAGGGGTCTTCTTATGCACAGAGCCTTTGCAACTTACTAAGCTTTTCTCCCTTCTCTGTTTCCTAAGCGTTAAACCCGATTAGGACAGAATGTCTCCTGAAATTGCTGCTTGAGTGGGGACCTGCCTTCTCCCAAGGCATGAATCTGTCTATCATTAAATATCATTTTCTCCCAAGCATTTGTCATCCTCTTAAAAAAATCCTGTGCTATTAAATGCCCAAGATCCGTTTCTATGGCACACTTGGGAGATGAAAGCAGAGGACTGGCACGCTCAATGCTAGAGCCCTAGGGTCCAGGGTAGAGTTGTTCATCTAGAAAATGTAAAGGTGCTTAATTTTCAAGTACTCACAATTATAGTGGAGCTGGGAGTGAAGGAACTGCTGCGCTGCTCCTTGGCGTGGTTGAAAACCCCTGGTCTGCTTGGCCTTTTAGGACTGCCGCTCCATCTGCTGGCTGCTTTGGCATTGCCTTTTAGTGCCCAAAAGCACTCGCTGGGGTTGCAGGGACAAGTGAGATGTAAGGATTCAGCCAGGATGGCTGATCTCTCCCCTGGCTAACCATAACTGTGAGATAGGTGGTGCTTGGAGAGGTCTTTCTGTCTGTGCAGCAGAATCTGCCACCTTCTTACCGGGCCTTATGCCAATGAAGGACTCTGGAAATTCCCCTCATTTCTTCTTGCTGAGGTTCAGACACAAACTGAAGGGTGCCCAAACCTCTCAAGCCTGTATTAATCCTTTGGCAAAAGGAGCCGGAACAAATGAGGGTTTATTTTTATAACTAAACATCCAGCATTGTCCCATCCCACAGAGATGGGGAGGTCGCCTCTAATTTCATCACTGAGGCACAGTCAAATGTTTGAGTTGGGGCCCAAATACCTCCTCATGGTGCTCTGAAGCTCCTTGACCTCAGTCATTTTCCCAAACCAGCGGACATCCAGGCTGAGATGGTTGCTGAGGACGTCCTGCCCAAGCTGTGCTCTCTCCTGGCATCTGGCAGCGAGGACGTGCGTCATGCCTCCATTGCTCTGCTCTGGATACTGTCCCAGCACCCGCACAACCAGGTAGGGGAGGTCATTTTCCAAGACCAGAGGGGAAAGATTAGTTCTGGCCACCACCTGGGGTAATGCCCTGTTATGGCAAAATTACATACAAAATGCATTTTGAGAATGACCAATAGGCTCTGTGTGACTTCCCAACCCTTCTCTCTCCCACCCAGAATAACAAGGTTTTGTCTGCACTGTCACTAACTACCCGAGGAGCCTCTTTGTTGTGGTGAGGTGGGATCCAAAGGATCCTGCAGTTAATCAGATTGCCTGCAAGGTGACCAAGGGGAGGGTAGAGGGGGTGATGGATGTCAGATTCTTGGATGTGTGGACACTGCCCTGCACACCCTGCAACTCCCTATGGTCCCCTCAGTCCCTAGACTGTAGGTGTCCAGATGGGTGTACAAGGTAGGGGACATGCATAGCACCATGAGAGACTACAACCGTGGGTGCAGCTGAGGAAGCTATTACTTGGTTACAGAGCTTCCACACACACTGAAAAGCAGAGAAACTAATTTAGAGCGTGCATTTAAAGTGCATCAGTGCAAAAATACATTATTTCCCTATATGGACAGTTATTCAAAAGTACATTTGCATAAATTTAACATCTTTTGAATTAGGATCAAGACAGCAAGGGGGACTAATACAGTTTGAAATCCTATCTATCTTTAGCTAATTCACTAGGACTTTTCCTGTGTATCCTCAAGTCCTTAGTTACAGAACGGTTCTTTTGCCCACGTTCAGGGTAAACACCACCATTAACAGTGCAACACTATGCAAATACATGAAGAAGTCTGAAATAGAAATAAACTACAGCAAATAAACAAAACAGACACTCCTGCTGCACTTTCATCCTCCACATAAAACAGCAAAACCAGTAAGTAGCAACTGACAAATCATTATTATGATTAAATGTGCTTTTCCATTACAGTAATTAAAGATATCCTTAGGAACATGGATATGAAAGGTTTTTGATAGGTGTCTTAAGCTAACAATAACCTTTTAAGAGAGTCAGAGTTTGGGTAGATAAAGCAAAAAAATGTGAAAACCTTTTCTGCCACATTACTTTAAGCAGTAGTGACAGTCTGAGTAACCACAGCTAGGCTTAGATGCTTCTTGTGGCTGAAATACACGCAGTCTGATTTGAAATTTGCTCTGGGTATTGGAAGCCTGGTGCCTTATACCTCAGTTGCACATACACAGCACAATACAAACCAAATTGCACCTCCTCTTAACTGTGGGACATGATGGAAAAAATGGGTAAGCTCAATGCCTGGGAAGCAGCAACTAGAGCACAGAGCTTTTCAAAGGCACTGTGGCTTCAGAGGTTTTGTGCTGGCTGCATTAGCACCGAACGTCCTCATTGCTTGTCAAACTGCCTCATGCAATCAAAACACAATTTGCTCTCAACAAGCTTACAACTGAAATGCATTAAGTTAGTCGGAGGCTATTTGCACAGTAAAAATGTTACTCAGTATGAGACATTATGGTGGAACATTGTCCTCACTCGCATTTGCTTTTCTTGCCCCCAAACACCATTTGCGCTTTTTGTTCTCCCAGCAAAGAGAACCCGCAACTCTTTTCCTCCCTGATCCTGAAACGTGTCTTTAGCAGTGCTTCAAACCCGCAGCTACAAAGGGCACGCGCAGTGTCAGCGGGAACAAAGGCACAGGGAGCTGAGCCTTGTTACACCAGCAGTGAAACAGCCTGTCCTTCACGGGGGAAAAGGGTCAGCAGCAGGAGGCTGGAAAGCAAAGCATCACCCTTGAGGGTTTATTCTCCAGTGAGAAGTATCTACGTCTCAGAATTTGTTTTAGTGAGCAAACATGGCTGTCCCTGACTACTCAAAGTTGCTGCTTTGTGTGAGTGAGCCCTGGGCACTCTGAGAAGAGACTGACCTCTCCTTACTCATATCCTGCCTCCCCACCTCCATGCCTTTTCTGGCCTGTTTTTCACATCTTTTCAAGGTTTCTTTAACTCAGGCTGAATTCTCCATGAGTGAAAGAGGGAATTCTCCATGGGAACAGCTGTTGCAAAACAAACCACCAAACAAAGCTAACCTTTACAACCAAGTCAAGTGATGCTTGAATTATTACAAATACTACCCAGGATACAATAGGGCAGAATTCATCTGCCCTTTCGTTACCATGAAGCAAACCCCCAGGAATGCTTCACAGGAGCTCCTCTCCCTGCTTAAACCCCTTTTTTGCGATCCCCTGGCCAGGCTGTTGACAGCGATTCCCAGCAAGCGCTGGAAAACTTCCTTCTTGCAGGGCGAATTTCATTCAGTTCTCCCAAGGACAGTCCAACCCTGAAACACTAAAGAAAGAGTAAGGCTTTGTGAAAAAACAGCCTTTTAAATCATATTCCTTTGAGCAAAGACATGGAAGTCAGGGTGGGAGGAGTCTGTCTACTCCAGATGATGCCACTGACTTTCCACTCCAGGTACAAAATAACTTTGCCTTCCCATCTTGCTACCTAGTAAACAGGGGATAATATTTGTCTTGGCAAGAAATCCCTGGCTAAAGGGTACGAGTTGTGACTGTAAGCACAGTTGCTGCTGGAATGATTTTCCTTGCCTTTTTTTTTTTTTTTTTTTTTTTTTTTATCTTGGGAGAAGTTAGATCAGCATCCACCTGAACCACCCAATCCATTTTCACTCAGAGTTTTCTCATGTTTCTCTTGTGCTGTGCAGGATTGAGCCAAAAACCAAAATCTGGATCCCAGCCATATGCCAGCCAAAAAAGAGGTTCAGCAAAATTTAAAGTACTGTCACTTGCTAATGTAGATCCTAAACAAACAGCAGAGCTTGGCAGGGAAGTCATTGTATATTAGAAAGTTCATTTACAGTCCATAAAAAATTTCGTCCTCCCAGGCTGTAGCAAATCAAATAAGGGCACTGTAGTTGATGGGATTACAGAGAAAAGAGGACACTTGGTCCAAAAGCACAGAAAACAGTCATTAATGGTAATTTAATTAGATTATCTAAAATTATATTATTTCTGCCTTAGAAGAGAAGGAAAAATAAAACCAGTGAAAATTTACAGCCATATCTGCATATAGGATTTTTTTAATGCCCTGAGTTTAGGCATAGCACTGCCCTCTCCATCTATTTTCATGTTTTATTTTAGGATTGCTGGCTGTGACAGTGCTTAAAATGAACATAAGTGAAGATGTCAGCTGATATTAAATAAGATACACTTTTGCAATTTAACCTAAGTAAAAGAAAGATGTAAGTTAAACTATTTTTAAAAGACATCTGCCTTTCAACACTGCTTCAGTGATCCTGCCATTTTACAGGTTTCAGAATTATGCAATTTTTCTCAACTTGATGTAGGACCAATGATTTTTTTTATATTGAACACTCTTGCTAATGTGTCTCAATTTCTAAGTAGCACAAATAATATAGTTCATTGCAAAGAAACATAAGAACTGCATAAAGAACTCAAATTCATAAGGGAAAGAGACTGAAAGAAAAAATGCTCCCAAGAGAAAATCTCTTGCTTTTAACTGGAGACCTAACCCAAAGCCTGCTGAGATCAGGTTTCTCTTATAAACAGCAGTGCCCCCTTAATCCATACTGTTATTGAAGAAATTACCTGGGCAGTAATCCAAACTCAGAAGATCTGATTCAATTAATATTAGTGGTAATTGGAGGAAGACTACATTCAGAGAGAGATGTATTCAGTAAAGTCCCTCTAAAATATCCATCAGGCAGCAGAGAAACGTACGTATAAACTCAGAAGATGCTGTTCAGAGCATGTTACTAAAGTGGTGCCTGATCACGAACTGATCTAAACATACAGTCCATTATTGTAGGCGAGGTAAATTGCTGAGGTACTGCAGGACACACTGCTGTTGCTACTTCACCATGTACTTTTGCCTTTCACACCTACCCTGACCACTTCTCCTTCCAGTCAGGATCACGTGTCCTTCCCCTGACTACCGACAACCTCTGGGAAGCATTTGATGCAAACAAAAATAACCTACCAGACCTTAAAGACTCCAGCTTTCCATAGCAAGTGTTCTGTAGATCAGTGCCAGTCAGTAAATCATATTTTGAGAGAAAAAAAACACTGGACCCAGTCACTACACCATTGGTTTAAATGAGCTAAGTAATGCTCTTCTTTCAGAGCTAAGATCTATCTATCTATAGTTTGCTGCAAAGTTGCATTGTGTTGTCCATACTGGATGTAATTGAGATACCGGTTGCTATTCTCAGGACACTCTGGCATGTGTCAAGCTGCTACAGAGCCTGGGAATGCTACTGTCAGCGCATAAAACAGACCCTGTGATGGTTGGCCATACTGCTTGTATCATCAAAAACCTGAGCCTTTCCAAAAACAGACAGGTAGGTACCCAATATTTTTCACTGAACTATACCCTGGGAGGTTGCAGTTTTATTTACATCAAATCAGCATTACCCACAGAAAGATTTTTTTTTTTAAATGAAACACATGCCAAGGATACTCTGCACAAAATGTGTATGAATAAAAGGACCTGATGTGCCATAATGAAAGGGGGTTTTATTCATATTTTTCCAATACAATACAAAAATGCTAATGAAAATAAGAAATGTCTAATTTTTGCTACGTGTGATGTGGTTACCTAATTTGAATTACTGCATCATAGGTATAAAGTACTTCTAGCAAAGACATTTCATACTAATTAAAGGAACCATCCAGGAAAATCTGAAGTTTGTTAGAAACTGAATCCTTATTTCCTAACTCTCACTCTTTGGCTGTCCTTAGTTATCCACTTATGATGTTCAACACTGCTCTATTTTCACTCCCAGTTTGTTAAATATAACCCCAGCTATTGATGTACATTTTGCCTGTTTGGCAAGGTACTAGTTGTGCCAAGATGCTATAAAGATCTCTGTTGCTGACTTTGCTTCTAATGAGATCCATATCCACAGGTGCACTTCCTTTCTCCTTGCCTTTTAAGAGTACCTTGTTCAAACAGTGCCACTAGTAACAATCAATATTGGGGAAAAAAACCCACCTAAATCCTTGTCGCTGCTTTGCCCCACTTTCTAGCACACACTTTTTGAGACTCAGTTCCTTTTTTTTTTCCCTGTGTTCATGATCCAATTACCACTAGTTCTAGAGGTTTAAACTAGCCGAAAGGAAAACCTTTTCCAATTTTTTTTTCACTTGTACTAAGATAAGAATTTCTGATAGTTGTGAAATCAATTTTTGCAGGGAAATAGATTCCCTCAAACTCAAAGCCCACAGTAAGAGTAAAAATGGACCATCCTTTCAAAGTTTGCTTTAAAAAGATTACCATGTTTTTTGCTTAAATTCTGTGACTTTATTCCGTTATCAGCAGGGAGCTGGTTCACCTTCCTAAAGCTTTATATCGTATAGAGTATTTAGCACTCACTGCACAAGTGAATCCATAGACATGAGTGGGAGTGCCAGGTTTCCAGGGTCAGTTCTAAGGAACTGTCCCTAAAAGACATAAGAGTCCTTGGCACAAGAGGAAAAAAAGTGTTGGTTTTGTGCCAGCAGGACATGAACAGAGTGTGGGAGCTTGAAAGGCAGCAGTCTTGAATCCAGCTTCAACCTCTAAGCAGCAAGTTAAAAACCTGCAACATAAAAGGAGCACACAAAAAAAGATAACTCCCTTTTGTTGATAGACACCTGAGCTCCCTTATGGAGGTGTGAGCAGCTTCCATTACTAGGACCTCCCAGAGAGCTGATGACTTTGTGATTCAACTTCACTAGTAACCAGTCACCTTCAGGTGACTCATTCAGGACTCATGCCTTGGTCTCATGTGCTATTAATCCAGGTCAGCACAGGCTGAGTCTCCTATCTGTTTTCAACTCGGTCTGTAAAATATATATCCCAGCACAGAGACATGCTGTCCAACACTACTTTTGGCATAGCAGATTCAACCTAGAAGGTAAGGGATGCACAGAAAAGCTTAATTCATAACATTTCTCTCCAGAAACAGAACTCACCTTTGCTAGTGAGAGGTCATCTCATATTTCTGCAGATTAGAGCATTTCAACACCAGAAAGTTTTCAAAGCCCTGGCAGCAAAGAAGAGAAACTGAAAACCTTGCACATTTCCCAGTGCTTTGCCCTGTAGCACTCAGCTTAATCACCTCTGCAGCAAGACTTGAGCAAATGACAGCTTAATACTAACATACAGCCTGGTACAGCAGCAATAGGTCAGGAAATTCTTTGAGCTCAGAGTGATCTGTGATCATAAGAACATCCCACAAACAGAGCAATCCCTAGGAAATGCCTAAAATCAGATGATCTCTGAACAATCCAAGGTGTTTGTCACCTGGTTGTGCTAAATCTGGGAGAAGACATTTCCATTATTGATGTTTTAGCCCTCAGTATTGCTGAGAGTTATTCAGTACTTCTCAAGTCCTCACACAACACTAAAACATAACGAAAATGCTAAACATGAATCTCTCTCTTGTTGCAGAGAATCATTGAGAGCCCATGTGTTGAAGGTCTCCTCCAGACCCTGCTTTCTACCGACACTCAAGAAGACTCTCTTCATTATGTGACATCTTGCCTTGCTGAACTAGCAAAGCAAGGTAGGGAAGCAACCCCACCATAAATGGCTTAATCTGAGAACTGTACCTATCCTTTATTAATCCTAATAGGAGATGAAGCGCAGGTGGACATACAGCCCAGGTCTTTCCCTTTAAATTCACTGGGAGTTTTGCTGTAAGCTTCAAGAAGAGCAAGATCCAACTTGCTGGCAGGACACATGGGCTCCATTGTTTGCACTTTTTTCTGTTGAACTGCTTAGAATTTTTATTGAAAATTCTTTGTCCTGAATTTTACTGCCATACAGGGCCTGTCTACTTTTCTTTGTAACGTCGCCCAGTTTCTCTGGCTAAATTAATTTCACAATAGCAGAAACTAATATAAGAAGAGAAAAAGGCTAAAATACAAAGTGGCTCTTTCTCTTTAAAATTTTTGCACATAGATTTTATAAGAGATCCCAAATTAGCACCAGTGGAAGGTACAGCACTCCTCATGGCAGAAAGGATCAGTGTAAATTTTCCCAGCCTGCCCCAGCATTGGCTATTGTCTGTCAAACATTTCATCTTATGTATCTGGTGTAACTGCCATGCAACTGGTGACATGTCACATTTAATTTTGCAAGAGGTGCCCAGCAGCTGCTGGACAGACTGAGCCCACTAGGCAATAGCAGATCTCATACATAAAGTGATTCATTCTTTCAGAACACAAACCCAACAAAATAAAAATCCACCAGCCTTTCTGTGAATCAAATCCATGGCCCTACCTTACTGAGAGCATAACCTCAGAACGTGGTCCTTTTTTACAACCTAAACATACTTATTGCACAAGTTCAGCACGCACTTAGCTTCTCCAGATGCATGAAGGATTTCCTATTTAGGCAGTATTGTTTCTGCTAGACCTCTCACCTTTATTTCTTCAACACCGGAGTTTCTGTTTACAGACTACTCTCTTGTCTTTCTGTCTTCCAGAAGGAGCCACGTTATGCATGGTCCAACGGATGGATGAACCCTTGACAAAGTGCTTGGTGAGACTGGCTAGCCAAGTGGAACATACTGAGCCATCCTTTCAAGCTGCCTCCATCATCCAGCACTTGATAGGTCATGGTAACTGTCACACAGCATTAACTGTGCTTTCAAAGAGATTTATGGCTGTCTGGAATGAAATGAGCCTTTTCCCAAAGGAGTGAACTGTCAGGCACCGAACAACCTTTAACATTCCTATAGCATCCTCCATCTGGTCTCTACAAATTTATTAGCCTAAAAGCACCTACAGTCACCCTTGAAATACACATAAAACAGTGCTTGAGTGCACGAGAAAGCCCAGGGATGAAAACGGACCATAAAGATCTGATTCAGGTGTTTGTTGCCTGCTTCAAGCACTACCATTCTGCAGGGCTAGTCTGCAGCCAGTGCTGTGGTCCTTAAAAAACAACTTAAGCAGGGAGGTGGGAGACCATAAAGTACTCCTTACCAAGGGAAAGATGAGAACGTGTTTCAGACGAGTCATTGTTGAATCTTTCTGTTTGAGTCTCCTTCTCAGCATATACAATGTGATGGCATTCCCCACAGATAGGAGCAGAGGTTGGTAGAGACAATTTCAATGGGGTGGTTGTGTTCCAGAATTTTAGATCACCTCTGCTCCCTGACAAGCAAGAGGAAAGCATCTTGCTGAACCAAACGCTGCTGTTGTAATTCTAGACTAGATTAGCAGGAGTGGTGAAGCAAAGTGACTTTTAAGAATGTAGCCTATATTTTTTTAAATTTCAGTGAGAAAGAATTAGAAGAGCATTATTTTTACCTGCAGAAAACAAACAGCTTTATGCTTAATATATTTGTCCCATGCAGCTGAGAACCTTTAAGACTCACAAGGAAAAAGGTGTTCAGATGATTCTTGCCACATTCTCTAGAAAAGCATGGTTAGATTTTAATCCTTAGATGTGAGAGAAACTGAAGTCGATCATGAGTCTCCAATAAGGAAAAATGCAAACCTGTTTCAATTCTACCATCAAGGATTTGCAACAGAGCAGACTCTTAAGTAGTGAATAGAGTCCAACAGCATAATCGCTTCATGGATCGGTTAGCATGACCAGCTGATCAGTCCGTAAATCAGCATGCACCTTGCACAAGGACCAGCTCCCTAGCACAGCAGCCCACTCAGCATTTTATTTACCTCAAGATTCAGCGATACCGTCAGAGGCTGTAGTACATGGAAGTCCTTTGCCATTCTTTGCAGTAGCGTTGCTTGTAGGTGAAGTCGGACGAGTCATTAATGACCTTAAATGTTGTTACAAGAATCAGTTTTCAAAGTGTTTTAAAGGCTCCTATTGATCTCCAGTGGTTCTCCCATTTATGCAGAAAAAATGATGCTTTTGTTGAAGAGTCACACCAGAGAAATTCAGGCCTACCTCAAGAATTTTCTTACTCACCAAGAGATTCGCTTTCAGCAGCTGGGCATCTCTACGTTCTGCAGACTGCGAGAAGGTATGTCCTTCCTGCTGGGCTGAGGCCCCGGGGTGCTGCCAGACACTGCCTGCTCCTATCAGCAGCGAACAGGCACTGCTCTGTCAGAGAAATGACAATGCCAGGCAACTTCCTCTGGGGACTAGCTCCGCTCACTTAAAAGGAATGGAATAATCTCAAGGGTAGCTGTTACCTCACGTGTTTTTAAATAATTAAGGATATTTTATGATAAAGGCAGGGGGTTTCTTTGTTTGTTTGCTTGTTTTAAAACTAAAGGCTTTCTGACCAGCGGGGAAACAGGACTTCAGGTACAGATGGTTTTATCTAATATAAGAATGTTTGGCACTAGATGCAGCCTAAAGGCTTTTCAAATATGATTTTAGTTTATTTTGATAGAGCAAGCAAACAAGCAAATCGCATGATGAGCTAGTATTAAAGCTGGGAAGTCTCATGTCTTTTTAATATTTTAAATTCTGTTGATTTTTTTCTATTTTTGATAAGGGTTTTTTTGTTTTAGGTAGAAGTTGAGTACAGATGAGAGTTATAATATGGTAATAAATGTATATAGTGTGTATCTTCACATATATAGAGCCAGAGCCAAGACCCTGCTACATCCTGATATGCACCTATTGCAGAAGGCTGAATATGGCAACTGAGCTTTAGACACCTGGATCAGGAGAATTTAGCAGCAGACAATATTGTATGGTCATAGGGATGAAAACTGAATTAGTATCTGCTTTGCATGGTAGTAGAATATTGTTCTAACTTCTCTATACTTTACACTGTAGTAAGAACCATCAACAGTATCTAACCTGAAATAGAAGCTTTCTAAGCATCTACATTAAAATACAGGGAAAAAACAGCAGGTTGCCTAACACTTGTTTTTCCTCTTCAGATCCAGAATTTTCATTAGCATTCAGAAAAAGCCAAATGGCCAAACTCCTTGAACAAGTTCGTCAACAAACAGAAGAAACTCAAGAGCTCCTTAGGGCAGCTATTTGCCACGAAGACAGTTAATATTTAAGCTGCATGGTTTATGAAAACTTACCAGATCCAAGAGCCTGAACTTTCAGAGAAGCCAATTCTTTTCATTGGTTCCTGTAGTTAAAGTTTTCCTGCTAGTTACAGTTTCATCATACAAAAGAGATGTTCCGATAACAAGAATCGGAGCAGGTCAAAAAACAATCCCTTGAACACTTTGGCTGGCTGCTTAAGTGTACTGGAGGACTACAGCTACCTTCCTCCCAACTGTTTGGAAAACATCTGTTATGCTTGGGTAATCTTTCATGGTTTGTTTTTAGTTTCCTCACCTCCCCCTCCAAAAAACTAGGGCTGTATTCATAAGGTTTTATTCACATAACAGGCTGATTCTACTGAAGAGGCATCTCTCAAGAACACAGGTTCCTCTGCATTCATCTTTATTTTATTTCTCTTCCATGTCCCTTATTTCAGAGCACACTCCAGGAACTTGACTTTAGAAAATAACTGAATTAACACATACTGTAAAGGTAGCAAACTACTAACAGGTTACTACAGGAAGTAACTGCTGAGGGACAACTCAGAGAAAATGCAAGAAATTTGTAAGAAACAAGAGTAGGGCAAGCCTTAAGGCTGATCCTTGCATACACTGTAGGCACTACTCACCAGCAGAAAAGCAAAGACACACTGAGGCAGGTAAATGTTGGATAGAGCGTGTTCAGAATATAGCAGCTACCATGAAAGATTTGGGTGAGATGTGTTTGAATACAGAAATCTGTGTTCTGCAAAGGGTAAATTATTTCCAAAGGTACTTGCAACAGGGGGAAAGTGAACAAAGCTGGCAAAATTAGGAATTGATTTTAAATTTTGATATTGATATTTCATTTTAAAAGGACTTAAAGAACAAAAAAAAGTAGTTGTATGTTTAAATTCAACTAATTTTCTTGCATGTATACATGATACCGAACAACCTCCCCTCCCCTCCAGAGGCAGAGTCTGTCTCACAGACCTTTTAGCAAATCAAAACAGTATTTTTCAGGAAAAAATTGTAGCACAGAGCCTTGAAAGTATGGGGCACTAGTTTTTTAATGTAGGTTTTAATTTGTAAGAGAATAGTAATCTAATAATAATAATCATCATCATCATCTATTATAATCCAATTCCACCTTTGATCGATACACTTGTTTTTAAATACAAGAATCTGGCTGGAGCTTCATGTTGAACTGGCTGGAATACTGAAATTTTGGAACCACTCTTCTGGGAAACATCTGCTCCCAGGTAGCAGAGTTTCTTATAAAAACATGTCAGAAGAGTTTCCTGTGTTTTGAGGTACTTCTGACCATGGTATAACTCGTACATGCATGTAGAGCTTTAGAGAAATTAAAAAAAAAAAAAATTATTCTGTTATAACTAAGAGTTCAACATTGCATTTTACTGTGGCCCAAATCTCTAAGGTTAGTTTTGGTGCTTGGGAGCGGCATTTCTGCTAATGATTCCTTTTAATAACTGCAAGTTCTCTCCAATAGTACTGTTTAAAAAAAGTCCAACTAAAAACACACTCAAAAGCCTCTCTGCAGTGCAGTAAAAAGGCCTGTTAAAGAACAGGGCAGACAGAGATTTCAGATAAAGCAGTTCTAAAGCATTTTCAATATTCATGTGTGACAGAAATTTTCTTTTGAAATCTCATGTGAAAGACCCATGTGCTTAGCTGTGGGCAGTTGGGCTTATTAAAACAGAGGACTACAAAGAGCTGAATGACACAGCTAGGAACAAAACCAGAAAATCTCAAACTTCAGGCCACCTCCTTGGGTGACTTTAGATCGTTTCCCAAAAAGAAAATCAGTGCAATATTAAGCAATGGCATTAGAATCTGTCTGTTTTTCTTAGGTATTTAATTGCAAACAATACTTTAAGGTCCTAGCAAGAAGGAAAACAACAAAGCGTTCTTCATCAGGAATGAGGAGATGAGACAAGCAAAGCTAATGGTGAACAGCCCAGTAGTTGTGAATGTACTGAACTAAACTCACTGAACGTCATCCCTGTAAGCATTTATGTTGTGCTGTTAAGACATAAGCAAGGAGCTGAGTCTTTCCAAAGCACACTCTAGCTGCTGCGAAAGGTTACTACTCCTTAACTTCAGAGTAGCCATCTGTGGCTTCTACAGTTGCTAGCTCTACCTCACCAAGTAGTTAAGTGTTGCCTCTGACAGGACAAACAAAAACCATTGCAATAGCAGGCAAAGGAGCTGGCCTTCACTCGATACCGTATTTTATTATCAAGAACATTCAACAGAAAAACTATTTTTCCATGCATTTAAAGTTGCTTAACCCAAAACTTAAAATTTCAATTCATTTTTTTTAGTGGAGGTTTTTTTTTTGATTCATACACCTAATTCTACTGCCAGTTCCTCAGCTTTTAGTTTGTATGTGGGGCCCTTGAAATGGAGGAAAATTTCTCTCTCATTTGAAGCAAACCTGTAATGAATACAGTTATAAATTTTTACTGCAGTCTGGTTAGGAAAAAAAAAAAAAAAAAACCAAACCACCACACATGAGAAATGAAGCAGGCTCTTTATCTCTGTGCTGCAAACAGTGAAACAAGTGTTCTGAAGTCTCACAAAACCTGATCAGCATAATTTAAACCTGAGCCTAAATGAATCCTCAAACTTAAAACTGAAGCTAAATCTTACTGGCTATTTCTTTGCTCTGTTTCTAGCTGTAAGTGACCCTGTACTGATTTTCTAGTAAAGAGATTAAAGGAAACCTGAAGAAAAGTTTTAAGCAGACCAGCAGTAGCAAGAAGAGTTTTCCATCACAGATTGACTCCTGTTTCAAGTATGCAAGAAAAATGAAAATATAAATAGAAGTAAATATTTCAAACAAGTTTTATTTGGTACTTACATGCTATATATAGGTTTAAAGAAAAACTACATATTTTGGACACTATTGTGGCTGTGTACATGGAAAACTAAAGAAAGCAAGAAAAGGAACCCAATTTATTTTACTGTGTCGCAAGCTGCTATTGAAAACATTCTCACTGAATGGCTGTTTTTTCCCTTCCATATACATTCTGGCAGATGAAGTCTCTTTTCCATTGCATTTCCATTGCTTTTATCCCATCTCCTGTACAAGATGAACACTTGGCAGCAGCAGAAAGTCACTTCTTCAAAAACGCTTCAGCTTTTGTCTCAGAGGATTTCTTCTGCTAGCAGACTTTCTGCACAGCTTCCTAGAGGCCTAGCTCAGCGCTCACTAAAGGCAAGTGCAGGAATCTTAATGGTACATTCTCTGGTAGCATGAAGTGAAACCCCATAAGCCTCCATTTCCACTAGCCAAGGATCTCCTTACCGACTTCAGTGAGCAATGCATCAAGCCCTGGTTGGTGCTTCAAACTCAAATACCTAGAGTGAGCCCTGCCTGTAACAGCATTGTTTATCAAAGCACAAAAAGGTGCAAGATTTTACAGTTCTGTCCAATAGCAACCAAAAGTGAGGGATGGAACAATGACAGTAGAAATCAGCATCAAACTAAAGAGAAAGCAGCCTGCATTGCTCCTCTTATCACTCAAACTGCACTGCTTTATAAAAACCACACACTACATAAAAAAGACAATGACCGTTTTCCATTTGCTCTGAAACGAGCAAAACCAAGAAATCCCTAGACCTGCTTCATCATCCAAAAATCAAATATCTCAGGTTTCACACAGTCTTCAATAGTCTGATAAGGCAAAGTCTTCCATCACTGGGAAAAGCAGCAATTTACAGGACTCAGAACAAGGTACTTCCTTGCGTGTGTGCGCACGTGTGTGTGCGCATATGCGTACACATCTTTTATAGTATTGTGAACATGGATGTAACTAAAAAAAAAATCAAGTTTGCAGTATCATTTTACCACATTTTTCTAATTTATTCAATTAAACGATTAATTTCTGTACTGAACAAAATTCATAAATACATCATCTAGGAGAACATTAGGTTTTCCTCTTGTCCATGAAAAAATAATGCTTTCAAATTTTCACATTTTAAAACCTGCCTTATTTTGTGTTTTTAGAGAAAATGCAAGATCATAGTGACATCTCAATTTACAGAATGTCCCTGTAGGAATTACATTTACAAGAACCTGATACAGAAGCCTATACTTTGCCCCCATAATTAGAGTTCTCTGCAATAATATTTAAACCAACAGGTTTAAATAAAACACCCCATTAACTCTACTTGTAGAGCAATGAGGTATTTATTTTTCAAGTATTAGAACCGCAAAGTGTAGAAGATTCTTTGCCAATTTTACAATTATGCCTTTTAAACCAACACCCACCTTTTCAGAAAAAGAATCAGTCCCACCACCCATATCAGCCCATTGCTTTCAGATTCCAGTGTCTTGTGTCTTAAGGAATGCAGAAATATCCATTTACTAACAGAAAAAGCTTGTTGGAAAAAGCCATATTAAGTAATGCATGTGAAGCATGATTTTTCTAGTGATGAAAGCTATTAGAAAGGTGATCCAAGTCTATTCCCATCATTTCTTCTGCTGGTTTTACTAAAGTCCTTCCAAAAAAGATATTCAATAAATCTTTAAAAAACTGGAGAGAAAAAATAAAACACTCCTTCATAGCATGGAAGAAACTCCACTGACTGCAGAGATGCTCATATCACCTTTGGTTCTTCAGAAGAAACAATCAGATCACTTCTACAACAGAAGGCATCAAAAATGACAGGTCAGCAAAGAGTGACAATGCTTACTTCAAAATGCTATGTATTTATGCAATTATTTTATTGTAAGATTATTTTCCTTACATTTTCTAGCCACAGAAAAAGAAAATGGTAGTCCAATTTAATTTGCTAAATTAGTATTTGTTTACCTACCATCCTTTAAAAGTTGTGATGCAATTCAGAAAGATCTAGTGTGCTGCAAACCACTTGATGAGGGAAAGACATCCAGAATTTTACAGAAAAGGTAGGTACCAGCTCCCCTTCTGCATGTGCGTATCAGATATTGCACTTGCAGAACTGGAACGTGGTTGCTGATCATAAGCTAGGAACAGCAGTTGTCACTTATCATTTCTGTTTGAAAGCACAGGGCAAACATTTTCAAGCAACTTCAAATGGCAGAAAGTGCAGTGTAACTGAGAAGCCCCCCCTCAAAGAAAAGATAAGGCCTCACCATAATTTGCACAGCATCTGTATGTACTTGGCATGCATAGCTTTACAAAGTGGAGATATGCTCCTTTCCCCAAATAATATGGGGTTTAAAAATGCTTAAATTAATCAACTTATAGCAATTAAAAGCTCTAGGTCCTCTGTCAATTACAACACATTACAAATGTCAATGAACCAAGGTGAACCTACCTGCTGTTTGATGTGTTTGAACACTATCTACCTGAGGCAAGAGGGTCCCCTTATCTTCAAAGGCTAGAATTGGATTCAAAGGAATTTCAGGACTATTGCTTCCATCATTGTTCATGGCATCCAGCCGGGATGGCTTAGAACCAATAGGCAGGTTTATGATCTCTTCAAAGTTATCATTCTGCATAGATGTTCCATTTTCGTTTGCATTTTTCTCTGGATTGAGATTGCTGAAAGAGAAACATAAGTATTTCCTCATATGCCTCACCTAGAACAGAAATTTAGTCCTCCTCAAAGCAGTATTACAAATGGAAGAAGAGTCTGCATTAATTCTGAGCATTCTTTTAGCCAGTAAAAACAGAACTATGCTTCTACCACAGTAGAAAACCTGTTTTTGCAGCCAAGTACTAGACATGCCTTCCCTCAATCACATGGGATAGTTGTTACGTGTGGCTACACAACACGCAGAACTATAGAGAGCTTTATGGACACTGCAGTTCTGAGAAGCGACTGCAATGGGAAGCAGAAAGAAACCCCCTGCAGCAGCACCACTGCTATCTTGAGCCACCCACCTAATGCAATTTGCAGCCTCTTAACATTTTTTTCACCTCTCATAACCTTTGCCATACCCTTCCTCTTATTGCAAATCAATGTAATTGCCCTTAGGTAAGATCACTGGCATTTTTGTTATTTCTTGGATCACCTCCTGCCTCCAGTTTTGGAGCAGCCTCTTCTACCTGCCACCGATCCAGAGAAAAAACTCCCTTACTAAAGCAGTTCTCCTTTCAGTCCCTCCTCCCCTACAAGTTCTTAGGGCTTATTCCCAAGGCACAACCCAGCTCTGCACCCCTCCCATTGATCATGCCCAAGCCAAAGGGAACCCCTCCCAGCATCCCTCATGGCAAGGAGCTCATTCTTCTTCCATCTCCCACTTGACAGAGATGCCTTATGAGCAAGCTCCTGTACTTCTCCCCCAGTGAGAAGCAGTACAAGGACAGACACTCTCCAGTTACACATACTCTCCTGAGAAGACACATGATCATGTCTCAGAGTCCTGCCCCTCCCCTCCCAACCCTTTTATTAGGCACCCTATCATCAAATCCTGCTGTCTTTGCAGACAGCATGCACTATCTTGCCAGAGGGGAGAAACTAAGGTGCTACTTAAGTGAACAGGATGACAGTAATGGGACCATAAGCTTCTCAAGAAAGAGCAAGTACTCAACTGACACTCAAAAATCATGTGAACTTTCACAGGTGCTTTTTAAGGCCCTCAACAGTTAGATCCTGGCTATCTTGGGTACCTACTCCCTATTCAGACCACATCACGACTGTTCAAGCTTGTTTGGAAATGCTTCAGCCACAAAGGCTCAGATGCAATTTTCCTAGACTGAAACTAGGCTATCAATTTCCTCAGGCCATTTCTGAGCAGGTGGCTTGGTTTCACAGGCTAATTTTCTCCTGACAGGACATTTACTAGTCTTAAAAAAACTGCTTGTAATTGGCATATGGTTTCATTCGCTGGCTTCTATGGTTGTCCAACTCTTCACAAACAATTACAGAATTGTTTTACAGTACTTCCCAAGAGAAAGAAAATAATTATTGCTCTTTTGAAAGTGGCAATGTTTTATCCAAAGCCCAGATTTCCTGTGAGAACGATGTGCTGGTTTCCATATCAAGTCTTTCCCAGTTTTTCAGACCATCACCAGTTCTTTTTCAGAAAGGCACCCCCCTTTTTTCATCTGTGGATATGCTGAGCAAATTTCAGAGTGAAAAATACGTTTTGCTGCACTAAGTTTGAGAGCAGACACAGAAACCCTGCTGGCTGCCTGGGAGAGGTCACAAGTCACATCACCCTTTCGTGCTAGAGGTCCGCATCTGTAAGATGAGGAGCAGAATCTGTGAGATGCTTTGGGACTAATAAAACCTGCTTTGTAATGTACAGTTATTAGGTTATTATTCACTATAATATCCTATTACTTATTTCATCCCCATCTACTGCCAATAACCTTACCAGAGCTAGGATAACATGGCAAGTTTGATGGATGGGGTAAGAAACAGGCAGGAAGAGAGCAACTGCCTATTCATATAAATTAAAACAGCATAGTACGTCAAGTGTTCATACAATGAAGAAGCCTCCTGCTTCTGCAAACATATTAATTTTTCTATCCAATTGATCAGGTGACTTCAAAGATAAAGAGGTCTTCATATTTATTTGTCATTGCACTGTCAGTATTACACACCGAGTGTGATGGGTTAACCCTGGCTGGACGCCAGGTGCCCACCAAAGCCGTTCTATCACTCCCCCTCCTTCTCAGCTGGACAGGGGAGAGAAAATATAACAAAGAGCTTGTGGGTTGAGATAAGGACAGGAGAGATCACTCACCAATTACCGTCACGGGCAAAACAGACTCAGTTTGGGGAAAAATTAACTCGATTTATTACAAATCAACCGGAGTAGGGTAATGAGAAATAAAACCAAATCTCAGAACACCTTCCCTCCACCCCTCCCTTCTTCCCGGGCACAACTTCACTCCCGGATTCTCTACCACCCCCCCAGCGGCAGAGGGGGACGGGGATGGGGTTTACGGTCAGTTCATCACACGTTATTTTCTGCCGCTTCATCCTCCTCAGGGGGAGGACTCATCACACTCTTCCCCTGCTCCAGCGTGGGGTCCCACCCATGGGAGACAGTCCTCCACAAACTTCTCCAACGTGGGTCCTTCCCACGGGCTGCAGTTCTTCACGAACTGCTCCAGCATGGGTCCTTTCCACAGTGTGCAGTCCTTCAGGCACAGACTGCTCCAGCGTGGGTCCCCCACGGGGTCACAAGTCCTGCCAGAAAACCTGCTCCGTGGGCTCCTCTCTCCACAGATCCACAGGTCCTGCCAGGAGCCTGCTCCAGTGCAGGGTTCCCACGGGGTCACAGCCTCCTTCGGGCACCCACCTGCTCCGGCGTGGGGTCCTCCCTGGGCTGCAGGTGGATATCTGCTATACTGTGGACCTCCATGGACTGCAGGGGGACAGCCTGCCTCACCATGGTCTTCACCACGGGCTGCAGGGGAATCTCTGCTCCGGCACCTGGAGCATCTCCTCCCCCTCCTTCTTCACTGACCTTGGTGTCTGCAGGGTTGTTTCTCTCACATGTTCTCACTCCTCTCTCCGGCTGCCGTTTTTCCTCCGTCCCAACTTTTTTCCTTCTTAAAAATGTTATCACAGAGGCGTTACCACTATCGCTGATTGGCTCGGCCTTGGCCGGCGGCGGGTCCATCTTAGAGCCGGCTGGTATGGGCTCTCTCGAACACAGGGGAAGCTTCCAGCAGCTTCTTACAGAAGCCACCCCTGTAACCCCCCCCCCGCTACCAAAACCTTGCCACACAAAGCCAATACACTGAGTTAGACCAGGATTCACAGACTTGAACAATGTCTTCTGAGACACAGGAGTCTATACAATCACAAAGGGGGTACAGAAGAGGAAACCACAACTATGAATCTTCTAAATTTTATGCTATAAAATCTTCTCTATTTCCTGCTATTTGCTCCACCAAATTACTAGGGGAGCAAATTTAGAAGAAACAAAGGGAAAAATGGAACTGTGGAATTAATTTCCACTGGACATCTTGGAGGCCATAAGCTCAAAAGGAGATTAGACAAATTCCTAGGAGATTGGTATACCCTCCAGCTTCTGGTAATTAGCAGCTTAGGGACTACTTGAGCTTGTGGTTGCATTTGGACCACAATGCTTAGTAACCCTTCATTGACCAGAGGATTTCCTGGTACTTACCTTTTTTCCTTTGCACTCTCTCCCCAGGTGACTGCTACAGGCCATTAAAGCAAAGAACACACAAAAGTAATGGATTTTTGACCTGCTACAGCTGCTCTTACTGTCTTATGTTACATTCTTAGCGATGTCTCAGTGTCCAATGCAACACCGGAGATAGCCTTTTCAGACATACTATATTGCAGAAAGAACTGGATAATTTTGGCATTCTAAGATATGCTTAAGTGTGCTTGTAGCAAGACACCTACGTAATAAATAAAAAAAAAAAAGAAAAAAAGTTGCCCGAGTTGTTCAGAGTGCATTTCCAAATGTAACAGTCTTGCAAGCATCTGAAGGACAGCTTCATGGCAGCTAAAAAGCATCTGTGCAGCTTCACATTTTGATCTGGACACATCAATATTGACAAGACAGACTGGAGGAAGTTGAGAGAAGAGCAGCTAATTTAATTAAAGGAACTGGAACATCCAAAAAGTGAAAAACTACTGAAAATTACATCTGATTTAGATAATTTTAGTCAAAGCTCTGCGTAAACATAATCTATATTTAAAGAGAGTAAAGAAGAAAGAAAGAAGGCCAGAACTTAGTATGTCTGTTTCTGATCATCCATGGGAAATCAACACCAAATAAGAAAAAAATAAAATAAAATACTGATCTGTACACCTTTGGAAAGTGCCAAAATATTTCCACAGCTGCTATTCCTGATCTGAAGGACAATGTCAGTTGCCTCATTTATTTACATGATTTTAGCAGAGGTGTCACAGGGAGACATTAACAGCAAAACAGACCCCAGACTTCTGGATGATTTAAATAAAGCAGTGTTTATTTTTAATCTGCTGAGACAGCAGCACTGAAGTCAGCCAGCAATGAGGAGCTGGAGGCCTACAGATGAAGAGCTGGAGGCCTAAAAATGAGGAGCTGGAGGTCTAAAAAAGGAAAGGTAGTGCTGTCCTGGTTTCAGCTGGGACAGTTAATTGTCTTCCTAGTAGCTGGTACAGTGCAATGTTTTGAGTTCGGTATAAGAAGAATGTTGATAACACACTGATGTTTTCAGTTGTTGCTAAGTAATGTTTAGTCTAAAGTCAAGGATTTTTCAGCTTCTCATGCCCAGCCAGGAAGAAGGCTGGAGGGGCACAAGAAGTTGGCACAGGACACAGCCAGGGCACCTGACCCAAACTGGCCAACGGGCTATTCCATACCATGGGACGTCCCATCTAGTATAGGAACTGGGGAGCGGGGCGGGGGGGAATTGCCGCTGGGGGACTAACTGGCCCGTGGTGAGCAATTGCATTGTGCATCATTTGTATATTCCAGTCCTTTTATTATTACTGTTGTCATTAGTGTTATCATTATCATTAGTAGTTTCTTCTTTTCTGTTCTATTAAAGCGTTCTTATGTCAACCCACGAGTTTTACTTCTTTTCCCGATTTTCTCCCCCATCCCACTGGGTGGGGGGGAGTGAGTGAGCGGCTGCGTGGTGTTTAGTTGCTGGCTGGGGTTAAACCACGACATGCTACAGCAAATTTCAAGTGGGCTATCCCACAGACTGAGCAATGAACACTGCGTAAGAATTTGAACCCAGTAACATTCTTTTCCAGGACAAGATATTGAGGCAGCACCGCATCTGTGTATTTCTAAAGACTGGTTATTTAATCTACCCAGACCCAGGTCCCTTTATACAGGACAGAGACACACAGATGAGGTGAACTGCTCCCACTGAGGCCCATTGCAAGCATTTATAGAAAGCAGCACAGAAAAAAAATGGAATTACAGGATAAGTATCATAAGGAAAATACTTACAACATAAACCACTGCACTGAAATAACTTTCTGAGAGGTAGCAGACAGGATCTAATTTAGGCAAAGAATTAGAAAGTGGAAAACAAACAAAAATCTGCAAGTGGGAGATGGATTAGGCAGCTGTACTGGTTATCCACCTCCAACTTCTATCATTGTGCCTCTTCCAGGACTCTACTGCTCAGTAAAGGAAGAAAAAATTAGAATCTTGAAAAAAACATGTTGGAATCTTTTATAATTTACAAAAAATTTGAAAATACTTCAACATTATATCTTATTTTCACATGACTGTTTAAAATTCATTTTTCCATTTATTGGAAAAAAAAAAAACCAAACCAAACCCCAGAATCTAGCCAGAAGTTAAAATGCCATTAATAATATTGTAGTATCTGTGAACTACCAGTTTTCTTGGTAATTCTAGATACTTTACTATCTAACTGGAAAAATTTCCATGGTATGCTCCATTTAAAAAAAATATTTAGTGTTGTCCTTTCTATTGTACTACACCTGGATGAGAAATGTCTTCATTTAAGTTCAATTGTGAGTCTTCTCACCACAGACTTACAGGTCAGATAAGGTCATTCCCTGCCCCACCCCCCAATAATAATTCACTGTTCTTTATTAACATTCGAGCATTAAGTTGCTTAACCAAATTTACTTGTGGAAAAGACACTCGGGGCAAGCATAGGTGGCAAAATAGAACCGTTGCAGCACCACTTAAAACTACATACCACAAAAATCATGTTCATGTTCAGACACGTCATTTTAACTCGGACAACTATGTAAAAAGAAATTGTTTCTATGAACTGAGAATTCACGTAAGATCTGTTTGAAAAAACTTGAGTGCTGACATGGTAAACCAGCTCAATTCCCAAGCAAATATATCTGGGTTTTTTTTTCATGATGCAAAGTGAAGAAGCTTTAAGCCTAAGGAAAATTGATTAACGTTCATTTGCTTAAACACACAGGAGTAAGCATACCAATAAAAATTTTGAGAAACTATTAGGTGGGGTAGGTGATGGCACCAATCTATCACCTGCAATAAACGTTTATTAATAAAACTAAGAATTGTTGACAATAGATATACAGCAAACAATGCAGCAGATCACAGCATTTTCATTAGGGTTTATGAAGATCAATTGTCTTGAAAAGCTAATGAAGTTCCAGTACAAGATCTGCACTGCTGATCAAAAGCAGCAACAGAGAATGGTGAAGTATTGAAATCAATTGCCTTCACTCTGCCAGAATTCTTTTAATTTTTCTCAGTTGCGCTATACTCACGACCATGGAAGCAAGCATGCTATTTCCAACTGAATCCCAGCCACAGAGCTGACACAGGGTGGACGACATGATGGGGAGGAATAGGGATGAAGGTTCAGCACAGTAAGCAGTCAGGCAACTTCCTATTATGCCTCAGAGTAGAACACCTTATCTTCACACAAACCTGTAGTAGCTTTCCAAGTCAGCCTCCTTCAACACTACTGGTGCAAGGGACAGAGCACCTGCATTGTCTGGGGAGTGACCTCAGCTACAGGTATTCTGACCCCAAATACAGCCATTCTGGGTTTGGTCACTGAACACTGACCGCCAGTTCTGTTCAAAGACACGCACACATTCAGGCTAGACCCCAGTGCTGTACAAAATAGACCCACCAACACTTAAACTTCTGTCCTAGACCCAGTGAAACTTCCCACACTTCCTACACTGTAGTAGGAGAATGAGACTGACTTTTGCTCTAGGCCTGAAGAAGACTTCTCTCTTTCACTCTCTTCTCTTGCCCATACAAGAACATGCCACAAGTCTGCCAGGCAAAGTCTTTTTAAGTTCTGGTCAGAAATCTGAGCTATCTTGCCCTTAAAACACGCTCAAGCCTTTTCCAGACAAAAGCCAAATCTTTCTTGGGGCTGGAGTGAGGTGCTCACACAAGAGACCATCTCCACCCTGTTACCCTGTTGCTGTTGTGTGTGCTATACTATCAGGTGTACCCAGATGCCAGACAACCACAGCACATGAGATGCAGTAGCAGTGGTGTTGGCACCTGTGGTTCTACCACGTGATAAAAATCTGTGCTGCTATCTATTCCTTACAACAGTTTTTCAGGCTGCCTGGGCTAAGCTTACACCAGGATGCTACCAAGAGCTTCAGCCTTTGCCCTCCCAGTGAGTGTGGATGTACCTCTGAAGTAGAGGGTCCCTCCACATCCCAACCTGGCATACCAGTTTCCCCTTCCACAGCCTTATACACACTTCCTACTTTTGTTGCTATTCTTCAGTCTCATTTATTCATTCTTCACCTCAGCCGTTCGGAGGTTCCTTCCACATAATGCTACAGGACAGCATTCATTAGCATGGCACATTTTATATTACAAACATCAAGGTGCATATAAGGCTGGGAGTGATTAACATTTAATAGCTGCCCGAGACAATTATGAGGCAGCTCTGTGCAGCTCATCCAATGCAGTTCAGTGCTCAGTGTCACTGACAGAACTTCTCTCAGCAGGAGCATCCTTGTCAGCATGACAGCAGGCTAAGATCCCCCAGGCATATGGAAGGACCAAGTGAGGGCAAATTCCCCCTTCAATTAGTGCCAATCACTCCCTGAAGCATACCGCCCATTACAGGCTGCGTGATGGCTTCCCACATCCAAGTTTTCCATGCATATTCTGGCACTAACTGCATAAAATATGAAAGGACTAAGGGATTATTTGGCTTTCTGCATTACTAAAATTGAAATAACTGACAGCTCATGCTTATGTAACAGATTTCACTTGGCTCAACACTGAGGTTTCAAGCATTTCAGTGATTTCTCAAAGTCTGAGTGAGACTTGCTTCATGGCTACAGAGTGCTCCCAATGTTAAATATCTGCCTCCCCAAATTCTCCTTACAGATGACAGAGGGTTTTTGTTAAAATGCAAAGCCAAATGAGTAGTTTTGTATTTCACATTAGGGACTTTTGCTTAGTAAGCAAAACTTGCTAATACTTCAAGCAGTTCAGAAATCAAAACATCTAGGCTGAAAGCACTGTGTTCATTATTCCAATCACAAAACTAGCACTGCATATCCAGAGTGGTTTTTATGAAGCTTAATTTATGAAAAGGAACAGAAAAAATTGGCCCTTTCCACTAAGTTTCAATTTATGTAATAATTGCTAGCAAACAACACGTTCCAAACACTGCAAAGAATGTGCTGTATTTTTACAAAATTGGTCCCTATCAGTTGGCAAAAATGGGCTACTGCTAAGTGAAAGATGATAATGTTATTTTCTGAACACAGGAAAATATAAACAGAACACAAGGCGGATTGAACAGCTGTCTCTTATTTAGTTTATGAACACATGGATCTGAAAATAATTTATTACTCTAGTAACCCTCATCCTCTAAACACCCTCCAATACTTAGCAGTGTTGTTACCTGTCCATATTTACTGGGGGTTGATGTGAAACAATCACGCGCGAGCAGGTGACGGGTTTCCCGTTGTGCGGAGATTGCATTGCATGCTGAAGCTGAGGTCCTCCTGCAGGTTCCAAGGGAGATGCAGGACTGGTTATGACTAGAGAGAGAAAACAGGTTTTCATAAAACCAAACAACATCATCTACCTGCAGATTAGGATGAAACGTTTCCTACAAAAGACAGCACAGCCAAGGCAAGCTACAGTTTTAAAAAATGGAGTTCCCAACACCCCTCCTTTCCCCACCCCACCTCCTTTGTCAAGTTTTTGGGCACACAAGCCTTGTTTCAGGTCCAAAGTAAATGCCAGAGATTTCAAAGCTATAGCTTTACGGACAAGAATAAACGTTTTACAATGATATACACAATTCCAACACATAAGCCAGTGGTCAAAATAGGCTGATATCTGACAGAATATTATGCTGGCACTTTTCAAGCAGCAATAGAAAATGGAATAGGAGAGCACTGGGATATCATCAGTTCCATACACTGCTATTTCTTGGTTCCTGTTTTGATTTCTGACTGTAACCCAAAAGGAAATCAAGAGGAAAAAATCTCCATGGGAAGGATACTTCTTTCAACAAGTACCAAATCCTACTATAAAATGCTGTAGAGAGCAACATAAAATTAGAATATCCTTGTGTCTCATCCAAAAACAATATGATAGATGTTACTGGCCTGCTTCAGGATGTTCTTTTAAAGTACAACTACAGCCTTCTGCATTGTGTTTGCAGTCACACTAATTCACATAGAGCTCAGTAAAAGGAAGCAATTGTACCCCACCCATACTAGCATCTGTTATGATAATCACAAGGACAATTTAGTATTTGTTTCTTTTCACTGTATAAATAATTAAACTTGGTAAGCAACTCCCTCTCATTAAACACCAATGTGACTAAGTTGCTAAACCAGCTAACTCATTTAGTAATGGCTAGCTAACTACCTATATGGAAACACTAAATAATGTTTGCTAAGACTTCAGTTATACTCCTCTCATAGTTTTCTTTACTGCAATTAGTGTACCAAGTTTCAGAATTTTATCTCATTGTGCTTAGCAGGCATTTATTCACCTGTTTTGCTCAGGGCACAGTTAAACACAATACCTGCTTCTCCAGTAATATCTGCCTTTGATATATGTCCATTTTGCTGGTCATTGGGTTTCTACAAAGGAAGCACAGTTTTGTAAATTAAAAATGTCACTGAAGAAATGAAGCATGCCCAATATTTACATATTAAGTAGCAGCACTGACCTTATCTACCGCTTCTACACGCCTAGTTCTCTTCATGATCTCCTCAAGCCTCTACAATGAAATGTAAAGGGGTTAAATAATGTTTGCTGGCATTAATTTAAAAATATCTCTCCCAAACCACAACTGCTTGTCATTTATCAGTTGCATCTGTTTATTGTAAAAAGATGAATTATTTATTACTGTTGGCAATAGTCCTTTCACTTTCACGTCAGGCTACACAGATGAGGACCACAGCTTTTCTGAGGGCATATTTATATCATAGATAACTTTCTACAGCTGAGGTGGAAGCAAAGTGCTAAGGCAAAACAAATTACGGTTTCTCTGCATGTACTGAGTTACCTTCTTCCTTTCCAAGCGCTCTTGCTCTTCTCTTTGGAAATGCTTTTCACGTTCTAATCGAATCCGCTCTGCCTCTTCCCGCAGGCGAGCTTCCTCTTCTTTCTGCATTGATGGTAAAAGAAAAAGAAGTGAGAAATAATTTACTGTTTAAGGACAGATTTACACCGATATCTGCTTAACTATGCATATCTACAACACCCTGAAAAGACACTTTTGGGGTTTACAAGTCACCAACAATATTTTCAGACCGAATTGCACATTTCTTGATTAATCTCCATGTTTTGCATAGCATTAAGAGATGCGTAACTAAACAATAGACATCATATTTGGTTCTGTGCCTCTTCTGGGGCATGTGCATGAAAGCACACCAGATGACAAATAAGAAATACATTTCCTAACCTTCAGCATTAAAACAGCAGCCAGGAAAGTATTAAAGAGATTCACGTTTTGAGTGGTGGATGTTTTTGAGAGTCAAACAAAAGCAGTAGAACGTTTTATTTGGCCAACAGAGTCATCACTTAATGAGACCAAGGACAAACAGCCACAGGTACATTTGTACAAGCTTTCCATTCCTGCTCTTTTAATTAAATATAAGATTTGTTTGGAATATACTGTAGAGAGGCCTTGCTCCCCAACAGAGACAGTGCTGTATGACGGAACTGCTACAACAGTTCATTCGTTACACCTGTAACATCAAAAAAAAAAACTTGGCCATGTGCTATCTCTGAGTGCTAAACTGGGGATGTACCTCAGTTTAGCATTTCAAAGAAAGCAGCGTACATCTTCTGAAAAAGAAAATTGCAATTTCTAAGCTGTATTCACTAATACAATTCTTGAAACATTTATTTCGGAAGCATACATTTAATTATATACCAGAAGAAAAAAACCTAACATCTATAAGGCAGATTGAAGTGCTGAATTTTGGGGGCAAGAAAGCGCATGCAAAAAGTAAAAGCACATGTGAGAAGAGAAGAATCCTATCCAGAATGCTTACCACAGCCTCTCCTGAAGTTGGTAAACCAACATTATGCCCATCAAAAATGACAGCACTTGAAAAATTGTATTTTGATTTATTTACTGTTATGTCTTTTGAGTAGCTGCTCTGATTTCAGGAGGACTGCACCAGGTGAAGGTTCTCCTTGGCTTGATTAAAGTGATCAAAACATACCCCTTCCCACTAGCCCCACAAAAAAGTAATATTGGTCATAGGATTAGAACTCAGCAGTGCTGTCTCCAACACTCTAAATAGTTATTTTGGCATCTAGACTTTCTATAACTGTGACGACAAAGAGCTCTCTGGTATAATACCATTCATTAAAACCCCCCAATACAACTCTTATTGATTTTTTCATCTTGATTTATCAGGAACAGGAAAAGATTTGTTCTAAATAAATAAATTCTACAGGGAAAAAACCAGAACAAAACTCAACTCCCTCCCACATGTTTTTGTCAAGAAGATATATCCTTACTCTTTGAACCACTCTATGGTATGAACTCTGCCCCAACCATATTCACTTTATATATAGCACTTAAATTTTAGATATCCCTCTAATCTAGGTGCTGCATAAGAGTGTTGCTTCATCCACTTCATTGCCAACTCAACTGGCACAGAAATTCCAGGAGGGGAGCATACTTGTTTCTGAACGCGCTCCAGCTCTTCTTTCTCTTTCTGTTCTCTCTCTTCTGCCTGTCGGCGCAGCCGTTCTTCCTTTTCCTGCTCCTCCTCTGCTTCCTTTCGTTTTTTTTCTGCTTCCTGTCTGCGAGCTTCTTCCTCTTCTCGGCGAGCTCTTTCTTCAGCTATCCTCTGTGACAGCTCCTCCTTCTTTTGCCTGCAATCATGAAACAAGCATAAGAAAAATAAGAAAAAAAAAAAGGAGGGGAAAAACCCAAATCACCAGATTCCTGACCCAAAACACCAGCACTGCAGAACAGCTGGATAATGGTTGCACTGCTGTCTCATTCAGAAGTTGCCTGTTCTGCTTCCAGCAGGGGCCAAAGGTGAAGCTCTATGGAACATAAAAATCTTTGCAAGGTAATACCAGTAATTCTCCAGCATATGCCTGGCTTTCACTGATCTATGACTCGTGTACTTTCTGAATCAGAAACAGTATCATTGACTTTAATACATCTTGCAAAACACTTCTTTCTGTAATTTCATTTAATCATACTTTGAAATAGTATACATTTTTGGCACCCATCGTATCTTGTGGCAATGACTCCTGAATTTAAAAAAAGTATCTAATTCTGCTGATCTTTGAACGTTATCTCCTAACCTCACTTAATGCCCCCTCATCCTTGTATTATGGGAGTGAATAACTTTCCCCCTTCACCTTTGATGTTACCCAAATTATTCAGGACTTTGTAGCTTATCATATCCCCACTCAGAAGTAGAGGGCAGATGGTCTTCCCAGCTGAAGAATCCTCACCTGTTTAGTAGATTTTCATATGGGAGCTGTTCTATACTTGTGATCATCCTTGATGTCTGTCTGCACTTATTTTCCTAGTTTTACTGATTTTACTGTCTCAAAAATGTAAAACTCAACATTCAAGACATGGATTCACCTTGGATAGTTCAGAATGACATTTTCATTTTGTTCTCCTTTTCTAGTAACTCGAAACAGTTCATTTATTTCATTGACCATGACTCACCTGATACTTTCATATACTCAACTCCAAACAAGATCTCTTCCCTCAGAAATAATTAGCGCAGAGACCACCACCACCACATGAGTTAAGTTAGGGTTATTTCCTTATACGCATTCCTTCATGCTTAGCAGTATTGCAATTCAGCTTCCATTTTTTATCTCAGCAATATAAGATATGTCTGAAACTCTTCACAACTGCTTTATCTCACTGAATACCAGCATTATCTCACTGGCCACAATGCCTTTCAAGTTCATTTATGAAGGCACTGCACAGAGACTGAAAACTCCTTTCACTGTGAAAGCTGATTATTCTTTACCTTTTGTTTTCAATCTTTCAGTCTTAGTATTTATTCACCATATTAGTCTTACGCCACAGAGGCTTCTTTTCTTTACAACCCTTTTTGAGAGGCACCATCTCGTGAGCCTTTTAGAAAGCCAGGCTATTTTAACTGGCTCTGCCTTGTTCCTATGTTCAGCAATGTTGTTGAAGAACTCCAACAAATTCCAGAGGCATGGCATCCCTCTAAAAAGGTGCTCAACTTGTGTTATAGCCACAGTCATAAGTATCCAGATGGGCTACTCATTTGCTAGTAGGAAAATGAGACACAACATCAATTACCTTCCAAAACCGTTGAGAGTCTTGATTTTAAATGAAAAAACAAAGAGTTTTGTCACAGCTGTTGGACACCTAAACACCACCCATAGTAGAGATCTTGCAATTCAAAGTAAGACATTGTGCCAGTCACAAAGTTGAAAGCTGTGCAGTTCTCTAGCTGGAATAAACAAGTATAGCTTTGTAAATCTCTGAGGAAGCAATGAACCACTACAGCAAGGATCTGCTCTCTCCTCCTGTCCTATTTTAAAGCACTATTTGGGATAAGTTTTAACCTTACAGATCTGCTTAGGTATATATTGCACCTACGAAAAACCCCAACAGGAAAATTCGTTTTTCAGGGAGGAACTCGTGCCTCCTGCACTTCAGTACTGTGCTTCATATATCACAATATAACAACAGAATATACACAAGAAGCTGCTAGGAGGCTATCACCTTTCAAGCTCTTCTCTCTCCTTCCTTTCTTGCTCCTCCCGTTCCCGCTGCTCACGGGCAAGGCGCCTCTTCTCAGTCAGCAGCCTTGTTGCTTCTTCAGGGTCAGTCGTACCCGCAGAGGTCTTTGTGGGGGCTGGGGGCGGAGAAAGAGCTGGTGGAGCAGTAGGTAGGGATGGGCTGGCTACTGAAACAGATGGGAAGGAAAACTAGTTTGTACAGACACAGTAAGCCAAGATGGCACTCTCTTGAAAGGAACAGAAACTAGTTTCAAATACTCTGGAAAATATTTTCAAGCTTACGTAGTTTTAGAAATGATTCAGAGGAGGAGGAAATTTCTAGATGCTAGGGGTTCATATTCCTTAAGGGAAGTTTTGTTTTTACAGGATATGTGAAAGCAGCTGCAGTTGAAAGGTTAAGCCAACTTTTCTGTCAGAAGAATAAATAGTGACAGGTGCTCAACAGGAGTTATGCTGACTCAGCAAGTCCCTACCATCACATTTCTTAAGTTTGCCCAGTGCCATTCAGAAAGCAGAAATGAAACATTGCGATACTATATTTTCTTCTGTCTGATAGTCTACATCTGAAGAGCAGAGCCAGACTTTTTGGTGATAGGCCAGTCACTTCTGGTGAGTTGGTGATCTCAAACATCAACTGACTGAAGTGATCTGCAATAAGGGTAGGACACAAACTATCATCAAGTTTGCAGTTACTCCAAACCTGAGGCAACTCGTGGGACCAGAACGCAGCTTCTGAACAAGCTTTGCCACTATTGGTGAACTATGGCTTGTGTTCAAATCTTAATAGTGTCTTCATATAAATTCTTTATCCAGGACCAGCTTTGGCCACTTGGTAGGGAAGGTGTTACAGGTTTTTCTCAAGTAAAACACTTGTTCACATTTCTTTAAGTTTGCCTGGCATTCTCTAGCATAGGTACAGAGCACCTCAACTGTGCTTTTCCTCTAGAGGCCAGGGACCGTGACCAACACACAAGCTAACTGAAGGAAGCATTCCCAGGGCAATCACATCCAGTAACACAGACAAACACGGGTAGGGAAGACTTTGAACTGTCAGTGGAATCAGATTCTGATCCTGGGAAGATACATGTAAAATAAATCATCAGAAACAGCCAGGAGATGATTTTAAATCTACATTTCTAACTACCCTTTGGGATGTTACAGCATTTTCCTCACCTCACTAACAACTTCCAAGAGGGGTTTCCTCCCCAATTCCCCCCTCCTACACCTCATCATGTATACAAACACAAATTCAGCTGCTTTCTTTGTGCTGAATGCTCACATCTGCTGACACCTCTGCTCTTTTCCTCTGTCAAGTAAAAACTATGCAAGTGTTTCTATAACTGCCTCAGGGCTTTCACCTTGAATTCAAGTAATACATGTACACCAGTAATTTAAAGAGTGCCAGGGCCTGTTCTCTAGTCCTGAGGTGAGCTGGCACAGTTTAGCCTCAGCCAGAGCACTATTCTCTCACGTTACCAAAACAGGTATTCAGTCCACCCCTAGGAAACAGTCCAGGCCTGGGCTAACCTCCAAGATGTAGCTGTGAACTCAGAAAATTCTGGGATGATCAAATATAAAAAGCTAAGTAATTTGATCACTCTAAAGCTTGGGAGCCCTTTAGAGCTATGCTCTTAGTAGCCTTGGGGACAGAAGGTTTGAAAATGTGGGGCTGCAATTACAACCTAGACCAGAAACATAACCGAAAGCCTCTAGTAATAGTTAAACAGTATAAATGACAGAGCTCCTGCACCTCAGCCCTTTTTAATTTACTAACATGGACCAAGGCAGGGCTGTCACTCCTGAAGAGAGCACAGCTTTGTGCTGCTTGGGGCTCACTTCTTGCCTCAGGTGCTGAAGCTGGCAGCATAACAAGTAGCCTGTTTGATGCGCACCTGCCCTGCTGTCAGAAAAGATGACAACAGATTGCACAGGCACACCCAAAATACCTTTAAAACTTCATTGGTATTAGTAAAGTCATGTGAGTTTTGCCTGCAAAAGCTCGAACAGCTCCATCAGTGACCATTACCTGTTGACCTCCTGGCTCCTGTGACTACAGAGCTAGCAGGTAGCTGAGCCAGACAGGTTAAAGGCCAGTGCAGTTAACTGGCAGAAATCGGCTATGTTCGCCTGCAACACAGACCTAGGAGAATCAGCAATGTCCCTCTAGCCCCAAATGCTGCACTTGCCCCTCTCTAGATTCCTGCATTCAACCAGTGGCCCTGTTTTGGCCACTGGTCTTCCATCTGCAGTACAAAGCCTGTCCTCTAACCTCACATGTAAAATGCTTAGCCTAAGGTCTCAATCTTTGGTCCCAACTACCACTTCCTCTGGCTTTGGCAAAAGACATCCAATTTGAAGTGCTGCTCACCACTTGGACTATAGTATCCTTCTCTTTGGCCCCTCTCCGCTACCTGTTTCTTTGCTGTGAATACAAACTACTTCACTTTTGAATATCTTTATCACACATAACCTGTTTCGATACTAAGTGACCTTGTCACATACTCAATATTGACTGACTCTGCAAAGAAGTCGAGCCTCTCTTCCTCCTGAGCTAAACAGCCAAACAAGCCTGACGATGTTTCTCTGGTCTGCACCTTGTACCTCGGAACTACAACTTGTAAACATTTGTAAAGTCTTCTCAGTGGTGTCCCTGAAATTCTTTTAAAAGGAAGCTTTCTCCTTAAAAGGAAGCAGGCAAAAGGTTATCAGAAGAGTAGTGAAAACCCATGCTAACATGGCAATTATCTCATATCTTCTTTACATGCCCATGGCCAACAGATGCGTCCATTTATTGCTGTAAATCTCTAGCTTTTCATGGGGTTGCACCTTGTGTGGTAGGACCTGGGTATCAGACTGGAACTACTGTAACAAAACTTAATAGAACAAAAGAAATCAATTCACATCAGCTTGTCTCGCAGAAGAACAACCCCCAACTAAACATCTTGCAGTTAAAAGCAAGATTATTAATACTTAAAACTGTTTTCTGAAGGACAATCACAGGGGAATCTATGAATTTTAAGTTCAGAATCCTAAGCAGCCTATCCTGGTAATCCCAGTGGTCACAATGGCCATTCTATCCCATCTGCGAAACAGACAGTTTATGCCATATTTACAATAGACTAAAGCGTCTGCTAGAACAAACCTACATTTTTCATTTTCAGATTTACCTTTTGCCCTTCCTACATTTTATGATCATTATCTTATTTTGCATGTACATCCTTTTCTGCCTTGCTGCTTTTCAGGGTTGGTGTGGTTTGGTGCGAGGGTTTTTTGTTTGTTTGTTGGGTAATTTTTTTTTTTTTTTAAATAACTCATTTTGCCTGAAAAATTCTGCCTTTACTCTTCTCCTTGGTTCTCCTCTGCATTCCACTTTATCCTGCTAATATCTCCCATGATGTGGTACTCTTGCAATATTATAGGTAAGATGGTAGTGTTATCAGCACAACTGTACTGAGTGTCTAGCAGAGCTGGACATTCGCACTGCTCACACTACCTTATGTGGTAGCTTACTGTACCATTAGTCTTCAGATCATTATTATTCTACTTCAACAGTTTGAAAAGAAGCTGTGAGAAGAGGGCTGTGAAGCCACACTGTGCAAGACAGGTCTGCATGTTGCTTTGACTGTTACAGACAGGAGGGCTTCAACCTGTTTACACTTTCCTCATAACGAACATACATCTGCAAAAACATTTTAAGAATTTAGATTAACATTTGATAGAAAACTACTGAAAGCTATGTTGTTTCAGAGAAAGGGAGGGAAGAACATAAGAGACTCTCAGACATTCCTTAACCTAAAGGAGGGTCTCTCCTTACCTTGAGTGAGATCTGCCTGGACAGCAAGCTCTTCCCGACTTGCAGATTCTCCAGCACCTACTGAAGTTCCTTTACTCTCTTCTGTCCTCTCCTCATTGGCCTTTTCAGCCTCCTTTTCTGGTCTTTTCTTCTCACTCTCTGGTTTGACCTCTTTTTTGACTGGCCGGATGTTGCCAGGAGAAGGAGGACGTGCCTGAGTAGAGGGAACTTTGGAGGAACCAGGTGGGGAAGTTATCTGCTTGGGTGTGCCAGGCAAAAAAGGCAAAGACTTTGATGCATGCCTGTGTAACCAAAGAGTGACAATCACTATCAAACATGCTCTGCTAGACACCACTTACATATCACTTCTACAACTACAATAGCTAAAATTAAAACAACTTCTCTATTTCTCTGCTATCAAGCAGGACTGCTGGAGCAACTGATTAGCTTTCATGCAAAATGCTTGTCTTCGCAGCTCTCCAGATATGTGAGCATTGAGCCCAGCCAAGAGGGAAGAAACTGGGTATCTTCCTCCTCCTTCCCCTTCCTCAAAGCAGTAGTAATATTTTTCTAAGAGCAGGACTGTCTTTCCTTTGTTGCAGAGAGAAAACATCTACATCACGAAATAAGTTTGCACTTTTTCACATTTAATAGAACAATCAGAGCTGCCTATAGCTTAACCTCCGGCTAAGCATGTACTTGGCTTACCAAACTGGAGAGGGAGCTGGTGATCTAGCTTTGGGGTTGGAAGAAAAATGACCTCCTTTAAAGCTAGCTGAGAAGCTGGATGACAAATGGTCTCTCTCCTTTTCTTTTTTGTCAGTCTACGATTCAGCAAACAAAAAGACAAAGTCAAGCCAAAGTTCACACGGCTAAAGAAAGCAAAGCAAGCTCAGTTAAGGATGAGGGGTTGGGGGGCTTAGAAAAAGCAGTGCTGAGTCAGTAGTTTCTACAGCCTGTTTAACAAGTTCATTAATATAGCCCCTGTAATCTGACACCATCTTTGTCCGTAAATATGCATATGACAACAAGAATCCTTATTCATGTTCTCTACTATCCTAAGCCGTAGTAGTGGGCTAATTTGCAGAGGCTCATTTTTACACAGGCAAAAAATTACCTTTTAAGGTTTGATCTTTGCCAATTGCCACAGAGTACCTTCCACTACTCCCCATAAACCCAGGATTTCATTTGAAGAAAGAGCAAAACACTCCCCCCAACTCCCCTAGGCTCACACTTAGACACAGTTCCTACATAGCACAAGCTTTTTGCTTTCATGCTTGTACGTGAACGCCACAGATGTCCTCAAAGCCCTCACACACAGTACAACAGTTACCCTATTCTTTTTTTCTTGGATGCTTTCACAGCACATACTTTTTTTGCCATTGATTCTTATACATCATAGCAATTTCCTCTTTTTCCTTCTTTATTTCTCATGCTAGGATTTTATTTTAAAAAATATTTCTGTTATAGCTCCGGTTTGTATTAATAGAACTATTGGTTTAAAGAAATAAATCAGAATTTAGACACTTATATACTTCATTTAACTATAGATGAAAAACTTCAGGGTTTTGGAATAATGAGCTCAGACTCTGGGAGTCTGAAGAAAGGCAATAACGGAGAGTACACTGAGCTGCAACTCAGCGAACGTGGTGCAGAGGGGCTGCTACTCATCACCTTGGCTGGGGCTTAAGCACAATCCCTGCAGCATGTGTACCACACTGCTTTAGAACCACACTAGCTGAGAGCTCTGCAATGCTCATCTCCTGAACTGAAAACCAGGTTAACAACTGGAAAAGAAAGACTGAAAACAACTTCATGAATGCATAAATCCTTGGTTTATCTTCATAAATCCAAGAGGGTTTTTTTAGTAATTATGGTTAATATTTGTTGTTTTAAATTGTCCAAAACATAACTTAATATGTAGCAACAGGTGGTCTCAGTCCTGAAGTCATTACTCAAGCCAGCTCTTTGGCAGTTTAATTTATCAGATATCTACTGATTAATATGATAATCAGCTGAGTTATTAAAGCATACAGATCCAGAGTAAATGCATTCCAATGAACAAGAATTTTGGCTCACTAAGCAATAATCTATATTGGATCTACTTTATTAGTCTTGAAAACAGAACATCAGAAAATTTTTCTTAATGAAGTAAAAACTCAATTCCTACAAAAGTTTACAGAAGAATAAAAGATTCTCCACACCATACAGGCTACTGAAAACAGGTCTTAACTCAGTCATTTTGTATTAACAACATTTTAAAATTGCCTCCTCTACCAAAATGTACCAACGTTTCTTCTTTTTAATTAAAAAAAAAACCCAAACCCCCAAACAAACCAAACAAACCAAAACCCAAACCACTTGCAATGAGAAAGACCCAAGAGGTGTTAAACTGATAGCCCCTGAGATTGCAACACACTATGCGCACACTATGAGATTTTTCTGCAGATAGATCCCGGTGCTGTACCTTAACTTAAACTTCAGTATACTACCATCTGCCTGAAAGATTAAGTATGAGCTATGATGCACGAGACTTTCATTAACACTGCTTCCAACAAGGATGTCAGTAGCAGCACTGCCTCTTGACATTTTGCCCATCAAGCCAAATGAAAATGCAAACACCTCTGACACAATCATTTGCAGAGATGACTCCACTCTTCTCACACTCTAAACAAACTCAGGCTGTAGAGTACAAGGAAAAATATAACTGCTCTAATTCAGCAAATGATACCTGAACTGGAGCCGACTGTATCCCGTTGGCTTGGAGCACAGTCAACATGAATTCAGTCTGCCTGTATCATACTGTTCTGATTTTCCCTGAAAGCTCAGATCAGTCACAGTAGTGCTACCAAATCATTCAGAATGAACAGGTGATCTGTGGGAAGCCTCGCTTACAAACCATGCTCCTAAACCAACCCTTTCCTTCTCAACAAGGAAGAGTTTACTAGCATGGTCTCCTAAGAAAGTAAAGCTGAAGTGACAGTGCTCTGTATGCTTATGTATATAGACATGTGTGAGTGCATGCCTTCCCCCCTCTTTATCCCAGATACCCAGCTGAATTTGCTAGAGGCCTCAGAAGATACAAAATTCTACAGGCTTTGTGAAAACAGGTTGCTGGGAAAAACAGATTCACCACTGAGGGAAAAGCTGCAACACCAGCTTGGGCCTTAAAATTCAGCAAAGAATCCACATGAGAAAAGGGCACACACACTGTGACTGCCTCTTTACCTCATGAGAGCAAAAGCATCCACTCTGCAAACATGGGTGTTTGGAAAACGGGTGTTTTTCCGCATGGATTCTTAGGTGCGTAATCAGGCCAGGTCACCACATTACGTGGTATGTTTCACTTAAAATCCAGCCAACTATGAAACAAATTGGAGGGGGTGGGGACAGCGCAAAGGGGAGGATCAGACTTAGTCAGGCATTCTTGCAACTGTTCCTGTCCTAACAAGCAATGCAATCAGGTGGTCATGGCATGAGACACTAGTTTACATACAACTGGCATGCTTACCCCTGCAAGATGCGTTGCTCTCCTACGTCCAACAGCATCAGTAGAGGCATAAAGTTTTGCTTGGTCTCCTGGATTCCTACAGTTCATGGCCTTGTAGGACAGAGGACTGATGGGGCTGCAAGATGCTGAACGGGGACAAATGGGGATAACTACGGTGTTGGTTGGTTTTGTTATTTATTAATTTTAATTACAGAGCAGCATTGGAGAATTGACAGAGGAAAGCCAGCAGGAACAGAAACAACCGAGAAAGACAGAAGAGAAAGAAGGTATTAATACACAGAGGAATGACTAATTCTCAAGTCAGAACCATCATTTGATACATTAGCTTGGCCACATGTATAGTAATGATACAATTTCAATACGCATTCATGTACTTTTCCATTTGTAAACTAATAATTTCTTTTACATAAATTAAGAAATATGCCACATAACTGGGTAATAGAAAGTAACAATATTTTTCTCTTAAGTTTTTATACAACTGGTGGTTCTGAAAAAGCAGTGGACGCAATGACTAGTCTGACTGATTAGCTTAGTACATGCATTGACGTGAGTTTCGATTACATTTGGAATAGAAAACAATCAAACTAAAATCAGAATGCCTATTAATTGGTCTTAGAAGTGGAGGAAAATAAAAGGAGACATACACACAAAGATCAAAACACATTAACAATACAAAACTGTTTCACCTAGGAAATCAATGAAATTTCTGTCTACAATTTTTAGCAAGTATTGTGTTTTTAAAAGTCCCTCTTCAGGAATATTTGAAGCCCATCCATTTAAGAACTTTTAATATTTCTTGATAATGGTAGAATAACAGCTGACTCAAACACATTCTCGACAGCAAACTATTTTACACATTACAAAAAGCAGGCTAACAACAACAAATCAACTTGGAAATTAATATTTGTTTGAGTAACCAGGATGGCAGTTTTTGTTGGTTTGCACACAAAGACTGTTACCAAAAGATCTCCTGCCAAAGGCAGATTGTCAGATATATGGTGTTCTGATTACACATTCAAAAAGAATTTTAACACTGCAAAACTTATCATGGAGAACTTCTTGCAGCAAAGTATTCCTGGACTTTCTCTTGATTTAACTGAAGGAGAAGACTGGGGAAAACTATGTTATTACTGCGGAGTTTTATTTGTCTGCTCCTATTTGTCTTTCCTGGTCATTTAATATAATCTTAGCATAATTATTATTCAGGATGTTACCTGATGGAAAAGTAGAGCTTCTATATGGTATCTTCCCTATCTTTTCTTTTCTTTTCTTTTTTTAAAGTAAAAGAGAATTACATCCTCAGTTTCCTTGGTAAAAAACCCCAACATTTCTTGCCTGTAGATCCCTCTCTGAGCACACTTGAAAGAATGCAGTTCCACATACAATTAATTCTTCCAGTCTTACAACAGTACAGCTGCTGTTACAGGAAAAGCTCATAGACATAACAGTACTAACGCTGCAAATTCTCCTGCACTGAGAGATTAACATTATGAATAAAGAGAGTCTCATGTAAGTGTTACAGCAACAGCACTCATGCTTACATTATCATTTATAGGGATTTATGCTTAATGAGGTATTATGACTGACTTAAAAAATAAACAAATAAAAATTGAGAAACAAGAAAACAGGGGCTGTTTTTGTTTTTGTTTGGTTGAGTGTATCCAAACCAGATAGGAAGCCATGGCACAACTTATGTTTTAAACAGCTTACAATTTGTGTGGTTCCCACCCTCTATGAATCAATTCTCTTGCTGCATGGCAATTATCTGAAGTTACCATCAAGGATGACATCATAAGTATTAAAAGACAAGCAGTTCATTTTCATTTGCAAAGTTGCCAAACAATGCTTTAGGAAGCACTCCCAGTGAATCCTGTACCAACAGGATTACATCTATTCAGAGGAGCTTTTGGAGAGTTATTTAAAAAACATTTTGGTTTTGGAGGGTTATTTAAAAAGATCCAGACATACTCTTATGCTGGATGTCCCTAATAGCTCACTTAAAATTTAAGGGCATGAATCCATATTTAATTCGATTTTGATTTTTTACATTGTAATTTATATTTACAGCCAAAGGGCAGGGTAATTTTCTAGGGAATAATGACAGGCTGGGATGAGCTGAATGCTCAGAGCACAGCTGTGAGCCATTACCACCACCTGATCATTAATCTCCAGGAAGTGTCCTGCATGAAGGGACTGCAGTTATCGCTCCTAGAGAATAATACCTGGAAAACAATGAGCAGATGGATTATTCTTCTGGGTGGTACAGTTCCAGTTAACATAGGGAAAGCATTTCAGGGAATTACCTCAGACTGATGACTGATAAATCAGTCATTCCTGCTATTTGCAATCCTTCTCAATATTCCACTCAGTTTAGAGCTTATTGTGCAGTACAAACAATAGCAGTCACAAAAAAATCTTCACGCCTGCTCCAGTAGAGTAACCACTTACAAAATTAAGACACTGCTTTCTCAACTATTCCCTAACGACAAGCTGAATTTCCAATATCATGCCTGGTAGATGACACTAAGTATTCATTTTACAAACTGTTGTTTGTGAAGAGTGAAAAAGGATTCTGTACTTGTTAATTCCACTGTTTGTAAAATATCATCCACATTTTCGCTCCTACAGCACTACCCCTGTGGAAATGCACTGCAGCCTAATTAGTTATAAGAGTTCTTAAGTGAAAGCTTTTTAAAATCTTTTAATCTTAGCAGATCTCTATTCCTTCTTACCTTGTACGTCCTTTTATTAGAATTAAAATCCTGTCCATATCAGACAGGAAAAGACCTGCCTAGACTTAAACATTCAGCATGTGCAGCAATATACTATTGCAATGGTAAAGTCCGCAGTGCATGATCATAAAGCATCCCATGATAAAAGAAGAGGCAGCTGTCACCTGCCTAAAATACATGATAAGCAAATATGTCCTGGTTGTCCTTAGACTACAGTTTTGCCTGAGCTTTAAGTTACGACCTAGCAATATTTTCACATTTCTGCAGGTTAATTTTCCCCTCAGTAAGTACATCAGAGAGTTGTTCTGGGGTTGGCAGAGAACTTTACTATTATCATAACCTCACTAAACCTGCACATTTAACTTTATATGTATTAAATCCACTGCAACCAGGGCCCATCTTTCTACAAGTCTAACTTCTTCCACGTGGGAAGTGCCCCGGTAGAGAGTGAAACTGTTCTTTGCAGCAAGCAGCTCACAGCCTTAGCAGTGGGTGTGCTGAATCAGCTTTCTACAACATTGTGCGCATTTCCTTAAACGGCCACAGACAGCGTGACATTGTTGTCCTGCGTGCGTTGTATTCATTTATTGCACCAATAAAGAGGCAAAAGAAATTAAGAAAGAGGTCGTGGGAGAAAGAGAAAGAGGCATAGCAAACAACTGTACAAACAAGCTTTCATGCGGTCACACGATGTAATTGTGGACATTCAAGCTCATTCTGGGATGCTACCGTACACTCGTAATTAGATCAATAACTTCACAACATCCCACAGGGAATCTGGAAAAATAAGTGGCTGAGACACAAAGCCTCTGTTCTTATAGGTTTACCTGCATCTCCAGACAATGCAGCTGTGCTTTTACTTCGGGCCAGGAATGAGTGAGTGGGCGTCAGGAGCCTGCTAACGATGCTGCTCTCCCATGGACTAAGCTGTAGACGCCGAGCTGAATGTACACCATACAAGCAAGATGTTAGATCAAACGCTTCACAAATAACTACATGTTGCAGAAGTATTAGTATTATCTCCTCACTACTACCATGAAAATCTTGAAACTGTTCTTCAGAGATCAAAAGCATACAATCATTCAGTGTTTCTTACTCCATTTTAGTAGAGGAATTCGTAAAGGAACACATATATCTGAACATTTAATTTGTGTTACTGCCTGTGGCATTATGGCAAATTTATCAAACTAATACTGATATTTTACACATATGCCACATTCTCTATTAGGGATGACAGGGTAACTTCTGTACTAGGAGAGCCATTGCCACTCCTAAATATAGACTTTGACAGAGACGTTTGTGTCCCAAACTCTTTCTACACATAAGGTATATAGTCTTCTAGTTACAAAAAAGAGCAATTACTACAACACCTTCCAAAGTCTGCCAGCCTCAATAGAAGAAACAAAGAAGGTTGCTTACTGCTATACAGAGAATTGTGGCACAGAGAGGTTTTATCAAAGCATCGCAAAAGGATACAATGCACCTCAAATGCAGATACCAAGCTCAGCAGCTACAGTTGTCTCAGTAGTATGTGAAGTCACAGAATACGGTAAATACATTTGACTATTAATTCTGTCAAAAAATCCTGCTAATGGCAATTTTCAATTTAGAACAGTAACAAGAGCCAACGTTTTGCATTGTTAGTCTATTTTGAAAACACACCTGGCTGCAATCACTTCCCTGCCTTGCTTTTCCCAATATTGCCTAATGCAAATTTAGCTTGTCAATATATTCATTTTGCCTTGTAAAATTTCTTTACTTTTTTTAAAAATACTATTTAAACATTGATCATGGTGAAGCAGTAACCAATAGAGCCCTACAAGTTATTTTTTATATTGAACTAGATCTTTGATACTCTGATGCAACAGATTGTATTATAATGAGCATCACAAAACAAAACATTCAACTAGTTCCCATAGTAGTTCATTATAATAAGCTTACACCATAGCAATAATCTTGATGTTGCAAGTGAAATCAGGTCTTCTTACATCTCAGCATTCATTGGCCTTAGTTTGGTGTTTACGACAACAAGACTGCAGCTTGAATTTATGAGGCTTAGTCTCTAAAACATTCATTGAAGTGACTGGCTGTAATAAACTTGAGAGTAATTTGCATTTTTAAAGGTAGAGATCCATCACTTTTAATAGCCATAAACTCTGAATCTGTCTTTAATCTACTCCATGCTGAGCCCCATGAAAAGAGGGGCTGATCTCAATCTCATCCTATGAAAATATAATTGCCTAATCCGCCCTCAGTGCTGTTTTTCACTTCTCAAATTGCTCCCCTAAATTCTGCTAACTCAATAAGGGGCATTACTATAGAAATATAGGACTCTCAAACACAGCAGGCTCTGTGGATAAGTATCCTTACACAATATGCTACTGCCAGAGCTCTTTGTGATTAATGGTTCCATTCAGCATTGGTACATATTATACCGAGACACAAAATACCCTACAGAGACCTCCATTACAGCAGACACATTATCATTAAGCTTGTAATTTAACAATGAAGAAAAATCACAGAACTACCATTAAGCTGGATGCAATAATGGTAAAATCTTTGCTTCCTTTTTTCTTCAGGCACCATGCTCAGTATGATCACTGTTTAAAGCTACTGTTGCAAGACAACATTCTGCTTTGTGGTCTCAGGTTTTACTAGGTGAGGCTCACAGGCATGAGTATGGACGAGTCTAGAGAAACTCTTCTACTGTAGTTTAACACAAAGATCATGCAACTTCAGAAAGCAGTCCCTGAAATTTTAGGCAAATAAATCAGCACTGTGTATACTATCAATTTCTTGGTGTTTATCTGTACAACTACATAAGTAGTAGTAAAGTAAATGTCACAATGTAATATGGCCCTGTGAGCCAGCCACAGACCTTACATGTGAGGCCCCAGACATGAAGTAGTCTAAAGAGGACACAGCTAAGAGACTGATGACTTAGAACACTAAATTGTGATGTCACACCTATCCCATGTCACTTGCTCTAAGGGTGAGCATGATTTAATTCTCTTTTCTCTTTGCCCCTAACACAGGGGAGCTTATATCCACATCACCTACTGGAAGCAATCGTGTGCCCACAGCATCTAACTAACAGCACTGAGCCAGCAGATATGCACCAACAGTGAGCTTAGAGAGACCAACAAAAACTCTCTTCTCCGTATAAGCAACAGGCCTGATTCAGAGGTGTCAAAATAGTTTTAGCCAGGAGCTTCAAGTGAAGTCTCCCTAAATCTCCAAAATGGGTTTAGATCAGAGTTCTTAAATACACTTTGGCTTTGTGGGTCAAGGTCATCACATACTGAATTTTCCAAATGCACATCTCCCTGAAAGCATGATATCTTACACTTCCAATACATATTCAAACCGTTATTAGCATCACCATTAAGCTAGAACAGCTAAATAAACTTTTGCCCACTGAGTTCCAAGTACAAGAGTATTAACACCTATATACATCAAACAACTTATCTTTGGTGTCCAATTCACACTGAAGCAAACTGAATACAAAACAAAGAGCATCCCAAAATAATATCAACTTTAAGACAATGAGGTCAGGTTTTTTTCTTGCTCTTTTTGTTTTTAATGCCTTAGGGTGATGTTTTCAAGATTTAGTCCTTCAAACCATCTGACAGACAAGGCGAAACATTATTTTTTGTTCTCATGCTGTGTTAGGCTATCACCTGTAGGGCTGTTTGCTCCTTGTTTCCACACAGGAAGCAGTTACTGGTGCAAGCAAGTACCCCTACCTCCAGCTACAAGCAGGTTAGTTTAAACAGATTAAAAGGTCTTTATAGCCTAACTTGCAACTGAACAACACACAAAGTCCCAGGGAGCTGGCAACAGTGCATTGATTACAATCATCTGTATTTGTCTTCAGGATATACAAACTGAGCATTGGAAAGCTGTCTTAGCAGCAGCAGAATAAATTGTAAGTAAGCAAACAGCAGCATCTGATTAGTTCTAGGAACAGATGGAAGGCAGGGATTTAACAGGCCTCCTGATGAGCACCACAAAGGAAACTCTCACTAGTAACAGCAGTGGTTGCTCATACAGAGCCACAAACGTGGTGAGGAGTAGATGGGGAAAAACTACTCTATGCCTAGATTCTCTTTCAACAGGAAACAATACTGGAGTCCCTGAACTTCTATAAAGGTGGCAAACAAAGGTGATGCAGTGATCAAGACCGTCACCTGTTTGAAGAAAAAGCACTGCAGAGAGGAGAAGGAACACAACTATGGTGCAAGTTTTGCTTTTCAAAACTAAGGAAGTGTGTAACTCATACCTCATCTCAAGTATTATCCACTCGCTAAGCTTTCCGTAAAGAAAACGATTACCAAAGTTTATTGGTCAATGACAGCTTTCTCCACTTGAATATGTGTGTTCATGTTTTGTTATACTTTCAACTACTCAGACCTGTACCACTAACATAAAAGCATAATGAGAAGCCTGTTCTAGCTACCCAATTGTAAAATTGTGATAAAGGGCTATATAGCAATACTATACTTCAAAAGGAATTAACCAGTCTTTTAGGCAATTAGTTAATGAAAACTTTCATCTTTTGCTGGGCCAAAATCAAACAGTCTTGCCCTTCGAATGGTAAAAAGGGGCTGCTTAACAGAAGACACATTCTTGATGACAGCTATAAGCCACTTAGGGTAAGCTTATCATCTTCATCTCCAGCTCGCCGTTTTGCAGGTAGGAGTATGAATTACAGACAAAGTATGACTGGGTGCCTTCTGGAAGGTGAAATGGGGAGCAGGCAGTTAGAACCTTCCTTTAAGCATTTGCCTGAAGGTGTTGAGGCCACTGGAGAGACCAGCAGCACTTCTCCAGATACATGCTCAACTAGATTTAGGTCTATGACTTTGCACAAGAAAGAGGGCATTTATAGCGTTTGGATTTGCTTTCTGTCTTGGAGTGTGCGAAAGACATAAGAGACTTCTGAAGAGTTCTGTGCTGTTTTAATGAAAATGCCAAGCAAAGAATGCCTCAACATTTAAAGTTTTTGACATATGGCCATCACCTCCATATTCCTTCCCTTTCCCCACTGCTAGACTCCCTATTATTCAGTCTAACTTCTCCTGAATTTGAAATGGATGGCAGAAACTATAATACAATGAGTTACAGTCCATAAGAGACTATCCTTCATATTTAATGCCTGCTGCTGTTCCCTGAAAACAAAACTGACTGGATTTCAACATTTAGAGCAAAAAATTATTGCTGTTTTGGAATAAATTATTTCCTAATATAACGCTGTATTTTTCGCAAGTTACCAGACTCTACAACTAGGTTAACCCACTAGGATTAACATGGCTCATCAAATCAACCAGATACACACGTACAAGCATGCACATAAAACATGGCATTTCGTTAAGACACACAAATAATGACATGTACCAATCAGTTTTGCAACACAACCAAAATTCCATTCTAAAAATTGTTTTTGAAAACATGCAATTTCTAGATTTCTAGATTGAAATGGGACAGAACTTCTCATTCTCAGTAGAGGACAAAAAATCCCTACCAAGTACTTTGCTGTAAAGCTCTTTGCACAAGTTACACAAGAGATGTTCTTTTATAAAAATGCTTTAAGCTCAATGCTTCAATCTCATAAATCCTCAGAACAGAGGCAGCAATTCAGCTATGTTAATTTTTAAAAGCTTGATGGTTTATCATTTGTGCAGAGTTGTAAACATCAAAAACATACTGAAATGAAGCAATCTTTGAAAAGTAACTCAACACAAAAAGTCAATAAACAGACCATATAAAAAACACCCATGCCTCTTCAATAAAAATAATCAAAATTGGTAATAAAACAACTGCTTGAAAGCTTCATGCAACATGTTCTTAGATATTCAAGAACTACTACCAAAAAAGAAAGGAAAACAAAATAATGACAAAATGGCCTAATGCAAATAAAAGGTCACACATGATTGCATGCACTATGGAGCGATGTATTCTTTCAATAGTTGTACCTCATTTACTAAAAACCTGACAGAAGCACTGCTTTTATCATTTGCTAAAGTAAGATTGTTTAGGTAAGTTCTCTTGTTTTAAGAAACAAGAAATAAATATTTCTTCTCACAGGAAAAAATGTTCAACCATTTACTTTCCACATTTGAAGTCTTTTCACTCCCACTTAGATGAAGTACAGAAAATGACTTCAGAAGCTTGTTTTATGTGCAAAGTAATACATCAACATAGAACATTCTTCCTTTTTTTTTCTTTTTTTTTTTTTTCTTTGAAACTGTACCTCTGTCTGGAGAATTTAGTAATGTTGCAGATGAGGAGGAGAGCCGCTTGTTAATGACTGGATCAACATGTTTCGAAAGGTTCATTGTTGAAACAGACCGCCTGTCTGGATCTAAAACAAATGGAGATAATGCTAATTGACAGCCCGCATGCTGTAGTGCAAGTTCCTAGCTCACTAGTGGGAGGAGGAAAACATGACTAGGTCACTCCTGCTCTACCACAAGAACTTTCAAAATAGAATGGACTTCTCAGCAGATGTTGTACAGGTGACTCAAAGACTGGGCACAAAACCATTTGAGTTGTTTCAAATGTCTAAAATATTCTGTTCATTTATTACCATTCAATCAGGTTGCAATCCAAGGACTTAATGGAGGTTCTAAAGTGGATATTAGTAGACAAGACGATGTTTCCTCATTCCTTTCAATATTCTCTCAAAAACCTTGCTCATGACTTACAATAGAAAGCTTCAGTGAAGGACCAACATGCTTGGAAATGTGAGGTTATTCATTAAAAAAACCCTTAGCACTTGAATGAAAGGTGACATTTGACAGGGTACTGTTACTAGGCAGAAGGTCAATATCATGACAATAAAATGCTAAAAGATTAAGGGAAGACTAGTGCAGAAGGGAAGCAAGGGTAAGCACAAAAGGAATTAAAAGATTTAGTTAAAAATCCCATAGTTATGTATAAGTGCTAAACTTCCCGCCAGAGAGTCATTTTCTACCCGCTGTCAATGAAGTTGTAGTTAACCAATCCAAAAGAGCACACAGCTTAGCAGATAAAGAAAATGGATCTCTGTGGAAGGCTAGAGACTACCTCTAATGCACATGCTTGGTATATAATACTAAAGGGTTTTATTTTGCTTTTAGGTTCTGTACATTTTAGAGCAGTATTACATCATCTGCCCATGCAACTGCTGCAGCGTCAGCATCTACACCCTACTGAGGGGGTGATGGTTATTTCAAGAATACAGATTGCATGCACTTTGTGCACATGTGCGTGTGTCACATGAAGGTTGCTAGCAATGGCAGAAGAGGACGAATGAGCTGAACAGGCCAGCTATATGCTTTCTGTTCTCTCAAAAGAGAGCTATATGCATCAACTACATGTCCTCTATTGCAAATTTCTGTTTGGAAATCTGACATGTGGAAGATGCTGGGAGAGGCAATACTGCCTTTGCTTACATTTTAGCATGTATTAAACCTCAGCACTACTCAGCAAAGCATTCAACCATGCTGAAATGCAATGAGGCTTGAGAATATGCCTAAATGCACTGCTGATTCATATTCTGTGTGTGCAAAAATATGTCCACATACTGTTTTGGAAGCAGATACAAACTCAGGACACTAACAACATTAAGGAGGACGTTGCTGAAATATTATCTGCAATTGTTTATTTATGATATCAGTATTGAATTTACCTGTTCTGACCTAGTGGATTAAAGTATACTCACTGTGTACAAAAAATTCTCATAGAAATACAGTGCATGAAAAAAATATTTGCTCTCACCAGATCTATGAACTATATAGGATTCACTATAACTGGCTGGGGCGAAGAAAGATTCGCCCCTACCCCATGTGATTATTTGCTCACTTTGTCTGTTAGAATGACTCAGTGAGGGTATAGAACCAGTGAACTGAGTACTGGAAGGGGGATAAAACCCCATCAGAAATGGGTTTTAAAAGGAGAAACCTAAATGTTATAGCTAAGAACAAGACCTCTGGAGGCTGTCAAGTTTATCCCACATTGATCTATGGGGTATATTAAAGAGTGCTGTGTGCGAGTCAGTACTAGAGCCAGGATAATTGGGCTTCATGTGTCACAGATCTTTGTCAGAACAGTATTTGTGGGAATGGGATGGAGATTTTGATCTCTTATATCTAATCTATAGCTGAGAAAATGTATAGTATATTAGTACAGCCAAAAAGTTCCCACACTGAGCATAAAGGATGTACTGCATAAAACAGCTTTCTGAAGATGACAAATGACAATGTGAAAAATCATCTTGTATTTGGCATGCCAACATTTCTCTTGTGTTTATGAACATTATTTAAATGAATGAAATTCAGCATGAGGATTTGTAAGTGTTGGCAATATGAATCCTATAAATGTAGAATAGGCCAAATGCAATCCATCGCCTAGAAGATTGCTGGTTTCTTTGTTCTAAAAAAAGAATTAAAATATCCATGAACAACACATCAGCCAGTGCAACTGGTTATACATCTGTGCTCATGTGGAAAATAACTGTAAATCCTGTGTATATGTAGTATGCCAAAAAGATTTTAGAAAAGACCAAAATATTCAGAATGGGTCTTGAATTCCAGTAGACAGAATATTATGCTTCATTTCAGTGAATTGTGCCTAATCTTTAGAGTCAGCCAGTAGTAAGTCTCCATAGTAAAAATAAATAATAATGAAAAAATCTGGTACTAACAACAGTTCTAATCTATCAGCATGATGTTAAGCATGCATTGCAACTACATGAGGGTGGTTTAGTTACTGATGATCTCATTTCCTGAGAACTAGCTATGGGTAAAGGAATCAACAAACCACAGCAATTATGTACCAGGTTTTCTAGCACCACCCAGAGATCTGAAGTGGTGCTCCAGGCCTGCTAAATCGAGAAAGGTGAATGATGATTCAAAAAAATAACCTAGGGACAGAATGCAAGACAATGATTTTTCACAGTGAAGAAAATAAAAATCAAATAATTTATACAGAGTTAAGCAAAAAAGTAACCTTTTATGAAAAATAACTGTTTATTGAACTTATATATGACAATAATTTCAGAGCATTCTTTTCTCAACTTTTTTCCTCCTTGATGAAAGAAAGGTTGGACACATTGAAACTTATACATTAGAGTAGGAAGAAGAGAATTCTAAGTACCACCTTCTGATGAAAGAAATAAAGGACAAATTCTCTTTTTTGGGTTCGAGTAATATTTAACAGGGCATATACACATTAATGATTGGCAGATTAAGTTAGAGAGGGTGACTGGGGAAAAAAGCACATAGCTAAAATTCACTTAGGCTCAGTTTGCCCATCTTTAAGTTCTTCTACAGGAGAAAAAAGGGACTTCTATCTCCCAAAATATCTGTACAAGGTACAGACAGCTTATTACAAAGAATAATTTTTCTTCCTTGTGTCTGTTTTAATCTTCGTATTTGGTCACTTCTGCCAGACCTACTTTTTGAGCCATGATATTTAGCATTTGCACACAGTAGCTCATATCACAAGATTGACACAGCACAAGCACACCAACATACACACACAAACAACAGCAAAGCAGCAGAAGCGAGAAGCTGTAGCAAGATAGAGTTACACAATTAGTCAACTCCTGAAACAAGTTATAACTTTCGTTCAGATTTCTCCTTGTTTTTCGTTCAGATTTCTCCTTGTTATCTTTTTGCTACACAAGAATGTCAGAAGCATGCCATTGCTAGCAATAATAAGATCAAGAGCAAAGAATTTAAACCAGCATACACTGAATCATCCTTCCTTTTCACAGAAGCAAAGGAAATTCCAGTTAACTGGCAGGGCAGGGAAACTGGCTAGCAAAGCAAGCCTCCCTCTTTACCTGTGTTATTAATGCGGTTATGTAGTGCTCCTCCCCAGGACCACCTGTTTTGCTTTTGTTTTGGCTTCTGGCTTCTTTCAATTGTGCGACGTACAACAGCTTCATGTCGTTCCTTAAGTACAACAGGATAATACATTTGGATACTATTGGGTTTTTAACTTAATCTCATCAAGCCCTGCTACCCTCCACACAGACAAAACCTAGCAGGCATCTTGGAGTTGTGTTCAAGCTTATGTGCTGCCTACTAAGACAAACAGTAGAATAGGATTAAGTAGCAATTAAGCCATAAATAAGATAATATTTTAACTGTAAGTTTGAAAAGGTAAGATGTGTTTGAGATCTGCAGAGAAAAAAACAGTGACCCTGTTACGGCAGCCACTACACAAACACACCCTAGAGCTACTTCCCACCTTGTAACTCCCACCTACTAAATACTAGAAAAGTGGGAGAGGTAGGAAACAAAAAATACACAGGGATGAGCTGACTTATGTAGGATCACACTGCACGTAGCTCCCAGCTTAACCAAGACAAATCAGTCAAGAGCACATTTCATTACACACTCACTTTCTTAAAGGTTTTGTTAGGGTAACTAATATTTAGCTACCCTTACACTGAATGGCTAAGAATTAAGAGAACCATATGAAACGAACCCAATTTGTATTTTTCTGCATGAGTTTGTGCAGTGCCATACACTGTAACCCAGATATGCTCAGCTTAGCTGCATTTGATTCATAAAGGGCACTTTAAGAAGCAGTATCTGTGCAAGTAAGGCTTAAAATCCTCTTTCACATGCTCTCTCATACTGACCATGACTACGTTGCATTCTTTCCATCAACTCTTAAAGAAAAAGTTCGATAGTACCATATCTTATGGTAAAAGCAAGCTGAAAAGTGTTTTCATGACATTTATTCTTACCTTATCTTCTTCTATTCTCTGCCTTCGCTTTTCTTCTACAGCAGCTCGCCTCCTCTCTTCCTTTAATCTCTGCTCTTCTAGCTTCTTTCTGCGTTCCTCTAGGTGTTTTTCATAATGTTGCCGGGCTCTCTCTTCTCTTTCTAACCAGATGGATTCTCTTGCAGCTGTGAGAAAAATCAGAAGTAAAAGCATTAACATGCTATATGTGATGAAGTCTTTAATACAATTTGAATAACCAAGCTGAATGGAACAACTTTTAAACTCATCTTCTTAAGAAGACATACGTAATACCCTAATCTCTCCTCATATATTAAAACATCATGTACCCTGGTCACACATTCATTTCATTTCATTTAGTATGAATTACCACCAGAAATAGTTAAATTACTTGAGCATATAGTCTCTATGTGGAAGAAAGGATTTTTTTTTAGTTTAAAATACCTAAATACTTAAGTCAGATGTAAGTGAACACAATTCTGTTGCACAAACAACAAAATATTCTCTGTCATCTTTTACTGTAGAAAGAAAGATAATAAAAAGAAAGATAAAACTATCACTGCTATATACCTTTACTGGTCAATACAGATCTCTTAGGACAGAAGTGGGTGGGATGACAATTTTAGTACTTGGACTGTTAGCTGTACCAACAGGTGACCAGAAGGAAACAAGTTACCCACCAAACACTTCAGTCTAAAGGTGAACTTTAATCTGCCATATAACTCCACTGCTGCAGAGCTCTGAACAGCACATTTCAGAAGTACTAATTAACACAAATCAAGAAGCACTACGAGACAGATTTTGCTCCCCATCAGGGTCTGAATTTTCATGAAGGTACTATCTGGAACACGGGCTTAAACTGTAGTCCACATGAAACCATTTATATATGATACTCTGGACCTCTCCTCATTGCTGTCTTGAAAGCTTCAGGTCCCAGAAATTTTTCTATTCTAAAAAAAACCCCTGTTACTTGCTTTTAAAAAATCCTAGACATTTGATACCTCTGGATCTTCATGAACTGACAGATGGGAGTGCAGGAAGAGGTACATGTGGAGGTCACGAGACAAACATCACCAAGAACCACATTAGAAAACCATACACAGAAAGAACTCATTGATAACACAGCAGCAACAGGGAACCAGGACAGCAAAGTGTCAAAAAGACTTTCAATTTCCGAGGCCAGCAATGTAAGGACATTCTCTACCTAAGTCTGAGACAGTATTTTTAAAATTCCATTGGGGCGGGGGTGGGAGAGCCTACTGTTATAATCATGTACTCTAGAATGGCAGCGCCAGCCTTCAATTATCAGAAATATTTGTGTTGACACAACCACATACCAAAACCAAAAAAACCCAAATGCTTCTAGGTGTTCAGAGCAGACACCGCAACTGCTTCTTGTAACACTAGGACTCCTCTTCACCAAACTGCTCTTCTGCACTTTCGTGCCTAACTCAAATCCCACCTCACCTAATAAAGAACTTGGATTGCACTCTAAACCTTATGTACTTGCATACGCATTCATGAAAAACCTCTACCCTGAGTAGACCAGTTCATATGTAGAGTATCTCCCTTAAGAAAACAGCTCTCTACCATTTCAAATCTCAAATAATTTGCTGAGAAATGCAAACAGCATGTTCAGCTTTGCTGTGGTATGCAAACTAGCAGAGAGATGTTTGTTCAGCAGCTACGAGCAACCATAAGACACCCTCTTGGCAAGATGGGTGAAAGTTCAGCAAGATGTTTGCAGGAAATTTAACAATCATAGCTAGAATAACGTACAGTTGCTTAGATAATTGCTAACAATAGGTGTGAAAAGTGACACCTACAAATGTAAAATACTAATGCAGGAGCCACCAGAAGATTTACAGAAATACTTTTCTATGCTAATTTAGTTAAGTGACTTGAAGGAGAAATGCGAACTGTAGACTAAGGCAGAAAATAGCAAAACATGGCAGAAAAAGCAGCTTCCAGGCCAACTGAAATCTGCAAAGGCTCCTTCTTCTATATTAAAGCCTTACAACATAACAAAATAAACACAAAAATTGGTGTTCCAAATGCCAGACTAATTTGTAAACCAGAAACATGCATCTGCTGCCCCTTCCTGGGAGCCAATAGCTCACCAAGAGAATGGATGGACAGAGAGACGACTCTTACTATGGTCTGCTCTTCTCCTGGAGCTATATAACCCCTCATGATGCTGTCTTTCTATTGCCCAGGTCCAGAGAAGACTGAGCAAAGGGCTTACTCTGAGCCCTAAGACTCCAACAATTGCGTTACATCCTGAACAGCTGAAGTGTAAGGCATGTCCCCTCTGAGGTACTGGCCTCCTCTTTTTGTCTTTGCCTTCTGTTTAACAGTCTAACTTTGCTAACCAATGCCTTGGGCAGAACCACTGTCAGCGTGCCACCAGAAAGGTTGTGATTTTTGCAAAAGCTTGCTCTTCCTACTAGCTTCTGCACAGTTGGATTGCACAATAGGGTCAGCCCAAGAGTAGGCAGCCACATCAATGAACTGTACTGTTCTTTCCACTTACTCTATGTGCATTTATCTTGTTTTCGTCAGCAAACGAGGATAACTTTTTAAAAAAAAAAGGAAAAAAAAAAAGAGATACTTATTATATTTAATACCATCTAAAAACTGGCAGAAGACATTCCTAAAGTTCTTACACTTAAAGGGAAAAAGAATAAAGAGTATCATTAATCTTTGATTTCTGCACTGCAAACATTTCATGTTAATGCCTTCTTTCTCCTGAATCTTTGATGAAAATTTCAGAGAAAGTTAACACTTATTATTACAGGATAGGACCACTTCAGATATCCCTATTCAAAGCACACACATTTAAAAATTGTATTAACTTTTACCCATTTTGGTGAGGTTTCATGACCATTTTAAACAAAGAGCTGGCTGACACCAAGAGAAGCAGCATTTACCCTCCTCTAGGCCCTGAGTTTGTACTCCTCCCCATGCTGACAATGTTGCTCACGGGACTGAGATCAGATGGACCAAGGAAACAAACAATCTCGTTAAAACCAGGTTGCTTCCATGCCTTTTTTCTTCCAACACTCTTAGCTGCAGCTGCTCACAGTGGAAACTGGTCAGCCTGGGCAGATAGGTAAGCAGAGTGGGTTTAGGGGGTTCTGAAACCAGAAGAAGCCTTGGGGCAGAAACGGGACTGCTGAGGAGTGTAGCACAGCCTGCTTGAGCTCTCCTGAAGCGAGACAGGGCTCGATAGTTTGCTGAATTTGACAGCAGGTCAATGCAATACATGCAGAGAAGCTGATTTCACCTTGTTCGCACCAGACTAATTCAAACCCACCCTACACCTAAAAGGAAGGTTACAGAATATGGATTCTCTGTATTTCACAGATTTATGAAAGCCTCTGCCCCAAGCTTTCAGTCATTGCTTAATTCCACACACATTAAATGCAAAAGTTTTTGTCTCATCTTCAAAGACCTCTGCAGGTCTGTTCTGAGCAGTATCACGTTCCTGTTTCTCTGACAAGTCATACCCCCAGCTTAGGATATGTTTTCTCCAAAAATTAATTTTCTCCCCCATCAACAGAACCAATTACTATATACTGGACACCTGTCTGAAGACAGAAGTTTCACAAAAGGCACAGTGAGGCTGGGAAATCATGCCTATTACTCATGAAGACACAAAAGGAAGGGAAGATACATTCAGAGCCTGAGTTTACAGGCCTGAACAGGTAAAATATTTCACTTCATAAAACCAAATTTCAACAGAACTTAATTAATAATACACTGTGAACAACACAATACTTTTAATCATTTTTTCCCATTTCAAGTCTAAGTTTTTATCTTCATTTTTTTCCTCAAATAATTGTTCATTAGTGCTAGACTGCAGTAATGTTAAATAACTTAAATGCCATTCCTGGAGGATATGATATTACTCTCTTCCTTCTGTTCTTTCTGCATAATTACTTCCCATGAAGCTTCTCCTGCTAGTTTTCACCTTCTGAACTGTTTCCTATTTGAGCCTACTGTTATGTTTCATTTCTGATACAGAAATGTTTAGAGGATTTGTTTCAGTTCCAAGGATAGTATTGCACAGATACATGTAGATGCAGAGCTTGTAATATTTTAACTTTAAAAAGGTATATGATTTTATGGACTTACTTTATTCTAACATGCACAAACTATAATAATGAGTTTTAATTTCCAATCTTTATTATTTGTCTATCTGTATATATCACAGAAATGGATGGGGGGGGGGGGGGCGGAGACAATCATTCCCTATCCTCCTCTTAAACTGGAGTCCATTTCATTTATTGCATACAAAATTTGCAAAATTTGATCTTTGTTATAAGCTTTAGCTTCCCTAGCTAACCATTCAAGAGTGGAACTAGATTGTTCCCTTATGCAACATCATGTTTGCAATGTATGTTAGACCTACCTTCACATAGGAAATGTTCTAGGTAGAGTCTTACAGCATCCTATCACCATGGTGCTACACAAATGAATTAAAAAAAAAAAAAAAAAAAGGCACGCACACACCCCATTACATAGACTCTGAACACACTAAGTAACCCAAGCAATGTAGTTTTCAAAACTACAATTCAATCAAACCATTTTGCACAAGTTTTGAAACATCTGTTCTCTTTGAAAAAGCTAAGATCACCTAAGGAGCTTAGTAGCACATATCTCATGAAAGTCCATCTAGCTGCAGCATGTTGGCTTTTACTCAATAGTCACTTACGTACATACTCTAATGATCATATCAAGACAAGCCACTGCTGTGAGCCAAAAGACTTCCACAGATCCTGAGATCATCTGGATCTTTTGTGCCTGGAATCTGCTTACAGTGGCAACCCAGCATGAAAAGGCTCTTTAGTTTTCTACTGAAAATAAAGCACTTCCTGAAGGATACAAGAAATTAAGAAAAGCAAAGAATAAAAAAATCCCAACTTTCTTAACTGATGTCACTGGAATATTAATTTGCCTATAAAAGACATAGATATTGTTTGTTCTTTCTGTCATTGATGTAAATGGTTAGACCTTCTTGGGGCATTATTTGTGGTGGTTTCCATAGGCTTCAGCCTGTCATGTTGTTTAGAAAAAGTGATGAAAATAGTATATTTGAACTTTCAAGACTAAATTCAGGAAGAGAAAGGCTGAAAACATTTTTATGTTTTGGTATGTAAAAGAGTTAACTTTCACATACACTCTCACTATTGGGAAGACAATCAGAATGTTAAACCTCTGGAGAGAACACTAATCTTCAACTTTCTGCTCCTCAGAGAAGGGACAATAAAATCATACTTTTTGACAAGAAAAGACAACTCAATAACAGAAACGCACATTAATGATGGATTACCAAGGCAAATAGAAATGTTAGACTGGAATAAATTATAACAAAATAAATAGGTCTGATTTCAAACAAATATAAAAGCTATGTCTTTCCATCACCTTTAAGTTACAGGCAAAAGCAGCAGAAAATATACACCCATCTCAACATGAGGAAGCTACTAATTTTATGCTTGGACCAAGTATTTAATTAGTACATAAAAGCATGATTTATGATACATCTGTTTTCTGAGAAAAAGTGTAGTATCTCTTTTCATTAATTTAACTTTTTCCACAGATAGGGAAATAAAAAAAAAAAAATTAAAAGCAGGAAAGATTAAGTACTAATTCCTACATTTTCTCTTATTAGATAATCAAAGGAGACTATTTCCTTTGTTTTCACTGCTTCCTGTATGCACTACTGACATTCTTGCATGAACTTAAGGTCTCAGTTTTTGCCATCTACAAGGTAGGACATAAGTTAGTGTTCTTAGCTATCTGATGATATCTTCAGGAAAAATAAAAAGTTTAAAATAACATCTTTTTATTTCATTCTCATGTCCCTGTTTATGAATTTGCAGAAACTTCTTTCCTGCTACCCCAGACAGAAATTAACAAATTGTAGTCTAGGGTAAAAATTGAAGTTTACTAAAGGGTTAAAAAAAGCCTATTCTAGGGTAAAAATTAGGGATATTAAGCCCTATTCTGAATACATAAGTGTGCTTCTAGAAGCACAACAAGCTGTGTTTCATAGAGACACATACATCAAATGCCTTGCTGATAGAAGGAATCAGCAGAAGAGCCTACAGGAAATGGAAGATACCTCTAAAAGGTCCAATCAGCTTGGAAGAGCAGCCAATTTGCAGCATGTGGAAGGGGAAAATACCCACTTTTATGATGGTTCCTCCAGAAGCTATACTAAGAGCTATGCCTGGTCCTGAGCCAAGGCTGGACTCCAGTACAGGTACAGTCCAACGAAAATGCTTTTTCTTGGGGCTGAGCCTTAACAACTTCACAATACTTCTCTCCCTCATAATAACACATATTGTCTGACAACATGCAAGAATCATTCAAAGAAACCTTGGTTGTCATTCAAATAGTACCTGTATGCTGAAAGCTTAAATAGTGTAGGAACATTTACATTAAAACTAGAAAATATAAAGAAAAGTCACAACCTCGTCCTTGTTCTATCTCATTACTTAGTACAATCTATACATTTGAACACAGTCATGTGATACAAGGGCACTAAATTAGAGCATAAAAACAAGATTTAGAAATTGAGCCCTAGACATGCTGTTAATACCTTCTGCTTGTTTGCAAACTAGCCATGCTAGATTAGATTACAAAGCAACATAATTAAGGCTATACTTCTGGCACCTCTGAAGTGAATAACAGAACAAAAGAAAACAAGGTCAATCAAGAAAGAAACATTCCAATATTAAGAGACATGTAAGACTTGAAATCAATCAATTTTACGCTAGCATTAACTAATTTAATGTGGGAGATGTTAACTGCAAACCATGCACATGTCTTTTGTGGAAATCATTTTGTAGTTTCTTTCCCCAGTCATGCACAGAGCACCATTCTTTGCAGGGGTTTTAGGCTGTAAGGAAGGGGGAGCATGCATTAAGTGTCAAAGCCTCTATTTTCTGTTTATCCACGTGAAGCAAAGGGAGGTATCGCCAGCTCTTCCTTTGCTGCCCCTTCTGCTGTCTCTTCACTTTAGTCCTTTTCCTTCTGGTTTACCGCCTATATAAAGGCAGATCAGTCTCGCACCACCCTTTCTCAATCTGCCTTTTGCATCCACCTTGGATGGACAGCTTACCTGAGTAAAGATCCTATAGCCTTTGTCAGTCTTTCCAGCCTTTATCTTTTCTGACTTTATAGCACCGACCTCAGCAATAGCTTTCTCCTCTGACCGGTGTTTCACCTTTCCTCACTGCCAGCTCTGCACTGTGCAAGACTGTGATCGCCTCCTTGCTGCATTAGCAGAAAAATGGATCAGTGATGCTTTAACCATACCTAAAAATGGGGACGTTCCATCAGGCCACAGAAATGGCTGACTGAATGAATTAAAAGGTGAACTTCAGAGTTGTAATTAAAGCTGAAGTTAATGTTAGATTCTCTAAGCCAACCCTTCCCCAGTAACCATGCTCTGAGGGACATTCGGCACAGAAATTTTTAAACTAATCTTCCTTAAAAATTGTTTTCTTGTCTTATAAACCCTTCTGACACTCAAGTCCTCTGAGAACATCCCAAAATGATTCATATGCTGGGGTCACTGATTCCCAGTTTCTGTGGGGCTTCTGACTGTGGAAATGTCAGATAAAGTTCTGTCCCCAGCTGCCAGAGAACAGAATAAGCCAGAAGGAATTCACTGACAGAAAAAAAAGTACTTTTTATTAATGTGCTGTTTTGCCAATGATAATTTTCAAATGGGAGAGGAATTTGTATCATAGTGTGATCTTTAAAATACTATTTTAATGCTTATGCATTGTAAGTATTAAGAATTTAATGGTTTTAGCCAACCTGAAACTCAGACGTATTCTAAAAACTAAGATTAATAACACATTTCCTTAAAGGAAGAGTTAAGTCAGATGGCAGGATTACCATCTTTTGTTCCCAATGCCAGAAACTAAATGAGCCATATGTCCTTGTCAAGATGTTAGTTGTGATAAAAAAAGGTCAGTGTAGTATAGATAAAACATGCACAGATGTAAGACTTAAAATGGTTCTCTCAAGAATCAGGGACTGAGATACTGTGAAGTGAAAACAAGAAATCCCCAACTCTTCCTCTTTGCTAGGCCACTACCTAAGGCTATCAGAATGAAACCCATATTAAAATCCTAGTAACTTTCCCTGTTGAAAAAACACATTTTGATTTTTCTTTCCAGTCATGGAGAACCAGGTCTATGCTAATAAATGGAATGTGCCTAGAGACCAACTGCCATGGAACAACTTTCAACTGTACTACTAAACTTCTACCCTCCAAAATGGCGACAGTACTCAATCAACACATGAGGAAAAGCCCATGGGCCTCCCCCGCCAATTCCCAAACCTTGTTGCTGGGAATCAGCAACAAGACAGATAGTTGGCTGTAGCCAAAACCCTGCCAGGATCCATCATAACAGTTTAATAGCAAGAACAATTGAGTTTCGGCACCAGGGAATGCTCTTCAGTGCTGTTTAATTTGCCCGCACAGATACAATCAATGTGGCAGAGTTAAGGGTGACGCCCACCTACTGAAAATGCAGAAGGTTTTGTTAAACTTTTCCAGTGTGACTAGGCCACCTACCATGTTTGCCTTCACACACAACTCAGTTCTGACATGTGTCTCACACAGCCTACAGTGCCAAACACAGCCAGTCAGCCCAACACATGCGAAGGAGCCATAGTACTGAGCTGGAGCCAGAAGTGTGGCAGCTCCCTTCACTCTGTCCTCTAGGAGCAGCCCCATTTGACAGCTATCACCCTCACCTACCACCACCTCTCTTGGAATTCCCGTCTTGCATGACCCAAGAGGGTTGGTCTCACACAAAGAGATCTGGTATTCATATTTTAAAGGGCAGACATTAACTTCATGCATAGGCACTGTCGGAAAGAGTGCTAGCAGAAACGGCACAAAATGAAAACATGATTACTAAAGAGCAGGTGACACATCAGAAGCATTAGTTATAGAATCAAGTAAAGATTACCCTAATAATACTTTAAAGGTCTGAATGTGCGTATCAACGAGTAATATACACATTACCAAATGGTCAGGGGAATAAAACACTTGAAGCATGGCTCCTAAGCAATTCCTTTATTTCTGCTCACGTGAAAAGGCAAGTCTAAGAATAAAGCTAAAAAAACCAAAAATCAATACAACTTATTAGTCATGGCAAACATGAATTGCACAGAAAAAAGCCAAAGAATTAATCTTTCAGAAGTGTTGGGATGGCATTTCAAAAAACAATGCCTTTCGTACAGTGAAGGAACTAAAAAATCCTTCCTTCATGATGGGGTGATTAGCTGAAATAGCATACGTGTCCCTGTGTGCCTTCTACGTTTTCTAAAGAAAGTTTCAAAACTAGACATGAATACACTAAGGTGAAAGGGGCATTTTTGTAGAAGCCTTTTTATTGTTTTCAATTAGGTAGCATAACATGATCCTCAAGAAACAGCAGATACCGACAGTCCCACCACACATATGCTATACGTATCCAGACAACAAAAATGACAACACTCATCTTTCCTACTCTCTAAACTCTCATTAAAAAGAGAAAAGGTAGACACCAAAGTGTGGTAAGTAGAATAAGACTGCTAAAATACCACTGCTAGGTGCAAGCAAATCCTCAAGAGTGCAGAGCACACACTGACCCATTATACCACAATGAAAACCACATCTATCACAGCACCCTGAACTTGAAAAAAATTAAAGCTTGAGAGTAAACAAAAGGGGGAAAAAAAATAGGTCTTAAATCAACCCTTCTGTAACATCAGAATATTGCCCAATAAACAAACATAATAATTATTAAACTAGTATTCCACATGATCTCAACAGAAGGGTCAAACAGCTTAATTTTCATGAAAAGATGGATAATATGACCTGCTGTTCAAGTTGCTGAAAGTACCAGCTCTACACTTACAGAACTGAACACTGTCTTTTTTGGGGGGGGGCGGGGGAGAGAATAATTTCACTTGAGGTATTACTGAAATTCTCAACTTCTGCTTAAAAGGAAGCCTTTGCTAAACTTGACAGATCCCCTGAATCAAAAGGAGAGGAATTAAGTTTAAATCCAACTTAATTCTATAAAAAAAAAAAAAAAAAAAATCCTTCCTTCAGTTGCTTTACTGTTGCATGGCTGATGTCCCAGTATTAACAAAATCCAACTCTAATTTTCAGTGAGACACATTTATGTAACAACATTATACAACTTGATTTTTAAGACAGACAGCTTAGGCATTTCTTTGCTATGGTTCACATGACATGAGTGACTGATTATCTAGGTTCTGCACTAAAAAAACCTCCAAAGCTTGCATGCCATTGTAAAAATCATTGCTTTGCTGTAATGGAATAGAAATCTCAGGAGACAGCTCCTAAATCATAATGTTAGCAGACAAATACACAGAAGAAAGTACAATGCGACTTTCACTTTTTTTGTTAATTCAAAATAATTCTTCATGCGAGAACACACAATACACTCATATATCAAAGGGACATGCAGAACTCTCCCATTTAGGAATGAAGGATTCCATGTCAACTTAAAAAAACCCCTACAGTTTGATGTCACTTTTAAAATATGTCACACAGCCTGAAGAAGGATCACAGGCCAGCAGGAGAGCACCTGAAGAGCTGCACGAAGGAATTCCAGCCAGTAAGTCAGCTTCATCAGGGGCCCAACTTAAATGTCTCTGTGCAAACACACACAGCATGGGGAATAAACAAGAGGAGTTAGAGGCAGACGCACACCTGCAGGGCTATGATCTTACTGGCATCACGCAGATGTGGTGGGATGGTTCCTATGACTGGAGTGTTGGAATGGAAGGATACAGGCTTTTTAGGAAGAACAGGCAGGGGAGACGAGGAGGGCGTGTCACCCTCTATGTCAATGACCAGCTGGAGCACATGGACCTCTGCCTGGGGATGGATGAGGAGCCGACCAAGAGCTTATGGGTCAGGATTAAAGGGAGAGCAGGGACAGGTGACATTATACTGGGGGTCTGGTACAGGCCACCCAACCAGGAAGACTAAGCAGATGATACCCTCTATAGGCAGATAGGAGCAGCCTCACGTTCACAAGCCCTGGTCCTCATAGGGGACTTCAACCACCCCAATATCTGTTGGAAGGACAAGACAGCAGGGCATAAGCAATGCAGGAACCCCTGGAACACGCTGATGACAACTTCCTTCTCCAAGTGACAGAGGAGCCAACAAGGAAAGGTGCTACACTGGACCTTGTTCTCACCAATAAGGAGGGGCTGGTGGGGAATGTGAAGCTCACGGGCAGCCTTGGCTGCAGTGACTGTGAAATGGTGGAGTTCAAGATCCTTAGGGCAGCGAGGAGGGCACACAGCAAGCTCGCTACCCTGGACTTCAGGAGAACAGACTTTCGCCTCTTCAGGGATCTGCTTGGTAGAGTACCATGGGATACAGCCCCGGAGGGAACATGGGCCCAAGAAAGCTGGTTAATATTCAAGGATCACCTCCTCCAAGCTCAGGAGCAATGCATCCCAACAAAGAGGAAGTCAGGCAAAAAAGCCAGACAAAAAGGAAGCCTAAGAGAGGGTAGAAGCAGGGACAGGTAGCCTGGGAAGAATACAGAGAAATTGTCTGAGCAGCCAGGGATCAGGTCAGGAAAGCTAAAGCCCTGATAGAATTAAATCTGGCCAGGGATGTCAAGGGCAACAAGAAAAGCTTCTACAGGTTTGTTGGTGATAAAAGGAAAACCCTTTAAAGGTTAAAAAGGGTGGGCCCTCTCCGGAAGGAAACGGGAGACCTGGTTACCTGGGACATGGAGAAGGCTGAGGTACTCAATGACTTTTTTGCCTCAGTCTTCACCTGCAAGTGCTCCAGCCACACCACCCGAGTCGCAGAAACCAAAGGCAGGGACTGGGAGAATGAAGAACCACCCACCGTAGGAGAAGATCAGGTTCGAGACCATCTAAGGAACCTGAAGGTGCACAAGTCCATGGCAGCTGATGAGATGCATCTGCGGGTCCTGAGGGAACTGGCAGATGAAGTGGCTAAGCTACTATCCGTCATAAAGGGAAAGGATGCCATCTAAGGGGACCTTGACAGGCTTAAGAGGTGGGCCTATGAGAACCTCATGAAGTTCAACAAGGCCAAGTGCAAGGTCCTGCACATGGGTCAGGGCAATCCCAAGCACAAATACAGGCTGGGCGATGAGTGGGTTGAGAGCAGTCCTGAGGAAAAGGACTGGGGGGTATTAGTGGATGAAAGACTGAGTATGAGCTAGCAGTGTGTGTTTGTAGCCCAGAAAGCCAGTCTCGTTCTGGGCTGCATCAAGAGAAGCGTGACCAGCAGGTCGAGGGAGGTGATTCTGCCCCTCTACTCCGCTCTCATGAGACCCCACCTGGAGTACTGTGTTCAGCTCTGGCGCCCCAACATAAGACAGACATGGACCTCTTGGAGCGGGTCCAGAGGAGGACCACAGAGATGATTGGGGTCTGGAGCCCCTCCCCTATGAAGACAGGCTGAGAGAGTTGAGGTTGTTTAGCCTGGAGAAGAGAAGGCTCCGTGGAGACCTTATAGCAGCCTTCCAGTACCTAAAGGGGGCCTACAGGAAAGACGGGGAGGGACTCTTTATCAGGGAGTGTAATGATAGGGTGATAGGTAATGGTTTTAAACTGAAAGAGGGTAGATTTCGATTAGAGTTAAGGAAGAAATTCTTTACTGTGAGGGTGGTGAGGCACTGGAAGAGGTTGCCCAGAGAAGTTGTGGATGCCCCATCCCTGGCAGTGTTCAAGGCCAAGCTGGCTGGGGCTTTGAGCAACCTGGTCTAGTGGAAGGTGTCCCTGCCCATGGCAGGGGAGTTGGAACTAGGTATCTTTAAGGTACTGTTGGTTTAACCCCAGGCCAGCAATTAAGCTCCACACACATGCTCACTGTGTAAATAAACCCAAAACGTAACACTATACCAGCTACTAGAAAGAAAATTAACTCTATCCCAGCCAAAACCAGGGCAGGTCCCTTTCAACCCAAACCATTCTATGATAAAACGACACGTTTCTCAATGGAAGTCATGTCCTTCCAGTAACAAATATTCATTTATCAATAGCTAGAAAAATCAGAGTTCAGGAAAACTGAAAGCATCAGAGGAAAGCATCTCTCTCTGCACTTGAGTAAAGCACTGTTACTACACAAGGATCAAACTGCAAAAAGAATAAATTCAAGATATGGAAGTGTCATCTATGATGAATTAATTAAAATGGGCCAGTAACCTCCATTTGCTCTTGAACCTGAAGAAACTTAGCCTAGACATACCATCAACCTCAACTCCAGGGGCAGCTTTTTAGGGATTGGCAAACATCCGGTCATGTTTTCCCTTGAGCAAGCCAAACCAAAGCTTTCCTTTTCCCCTCCAAAACAACCCTAGTGATTCATGCATGGCTAGTACAATGTTATAAGGTGCTGAAAAGAAGGAAGGATATTAATGCTATTAAGACCCAGATGGCAATAAATCATGGCTCTATAGGTTAGAAAAAGCAGCATAACTCTGGCTGGAGTTATGATACAGTTTTATAAACTTAGAGAAGCTAGAAAGTGGAAATAAAGTACTTCTGTTTCTCAAGCCATAAGAACAATGTAGCATCCAAAGAAATCATGGTGAACATGTAAAAAAATAACAGGAAATACTTGTGCTCGCCAACCTCCCAATGGCCACAGAATGTTGTGGCGGCCAAACATATAGTTTTCAGAAAGCCATCAATTTGGCTTTACATAATTCTGTAATTTTCTCACCATGACACTCAGTATACTGCCCATCACTAGCTGCTTGTTAAGTAACTTTCACCTTCACTATTCACTTGAACAGTGCTATACATTCTCATGCACAGGTGACATTTTATAAGATATTGAGCACATCTATTTGACACCTACTAAAGGTTTTACCTGAAACAAATCCAAGTTTATATAGAAAAATTCAAACCATACATTGGCAACATGTTCTGCAATTCTGTTTTATGGCAATAAAGCATGCATTCAACATATTAAGTAGTCTAATCTTAATTGGTAAAATATTTTAAAACTTCAAAATTCCATTTACGCCAGTGAAGCTTCCTTGCATGATTTCAGAAATCAACCAATTTTTCATTCAGATTCACAAAAGTAATAGGTATGTGACAGGTATAGTAACGATGAATCCCAAGCTGTGCATGAATTAAAAGATCTAATTTAAAGATGTAATAGTGTATCTAGAATGACATTATTGCATATCTAGCACAATCAGTTTGCTGAATGCTCCTAAAAGCAAACTGGCAAAAACATTGCTTGCAGATGATAGTGCATTAAAAAAACCCCAAAGAATCAAAACCAATACAGAGTAAGCCTTACCTAGCTGTTTTTCTCGTTCTTCTCTCCGTTCTCTAGCAAGCCGTTGCCTGTCATCAACCTTTAGTATTGTTGGATGATCTACAAATGGAGGGAGGAGGAAAATTAGGCATATAGCATAAAATCAAATAGTACCATAAACAAGCTTTTAGGGGAATGACCATTAAACCACTCTAGTTATTCTACTTTCAAAACAGATCACTTTTCCAGAAATCCATCTTATGAAAAAAAAAATGGAACAATTAAAAAAATATGAATACATTCTAATTATCAAGATGTAAAACACTCCCAAAGAATTGACTAAGTTGTAACTCTGAATTCCAAGCAAGAGTACTGCCTGTGAAAACCCAGGAAGAAGTTTTGTTTTGTTTCCAAGCCTATAACAAATTGATTGCTTGAGAGCATTCTGACAAAATTTTGTCTATTATTCTATAACCTCTCTCCAAACTGCATCCACAGGAAATTCTATTACAATGCAGCACCCTCTTCCCACCAGTACTGCCTCAAAAAACCAATAATCCCTATTTCACGAGACTGAAGCAGCTCAGTACCCAAGCAAAACAGGCTGCATCAAAACACTGTAGCAGTTCTGGTTGAGCTTCTGAAGATAGCATGGTATTGATCTCCACTGATGTTTGTGTGTGCATGTGTTAAAAGCTCTGGCAAACGCATTAAGACAGTGCATCACATGCATGGACTGGTATAATACCAGAAAAGATGCTAGTTTCCTCAACTGTCCTGGTAGATTGAAAGTTAGCTACAAGATTTTAAAAATATCTGCAACTGGCCACTTGGATTACAGCAACGGGACTAAGGATAATATGAAAAATCTGTGTCAGAACCCAGGCTTGACTATAAAAATTCAGGCTGCTCAGTGAGTTCTCTGGAAGACAACAAAATGCTAAACAGCTAGCATCCTACTTCCAGCCTCAGCAGTGGAGCTGTTCCAGACAAAAAGGGAACAAAATCCAAGTTACCAATTCATCTCAGCATGCTGCAAAAACTAATTTCCTGCTCATCCTTAGCCTGTTCTGTTAAACCTGGAAAACCAGTAATTTTACACTTTTTTTCACTAGCACTGAAAAAGTCTCCTTTGAATAAAAACACAAGTAAAAAAAAACCACAGAAAAATCAAAAAGATTTCTGGGTATAGAGAAATGGTCTGATTTATTTTAGTATTGAGGGGAACTCAGTTTTTAAGTATTTTAAGATAAAGAACTACCTAGAGTACCGTCACCATGGAAGTGCACATAAAAACAAGACAACAGATCCTTTTCACTATTCAGTGCAAACACACAAGTAAGCAATTTGTACAAACATGTAAAGTCAGCCTATTTGTGTATAGACTGCATACCTATGAAAAAAGTTACCGGCAAAACAATACAATGGGTCATAAAAATGATGTTAAAGATATTTGCAAAAATAAATCCCTGAAGTGAGGATGTGCTAGACAGATTTTGAATAGTTATTTGAATTAGACGAAAAATCAGTAATGCGCATTTCATACTCTAACAGAAGTTTCTGCATCAGGATGACAGGATTTCTTGGATGAACGAGTTCACTGACGACTAGCTTCAGTTTATTCTTGAACTCTCATCAGTGAAAAACTATCATCTCAACAACCGTCAGAGACTACAGCCCCAATTAATGGCATTAATAGCAATGCAAAATAAGAGCTGCATGGAGAAAACCCATTGCATAATTGATAGGAAGAGGAACATTCAAACATGATAGCCCCAGTGAAAGGTGCAACAAGTGAACAAGTCACCAGCAAAGACAGAAGTAACCCATCACCCAGTTAGAGATCAAACCTTTAATGCTGGTTGAATAGCATACAGTGCTGCCATTTAAGAAACTATGCCTAGCCATGCCATTGCATAGATTTGACTGATATAAGGTATAGATTAACATTTGGCTGATGTTCAGAAGTGTGCTGACTTGCGTGCAGTCTCTTCAGCATGCATACACAGGTCAAAAGGGTAATAATATTCCTTCTCTCTTGTGGCTGGCACGCAAGATTCACAAAACATGAATTTCTGTAGCATGAGTAATTAGTGCTAGTGGAATAATGCACATCCAATATGATTCCCCTGGAAAACAAGGATTCCCTTCAAGGGCTGTCAGCAAAGTCAATGTAACATCGAGTTGACAGAGAATGATGAGACACTGGGGAATAACGTAAAATCCTGCTTCTTTCAGAATGTACTATTCTCCTTCCAGGCTTTTTTTTTTTTTTTTTCCTTTCTTGAGAGGATATTCCCTATCGGGGAGAAGCAGCAATTCTTCAAAGAGGTAGGAGTGTTACATGGACAAGCAAACTGAAAAGGTCTCCCTTAAGAATTCCTAATTATAAGCAATGGAAGGAATAAAATAAATTTTTAAAGCTGCCCTCTGCCATTCTGTTTGAAGATATCCAATTATTTTTTTTTATCACACACCTGATAGTGTTCACGCACACACACACAGCACCTCCTCCCAAGACCCCAGGATGCTAGAACAATCCTAAAGAATTCACATTAAGTTGCAGGCTATGCAGAGTGTAAGTATGTCTTCAGTAACAAGCTGGTTTGCATGCATTTGGGATCACAAAGAGCTAAATCAATATTGGCACAAAGATGGGGATAACACCTTTGTAGCAGACCGGTACTACCTTTGCTCTACTAGAAGCTGGAGCATACATTACTGGTGCAGATCTTACACTGTTAATTAAAACGTCTTTTCTAAGCCTTGAAAATGATCCTTCATAGTTTGGCTACAAGTCCAACCTCCAACAGTTGCATTCTGAATCCATCTGATCTGCTGACACCCCCAGTACAAAGCTTCAATAGCTTCAAATTGTGGCAAAACAAGAAAGTTCACTGGGCCTGCTCCCCATTTTATTTCTCATGTCTCTGCTCATTAACAACCCATCAGGCAAACACCTGGGGGACTGGCATTTCTTCTTGTTCAGTAGGAATACCAGGACAAACACACAAGGTACTTTGTACTCTCTCTTGCTTGTATTTGTCATCAGGCAATAATTTTAAGTCGCTGCACAGGGGGATGGAAACATGTCATTTGCAATAAATCCTGCAAGAATTCCTTAGTTCATACAGAAATAATTGATAACTGGGCATATGCAAAGCCTTACAGAGAACACTCCAGGAAGACCCACATGCTGCTGTAGAAGTTGCAGTCTGGTTATGATGTAAAGCATGTGAACTCACGCTCAGCAACCTATTTCACTACACTTACATAACATACAAATGCTTAATATTATGCCTGAGAGGGATGTTTGGAGATTAAATAAGCCATAGATCTATAAAGAGGAAATTAATTTTGTACCTATTGCTGGAAATTAAGCCTCTAAACTACATATGAAAACAGTATTTTTCCATAAACTTACAACACTTACTGTGAGTTCAAAATTATTTTTCAGAATTTACTACTTCATTTAAAAGAGCTTAGAAGCCATGAATGGTATTTCGCGGGAATTCAGCACTGAAATGTCAGTCGCTTCTGGCCCCTATTTACATTAACAAAAGGAAAACGCAAGCTTTTCAAATCTATATAATTAATCCTCACTGAACTCTTAAGCACAGTTGACGTTTGTAGACATTAGGTAGTAATTTTGCTAAATTAGTAATTGTCACACATACTACATATGGCCAGTTTCTGTGGCTCAGGTAACTATCAGCCACATTCGGTGTGACTTCAAAAGCCAGACCACTACCATTCTTCATTTCCATCTATAATCCTCTCAACCTCTTCTCACAAATGGCTGCTTCCCTTCTGCCCTTGACTGCTAGGGTGCTAATTTCTTATACTAAAGAAACTAAAAGGGATATCAAGTGGAAAACAACAGCCAGTTTGCATGTTAGTTCACAGGGGTGCTGTGGGGAGAAAGAAATGTAAGCCACAGCATTATTTGAAAAGATGCATTGCTTGGATCGCAAACTCTCTTTCCTTTGTCTAGCTCCCTTTGCACTGCCATGCACACATTCAGAGTTGCCTTGGACTCCTAATATTTGTTCAGCATGTGGACACCTTCAAGACAATAATGACATTGTTTATAGTGGCAGCTGTCACTCCTGCTGCAAACTCTCTGGTTTGGTTTTTAACCAAAACAGTTTGACACAAGTTTCATATGCAGTCTAAAGAAAAAAAACCAACAACAAACCCCAAACAAACAAAAAACAAGCCACCAGCTCTCAGGAACTCTCTCTTCAACATGGACTCTCACCAGCTGGGTGCAGAGCTAAACCCTGCACACGTGCCTGTGCCCTGCCTCTCTCCAGCCACAGGAATTTTGTCTTCCTTTCTACACACCAGCATAGATGAAGGGAACATAGGAGCAGCTAGGACGCCCTCCTGAGAAATGAAAATCTGGATTAAACTACTGCAGGATAAAGTGGATATTGAACACTGTCCAATGCCAAGAGTTCTGGTTTTGCCATGGAAGTGGGTAATGTTACCTCCATTCTCTCCTCTTTTTCCCATTGCCTTTTTGATTGAGAGCAGCCATGAATGCTGTGCTTTGTGCTGGATCCAGCACTGCCTGGCAGAACATGCAGGGTGTGATCTGAGCACAGACAGCACTGGGATTGCTTCCCTCTGGGGACATAGGCCAAAGGTACCCACTTTGGCGATAGAGAAGAATCTGTCAGTGCAGAACAGCCACTGAGCTGCCAAGCCTTCAAGGAGCTGAAAAAGGGGTGCTTACAGTCTGCCTAGACCTCAGCAACACAAGCACCTATGCTTTCTCAGGCATCTAAAAAAGATCATTATTAACTGCATATTTTAAGCTTGGGTACCTGAATTGCAATACAGGCAGAATTTAGATATTTAAGTGCTCTTCTGGATCATGGTCTAAGCACGCAAGTGGAACAGACTCATGGCATCAAGGACTACGTTAAGCATTTTAGTACATAGACTTTCAACTGTGTAAGTGAACAGTGAATTAAATCCACACAACGTACCAATCAGGTATGGTGAAGTAACGACAAACATCTGCCTGCTGCATAGAGTATATTACAGAATATGGCATGCTTCGTAATAAGTGAAGAAATGTCTGAACAGAAGCACATCTATTTAAAGCTGTGAATCTTTGCCTACAGCAGATAATTCTCATGCAAGCACAGATGCACGTATAGTGGCTTCTGTTGCCTTATCTCACTTCCCAACCCTCATTCCTAATCTGTACTAAAATAAAGGATTTTTTTTTCAGTTTTTCTTCTTTGCAAACAATCAGAGATTCCAGCCTAACTAAATATGATCAGTCACTGATACCAGTTTTGACTGAAACAGTAAGACAGATATAAGACCATCAAACATTTTAAAAGTTCCTAAGATGGCAGCTGTTTTTTCATACACCACTGAGGCAAACAGCCTTATGGCATGAAGCATGTGGAATGGTGTACCTGGTTTAGTTCCAGTGTTGCTTTGTCCTGAAGTGACTTTCTTGTCTTGTATTTTAGAACCTTCAGCTGCTAAAATAAGGAAGAAAAGGAAAGAGATTAATTAACCATATTACTAAACAACAGCTCAACCACTCTATTATAATGCAACTTAAACATAGCCAAATTCCCTTTAAAACCAGACCGTTCTGGAATACCACTTTAATACCATTCTATACCATTTTGCATAGAAAAAACCCTCAAGGTTATACAGAAAACATTGAAGCCACAATACAAGTTCCCCATTCAAGTTGAGGAAAGAGCCACAAAAAGATTTCATTTTAACAGTGTTGTTTTTAATAAGGTGTATTTTTTTTTTCCCCATGCTATGCTAATGCTATACATGCAGCTGATTTTTCCTCTTCCTTTTCAGTGATGCTTTGGAAACCACTACTTCCAAAGGAACAGCAGCCTTTTTTTTTTTTTTTTTTTTATTTAATTTCCCTTGGAGGAAGCTGAATTAATCACACTGATAAAAGCAAGTTAGTGGGAATAACAGAATGAAACTGCAGAGTGACTTTGAAGAAGCAAACATTCAAACATGTTGCAATGTTTGGATGCAATGAGGAAACTGTGTTGCTAAAGGTGACTTGCAGATCCTAGGTTTCTAAAGGTATGGTACAAGATACTGATAAAACTTCATTGACTCTTTGCAAATTACTAACGTATCCATTATGCAGAACTGAAAAGAGGACAATCTGTGACCTCAAAGAAATCTAATAGAGGAGATATTCCCATTATTTTCAATAGACTTTTGATCAGGCCCTGTCACTCTATAAAGAGATAGTTCTAGGGCTCTGAATGCCCTTTCAACAACCCTTTATAAAGAAAACCCAAAAGATTAATTATTATACTTCAAATCACAACCATACCCTTGGCTCAGCATCTATTTATAATTAAAAGCCAAGCCAGGAAATAAGATGCCATCATTTTCTCAGCTTACTACTCATCTTCATGTCCAGCAGCTCTACTATAGGAGCGTTTACGTCCAGAACACAGCAATCTGGGAAGAGTCTGAAGACAGACTGTAAGAATTCTAAGAATGCTTCCACAAACAGCTTGGAAGTATTTGCAAGCAAGGATAAAAAGACTGTTATATTAATAAAGCTTGGGGGAGGAAAAAAAACCCAAACTCATTTAAATTAAAATATCACTAGAAATTAAAGTTGGAAAAAACTGATTACTCCAGCTTTAAAAGCTAAACAGGTATTAACTGTATTAGAACCACTTTAGAAAACATAATTTTAAAAGTTTTTTCAGAACGCTCCAAGCAACTTCCTATGCTTGTCAGTTTTAGCAAAATACACTCAGGCCTTAGTGCCTCAGTGAATTCATTCCCTTCATGGCCTGACAAAAGTCTTTGTTTCCCCTTTAATTCCTTTCACGGGCATGTTCCAGGATGAACATAAAGGATAAAAAGGTTATCAGGAGGAACCTATATGACACTTAATGTACCTTTTTTGCCGGTGAGGGAAATAGAAAAAGTGTTTAGTGTTCAAGAGCAATGTTTTGCTGAGAGCAGTGTTCAAAAAATCACATCATCTCACAAAAAAAAAAAAAAAAATCATGTGTGAAATTTTAAATAATTGCCAAAAAAAGATACTCCCTACCCTGACAACTGTGTTAAGTCTCTTGTTATCAATAGAAATAACTACTGTTCAATATTTACTATTAAAACATCAATTCCGAATCACAGTAAGAATTGTCATACCTTAAAGGCAGCCCAACAAAAGATTTTAGTATTTTGCCATTTTAAAGGCCTCATGCAAAGGATTAGTTTGACCTATAGGTAGACGGACTGATTTTTGGCAAGATAATCTGAGCAACACTGAACACTTGCATCTCCAGGCTTTGTAGGATTATCAAAACCCATACTTTTTCCTCTCAGTGTTCCAAATGGGTGGTACCAAGCCTGAAAAAAAAGTGTTTTATTCACCAGAGTAAGTGCATTTAAATTCTTTATATCTTAGTATGACCTTAACTTTGGGGTGTGGGGAGAGAAAAAAACCCAGACTTTCCTCCTGCCTGAATCAGCCATTTAGAACATTCTCAGAAAAAGTCCCACTGTAATGCATGGGGAACCTACATCATGATTCCAATCAGCCTGGCCTACGGCATCACATAGAAGAGGAAACTGTTACAAAATAGTAAAAATATTGTTTCTGAGCATTAGCAAGAGCACTGATGTTCTAATAGCTTCAGCACAAGTTTCTTTGCATATCTCATACAGTGCACATGCATTATTTTCCTCAAGCATTGCACCACGGGATTATGCAATACTCCATTAACTTCAGAATAATGGTTTAAATGCCATACAGATAACACGGTTGTAACAGAGCCTAGGTACACAGAGTAATATTTTGTCCATATTTCTTCTTGTCTGACATTTCCTTGGAATATTTTGTGATACAATTTGAGTACACATTCATATGACCACTCATATGACAAGTGACGAAGAACAGATGGCACAGTCATGAATTTTAATGATGCTGGATATCAAATAAGAACTGGCACAAGTATTTAGTAACTAGTGTAGGTGTGCTCCCACATAAAATACCTCTTGCTCTAAGATACAAACATTAATCAGACAGCTAAACATCTAAAATACAAACTTAAATATTGACAACACTAGTTCCAGCAAGACTCAACGTAACACATGCCAGGAGAGACATCATTCAACTACCTAATACTAGTTCTGCTGCTTATCTTGAACCACTATGTTTACATGGAGGGAATAAAAGTTGCATAAAGAAGCGTTAGAAATAAGAGGATATTTTTCTGTGAAGCATTCTGGAAACTTAAAAGGCTGAAGACTGCCTGGGCAATAGCATAGATATATTGGGGAAGACAATCACAGAATCCAAGTTGCTGAGGCTGGAAGGGGATCTCCGGAGATCATCCAGTCCATCCCCTTGGCTCAAAGTGGGGTTGCCTTGAGCAGGCCATGCCCAGTTGGGTTTTGAATATCTCTAAGGATGGAGACTCCACAACTGCTCTGAGCAACCTGTGCCAGTCTTTGACCACTCTTCACAGTAGACAAGTTTTTCTCATGTCTGAATGGTATTTTCTGTATTTCAGTTTTGTGCCCATCATCTCCTGTCTTGTCACCATGTGCCACAAAGAAGAGCCTGGCTTTGTCTTTTATGCCACCCCATCAGGAATTTACTGATATGTAGTTCTTCTGATGTTTTTTTTTTTTTCTATTCTAGTATTTTTGATGTTGAACTGAAACGCTAAGTGATTTGCCCAGAGCCACACAAGAACCACACGGCCCACCCATCCCAGTTGAAGGAGAGCTTATATGGGTAAACACTCCACCTCAACCTTACACTGATGGGAAAAGCTGTAAAGAGCTGCACCACCCCACCTTCACTTTGCAAGGACCTGTTTCAGTGAACGGTCTTCCAACAGCCATCCACAAATGAACTCTCCAAACCAGGATGCTCTGGTCAGTTATTAACTTGCTCTTTGGCCTTCCTCCCCAGGTGAGATGCTATCTAACATCCATCCTCTTGGATAACACTTTCAGAAAAGAAAGCCTGATGAAAAGCTTTGTCTAAGTGGGACCTACAAGGGCTTAAAAATATGCGACTTTACCTACCTATCCAGTGTATGGATTTCAGAGACTGCATAGAAATCATGCACTAACTGAAGCACTGGCAGAATCAAAACCCTGTTTTCTTTCTAACACATCAATGCAACTATGTTATTGTGGTTGGAAGGCTCCCCCATTTTTTAAAGGTAAAAGTATACATTTTAAAGTTAAAAGTAATTTTTAAATTGAGCTGGATTATCCATCTTACTTCAGCTATTCTTAAGTGCAACTGATGGTGATAGAGCATTAGCCTGGTGTAAGGATTGGTCTGAACTTACTACTTCTATTGACTAAAGCAATATCCCTATTACTATATAACTACAACTTTATGCTCAACATTATCTAACGTGTCATCCAAAGTCACTGATGTAAAAAGCTGCAGCAGCTCACTACAGGTTAGTGAAACTCCAGTTTGACATGAGATGAGCTTTGACAAAGCTGCTTCAAACTTGTGGAATAATCTGCTTCAACTGCCAGAAATACAGATTCCTTAAAGAAGTCAAATACTTTCTCCCCTCAATTTTCAATGAGTTTTTCCTCACTCCTTTCATAAGACCCTGAGTGGGAATCAACCCACCTCTCTCCCTCAGCTCTGCCATTACTATATGGCCTACTATGAAATGGAAAACTAGACCTCAGTTTCTCTATCTGAAAGTGGGGGTGGTAGTGGGGGGCGGGGGAAGAGAGACACGTACTGCTACTAAATACATATGCATTTGTAAACACTGAGCTCTGAAATAAAAACAGTTGCAGCACAGAATCCAGTATTTAAACATTCCAGAGGCAAAGCTGAAAGGGACATGTAAGGCTGACCAGTGCTAGGGAAGATCTCTGTAGGTTCAGCTTTTTGTTTTACTGTGAACCAAGGCAAGTGCGAAACTGGCAGGTTATTCCTAAAAAAGAATTTTTGTGATGGAAATTAATCCTATTCACAAATCCATGATCAGTTCTGATCATGTTTATGTGTTCACATTCAGTCAGGTTTAATCAATGCTTCTATTATCAGGATGAGTACAAGCTCTAGAAGGACTGATAAGCAATTTCATATAGGATGTCAGTTTTACCCCATTTCTCATACAGCCATTATAATTACACTCAGTCACTTCCCACAGCAGCTAAGATTTCCTGTCCCGAGTATCGGTACCAAAGCCTACTTTCTAAAAGGGAAAAACCCCTGTATTTTATAACAGCAAGAAGTACTTTAAAAAAGCTGTTCCATGATCAGTTTCTGTCAGATACACTGTAAGGTTATTAAAGGCATTTTTTCTAAGGTGTTCCTCTTGGTGTAAAGAAATCAGCTATCCAGCTTCTCCAAAGAAGGTCTGTGTGAGCAGAAATAGGAATTACTAGCAGTGGGAAGCAAAACAAGTGCAAAGAGAAATCCTATCTTAACAGATGCAAAGCTGAAGAAAAGTCTCAGAGGAAACCTTGAAAAAGGAGGAAACTATAAGCTTTTAGTGCTTCTTTACCTGCCAAGTAAGCTCTGGTCAAAGACGACTGGCCTGAGAGACTAAGCAAGACAGCACATCCAATGGGAAAAGGCTGACTGAGAAGCAGAGCCCCTGGGAGGGTGCCCTAGAAAGCAGGAGGAACATTCGCCCAGACCCTGGAAAAGCTACAGAATACCAAGGAAATACTGAGCTGGGAAGTGTCACACCAGCATTTTGACAGGCTTTAAAAAAAAAAAACAAAACCAAAAAAAACCACAAGAGCTGTGCGGATTACAAGCATCTGCTGTTCCGACCATGGCAAATCAAGTGCATATTTACACAACATGAACCAGCTATCCCCAGTGAGGTGAGTGGCAAACCAGAGCCCCCACAGCAAGGCTGGAGACCTGAAAAGAAGATGTTAAAGCTCTGTTCAGTTGAGGAAGGACATCAGCCACAGAGCAGAGGCAGCTGTACTATCGGGTCTCTGCTTCCAGAAGTGGAATCTTCAACAGATGCAATGCAGTGGGAAGGAACATTTGGGGACCACAAGCAAAAGATGGTGCTTGGACCCATGTCAAGGTCAGGACATGCACAGCAGCCCCATAGAACTGCACCCTAGCAAAAAAAGGGTCTGAAAAGGGGAACTGTACAAGGGCTGCACAGCTGTGGATGAGAGCACAAACACAGGTAAGCCCCAGGCATGCAGACAGCTATGTGTGCCTGACAGTTCAGACATGCCTCTGGGCAATAGGTGCACTAAGCAGCAAAGAGGAGTTACCACCTTCCAGTTTCTTGCTCTAATTCCACAAAAGTGAGAGACACAAGTATTGAAAAACAGCCAGGAGAAAAAAAGTAGCAGCTGGAACGGAAGAGGAGGGACTAAAGGGAAAAAAAGAAATCTAGCTACTCTGTCCCTGCCACTTTTCACCTAATACCCCCGTTTGACTGAACAGCTACTTAACTGTCAAAGAGTGCTGGGGGTATGTGTTGGGAGATAGAGAAGGCATCAAAAGTGACAACTGGAACAAACCAGTACGTCAGTCAAAAACTGTTGCCAATACGTAGCAGAGGAAATCCAGCATTAAACTGGGAAATTTAGAACAGTGTTAACTGAGAACTGCTACATTCTTTACTCATTTACTCCAATTCTGCTACCTCCAATTACTTCCTTATGAACATTGCTCAAAAAAAAAACAACCCCCAAACAAAAAAACACTCTTTAGTTCACATGCTTATTTTATATAGCATTTTATGTCCAATATGCACAATGTAAAAATGCATAGTTTGAACTAGTCAGAATTAAGTAGAGAACAGAGCCTCCTAGGACTGCATAAGCAAGAATAAAGAAGTGGGGCTATCCTAGGCAGTTTTATCTAGCTACTGGGAATGGCGGCTGGCTAGCACATCAATCAAATCAGAGGTATTGCTGTGCTGGGTGGAGTGTGTTGAAAGTGCAGATACAGGTCAAAGCTGACAGTTTATTAGCTTAAATGCAGAACCACATTAAGACCAAAATCCTGAATACCTGATTTGGAAAAAGAATCTGAGCATTCAGCAACTGGCTGTTCAATTCTAAAGCAACAGCACTGAACTTTAAGACTAAAGAGTCTCTCTAATGGCTAAACTGGAGTGTTTATCCTACTAACAATTTCACGTAAGCCACGATCCAGGGGCTGGGTACAGGGAAACAAAGTTCAACATGAATAAAAGCCTTCCCACTGTTTGTGACTTTTGCCTCGTCTTACATCCACAGCTTACGAGTAAGACTTTGGTAATATGTACACATGTAAAAGCTACTCCGTATTTACCGTAAAATATATCTTGCAAGTCTTTAGCAGTTCTTACTCTTTGTATTATCAAGTGTCCATATATATACTTAGACAAACAATATACTAAATAATATTTTAGTGCCATTTATTGCTCTAGAGTTAAGTACTGCATTCATTCCATACTTCCACTCCATACTTACCTTTTACTTGTATTTTAAAACTGGAAGCTTGGGAACAAAGGACAGTGATCTCTCCAGAGATAAATAGGTCTGAAAGTCCTATGGCTGGCCAAAAATTACCAAGATGCGTGCAGCCCAGCTGATAGATAAAAATGTAAAAACCAAGCAGCTGGATGTTTAACATTAAAATCTTCAGAGTAAGTCAGGGCAAAGTTATGATCTGCTCCCCTCATCAGAAAAGTGGGAGGCAATAAGTCTTAAAAAATACACAACACCCCCCCCGCCCCCGCACACTTGTTAAAGACTATAATTTTCACAAAATCCACTTGTCAATAACAACTCTGAAACTACCCCTCAAGAAGAGCCTGGGGAGAAGCGGCCTGGCAATCTGTTCCAGCACAGCTGGAGATGTTTTCTGGAATTGCTGCACTGTACCTGAGGTTGGACTGACCTTGGATAGACCAACTTCCTTACGCTGCTGCTTCTACTAGCTGTGTCTGAGCTGAACACTGAGTCAAGGCTACTCCTTGCTTTCATTTATTCACTGTGTGAGCACACTTTGGAGCCCTAATCTTGTTCAGGACCTGATGTGCTTTTTCATGATATTACTATAAACCAGTGCTTTAAGTGTACCAAAATTACACAGTTACCAGTGCTATCTTTGCTTTTGTAAGCTCTCATACACACATACATACAAGTTACCAAAGTCCTTCAAAACAAGATAGCAAGAAACTTCTTACTTTCAACTAACACATGCTTCAATACGACCCTGCTGAGAAGCATGGAAATGGATCGAGCAGAGAGATCCAAACACAAAAGCTTGAACACAAAATCAAATCATTTCCTTCTCTTATAACTGAAATTCATTTGTATGTACTGCTCAGAACAGCTGTGTCCGAGATGTTTACTCTTGACACTTGAACGATGCAGTAACACAGGACCTAAGCATCAGCATTTTATTCATATAAAACACCTCCTCCTTTTCTCCTCTGCAACAACAACTTAAAACTTCCCTTCCCTCAGGAAGTAATAAGTGGTGGCTTGTGAGTTGCCGCTGGCCTCCAAAGAGCAAGTAGCCTGCCAGCAATCAGCTCCTATCCACAGACCATTCTGAAGCAAACTTCATCCTTTGAAAATTTTGCTGCAGAGCCCTTCCTATGCAGCAGATGTGCTGTCCTAGTAGCCAGCAGATGCTCCCTGAGCAGTTGCTGAGGACAGGAGCAAAACAGCACAGTAAGAAACCCCTACTCTCAGTCACTATGGACAAAGAGCTTCCTGGTGTCTCTGGGAAGGCTTGGAGACCGGTTCAATATGGAGTTCAGCTGGGAGGCCCAGAGCAGTGCTGGGGGTGAGCTCAGAAATCAAGATGTTTTAGCACAACAGGATGCAAAAACAAGGGAAATATCCAGGGATGGGCAGACTGTAGGACTGAGTGATAGGTTGCAGGAGGAACAAGAAGAGAATCAGAGGATTCCGATTGTAAGAGAGGCCTGCATGACATTAGCATGCATTTCGCAGCAGCTTAGTCACAAGATGTGAGCTTTTCAGGGAAGGGGGGAACAAAGACACTCATGGCGCACTGGCTTTCTTTCACGTTAATCCTTTGGGGAAGAGCATGCAGATAGGAACAGAACTGAAGCATCAGGATAGAAAATCTACACTCTGCACACTTACTCTCAAGTCCCCTCTACTCCACCCAAAAAACCCCAAGGCACCTTAAAAGCCCTGGTGTAGATGGTTCATAATGAGACACTAGAACGATTTCCCTAACAGAGCTACCACTTCAGAAGAAAAATAGAAACAGACCCAAACCAACATCCTCATGCTTCTTAATTTAATTGCTTCAGAAAACTGTTAGCAAAATCACAGAATGGTTTGCATTGGAACAGACCTTAAAGATCATCCAGTTCCAACTCCCCTGCCATGGGCAGGGACACCTTCCACTAGACCAGGTTGCTCAAAGCCCCAGCCAGCTTGGCCTTGAACACTGCCAGGGATGGGGCATCCACAACTTCTCTGGGCAACCTCTTCCAGTGCCTCACCACCCTCACAGTAAAGAATTTCTTCCTTAACTCTAATCGAAATCTACCCTCTTTCAGTTTAAAACCATTACCTATCACCCTATCATTACACTCCCTGATAAAGAGTCCCTCCCCGTCTTTCCTGTAGGCCCCCTTTAGGTACTGGAAGGCTGCTATAAGGTCTCCACGGAGCCTTCTCTTCTCCAGGCTAAACAACCTCAACTCTCTCAGCCTGTCTTCATAGGGGAGGGGCTCCAGACCCCAATCATCTCTGTGGTCCTCCTCTGGACCCGCTCCAAGAGGTCCATGTCTGTCTTATGTTGGGGCGCCAGAGCTGAACACAGTACTCCAGGTGGGGTCTCATGAGAGCGGAGTAGAGGGGCAGAATCACCTCCCTCGACCTGCTGGTCACGCTTCTCTTGATGCAGCCCAGAACGAGACTGGCTTTCTGGGCTGCAAACACACACTGCTGGCTCATACTCAGTCTTTCATCCACTAATACCCCCCAGTCCTTTTCCTCAGGACTGCTCTCAACCCACTCATCGCTCAGCCTGTATTTGTGCTTGGGATTGCCCTGACCCATGTGCAGGACCTTGCACTTGGCCTTGTTGAACTTCATGAGGTTCTCATAGGCCCACCTCTTAAGCCTGTCAAGGTCCCCTTAGATGGCATCCTTTCCCTTTATGACGGATAGTAGCTTAGCCACTTCATCTGCCAGTTCCCTCAGGACCCGCAGATGCATCTCATCAGCTGCCATGGACTTGTGCATGGCATTCCTTAGATGGTCTCGAACCTGATCTTCTCCTACGGTGGGTGGTTCTTCATTCTCCCAGTCCCTGCCTTTGGTTTCTGCGACTCGGGTGGTGTGGCTGGAGCACTTGCAGGTGAAGACTGAGGCAAAAAAGTCATTGAGTACCTCAGCCTTCTCCATGTCCCAGGTAACCAGGTCTCCCGTTTCCTTCCGGAGAGGGCCCACATTTTCCCTAGTTTTCCTTTTATCACCAACAAACCTGTAGAAGCTTTTCTTGTTGCCCTTGACATCCCTGGCCAGATTTAATTCTATCAGGGCTTTAGCTTTCCTGACCTGATCCCTGGCTGCTCAGACAATTTCTCTGTATTCTTCCCAGGCTACCTGTCCCTGCTTCCATCCTCTGTAGGTTTCCTTTTTGTATTTGACTTTCTCCAGGAGCTCCTTGTTCATCCACGCAGGCCTCCTGTCATTTTTGCCTGACTTCCTCTTTGTTGGGATGCATTGCTCCTGGGCTTGTAAGAGGTGATCCTTGAATATTAACCAGCTTTCTTGGGCCACCCTTCCCTCCAGGGCTTTATCCCTGGGTATGGTTATACCATTAGAGCTCCAATCGAAATCCTTTTGTAACAAAATGTTCTAATTAGCAACGCTGATAAAATTATTTTAAAAATATTTACAAGGTTCTGCCTATTACTACAGCAGTGAGGCAGTAACAACTGTGACGCATATGAATTCTCTAAAAGGCTTAGATCTAATGCATTCCAGTAAAACTAAGATCTACATTTCCGTTTTGAAAGAATACAGAGATGTGCCTAATTTTGGTTAGGTGTCTCCTGTTAAGGGAAGTAGGTCAAAGGAACTGTTGACAGAACTCGGGTGAAGCAAAGACTACTTCCAGACTATAGACCAGTTTGCTATTTTTAGTAGAGGTAATACAAGTCTTCACAATTTCGGATATAAGCGTTTTGAAATTTCCATCATTAGCAAATGGAAAATGCCTATTCTTTTAAAGTCTAAACAGTAGTACTTACACAATACATTTGCAAGTTAGAGGTTTGTCTCAGAACAGTGACAGAACATCTGTATTTCATTTCTACTCACTGAAACAGTAAAGCAAAGCAAAGTTCATGCCTTAAACACACCTATGAATAATTTTACATTAAAATATTTTCAATTCTTAGAAGTTAAAGCTGGAGTACATCTTTTCATACTTCCAAAGCTGTGGAACTCAAGGGTCTGGTTTGCGAATATAAATAAATAAAGAAGACACCAAGCTGCAGTGACCATCCCAGTTCTTTTTGCTCTGGCACTTATCACAGAAGTCTACCATCAGAGTTGCCATACAGAGCACTGTTGCTAATGTTCTTCATCTCTGGTGTCCTGGCTGAGCTAAGTAGAAATGAAAACTAATCAGCATTAGTGTTTACTACTCATGAAATAGTATAGAAGTTGCCATTGTTTTCATCATATTGTAGACTAGGAAGATAAACAGATGATTTAAAACTGTCACAGCTAATTCAGCACTGAATTGTGAAACACTAAAAACAGAAGCATAAGTAGATTTCTTTGGAAACAATCCACAGACGTAAAACTGGATTACAACAAATAACTACAGGGAAAGGGACAAATTTTTTAGATTAAAATTGTGTAACTGCTCTATTGGGAGATGCATATTTATAAAAGATTACTTTTGGCTGACTATGTTGGCTTTAAAAAGCATTGCATCCTAAAATATTAAATAAAGTAGGAGAACATACTAAACTGAGTGCCTTTGTAGGGAGAGCCCCTATGCCGCTAAGAGTCTCTTAAAGATGATAAAAGAAACACAATAACCGTAACAGCATTTACAAAAAAGCTGACATATTATTTCTTCTGGATAATTATATTGCATCATCTGACTGCAATATAAAACAATGATATCAACATAAAAGAACCACTGGATAAAAGGTCTCTGTTATCTGCTGAAAAAGCCTGTGCTGTGAAGCAGTGGTTCTGCAGCTGATCAGAAGGCTGGGAAGCCCAGCCAGATACAGATGAGATACACAAAAGGAAGTTTTTAATTACACATCATGAAAATAAAAGCTGAAATGCCACCACCTGAGGGCATGCAGGGCAACCTCAGTTCCAGATACCCAGCATTTCATGCTGTGCAGCCTGTCTTAGGCCATGTGCTCTTCAAACACCAAGACTGGGCAACATGCAACCTGCAGTGATTTATTTGCAACCCTGTTGCTCAAGGGCAAAACACTTTCAGCCAAGGTGCAAGAGTAGCCACTGCCTCTCCTTCTCAGACTTTTGACTGCTGCAGGTAGCATTTGCTACTAAGATGTCAGACAGATCCCCACATCCAGGACCTGTGTCAGTGTATTGTTGTAATAGTTGTATGTGGAAGGTCACCTCAGAGATTATGAAATGGAGCACCTTACATTTTTGTAGCTGAAAAACTTTTCTGGACTTCAACTAGAGAGCTTGCTCCAAACTATAAGGTAATGCCTGTGAGTATTTCCAAGTCATAATGAAGCTTGTACCTGCCACTGAGATCTGCAGAATTAGGCACAGACTAGCCTGCTTTCAATATCACACTGATACCAAGGTCAGATTGCTTGAGCTGGGGAAAGCAACTTGAGTATTCATTATTTGATATCCCTGTTCAGAGGGCACAATGATCAAAACATATTTCAGCCTTTGAGCTCTACAAAAACACAGATAGCAACCATAGTAAAGTGACTATGGGGATGGAAAGAAGGGGAAAATGGATACTTTGCTATACATTTCTCTATTAAAGCAATTTGATCTTGAGATCTAAACATTTTTAAAACCAAGGCAATCTCTTTGCTATCAGCTCTGCAATAAGAGAAGGTAATGATTTCCTTCCACCAAAAGTAAAAAGTAGAATAAAACAAAACATTCTTTTGATGCAATATGTATTTTTAACTAAAATGAATATGTAACAAAATGAACAATATCTACGGAATAATTTAGGAGACTCCCACAAGCTCCCAGACCAACACAGTGCTTTCTTCTTACCAGCCCACTGACATACACAAGCCATCGCATCCCTACTGAGCTCAGTGCATACCCATGCTTTCCTCTATGCTTTCAACTCTTCCCAAATTTATTCAGGCTGCACTAGTCTGACAGGACTTAATGCCATGTGCACTGAGGTTCATAGCTACGATCCCAGTGACTTCACATTTAAGATACAGAACAGGCCCGGAACAGTGGTACTTCTGCCATGGCAACATACTGATCATTCAAAACCAAGGCACAACAGTTTTTGTCTCACAGTAATTAATCCATTTCTACAGTAACAGAGTGATCCTGTTGCCATAGCAGGACATCCATATTCAGGTGCAGGCACAGGTGCCCTGTGTAAGAGCAAACACTTTTTGTCTTTACTGACATCTCAGACTGCTGAGCTTTGCTCTTGACAGGTGAGGTTTAGACCACAGAAGCAAGGTGAGGCCTTGGAACTGCTTTTTTGTATAGGGAGCAAGTTCAGATAGGTACTGGCTTTCTGGACATTATACAGAAGAGAGATTTCAGCAGCTTATTTTTCTGCTTTAATGATCTGTCTCCACTCTGTATGTGACCACAGGCATACTCTAAATTCTAGGGTGCTTCTAGCATTTCCACCCCCCCCAAGAAGGGCTGCAAGTGTTTTAGAGAGGCATAAAACACTGCAAAAGTGAAGTGATAGGAACTTTGTAAGCAGAAGAATGTTCAAGAATAGGACTATTCCCCTTCAAAATCTTCTTTCTAGTTAGGTTACTCTGCATTGTCACCTTACACAACTATGCAAGTGAGACCTACAACACAGCTGTCCCACTGCATTACTTTTAGGACACACTGACCAGCTCCCTTACCTTCTGGGTAGTGAGATCTCATCAAATCTTTTACCAAAGAATCAGTAAAAATAAGGATGTTCAAAACACAAGAAGGGAGGATGTAGGGAAAAAAAGAATTAGTAGCATTGTTTAACCCTCACAGTCTAAGGCATTTAGTGCTCAATGCAAAGAAACATGGAGCAAAATTGACTATAATTAGCTATAGAAGCCGCAGAGATTTCTGCAAGATACAGCTTCTTCAATAATGAAGTACCACGACCTTGTTTACTATGGAAGAAGTTCATTGCTATGTGTGTTTCATCTCCTTACTCAGCACCCTGAGCTAACTCAGGTACTGAAAGTAAGAGAGCCTTGTCAACACCAGACTCGAATGCAGGAGCTCATCTTGGCTGAAAAGCCAAGTTAAGCATTCCACTGAGATAGCTACACTGCTCCTGGTACTTAGTTATCTTCACACAACACCACATCAGACCACTTGGATTTATGCCTGGGACATCTGCTGGGATTTCTCTTCCAGAAAGGGGTAAATTCTAGACCACCTGCAAGTTAGTGGGACCAATACAAGTAACATAGGTAACTGTTTCACTGCTGCAGTTTCTTGGGCAAGCTCTGCAAAATTTCTGAGCTGCAGAGATGTTCAGAGTCCTCCTTCCAGCCTTAGAAAAATAAAACAGGAATAATGCCTGCCAGTCGCTATAGCAACAACAATCTCTCAACTAAAGACAGCAGGAAGATTCACAGAAGCCAGGCTATGTTCATATAACCTACTCTGTGCAGACAATTATTTCCGAAACAGTTAAACCTACAAAGACTGCATGCTGTTATTTAACAGTTAAGTACCTGGATGCACACATTAAGCCATTACTGTAATCAAGAGTACATTCACCTGAGGAAAACCAGTAGTTTTCTGCTAGCCTACCTCTACCTCACTAGAAGAGATGCTGTAAATACGAGAAGGGATGCTGTAACTACTTAGAGCAAGTGCAACACTCCATTTTCTAATTATTCTCCTATTCTTTATATAAAAGATATATCCTATTACTGTAAGCTAAATAAAACAAGCATTTAATGTGGTGCAAAATGCATATATTCAGAAACAGTGAAGCAAAAAAGAATGTTTCCTACCATTGCTGGGCAGGGAACAAAGCTGATACACTGACTTCAGAAAATATATTTCTGTTGCATGACTTATCCTTAACCACTTTAATCACTGTCAAAAATAAAAACTGTGCCCGGACTACCCTGTCATTTTCAAGGAGGCACAAGACAAATACAGTTACTACCAGTCAAGAGCTCAACTAAATTCTCAAGACACCATTTACTGGAAAACAGCTCTTTCAAAGTGAACATCATAGGAAACTGGAAAATTCTATTTTCAATTCAGGGATCAGTTCTTTACTGATATCCAGCTGCCAGGAAACAGGACTTCCTGAGGAGTAAGGTATTGCTTGGCATAAGGGCAGGAGACTAATAGCTAATTACAACACGGCATATGCAGAACTGAGGCTGCACAACCAACCTTAATTATTTCTAAGCTCCATGTCTTTGGGAAAACTATATAAATGAATACATGTTTAGAAAGGCCAAGTTATATATTTGAACAGGAAGGTACTCACATACAATCTTTAAATAACACTAACATTTACTTTTGAAGTCTCTTTAATATGAACACATCAAATGGTTACTAGAGAACTTTGGCCTTCGCGTTATAAGAATAATTAATCACTTCAGGTACGCTAGCAAAACCAAAGTATGTTTTTCCCCAGGTTCTTTCTGGGATATTAGGCTGAGTGTCACACCACTAAAAAGTGGAGCTTATCTTTATATGCTGCTGTGTGTCCCTCCCCCACCCACTCCCACCCCGAGTGATGTGCATAAGCTTTTTAAAAAAGCAAAACTTGTTTCTCTATAGAATCGCCACGGGCAGTTGATTTCTCTTAGACACAGCCTCAGGCTACTCTATTGGAAGCACATTTGCCCTAAGTCCAGTACTATGGCAGTTCTTTATACATCATAAAAGCATAAATCATTCCACATCCATGCAGGTTTTCTTTTAGTTCCTTAAGCATTGGTGTCATTGCTTGTTAGCTATCTCGGTGATTGCATTGCCTGACTACCATAATTTACAGCTCTTAGCCTTTGGACATATAAATTTCACTTTTTTTTTTCCCCTCCAGTCTTCAGGGAAACATTTTGTCTCTGACTGACTAGCTTTTATTTTAAGCACATTCCATGATTTCAAAACCAGTCTGAGAGGATCCAGCCATACTCAGGTTTTAACAACCACTGAAAATTAAGTCTCCTAGAGAAATAACATATAAGAATGGGTTGCTACAGAAATAAATCAAACCCAACATTTCTTAGTCTACTTTCGCAACAGGAGCAACAAAAATCTTACCTTACCTCATCCCATTGCTTTTAGTCCAATATACATAGGTAGTCTGTCTATCCACCAAATCAAAGACAGTGTTAAAAAAAAAAGTATTATCGTCATTGTGTTTGGTGCCTTAGTTACCCAGGGAAAATCCACCATGGTGCTTGTCCGATTGTGTCTAACAGACAGAACAAAGAATATGATAAATGTTAAACTTTTTGTTTTGTTCTTCAGATCTAGTTTTTTATTGTTTTCTAAGGATGACATGACAGAATATGTAATGTAAAACATCTGACTAAGCACTGCATCATGGTGTAATCAAAAGAAATCTATTTAATATGAAGTTTTAAGTATTCAGGAATAAAAAACAAACCCAGAAGTTATTTTAAACCAAAACCCTCAAGTGTTCAGTATTTTGCAACAAGTGCTTCTCAGTCTTGACACTAAGACTTGCACAAATCTTTGTATTTGTACTAATATTTCTAGTAACTAAACTACAAACTGTTTGAAATCCCAGAACATTTTTAGACACTGACCTAGAAAAAAGTTGCAATTAAATTCCCATTAAGCTCTATCTTCACCACTTTAGGTATGCAGTACTGCTGAGATAGATCAAAGCCTGACTTCATTCACAGTTGTTTAGCCTTACTGATGAGAGGGGCTGTTAACTTGCAAGAGCACAATCACATCCTTAATTATTTGATAGTATGTACATGCATAGGTACTATTTCATAGTATGTACATGCTTGGTATTAAACCAAGCTGCATGGGCAAGTTTCAATCTGAGATTTCCTAACTTTTCAGTGCTTAAAGTTAACAAGAAGCCTGCATTACCTACTGACATATATCAGTCACCTAAAATTAAAAACGTACAAGCATAAAAAATAGGTAACTTTAAATACCACCACCGCTCCCCCCCCCCTCCCCCCCAGTTATCAAATCAGTTCAGGAAATCTCGATGCTGTATTCTCTGGGATAACAGAAACTGATTTGGCAGACTTAGCCACTCTGCCACTAGATGGGGAGAACATGTTTTGCCAGTATTTCCCATTCCTTTCCACCAGCTGCACTCCCGCTCCCCTTTCCCCTATCGAACCTCATCCTTTGCTCCTTTCCTGATCTTACATCCCCCTCCATACCTCTTCAGGCACTGTCTCAACCTCCCTCTCTTGTTCCTGAACCTGCTACCCTGCAACTCTCTTCGTCTGCCTCTCTACTTTTTACCCTTGTAGTTTTCTGGCTAGCATTGCTCCAACCCAAACACCTCCTCCCCACCACCTCTCTCCAGTGGCATCAGATCACTTTTCCTGCACACCCAGCAGCAGGTACCTGGGCAGCACAGGAGGAGAGCAAGTCTCTATGCTTGTAGTTGGTGCGCCTGGTGCCAAAGCAGCCTGGGAAAGAAAGTCCCACTCAGTCCCAGGAGCTCTGGGGAAGAGTGTGCTCACTCATTCTGTGGGGACAGTGAATCATGTGAACACCGATGAGCCCAAAGCATGTGAGAGGAAAGGCTGCTGCCTCAGTTCAGCCAAAAAAACTGGACAGAAACATAGCACTCAAATGCTGAATGCATCCCTATCAGCCCTATGAGCTAACTGTGACTTTTTATGTGGATAATTTGGATGGTTTTTCACAGGGACAGGGGGAGGCATAGCTCTAAAATCAAATTCATACTGTTCCAGTTTCAAATCTTCCCTTTAAAGCATGGTGGCCTTAAGCCATCCCTACAAGACTGATAGTAAGATTTTTTCAAGAAGCATAAGTCCCCATTACTTTCCCATGCCTCATTCTTCAGCAGTTGGCCCATTTGCTGAAGATGAACAAAATAAAAAAATGAGGGAGAGAACCTGGCAAAAGAGAAACAGAGGCCAAATCATTTAAATGTAGTAAAGTTATAGAGACTGAAACAAGGCTCTTTTAATGGGAAATGTTATGCAACCTTAATTATTTGCCATCTGCCTTGTAAAATTCAAATAAAGCATGAGAAGGATAAAATTCTCACTTGGGGTTATTTTATTATGCAAAACATCTTGATTTCACAACAACATCACTGAAATGCTTCATGGAATTACAGCTCTTTAATTCACAGTGGTTTCCTCTTTATTGTGGATGGAGAAAACAAAGAATTTAGACCTCTAAGCCACAAACTTCATTGCACCGGCCTAACCATGACAGACTGGTACCAACAAAAATGAAACAAATACCACTCTCTGACAGCAGAACTAAACATTTAATTTCATGAAGGGTATTTGAATTTGCCCCCAGAAACAGTGAGAACATGTTAACCATATTTATGTAGTAGTTGGGTCCCTGCCTTGAAAGATTAAATGTTTTACAAGGATTGCTAGACTAAACGATAGTATACCATGTATATCTCTAGAACTTTTCATAGAACATGTTCTTGGTGCTGATTCTTTTGTTTGGTTGTCGTGGTTTAACCCCAGCCAGCAACTAAACACCACGCAGCCGCTCACTCACTCCCCCCCACCCAGTGGGATGGGGGAGAAAATCAGGAAAAGAAGCAAAACCCGTGGGTTGAGATAAGAACGGTTTAATAGAACAGAAAAGAAGGAACTAATAATAATAATGATAACACTAATAAAATGACAACAGCAATAATGAGAGGATTGGAATGTACAAATGATGCGCAGTGCAATTGCTCACCACCCGCCGACCGACACCCAGCCAGTCCCCGAGCGGCGAATCCCTGCCCCCCACTTCCCAGTTCCTATACTGGATGGGACGTCACATGGTATGGAATACACCGTTGGCCAGTTTGGGTCAGGTGCCCTGGCTCTGTCCTGTGCCAACTTCTTGTGCCCCTCCAGCTTTCTCACTGGCTGGGCATGAGAAGCTGAAAAATCCTTGACATTAGTCTAAACACTACTGAGCAACAACTGAAAACATCAGTGTTATCAACATTCTTCGCATACTGAACTCAAAACATAGCACTGTACCAGCTACTAGGAAGACAGTTAACTCTATCCCAGCTGAAACCAGGACATTGGTCAACCAAAATAGAGAAAACATGGACTGTCAAATAAGACTGTTTGTTGCAAGTGACTTAACTACATCACCGCAATACTTCAAAATCCAATCTATTGCTTGTAGTGTATATTAAATATTCCACTTCAGCACAGAAAAAAGAAGCATCATATCAAAATACATACATTACATAAATGGTGGGAAAAAAAAAAGAACAAAAAAAAAAAGAAAAGGGAAGAGCAACATAATGCTGAAATCATAGTATCTGACTCCACACAGCAATGCATCCTTCACCATGTTTGAGTCGTATTTCTGAAAGCCTAGGCAGGCTGTGCTAATGCCTGGTAGCCAGTGGTAACAGGTCCAGTAACTTCAGACAGGGTGATGAGGCTTCCCCTCTTTACCTTTAATAGGAGAGATGGGGATGGAAAAGTGCTTAAGACTGTTTCACCTTCAGGCAAGTCACTCAAGCACTGTCCAGCTCTCCCCTTTGCTCAGGGAAACAGCAGTTGAGAGGCTGGTTGCCAGAGCCATTAAGTTTTCTTGTGTGCAACCACTGAACAGAACTGGCTCCATACCATACCAACAATGCAACGGTTCTCACAAATTACCTTCAGTATCCCCACACAATTTGCTGGCTTGACTAAATACTATAAAGTTTTTGCTTATATGGGAGACAGACACCAGGTTTGGTTACACAACACTTGGAGTCACATAGATCAGTTACTGCTGGCATCAGGCCAGGTACTAACTGCTTCCCCAGCTCCCTGTATTGCATTGGTGGAAATTATTTTTAAGGATGCAAATGGACTTACCTACAAGGCTATTCTTTGAGCCTTGCCCTTTTGATTGTCATTCCACAGGGAGACAGAGACTCATCAAATCTGCTTCAATCCTTCATAAAAGTATTTTTCATCACAAAGGACTGTAATACAGACTCAAAATGACAAACTCGGTGAGATTACACACTAGCAGACTCCCACTAGAATCTCAAACAAGGCTTTTGTAATTAATGGAGTCTCACCAACTGCAAACAGCTACGGACCAGGGTATTAGTGCTTTCCATAATTCTGCCAGTCTTCCACAGCGAACCAAGGCTAGAATAATTTTCTTATGCTGAGTTTCATTTGAGAGCAGAGCATTAGTTCCTCACAACCATGCTCCATAAATCTATGTACACAGTCCTTGTCTTCCTGTCGATACAGATGACCATCAGGTTGTATTTGCTCATATCCTGTACCTGCCTATCTTTTAGTCAAACTCCTATTTCTGTATCCATACCTGTTGCACTATTGAACCAGACTTGGACAGTTGTGTTGTGAGTAGACAATTACTTCTGACAGAGCAGACATCATATGTTGCCACTTTATCTCAGGACATCCCTTCTTGGTAAACTCATGTCTCATCCATTTCACCTATGAGAGCGTAGTATTTTCCACAGGTCTGGGCACTCAGTAGCTCACCACTAATGAGGTTCCAGGCTACACAAGCTCTATGGAATGTGACTAAAATAACATAATGCACATCCACCTTACTGGTTTCTCTTCATTCACACAATGGATGTTTCAAAGCCGATCACTGTGAAACAGTTACACAGGGTGCTGCTGTGCAAGAGAGAGCACCTTGCTCCACAGCCCCTTAATCAGTACAGCCAGGCAACTCCAGAACATCGTCGTCCATGCTCTGAACAATTAGGATTCATATCACAACTATACAATAGAGGACACAATAACAAGATGCACTCTGTTTCTATCCAAGACACTTTAAATCATTAGTTCCAAAAACTGGAGTGCCAGCTAACTTACTTTCATTAGTGCTCACCTACTGCTGTGCCAGCTTTGCAATTAAAAAACCAAACACCAAACCAAACTCGTCAGCACTTTTTACTTCCAACAAGCATTCCTCTTGCTTTTAATAGAACATCAATGCCAGAAGCTGATGCAACTAGAGACAAACACTCTGCAAAACCAAGGTTTGCAAGACAGCAGTTTATAGGTGCCCTCAACCTTTGCATCATCCACCAGTTCTTGTCTGTGAGTAGCAAGTCCGGCAGAGCACGTCCCCTAGTCAGTTCATTGATCACCTGCATCAAGAATTGTTCTGGAATGTATTGAACTCATGTCCTGGTTTCTAGCACCCAGCTGCATTGCCCTTCCCAAAAAGTGGTTAAGAGACACCCATGAGTGAGCCATTCCTTTATATTAAACCACGACAAGAGCACAACCTTCCTCTTTACCTGTTCACCCTACTTTTTCTCTTTTCATCCAGTAAATTTAGGCCTGAAGTGCTTCTCAGGACCCTTCAGCTGACAAGCCCCACACTATGCATGGCCTAACAAGCCCAGGGGTGGATTCCCTTACATGCTGAGTGTTTACTCTGCTGTCCATACTCAGCTTCGCAAGCCCAAATCATGACAGATGAGTGGGAAAACTGGTATCATTCCTTTTAAATAGCTTTGGTTTGGAGCAGCTTAGGAAGGGATCAGGAACAGTTTTATTTCAGGGCCTAGAAAGCAGAAAAAATAGATTATGGGGGAAAAAAAAAGCAACACATATGCAAGGTCTTCTGACTTCTTGGTCTAAAATCACTGTAAAGCTGAATATGAATTGTTAACATTAAAAACAGGCTTGTGATCTTCAGTGAGGTCTCAGGAAACAGGTGACTGAGGAACTGGTTGTAGCCCTCACAGTAAGACGAAGTAGAGGCCTTCCTTGCTAAATTAGAATTCTTCTCAGTGCTCTCACACAATACAGACTATTTTAGACTGGGATTATGCTGCCTGTAAAGAGTATGAAACATCCTAACCACCACAGCCCTCCAGCAGACTACTTTTTAAATTATTTATCAAGAGAAACACAATCCTTTGCCAATTGTTGAACATTCACACAGCTTTAAAAACTGTCAGATCTTTGGACACGGAGATCTTGGCTTGGCACTTCTACACCACCTTGAACAGCACCTGATTCCAGATAGGGCCCCATCAGTGCCACCATGCTAAGCCAGAGAGAAAGAGCTGAATTACTCTCCATTTTTGAGGTTCCAAAAGTGATTAACAAAAACCAACCCCAAACCCATGTATTTTCAAACTTCATGTAATTAACAGTAATTAATGTCACAGTGAACTGATACTCATACCTGCATAATTAGCAGTAGGTAGTCCCAGCTGTCATCTCCTCCTAACCTCCTGCAAATTACAAGCAGTCTAAATTTAGCTATACCAGTTGAACCTCCTGCTATTGCTACATCTAGATTAGGTAGCAACTATAAATAAGTAATATTAATTTAAGTAATTTGAGATTGTAGGGAGAAAATAGATTATTTGCACCCTATGTAAAAATTTTATTTTGTCTACATTTGAATTTATTTTGATGACACTAACAGTCTCACAAACCAGTGAGATTTGATCCTGAGTTGGGAGTTAATTTTGAGACCTTTTTTCTGAATAAAGTCTCCCCGATTTCTGTTAATAAATAATGTGAAATAATAATAATACAAATTAAGGCAGTCCAGCTTTTTTTCCTGGCTTAACAGAAATTAATAAGATTATTTTAATTTTGGTAGAAGACTAGACCTATGCAATTAGACTTTGCTAAACTTAGGCAATTTGTTTCCACTTGCAGGATGTGCATCACTTCATTCTTCTCCCCATAGTTGTGCTTAGTGTATACTGGAATAAAGTAATATATTTTTAAGAGCAAAACAATATCATACCACCTCAAAAGAACAGAAGTTCTAGTGAAGAGGGCAGACCACTTGTCAATTCCCTGTTTGGAAGAAATTCTGGTAGTATGCTGAGTTACATGTGCCAGTGAATATGACTATTTGAGAAGATAACTCCGGTAATATTGTAAAAATAAAAAACATTCCAGGGTTTACATGACCTTCCCCTTGGAAGAATTAATGTTATATTTAGATGACATGAATTTTTCTGTGATGCTCTCAGATCTGTGCTAGAACAATATCTTCTATGGATGTTCCAAGGAAATCTCTTAAAGACATGCTAGTGAGTCATCTGGTCAGGAGCTAATGAACACTATGGCTGGCTTTGGAAACTGTTCTTCCTCAACAACTAATCTGGGATTAGATATTGTAATCATTAAGAGACTGTAGGCAACCTGGGAGAAGGACACTGTACTCCAAGTAGTCCACACATCACACGGTGCTACTGTGAGTCAGGCTATACGACATATTCAGTAGGAAGCTAAATAGCCTATATATTTGCGTATGTTAAAAGCTTCTCTGCATAGTAGCAGCAATCAGCGCTCCAACCCTGCAAGCCCTTCCTCCTACACATAAGCTTAGGTCTGTGGCCCTTCTTGAAGCCAAGAGACCATTATGCATGAACTCAAGCACATTCAGACTCTTCATCAGAGCTGGATCTGAACTGACGGGGGAATCTGTAACTGCTACAGAACAGACTCTCATTCTAGGTCTGTCTGACAAAACAGGAAAGTAAGGTCACAGGGATAGACAGAACAGGTAACAACTATAGCCTCCTCTGAGCTAGTTACAAATCAGAAGGAACTATAGTAGTTGAATGGAAACAAAATGCCTCTTCAATTTCAGTAATATCATGCAGAAGGTCTTAAATACATCCCAAATTCACTAGTGTAAGTGCTACTATAGGACCAGTTACCATTTTTCCGCAGAAAAATTTTTAAAACAAGTTTTACGATAGCTTAAGTTTTCTAAGCACATTAAATGCTGGACAAATAATTTACTATAGTATAACATGTACATTTTTCATATTTATTCATAAAACTACTTTCAAAAATATCCTGTATTGTTTTTAACAGATAATTTGCATGCTTGATGAGATCTGAAGCTCATTGAGTTCCATGAATCGTTAACTAGTAACAATTCCTACCACAAAACATTCTGGATACAAAGACATGCCCAAGATATTCCATCCCACCCCCTGCCTGAGGATGCCCTTAATCCTACCATGAAGATAGGACAGCCCCTTCCCCTACAGCTGCAGCAGCCAGAAGCAGTTCTGGCTCTTCCTGCTAAGAGGTGGCCAACCAGCCCACTGCATTTAATTCAACACCACCAAAAGGCAACACACCACCAAAACTCATTGTAACACAGCAGGCAGTCCAGGTTGTCATGCTCCCTCCTACCCTTAAAAGCAAATGGTTGAAAATATTTACATTTATATTCCTCTCCCTCCTTTTGTCTAAGCCATGCAAGTGACCTGAAGTAATAAGCATGGGCTGATTAATTGTTGTATGTGTTCCCTTCTGCAGAGCTGAAAGGTCAGTTGGGGTAAAAGCAAAGGGTGACGCGACACACAATACTAAACACTCCTGCTTTTAAGCAGCCACCTTGTTCAATGAACCACACACAAACCAAGAAAGAGTTCTTTTCACTTCATGCACTCAGGCTTAAATGGACCAGCTGAGAAACAGTTGCTGAACTACTAACTCTGAAGATAGAGAAAAAGCTTTATGTGGGCCTCCCTCCCCAAGGCTAAGTGCTTAATGGCATATTAAAAATGTAGACATCTTAGTGCAGATTTCTAAGGATTTCTCTAAATTTACATAACAGTTGGCAGCTCTCTCATCTGTGGTTGGGGTTTTTTTGTTTGTTTTGGTTGATTTTTTTCCTTGGGTCTTCATAAAACCATCTGCAATAGTGTACTTGCCTTTACAATTTTGTGGAGAAGAGATGTCCAACTGCATCTTCTCTTATTAACTGCCACAGACATTGTAAGTACACTGCTGGGTATGAGGCCAGAGATGTAACAAATAGCAGCAACCATCCCAAAGTGGTTTAATCTGAGATTACATTTTAGAAATAAGACTTCAATGCTTTCTATGACATGATTTTTTTACATTATTGCTGCGTTTGTTTAGTATTGAAGTGTAGGCAAACCTACAGCGTATGTTTTCCAGGAGCACTTCATGTTGATTGTGGACTAGCTGATTGTGGAAACCCAGTGAGAACAGAGTAAGGCAACACCGAGTTAAATCAGAAAATTTAAAAATTTCAACTAACAAACAAGAAATATTTCATTCTCCTACTTAGAAGTGATCCTCCTTGTTTCCACAATATACAGAAAATTTACTGCAAAGAGCTTTCAGTTCCAGCAATTTCTAACAGTCCCCAAAGTCCCAAAAGCTAGCACTGAATCCATTCCTAGTTTTGCCATCAATAATATCATATTCTGTCTTTCCACAAAGCTAACTAGAGAGCGAGTAAGACAGCTTTGAATCTAGCAAGATGATTATACAAATGAGTTTTTCAAGGTATATAATTATCAAATTCTTAAATCACTTATTTCAGGGGCTGTAACAAGAGAAGGCATGCAGGCAGGCAGAGCTGTGTAGATTAAGCAATGTAAATGTTAATTAAGAGAGCTGGAGAAAGGAAATAATGCAATCCCTCTGAATTAGCATGTGGAGCCCTGGGCACACTCATTGCATGGTGAGGGAAAGTCTTTCTATGAGAAAAACAAGTAGAAAGCAGAGCTCAGGCTTAGGGAAGGGAAAAGAAAGGGTCAAATTCTTTGTGCTGTTTCCTGTCCTCACCCTTTCCACATCCTTCTCCATGCCCAGGAGACCAGAGTAGCAGTCTAACAGAAAAAGGGCAGATATTGATGCTAATACACACTCTACACTACACCAAACCTGAGAGGCTCTGTGGCCATTGTATCAGCCAGCTGCAAGGCCGAAGCAGCAAGGAAAGATCCTGACAAATATAACCTCTATTTTCCTGTCTTGTTTTTATTTTACAGATGCCTCTATTATTGCAACTATACATATTTAACCATGACTAGACAGAATAGGTACAATGTTTTTTTTCCAGGACAGATGAACCAGCTTCATAAATCCCGGGTACACCACCCGCTCCAGGCTGACAAACTGAACAAGGTCACACTAGCACACAAAAGGCTCTACAACATGCACAAGTTTGCAAGCCCTTAGAGTCTGGGGGCACAGCTTCATTAAGTAAAACAAGCTTGCTAACACTGGCTGCGAGGCTTAGGGGACCAGGTCTCACTCAGCCACTGTGTGAAAGCTGCAGAAAATACAGGAAGGACCTAAGGCTTATTGACCACTTGGAGTGTCACAGCCTCATTTACAGGTTATGTTTAGGTATACCATTTTGGTCTGCTGTAGTCCTATGGAATATCATCTTTGCTTCCATGTATGCATTCAGGCTATTAAAGTCTGCAGGATTAAGAGCTACTTTTGCATTTCGTACAGCTGAGGGAAAGACTTGGTTATGATTTAATTAGGCAAAGTTGCTAGAGTGCCCCCTCCAAATCTGTCGTCGTAAGACTACCAGTACCCCTCTGCCTTTGTGTAAGTATAGATTAAAGCAGCAGAGATGTTGTATTTATCATGGCACAAAACAATAGCACACTTCAGCACAAATACACTGTATTTTCCTCAGCTAAGAGCACCCAAATAATCTGTGGCTGCAACAGTACCAAGTTATTTCACAATAACCTAGTTTCTGAACTACTCATCTGGCAGGCCCAGCAGCAATACTTCTTGTCCAGGACATTCCTAGTGGATGTAAGACATTCAAACCTCCTATTCCCTGTCCCAATATTCCTCTTAATGTGCTCTTTGCTTGCTCTGCAGTTCAATGCAGTAGTCTAGCTGAAGCAGCATTAAGAAATTGAGAATAGGAGCATGTCACCAAGCTGAAAAGCTCTCTCAGTAAAGTGAGTAGAGTGGGGTGAAAAATCTGACCGTGTCACATCACCAGCTTTTTAAAGATTAAATCTAGCATGTGCCAACATGCCTAACAGCAGCCTGTCACTGAAGACCAGAGAAACTCAGCTTCTTGAGTGACTGAATCTACAGGATCAGCTCTCACCTCCTACATGCCCTCTTAAGAATTGCCCAGAGTTATCCTAAATGTTATTAGGAAGCAGAAACAATCCCAGAATACTAAGACATATTTTCATGTGTATGGTCTTGCTACAAAGACGCCAAAGTCTAATGTGTCATCAATAAGCTAGTTATTTATATGCTTGCTCTTTTCCAAGCGCTATTTGCAGGTATTAGAACAATAAACTAAGAACACTAAAGTAGGCTTTGCAATAAGAGCCTTAGAAACACCAGGTACTGTGAGCTACCAGCTTGAAGGACTTCTTCAGCTTTCAGCGAAGAACCTCTCTAACATCTCTTGAAAATCTTCTGTATTCTAGTATACATTTTGTCCTTCAACCTGCTAGAAAGGACCTACACTAAGTTATGATAACTAGGGGAGCATAAGGAAGTTTGGAATGCGTCTCAAGACACCACATCAAAATTTTATGTCCAAAACCCAGGCTTCACCACCCCACAGTTTGGATCCTATTTTTACCTGCTACCAAGCTACTTAAGATTTCTCTATCTGTCAGTACTCACATAATTTCAGCCCCTTGAGTGCTGCAGTTGGTAACAAAATTGAGTGAGAAGGCAGGCGCAAACGCTTGAGTACTGCGGAGAACTGACGGCAGAGAACAACAGTGGCGCATGTGCATCCTCGGAGTAGTTGGGCACTACCCACTGAGGCTATACTTGGGCTGTGCTCTTCCTGTCACTGCTGAACACAATATATTCCCTTGAAATGTACGTATTTTATCAATAGATAGTAGAATAGTCAGAACAGGTTTTTGTATTTGCTAAGTTTAAATGCATTTTGGTGCAATTCAGATGCTAATCCAAGGAAAGACTGTTACTTCCGCATCTAGTTGGCTCAAATTAATCTCTGGTTAACTGCTGGAATGCACTGGGGATAAATTTTAGCTACTAAGTGACTTAACTGTAAAAACTTAAACATCTGTCAACACTTTAACCTTCCACTCATTTGCCTCCTTTTACGATCAAAACAGTACAGGAAACAAGCAACTGAAATAGTATGCCTTTCTTCCACTAATCACCAGCTATATTAAATTATTTCCAGTTATCTGGACAAGAAGACTAATGCTTTGTCTCTAGACACTACTATAGTTCTATAGATAAGAGAGCCAGCTGTCCTGCTAAAAAAAAAAAAAAAAAAAGAAAAAAAAAGAAAAAGCAAGCATGCTTTAGTTCTAGGTGAGACTAATACCAACATCTTCCTCCTCACCTCAACCCTGTCCCCCAAAGTGTTCCTGGGTTATCCCTACATAGAGTTAAAACAAAAACTTCAGTTTGAATCCTGCCTTCAGTTAGGCAGCTCAAGTATTTACAGGATTTGAAATTAAAGAATTTAGCTTCCTATCTTTCTTCCCTCACAGAAGAAAACTTTGGGAACAGTTAGTTAACACCGACTTCCACATTCCAATATAGCCTGGAAAAAGATATGATACAACACAAACTAAAAGAAATTAACAGATGACACAGCATCCAGAGGGACTCCACAGTTCCCTGCAGCCTTTTTTTTTTTTTTTTTTTTTTTAATAAAAAACCCACAGCTTTGAAATTGGTTTTCACCTCCAAATTCAGTGATACATCCCTGTGTCATGACATTGGTTTCAGCACCAGGTAAAAGCCCAAATCCTAGCATGGGATTCTAACTCACTGTAGCCATCTGTTTCAAGAGGATTACATGGATTTTTTTAAAGTGCTAGACACATTAAAAATAGCAGAGTCATTTCAAATGCTTTTTCAGCAACCTTGTGTTAAAAATATCACCTAAGCTTGAAAGTCAAAGCTACATAACCCTGTAAATTTGCTGTACCTATTGATGTCCTCTGACATCTTAAAAAAACCAAAAGCAATACGTAAAACTGGATGTACAAGTAGCAGCCATTTATGAAGATGTTTTTCATGACTAAAGGAAGCATGTATAGTCACAAGCTAAGTCTCAGCCATCCTCAGGCTTTCATTTAATAGCATAATTATAATTTCCAAAATAGTACAACTTAAAACACTGTGCTTTTTTTTTTTTTTGACATCTTAATGTTGAAGTTTTCCAAAGAACATTTGTTACCAAATCTAAAAGTCTCATTTTGCTTCATGCATTTACTGCACGCTTTCTAGAACAAGCTGCGTACTCATTTCATGCAGGTAAATAAATGCCTTTTTCCAAGATGTTTTGTTGCTGGGCAACATGAGTATTTCAAATTTTTTACTGCTTAGAAAAAAACCACAGTAGTTTTGGTTCTTTTGCTTCAGATACCTGAAACAGATCTGCTTTCTGTCCGAGCTGGGACTTGCTCTGCATACACGAGAAAAACTTGCTTCCATCCTACCTCCATAGGCAGAACAAGTAGCTGCGATTCAGTGACTACTCAGTCCGTATTCTGATCTATGGATTTTATATTTTTTTCTTCGTTTTGACCAAGGAATCTGTACACCTTTTTGTAGGCGAAAAAAGAGACCAAAGGAAAGAAGCATTATCACTCCTATTTGATCAAATACGTTGTTCAGTTACTGGAGATGTATGATGAGCCTCTCATCCTAGCAGTATCACATCTCCCTAACCACAAGCAGGAAGGGCACAAGTGAAGTTACACTTCATTACACGACCCCTAGTTTTGAAAAGTCATGACATACAGCCAACCCTTCTATTTCATAGGAATGGCATCTTCAGTTGCCCCTATTTTCAATGCCATCTTTCTGTTAATACAATCTGCTTTGCAACTAGGCCAGAGAAGCGGGGAAGACAAGTACTTAGGAGATGCATATAGAAATGTGCCTGTGAATGTAAAAGCTACTCCAAGCCTCCTCCTCCCCCTCCCCATGTATGATTTCACACAGCCTTGGCCTCTGCTTTTGTTTGCCATTAACAAATGTTGGTCACTGTACATACATTTTGAAAACTGTAGCAGCTCTGATTTTGTAATACCGCTTGCAAGTGCATGACAGCACTGGATAACAGCAACAGAAGTCTGAAAACCTCACTTTGTAATATTTTCTCATTATAAGTACTGAAGAATCCGATACCAGCTCTATATTTTTCTTTTATACTAAAACAGCCAAAAAAAAAAAGGAATTTCCTGCTTAATTTGGTAATTCTAGCATTACATTTATTTTTTAAAATAACCAGTTAAAGAAATTATATGAATGTAAGTTTTACCAGCCTAAAGGTTTGCCTTGTTTTCTATCAGTTCATTCAATCAAGGCCTTAGAACAAAATGCTGTCTCTGTTCACATCCTCCAATAATGTTTTTCTTATTATATTATACTTCCATTTCTACATTGCAACATTATCTGATAGCTGCAGAATTCCACTGCTTTTGCAACCAATATTAGTATTTCGGATGAATTCAATCTCCAAAGATTTTGGCAATGATACAACAGATTAAAGCAACAGCCTTTCACACCTGAAGTTTCCAATTATGTTTGAAATTAAAGTGAGGTAGGTGGTCTCAGCTTACTTCTACTCCTTGTTCCCCTCATGATTACACTACAGCTCAGCATCCCCTTCTTTCCCCTCCCTAAATCCTCCAGTCCCAAGACAAAAAGCCTGAAATCGAAGCTCAAGAATAAAAAAGGGAGAAATTTCTTGTAACCTAAGGGAAAATAGTTAAGTGTGCATGTACAGTAGTAAGGTATCAGATAGTGCTAGCAATCCTTTCTTTCCAGAAGCATAAAGTTTCACTTGCCCCACTTAATACATTCAACAAACCCCAGCTTATTCATTGTCTTAAGTTAACAACGTGATCTGGAGATTAAAGAACCTTCCACTCAATTCACTTTTGGAACAATCCCAGTATGACAGCCAAAGCAAATAAAGTTGCAGACATCAAATCAGGTAACATTTACTAGGATCTCTAACTGTGCAATGATCATGTGCGCATGCAACCTGTGCTGGGGCCGTGTTCTCTGGAATTGGACCGTATGATGGGCAAGCACTTATCGACAACTGCTGTGTGCCAGTGCAGGCACCACAACATAAGGCAATATCTGGAGGTGCTGACCCCCCAGTCTGCAGGATATATGTTGGCTTCCACCCCTCCACATTAGCTCTAGAGCCCGACGTGCCAGACACCAATTGTCAAAAAAAATACTGCTGCAGCTGGCACCCGGGATACAGAAGATGAAGAAAAGCCACGTCTCTGTACAGGGACTGTGAGCTGCCAACACCGTAAGGGGAAATAAGGGTCAGATGAGGGTGTTGCACATAGAAAGCACGATAGCATCAAGCTACTATTCAATGTCAAGCTACTTCCAGGTATGTTAAGTAGCACTTATAGCAAAGGAAAAAAGCAAATTATTTATTACTTCAGAGAGAGTTCATAGCAAACAAAAAGGACACCCAAATGGCATAACCCAAAGTCTACAGAGTAAACACAGCACACAGCTACTAAAGAGGAAAACAGAGATGCTGAATGACAACATGAGACAGCAAAAAAGCATCTTCAGAAAGCTTTGTTGGTGGTTGTTTTTGTTGGCTTTTTTAAATATTTTTTGCTGGGTTTAGTCACCAGAAAATAAACTAAGTGGAGGTAGAAGGGAAAACACAAAATAATACTCTTGTTTTCACGCTCTGCATGTACAAACTTGGAATAACTGAAGAGATTAAGAGTTACAAAAAGTTCCATTAATTCCCCACTCACGGAATAACTCCTCACACAGAACTTCGACGCCACAGAACATCTTTCTCCAGTTGTCTGGTCTAGAGGTGGATAAAGGAAAGGAAACATTCTGATATCAAAGTTGCTACTACTTTTGGAATTGGGATGTTGCGTTGTAGCTGTTTCAGCAATTGCAGTCCCTAGCTTATGCAAAAGATTTCATTACAAACAGGACCCTTCTTGTTCTGCATATTACTAACCTCTGTTTCCAGTCTTGCCAATTTGAAGTTAAAACTAATTAGACTGAATGATGTTGTGAGCAAGTAGGTAACTACACTATATATCAAGAGTATGGCTACTTATAACCAAGAAGGCAACTTAAATAAGAAATCTGGTGTTTTGGAAAACAATCGGTAGTGAATTAGTTATTAACAGCAGATACTGAAGAAAGATAAAACCTTCAATTTGATAATGTATCTTAAAAAAAATTAAAATCAAAATACTCTTCTGCAATTCCTTGCATCACGTTAGACTCCTTACAATTAATTAGAAAGTGAAAGTACAAAGGAAAAACACTACATGCATCCCACAGCTAGAGATAACGGTGTGTTCCATTTAGAAATTGTAACTGGGAAGCCTTTTAAAAGGATTATTTCTGGAAATATTAAGAGCGAGGTGCTTACCTATTTCATCCATTATACTCAGGACTGTATACTCATTTGCACTGCAGAGGTCTACTGTGAATCCATAGCATGATCCGTATCACCCCATACGCACGACTTCAGTCTCCCATCCTACATTTAAAAAATTCAGGCCAGCAATTATGCAAACCCAGAGTAGAAAGGAGGAGGTGTCACGGAAGGAAAAGGTGCAGCTTCAGAAAGCATCAAAAACACATGCCATCAAAATATCCTTTTGAGGTCAAATCTGACCCGCTCTCACCATTCCTGGCCCAACATCTGATCAAAATGGAGTTTGTCACATCCACAGCATCATGAGATTATATGCAAGGATAGGGAGGGGGGAGAAGTCTGCCGAGTACTTCCCCGTGCTCTGCGTCAATAGATTTGGGCTTAGCCTCTGTTAAGCAGCTCAAGCCACCGGTTACTGGTGCTGGCAGCTGTCTACCACACTGCCCCACTTCCTATTTCAAAACACACTGCCTGGGAGAGGGGCCTTGGTCCGTCAGCTCCAACCTGCCTCCAAATAAAACAGAGAAGTAGGACAGTGGAGCCTCCATGTTTGCCTTGGACAGCCCTTCAATAGTTTGAACTATTCCCCCCTTTTCAAACAGCTTAGTGCAAAGATCAGTTATAGCAATACTAAAAAAACCCAACAGGCATTTCAAGATAAAACACTAAATTGAGATGGGACCTTGGTTTTAGTGAAGGATTTCTGCACATGCACATAAGTATATTGTTTTCTTAGGTATGTCCAAATTTTTAGTATTGGGTATACTATTTGGCATTTTAGAATTTCTTGGACATCAGGTAATTCTTGACGTGTTTCTATTGGCTTGATAACAAATGAGCCTTTTCAACAAGCACAGTACAGTCATTAATGTCAACACTTTGCCCAATATTATGGCAAATCAGTTACTAGCAGCTTAACAGCAACTGCTATACTATTTCCCCCATCCTCAGAAAAAAAGCTAATAGTGCATTCAGTCCAGATTTTAAGAAATACCTGTGCTACAGTGTCATGCTTCCTGTCATGTTTTACCTGGCCCTGTAAGATATAAACCACATCTATATAACATGACCAAACATAACTCCCATCTGAAATTCCCTCATTATAAATTTTGTTACAAAATAATTAAAATTGGATTTGTCACACCAACAAGATCATGCCATCATTAGACCTCCTGTTTCAATACCAACAGCTTATACACACTCTGGTTCTACAGTAATCCACTTGTTAAGCCATAACAACTACTGTACTCATGTGCAGCACAAGGCCATCTCCCATCCCTCTGCATGCCAGCCAATCCACATGAGCTTAAAAAGGCCCACAGAAGACAAAGCTCTGTCCTGTCACCACTGTCAAACCTGGGCTGCAACATGAAAAGCAGCCTTGTGGCTATTATATGGCCAGGGAGCCTGGGAGAGTGGGATTGAGCATCTGGTCCTACCAGAGCCTTCCCATCTAACTGTAGCAATGATAACCCCAGGAGCGCTAACACCACTTAACCTCTCACAACTTGTATTTATAGATGAAAATGTTTCTATTCTCTACTCTTTTTAGCATCTCATTTATTAAAATTATTGGTTCTGATGCAAACATTCTCCTTCAGCCCCACAACTGGTACAACTGGGCCCAAATTTTTGCTGGGGGACCTGGCTACCCTGTGGTAGAAACAATAACTAAGGCTCTAGAGCTGTTCCTGTGAAATTGTGAGCCTGAAGCAACTAGGTTTCATGGAATATTGGGGAGCTAGATTGCTAAACACTGTGTAGTTTGAGTTGCAAACACAAAACAGAGTGTAAGCATTAATTATCTTTGATTATGAATACTAAAGATTAATTATCATTAACTTTGTCATCCTTGCTCAGATGATGAGCAGGTAACTTGCTCTGCAAGCGGTCCCCTTGAGGTACAGCACGAAGTATGGAAAACACACAAACGAAAACAAAATCAAGCTCATTCAGAACATGTCCTAAAACCAGTGATACTGACTGTAAAACAGAATTAAAAACCTAAGAAGAGAACAGGTTAAACTAACCCCCCCCCCACTACAATGGTTGTAAAAGTAAAAACCAGTGTTTGTGTATTCTGATACATTCACATTGCAGTTCAGATCACACAGCCCGAGGAGGTAAAAGCTATTCTATCACCAACATGTAGTGTAAATTAACTTGCTAATTCACTTTCTAATGCATAGTCCACTGAGCATACAATTACATAAAAAAGGAAAATGAAAACTCATGCAATCAAGTATATCAAGTTTGTATGCGTTGTAACATTATACAGAGCTTTTTTTTAAATACTGATAAATACATATACTTTTTTTTTTTTAAACCAAACCACATCATTCACCCTTAAACCAGTCACATGCACAGCACTGAGCATATGCCATCCTTCTCTAGCACTGCCAGACAAAAGCTACATTGCCAAAAATAGCTACACAGTGTGCTAGAGCTGCTGCAGAATGCCCTAGATACATTTAGGCCATGAAGATTGAGCAGCTCTGCCTCAAGGAAGGGTTAGGCACTAACCTTCACAATAGGCCAGGGCTGAAAAGAGGGAGGAAGATGAATTTCCATCCTTGAAGTTAATTTTTAATAAACATTATTTAGCTGAATTTGAAAGGGAGTCATCTGAATGCTATTTCCATGCAGAGCTGGAATGCACGTATATATACACAAAACATAATGGGAAAAGGGTGTATTAAAATACTTGATACAGGCTTTCTACTAAAAGGTCAGGTAAAGAAAAAGGTGCTTTAAAAAAACCCAAAACAATAAACATGAAATATTATACACAGTTGACTTTACAAAAGTACAGTCCCAAACTTTGATAGATGTTTCCCCTGTTCAGTTTCTCAATTGTTTTTTAAATGCGGTTTCTTCCTACTCTTCTCTTTCTGCAAAGATTAGGAAAAGCTAACAGTTGAAGTTTTTTTCTAGATCAGCTAAAATACTATAAGGTGGAAGAGCTAAACAAGTAAAAAAATCAGTGTGCTAAGTCTTTAGAGGGATCAAAGATTGATCACAGCTCAGCATGCCAGACAGGCCCCCTAAAATCCCTCATCAAATTTCAGGCTAATTCACAATTTATCTTTCTGCACCATCCCAAGACTCCATTCAGTACATTAGAAGGCAGCATCTTGAACCAAAGGAGATGAGTGTTACAGCACTGCAATAACAAACATAAAACACGCTTATCCATGATAAAGTAGTAGCAGTAGGTAATGTAAGGTGTTAAATAAACTAACGAGCTAATGACATCCTCATAAACTTCAGACATTTCCTTTCAACAGATTTTTTGCTGCACTGGACACTGACAAGCATATGTTTCTCAACAAAATACTGAGTGTGACCAGAGCTAATGCATTTTAATCTCTGCAGTGGAGAGGACAGCGGTCTGTCTTTCTAATGCTATCTCCTCCAAGTTACCTCTGAGGTAGAAAGCTCAGTGAGTGAAGAGATCGTTGCCTATATCAACTGACCAAGACAAAATGGATTTCCCCAGATTAGCAGAGGAGGACTGCCCTACACTGGCAGGCAAGGCTTCACCTTTAGCCAGATGAGCAGTAGAAAAAACAAAAGCAATCTCCACCCACACCCTGCACCCCTAACTGGCTTGACTGCAGGTGGGCCTTGTTACATTGCCTGTGAACCACCCAGTAGCATTTAAAAAAAAAAAAATAAAAAAAAGAAAATCACACATACTACCAGCTTGTTCTTATTACTGAAGACTACACCTTTCTTTTCTTCCCCTGAAATCAATGTGATGGGGACTTCTCTTTAGCTAAGACAGTCTTGCAGTCCCACGTTAAAAGTTCAGTCATCAACCTTTGAAGTGTAAACATTAGCCTACATCATCACAGTCCTTATAAAATGAGTATCATGATAGCACTACAGTATTGAGTGAGCAAGCTACTGTTACAGCTTGATGCTTAACTTTCTAGACCTATTTCAGTGAAGGTTTAGTACAGAAAGCATTGAACAGAAAAGAAAAAGAAAGGGAAATTATTAAAGCGGCAGACAAGACTTCGTGGTCCCATCATTCTGCGTTTCTGACAAGGCTATTGTAGTCCTAGGGGATCACATATATTAAAGTAGCTAGTTGTTTCTGCTATAACCTGTCTTCAGAAAAAGGAAGAGGGCTTGGGGAAAAAAACAAGTGCAAGAAAGCCAAAGAACCCCTGAAAAAAAATCAAGGCTATACTCTGCTGCCTATCTAAGGAGGAAAACTTAAGCAGGTTGGCACTTAATAATATTAAAATTGCCTGAAAAGAGTATAATTTGGTCAGTGATGTCAAACAGCAGTAGAAAAACAGTTTTGGGGGAGATTTCATCATCAGTTATATTCCTTGGACTACCTCTACTTCATTGTGGCTTTGATTAGATTGACCACTGTCAGGGAATGTGACCCTAGATTTGAATATTAAAAGTCAAACCCACTGCTACAACAGTTTTTCCAAGTCTTAAAGACTTTTACTCCATCTCCTTTTAAAGGAGTATAAAAGGATCTACGAACAATATCTTAAAAATGTTGTAAATGTAAGAAACTGTTTGTCCATGTGAAGTTTTCATCATATTTCAGTCTACTATACTAAATCAGAAGACACTGATATATACGTATATATATACACATACTATATATAGCTTAGTATTTAGGAACTTGGTCCCTCAGCCTCTGAGTCTATAACACATTTGTGAGAGCTGTATAATCCTGTGGAATTAACTGCAAATAGAAGTGTCACTCTTTCCTGTGCGTCTATAAATGTCTCCATAATAAATTAGCCCATCAGTTATTTAGCATGCATGTACAGATTTATTCAATTTTTTTCTCATTCTTTACATGTCAAAACATAAATGGATATTTTTCACTGCTTCCTTTTTGGTAACCAGGAGGCAATCACATTTATGGGACTGAAAGCTCTTCTGACAAGACACGTGCTTCCACTGTAGATTCAATGTCCTTATGAAATTCTTTTAGTACATTAACAGAAAAAGGTCTTGAAAATCTGAACAAGTAGTCACTTCCTTTTTTCCCCCCACCCACAGCAGTAATAACACAACCTAAATTTTTTTCTGTAGAAGTCAATATTCACTGTGGCATGAGAATAAGCAGAAGCCAGGGCTCCTTGACTATACTATCGGCTTTGCTCCTGGCCCACTGTGTGAGCTGTCCTTCCTTTACCCTATTCCCTAAAAAAAAAGTTTATTTGGTGTTTCTTACCAAAAAAACCCCCAAAACAAAAAAACAACAACAAAAAAAAAACCCAAAACTTTCTGAATCTTAATAGTGGGTTTTTTTGGTTGGCTGGTTTTTGGGTTTTTTTTAATGCTTTGGTAAAAGTCTCCTTTCCCTGTACCATGCAGGCCTGCAACTGCATGCACAGGGCAATGCCCTCACACTCAAGAGCAAAGTAGTATATAACCACCAAAGAGAACAATTAAATAACAGCATTGGTACTCTGAGAGCAGACTCTCATGTTGAAAACACTCCCCAAACTCCAAAGAGCATTTGCTGAAAACAGCCGAGTGCGATGGCTTAAGACCAAGAAGAACAATGTAAAGATCCCTTTTGCCCTTTTTGAAAGTTTAATCACTTCCATGGCTGTCCTGGAACAACCTGCGTAAGGCAAAGTATAGCCAGAAGAGAACAACAGGGTAATTGGCTGGCAGCTGACAGATACCAGAATTGGTCCATGGTTCCAGGAAGAGGAACAAACAACACATCTTTCTTCAAGTCCTCATAAGCCATTTGACAGGAACGAGGCCTGTACGTGACCCAGGTAGTCCAAGAAGTTTCATTAGATGCTGAAGAAAGGCCTCTGTGCCAAACAATGTGATCCAAATGTGCAGAATAATCTTTTTTTTTTAACCCATAATTACACATTTGATTACACAATTTTAGCAAAGGAACTTTCTTCAACTATGCTGTTATAAGCTTTACGATGCCAGTTTCGTTTCAAGAATTTCTACAGTAAAGTTTATATAATTGTACACATTTGGATTTCAGTTAGGCCTATATCCACAGAATCCATATTTTTTTTTAAAAACAGCTATTTTGATCAATAATATGGTTATGAGGGAATTCACTTGGGCCTGAGGTTTGCTTCCCTCCTACCCAGCATGCTAGAGGAAGAGAGAACTTAAGAGAGTTATTCCACTCATTTATGTACCTAAGCAATGATGCCTGATACACTCTTCAGTAGGGGGCTCTCAGGAAAGTCACAGCTTCCACTGTTGAGCAAAAATAGGCAAGTTTCAGTTACAAGAAGTTAACATTAAGCTGCAGTGTACATAGCCTTCATTAATAAGAATGAAAACGGGCAGAACCCAGAAGCTTCAAGTGCCATATTTTGCAGTTAAGTAGTGTTAAAAAAAGAAAAATATTTATGTTTATCACCATCATTTTGGAGTTCCTACAAATGCAGGCTACAGCAGCTCAAGTTGGTTTCACTAGGATGTTATCACTGGAAGGACATGGGAACTTCAGCTAACAGTTCAGGGGGTAGACCATTTTCCTTAAAAAATGCACACATTTTCCAAAATAATGTTTTAGTGTAGTGTCAAGGTGTTTATATGTGTAACTACTGTACAGTATCCTTGGTATGCATGTACCCTTTTGAAACCCTACCCATTCACTTCTGTTATAAGCACATCTGTATCTAGATGCGACTACACACCTACACATCTTTTCTGCAAGAACTGTCGGGATTTGTACCTTGCGTGCTGGTGCAGATTTCCTCCAAGCTTTCCCCTTTCTCCCAGCAAACAAAATGCTGTGGAAAGAACAGTCTCTTCTGCATTTAGCTAAGCTGTATGTTTGGCAACACTTTGAGGAAACAGCTCTGAACTGAGGGATTTGGTGAACAGATTTAAAAAACAGAGCCACACTATCAAACACAGCAATTACTAATCAGTGAATAGAGCCTGAACAACCATGCAGCAGTTAAGTGTTTGATTCAGTAGCAAGACTAGGTAGCCTCATTACTCCCGAAAGTGTTATTTTAGGCAGTTCATAAGCTGCAGCCAAAGCCTAGTCTTAAAGCAGCAGCCTCATTAGCACATATTAAAGTACTTGCCACAACCCCCCCCCCCCCCCAAAAAAAAACCCCAAAAAGCCTCCCAAGCCTCCAAAGCTAGCCAATAACTTTTGGGACCAGTTCACTATTAAATAATGCAGACTTCAGAGACTACACATGAAAGAATTGAGTGTACCACTTTTTTGTGATACTATCTCTAAGGCACAGGCTAACTGCATCAGTCACTTCTAGCTTTTGTGTTTGAAAGTGCTGACTTTATACATACTGGATGACATTCACAATCCATCATTTTAACACTTCTCTCTCTGACTCATGATGCATTGTTTGCAATAAAATAAATGCAGTAGAGTCAAATCCAGTGCCAGGTCCCCACAGCTTAAGCAGTGCAGCAAATTGCTAGTATGGCTGCAAAACAATCTAGACGTTTACTGCCAATAGCATAAGAACAAACCCAAGGAATCTGGACCTAGTCCAGCATGGTGTCTCTCCAGTTCTTGTAAATGCAGCTTTGATCTTTGGGAAACTCTGAAGCACAAGAAAAGTCAGAAGAGCTAGCAGCACACAAATAGACACTACTGCAAGTAAACAGACAGTGCAATCTTCTAGGAAGCCCAGGTAAGTAACCATTTCAACAAAGAAACTTGAAGTGTGAAAAAGCAAGATTTCAGGAATAAAAAAAATACAATTAAAGTAGAAATAACTCTTCTCCTTCACAATGCCTTTCTTCCCCGTGCTAGACACTCTTAACCTGTCTTCCCATTAAATCCTATGAAGCCCTGCTCTCTGATGAGGAGCAGGCTGGGTACTTCAGGACTGAAGCCCTTTGTTTTTCCATACAAGCGATACCAGGCTGTGCAGGGGCAGCATTGCCTGCAGTCCTGCCAGCATGCCTCAGCCCTGACTGAGGAAAGGGATGACTCAGACCATTTTACAAGTGCCCTGCTCCAAACTCCCTTTCTTCAAGTTGCCTAACAACATAATAATTCCCCATTTTCCAAGAAAGGATTTTTCAGAATTACTCCAGTGCAAAATTATAAAACTTTTTATAGTTCTCCTATTTTGAGATAGGACTGAATGTGACAACGGGATGTATAGTCCCATCATTAATTTGGAACATAAACAGATCTGGGATTCAAAGGCTTATGAGAAACTTGCAACAATTTCTTCAAGGCAGCTTCAGGTACTACAGCTATACCTGTCCTTGGAAGCTTTGTCATTCTTTGAAATGGATACTGTATGGTTATTTCTTTCAAGCAAGAATTACACCACTAATTGTTTGCTTGCAAAATGCAGTTCAGTTTAATAAAGCCAGAACAGAGCAATAAGTGCTTTCAGTCCATTACCAAGAGAAAAAGGTAAGTGCTCTAAGCCTGGAAACAGGAGGTCAAATTCACTACTTTTTCAATTTACTTTGCTTCAGAATAATTACAACAGGGACAAAGTTGGCCCAGCCTTTTTAATGGTTTTGCACAAGTCTTATGCATCTTGTTGCCAAACAGACTTCTTTAACAATCCCCCCACATAGCACCTCTTCTTATGACAGACTTAGTTCTGTACTACCCATGAGCTACAGCTACACAGGACAGGATTACAGTTGTGCAAAACATCTGCAGCTCTGAAAAGAGCAAACCATTCAGTTGCAACTATCCCATGCAATACTTTAAATACTTCAAGGTCAGTAAGACTTGTTTTTTTCCTCATACACCTTTCTAATTCTCAGTTTCAACTCCTATTCAGAGAAGGCTTTATTAAAAGACCTTTGGAAGAAGTTTTAAAGACTATGGGAAAGGAGCGCTTGTGAAGTCTAGGTTTTCAGTGCTCATAAACTGAAGTACTTCAGTCCTTCAGTACATGTGCTCCAACTGATACCATGGGACATCTTTCCAGTTGTGACAGCAGACTACAAAATTCAGTGTTCATCTATTTGTAGAGTTAGCTACAGCAGGCAACAGTTTAGCAGAGTTTTCCCCACTCTCTTAGAAGGAAAGTACTTGACTTAGAGCAAGAACAGGTTCTAAAATCACTGTCTGCAAGCCTTCTGTTTCATTCTGCCAAAGCTTGTGATGCAATCTATAGAGTAACCTCTTCCCACACTCCAGCTGGCATTAGTAATCTGCCTACATCTGTATTTGTTTAAAGACAATGGCCCTTTAAAGAAAAAAAAAAGACACCCCCATCTCCCCCATAGATAAGTGTTCCTTCTTTGTTTACCTGGGGGTGGGGGAATGCCTTAGCAATACTTATCTATTTTCTTTCTCAAATAATCAGATTTCAAGTACTGGAATATTTGTCAGTGATACCTTGCAATACACCTCTATTACAGTATGTGGGTGAAGGGTAGTACCCACCTTGCATAAGGGCAGATGCAGGTACAAAGGCTTCTCTTCATGTCAAAAAAAAGTCAGCTTTCACCCTAAGCACTTCACCATAGCACTGCTTTCTACTTTGCCACAGAGGCTGGGATTAGAAACACTGGTGCAGTAGCAATCCTTGCTTGCAGAAAACTTTGGGGATCAGCTGACATTAAGACATCCCCCAAAAGGTACCCACAGACAGTGGGAACACTTACACAAACACCACTGATAAAAAAAGTTTAGCCCTTATACTTCACCAAAATCACAAACCACACTATGTTGTAATGCCTTACCTGAGTGGGACAGGGAATGGAAATACTTTAAGATTTGTGATCTGTTATTTGTGATTTCCTATGCTGACTGGGCAGCACTGTATCTACAATATTTACCAGAAGAAATTTAAACAATTTAAAAGACTAACAACTGATGTATCTTTGTCTCATCAAGTCCACAAATAGGCAATCCAACCCAGTGGCAGCAGACCTGCTCAGCAAATCACCCTGGCAGGCAATCTCCACTGCCATCTGCTTGGCCACCAGCACCTCAACACACACAGCTTTTGGCTCTACTGGCACATGAAAGGCAGAGCCCAGTGGACCACAACAAACATGCTATGCAAGTGGCCCATTAAAACAGCCCTACTCTGCAAGCATCAGTGCCTGAGCGGCTCTGACAACCCATGCTAGCCCTGCCTAACCAGGTCACACAGTACAGCGCAGGGGAAACAGCAGAAAAGGCACCACTGCCGATTAACATAAGTCTCCATGCTCCACTTACTCAGCAGCAAGTTGTATTCAACATAAATTAACTTCTCTTTCAGCAGAAAGTCCCAATTAATCTTGAAGGCATGCAGGACACCAACATACACCTTCTTACTTTCCTCATTTTATTTCCCCCCCCTTTAAAAAGCAAAGCATAAAATATAATCCAGCATTGCACTACTTTACAGCAGCAGGAAATAAAGGTATTTGGAAGGTGGTTTCAGCATTTAGAATTGCACAGCACTGTGTTATATAACAGGAAAGCCAGATCTCATGGGATTTTCCCATTTAAAGATCCAAGAGCGCAACAGAGAGTGAAAGTTTAAGCATATGCAGACAGTGATTTCACATCTTTTAATACCTGGAAATAGCAAAGTCTTCTCAAACTGTTTACAGGCACAACATTTTGTTGTCATTTTGTAAAAAAGAATTGTGATCTATACATCACAAACATATATATGTGTTATACTACATATGAAACCCTTTTGGAGTATATAATTAATGCTGGTTTAATTTAAAGAACATTCAAGCAAAAGGTCAATCAAATAAGTTGTGACAAAAGAAAGGGAGAAAACACTGTGCAGAGAACGGGAAGTAGGTGCCCTGTTGCTCAGTCACAAGTAATTACAGCCTCACTGTCTGGCTGTTTTTCCACAGAGTAATATTCAATAATCTCTACACAACCTGAAATACTTGAGTCAGATGGGAAAGCTCTCATTATAACCACTATTGTCAGGATGTCCTGCAAAACCAAGTTTCCCCTCCCCAGAGGGGGAAACAGAGATTGTTCCTGTAAATGTTACTAGACATGATATTTATCACCAGTTATTCTCTATTCTCACAAGAATTTTCACGTGAAAAGGCAGTCTTTGCAACACAGGTCTTGGAAGGACTGTTAAATCAATAACTGGTTTTCCAATAACCAGTCTCAGAAGACAGTTGCTTTAAAACTAAGCAACAAGCTTTCCTCAAGTGAGGAACATGCCTCCATATTTATATTGTTCTGTCTTGTCTTGACTTTCATGACTCTCGCTCACTCCCAGCCTCCTATCTTGGTGTACTTTCACACTACTTCAGTCCACCAAAGTGAGCAGGCCAGGTTGCATATTCTGTGGCAGAGAATTGGTTGAGAATGAGGAAGCACAAAGGCTTTCAAAAATAAGTAAATGCCACCCCCCGACACACATTAGAAAAGGTTTTGTAACCAAGGAGAAAAATTCAAAATCTGACTTTGAATTACAGCTGTTGGATCCTGCTTACTCCATCGAACATCCCATCTATTAATATGCAGTAACTCTACCAACCCACTTAAATTATTCTACAGCATCATTATAAGAAATAACTTGGCTCTCTTTAAGGACTGATAAACCACATTTTACCAGTATCACAAATACAAAAGTAAACCTACTCATCAGGTTGCTCCCTACCTTGTTTCCTTCTGAAGCCACATTAGCTTACATTGTTTCAAGAGCAGGTGTTTGCTTATGTGATTCGCTGGTTGCAGTGTGTCAAATCACACTCCTAGGAGCCACCACAAGGACAAGCAAGAGAGGATAGTAACAAGCAGATGAGGGTAACCTCTCTCAATAACACAGACCCCTTTCTTAAAGCTTTTGCTAACTTACCAGGTCAAGTTTACAAGGCCATATTGTTGTTTCCCCTACCTTAAAAACAAACAAACAAAACCACAAACCACAAACAAAAGCAGTCAAAGACATCTTAAAGTACCTCTGCTTGAGAACTCCACTGAAAACTAGCCTGTAGACGTCCACATTTCATCAGCAGAACCTTCTTGCCTTGATTTATAGCAAAAAAAGCTACAGCCTCGCCATCTGGGACTCGATTAGTGATAAGAGCTTGCTACTGGCAATTATCTAGATCTTTTAGAAAATAAATCCTAGGACAAGTTTATGAAAACTCCATAATCAAAGCCTGGAGTATAACAAGAAAGACCAAAGAACAGCACTTCCTCAAAATTTAAGCTAAGTCTTCACTGAGTGTTAAAGGGAACTGCTAGTAGCAGCAAGACACACTGAACTCCTTTCTACAGCCAGGCAATAGCAGGGTCTGTTTGCAGAGCTAAGATGAGCATAAATCACCTCTGCAGACCCTGGGGTCAGGAGCCCATTCAGAACTCCCAGCACATTGTACTCATGGAGATGCTGTCTTCATTTCTCAGGAGAGGAAGATCAAACTGTCATACTATCACCTTAAATATCTCAGCCTTGGAATGTTGCTCACCACACAGATGCCAAACAAGTAAAATCTGTAAGGATGGAGATTAAACAAAAGTCTAACAGAAAAAGGAGGCATCCACAAGCATCACCATGGTGTGAGCATCACAGTCTTCACTATACTGCTTTCCTGTGCTCTGCATCAGTTATTGACTACAAAGATTTATGTTAAACATATTGCAGTGAAAAGCCAAGTGTCCTGGTTTCAGCTGGGATAGAGTTAATTGTCTTCCTAGTAGCTGGTATGCTAAAGAATGTTGGTAACACACTGATGTTTTCAGTTGTTGCTAAGTAGCGTTTAGTCTAAAGTCAAGGATTTTTCAGCTTCTCATGCCCAGCCAGTGAGAAAGCTGGAGGGGCACAAGAAGTTGGCACAGGACAGAGCCAGGGCAGCTGACCCAAACTGGCCAACGGGGTATTCTATACCATGTGATGCCACATCTAGTCTATAAACTGGGAGGACTGGGGGCAGGGGATCGCCGCTGGGGGACTAGCTGGGTGTTGATCAGCGGGTGGTGAGCAATTGCACTGCGCATCATTTGTACATTCCAACCCTTTTATTATTGCTGTTGTCATTTTATTAGTGTTATCATTATCACTATTAGTTTCTTATTTTCTGTTCTATTAAACTGTTCTTATCTCAACCCTCGAGTTTTACTTCTTTTACCGATTTTCTCCCCCATCCCCCTGGGTGGGGGAGGAGTGAGCGACTGTGTGGTGCTTAGTTGCTGGATGGGGTTAAACCACGACACCAAGCTACTCTGCATACAGTCTTCAGTGACACTGAGCATCTAAGATGTGGTTTACAGCAGCAATCCAGGTAACTCACAGGGACAGCAAAGCTCACAAACTCCCTGAACACAAACTAGTTGAAAGCTGTGTTTCTTAAACTTGAGAATAACCCAGTGAAGAAGAATCCTAGCACAAAAGTAAATAAATACATTATGGAGTATTTCAGAAAGGACAGATTGGAAGTGTAATAATGTACCAAAATGCTGTTAACCCAGGCACAATGACAAGCACAAGCTGCTTGGTCTGCAGCCTGGTTTTATTGCCAATACCTCACTCAGCAGCTGGTTGTTGCTGTCCTTTTCTGGTTTACAGATGGCGACTGCCATCTGCTTTTTCTTTACCCCTTTACCCTCTTATTTTGCAGTTCAGACTGCAACTAAACACAGCACTTTAACATAGCTAGATAGCTGGAGAAGATTGGTTAGGTTCTGGGTTTGGGTTTTTTTTGTTGTTTTGGGGGGGGTTGGTTTTTGTTTTGTTTTTTTTTTTTTTAAACAGACTACTTTTTATTCCTTTGCTGCAGGGAATAAGAAAGTGAGGTAAACAGGTAAACATGTTTTGATTTTTCTAGTGAAGGGGAATGCACACAAAATGTGAAAGTAGCACTGTCCAGAGTTTGCGTGGACTGCATGTCCAAGCTGGGGTGCACACTCCCCAGTGAGATAGCTGTTACAAATAAGAAGGAATGACCAGCAAGAAGGTTCAGCAGTTTGTTTTCCACCATACTGCCACTGCTGCACTCAGAAGCATAAACAAGTGTGAACTCCACTGACATGACACCTCTGTGTCTTCAAAAACAGCTCAGCCACATTTGATGTCATTCATGGTGTCCTAGCATAGAAGCCAAAATCTAGTATTGTAGTTTTCATCAGTGCATTAGTCAACAGGCAGACAATGAGGAAACTGACTCTGAAAAAGGAAAAAACCCAAAGCTAGAATGGGCTGTGTAAAAGGATGACTTCTCATGTCAAGGGCGGGTAACTGGATAAACCTGCATTTCCAAAAGAGCTTTCTGAAAAGCTTTCTGAAGCAGGATTGAGAAACAAGATAGCTCTGTACACCAAGATACAACAGTGTGAATAAAGTTCTGTCAGCACTTCTATAATAAACCTTGCCAGCGCAGGAGTTTAAAATGAAGCTGAAAGATCTGGAATTCAAGAATGGAAAAACCAAGCCTCTTCAGCACACTTAACAGTATGTTTTAGGATGTTATGAGATTATAGGTCCAGAATCTTTCACTGGACTTTCAACTAGTTCCAGCTAGTCAGATTGTCTCTGCCCAAGACATCAGCGCTACGATCATATTCCCATCAATTAAATTAGAATTCAGGCATCATGCAGAAATGTTATTTTTGAAAGTGTACGCTACTTCCTCAGTCCTTTTCCTCACTGTGTCCCAGCACAGACAATAAAAATTCTTAAGGTTTTCTGTGTCATCCACTATCCTCAGATCCTTCAGGAAGCATCCCCGTTCCTGATAAAGAAAGAGAGCATATTTCTAGCACAGCATATCACGCAATAGGAGGTGGTTATGGCACTAGGCTACAGCAAGGCTCTTCTGAAGACAAAACTCCCCCAGCTAGAGTATCTCCTGGCTGCAGGGGTGTGCAGTGGCACTAGCCTCATTCCACAACCCTCCAATGCTAAACAAAAAAATCAGCAGCAGATCGCAGAAGAGATCTGTGAGCAGTTGTACCTGACATGCCAGATTGTGAAAGGACAGTTGTCCCTACATCTGCTTCAGAGGTAAGAGGAAGACCCAAAAGAAAGCTGACTAGGGAGGGTGTCACGACCCAGACGGGACAGAGCAGGGAGTCGTGTTTGATTTGAAATTCCCTCGGGCTAAAGTAAGGTGAACCGACACCAAACAATCAGTTGAAGATTTTATTCATGACAGAAGCAAACTGAACTGGGAAGGCGTGGTAGTAGGTGGCAGGGTTTCTCACAACAGGAACTGGCATAAGACTACTTCTGTAAACCGTGTAACCCAGGGTAACCATATATGTCAATTCAGGGAATAAGGAGATCCCTCCCATCAAGTCATGAGGTTCAGAGCAGATCCCTTTGCTTTCTAGACTCCTCCTCAGAGAAGGTCCCAGGGGTAGCTGGATCTACTCTTAGTCTCAGACTTGGTCAACGGTTTATGTCTTGAAACAGATGAGGTGTAGGGATTGTGGAAGAGGAAAAGGAAAGAGAGAAGACAGAGAGAGAAAAAGGAAGAGAGAAAGATTTCACTGGTCCTGGGTCCAGCGTTGGTTCAGTCAGCCGAGGGGTCCAGTTCCAAGGGGCTTATGCTTACGGGGCTTCAGTTTGTGTCCTTTTATCATCCTTGCCCCTCCTTCGGGTGGGCAGCCGAACTCGTCAGGCTAATGAGCAGATTGTGAGCCTTTGGGCTTCAGGGGTCATTTGTAGAGTAACTTCTCCTTCCCTGCAGACCTGGCCATTGTTTGATCTTTGTATCAGAACAGCTTATCAGAACAGGGAGCTGCGCAGCCTCCAGCACACCCTCCCCCTCCTGTTGCTGATGTCTGAGCTGATGGGCTTTTCACCTTGGTTCCTTGCTGTGCAGCGTTTGTCTTTAAGCAGAACTTGCCCCACCACAATGTTTGAGACATTAACTCTTTCAGTCTCTCACGGGGGGGGGGTGGGGGGGAATCAACCTCCATGTGAAAGACTAGGCCAATTAGTAGGCATGATTGGATGTTCAGACTGTAGCAGTATTAAACAAGCGAAATAAAGACTGAAGAGCAGGTAGCCAGCAACCAAACTACAAATTCTGTTTCTAAGTACACTTAGTGCCTTCTGGGACTTCCAGTACCTTGAGTATTTCTCCCGGGTTGTTGAGGGTTTTGGGTAACTCTCAACTCCTAAGCAAACTGACACTTTGCCTCCTCTTCAAGTTGATTGTAAATCTGGCCTTCAACACACACTACTGAAAACCACTTGCTGAGATTAAGGACCAATTGTAAATCCACAACTATGACTTCTAACAGGAAACTCCGGCTTTCCCTGAAGCCAGCTGTACAGACACTAGTACCAGAAAAGGAAGAGTGCTTCAGCTAACTAAATTTTTATTCTTAAGTGAAGGACATCAACTGGAAGATTTCTATGATTTGGAATCTGTGCTACTTTCCACATTTTGCTTCCCACCAGTCTCAGCAGATACCTGTGCTGGATTTGCTCAAACTCTTGATTCCAAACCCAGTTTCCTCTTGTTGACATCTACACAGATAAACTCTATAAATCAGACATGAAGTCAAGTCTACAGAAGCATAGCTAATCCCTGAGAAAAACTGTTGCCTCTACAGAGCTAAAGAGCAAAACGAAGCTTCAACAGATCTGAAACAAATGGAAGATAATCTATTTGCCCAGCATTAATAAAAGGGAACAAAAACTTCAATGGATTTTTAATCTGGCAAACAATTAGAGAGAATCTTGTACCATTATCCCATTGAAACTACAGAAGGTATTACTCTAGTTCAAAACAACTCAACAGTTCCCAGCACAAACACACACACAGGGCAGCCTCAGGTCTCTGTCAGTACTGACATGGCAGTTCAGCTGTCCACTGGCATAGCCTGCCCCAAATCCCTTGTCTCCCCCTCTAGTACAGGGACAAATTCGGCTTTCTGGAGAAACCTGCATCCAAGTTAAGCTGCAGTGACCTGCCTACTGGAACTTTGTTTATTCTAACCATTATCAGCAAGTTAATCATTTAAAGGAGAAAATGAAGCCAACATTCAAGTGCTTCTCCTCTGAAACTGCTAGTGTAAAAAGAAAAATTTAAACAATCTGCATGCTATTCCTAGTCATTCCTGTCTTGAGCTTGACTAAGCAGTTACACTACATCTATACATACAGATCACTAAGGTGGGGTTTGGGACAATTTGGCTATTCAGTGGCTGTCATAGTCAAACTATAAATCAATGAGATGGGAGTTTTGTGTAGAATTTGGTAAACATGATTCCACTCCTCTGAAAGAGACAAATACTTTGCCTCAAGCAACAAGATGTAAAAGCCCAAGTTTTAGAGTAATCCCTAATTTGATTTCTGATGTTTCATCTGCATTTTTATTTGTTTATTAAACATTGCCTGTAGCCTCCCTCACCTTCATTATACAGATCTGACCCACAGACATCAGCATCTACTCATATCATGCTTCCACTCAATGCAGGTGAAACTCATATATATGAGTTTCAAGTAATGCTTGGCTAGAAAAATAGTGCACTGTGAGATGCACCTTCAGTGAGTGAAGGTAGTTAATTAAAATAGAGCAAATTGCATCAATCATTGTGGCATTTGTTCTCCTGGCACATTACTGTTGTTGTCTGAGGTTGGATAGACTGGGTTAAATAATTCCGTACCATGGCTTAAAAAACAAACAAACACCCCCCCCCCCCCAGTCACTTCCAAAGAGACTTCTGATACTAATACAAAACTCTTTTGAGATGCTTTCACTTAGAACTCTGAATTCTCAAATACCAGAAAAACAAGTTCTCCAGTTGTAGAGTACAGACTGAATTTAAAGAAAAAGAAAAAAAAAGAAGCACAGAAAGTACTCTGTGGGTATCTGAATAAGCAAAGAATGTACATGGGTGAGTTTGTGCAGGAAGAAAAAATTATGTACTCCCACTGATTCAGCTGAGCCCAGTAATGAGTAGAGTTCCATCATCACTTGCTCATGGCCAGAAGCAACACTCTGGGCCAGTGCTCATTAATTTCTCTGGAGTTCAATATGACAAGCAAAAGGTCTTCTCTTAAAAATAAAGCCAGACTTCTATGTACCTGGCTACAAAGACAATTTTGAAGGAGTGAATGGATACGGCAGTTTCTGAGCAAGCTTGCAAACAGCAGCAAGAGTGCCAAGACTCTTGACACCACCACAATCACAAAAACATCAGGGTATTTAACTGCAACATACTTCTTTTAAAAATATGTGCTTAGCTATTGCCTCATTTTTCCACTGTAAAATAAAAACATAGTACTACCCAGGCATGTGTGATGTGGTACAGATAGGGCATAGAGGTCCATTTCTTGCTGTCGTCTTATTCCAATGGCATGTTCTGTATAAAACCCTTGAAAGAGTATTATTTGCAATTTTCAGGGGGAAAAAAAGAAGAATGCAACAAGACCTCAAAGAATTTAAAGATCCTTGGACACATGTACTACTTTCCAGGTTTCTCTCTCTCCCATAAGAAATGGCCATAAACCTACATTGCTTTTGCAGCTATTTTCCCCACAGTTGGAATTGTATTCCCAATTCAAGCTTTTTAAAGCCACTGCTTTTACAATGGTAACAGTGAATAATGAAGAAACTCCACTGCTTGCTATCAATCCTTCATGAGCAGTGTTTCTTATTCTATAAAACTTTCTTGAGAGTTGTCTAAATTAAATTGAACTCCAATCTTTCTGCAACTTCAACAAGCATTCTATCCTGCAATTACAGTAACCAAATACTGCACCCTGTTCTCACATGGACAGCTCTGATAAATACTATGTCATCATTTATATCTTGGTTGAAATAACCCTATTTACGTACAAAAGTTACTTTGCAAAATTCAATCTTTCCCTAATTAGGATTATCCTCAGTTCACATACCAAGTTAACCTGAATTCCTTTTAACTAATATCTTAAACTTTAAAGACTATTAATATTGTACTTTTTTGGACGTTTACCATTCACATACTCCATGTCAAGTATGCTCCCTGAGCATACGAATACATCACAGGCTGTTTCGCCCCACACAATCACAATCCTCCAGAATCAGCAGTGAAAGCCTCTTCTCACGGAGCTGAGCTAGAAGTGTAAGATGATTCTTACCCAGCATAGATAAACTCTCAGTAATCCCAGCACACACTTTGATGAGCAGACTTTGTTACAACCAACACAAGCCAAGTCCTCAGACCCGGGACTTCCACTCTGAAAGCCAGAGGGACTGAACAAATCAGATTTGCTCCACTGGTCTGCAGACATATTCCCTGCTATCCCTGAGACTTCCAGCACGGTCTCTTTGCTTTACCGCAAATTATTTCATGTTAGGATCTCTTTGTCTTTATTACAAATAAGTTGTTTCATGCTACCCAGCACCTACAGCTATGAACAGTGAAATCCTACAAAGACGACAGCTTTGTAGTAGCTTCCTGAAAAAACACGACTTCCTTCTGCACCCCCAACAGCTGCAAATTAGGTAATGAAAAAAGGGTTTTTTTAAGAATGTACCTCCCAGATACTTTGAAAGCTGTTTTTAAACAAATGGCCAGAAAAAAAGTCACAGATACTTTTGAATCCCTCTTCTGGCCTTGGCTAGCAGAAAGAAAGAGGAAGTGTAGAGAAACATTAGCAGAACTCACTTGAAGATGCAGGACACAAACCACATTGTCCAGGTTCTCAGCCCTGCCCCTTTACACAACCAGCATTGTAATGAGAATTGGTACTTCTCCTTCCTTCCACCCACTCTTTCCCCTAACTTTGTCTCAAATGCAGATGAGCAAGATAAGGCTACCAACTGTCATGAAAATCTCCAATACTTGATTTTGGTGAGACAGTTCACCAGCCTTTTAACAGCTGCTCACTGTTCTGCTCAAAACAAACCAGAGGTCAGCCTACTGACTAGCATTAAGAGGGCCCATTGGGAGACCCACCATCCCAGGCAGTTTTGCTGGTTTAAAGCGTGGTGGAAGCCAGAGGCCAGGCTGTCATTCTAGATCCAGCCTGAGGCACAGACTCCGCAGCGTGGGTAAGATTACACTTCCACACCCCATGCAGTACCTGTTTTGTAGATATACGGTTTCAGTTTCCAGGACTATCAGTTTAGTGCCCTTGAAGATGCCAAATTCCCTTTTCTTTCAGGTATCTTAAGTTTGTGTTTGGGTATAGACATACAGCAACAAAACAACAACTGAATTAAAAGTTAGCCAAACTGAGTTTAACAAGGAATATTTATTTCCCCAATACATGCAGAACACAGACTAAGCACATAAACAGTCATGTCAAGAAATCTCCCTCATCTCTCTGGATGAGCAATGCCTACATCCAAAATGAGCATTACACAAAAACATCACCATCCACCCAACAGCGGCAAAATCTGCTGGTAATAACAGACATTGCTGCCATGCACCAAAAGACTGGAAAAAGCCCTTTTCTTGTTTTCAAGATGACAAAGAATCAGTGTTACTGTTCAGAAACCTAAAGCATATATGTCTAGCTTTTTATTAGCAGTGATACTCACTCAGCGGATTAGATGTACACTGCCTTGATCAGTTTTAAATAAGCAGGCAGGTGCAGGATTCCTTTGTTATGTTAGTTGAGACTTCTTTTCATTCATTTGCCATAAATCTCATAAGGTAGCTATTTCAGTTATTAATTATTCAAATTTATAATCCAGAAATATGAGCATTACTTTTCCACGCTCTTCAAATGATAGTTTTAGAAATACAGTATTATCAATAGTCTGAGAAAGTATTCCCCCCACCCCCAAGAGGAAGGAGAGGAGGCATCACTTTAAAATTTCATAAAATTGGATCAGAGTTATTAAGACTACATCCAAGGTGCACAAAATCAACAGGGCAGAGGGAAATGCTAAGGTGAATTGAATTGCTTGTGTCTGAATTCAAAGAATGGCTGAGGCCAAAGTTCACACATACAGGATGGATACCTTTAATTAAACACTAATCTACCTAGACATATCTTTGTGATTTACATAAAGAACGACATTCACACACTGTCTTCAGTCACAGAAACAGTATTTGTTTTACAACACAAACTTTAAGGGAACACTGAAGCTGTTAAGTGTGTGGTTCTGTGCCTCTTTTGTCTGGTTTCTTTGTGGATATAGTTGCAGAACTGCTGGAAAGCTGATGACTAAAACCAAAACTAATTCAAGTGCAAAATAAGCTTCTGTAAACCTGTACAAATTGTATTGAGGAGTGCACTATGTAGCACAATTCTTGTATGTTATAACAGGAGAGCAGAATAGAGGATGTTAATAAAAGTAAAAAAGGCAATTGAAAGTCATTTTTATTTGCACTGTTCTACTATGCAACAGCTGCACCTCAACACCCTGCAATAGTGGCCGCTATACAGACACGTAACAAAAATGCAGGCCTTGACCCAAAGACAAGAGGAGGAAAGGAAGTTAAAATATTTGGTAAAGAAGCAGTGTATACTATTCACATCAAAGGAAAGGAAGTATCAGGAGCACATTGCTACAAAGATCACTGCAGGCTTTTAATATCTCCAGATTAAAAAAACAACAACAACAACAAAACTTTGACAAACATTTTCATTATTTGTTTACACTAGAAGAACAAACTCATTGCCTACCAGACTTCTCAGATTACAATACAGGCAGCCAAAGACAAGAAAAGAAATGGCTGATATCAAAATCAATTTACAGAAAAATCTCACAAACGTTAGCCACTTGATGATCCACAAAAATATGTTTCCCAGATGACAAAAACAACTCTCATACAAATTCTAATAGAGTCTAAGTATTCTGAGAAGACTTGAACTACCAAAACGTCAATTATTTTAGAACTTATGATGATATTCAAATATCCTTAATGGAGGAATGAGCTGTTTTATTACTTTGGAGTATCAGATCCATTAAAGGCCTCTTAGGTTTTGAACTGCTGTACAAAGACAGGTCCAGCATGATTACAGAAACTGCAGATGAAGAAGACATGTAGCCCACCTCCCATTGAAGATGACACTGACTTAGTGTGTGCTAGCGTGGTGAAAATAACAAAGAAACATCTCAGCAGCTGAAGGTGCTTGCTGAGCAAACAGGACAGGTAAAGAACTAAGACAAAGCAAACACTGTAAAGTAACAACAGAACAGTCTCTTAAAGACTCAAGAAAGCCTCACATGGGTCCATCACACATCTTACGTTTCAGCTCAGAGCTGCACTAGAGTGACCTTGCTTGGAACTGGGAAGGGAAGGGAGAACACCACCCTGAATACATGCATTCTCCATGACCAGGCATTCCAGCTCTAACCCACCTAACCACTGATAACACATTCAGATGTACAGAAGGGTAAATAACTACATGTATCAGTGTGCAAATGGTGTTCTAGAGATAGTATGAGCCATTTTAAGTATTTAGTAAAAGAAAAACAAATGAGTATACTTTCGAAATATTTTGTACAGCCTCCTATATTATTTCTCACTAGGAGCATTCAAGGTAAGCCACCAAATTTTTATCTTATTAAAACCACATGCTCTTGTTAGTTTGCTGTCTGTGCTCCTGCGCACATTTGTCTACTTACATTTCACAGCAACAAGAGAAAAAAGAAATAATCAAAAATGGAATCTCAGGTATAACAAGAAAGGCAAAGGATAAGCACATCTGTATAACTGCTGCAAGTAGAAAACACTAGCTAAGTCAAAAAGAACTTTTACCCTGGGAAACTATCAGTGCCATTGAACAAAACCAGGAAAATTATTGATTCTTAGCTTTGTGGACTGCTGACCTTAGAAGTCATCCAGTGGCTGATAAAGGAAAGTAATATGCTTCTTAAAACATTAAAAACTCAATAACCTCACACTAGAGTTTGCATCTCAATGTTATATGGGCAGTTTCAAATATACAGAAGAGCAAGTTACTACGTACACAAGACCCTAACACATTAGGCACATTAACAATGACTAGCAATATATATTTTATGACAACACTCAAATCTGTCAGGTTCATTCCTATTCTGAGAAAAAAAAAGTGCAAGCTGCAAACTCAACCTTGAGTTCTAAATTTGTTTGTAACAGCTACCAAGCTACCTTCTTCCTTCAAGAAAAAGAAAATAACCAGTTAGCTGTAAGTGATTCAGCTCTAATAAATATACATACTATAAATTTGCTATTTAAATGCTTGCTAGCCTCTCCTGTTACATGGTAGAATGGCAACATCTGAAATTTGAAACACTGTCTTGAGGCTATAAACTAACATTTGTTTTGTAAACAAAAAAAAATCTGGTACAATCCCCCCCCCCAAATAAGACCACAAAAATGAGTGCTCACATAAATGGAATCACTTGATCACCAAAAAAAAAAAAAAAATCTAATTGTCAAACTTAAAATTCCAGTCACAGTTGTAAGGTGCAGGATCCCTCCTAGACCAACAGAATTTAAGCACTAGGATCCATGTGGAAAACATTAATTACATTATGTAAGTGTGTAAGATAGACAGTGGCTACACAGGCTTGAGAGACCTCTTTTATAAATCAGTGGCCATCAGCATCCCTCCACCACCACCACCACTCACCTACCTTAAACACCATGAATATTTTTCTTTAGCATTTACAATTTGTTGGGGCTTTTTTGTGGTTTGGGGTTTTTTTGTCAGACTTCTCAAAGTCAGTGTATTTGAACAATGTGTATTTTTCTATACTCTGCCAAAGGCACACTGCCCCTTATGCGCACGAACGGAAGTATTGCTAATTTTACATTGTCTTTGGCAAAGCTGTCTTCTATAACAGGCTGGTATTGCATTCTGTATTCTTCAAGCCTACAATCACTGTTTTTTACAGGTGTTTATCCGGACTGTATACAGAAATCAAAGAAGACACACAGAAATTCACGGATATATTTCTGATGCAGGACCCTCATCCCTACTAGAAAAAATGGGGTTAATAACTAAAAAGTATTTTTTCTTCATCTCCAAAGCAGATTATTGCATAACAATCCAGGGGATTTAAATACAGACACCTATCATGCATAGTGCATTTGTGGGTGCCAATATGCATTGCCAAACTGCACCAGTCACTTACAGACTCTCTATAGCACACAGAAGAGCTAATAAAATGTTGTGCCTCCTGTGCAGCGTACTCCACACACAGCCCTGATCGCGCTGCAGAACCGCAACATACCTTTCGGTCTTTTGGAATTCCCATTCTTGAGCTGCTCATCCTCTTCGTTAATGGTGAATAAACCCAGGGGATTTGGCCTGGCACTTTTCTTCAATCTCTCTTGTCGGAGGGCAGTAATTGAACCGGGCATGTTGCTGTTGCCTCTTGCTTATTAAAAAAAAAATGTAAGAAACTGCAGCCCCTGCTTAGCTGCTAGCTGCAACACTGCCTGTTCATTTGAGCACTTGTAATAGATCCCCTACGGATAAGCAGTATGCAAACAGCTGACAAATACCAACATCCAGTCGGAAGCAAAAGGCTTGCAGTCTTTCCCCAGCTTCAAGAAAAGCCCTAATTAAAGGCACATTGGTTTGGACGCTGCTCTTCACTGTCTTAACCTGTTCAATTGGATCCCAGCCCACAGCTCCAGGTTCCTTGCCGCAGCACCCTTTTCCCTGCAACCCTCTTCCAGCTACAGCATGCTAAAATATTCAGCACGCAACACAAGGAGAAAATATGATACGCCGCTGTTAACAGTTGCCCTGACAACACTGACACATCCTAATCAAAGGGGGTCTATGAGTGTTGTCTCCTCAGCTGCAGCAAGCCGGCCTCAGGAACGCTGTCTCCCACCCGCTCGCGGAAAGCTAGAAGCACCTCGGCAGCAGGGACTGACTGCTCCTTCCTCCGCGCAGGGCGGCGGGAGGACGGAGCTCTGCTTGCACAAGCAGATGAGCACCGAGTGAAAAGAAGCCTGGAAGGCTCCAGGCACCAACCTGCATTTTGCCAGCTGCTCTGTTTATTCATGTTTAGAAATTTTAGCCTAATCTAAACTAAAACAATGAGGGCGAGTCTTCTTCCATATACGCACGCGTGTGTTGGGTGTCCCCCCCCCACCCCTTAACTTAATCACCTTCCTATGCAGTGCATACCTTTTGCATTAGGAGTGCATACACCCACAATTACAGGCAGGTGTTGGAACATTCTTTTCCATGTGTGAAAACTCAAAAATCAGGATTTCTAGCCTGTACAGACAACATAGGACAACGATAGGACTTTTGGAGTCAATATTCTGTACCACACCATTAGTTTTACAGCACCAACCACTAATGTTCACTTTGCAAAATGACAAAATACAAACAGCCTGGGTGCTTTTAATTAGTTGGATTTCCTTCATATGCTGGCATTCTGGATCTTCTTTAGCCATTATGACAGAGCACTTGCTCACAAGTTTTGCAATCTGCATGTTCCATTCTTCACAGCTCCAAACACCACTATGCAACATGCTGGATGTTCTACCTGTGCAACCTTAATTTTTATCCACTTCCACCTCTCTAATTCAATGTGCACTCACCATTTAAAAATGCTACTGAAGAAGAACTGCAAGCTAGAACATCTCTATAACGTTAAAATTACAGGATTTTCCCCACTGCAGATTTTTTTTTTTTTACAGAGAAACTTGATGTAACATGATCACTTGCCACGAGATGGCACATACATTAGTTGACAAGTCTGCAGGTGGCTCATATTGAAAATGCAGGATTATACAGACATATGACAATGGGTAACCTCAATGACATGGGTAACAATACTGAAGAAGAAGGGTCAGAGTTTATGACAGTCAATATGATATGTATCACAGTGGCCTGGGATGCTCTTTACAGGGGATCATGCTCAGCTGGCAGGACAGCTCTGTTCTCACACACCTCAGGCTCATCAGCCAGGAACCCAGTGGATGGAGAACACAGCACCACCTGAAGGCTCAGCTGGACCATTCTTCCTTCTTCTCCAGAGTGGGCACAAAACATCCAGCCAAAACACAAGTATTCTGCAGGAGGGCACCAGTTCTGAACCAAGCCTGCAGCTCCCCTGCAGTACATATTTCCTACTGGCTCCGTCCTGCCACTTGGCTACACCTTGCACTGTCTGGGCGTACACGGAAGCTATACATGATGACATTTGTCTACATTTAAAGAAGCTTTGTACTAAAGGGCGTGGACAGAAAAAAAAAACGGAGTAAGAAAAAAGCTATAACACAAGCTGTTCTTTAGCTCAGCAATTTGCCTTCCAAGGTTTATACAGGCTACTACTTCATCCTGCAAGCGAAACAGCTCCATTCCTCAAATCCCACCCACTCAATGCCTACCACAAATACTACGTAACAGTACACACATAGCCACAAAAAGAGGATGGTAGGTAGTACCATGAATACTTTTCATACGTGCCCAAGACTGTTGCCGACAGAACAAAAGTAACAGAAAACAACACTTACATGGCACTTAGTTAAATAGCACTCTACTCCCTTTCACTGTTTTGAGTCACTAAGAAAGGATTCCTGCCCTTTTAAACATTCTGTTAATCAATCACCTTTAATTGCTAAACTACTTAAATAGGCATTTTAAAACATATAAAAGTATCTAACAAAAAAATACACCTAACTGGAGGGGCTTCCAAAGGGCCTTTGAAGCTTACAGGTATGATAACTGTTCCAGTGTCTCCATTTCCCTATTATCTGAGGAGTCATGGAGAACAGCTAGAAGACTGAGAATGCCTGCTTTGGTCCTTGTAGGATCCCCTGCACCCGTAAGAGTGACTTGCTCTCAGTACAAAACATAGTAATGACTAAGTTTAGTGCTTCAGAGGCTGGTGAAGATGGATTTGAGCTATGACACACAGGCAACTGAGGCGTTGGTGCATATTTCTTTCTGTTGACTTACTAATGGAGAGGCAAATTCTGACAGAGGAAAAGGATCAACAGCACATTCAGCTTATGTAGCATGATTTTATTTCAAGGCCTCTGTGGTTAAAAACTATGCCAGCCCAAAACATGTTTCCAAATGCCTACTGAAATATCACCCTAGCTACCTGCAACCTATTACAAATGAAAGGCACCTGTTACAATAGAAGATACCACATAACTTTAGGTACTTGTTTTTTTGTAAAAACATCTTCCTAATAAAACTATTAAACATGCATAAAAAGGTACCAATTCTGCATAAAACCAGACTGTACTGACAAATCCCCTCCCTCCATCCACTGGTTTAGGGCAGAAAAAGAAATTCCTGAGGTATCCCTAGCAGGAAAGCTTTATTTCAGCCTTGTCTCAGCTATGTGGGAGCTTCTATATGAAAACCGGGATGAAAGCAACATTCCCTTGAGGGAACAAAGTGGTGGATAATTTTAGTAGCAAAGCTGTTAAATTCTTTCAAAAAAAACCCCCAAACAAACCAACAAACCCCCAAACTATTTGCTTACACAGCCCCTATCAGTGATTCCTCCCCTCCCCATACCATTAGTCAGACTGTGTACTAATACAGTCACAGTTGAGCTCTTACTGATGGAGTGAGACTCTCAAAAGATGGAACGAGGTCAACTGTGTATCTTGAGGGCACTGGATAATTTTTGGTTTTTCCTTTTTACACCACTTTCAAACTCATTATCAGTTAAACCACTACACAAACACACCCACTTTCACCTACTGGATTCTACAGGCATAATTACCTGCACAATACATTATCTGATATGCAACACTCTTAAACAGCAGTTTGAACAAAGACTATTAGGGTAATTATATTATCTGGGAAATGTAAATATTTATAACATGCTAATAGATGTTTCTGCTTTAACATCAGGTATTAAGGCTTGATATCTCTGCCTATGAAATGAAAAGCAAGTTGAAGCCAGTGACCAGAAGAGTCACCAAGATACCTACATGTAGTCTACCATGGGTAATCTGATAATTTTCAATGGCTGAACTCTAGATTTGCCATCTTTTCATTCACAGGATTGCTTCAGTCCCTGTAAGCTATCCAGAAACTACATGAAGCTCATTACTGTGATTTAGAGTATAATGAATTGCACCTAAGTTCATGTTCTACAGCCACTGCCTGGTGAAGCACTCTTGCCAGTGTGAAGTTAGTAACTTATGCTCTTTCATGGAGGGGGAAGACAAAAGACAGTATTCAACAAAAGTTTGCTAACTAACAGAAAAGAAAAAACTTGTGAAGACAAGACAATTTGTACCTTTTCACAAGAATTGTCAGGCTGTGATAACTATACCAGTGTATGTTTTCAAGAAAAAAAAACCCACTTGGTGTAGCACTAACTGGAAGCCATCTTGTATCATTGGGCACACCAGGTTACATTACAGAAAATCAAGCCAACTGAATGCAGGATCATAATACTATTGCAAAAGGGGCAAAAGAAATTTATAGACAAATTGCCTATGAAAAGCTCTGCAAACAGAAGCACTCACAAGACATTGCTGAATCACAATGTACAGCTTTTTCCTCCCACTCCATGAGACACCCATTGTATGTTCATCAAGCTACATTTTACAGGAATTTCATGTCTTTCTCCTGCTATTTTCTTAGTGTAAGAGCAGTTAAAATACTATTTTAAAGGAACACCATACCCAAAGAGCAAGCAACCACACAAGTCTTAACACACACAAAAATCTACAGTCTGCCATTATTGCGAACCCCAGATATGACCACTAGCTTATCTCCAGCCTTCAAGCTCCTCTTCTTACCCACTGCCAGCCAGAGGGATTAAAAAAAAGTTTGAGGCACAGATGCATCAAGCCAGTTTCAGAAGCCAGAGTCACCTGCTCACCACTGCTGCTCTCTGACACTTAAGTTCTCCAAAGGCTGAGGTAAGTTACAACCTCCAGCCTCAGTTTCTCCACTTAGGTAATTCTTCTTCTGAAAGAACTCATTGATTCTTACAAAATACTTTTCTCTTTTAAAATACCTTGTATGACCTTACTGTTATGAGAGCTACTCAGTAACTATTCAACTACTGAAACAATAAAGGCAAGAAAAGCCTGGACTGTGAAAACCACAAGCTGAACAGAGAAGTCACACATGTGCTTTAGTACTTTTAGAGCATTACCCACAATCCTTTTCTTATCCTGTTCTTCAGTTTTATCCAAAACTGCTAACAGCTGAACATCATTTTCTTGTGGGGTACCAAACCAAAACCCCAACCAACCAAAAAAACCCCACAAACGTGAGACAGGTCTGGGTCACAGTATTTGTAAAGCAAAATAAACATTGTTCTAGTTCTGCTCTTGGATGCTGATTCAAGGCCTTTTAAAATAAAAGGAAAGCTTTCCCTCAACTTAAGTGCATTTTGTATCAAGAATTAGATCAAGTCAATACATTATTTTAACATATGCTCCTTTCCAGCCTGCCAATATTTCCCTATTATTTCTGATTTTCTTAGTACTGAGAGGTTCAGGGCAAGGCAGGTATCCAGCTTATATAGTAGCATCAAGAAAGGATACGGCATTTTGCATTTATAGACATGTTTTTCCAGCATGAAACAATAAGGTTCCATTGGGAACTAGGGTCCAAATGTTTCTTTCTTGGAAAGAAAGATCAGGAAAATCAAGGTACAATTAAAAGCTCCCATCCTGTTCTGCAAAAACAGTGCACCAAAAAAATTCAATGCACCTACCCATGAAAACACATAATCATATTTTGTATGGACATTTTCAACATTAATCACCTATGTCAAAAGCCTTTTTTAAGAAGTCATTTAAAAATATATAATGTAGACAGTGCTAGATCATAGAATATCTCGAGTTGGAAGGGACCTGTAAGGGTCATCAAGTCCAACTCCCTTCTCCTTGCAGGACAATGTTGGAATACGGAATATGGACACTAACTAAACTCCAAACTCAATCTCTCCCTAATTTCCTTCAGGAGACTCATCTTGTTGCATTTACTTTCTACTTCACTAGGTTTTAAATCAGGCCAAAAAAACTGAGAAAGTAGAGCCCTTCCCCTGCTTGTGTGAGAAAACAGCTATTTACTCAGCATCAAAGGACTGGAAGCCTTCTTTTCAATGCCATGTAAATCTAGGACAGAGCAAAATAGCCTTAAAAAGACAGACAGGATTCCCCCTGCCCCGGCTTAAAAAAAGAAAGAAAAAGAAAAGTTCAGTTGGAAATAGCAAAAATAGCCACCATATCAGAAAAAATACTTGCTTCCATTAAGCCAACCACTGTCTCAAACATCATGCACACCTAATCTTTTCCACTGTTGCTCTTGTATTCTCTTTTCCTTCTACCTCTTATTGTCAAAAAAGGACAGAGAATAACCTCGTCTTTACAGAGGTTTCCAAGTCTCTCTTCAAAGATATCTCTAAGGCCTCACTTTTATATACAAGATAATAAAGGACTGGCAGATTATTCTTACAGCAGTACATTAATTTTTTTTAAACAACTTCCGTATTTAGTGTATAAACATCTGATATAATCATTGATTTCTTCTTTCCACCTTCTTGGAAGCAAAAAAGGCCCCTTGCATTGATCAGTAAGATTGAATATAAAATGCTAGAGAATAAGAAGGGAAACCTTCATCTTTTTGACTAATGAGAATCCTGCTGTCAAGAGTATAGATGCACTCTGAATAGCTTTAAATAAGCAATGAGTCGACTCACTTCTTAAAGTCGAGGCCATAAAACCACAGTACTTTCATGAACTTATTCTTCATTCATCCATTGAATTAGGTGCTTCAACTCAAGAAAAAGCAGAACTGTTCAGGCTTTCTAAGCAAACATCCACTTAAATACGTGCTGAGGAAACAGACAGGAGCAGCAGTGGATTACTAAGATGCTTCAGAAAGCAAACTTAGAAAGGCAGGTTCAGCTCTTTTCCCCTTTCTCTCCTGGAGTTTGAACAAAAGCATCTTTATTCTGGTTTCACATATCAGTATCTCCCTTTCCAATAAATTGAAATCAGAATTATTAACCATATCTGCCTAAGGGATGATGAATTTTAAATCAGCTAGGTCTGGAAATGAAAAGCAGACACTAGGTCTTTATTTTCCCATCAACTATTCTGACTATTTGGCTCCTTTAGCTTGCCCATCTGTTTATGGGTCCCATCATATGTGCTGCAAAGACTCCGCACATTCTAGATTTTTTGATCAAAACAGTAAGACGACAGCATCTACAGTCCTGCGAGTGAAGAATATAAGAGCAGCCACGGCAATCATCTCACATGATGTGGGAGACTTGATTCTCCACTCCCCACCTCGTCCTTACCCACTGCAGTTCTGGTGAATCACAGGCAGGCAGCTGTGCCAGCAGGCAGCCGCACTGCCTACAAGACCCTGGAGCAGGAGGCAGCTCCACCGGGAAACATGCCTTGGCACATGTGCTCAGGCACTGAAGGCTTCTCTTGGAGGTGACCTCTTCCCAGTTTCAGCTGTCCCTCTGACATGCGCAGTGCCACACACTGGACCAAGGGATGCTGAGAGCTCCTCAGAAGTGACCAGACAGAAGGTAAGCGTTAACCATTTTCCCTTCTGTCAATTAAAACTGAACCTGTGTGCATTTCCATGTATAGGAAAATTGAGGAGAAGGCTGGGAGCCCTGCCCTATTCTGACTCAAACTCACTCATCAGAGCAAAAGACGTGAATACGGAGGCAAGAATCTCATCATCCACAAACGCCTTGAACACATACGCACCAATAAAACAATAAAATACAAGTTGTACATTAACAAGTCTTGTTACATTTAATTAAATGGATTTGCATAGTATGACTAATTATAAAAATTGCACAATGCGTACCACAATGAATAAAAACATATTAGATCATTCTTAGCCAACACTTTTTATTTATATATAACAATGATACTGGATCAGGCCCTATAGTAGAACATATCATGTAACTTCAGCCAATGCTCAATTAAATAAGGAAAGGCAGTGAGGAATGGGGACTTCACAGGGCAGTAGGAAACTGGAATTCAGTAGAAGACAGAAGTCATCAATGCTGATTACCCTACTAACTAACAGCCTGGGCAGTGTTTCCACTGCTTCCATTTGTAAAAAGAACTATTTTTCAAATACCTAGTTTGTATTCAGGTCAAGAGAACCAAGCACTTGTAAAGCACTCAAAATTAAGAGCACTTACGTATCTACTAAGCATTTTGGTAGAAATGTGAACATACTTGAAAGAAAAGGCACTAAGCTTTTTCATAGAAATGTGAACATACTTGAAAGAAAAGGCACTAAGCTTTTTCATAGAAATGTGAACATACTTGAAAGAAAAGGCAATGTGCCAAGACCAAATTAAAATTTTCTCCATTGTTGTATTACTGACCATATCCGATAGATGGAATCCTGTGAACTACTTTGTGCTGTGTTAATTAGCAGTGCTCTCCTGACGTCTTACTTCCCAACACATTTCTTAGAAGGTGACCAAGAAGTCTGGACTTTTAGATTCCATTAACTTTAAAGGAGAACACATTAGCGTATCAGACACAGACATAAAAAATATTCGGAGATATCAGTACTTTATTTCTCCCCTCCGTAATCTAGTCTCACACTGACTATCAGTGTGGAGCATAAATCGTGCCATCACTTACATCTCTGAAGAATCTCAAAGTCAACAGGACTCAGGGTTGCTAACTCCATCCATTCGAATAATGAGGCAGCCTACCCCCCATATGTCATCTTAACAGACAACTTAGGGTCATTTTCCTTGAACTCTGACAGATATCCTAGGATACATATTTTCAAGATTTTTCTCCAAACCCACAAAGGCTATGAATATACCTTCTACTTATTTTAATGAAAGCAAAGATTGATTTTAATGAAAGCAAATATGGCACGACTCCAGGATCAATACTTTGGAACAGCTGCAGAATTAAATCTGAACCAGTTTAACAAATGTACTGTCTTCTCATAGTCTTTTTCAGCTTAAACACGTGTAATATGCATGTAGCCTGTTCTGCCACAGTTCCTAGCAGGCCACTGCATTTGTTTAGCAGAAGTCACACACAGGGGATCCCCTTCCCGGAGGAAAGGTGGGTGTGCAAAGAGAGTTACCGCAACAACATCAGCAGCATGCTGTGGCTTGTACTGTGGGTCTAGACTTATGCACATTTTTTCAAGTGGAAAAGAAAATATGTTGTTGCAAGATTGTACAGTATTTACATAATTGAGGCAATTATTGCACTGATCATATTTAATTACCTTTAATACCACAAATAATTTTCAGCTGTAAAGTATTAAACTTGTTTATCTGTGATAGTAAAAAACCAGCCATCATACAAATAAAACAGTAGCCATCTCAGATTACTGTAAATTTACAATTTTTACAGTTTGAAATAGCACATACAAAAGAACATCTGTTTTCAAAATGAAGCCCAAGTAAAATGACAATGCATACAACTTTAGCTAGATTAGTAGAAGCTCTCTTCCTGTAGGGGAAGTAGCACTTAAGCCAACTGCTCCAACATCATTTAGCAGGCCTGATTTTTCATGAGTTCTGGAGGTTTTTTTGTAGTAGTGTTTCGTTTTGGGTTTTTTGTTTGCGTTTGTTTTTATTTTTGTGGGTGGGGTTGTGGGTTGGGTTTTTTTGGTTGATTTTGTGTTCGTTGGTTTGGGGGTGTTTTTTCCCTCCCCCGCCCCCCCCCCCCTTTTTTTTTTTACACTAGCAGTGCTAAGAGTAGATGGGTGGAGAAAGACAGCCTGACTCACATTACACAATATGCATATAAAAAGGCTTGTTCAAACTTTTCCACAGCATATAGTCCTTGCACAAACATTACTTGACCAATGAAAGATACCAAGAGACAGTACTTCAGCAGCTTTCTAAAGTGGAGGGATGGCTTCTGTAAGGATTTTAACCCTCATCCACACTTTTAATTTAGTTGTATCATTTTCATTCTACAAGCTACTGATAATTCAGTCTCATTCATTCAGAGCTGAAGTACTGACTCAGGAGATTGTTAATGTAGGACCAATTAAGTAATTGTAAGAACCGGTACAGAATTTCAAAGTTTGAATAGGTTTTATCAGCGGGGGGTGGCAACAGAAGAATTGCAGATCCTCGGCTTAATTTATATATTAAAAGATAGGAAATAATTACAATAGGGCTAACGTTTAAATAATTACGGATTGAAATCAGAGTACTCCAACAACATACACACTTTTAGCATTTGTAAGCATATACCACCACGGCAACGTAACATTTCGCTTCAAATCACCGTTACCTTCAGGACGCCTTGCGCCCTGATAACCGAGGTTTAAGTTACGACTCGGAGCCGACAGCAGCCGCCGGAGCACGGTAACCCTCGGCCGGCACAGCGCGCCCAGACCGCAGGGCCGGGCCGGCCACCCCCGCTGCCGGGGCGCGGGACGGACGGACGGACGGACACCGACCGCCCCCCCCCCCCGGCGGCTCCTCTCACCCACACCGACACGGGGACACCAGCGCCCTGTGCCCAGCGGGGCCGGCAGCTCCCCCCGGAGGGAACGGGAACCGGCAGGGCCGGGCAGAGATAAAATCCCTGTGCGAGAACGCCATGTAAACCCTCTCCAGCAAAATACTTTCTCACCGCTGGGAAGGAGCCGTGGGGAGCCAGACGGCGTTTTAAGCTCCCACCTACCATGTGCCTTCTGTACCTTTGTGTTCTCCCCTCTAATGCATCTATTTGTTAAAAAAAAAAAAAAATAATGATAACTCAATAAGCTAAAACTTGATTTATTCTCAGATGGAGAAAATGCCAGGATAAACAAGCGATAGATGAAAAGTCTCACCAGCTGTTACAGAGAGAACACCTCAGTGTTTGGCTTTAACAAGCTACCTGGCACTGACATCATTTAAAGCGCAGACTTGCTTTGCTGCACAAAGAACAGAATGATATTAAACTCACTTAGACAAGAACACTAAACTAGAAGAGTATGCAAAATCATTACAATAAAGTTTTTTGCAACGAACCCAGCATATTGCTCTCTCTGGTCTCCCAGCGCCTAAGTGGATTGTTACTTGTGCCCACGGCTGGCCAAGGCGGCTCAGAGCACGCGTGGGGAAGTCTCACAGGCAGAGGCACCACCGTGTTTACGGGTGGGCAGCCAGAAAATGAGGTGCCTTAGAAGCTTCTCTGGTATTCCCCACAAGAGGGCCCTGCTCATCTCGGGAATCACTGAAAAGCTTATTAGCACTATAAGATGGTCAAGTAGCTATGATTAAAAAATTCTGACTGGGATAAGTTAGTGTAACCCCTTAGCACTGTACTCATTTTGCCATCTGTGCATTTATGAATGGCACAGTAAAAAAACCCTCACCCTGGTAATTAAGCCATTCACCTGAAGAAAGCTAGTTAAGCGCAGCAGACCATCTGCCCAACAATAAAGGGATCCACTTGTAACATCTCTCTTCAAAATCCTCATGGTGCTGTTAAAGCTCTCCCCAGCACCAGCTCTGAAAGTCTGTATATCTAGCTAGCCACCGGAGGGGAAAAAAAAAAAAACCAACCCAAAACCCAAACCAAACACACACACAGCTATTTAGCTGGTTTGTTTTGTTTTTTTAAACAGGAGCAATAAATCAACCAGTAGGTAGTTTCACCAAACCAGGATGGGAGGTTGACCTTCCTGAGGAGCCGGATCCAGACCCGGGCGTTCTGCTTGCAGAGCAGACCACAGCTGAAGCTGTCCATACGGCCCTCCCTGGGCACACATCTCCTGGCTCACAGACGGATCAAACAGCCACGGAGCAGCTCCCTGACATGCTGCGAGGGTGTTGCTGTTTGTGAACACCTGGAAAGCGGCCCCTGTGATAACTCGGAGACCTAAAAGAACCTCAGCAGACAACAACAAACAGCTTCACAGAGGAAGTTTAACTCTGACATTTCACACACGAAGAAGTTTTGAATGAACTTTGACAGCACAAAGCAACTGGAACTCAAAATACCCAACAACTCATGCAAGCAGATCCACCTCCTGTCTACAAGTATGTCCTAATGAGTAAAAGTTCAACACAGTAACATGAAATGAAACTACAAAGCAAACTCAGAATAAATCTAGGCGCATAAGACCCTTTAAAACTACACATATGTAAAATGCATATCACCTGGCAGCTCGCCTCCGGTTTTGGTAAACGATTAAAAAGACTGATAATAAGTTAAAAAAAAAAAAATCACATCAACAATGTAAAGTAGAGAACTCGTAAACAGTTTGTTAAACGTGGCTTTAAAAATACATTGACAGCCAGTTCTTCCTGTGGAAAGTGAAGTTAATGTGACTGCAAACCTTGAAGTACATAGGATAACAGATGCACATCCTTTCTGAAGCTGAACTTAAGAGTGATGGCTGGGAGCAATTTGTAAAAAGGATTTCTGAGCAAAAGCACTATACTTCTGACTTTAATACAGAAAGACAACATTTGGATGGGTCTGCCCACAGTTGTTGCTTACGACTGCATGCCTATGTTATATAAAATATGTATTAAAAATATTATACTGTGGAAAAACAGTTAACCAACAGCCATATGGCCTATTCAGATGTTTTGATGAAAAACCTCACTCTGTGATTCAGAGATAAACTTGGACTCATGTTAAAGAAGTGAAGGACTGGCAAAGGGTGAGTGGAATTGTACTGTGGAAGGAGGGAAAAAAAGGAAAAAAGGAGAGGACTGAAAGCTGGAGTCAGACTTCACAGTCCAGCAAGCAGCCCTCCTAGTGAACATGCCAGAAAGGCAACCCCTCCACTGCCTGCAAAAGCAAACAGCATCTGTGCCTACAACAGTGATACAGCAGTCGATCCGCTTGCGTAAGCCAAAATCTCCTCCCTGCACCCTCCTCGCCCTCAGGACAAAATAAAAGGGTTTTTAAATGCTCTTGCAGCGTACGTCCCTCCTCAGCGAAGGTGTAAAGACACCTCCCTGCTTTCCCTATAGGAAGCATGGGCTTTAGAAGCCCGTGGCTTGCGCACTTTTAAGGCGCAGCCGAAACCCCGGGCTCCTGCAGACCGCCCCAGGCCTCGCTCGGAGAGGCGCCCGCCGCCGCCGCGGAGGCGCAGCTACCAGGTACCGTAACGCCACGGAGACATCCCTCCTCCCTTGCCGGGGCTTACCTCCTCCCCGTTAGCTGGATGCTGCAGGTATTCACCCTAACAACAGGAGCTCGCCGCTACCTCAAGCCCCGTTCAAAACCCGCTGCCCCGCACGCCCCGGGCTCCCGCGCCGCAGACCGGCGGCCCCTCCCCGGGCCCCTTCCCCTCCGGCCGGACCTCCCCCGCTCGGCTCGGCACCCTCGCGTTAGCCCCGTCGCGGGGCCGGCGCCCGGCAGCACACCGAGCCCCGAAAACGAAGGGTTTCAGAACAACAAACGGTGCCCCAGGCACGACGGCGCGCACCCGCCGACACCCCTCGGCGGGGCCGGGAGGGGGGGGGGGGCTGCTTCTCCTCGCCGTCACGGCGGGGCACGGGCTGGACGCGCCGCCCCCACCGGCTCGGCACGGCTCTGCCCGCCGGCCGGGCCGGGCCGCAGCGCCCCTGCGTGGGGCCGCCCCTCCGGCCGGCTCCGGGCCGGGTCCGCAGGAGGCGGTTCGCGGTGGGTGACACCCGGGGGAAGGGAGGAAAGCCCCCTCGCCGCCCGGCGGGCACGGGCAGCCGCGGGGCGGCCCCGCACCTGTTGCGAGAGAAGGCCGCCGCCGCCGCCGGGCCCCGCTGCGCTCCCTCTCCTCACGGCCGCCCGCAGCCGGCCGGGTGCGCAGGGGCGCCCGCAGCCGCCGATCCGCGCCGCTCCCCCCCGACCCCCACCGCCGGCAGCGCCTCACCTGCGGGACGCCGGCACCCGCCGCTCCTGCCCGCGGCCTCCGCCATGTCTCCTCCTCCTCGCCCAGCGCGGCTGCTCCGCCCCGCGGATCCGCGGCCCCGAGCAGGTGAAAGCGCCACGTCCCCCGCCGGCGGGATCTGCCCGGGAGCAGGTGAGGGCGGGCCCGGCGCCCGCGGGCGGGTAACGGCCGCCCCTCGCGGGCACAACACACCGCCGCCCTCCGCGGGGGTGATGAGGGGGCGGGCGGCGACCAGCCCGCCCGCAGAGCCGGCTCCCTCGGCAGCCCTGGCCTAGTCGGTGTACCGGTGTTTCCCCAGGTGTCTTTTTTTTTTTTTTTTTTTTTCCCTCGGAGGGGCTCCCGCCGCATCGGCACAGCTCGTGAGGTACTGGGGCGGAGAGTAAACCACGGGTTTGGGGATGATTACCAACTCCCCGCTGGTGTCTGGACAGGAGGCGGGAGGAGCAGCGGCCGCCTCACAAGCCCAGGCGGTGTGCCGCGTCCTTTGGGAAAGAACTGTACGGCTGTAGTCTCGTTATTACCGCACATGCTTTTGAACAGCTGGGTACCTATCCTAAGCTGCCTTCAAGGCCTGGCTTCCAAAAAATGGCTCTGTGAAGAGCTGTCAACACATCAGTCCTTTCTGTAAAGGTCATGGTCTCGTTACCTTTCCCGTGAGGTCGCCTCAACTTGCCCTAAGCTGCCTTCCAGGGTCATAAGAGCGTTTTTCCTTAAAAGTGTTCTAGGGCTAGATTAAAACATCAGTTCATTTTGCATCTGCTTGCAGGTCGTACCAATCATCAGAACTACAGTTGAAGAGAGGTGAATGAATCGGGGAACTCATGGTACGCAGCTGTGGCACGCATGCAGGCAAGCAGATGGAGAGGTGCAGCTCCCTCGGTCTGGCGCACTGGCCAAAACAAGTTTCTGCCACCGCGCAGAACGTCCTCCTTTCGCCAGGAGCTGAGTTCAGGGCACGAGGTCCTCTAAGGGAAGGGAAGGTGAATGTTTTATTGCACCAGGAGCCTTTTGTGCTCTAAAACAGAAGGAGCTGGGGCTTGGGTGATAAACGTGCCCTGTAGTTTGTGGGCAGGAGTGTGTGATACAAGAACAGGCTGGGCTCTACGCTGAAAGGTACAAGAGACTCCAAAATCAGCACTGCCTTGGTCAAGTTTTCACTTCTGCACTCTGGCTGGCTCTCTTAATGGAGGTGGAAAGGTGTGTCTCAGTCAAGCTGAGCCCTGGAATTACAACAGCACTAGTCAAGGACCAAAAGACTATCCAAGTTCAAAGGGAGTGATATGCCCTATAATCAAAAGGTTGCCCTCAGCAAAATTCAGCACTAAAACATAATGTGTCCTTACAACATAATCTCAAATCCTTCACTTGTGGTCCATGTAGGCATCTACCAGCATATTCAGAGAGCCAGGCTGAGGAGTCCCAGGCTGACCTGTCTGATGGACTCTGTCCCAAAATGTTTCTTCACATTCTGTCTGAGGATATAAAAAGTAATGTGTCTGGCACGACCTCTATGAAGTAGCCTGAAGTGGGAATATTACATGAGCTTTTGTGCACAGATCTAGTACATAGATGGATAAGCTGCACTGTTCAGGGAACCACATTCAGACCAGTTCATGATCTCTCAAGTAGCATAAGTGTACATGGCCCGGCCTAGACATGCATCGGACTTGATAAAGTCCTATAGCGGAGAATACAGAACTGATTGCTGAGCAGCTCTGCAGAAGCCACCTTGGGTCTGGCGAGGCTAGCAGTGAACAATAGGAAGTAATTCCCAGCTGGTGCCAGGCTAGGTCATGTGGAGACAGTAAACTGATTCCTCGATCACACTCCCTTCTCTTACACATAGAGCTGGCATTACTGAGCACCTTGAGTCACAGAGAACAGGCTGCATGCTTTCAAAGTGCCAACACACAAATAAAGCAATGCAATTACACTCTGGCCTATTGATGCGTCATGAAATGAGAGGTTTTCAGACTGTAGTCACAGTGTGATATAGGATCATGTTTCACACAAAAATCAAATTAGAGGAGTTCATTGTCCTAGGGTCACTTTTCCACATATAGAGTTTTTTAGTTGCTTTGGGTTTTGCAAGTCAGCCTCCACCACTGCTCTTTCCAGTGCTTAAAACTACCTTGAAATTGTACTGTTTTCTGCTGTAATGGCAGTAGAAACTGCTAAGCAGTAGCTACGTTTCTCCTGAAATGTAGTTATGGTTTTGGAATGAGTTCAATCCATCTGTGCTCAAACCTCAGTGGAACCATCTTCAGAGTAAAAAAAATCTGATTAAAATTATTTAATCTACTGTTCTTTGTTTAGTCCAATGTTTTTATACATAATTATTGGGTTTTAGTCAGCAAAAATTACTACATGCATGTTAGGACAACATGTTTATGTTTAGAAAAAATATTTAATTTTCTTTGAAAATACTTGCCAGACCTGAAAAATTCAGGGCATAAGCTGTTCACTGATTACCAAGGCTTATAAAGAAAGAAGCAGCTTCTTGTCCAGGCAAGTCTTACTCACAATGGAATTTTTTGCACCTGCCCCATAAGAATCTAATGATACCCAGTGCTAGAATGCTGGAGTGACAATGACAGTGGATAAACAAGGAAGATCCACCATCCTTTTTCATTCTATGTGAGAAAAGACATTGTGCATAAACAAAAGCAGAAGAAAACAACAGGCCACAATTCAGACTATTCAGCGGATGGAGGCAGGACATTCATTTCTCAAGTCAAGTCGAGTGCCCAGAGAAGAATTTTGTTTGGCCCTGGATTGTCAGTATGGGAATTAGACCGAACAGGAAAACTGAGAAAATATTCAATGCTATGATTATCAAACTCAAATCACAGTAACTTTAACATGTCAGAAACGTTCCCTTAATACTCGGTATGACTTTTTTCTTCTTTTTTATTCCAATATTTTCCAGTTCTACACCTTTATTATTTTAAAAGTCTAAAAATATAGGAAAAAGTCAGTCTTAGGTTCTTTTTATTTTCAACTGTGTATGTCAGAGATAGCTTTAGAACAAGCTAACATTACTGTGGTTCAGGTGTATGCAACTGGTACAGTTCAGTAGTACGTGAACAACTCTAAAACAAATGCACCATAGAACTTAAATTACCAAAAATAAACAATATTAAACTATGTAGGGCAGTAGGTAAAAACAATTACCTTTAGATCTTGCACACTAACAGAAAAATATCTAATTATGATTGAAATTATGAAGTTCTACTACAGATTATTGAGATATATTACAAAGAAAAAGAAACATGAGAAGTTGTTGTCACATTTGGGTTTTCTTCCAGTGATGTACAGTCACATGAAATCTTACATCAGTTTTTCATGAAATTAACATCTGGTTACTTTAACTACAATATTTCATGAGTTTATAATGGGGTTTTTTTGTGTTTTTTTTTTGTTTTGATTTTTTTTTTAAATTTTTGAAAAATTTGCATGTAAAAACAAAGTAAAATAATGTTGCAGATTGTTTACAGATTCCTTATGGATTATAGGAGTAAAAGCAGTCAGGAAGCTGCAGTGTTTTTAACATTGGTAAACAAATACTGGATTAAAGTGCAACAGTCCTTCTGACAGCACACCTGCTCTGTGCTGAAAGGAAATCTTTTCCTTTCTGCAGATAAGCGACGAAAAATTTCAGTGTCAGGCATGTTTCTCTCGAAAGTCAGTGATGGCCTTCCACAGCGTGCATAGCATTCCTCCTCTGTAAAGAAAAAATCATAAAGATGCTTAGGTACAAAGATACTCTCTAGCCTGAAAGCATTCCAATTTAGGTGCCTTCTGATTTCCTTGCTCTGGTTTTGACCAGTGAAATTCAGTGGGAAGGCTGATCAAAGGTGAAATTCAACACGCAATACTCAAATAGAGAACAGAGTCCTTTTCTGATTACAGTACTGGGCAATCTTTCCACTTTTCAGATGCCTGCTGTTTGGAATTCAGACTTCTGGTCCAAAGGACCTGCATAACCCACAGCAGGCTGTCAACATTATGAAAGTGTAGATTACGAAAAAAAATCTTAACACCTGCCTTTTTTTTTTTTTAATTTTTATTTAGTTATTTATTTTTAAACTGAATGGGCACACATACAGTGTTTGGTAACTTCTACTCTTTCTACTTAAACATGGTTCTGCAGTGACCCACACACCTGGCATGATTAGGTGAAATCCAGAGTTAGTTGCAGTCCATGAGTATTATTTTTGAAGTTTGATGATGATGATAAACTACAGAAAGTTTTGCTATCTCTACTTTTTTAAATAAAAGTAAGACTCTAATGCAATATCCAGTGTCTCCAGGTATAAGGTAAAACATTTACTTTAAAATTTTCCCTTTGCTTGCCTTTAATAGAAAAGCTTATTTTAAAATAATTTAAACAGTATCAGCTATTTATCAGGAATGCATCAGTATACAAAGACATATTGGAAAGTGTTACTTATTTTAAATTAACACTGCACAATCCAATAAATAGAGACTTAGTTCTCTTGTAACAAAACACAACTCCTGCTCAGCACAGTTAGTGTAACTGTGAAGAAGCATTACCTCAGTCTCAAACATTTCAGATCATCTCGTGTAACATAGCAGAGAACATCCATTAATGTATAGTCTTCAGCCAAGAACTACAAAAAGAAGTTAAAATGAACGTTTTGTTAGAAATATAGTCTAACTTTCTAAGCTTTATATACCATGTGCCCTTAAAAATACAGGTTTAGAAGAAACCTAAAATTGGGCCAAAACGTGATACATGTAACAGATTAATCCACATTGTTTCTAGAAATACAGTGAAACTACTTAATTTTTTTTTTTTTTTTTACTTTTGAGGAACCTTTGATGTGATCTGTAGGAGTGATAACTACATGCAGGTTTTCATAAGTCAGCTGAAATTCTGAGATGCTCAACACCTCTAAAATGATATAATTTGCTGCAGAGCAGACTAATCTACTTCAGGAGATTTCACTTCAACATAGCTAGCTAAGGGTGAACATGTACCCTGCATCCAGGGTATAATTGGCAGGAACTGCTGCAATGTGTAAAGACACTGAAAAATTATGAACCAAAGCAATACTGTCTATTTACCAGGACATTTTATTCCCTTATTCCTAATCAGATACAGGAATTATTAACAATACTGTATTTGTGTGAAGGCCTTCATATTCATGACTTTCTCCTATCTTCTGAAAACAAATTTCTCTCTTAAAATGTGCTAAAGTAATTAAAAAGCTTTGGTATCTTCTTGCATTGAGTCACAAAACCAGTACTGCAATTGTATCAAAGAGTGAACAGAATCATTGCTACCTTGTTTATTGTGGCCTCATCAGCTCCTTGAATGCTCAGCCAGTTTACCAGATCAGGATCTTCAGTTCCTGTGCCAGTGGAATGACGATGACAGACAGACAATCCAGGAATATCTAGAACAAGCATTTTTGAGAAAAGGTTTTGTGTTGCCAAAGCAACCTCTTGTTATTTTTGAATGCTGAAGAACTTTCTTCAGTGAACTTTCCCTTCAACCTTAGAATGCCAGTATCCCCATAAACAAAGTGTCAATTCCCAAAGCACACAATTACAGTTTATAGACAGTTATACACCAATTACTCTACTTGGTTAGGGGTACAGTTAGAATAGTGTGAACACTGATACAGATACATTTTCTGTCCTCTTTGGAAAATGACTTTACTAGTAGGAGGCACATCAACTTCACTGTAACTGTTTCTACACTGACATTGTTGCATCAATTTAAACTGTTCAGCATAACTCATAGGATTGGTGCATAGGCAATGCCTTAGACTGAGGATCAGCTGCATTTGGAAAGCAACACTTCTTTGAAGCACATTACATGGAAACATCAAACTGCATTAGCACTTCCATCTTCTTCAGGGCAGATATGTATCCAACTCAACTTCCCTCAGTAAGCTTTAAGTTGTATTTACATCTCACCAGTTAGATCCTTTTGAACTTTCAGGGTAACAGCTGGAACAGTCCATAATTCAAGGAACACATACCTAAACATACTAGATTATCCTCTTCAGAAATAATATTTATTCTGTAGGATATGAGCCTTGTACTCTTCCATATAATCACAATCAAAAATAATTAAATCATACCATTGCTTGTACTGTGATTAAGAAATTCAGTAATTTGTCTCCACAACATACGTTCTTACTTCAAAGCAAACCCTACCAGAAGCAGCATAATAAAGCTCCTTTGCTGAGACTGGCTCAATAAAAAGAACAGAAGTTTAGCTGCCACTGTCTTCATCTGTAGCCAATATAAAACTTTTCCTTGAAAATTATTCTCACTTACCTATTGGCTGTGACCTAAGCCGTAGGTTTCTGATCTCTTGATCTTTTTCTTCTATAGCTTGATGTAAGAGGACTTGAAATTCTCTCTCCTTTTGAACTAACTCCTCCAATAACCTGTGAAGTAACAGGAAGGAAGCACACATTTCCTTAAGTAGTTTCAAATTTTCAGGACAGCAAAGATCTTGGTACACTTAAACTGGAACCTTCTTGACAGAGACAAGGATAGCCGCCTTCAGCTTTCATAGGAATATCCTCTCAGTATAGATTTATTATGACCTATATCAAGATATAAACATTCACTGGTTCCTAAAGCTATAGCTCTTAAAAAAAAAAAAAAAAAGCCCCAAACACACCATCCTCCATATACACATCCACCCACTGAACAGGTGGTATGGTACAGAATTTCAGTGGAATTTCTACAGCCAGAATTCTGTTTTAAACAAAACTGTGTAACCGAGAACAAATATCAAAGCATTTCGTAAACCAAGGGCTAAACTTTGTGACATAATCCTTTGTAAGGAAAAAAGCCCCTTCACATCTCTCCAGCAGACATTTTCAAAGGTATGGCAAGGGTGGAGCTGTGATGAAAATGTGGTGAAAACTTATGGTTGCATTTCTTAAATGGGGAAAAATACATTCTCATGCACACAAGGGCTGTCCCTTCCTCACATACTAGGCACTTTGTGCCTACCCTTCTATGCTATATGAAGAGTGAGAAAAGAGGAGGCAAAATACCTTGTGTCCTCTCCTAAGCAATTACTTTTGAGAATGTCAAGCAGAAGCAAATTGGAACCTATGTTTGACTTCCTTCATAACACAAACACAGAGAGAAACCCAGAGAGATTCAGTGATCAGCACCTTTCAAACTGATCAAAGGAAAATAATCAGAATACAATGGAAAATTAGTATGTGAAAATGCTGCAATTTGTTATTTTAGAAAAGTGTTTTAGTAAAAAGGAGGACTTGTGAACAGTATGTATTCAGGAACTTGGTCAGAAAAAAATTGGACATGGAAAACACACTTAGAAACTTATCACTGACTTCTGAGTCTTAGGAAGTTCTGCCTTGAAAGAACTGCAGCACCTTCATCCGTTTCTTGAAGCCCTTGTCAGCCTGACAACTATGCAATAAATGTTCCATTTTAGTATGATTTTGTTTCCTTTTTTCTTTCTTTCTTTTTTTTTTTTTTAATTTTATTTATTTATTTATACCAGTTGAGCACTGCAACTTTTTTCTGGGACACAGAAAGATAGGGACATTCTGGAATTCAACTAGAGAACGTGCCACAAAAGCATCTTACCTGTCTTTGCACAGAAGTAAACTGCATCCCATATGATTGCTTTGTAAAAACAACCTAGCCCTACTTTTCGATTGCATGCAGGCCTACCAGCAGCATAGCTGCATTTGAGTGCTTCCACACCTAAGCTAACAATTCTTAACAAGTCCACCCTGCATGTGAACAGAGCTGCTTTGTGCCTCTACACACACCCACAGCTTGGTTAATCTCGGTGCAGATATATATTCTGTCCAGACAGGTGTGCAGTCACTTTTCAGTTAATTTATTCCTCCTCTAACCATTCTGGTTGAAAAAGGCCTTCAGGGCCAATAAAATAATCAACTATTTTCTCTTGATAACTGCTTGCTGCTTATGCCAATAAAGCCTTAATTAATACTTAAACAACTGTCCTTATTATTTACCTCAAAATTTCTGCATGAATGACAGGATGTGATTATTTGGCCAAAGGCTTTGCATTTGAGAAATTTACAAAAGCAAAGTGCTAGAAAACAGTATGTCTACAAATTGATCACTTCTGATACTACTCCCCGTCATAAACTTGGGAAGTGAGCCAATCTAAATTATTTATGTATTTATTTAAGTGTATGATAAGGCAATCAAAATATTTCTCAGTGGTCATCACAAGCAAAAAAATAAATTGTAACATAAGAACTCAAAAATACTGGTACTTTATTAAGAACAGTACAGTCTAATGAATTACTCTATGGCAAAATTCTTGGACACATTTAAAAGTAAAGCGCAATTTAACATTTTAATTTAAATTGGAACAATAACTACAAAGAATGTTCTGGCAGCATAACAGTTGTCTTACTGAAGACATTCTCCTTTCAAAGTCATATTCAAAATTTACTGAGGTCAGTAGGAAATCCAATGTCATAAATCAGATGCTGCAAAAGCTAAAATATCTACTTTAAACAGATTATCTGGTATATTTTAATGAAAAGAAAACAAAATATATAGAAGATTATTTGGATAAAATAATGGAGACAGATTTGTCTCTGACATTTCTTAAACAAAGAAAAAACCCAAAAGAACCACTTCTCAGGTTTAAAGTAGAATATGTATATTTCTGAAAAAAAATCCAATATCCAAATCTCTGGCTTATTTCTTCTTTTAAACAACACACCTATTTTTCCCATCCCATTCCTATCTTTCTCTGATGAACACAATTTATTTAATTAAAAGGTAGTGCATGCTGGTAAGCACAGATTCTGCTGCAGTGAATTCTGTGCACAAAACAAGTCTGAAGCAGTTTCCTTGTAGAGTTCACGTGTGGCTGTCGACTAGCTTGAGTTCATTCCCCAAGAAGAACTATAGAAAAGAACAGTAAGTTCTGCCTTAATGGAAACAAAACATAACACCATTCACCAGCCATACACAGCATATGAAGGAGAGAAAAAGCAGAAGCTTGGCAGAAAGCTCAACTTTTTCAGACCTTCCTTGAAAGGGCACCTGAAATCAAGACTGACCTTAACTTGCATCACTATTGTTTTGAAATGAATAAAACTAATAAAAGTGATCAGTCACAGTTAAACAATGACCATCATTTAAATGAACAGCTTGCAGTACTATGGAATTTTGATACTGTCACTAGTATTCTAGCACATGTATTTTAAAAGCAAAACAATACATACTGTCACAAGTAGGCTAGTGTCTCCTGATGTCCAGATTTACCTGTTTGTCTCTAATTTTAGCCGCCCCAGCTGGACACTCAGTGATCTGTGAGCAGCCTGGGAGTCATGAGATACCGTAGAGCTGAGTGTGCTTACACCTGAGGTAGCTACTGCATCTTCCATGACAATGCAAGGCTGTTGGATAGTTTGATTCTGAGGCTGTTCATCTTGATCTTCTTCAACTTCTATATCGTCCTGATCTGCTGTATCACTTTCAGATGCAAGACTAAAATGTGGCCTCAATTCTATCAGTAACATTAAAATACAAGCAAAAGAAAAAACATTAAAGATGTTAAAAATTAGTTAAACATTAAAACGAAAGCAGACCTAAGTGACTGTTTACAGATCATCCTACAGCTTTGGTTAAACCAGACCTGAAATTTCTGTAGCAGGAGAACAAATGATATTATCTAGGGGTTTAAGAACCCTCAGACCATAACAGCATCTTCATTTATGCTAATTATTATTCAGCCTATTGAATGTTCAAGAGCTCTAAAAAACAAAAATCTGGATGAATAGGATTCCAGATTTGGCTAGCATTTCATGTCAAATTGTGCTGAAGTACTACATGCAGCAGAAATACTTTCTTTTGCTTAATTCCATTCTCAATGGTTTGTAGTTTCTTATGTGTCTGACCTGAAATGTTTTATTAAACAAATAACCATTATTTCTTTTATATCCAGCTATTGTTGTCGTTGCTATTCTGGCATATTAAGCATTCTCTCATTATAAGAATACCGTGTTTACTAAAAAATTGTGTCCAAAGATATAGAGAGGAAATAACAAACAAACCCCTCTCCTGACAATTAAAAGTAGCACACTTCCCTTCCACTTATCAGAGAGAAGACTGCCTATTTTGTAATGATGTACATCCACAAAATTGCAGACACAAAGCTATACGTGTACTCTGGTTTCTGTTATTCCCTGTTTAAACTACCTACCAGAGCTTGCCAGGTATGCAAGATACATACCCAAGATCTTATACTCCTACACAACCTATTACTGCAACAACATCTGTTTGTTAATTCTAACCATTTAATATAAATTTTCCTTCCTTCCTTCCTTCCATTGTGGCTTCTTACTGCTGAGCACTCCCTTTAGTCTCCTCACCAAAACATCTTTTTTTCTGAATCACACTTGGGTTTTGTAGGTTTTTGTCCTTTCTGCTGAAGAACTAACAAGTCCCTTCTTTACAAAAGGGACGTTCATTCCTTGATCCATTACATCTCTTCATTTCAAGAGAAATACATACCTTTTTCAAGGCTGAACATACTAAGACCAACAGAGCTATGCTTCCTCTAAGTTCAAGAAAGCAGATTTATTATATAGCAGTTACCCAAATATTGCTAGGCAAATTAAGTCTGAATTTGCTTTGAACTTCTGCATCATAATAAGAACAGAAGTTCATTTTGCTGTTGTTCACCACTAGGCAGTGTAACTGTACATCATCTGCTTTGTACCACTCCTAAAACATCCCATAACTTTAAAAAGTGTTAAGGCCAGAGATAAATCTTCACATCATTCAGGGCCGGGGGGCACGGGGCGGGGGGAAGTCAGAGAAAGGCAAGGGGAAGCAATCAGAAGTAGGGTAAGGCAATTAGGGAAGAGGCAGATGATCAGTGCCCAAAAGCTACTAGGGCACAGAGGCTTTTGTTTAAGCTTGACCATGTACAATTGATGCTGATACTGAGCTGTATGGGGAAGAAGAGTCTATTAAGGAGGAATTCTACAGTACTCCTATTATACAGCAATAAAGTATATGCCTGTTAAAGGTGTTCGACATTCTAATCAAAAGACAGATTTTCCTTAGGACTCGAAAGTAACACAGAAACCTTATTTATGCCTTGCTGGTTGTGCTGGGGATATGGAAAATACCAAGGAGAACAGGAAGAGCTTTAACTGTTGGAATTTTCAGATCTCTTTGTTGATAATTTAAGACTTAACCCACCACAGAAAACAGGAACGTAAGCATTCTGACTTCAGACTTAAAGCATTAAATCATATATTTGAAAATTTCACCATTAATTCCAGTGTAGAGAATAGGGGAATCACAAGCTTAGAAGTTAAGAAGCAGCAGAGAAACTAACTCTGGAAATACAGAGTAATAACAGAATTGGCTACAGTTTCTCCTACAGAGACTCCTTCCCTCAGCTAAGCCATGCATTCTACTTCCACAACATTTAAAATACAATATTCAAACTGCAGACACTGCAGATTTTTTTTTTTCTTTTTGCTTTAGACAGCTTCTGACCAGGAGCCAGAGAAACTTTCAAGTGCTCCAAAAAGCACGTCTTTAATCTACACTTTGTCAAACACCTTCCAAAATCGGCATGTGTTGGCAAGTGGTCTGTCCTTTGAATTTCAAGAGGCAGCACTGTGCACCTCAAAAACTGCTCACTGTGCTGCAGAATTGTTTAGATTACACATCTTGGAAAGGTACTTTCCAAAATAACATGGACAATACACTGATTAGTTTTTGAGTTGCAAAACAGACAAGTGAACAGGAAAAAGGCCACTGCTGGTTTCAAAACCTTAAGTGAAGCATCATAATTACAGCTCTAAAGCACGTTTAAAGAGATCAGCTAATGAATATTTGCTGAGTATTAAGAAATGACTCACCTGGGACCAGAATAGTAATAGCAGTCTGCACAGCTTTTCGGATTATGCTGTCCAATGCAAACATCCAATGTGGCTTGATGTTATGATTTCGGAGAACTTTATTGACCTAGCAACACAGAATTCAGTTCAGATATTATATCCCGCGCCCAACTTTATAATATACGTCAGCATTATATAAAGTGTTTGAACTTATAGATGCTGTATCAAAGCAGGCGATTAAAACTATTTCATGTTGTCATTAAATGAAGAAAATAACAACATTGCCAACTTTCACTGTTTTATTACAAGTTGTGCAATATTTTGTATTTTTTATCAAGTTCCAGTTCCTGTGTTAGGTGATTTTTGATAATTGTGATACTGAAGTTCATTTAACCTTCACGGGTGTGGAGATAAACTTAAAAAGAATGTGAGCAAGACAAATACCAAGGACCGTATTATGAAAGGCTTGTAATTTAAGCTAATTAATCTTGGGGGTTTTTTGGCATCATTTTCACTGCTTGCTCTCAGAAATACTTATCTATTTTAAAGTACAATTGTGGGAAATATCGAAGAACTAATGTAACGCTGCTCCTTCTTGATTCAGAAAATAGTTAACATTAGTTTAAATAGTCAGGGATCTTCATTTGTATGCTGTACCATTTTCTCTTTCCTTCTACTTTTTACTTTGTACAATCAGATAGTTTCCTACATTGGGTTGCTCCTAATTGCCTACAGGGCTGCTTTTAGACTGCTTTAAACCATATTCCTAGGTGCCTCTATGGATGCTCCATGCCACTTGCAAGAATGTCTCTACCTTGGGGGAATTGTTTTCCAACTCCCAGATGACAGGGAAGAAGCAGGTGGGGTGACAGTGCTAGAACGAAATGCCTAGCCACAGTAACTGGCAACAGCACAAAACAGACTCGGTGCTGTTTTCCAGGCACAGAAGCAGCCCAAAGCAACAGATTCTGTAGGACTCGAGAAGTTGTAGGAAGAAACAAATATAACTGTATTTAGAAAATTATGAGGTTACTCAAAGCCTTATAAAAAAAGTAGCAACTAGTGCTTACTAAAAAATGTGTCAAGAAGATACTTCACTCTTAGGTCTTTCTAAAAAAGGGATTAGTTCAATTTTCTCACATTGTGATAACCTCACTGTAAAAAAATGACTGAAGTTACACAAATGATGCCTTCAGAAGATGTGTAAAAGTTAATAAATGTTACTAATCATTATTTTCACTGCCCCAAAGCAACAGCATTCAGTAATACAGTAATTTATGTAGGTACCTGTACTGGGTTTGGCTGGAATGGAGTTAATTTTCTTCACAGCAGCCCATATGGTGCTATGTTTCAGACTGGTGACTAAAACAGCCTTGATAACACACCCATGTTTTAGCTATTGCTGAGCAGAGCTTACACAGTGTCAAGGCCTTCTCTGTTTCTTATGCTGCCCCACCAGTGAGTAGCCTGGGGAGTGGACTAAAGGCTGGAAGGGACATGGCTGGCACAGCTGACTAGAACTGACCTAAGAGATATTCCCTTCCATATAATATCACGCTCACCAATAAAACTAGGGGGGTAGTTTTTCTAAAGAAGCTTTTGCTCAGGGACAGGCTGAGCATTAGTATACTAGTGATGAGTGATTGCTTTTGCATCAGTTGTGACGTTTGTTGTTGTTTCCCCCCCGCCCTTCACTTATTAAAGAGTCTTTACCTTGATCCACAAGTCTTCTCACTTTTTGCCCTTCCGATTCTCTCCCTCATCCTGCTGCAAGGGAGTGAACGAGCAACTGGGTAGGGGCTTTCCTGTACCTGCCAGCCACAGTCAACCCACCACAGTACCTGTCTCCTCAATTCTATTGCCAATGGCCACGAGGTGGCACAGGGACACTGCTTGGACTCGGGGAGCTGTCAGCAGCGCCAGGGGAGCCTGCCCTGTGCCTGGTACCTGGGCAGCAGCTGCCTAAGGGCCCCAAAGGCTTGCCCATGGCCCTCTGAGGCAGCACAACTCCTGTTTGCAAGCACTTCGCACCTTCCCATACTGACTCCTACCACGACACTGACATGTCTTTAGCTAAGTGCAGCCTATTTAAGAACTGAAGCAGCATGATGTAACTTTGTCAAGAACATGACAATGCACAGTAATGCGATTTAGCTATTTACATTACAGCACATTACTTTTTCTTGGTTGCTCCAATGAGGATATTGTGATTATTAAACCTTGTTACCTGAGATTACCTTATTAAGTCCTAAGAACAAGGGAACTACTTTGCCTCACTTTTAGCAATATCCCAATCTCTGCAGTATCGAGCTCTTGATACTGATCTGGATTTCAGTGTTCTACTTTAGAAATCTAATGCTTGACCAAAAGAAATAAGACTGGGTACATATAAAGCAGTGTTTTTCTTTGAACTTTCTGTGAGTTATGTTAGTTAAATAATAGAGAGATAGTAATGAGAGAAACACTTATCAGTTAAAAAACAGCAACTTGTAATGATATGAAGGTAGTAGACGATGGTAAAATTTTTACTGAAATAACATGAGTCATGCAATTACCACCAAACAACCGATGCCCAGCAACATCTCTATCAGAAAACCAACCCAGATATTTGTACTTTTCCCCCCTCAATTTTTTTCTTGACCTTGTATGTTTGGTTTTTTCTTCCAAGTGTCAAAACAGTATTAATATGTGGCTAAGCAGAATGGAAAGCTGAAGTGTACTCCAAAGTGAAGACTCAAATAAAAAACTTTGATTTTCATTTCACACATTAGGGTTTTTTTCGTAAACAGCATCTAATTCTTGTCAGTGTAGTCTATGCAACAAACAGTTTAACAACAACAAACAACAAACAAACAATCCTTCCTGACAGCTCTTTTACTTGTCAGAGTGCCCAGGTTTAAATGCTAACAGAATCATCCACCTCAAATGCCTACTTGGATTGTCTTTTCATTTTTACTACATGACATCAGTCTGGACAAGTGATGACCAGCACAGCTGTACCCTCCCATGTTGGTTATTCAACTTAATTATTAAGCCTAATTGCTTGTGAACTAACATTTAAATACATAGCTTAAGAAGAAAAAGCATTTGCTTTCAGTAAAGTAGCTATTTAAAGGTTATCCATGTGTGTGTTTGGTTGCTTACTGTAGGAAATCATAAATTTTGCACTAATTATTGACAGAAAAGTAACCTTTTTTCTTCCTTCTTATCCCACTGCTTATAAATTGAAATGAAAATGTCTAGTTTGACAAAAAACTGCTGCTAATCAAAAATACTAGAATAAGACCTCAATGCAATATTACAAGATAAACAGACTACTATTGGGGGCGTAAAGCAGTTTAATGTATTAGTTTATAAGAGAAGTTCAAGAGATCTGCATTTACGTAGGATAAGCCTGACATGCAGTGTTGGTCTTATTTACCAGAAAACCATCTAAACCGAAATTTTTTTTAAAAAGGCTTTCCTGCTTTAGTACTATGACATAACGTTTACACAACTATGCTGAACCTTCTAGATCTTTAATCAGCAACATCTCAAAAGTTGTGTTCAGGGTCTGTGTCCTGCCAAAGGATCACATGGCAACCATGGCTGTGGGCTGGGTTTTTGTTATTACAGGCTCAAAGCCCTCAAATATTATTGTTTCAGTAACTCTGGGTGGAAGTTAATGAAGTTCCGTCTGCTTCTGGCTTCTAGCTTTTAGCTTTTGGTTTTTTTGGCAGTTTTGGTGCACAAAGTTCTTAGTAAAAATGACAACTTACAGCATCTTGAAAACCAAACAGCACGAGCTGCACTTGACTGATACCATGGCTGTCAAAGTCTAACTCCAGTTTCAGTTTTGAAAGAGTGGTTGCTATGATTTTACGATCGGTGGACCGTACAAACTCTCTGAGGCTGGAAACGAGCGTTGTGATATGCTCCCATTTTAGCTTGGGTTCTTCGGCTCCCTGGTAGAAGAGAGAGGAAAAGAAATAGTTTTTGACAGCCATCTTTTGAAACATACAGCCAGAGGGACTTTAGCCAATAATGTCAGTTGGCAATATGGATTTCCAGAAATTCTACTGCTATAGTTAAGGAAAAGGCACAGTTGCAGGTCAGATAATGGTAGCAGCATAACTACAGCAGCAAAGACCTCTACCACTGAGCTCTCTGGTAATGCAGATTACTTGACAAGCAAGTAGCTGACTTCATTTTATATCAGTTGCTGAAATATACGTGCACACTATAGTCTGTATGTCTCATTGTACAGGAGTGAAAAGATATGAATAAATATACTGTGCACTGAACACTACAAATTACTCTTAATTGCAAACAAACATGTACTTTGCATTGCCTCTAATTTCAGAGTGCCTCTGACAGACAACATGCAAAGTCCCACAGTAGCATTTAAAAGAAGAGGTTAGTCAAAGTTACACAGAAGGCTCAGAAAGAGACTAATTCTTTCCTACATAATTTCCCTTGATACAGAACTTCTACACTTACCTATTCTTAGAGCAGGTCTACAAATCTCTCACCTTTCTATTATAAATATTCATATGCCTATTTTTAAAACCTTTTGTGTTTTTGCATGAGCTACCAAAGTAACAAAAGGCTCAAACACGTTCATCAGAATAATCAGTGCATGTACCTAGGAAGTAGAGGACTGTATTTACTCTCCAAAGTAAAGTTATGCCAACTGAATATAAATTTCAATTCTAAATCTTAAAATTAAACCAGAGATGGAAAACCATACTAGTTGTTCAACATGAAGTACTAGATGCTTATTCTGAAGGAAGCTAAATAATTATTTATATAGACTAAAGATACCTAACAGTGTTTTCCATAACAGAAGGACATATGGTGTTTGGTTCTGTTGCATTTGCCAGTTTTATGCCATGAATGTTATAGCTGGCCAGACATCAAGAACTCTGCCAATAAAGTTGAGATTTTAACTGTAGTTCATTAATTCTGATGAGGATCAAACAAAGATAATTTTATTATTTGAGAGAGAAACAAAAAAAAAAAAAAAAAAAAAAGAAAAAGCTCTAGAGCAGTCAAACATTCTACAGACTAAAGCACCCATCTCCAAGATAAAAGATCCTAGGGTCTGATCCTGATCCGCTTTGATTTGGAGAATTCACCTGATGATTGGCTATACTGAAGTGGATCCCTCACTCTGTCCTGCAGTAGCTGATCTTCTTTTTGTGTAAATAATTAAAAAGCCATTAGGGCAGATAGGTGGACACATAACACACTGTAGCCCTGGACTAGAAGATCCAAGCCCATCAAGGCATGCTGGGGACAGGGCAACCAGTATGGCTCCCTAATAAGAAAAAGTGACCTATTTCGGGAGGGTCATTCTCCTCCCCTAGCCCCCCCACACGACGACTTTGTTGAAATTGTTCTTATGAAAAGGTTTTGTGAAGGGAAAAGTGCTATCAAAGCCTAAATCCTGATGAGGCCTAACAAGCAAGTCAGACTTCCATCTATTGGTAACTTCTTGCATTTACGCAGGACATAACAAGAAGCTAACTCAACTTCCCTTAATTGCAGTTACTACCACTTTCTGGTGGTTTGAGTAAGTTTCCTACTCTTTGACCAGGGTCCCTCTCTCAAGGGAGAAAACAGTGTTTGGGAGTTAGAGTCCTGCATCCTCTTGAAGGGCAGACAGTTCCAGGCACATGTGCTTTAAACTCTTTGGCTTTACAACTCTGTGTCTCTCTGCTCCTCTCTTGCGCTGTTCCAGCCCCAGCTGAGGAAGGCATGAAACACCAAGCATCCTCTCTGGATTCTGTGCTTGAGTTTCAGCCCCTCACTATCACTGATTATTCCTTTCATACACATGCTAACAACTGTGTCTGTTATAGCAACACTCTAGCAAAGCGTAGATCACTGGCATCTCTCATTGCCTTCTATTTTAACACTTTCTATAGTTACCAGGACAACTGTGGGTTTCTCCCTCCCCCCACCAAGAGTTAGAAGCTCTTTTTATTGGTACAGTAGCAATTTCCAATTACATTAACTGTACTACATGCGTAAGAATCATATTTATTTGCATTAGTTTCTAAACAGTACTATCTTTAGAAGATGAGTTGTCACATTTTATACAAATATGTTTTAGACCAGCAATACTGAGCCTTGAGAACGAAGTGAGTCAATTAACTACTAACACACACATTACAAACAAGAACAAAAAGTCACGTTATCCAATTACAGTGTTGCAACATTTAGCAGTGTGGTCATGACCTGTAATTTATTCAGTGTCATCCTGAACTGATACATCATCATGAATCGTCCCCACAAAGGAAAGCCAAAAGGTCATTCTGCAATTATTTTATTGTTTGCTGTAGCTCCCACTGTCACTCCATCTTCCCTCCCCCTCCATATGTGCTCCCAACTGCTGCGAGGAATAGCTGCAATTTATTTTCTCCCTAGCTCCCTCTTTCCCCTTTTACAGCTGTTGGCTAGAAGGCAATGGTGTACCAGTCAGCCACATTTTTTCTATGCAATAACTTAACATAAGGCCAGAGCAGGCCAAAATACCTACACCTCCCTCCATCAAACTAGTCAGCCAGAAGATAGAACTCTAAAATAGGTCTGGGAATAATTGACCTGACAGTGTCAACCTGACCTGACAGCCTCAGTCCCATCTGAAAATCACTCGTAAAATATAATATAATGAAAACACATTTTTCTGTTGTCTGGCCAGCACTAATATCCAGGTATACATATAGTATTTACAAACAACAGAAAAAGCATATGTAATGCAGCATAAACAATTTCAAAGCTTATTTTTAATAGCCCAAATAAAACAATAAACTGTGAAAGCTTACATGATGTATGCCTTCTAGATTAATCAAACTTTATTTTTTAATTACTTTACTATGTGTAATTTCAAAAGTTCCAGGTAACTGCAGATAAGTCGTCGAATTCCATAAAAATTTGTTGCTTTCTGAAATTACTTTACCTGAGCCAAAGCTTCCATCAAGTTCCTCACCACCTTCTCTTGGTCCTCAGTTAATATCCTGTGAAGGGTGGCTCTCCTTTCACTATCCTTCTTCAGCATGAAAAACCCAGAATCTTTCTCTTCAGGTGAAGGAGGTGCACTGTGATCCTCAAAATTTTCATCTGGGATGCTGAATGAAAGACAGTCAGTGAAAAGAAACTTTATAAAAGCCACCCCAATGCACACATTCCTAATCTACTGTGTAACATAAATGCCAGATAGCTCTTTACCTCAGAAAAAGGGAACGGATTCCCTTTCCATCTTTTTCTCCACAGGATTTGGCTCTTGTTTTGAAAGAGAATGGATCAATTTTTAATTCTGTATCAGGCGAGACAGAACCATATTCACTGCTGCTACTTGTATCTTCCACCAGAACAGGGACAGGTAAGGATATACTCCGAAGATACTCTATTCATATAGGAATATTCAGAAATTAGAATTTAATAGTGCCATGACAGTTCTGAAGTGAAAAGGTTATTCTTTCAGAGAAAACAGAAAGACTCCAGTCTTCCCACACACCAATACAAAATATTAAAACAAAATTGACAAAAAACTCCTAAAACTTATTCTTCTGGAATAGCATTCTCTTTCAGTTATGTTTTTATTCAAAAGCTTCCTGAGATACAGAAATGCTGGGCTCTTTGCAAGTTCACTTACGGAACTTCACCACTGGAGTGAACACACATCTTGTATCACCAGTATGCACTTTCAGCAGTAGCAAAATGTTTCTACAGGTTAAGTCATCCCAGCACCTTCCAAGATCTTAATTTTATGTGTGTATATAAATATATATGTTTATATATACAATACATATAAGTATATATACTGTAACAAATATAAGATACCTTTATTTATCAGATTATTTTGTACAAGTTTAATTAGTTCATAGTCTTCGATTAATAACAAACATGCAGATCTTTTGTTTTTAAATCCAGAGCATACATTACTGCTGCAAGAAACTATTCATACCTCTTTTACATGTGCATATTTCAAGATGTACTTTGATAGCAACTCAGCATGAAGGTAACTCTGTTTGTTCAGTTCCCCCCTCCTCCCCCCAGTTCATTTCCTGAAAGACATGAGTATCCTGTACCGAGGCCTGACAAGGAGTGTCAAATGCATTCCGCTTTTTTCAATCATAGAATTTACCTTAATAAAAGTCTATGTTATCTTTCTCCACAAACCTTGGCTCTATTGCTACTATAAAACAGCCATTTAGTTTCCTGTTCAAATTTCCACTACATGACCCTATAAAAACAGAGCTCTTCGAGCCTGTATTACCCACCTGCCTAGATTATTAAGCCATAGTCTGGTAGGATTACAAATAGTGGTTTAAATTTGCACAATGAATTAGAGGTTCCTAACAGAGAAAGGTCACTTATTTTCATAATTGTGCCCACCTCTCTTTACAACATTTTAGTGTGACAAATTACACCAGAATAAGTGATAACCGCAGTAGCTACACTGTTATGATAGAGAAGTATGTTGAAACTCACCATTTGTATTAGCTGAAAGAACTGTGGGAGAAAAGCAAAGAAAGAAGAAAGTTAAATGTGCTGAAATTAACTGAGAAAATAAGCATAGTCTAAAAGATAAAACTCTCTTCTTATTTTTATGGACTATCTGAACTCTCCTGTCTGCAGTCTCTAAAAGTGTAGTCTATTGTGATTTAAAGCTAATCTGCAGGGGATGGAAACCATGTTAAAAGTGATCATCCAGTGCCATCTCCTTTACCTGGTATTTTTATTTCTTTTAGGTACCATGCTAAAAATATACAGAAGATATTTTCATACATATATATGCACACATAGAATATGTCATTCATACTCTCAAAACTTCTTTGTTATTTTCCATGATTTAGAACACTAAAGGAAATGAGTATGTGAAACAAAAATAATGCAGTGCATACACATTTGCTATGGGACAAAGATTATTTTGCTCATGTAGAAAACTCCCCTGAGGCTCGATAGCATGTTCTAACCTTACACAAAATGTACTTTATGCAAACATTCTTTGAACGAAAACATATGCAAATTTAAAAAACAAACAAACAACAGCCAACCACAAAAGCTGCACAAAACCATAAACAGACTTTTAGAAACCTTTTAAGAAATATTTAGATAAATCACCTCTGTGACCACATGATAACAGAATTCTGCTACAACAGTGTTTCTGCAGCAAGCTGCTAGAACAGAAGGTTACAACTGAATGTTCACCTGGGATGGAGATCTGTGTTCATCTTAAAGACTAAATCAGCAGTTTCAGGAAACAGTATCATCAACAAGAGAAAAATTCCAGATTGAGTTTAGCAATGCTTATTACCTGAGAGCTTTGATGGGGATTTTCTTTTTTTGCTTGAAACCTTCAAGAATTCATCTATAAGTAGCTCATGAGCAAAAGCTCGTTTATCAGGATCTGGTTCAAAGCAACGCAATATGAAAGCCTTGGCTTCTGCAGACATGGATTCAGGAATCTCTGGGTGTATTTTAAACATTCCCACCTGAGACAAATAAAGGGAAAAACAATGGCCTACGTTGTTCTTTTCCCAAACACTAAATAGCATCAAAAAAGTGTATAGATAGTAAAAGTGGTATATTGCTCTTAAGTTTTGATGTTATATTTCTGTAACTAGTTTATTAATTCAGAGAAAAAAAACCCTTATTATAAACTGTATAAACAATTACATTAAAAAAACCCACAACTGCAAGTAGAGGCTCTTGCAAAGCAAAAAACTGCTTCTTTTCTCAGGTGTTTTGTTTTTGGTTTTGTTTTTGTTTTTAAACACCCAGGCTGCTGAATAGCTGCTATTGCTCCATTACTCTCTTCAAAACTAAACAGCACTCCCACTCAATTGAATCAGCTCATTCTTCTTAACATCCTCACTAACCAAGTATTTTCTTTATCTTCTCTTCCTGCAATCTCTAATTCTAGCTTCTCCAAAACAGTCATAAGATTTCCTATGTTTACAAATACTGGCCTGAGTTGTACAAGGAAGATGTCTGACCTTAAACATAGCTGCTTGTGGTTCTCCCAGTTCATAAAACGGGGGCTTCCCTGTAGCCATCTCAATGATTGTGCATCCCAAAGACCAGATGTCTGCAGCCTTCCCATAGCCACGTGGCCCTTTGTCTATGATTTCTGGTGCCATATACTGAAGGGTACCTGTTTAAAACATACTCATTTTTTATTTACATGCACCAATGATACAAATACATAGCTAAAGGACAAGAGGAACAAAACAACTGAGGAGTGAGCAGTATCAGGAGAGTTTTTTAAAAAAACCACTCTATTATTCAAAATTCAAAAATTTCCATATGCATTCTACATAAAACTCAAAATACTATTCAAAATATGACTTATGCTAAAAGCATCTGATATCATCTACTGATCTGGTAATATAGCTTTTCAAAGTCAATGACAATTATTAAGAGGTTTCAATGAGCTCTGGACCAGACATAATTTTCATTTACTGTATTATAGTTTAAGATTAAAATAAGGAAGATGACCCTGAATTGCATCCAGAGACGAAAAGCAAGTGAAACCTGAAATCTGAATCTAAACCAGCAGGTGATATGAACCCTTTTTCTGAAGTAAGATAATCAGCCTGACACATCATTCTGCATTCTGTTTCATTTAAAGCAGAAGTGGAAGACCAGAGGATGGAATTAAAATAACAGTCACTTCTCATTTTGCATAATTATTTAATGCAGTGCCACTGCATGATTTAACATCCAAATGAAGATCAAGTTAATGACAGGCTCTGTAGATAAGCAATTCTGGAGATGAAGGCAGGACATCCAAGCCAGTCATGAAATTAAAAAAAAAAAAAGCCTTCAATCAGCAAGATGAAAAACCCATGCGCACAGAAAAGAGACTCAAATACAACATAGGAAAGACACAGCTCTTCTGTTGTAGAGGACTTTCATGCCTCAAGTAGAACTTGCAAAACAGCATTCTCTTTGAACAGTTCATACAAGTACAGTGTATAGCTTAAGATTAGGTATACAAAAAGTTATCCTTGCAGCAACCTTTTACATTGATTTGAAGTCAATGAAAGTTCAGCAGCTGTGGATTCTGACCCTACATGTGCAGCTCAAGTGAGGAAAGAGAGTCTCCTCTGGGAACATACCAGTGAAAGTTTCAGTACATGGGTTGATTCCTGCAAGTCTCTTTGAAGTTCCAAAGTCTGAAATCTTTAACACTCCACTGTATGTATTGATAAGCACGTTATCACCCTGAGGAACAGAACATTCAGAGCAATTATTTTTCTCTGCTGACTCTTCATCTAAGACTTCTTGCATAGCCTGTTTCTACAATGCACTCTTTAGTAACTAACAATTACCTCCTAAGGCTCTTAAGATGGGAGATGAAAGAAGAATCAATAGCGTTCCTGCCTTATGTAATCCCATTATCAGAAACTTCATCTCAAAGTGAACTTCCCCTAATACAGGAATACTACAGGAATTCAGTTAAAGAATCTTAAGAGAGGGGAAAAGACTTTTTTTTTTTTTTTTAAAGGGAACTTTTTCATCTGTAATCTCCTTGGAAGAGAACCTCCTAATATCCCATCCACAATCCTCTCCACTTCTAATAAGCTTTTATTAAAGTTCAATCATGTCATTGAAAACAGAAATAAAAATATCCACTTTATTACATCTTAAGTGGCTATATGTCAATTCTTCTAAAATAAGAAAAATATTTTGTTTGTGCAAATTCAAATCAACCATGGTTCATGTACCTAACCCACAGTTCAGAACAGCAGAGAGGGTATGTGAAAATAAAGAACTTTCAGAAAAAAAGCTTTTAAATTACAGGACAAATAGTGTTATGTAACTGCATAACCATTTTTAGGGCTTAATTCTCTGCAAATTCTTACCTTTATGTCTCGATGCACTATTTGATTATCATGGAGGTATTTTAATCCTTCAAGAATCTGCTTGGTGTAAAAGCCAATTGTCTGCTCATTGTTTTTTAATGGTCCCCATTTTGATCGTAGAAGAGCAGAAAGGCTGCCTATAATTTTGGAGAGCAAAAAAGTGAGAGTAAAAATCTAGTTAAGTTCTGCCTTCTCCCCCAAAGGAAAAAAAAAAGTAACAACAAACATGAATCCCAAACCAAGTGTAGGCACCTATTCTATAACCAAAGGCCTCTCCAGGCAAATGCTTACTTGCATCATCACTGGCCTGAGTAATTAAAAAGAGACTGTCAGTATCTCCACTGGCCTCAGCTGCAGCAGAGAAGCATATGCTTCCTCAAGCAGGCAGATCAGAACACATTTAATTAATTAATGTACTCACCTCTCTCCTATGCCTGGAGAGAAGTTGCCCCAAAGGAATGTTTTAAGAGTGAAAAAGGGTGGATGTGCATGTGTATGTCTTTGTACATACACCAACTCCACAGTTTCTCAAAAAACTAAGTTCAAGAAGTGGGATTTTTGTTCCGTCTGGCTGCTGGGAGTTCTTTGGTCTCAAACAGAAGCAACAATCACCAGTCACCTTTCTCTTGTGTTAGGTACCTGAGGAGGGCTCAGCCAACTGAGACTAGCTACAGTGTTTCTAGTAGGATGACCACAGATCATCTCTGATCTTGTACTGGGTTTGTGTGGCAAGGTTTTGGGAGCAGGGGGGGTTACAGGGGTGGCTTCTGTGAGAAGCTGCTAGAAGTTTTCCCCCATGTCTGACAGAGCCAATGCCAGCTGGCTCCACGACGGACCCGCTGCTGGCTAAGGCCGAGCCCATCAGCGACGGTGGTAGCACCTCTGGGACAACGTATTTAAGAAGGGGAAAAAGAACCTGCACGACAGCAACTGCAGCTGAAGAGAGGAGTGAGAATATGTGAGACAAACAACCCTGCAGACCCCCAGGTCAGTGCAGAAGGAGGGGGAGGAGGTGCTCCAGGCGCCGGAGCAGAGATTTCCCCCACAGCCCATGGGGAAGACGATGGTGAGGCAGGCTGTCCCCCTGCAGCCCAGGGAGGTCCACGCCGGAGCAGATATCCACCTGCAGCCTAGGGAGGACCCCACGCCCGAGCAGGTGGGTGCCCAAAGGAGGCTGTGACCCCATGGAAAGCCCGCGCTGGAGCAGGCTCCTGGCAGGACCTGCAGCCCCGTGGAGAGAGGAGCCCACGCTGGAGCAGGTTTTCTGGCAGGACTTGTGACCCCATGGGGGACCCACACTGGAGCAGTCTGTGCCTGAAGGACTGCAGCCTGTGGAAGGGACCCATGCTGGAGCAGTTAGTGAAGAACTGCAGCCCGCGGGAAGGTCTCACGTTGGAGAAGTTTGTGGAGGATTGTCTCCCATGGGAGGTACCCCATGCTGGAGCAGAGGAAGAGTGTTAGGAGTCCTCCCCCTGAGGAGGAAGGAGTGGCAGAGACAACGTGTGATGAACTGACTGCAAGCCCCATTTCCCATACCCCTGCATTACTAGGGTAGAAAAAGGGAGAAAATCCGGGAGTGAAGCCGTGCCCAGGAAGAAGGGAGGGGTGGGGGGAAGGTGGTTTTTAAGATTTGGTTTTATTTCTGATTATCCCACTCAGATTTGATTAGTAATAAATTAAATTAATTTTTCCCCAAGTTGAGTCTGTTTTGCCCATGACGGTACTTGGTGAGTGATCTCCCCCTATCCTTATCTTGACCCATGAGTCTTTCATTATATTTTCTCTGCCCTGTCCAGCTGAGGAAAAGAGTGATAGAGTGGCTTTGGGGGGCACCTGGCACCCAGCCAGGGGTCAACCCACCACAGATCTGTAGGTAAAAGGACGTAGCCTGCCACAGCAATGATCTGAGCTGTATCTGTAGCACATCCTATCTAAATACTGAATGAGAGGACTCAAGCACTTTGAAACACAGTTTTCCCCATTAATTTAGGAAAGAGATAGTAAAGAATATTACATTTGCATGAAATACATCTTGTTGCAGTACTATAGGTTTTTATAATTTTAAAATGTTAAAAAACAAACCAACCAACCACCAAACCAGTCTCCCCCACAACTTACCACCTGGCACCTGTTCCATGAATATCTTAATGAAGCCATTCTCACTAAGAGAACCTAAATACTGGACAATGTTCTTATGTTTGAGATGCTTATGCAAAGCTATTTCTTCATGCAGAGGTTGGGAGTACCTGGAAAGAAAAGAAGCAGTTGATGCGATATTAACCTTCGGGAAGAAAGTCTTGTGTTTACTGTAGTACCTAAAGTTCTATTTTAGGTCCCATGAAAGACATTTACACTGAAAACGACTATGTGTTAGATGCATTTAACAACAGTGGTTGTGACTACCACATACTAAAAAATTATGTAATCATATATGAATACACATAACATATATAAAATATATATAATACTATGTATACATACACACACAAAGTGTTATAAATGTACATAGACAGACCGAGCAAAACAAAATTTGTGGAAAATGAACTCCTCTCCAGCCTAACTCAAAGAGAATGAACAGTTGGGCAAGTGGTTGGATTCAGACTAGTCCCAAAGTGAACTAGTAAACCATAAAGTTAGCGTATAATTAAAATCACCTCAAGAATGAAAGCTAATTAATTAAAATTGAAATGGTGATTTACATAGGAGTCTTATCTGAAAGCAAGAGTGGATAGCTATCAGAGTAAGAAAATAGGAATCATTTCATGGGGAGATATTGAGAAGAACTGATCAAAACAATTTCACCAAATGTAGTCCAAGGTAAAAAATTTTTCAGAGATGTAAGCTTTTCAGCAGTCTTTTTGCCAAGAAGGTTTCTGGAGTCCAGATTCTTCTCCAGTGTGCAACACCACCAGAGCTCAGCAGCTGATGTGCTCCCTGGGCTAGTCCAACCACGGATGAGCTGGAAGCAGGTCAGCTGCCAGATTCTGTGCATTGTCTGGCAAAACGTAAGCAATATGCTTAGAGTCTGGTGGCTATTTTCACTAAAGCACTAACATCTGCAGTCAGACTTTCAGGGTAGCTGAAATAGATGAAGGACACAGACCTCCTTCTGTTAGTGCAGATGCGAGAAGGAGCTGCAAAGTCTTGAGCAAGTGGAAGACATTTTGATGCTTACACTGAGGGAGTACTAAACATAACTGCAAACTCAACCTTCCAGCAACTTGCCAACAAAAGGAATAGTTTTACTGCCACCTTTACCAGGTTGGTCTCAGCATAGACTTCACAATAACGCTGCTACGTTCTCGTCCCCTAATAAACTGGCAGAAAACTTTTGTTTTATTTATTTACTGGGAGGAAGGGTAGCTTCCTGCTGCCTCAGGTTCAGGAGTTAGCTCTCCCTGGACCCAGCGGAGAGCCAGTGCCAGGAATGCAATCAAAGCACAAATGCAATTGAAGTTGTTAGGGGAAAAGTGCCTGTAAGCTCCACTCCCTTTTGAGGCAGGTAGTTATCAGCTCACTGTAACAGCAGCTTTAAGCTACAAGTGGAGGCTGAACTCTTAAAAAAAACATGGAGGGAAAAGAAAAAAAAAAAAGTGGGCATCTGAAAATCCCTCTGGAAAACAACTGTTGCAGAAAACAAGGAAAGTATTTGGTTAATGAAAAGTGTGATTATGCAACTCTGAGTCTATTTAATAAAAACTAATTTGAGTTTTTGTTTGCCTCTCCACACATGACTATAAAGATTCTGACTACGCTGTTAGTCATTCAGAAATGCAAAATCATCAGAGATTATATTCCTGAGTTCTACTAATGGGATATTCATTCAGAGCAGCAACAGCAAGACCATTATAATTCTTCCCCCTGCACTTCTAAACTGCAGTTAATTGAGTCTTGAGCAACTAAAATAATTTAGCAAATAAAATAAAGCCATAAGAAAATTCTCCAGTGGGATGAAGCATTTATTATTTTAGAACTTGGTCATTAGGAAACTTTAAATGGTATGAAGAAAGACAAATTCTAAATCCTAGAAAGCTAGATCTTATTACCTACCTAACATGGTTTTACTTTAACTTGGAAAGTTGACATGGTCACTGGTACTATTTTGTAGTACTGGAAATGCATTTGAGGGCAACAGCATTGCAGGAATGTTTCCTTTTCTTTCAGAATGTGTGTCCATAGTCTAACATTTCCTGACAATTAAGTACATTATTCAGTAGCTTATATTTAACATATAGCTGTATCGAAGACTCATTTTTTTTGCACAGAAATCATTGCATTTCTGGCCATGCTCTGACTCGGAACTTAATTATTTCTCATGAATCCAAAAGATGGTCATTTTTACTTTGAAAGTGTTAAGAATTAACTTCAGAGATGAATCCTTTTATTTCTGTAGATTTCTTTCGAAGTGCTAAAAGATCAGGTTATAATTAATAAGAAATAAATTAATAAATTTTTCTTACTTTGCCATTAAAAAAAATAATACTTGAAATTTGTCCTGGAAGCCTTTAAATATTTTTGAAAGTCTAGATGAAAGACTAACAACTTCTTAATAATCTGTTTTCCAGTATGCTTTGCACATTGAACCTGAAACCTTTTCCATTGAAAATTCTTTTGAAATGTATATCGGAGAAGAAAAATCTGGAATTACCTTTTTTTCCTTTAAAGTAGTTCCTGCACTACTCAGGCTATCTTTCTATTAACCACAGTTGTTACAAACAACAAATTTCTTCTTAGCACATACAAAACTTGCAACTCTATTTTGAGTCAAGAGATTGTTTTATGTAATTGAGGCCATACTTTCTGAGAAATTATAACACATCTTCAAGTCAAATTTACAATAACAATATAGAGGATGAAAGGATTCCCCTAAATTCCCTTGGATTCCCCTTTCCATAATCTAAGTTCCAGTATCTTTAAAAGAGCACGAGTATGGAAAAATTATTAGATCACACACATATCCATATTTAACAGCCAATATATACATGGATTCAAAAAAATTTAGAAGGATTCATTTTTTAAACATCAAAGAAAAGAACAGCTAAGTGAGGACAGAAGAACCGAAGGAAGGCCCACAAGAGACCCACCAAAAAGAAACTGAGCTAGGACACCAGGTGGCATTACTGACCTCCCAGTCTGTAGATTACACAAAGAAAACTTTATAATCACACAGTGTCCTGTCAACATCTAGGCTCCAATACAATTTAAATAACAGTCCTTGATACTGGACAGCTTGTAGAGAATAATGCTCCTCTTCCACAAATGGTGGTTTTACCCCCAGGGACATACATTCTAGATAAAAGTGAGAGGAGTAACAGCCACTGTGGTGGGTTAGAATAGCTTCTTGCATTTACTGTTTTGAATACAAGCACTCTCTGAGGCGACTGCTATGTAGGGACAGGTAAAACCAACTTCCTTCCTGATATTAGTTGTAGATTGAACACTGCACAAACAAGGATACAGTTATTTCCTCCTACAGAGGAAATGCGGCATGCCAAAATATGGGAAATCCTGCTGAAGGACAAGCTATCCAGTAGATCACAGTAGTAAACCAAAAAAGCCAAATGGGCAAAAGAAGACATGAAACTTGGAAATATGGATTCCATTCCTGACTGAAATGATGGACAAAAATTTACCAGTTGGTACACTTGATATTTTCCCTACATTCATTTAGTATGCGATTCTTCCTGCTACCAAGCAGTGTTCTGTCTTTATCAGAAGAGCTTCCTTTATAAAAGTTATTTCTTCAACCATTGGGAAAGGAGTGATTTATCTTTCTGTTAGCAACCACGGCAATGTCTTTATTTCCTACTTTTCATAGCTTTCCTGAACTGAGTTATAGCCATTGATAATATTTTACAGTCTGCCTGAGAGGCACTTTGAAGATCCAGGCACTCAAGTCACCTGTTAAGCAGCAGCTTGTATAACACTCGACTACAAAAAACAAAGGCTAATGTAGAATTAAAGAATAACTTGACAGTTTAATACAGTCAGTTTCATTTGAAAAATCTTATCTTTAGACTTGCTATCACTTTTATCACAATATTTGTGGAAATCTATGTATTCCAAATAGGATACACTAGAAGCCTCCAGATACACAAGTACTCATGATATTAAGTGTCTGGTCTTTACATGGCAACCTTTATAAATGAGAGACGGCAATACATATATAAAGAGACTCTGCATTACAAAAAATGTGGACAAAAAGACTGTTCCACATGAATTATTCTAATGTTAAGAGGCTCCATAATAAATGATGCACAAAAAGGACAGGAAAATATCAGCAATTCAGGCTCAGAATTTTCAAGGACACCACAAATCATGAATTTCAATTGTTCTTTTATAAGGACATGCCTGAGCATGTCTAAGTAGATAAGGCTTGTCACTAGGTGTTTGAGTGGGATTAGGCACTTCAGCAATATTTCTTTTGGAAAGAAAGAGTATTATAAACTACTAGTACCAACCCCAGTAAACATCTAAATTCTCAGTTGTGATCACTCTATTTCGCAACTTGGAAACGTCTAGTTGCAAAGACAAGGAATACCATTAAATACCACAGAGAGGTAATTTATTGGCAGCTTTGTAGAAGAGGTACTCCTTGATCAGCAAACTGGTTGATGACATTACTGATGAAATTATGTAATGTACAACATTTGGAATCAGCCACAGTTACTATACCTGCTGTCTCTCTCTGGGATTTCTTTAATAGCAATTCTGACTTGATTGCTCAAATCTCGTCCTGCATATACAATGCCGTATGTTCCTTTCCCCAGAATGACTCGCTCGCCATTTTCATCATATTCATAATCATACTGCAAAGCAAACAACAACATGAAATGAAACAGAGGCATAAGATTTATTCCATCTGACCCTGTGCTCCTAACTAAGGCATCGAGGAAGCTAGTTGCTTTCTGCAGACCACGGAGAAGGAAAGAAAAACACTTCAAAATGACAAATCGGATACTGTGCCGACACTGACTCTCCACTGACTGTACAGGAAGCATTGGCTTCTAAGATAGCCATTTCAGGTAAGTGCATAAAGCTAAACTAGCCTTTACCTGTTGTGTGTAGTTACACTTGCATGTCTTGCTCAACAGCACCCGCAATTCTGCGGGCAGGTGCTGTAAAAACAAGAGAAGACGACAGAGGGCACTCGGTGCCAAGCTGAGAACTTTGGCTCCCACACAGACATAGAAAGCAAGGCAGGATGCACTTAATTTACTCCAGATGCTCTCCTGACCTGACCACATCTTCCAAAACCAGCACAACCTCAATTTTGCCAGCACCAGGTCAGCCAGCAGAGTGTGCCAATGGAGGTTAGTCAGGATTGCAGTGTATTAAGCATGGTTTTGGCTGAATTTGAATTTCAAAGAGTTTAAGGCCAGTCCAGAAACGTTCATTAGATAAGATTATCTGATCTGTCCTCTTGTATAACACAAACATGTAATTTCACATGCTCATGCCCATGCTAAACGCAGTAGTTTATGCCTAGATAAAGTATTTTTTATTTTCCTCCAAATAAAGACTGCTATCTTTTGAATAAGAGAGAGAATCCACTACTTCTTTTAGTACTTTGTTTCAACAATTAATTACTCTTATGGTGAAGTCATGCCTCGTAATTTGAATTTCTTTGGTGTCACTATTTAATTACATTTTTCCTCAACAGATTCAAGAGACCATAAGCACATTGTAATTTTCCCTGTAAAAATACTTACCCACTGTAATCAAGTCACCCACTGCTTTTCTTTTTGCTAAAATAAAAAAATTGGGCACCCTGGGGTTCTCATTATAGGGTATGCTTCTATCCCACAAGTCACTCTAGAGGTTTCTCTGTCCCATCTTCAATTTCAGATGTATTATAAAATGCCAACATCAAAAGTGGGACACAGGACTGTCAGTATTCATTATGCAGCACTGACTCTCTCAGTTTTGGATGTCTCTAGAGCTTCAGAACACCAGATTTTTATGTGCTAGGACGCGGGCTTAGATACTCTATCCTGTTCCCCGCCACCTAAAAGAAAGCCTAAGTACTGCCTTGCACCAAATGGCCCTGTACTCACTTTTCAACCATGTATACATTCAGATAGAAACCCAAAGTGAGAATACAGTGTGTAATGGCACACCCAGGCAAGCTATAACTTAGCTAACAGGGGTGGTAGCAGAAGTAGGGCATCCTAAGCTTCAGTGTGAGTTAGTGGGCTAAGGGTATAAACAGACTCCCAGCAGCACCAACATCATCATCTGATTTAAGTTTGCTGTTCATTGCTGTGCTTGCCCACAGATGGTAAGTAGCAAGGACAAGCCCTCCTCTACTACAATTATATCCTTACTTGTTGTGCAGACGACCTGCCAATAATGTAAAGTACACACAATTCTAGTGATGCATGAAACAGACAACAAACAGTCTTTAAAATTTAAACAGATGCTAATGCTGCCTGACTATGATTACACTCTGAAGTAACTGTTACAAGAGTCACTCTGTAATAAGCACGACTGGAGAATTCCAGAGTTGAGTACCTTCTCAAACGAGTATGCTAAGTGAAACACAAGAGATTTAGCTATGCTGGTTATAAAAATGCATGAGGACCTACATGAGGACCATTAAAAAGAATCATTAATTTATAAACAGAATAGGATAAAATTTTGTAAACAATAACTTGTCTAACTTCCTCCAGAGAAGGGATGAGTAATTTACTCCCTTCAGTGAAATGCTACACTAGAAGCCCCAAATTCTTAGTATGGTGGGGGAGGTGGGGGTGGGGTGGGTAAAAATACCTCTAGAGAGTCTCCATCACATTCCCCTTCCTCTGTAGCCTTCCCTATTTCTTCAGTGATACTGTTCACCATGTCAAAAAACCTGTTAAAAGGGGGGAAAAAAAAAAAGAGAGAGGAGAGAGGAGAGAGGAGAGAGGAGAGAGGAGAGAGGAGAGAGGAGAGAGGAGAGAGGAGAGAGGAGAGAGGAGAGAGGAGAGAGGAGAGAGGAGAGAGGAGAGAGGAGAGAGGAGAGAGGAGAGAGGAGAGAGGAGAGAGGAGAGAGGAGAGAAAATACACACTTGAGACAGTATGGGGACAAAGAGAACGCTTCTCTCTAAAGTAATGAATGAACCAAAAGAGGACTTACTATACTTAAGTATAAACCCAGTGTAAAAGTTTGCTTATCAGCAAAAAGAAAAAAAAAATTATTTACATGGAGAATTAACAGTCAAAAATCCGCAGTTTTCCTACTTCTTTTACATACTCCTTTTATATGTGCAAGACATCCATGATGTCTGAAATTATTAATCTAATTCATATTTCAAAATCTATGTATCAGGTGAAATTCTCATCCTATACCACCGTTTCTTTATGTCCAATGAAAGCACTGAAGCATCACAAGAAGTGCCTAGAAGTCCTGCCTACACGTTTGGAGAAGTTTTTGTAGTGCAGGAAGGCTAGCTTCAAGTTTTTGCTTGAATGAAAAGGGGGTCTATTTTACAACTTCCCATTTAAAAAATATACTCTTACATATGACTTCTACCCCTTCAAAATAATGCAAGTACAAATACCATGTCATGCTAAGGTATTGCTTACTTGTCTTCTAAGAAGTGCTCAGATATGAAGGTGAATGAACATGGTAAAAGAACCTATACGAACTAGAATGGATGAGAGAACAATCTAGGGACTGGGCTGGGAGGTGGCCACAGCCATTAATATGGAGTACTGCAGTGATTTTTGGTAATGTTGCAGCCTTTTTTAGCACAAAAAGACATGAAATTTCCTCTGGGAATGCCTTCTGGATCAATTCAAGACCACAGCCCTCAAGCTTATGGAGCAGAAACACAGCTTAGAGAAACTGAGACACCCCTGATTTTATGCAACAAACCCTTGCCAAGTTTTCTGTAGGGATACTGGTACAATCTTACTTATGTAAACATGATGCTAACGTAAAGGAAATCAAGTGTGCTTCTTCATAATCATAAACAAAATTTTATTTACAGTAAAGGAGAAATCTTGACCAGACCTTGTGTTACCCCAAATGTTCCCACTTCAGAAAGTCCGTTTTAAGTTTAGGATGCATTGTTGCATTGGAGGCAACAAACACTTGTAGTAAGCCTTAATATGGTAAGCATTAGAAAAATAATCCCACAAAGTATGTAAAAAAAAAAAATAAAATTTGTAATCATATTTGTTTCTAATGTTTGTCTGAGCTTGCACTTTGACCCTTCAAACCTCATACATCTCCAGGGTACTATAGTACTAAGCTTTCATTTGAAAGGTGGTGATCACTGAAAATGCTCAGATCAACTTTCACTACAGTTCTGAAACAGTCAGTCGCTGTTGTGCATGCAGATACCATCTACCCCATCACAAGCCGTGTTTTTTTCTAAAATAACAACAGTGACACACCTTCTGCAATGAAGTTCTGTGCAGAAATAGATTTGAAAGTCATCCGAGTTGTGCAGCACATATAGGAAACAGCATCGTTCTTCAAACTTCGAAATGCTGAAAGAACAGCCAAGCAGAACATGTTATTGGAAAGATGCATTTGGACTTCTACTGGCTATGCCAAGCCATACAGAACAACCCATTTAACATGGGAAAACACCAAGTTAAACCTAAGAAGCTATGTTTTTTTCCTTATTGTAAAATTACCTTCTTGTATCCTCTAAAGTTCACATTCTGCTGTTTGCTGTCATTCAGCTTGCCCCCCCAGTTCACACATTGCCCAAGAAAGAGCAGGAGCAAAGAAGTTAATAGGATTATTTCCATTGACCCGAGTAATTTTTGTCTTCAGTGCATTTAGGTAAGGCCCTTAATTTCCACTGCTGCAGCCAGGATGAAACATTCTTTCAGGATCACATTAGAAAGCTGGACTTTGAACTCAAATGATGAGTTCTTCCTGCTTTAGAAATCAGCCACAGCTCAACCTGAACACAAAAATTTCTGATCAGTTCCTTGTGAATTGGTACATTGACAGTAAGCTGGAAAAATATTTTAAATCTAAGTCAGCATCAAAAAAATGAGGTGAATGACTCTACCACCCTTATGCACCCACAGCTTTCTTCAGTTTTGGTTTTATCTGCTATAACAGGAGAACAAAAATAATGAAGAAGTACGTATGCCATTTTCTTATGGATGCATAGATGGCTCAACAGAAGAGCAGAAGAGGTGCAAACTCTGGTATAGTTGTCGGTTTTCTACCCCAAGTAGGCTGCAGCTCTTGCAAAGATATCCTTTCACCAGAACTGTTTTATATGCATGTCATTACTGTGCTCCTTAGAGAAAATATTAAACATTATTTGAAATAGCTCTGTCTGTAACTTTGTTGCATGTTGAGTGCCAGGTGTCAAGCTGATGCAGTATAATTGATTGTTACTATATTAGAAAAGGAAAGAAAAACATGGCTAGAGGTGTTATAAGGGAATATAATGCAGTATTTGAGAAACTAAGACAAATTAAGTCTCCTTATTAACATTCATAAGATACTGGACAAAATCCACAGTCCTAGTGAAATCAATCTATTTTAGCTGGATCAAGATAGCCATCATGTTTTTAGTTAATTTATAACACAATAAAGTAGAATGGTATTCTATGTTGTGCCAAAGGATTGATGATTTGATTACCAGAACAGTTTTTCTTTAAATATCAGGAAATACTTGTGATTTTCAACCTTTAAGAGGTGTCTAAGGTTGTCCGATCCTTGTTTCCTTTTATGATTCCTCTGTTGTAGAGCCCTGTAACTTTTGATAAACAAATGACTCTTTAGACAAGCTGGGGAGCCTGCCTTTGATAAAGCAATGTAAGAGAAGAGCGAGCTTCATTATAAGAATATTTGTCTTTGGGTGTGGTGACTTCTTTTTACATTAGGAAAAATTCGTAAGTGCTAAGTAATGTACAGATCTGTGAAGACAGTCACTGTCCCCAGTTTATAAACTAATTTTTAATTCAAGTTTTTCAAGTGTATAGGTAAACTCTCCAGATGTGGCGTAACTGATATTAACAGAATTACTCATTCATTTTAAGTTCCATGTGAGTTTAAACATTTTACTGAATAAACTGTCAGTTTAATCCTGACATGCACAGAAGCCACTGGCTAACACAGCAGTGAATAAAAGGGTAAGAATGTGGAGTGTACACAGAGGGCAGGCAAATTCATAAATATTTAAGGCCTTTAAGTGAGCGTTTACATTGCTTATATGTTGCTTTCCTCCCTGAAAAGAAGTTGTTAAAGTGAAAAAAGGAAGACTAAAAAATACCAAGTTATAAAAAAAGACAGGATAATTTACTCAGGAAATGCCTCCTTCTGACAGTTCCTGAGCACACGTAGTACCCACTGACTTATACGACAGCAGAATTGGGGATGAATTTGCAAAACTCCAAAGACAAACAGGAAAGCACAATGTAGCATGGCCTTGTACCCAGCTCGTCTTCATCCAAAACTCCCCTTAGTCAATGAGAAATACTGCAAATGCTGTAATTACTGCTTACTAATACTTCCAGATGAAGCTACAGATAAAACAGTTGAGCATTGGCAGCAACCACATAAAAGCAGCTTGGTGGAACTTTTGTCTGTTTTCTACAAGTGTAGCAGTATAGACACCTCCCACTGTCGTAATTAAGTAGTCTGACAAGAATCCAAGAACTTGGGATGGAAAACGAACATGTTGTCAATTCTTAAGCTATAAAGAAAACTGGATGCAGATCTAAATCCAATTTTTTCACTATTTCTAACACTACATTCATCAGCATGACCTCTGAGGCACTCTCCCATGGAAACACCACAAGTAGCAGTTATTTCATAATCCAGAGCTTGTCCCAAACACTGAGAAAAAGCCAATTTGTAGTTTAGCAACTTCAGTCTGCTATTTTTTTTTTTTAATTTTTAAATTGGAAAAATAAAGACAGTATCTTCTTGCTCATATGATGTCAGTTCTGCAGAACTCTAGGGACTATTCCGGATAACCTAAGATGCAAAGCACCTTGGGGTAGCAGCCATGCTCCAAAAGCTCTGATGAAGCCTTTAGGATTAACAGTACTTTTTGGCCCAATTCCATAACAAACATTTGTGTTTAAGACATCAAGAAGGCACATGACAAAAGCAGAGTTATTTACATCGGCGCACCAACTGCTAATCTATGAGTTTGTTAGGCTAAACCCAATTACTATGACTCCCTGCATACAGAGTATGATTTAGCACTCTGCTGCTCAGAGAGCTCTATTTACTTTCCAAGCCCCTTTGCAATTCTTGAGAGCTGAACTCTATTACTCATGAAATAAGATGCTGATTACACCAGCTGATACATAGCACACAGAAATAGTGACCCCTCAGTCACTTCCTTCAAGTATTTACCAAAAACATTAGCCATATCAATGCTAGATGTCTCTTCAGACCTGCTGTCTCCTTATGTAATGCAGTAAATATTTATGGACGCCTTTGTTGAAAAAGCCTCCAAGATCATGTACAAAGACCTGCCTTGTACATTAAGGCTGCACTTCTAAAGCTGGTTCTTACTAGTCTAGAAAGGCTGAGAATCCTCATAAAGCTGGAAACTCCCCCTTCCTATACCGCTTTAAGTCTAGGAGCTTCAAAGGAGCCAAAAATAGTCTTGATACAAAAATAGATTAGAAGCAGGCCTGGTTCCGAAGGCTGTCCCACTCTGAAGAATACCTGCCTTCATAAAACTTGGAAAAAAATGTGAAAAACTCTGAAAAATTAAGTGATCAGAAACATGCATATATTTGGAAGGTAGGGCAGGGGGGGAAGCAAGAGAGGCATATTCAGTTTCATACTTGCATAAGATAAAGATTTCCCCCTGCAGCTCCTCATGGAGGCAGCCAGAGAGTTTTCTAAGAATTCACAGTGACTCTTGGCTCACTGTAAAGTCTTCCAAGTTGTTCTGGACATCTGTCCAGATGAACAGATTGTGAATTTAATTGACAAGTTAAATGAAAATTGACAGCTTAAATAACAAATGCAGAAGGGTACACCAGAAACAGCAGTACTGACCACAGCATGGTTTAATAAGGGAGAGGGAAAGGAAAAAGATTACAATAAATAAATACTTTTTTTTTTCTTTTTTTTAGAAGCACACAAAAACATACTGTAACCAAAACCCAAACCAGACTGAACTAAGCGTATCATTGCAATTTTTGCCTAAAATAAGCTGAATCCCACAGGATTGAATTTCTGTGCCTATTGATAGTTTGTTTTTTTAAGTTACTTTTTGGAAGGAAAAAGAATAATCCATCTGTGTAAAGACGTCCTGTAGACATAGCAACAGTTTTGTGTATATGGAACAGTTATTATTAGAACAGAGCAATGACTATTTTAAAAAAATGTAAGATTCCTGACTTTTTTTTTTTTTTTTAAAGATTACACTAAAAGCAAACACCAAAGTGGAAAGTTGCAGGATGCCAAAGTACAGAGAAATCCTAGGGGAAAAAAAAAAAAAAAAAAAAAAAAAGAGAGAGAGAGTAAGACAAAGAATTGATCTCGGGAGGTCACAGCAGTGGTAGAACACTGCTTTCTTACTATCAGAAGATACAAACTGCAAGGCTGGACCCTGCCAAACAGGGTGCACACTATGTTCAACCTGGGCTAGCAGAGCAGACCCACTAGCTCAGATTTGGCTGTTCTCTACTGACAATATGGCACACAATCCAGTAAAGAATTCTCCCTAGAAGACGTCTCCCTAGTAGACAGAAAACATTTTGCTGAAATCAAGCAAATAGATGGCAAAGTTCCTCCTTTGTCATTATCTCACAAGCCCTGGCCCAAAGAGGGAAGTGTGCTGAAGGAAAGAAAGGTGGCATTGAACATATAACTCATTCTCTTCTGATCCAGTCAAGCCAGTCTTGCACATGTCGTTCCTGATCCTATGATTTATTAATCCACGTTAACCTACTCTACATGAATCTCTGGGAGGTTAGGGGTTGATTCCCTCCCCTCCCCCCATTTACTCCCTTTTCTGCTCTCTCAGTCTTCAAGTTTTCACTTTGTGGTCTAACTACCACTCTGTGTTGACAGGCTCCTCTCCTTATAGGCCTTTTCTAAAACAGTTTTGCTGCCATAAACAGACAGTCAGAACTTGTCAGTTCCTCATATCCTCCCGCTCTGCATCCACATGTTACTTCCTGGCTTACATATTCCATGCACCAGGCAGCTCCTGGCTGTGACAGAACTCAGGTAAAATGACATGAGACATTGGCAGTTATTTTAATTCAATCTTAATTAGCATAAAGTAAGTGACTGCCAACTTTTAGAAAATATTAGTTCTTTAATTCAAGGGGCTACGTTAGCTAAGTTTTACATAATGAACTCTGCAAGTGGTCATTTCTGAATCTGGAATAAGACTCCTGGGGCTTTACTTAGAGCAGGGCATCTGTGAAAGTACCTGCAATACTCTGCTCCAATTCTGTCTCTGTTACTCCACAAAGGTCCACAGCAGCAGCGTAATACAATACTCATTCAATTACTCTTTTAATTTCAAAACATGAAAGGGAAACAACTTACCTTACTCCTCTGATAGAAGCAGCACTGAAGTTCCACTCATGGATACCCTTCTGTAACACGCAGAAGAGAATAAATAAATAAAACATTCTTTTTTGTGAATGAAGTGCCAGTAGGCATATCTTCTAGACTGAAACTCAAAACATGAAAAGAGAAACACTTGAATTACAACACCCTATTACCTTTTAACAGTTATTTTTCAGGGCATTCCCCCCCCCCCCCAAAACCAAAGCAACAGCAGTTCTAGATACAAGTTTTGGTTGGTTTGTTTCTTCACTGTTTACTCTGCAAACACAATATACTATTTTAGAAAGCATGCAAGCAAATCAGAAGATCAGAAGGTCTGCCAGTATAGCCTGGTCTGGGTGCTGAACGTGGGGTCACATGCAACCCTCTGGAAAGTAGGGGAAAAAAATTCCACTTCTGAGAATAACAAGAGCTTGCTCTGCGTGTTCAATGCCCTAGGCGTGTGGGAGGAGGAGGTGGAGAGAGCTACAAGCAGGAAGTCTGACACTGGAGAGCGAAGTGGGAGATTCTTGAAAAGTAGGAGGAATTGCCTGGGGAAGGAGCAGATCCGAAGGCCAAGTGTCTAAAGAAGCAGAAAGGAGGCTATTTCCCGAGGAATCCAGAAGAAGGCAGTAAGAACGCACCCAAACCCCTAAGAGCTGCTGGAGTAATAAACAAGGCTACAAGAAAGAAGCCACCCTATGAACACACAAAGAGCCAGGACTCACTCATTTTCAGATCTTTTAAATTTACATGTGTCACATTCAGCACAATTGATTTCTCTCTGCAGACCGTCATATTGCTCTATGTTTATGTTCTAATAAAACTTTACTGTAGGAAATGGAAGCCTTTTGTATCTTCTAAAGAAAACATTCTCCTTTCAGGAAAAGGTGGAACTACACCACCTCAAAGTCCTGGCAACCTTGCAAGCCCACCACAATGAGCAACATATTTAAAGAACCTCCGCTTTCTAGAGCTGAACGTCATTTGGCATTTTAGCGACCTGAGCAATTAAAAGGCAGAGAGACATTTCTTGCTGAGAGGTAATTTACAGCATAAGAGCATAGTGTCAAACAATCAAATGTATTCTAAAAGAGGACATGAAAATGTGTAGCTTATAAAACATTTCATGAATAGTGAGATATGCAGAAGTCAGAACAGATACACTGCCAAAATAGTTGCACAATGTGCAGGAAATGACAGAGGAAGTTACTCTCCCAGCTATAACAGCTTTCTATAAGGCTTCCTACAACAATTTTCTCCTCCTCTGTAATTCCCTCCTTCCTGCTCAAATCACATTAAAGGTTGTGATGCTAATATAAAATGCCTAACACAATGTACCAAAAATACAAGCAAACATCTTCTTTGAAGCACAAGCTTCACACTATTATAATTGTAAAGGACAAAGCGGTTAACTCCAATATCTCTTCAATGTTAAATGGGGGGAAGGGTTTCTCCAGTGGTGTACAGGGACAGGAGAATAGCCTGATATTAAGAAAAGGTGGGATTGCATCTTGAAGTGGAGGTACTAACTGATGCTAGTATGAAGCGCTTGTGAAATTACTCTTCAAGTTGCCTGGTTCTCTTGCATGAAGAAAGATCACCAACTCAATCCCTCTGCTAAGGAGGGTGTATCTGAACTGTCTTTTAATCCTCCCTCCACATACAAACTCTGACACTCTCCAATTTTCCATGCTTGGAAACTCTCTTCAGAGCTTAGCTATTGATACTTGTCCAATTCCCACTATTAGGAATAATCTGAAATCTAAGTAAGTTAAAATATATGTCCTGACAGGCAGACATGCTCAAGAAGTTAAACAAGAAGCATTAAGTACTGTGGGTTTTACACATCATCTACGTGCAATTAATCTCTCAGATTCATACATCTTTTATTCACCACACAAAGTTCTCAGGCAATGAAATAATATAAAAGTTCTCTCCTTCATGATCTTGCCAAGTTTTGAGTACATTGGAGTAAATATATCAGGCGTGCTATCCAAATTCAGCATCTGTTCTTTGGTTAGGCAAAAAAACACCAACCACCCAAAACAAAACTCAAAACGGATTCAGAAGCCAATGCGAAACAGAGACAGGCTGTTCTATTTCAAACTTGCAAACAGCACTGCTGCATTCCTCTAAACCCATGCGGAAAGGGCTGCTAAAATTAGGGAACTGCAAGGCAAAGGTAATGTGCATTCTACAAAATAAAATGCTATCTGATTCTTATAGGCATTTGTTTATGTTAAACTTGGTATTATTAAAAGGCATAAATGTTAAGATATGCTGCTAAAAAAGCCATGGAAAAGGAAGAGGTCACATTATTTATCCTGGTATTGAGTGTCATTTGCCTACTGATTACAAAATTGCCAGATGCAGGCTCCACTGAGTTCCAGTTTGGATTTGAAACAGAAATTCAGTTTCTTTGTGCATGAAAGGAAGTTCATACACTTCGTAACTCACAATTATTATCCTCAGAGCACTGATTGAATTTTGGAAAATAAGTAGAACCATTAATTTATAAGACAAAATGAACTGACATCTGAAGCACAAGCTAGGAAAGCTCTGACAGACCTATGGCAGACAGACTGAAATTAGGTAGTTGAAGAAGTTTTCAAACCCAGCTGTCTAACTTACCTTGCAGTAGGAATAGGAGGTCTTTGCTTGTTAATCAGCCCCTGAAATACCTGTTTTCAGCCTAGTAAGGATCAAAGTAAGAATCTTCCTCTTTGCAGTGGGTTGACAGTTAATACATCCATTTCCTTCACAAAATCTCTTATCAAAGACAAATATTATACTGGTTATATTCAACTGAAAAGGAAGCTGGTGTCTCCAAATTTTTCTAGTCCCTTTCTCCCTGTAAGGTTTCTGATGGATTCTAAGGACTTTGACAAACTTACAACAACAGACTATAATTGTACAGCTGAAGGGATAACTACCAAATTGCCCATTGCATTCTTTTGATGGGTATTACAGCTCACAGGGCAAGGATGCCTCCACTGTGTATCAATCAGATCCCAGGCTACTGAATAAGCTCACAACAGTAAGGATTCTGGCCAGAGCAAAAGTACTAGGGAGTGCATTTAAAACTGACCTTGTCTAATGTTATTGATTAACTCTAGTATTTTCTTATTTTTGCTGCCCTAGTGTGCAGAAAATACAGAGACACTCACCAAATCAGGAAGGAGGGGAGAAAAGAGGAAAAAAAAGGTATAACATTCTATAAAGAAGCTTTAAAAATGGAATAACAGGTTACAAAGTCTGCAATGCCAAAATACCTATCTACTGAACACCAAACAGGTACAGACTAATACACCCAAATCCTTCTCCCAGTCACAGGATGACTGGGTGGTCAAGTGACACTGACTATGAAAAAGCTCTGAAAAAGGCCGTTGCTGAAAGTATCAAGCAAAATAGCCCAGTAGCTGAAAGATACGTGAATGCACCTTGAAATACCATTTTTAGAATATTAGTGCACATGCTCAAGCAAGGTTAACTCAAACTGGAACATAAGAAGTCGTGGCAATGAAATGCCATGTGTGGCCAGGACACCAAGCCTACTTGTTTTGCCTAAAAAAACCAAACAGCCCAAACCACTAAGAGATATTAGAAATCTCCTTAAAACTACTCTAAGGTAAACACCAGAGAGAGAAAGGAACCACTTAAACACTGTGTTAGCAAAAGAACAAATGAGAGTGAAACGGCAACAAATTCAGACTGAAAGCTAGAAGACTTAAAAGTAACGCTCTACTTCACCAGCAGTATTCCACTCTAGGCTCTTCTAGAGGTGCAGTGGCATTCCCAAAGCACTTTCCAGCACAAAAGGTCATCTGTGAAACCTACACTATTCAGATTCAGAGCTTGATCACTTTATGTGAAACATTATACGGCAAGAGTTTCTGCAACAGAGGTGAACAGGATTCAATAGTCCAGAAAATTCCTTCTAGCCCTATGTTCCTTCTTATGCTATAGATAAGCCACTTAACAGAATGGAAAGTATTTTTTGGAGGTAAACTACATACACACAAATAAAAGCCTACAAAACAAACAAAAAAACCCATATACAAGTAGTTTCTAAATAGACTAAATTCTGAATACAGAAATACTTTCAGAACAGATATTTTACAATAGAAAGGTTTACTCTGTAGTACTGACAAATCATTATTTACTGGATGGCAAATTTGGTTTTGTCCAAGAATTGCATAAATTTATTTTTTATATTATTCTCAGAGGCTGAGCCTACTTAGAAAAACATCAGTCAGAATAAACCACAAATAAACAGAAATTCATTGGTCTAGGCAAACATTTCAGTTTGTGCTCAAAATATGCTATTTCAGCCACTGTCCACTTACATTTTCTCATGTACTCACAACAAAAATTCTAAGCAGTATGGCCTCACATATTCTGCATGCAAAAATGTTTCTCCTTCAACAGACTAAAAGTACAAAAGCTGAAGGATGGATTTCCTGAAAAATAGGTCTTCACTGTCCTATCCTGCAGGCAAACAAAATGCTTTCATGGAAGAATGAATAGTGCTAGTTCTTACAAATCACACTATCTCCATTGTTGTGCCTCCAGCTGACTCAGCCTCCATTCACTCTTCATATACTCCCCCCGTGTTTCTGTGCTCCTGTCCTTCTCTGAGGTTCTACGATGTCCTCCCTGTCTTCACTCTTACCAACATTTTGCTTCCTAAGCATCCCAGAATGCAATAACCATTCTAGGTTTTCCTCTCCCCTTGCATCTCCAGATTTTCTAAGCTCCTTTCCAAACATGTCTGGCTATCTCACACCTTGACATATGGACTTCCCAGCTTTTTCAATTTCTAGACCTTCTGAGCATCTATCTATCCTTCTGCCAAATATTTCTTTGGCTTTTGATTGATTCTGCTCCCCTTTTAAGACACCAGTCTCTATTACTTTCATGTTAAAGGAGTATTTACCACAGCTGACAAGTAATACTGCAAGTACAGAAGAAGATTCTTCTGTTTGTATAAGTAATTTATGTGACATTATTTGTATGATGACAGTATATTGTAAATTACTTATGAAATCTTAAGCAACAGACTTGTTGTATATTATGCACTGATTTAAAACCTGAAAGAAGATGCAAGTTATTTTTAAAAATGTAGAGAAAAGATCCATTGAACAAGACAAGCTTAAAGAAAAAGTTAAGAATGCCATATTAAAACTAAAAAAAACCACGATGGCAACATATGTCCACAGCATCTTCCTGTGTGTTACTGAAACACTTTTCTCCTTTGCAGAATCCATCATTAGATGCAACTGTTTACATGTTATATGCCTTATGTACCATGCATACTTTTAAATTGTGAAAAAAGTTACAACTACAGACAACATCATAGTATACCTTGTCATCAGGCAGCACATGCCAGATAGATACAGTCTTCTCCTCGGCTTCACTGTTGATGGAGAGATATGAGGGCTGATAGATTTTTGTTGGTTCCAATATTAAAACCTTGTAGAAAAAAAAAATTTTTAAAGAGTTAGTACAAAACATGTAGAACTTTAAAAAGTATTAAAATCTGTTAAAACTATTTCTGTAGTCATACCATAGCAGGAAAAACAGGGGAAACATAATGAAAGGTAAAATTTGGGGTACTGGGCTAGTTTAGTAAGGCTGACAGTAACTTAGGTTTAAAAAAAAAAAAAGCCAATTTTAACTTAGTTTTTCTATAAGGTTATTACGTGTCAATTGGTAGCTCATATTAATTTTCCAAATTATTTCTCTGACAGCTATCACATTTTAAAATATTTCTGTCACAATTCATTCTCTTGCAATGCCATTCAATAACCTCCATCTCCCACATGGACAGGATTCATGGTATACCTTTATCATCTTTTGGTAGAAGCGCATTTGGGTGAATCAGAAAAACACATCAACCTAGAGCTAGCCTGAACTGCTTTTGATTTAGACCACCATGAAGTATAGCCACCAGATCAAATTATTTTCTCAAAAGCAACGAGCACCACTGCAAGAGGCTGACAGCTAAAGATTATAGACAATTTCCTGGAATAAGTGAAACAAAAACTAGAACCATCACGTAAAAGAGATGGCATGCAATGCAGCAAGATTTAGTCTAACATAACCACTTAGTAAATGAAGCCAGCCACTCTGCCACTTTAATTATGTTCCGCCAAAATTACTTCCAGATCTTTAAAGCTTCCAGCATGCTTTAAAGGAAAGTCAACAAAAATTTGGCTATTTGAAGAAGTGTGGTTTCTTATTAGAACTGTTTATTTATTTTAGATTTTCAGTGGTTAAAATCTGATGTCTAAAACACCAATTCTATATTGCCTGTGTTTAAGGTATTCTCATTCTTCAGAATGTAAAGTATTGGTATTAATTAAAGAAAAAGCTACTTTTCCACTGCAGCACACATAAGAAGATTTCTAGCCCTCAGTGTTTAGCTGAAAGACATTTATAAAGTAGGACTAAGTTAAAGATGGTTAACAAACTGATAACCTCCTTCCTTTCTTCTGCCCTTCCCTCTCCCATAAAAGCTCCAATCAAACATAATCTTCCAAATATCCAAGACACAGAATTTCTCACTTGAAAATTTTTGAAGTTCAAAGAATTGCTTTAGGAAATAATGCTTGACTAGGGCAACTTGGTCTACACCTATTTAAAAAAAACCAAACAAACAAACACCTAAGCAGAAAATCATTTAAAGAGCCATGGCTTAGAGTCACCTCCTACAGAGTCAATGAGCACACAGATACACTGGAAGAAATGCAAGGCCAAATTTTAAAAAGTATCTAGGCATTTAACTCTGTAAATGATGACCAGTGGGACTTCAAATGTGTTGCTTGGCATCTCCAGACACTTATAACTTCTAAAATCTGGTTTAAACCATTTCACAGATCAGGGTCTTTAGCCTATAGCAAGTTACCCACACGCTATGTCATTTCTTCCTCCAAAGGCCAAAAAGAGGATGATGACACCGATGCTACCAGATAAGAGAGTAACTGACAGCTAAGCTAGTACCGATGGATAGTGAATTCCTTAAGTTCAAGCTCTGAGAACAATTCACAATAAGGAAATCTGCAAAAAACTTTTTAGAATAAATTATTTATAAGAATCTGGGAGAAGGGAGGGAAAAGAAAGTTACTATGTTTCATTTTGTTGACTTGTTGAATGGTGTGATTTTCCTTCTGAATAGGCACAAATAGAATTTTTGTATTATGAGAGATCATGTACGTCTGTCCGCAACACCAGCATAGTTTCCTGTACAACACAAACTATATGGTCACTGGGTTTATCTTTTGGCTTATGCTATCACAATGTTCTGTTTTGGTTTGTCTCTTAATAAAAATCCAAACCATTTGACTTGGACAGTTTCATAAGTCAGAGCCTATATTAAATATCTAATCGCACCACTTCATCATCAAAAAAAAAATCTAAAAAGAATATGGCCTTGTCTTTTACAAAAACCAGAGGATTCAAAATATTTTTTGCTTCCCTGCAAAACTTTACATCCGATCTCCTCGGAGGAGAACCAGGCTCCCTAGAGAGTCTCATGTTGCTTTCACTTTACTGCCTCAAGCTGTTGCTGTTCAACACTAGAGTCTTCCTTATGGTTTATTATCTCATCTACACACGGAAGCCAAAAGAACTGTACAAAACAACCAGTATGCGCTTCAAGTATCTGGGAGACAATAGCAACTGCTATTTAAAACAAAAAGCTGTATTTGCTAATGGTTAGCTGAAAGGAATACCCAAGATATTATTTCCCATACACATATAGTTAATATGTACAGGGAACAACAATCTTTTTACAGTGTACTTTCAGAATGTTGTAGAACACCAGGGTATCTAATAAAAATTTTCAGCAAAATGTTTGTGTAAGAAATCAGAAAAGTGCATATATATGTATACTTATAGTGCAATGTTGTTGAAATACATTGTCTAGTAGCTGGAACAATAGACTTCTGACTGCTTGGGCTGATTTTTAACCTCTAAGAGCACAGGCTTAATTGGCAGTAGCATATGCAAAGCCTGCTGAGCTAGAAAGAGACTGAAATTAAATATCTTTTCTTCAAAACATAATATAGTTAATATAGTATCACCTGGAATGCACTGCAAAGGTTTGCTTTAGAAGTATACCCATTGGTAGCAAACACTAAATAGCAAAATTCTATCTTGACTTTTTTCCTCATTACTTTCATATGGAACACACTGTGCAATCCCATTGTAGCTACATGCAATCAATTAAAACCAATCTAATATGCAGGCCAAATACATTTCTTCTGGACAAGCAGTTTATTGTCTGGCAACCTAAAAACAAGCAGTGTTTTGTGTTCATTTCCTTCATGTCACAATTTATTAAAAAAACCCAAACTAACAATGAAACAACCACTTACTGGAAATCGAACTACAGACACATCTGTCTTGGTGGCTTCAACAAGGAAGTCCATCCAGAAGTCCACAAGTTCCTGTTTGGCCGTATGTTGTTCTGGAGTCAGTTTCTTAAAATGCTGATATATCAAAATAGTCTCTACAATAGACTTCAGGTACCTGCGATCATCCAAGCATACATAGATTATAAATTCAATACAGTTTGTAAATGATAATGTCTCTACCTTTAATCACAACTGAAACATTCACCACTGCAACACCAAGGCAGCCGGTAAGATTTTGGTTCCCTAGGATTGCTTTTAATAATAGCAATTCCCCATTTAGAACTGGAAATGTAGCTGCTACATTAGTAACCTGAAATACAAATGAGTTCTGGGACACTCCTTCCTGCATATATTCCTGATCCTGTCTGCTATCCTAAACCATGAAAGCTTCATGAAATATCTAAATCCTCTACCTATGGACCAAACTGAGCCCATGTCAAACTTGTTTCAGTAGTGACCAACCTCAAATAAAAACCCAGGTGACAAGTCCACTAGTTTAACTTTCTACACTGTTCTGTCTTCGTTATTGTATCTGCATTGTCAGTTAACACAGATTTCTAAAACACGACACTTCTGGAACTGACTATCCTATAAAGATGACAACAGCTATGCTAAGCAGCCTTTGGCATTGCTAGGGAAGGACAACAGCAGTGCTGAATGTCTCCCCTAAATGCAGCTCTCTCTGCTGTTCTACTTTCTGGGGCTGATTTATGGGGCTTCTCATAACATTGCTTTCTCTTGGCATTTTTGAAAAAAAGTTGTAAACATAATCTTATGCAATTTTTACGAATATTACAGCAATGAGATACACATGCTTAAAGAGGATTTACCACAGCTACACCTTATTGCAATTAGACTATTCATGGAAGCTTTGTTTCCAGGCTTATGATAAGAAGGTATAATGTAAAGTCAGAGATCCTTTTGGGAAAGTTCCATAGCTGTGCATTTTCCAGTCACCCTTCTTAGGCCATGGGGATGTCTGGCTTAAGGTACTGTATCTACTCCCCTTTGCACCAAGTGGGCTCTGCTGAACAGCCCGCAACAGACTGGGCAGGAATTGCTCACAGGAGAAATCCTTCCTGAAACACAAGTGAGTGTGCTGCATTCTCAGAGTTTAATTCACAGATTTAAACTCCAAAGGCAATGGTAACATAAAATCCTGACAACCAGGCATTCATAAACTCCGGAAAACTCTACCAGAAGGCTTCCAGAGAGTGCCATCCAGCTTCTCAGTAAAACATGCACATAATAAAAATGGAAAACCTTGCAGATAAATACACCGTAAACAGCATTTCTAAAATATTTGGTCAGAAAATCAGAGTTCTTAATTTTGACATAATTCCTATGTTATGTGAATACAGAAGTTTAGCATTTCCATATTTTAGCACACATACATACATTCCCCTCTGATCAGCTTTTGGAGACACTTTCTAGAACAAAAATACATAGGCTGTGATGTATGCACTCTTTCAAATGACAACTTTTTTTGGTCAGAAAAGAGTCTTGGTTCTCCCCAGCTAACAGGATCCCAGCCCTCGATGAACAGGTGACTGGTGCTTACTTGCTGCCTATATCCAAAGCAGAACAGGTGCCGGGAGCCTGCTGCCAGAGCAGACATCTCTGGGCCTTTGCAAAACAGATGTTGAATCTACAGGGTTGTCTTTAATGCTAGATTTACAACATTTCTGTTCATTGGAATTTAATCTGCATTCTTCTCAATCATAATGAGATGCAACTTGCACTGTACAGCTCATTCATGTTCAAGTTCCTAAACCAGCTGGTATAACCAATAACCACCACAGTATTCCAAGGTATATCCATGCCTATATAGCCAAGCTGTCTGCACTTCCAAAACCTTTCAGGCAGTTATGATTAAACCCACATGTTACTACCACTTCTCTTCAGCAATGTAACCACTGAAGCATGGTGCCTACAAGCAACTCCACCTTTCCCCTTTTGCCCTCAGAAGAGCCTCGAGCCAATGGTGAATCTGTCCTTCTCAGACATCAAATTAAAGACCCATATCAAATCTGTTCCTGAATAAGGGCAAAAGGGGAAGAGTCTCCCTTGTCTGGGTAAAAGTGCAGTGAAACAATACACAGACAGCAAAATCTGTTAAAAGAAAAAAACCAAAACACACCCCAAACCAATCTCCCATCAGATAAATACGATGCCAAATGTGAAAGCTGAAGGACTCCAATGTTTCAATACATATCAATGTACATGATCTTGTTTATCACCTTACCATGCTGGTGCCTTTAGCTTAAACAGCTTTTCTGAAGCCTGGATCACTCTTATATGGTCATTAGCCAACATACTGGCCCCCAAGAAAGATCCTACTTCCCAATAGCTCTGCAGTTTCTCCAAGCTCCCCTTTTTACCAAGCAGGCTGCTGATCTTTACTCCTGTAGTAAAAAGAATAATAGGTCACAGGAATTATTAATACAGTTTTAAAATATCAATTTCCCTGATTTGAAATCTATTAATTGCTTAAATTACCATAACCTCTCCATTTCAATGAAGTAAGATGGAAATCATACTTACCAGTTTGTGTTATATGCCTTCCAAACTCCCTAAGCGATAGTGGATTATTTTTTTTTCTCCCCTCCCCCTCTTCCTAAAGGCTTCTCAAGAAAGGAACTTTAAGACATCGCTGTCAGGACAAGGCCACAGTCAGATTACCTATGTTATTGCATGGACCTCATCTACAAAGGTAAATTGGGGCCTTAGGCTACACAACATAGCTGTAAAAACTTAACAGATGCTGAATAAGGCACCTATTATGTTTTTTTCTGCTTTGTTTTTTTGACTTACAAGTCCCAAGCCCCAAACTTACCTTTATAGACAAGGTCCCATGCAGAAGGAACAGATGATCCACTGGGCTTCTTCCAGCAGTGATGTTCTTTTAATTGCCGCAAATCCTACCCCAATGAAAGACATCTATTAATATTCATAAGTCCCTCAGCAACTCAAGGCTATGGAGAGCCCCAGGTTTTATTTTGACTTGCTAAGTTTTCTGAGAACTGCAAGTTTCCCTGTGGCCTTCAGGATGATTTTTAGTTCATATTAGCTGCTACATACTTGTAGCTAGCATGAGATACACTATCCCATCCCCCGCAAATAAAACAATTTGCAGCTTACAAGACAAGCCTCTTTACCACCATAGTCTTTTATTCACTTTTCCCACACTACTCCGCTATGACAGTTTCCCTCCCACATCACATTCCGTTGTCCTTGATATTAAGGCTGAGTATTCACAAGAAATTTCAATGCAATTGTTGACCTTTTTTTTCCCTTAACCTTCCTTCAGTAGCAAGCAGACTAAACTTTGTGCTGGAAGCAGCAATAAATCTTATCAAGATGGATAGACACTACATTAGCTACATTTCAGTCTACAAAATTCATCTTGTTTCCTCACATTGTTCACATTTTTATGTTATCAACATCAGACAATAAATGTTTTTAAAATGTAAAATTGTATCCAAGAGGTCTATAGCCTATTTCACATCTATATTTCACACTTTGTACTCTCTTGCTAACAAGAAATAGTCATGCTTGAGTAACATACAGAACAAAATAATACTTAAATCATACAAAAACATTATTTGTTTGCTTCTTGGGAAAGAAGTTTGTTTAGTTATTCCTGAAGGAAAAAAATGCAATAGATTTTACAAAATATCTCAGATGCGAGACATGATGCAATGTACATCACCGCCATCAACTCCACAACATACAGAGGTGACCATCCCTATGTCTATCAGCTTTGCAAGGCTTTAAGCCAGGGTGCTGTATGCATGCACACTGTCAAGAGACCGCTTGAGGATGTACACCTTGGGTGTACATTGTCAGTGTAGGATAGGAAGGGGGAATTTGTGATAAATGTGTTCAACTTCAGTTGGGTTCTAGAAAGCAAAACCTACACACTATGCACACAACACAGTAAATGGAAAAAACTAATCTCCTCCAGGACCCTAGAGTAACACTACTCAGCAATATCCTCAAAGGCTGAAGGGCTCTGCTAGAACATCTAAAACATTTGCATGCACATGACAGCAACATACAAGAGCTGATAGACACCTACTAACTTCCACAGGCTTTGAATGTGATCTCATCACAAGGGAAGTAAGGAATTGGTATCACAGGGATACATGAATCATTTCAGGTGGGTATACCTTTGCTGGTAGGAAGGGGAAAGGGAGCAATTTAGCTGTGCGGAGGGCCTTCGCTGAGTACTGGGCGATGGCACTCACAGTTGCAGTGACCGCTGACAAGCTATCACAAACTATTTGTCACAGCGAGCAACAGCACTGGTCGCTGGTTCACAGGCTTGCATACTCCGCTATGCTTCATTGCGTCTGCAGGAACTCACCCATCACAACCCTTCAGTGCTCCAGACGTGGTTAATGGAGCCAAAGCAAGGTACAAACTGAGTGTGTTGTTTTGATGAAAGGTACAACTCACATGGGAAGGGAGTGGGATTACTGGTGTGGCAGGGAGAAGTGTTTGTTAGGAGGGTAAGACTGGTGATAGCAAGGATTTTGAGTCCCAGCTCATGGAGTAAGGGAGAGCTATAGGAAGATGGTGGGAAAAAGGATGGATGTGTAGCAGCAATGATATCTGAGGACACCAAGTTTGGGAATCGTTACTGTTACGTAGTCTGAATGAACTGGAAGTTTTAGCCAAGTATTTTGTGAAGTGGATCCTATTACCATAGAGAAGACAACCTCAACCTTTCATCAAATTCTTCCAAGAAAGATGAGGTACTCGGTGCTGAAACTCACTCTAGTTTGCTGACCTTCCTCTACAAAGCTCATCTATAAACTTACTTACCCCTGAAAGGCAAGTTGGAAAAATGCAGTTGCAGCATGGAGACATTAGCAATAGGTTCAAAGGACTATAACTAATTTATAAAGGTGGGTGGGGCTTTTTTGTTTTGTTTTCCAGTGGGGTTGGTCTTTTCTGGGGGATGGGGGAACAAAAAAACCTTTCTGTGCAAACATGCAAAGTGAACACCTGCATGAATTTCACTCTGAGCTTGTGGTCTCCTTGTATAATTTCTCTTCTTTAGTTTATTTTGATTTCACCATCTTGAAAAGTTTTTTGAGTATATAAGAAAATCGAGGCAAAGTCAAGACATTCTCTCCTTCCATGATAAACTTGGCGTTCACGGGGGAGAAAAAAAACAGCAGCTGAATTCCAGTATATTTTATCAAAAATATTTTGCCTTAAAAATAAATGAGCCAAAATAGAGAAACCATTAATGCCAGAAAAGCCACTGTTTTTATAATGCCAAGAATATACCCACAGCTTGAAGAAAATAAGATACAGAAGTAGATATTACCAGTTAAATATTACTATGAAGGCTTTATAAATAAACTGCTTTCCTTGCTCAAATATTGACAGAGCAATTCATATTACAGGATCCTTTGTGTGTCAAAGCTGCACAGCCTGCAGAGATCATTACTGTCAATGCACTTACTGAGCACTGCATTTCTGTTTCAAAGTTCTGCAATTTTGTACAGTTAAGAAAGCAGTACTGTTCAGAAAATAGAAGGAGGATTTTCATTAATGCTTCACATGATTATTTAGTTGTGGACTATTATCTGACAAGTAGAGGTAGGAACTTTTAGAAGGCAAATTTTCTGATATGATGCAGATTGGTAGAAATTCTCTTGGATACTGGACTTAGTTTTACTGGAGTTATTACATCACTGCCAATGTAATCAGCTATGCATCTTCTAATTACAGCCCTCTGAAGTGCTGTTAGGGACCATATCCTTCCTTAGCCTTTCCCAACCTACCAATATAATTTCCATATAACCTGGCCTGAACTTTAACCAGCTTGCTCTCACCTCTCTCCCCATCTCCCACCAGAAGACAGACTTCCTTTAATTTCTGTGTGCTACAGATAATGCGGCAGGTGGACACCAAACTGAAAGCACTGCCAGGCAAATCTAACTACTGCTAACGAATGGTCTTGTATACACAGATCTAAACAAGAAGTGACATCAAAAGAATGACACATATTTAAGAGATTCTTGGGACAGGAAAAAAAGAAAAAATCAAAATGTTTTCCCACACAGCCTCTGTGGTTTTGTTTAAAACATTAACGTTAGCCCAAGACCAATAAAATAATACATTACCCTCAGAATCTAGCACAACTCAAGCCAGCTGACAAACGTCACTGTACAAAGACAAATGTACGGTCTTGCACCTGGAAAAACATGATCCAGGAGTGCAGCACAGGCTGGGATCTACCCTGCTGGGGAGCAGCTTTGTGGAAAGGGACCTGGGGGTCCTGGTGGACAACAAGCTCAATATGAGTGAACAGTGTGCTGCTGCAGCAGAGCAAGCCAACAGGATGCTGAGCTGGATCAACAAGGGCATCACCAGCAGAGATAAAGAAGTCGTTATCCCACTCTACTCAGCACTTGTCAGGCCATACCTGGAATACTGCGTTCAGCTTTAGTCCCCACTATACAAAAGAAGATATGGACAGACTGGAGAGGGTCCAGAGAAGGGCCACAAAGGTGAGCAAAGGACTGGCAAGCCTGCTGTATGAGGAAAGGCTGAGTGAACTGAGTTTGTTCAGCCTGGAGAAAAGAATTTAAGGGAGACCTTATCACTACGTTCCAGTATTTAAAGGGTGGCTACAAAGAAGATGGAGACTCTCTTTTTACAAGGAGTCATGTGAAAAAGACTAGGGGTAATGGGTACAAGTGACTCGTAGGGAGATTCCGATTGGACACAAGAGGAAAATTTTTCACAGTGGGAACAATCAGTCATTGGAATAATCTCCCCAGAGAAGTGGTGGATTCCCCAACATCAGACACTTTTAAGATTTGGCTGGACAGGGTGCTAGGCCACCTTGTCTAGACCGTGCTTTTGCCAACAAAGGTTGGACCATGTGATCCTTGAGGTCCCTTCCAACCTGGCGTTCTATGATTCTATGAACAGTGACCACAGCCTTATCAACAAGAAATCAATGACCAGTGACACACATAGGGTCTATATTATATATGTATTTGAAAACTTGTTTCAAAATAGCTAAGTCTGAGGCTTAAAGTATCTTGAAAATACTTCCCATAACAAAATAAGAAAGATAGACACTAGTAGATAACAGCAGGGGTTGCTATATCAAGGGTTTTCAGCAGACGCCAAGTAAATGTTTACGTAAGAGAGGGGCACAGCAACAGCTCAAAAAAAAAAAAAAATTTTCCACCAAATAGCCACCAGATATTTCTCCACTAAATCATTCATCAGCCATATATGAAACCTTAAGTAATAAGGAACCTTAATTTCTGTAATGTTCTCCGTACAACCGACAGGGAAAACAGCACTGGACAAACTCACAACAAGATGATACCAAACATCTGATCCCTACAAATAACAGCCAGATTTCATCAGTACAATTAATTTGTCCAAATCTAGTTGGCTGTAGCCTGCGTGCAATTGAGAAGTTTCTTTAAAATGGAGGGATTCAAATTAAACTACACAATAAATACAGCCCAGCTTTGCTAAACTATCTAATTTAAAATTAGGCCAGCTGAGTGAATATTTGCAAATGCTATGTAGGAAGAAAAACATGTATTTTTACCTCCTACACTGGCACAAGAATTCAAATTTCAGTGCAGGACATGAAAGTATTCTATCTGACCCAAAAAGCAAAATCTCACCCACTCACAGAAGGGCAAATACAGTAGCTGAGGCAACTCTATGCAGCCTATCACATCCAAGTGAATACCTTCATTCATACCAGAGAACTTTAATTTCACTTCCATTATCTATGTGAAAGTAACCATCTTACTCTGACCTTCACACTCAAAAAGACCTTCTCTATGTAGAAAATTACTTGCAGACATACAGTACACACCTAACTTCTAAACTAGAGCAGTGGCTGATTACAGATATATTCTGTGGAGCAAAGAACGTTGTTCCTTTCTCACTTGGCTACCTCTTCAGGAGACAGAAGGATAAAAAAGACTTTACAATAATTCAAGAATTATGGAAATTCATGGAGAAGAATGCCAGTTGAAAAGGATATGTTACTACACATTACAACTTTCAGTGCTTTCTCCCATACCTTCCCTGAAAGTATTACTGACTAATCTTGACTTTGCACTCTCCTCAAATCCAGCAAAATCACAAACAAAATGGACACTTTAATTCTTCCTTCTTAAGAAAGAAATTTTTTACGATGAGGGTGGTGAGATGTTGGACGAGGTTGCCCAGGGAATTTATGAATGCCCCGTCATTGGAAGTGTTCAAAGTCAGGCTGAGCAACCTGGTCTAGTGAAAGATGTCCCTGCCCATGGCAAGGGGGTTGGACTAGATGGTCTTTAAAAGATCCCTTCCAACCCAAACCAGTCTGTGATTCTATGAATACAGACATTCAGGAAACCTCAAAAAAAGTATTGGAAGAGAAACATTCTTCTCTCAGCCCATCCCAAGCTCAAGTGCATTTTCCCCACTCTTTGGATGGACTTTTTGTCCATATTCCCTACAGTTCTACAGGGGGTTTTGTTTGTTTATTTTTAAGAATGCTAGCTGGAACTGGATTGTCCCTTCAGGTGTTCCTGTTTCATGCAAATGATGCCATTGCAAAGAAGGGCTGTCATTTTTCACTAAGTTCGGGTAACCAGTTAAGACCTTGAAACTGGAACCAGGTCTTCATGACAGCGCTCACCCATGGTCAGGTGGGATCAGTGGTGGTGGGGCAGACCAGCTTAAATATTCACATGCTCACTATCAAAGCATTCATATGCAACCATCAGATTTTTCCCCTACAACAGTGGGTGGTGTCATACTTTCACTAGAATGCGATTTCACTGTGAATTTGCAAGCTATAATTACCAACTTTCCGCAGCTCAAAAGAGGTATCAAAGCAATGTCCAGCTGCCAGGAGGAGTACTGCATAATTAATTCCTGACTGTAATGTTGGCTCTGACTCAAACGCCTTTTTGAACCTAGAAAAAAACAAACATACAAGTTTACTTTCTAAATAATGCGATCTAATAGGGACATAATTATACTTTTAGGTACTTTAAGTGCTTATCTTCTGTTTACACAGCAAGAATCCATGGAAGCAAAAATATTTCTGTTTTCCACACATGCTTTGTGGTTATTTTGGGGAGTCCGTTATTTATACATCCTCCTCCCATTTCCTTTCCCCATACACAACAAGCACAGACCCTACTCATCCATCCCAGTAAAGTTATAGTATCTTACTAGATTTCCAATTTTATTTGAGATTAAAGAAAAAAATACTATGAGCTTCTAAGAGACCTGTTTCACAGTTATATTAATAAGCTCATAAATTTACTCTTAAGTATACAAATTTTCACTGACTTGAAACCTTAGATTCTATTGTGGATCTGCTACAGTGACATACAAGCATATCAAAATGTATAAGCACAAAAGCAAGTGATACATGAACATACTTCGCATTTAGCTATGATTTCAGCTACTCCAAATTTTATTCTTTACTGAGTGTCTCATTGACATCATCCTTATGAGTCTATTCACATAAAAAAGGACTGTATCAGATTTCATTCTCCTCAAGAGGAAGTGAGCGAGCCAGAGGAACGGCAGTGGTATTCACCTAGCCTAAATCTTGTCTTAAAAGAAGTTGAGGGTCTTCACACAAACACTGTCCTCATGCTAGCAAAGCACGTTGTGGTGACAACAGCAGACCTACAGTGCTTTAAACTTGTTCTACAGAGTGAGAACGTGTTTGGTTGCATATACATACACCCCCCCCCCCCCGCCCTGTAAGGAGGAGGCAAACAAGACTATCATATGTGAGTTAAGGAGCACAAGAGATTCAGTTAACACAACTCTGCTACAGTAAAAAGCAATGGAGTTTAAAATTACTTTCAAAAGAATGGGAAAAATCCAGACAAACAGATGGATTATATAAAAAAAATTAAGCAGGTTGTGAGATTAACAGAGAAGTAAGGAAAGAAAAATAATCTATGCAAAAACTAAGAATTTGGCTTCCAGACCACACTTTGACATGTAAGCAAATCTAAGGCATTTTGATCCTAGCAGGCCAAAAATATGGCTGGTTTGTAATTTTTTAATTTTATTTTGTTTGTTGTTTTTCCTGCTCTAATGATTCAGGACTTTGCATCCTCTAGCATAAGCTCTGCTTTCCAAAACTGCAAGACAGGCTTCTCTTCAATCTGTTACAGATACACTCTTTCTATACTCCAGCTGCCCACCTCCAAAGAACTTAATCATTAGACAAGAGTCTAGTCCTCTAAAAAAAAAAAAGCATGATGAGCAGAGTAGACTCAATTAATGCTTTTCCTTCATCATCTGCCCTTCCTTTTGTACTGTGAGTTACAACAAAACAATGAAGAAAGTACATACAAAATATTTTCGCTCACTTAAAAAAAATAAACCACAACCCACAACAAAACCCAAACCCCATAAAAACCCACCAAACAGGATGACACTTTCATTGATTTTAAGCATATATAGCTAGAAGAGACCCGTTGGCTGGCATAATCTGTTTGGAGAGACAGTGATGTTAGGAACTGGACTCCCTTTATTGCCCCAGAGATCTTTCATCCTGTACTCCTCATGCAGTATCAGGAAAAGGAAAGATTGACAGAAGAAGAAAAAACCTTGCAAGTATTTTTGTTCCAATACAGGAGACTGTACTTTCACTTTTTTTGTTTTGCCCCCAAATACCTAATTCCTGGCATGACAATCAAAATTTCTCTAGTTCTGGGACAGATACAGACAAAACTTCAAAATTTAAAGATAAAATAAGCATCTCTCATGCATTTCAACAGGTGGGCACATTTGTGCTGTAAACAATGTTAGTCATACAGGCAAAGGAGGTGGAGGTGAGCTTAAGTTTGCAATATAGTTACTGCTTGCAGAAGCACTGGTGAAACAGCCCCCCAAAAAACCTTTTCCCCTTTTCTTAAATATGTTACCACAGAGGTGCCACCAGAGTTACTGATGCGCTCAGTTTTGGCCAGTGATGAGTCCGTTGGAGCTGGCTGGAACTGGCTGTGTCTGACATACGGCAGCTCCTCATCTCTTGTCAGAGGCCACCCCTTCAGTCCCCTGCTGCCAGGAGCTTGCCACCTACCCCCAGCAGACCAGAAAGGACATCCTGGGAATTTTTGTACCGGGGTTCTGCCTTTTCTTTCCAAATTGCTTCCACATCTCCCTTCCCCACAGCAGAAATTAATTTTTCTAGCCATCTTTACATGCTACTCACACCAAGAAATACTGGTATCTTGGACCTCTGTAGTCCTATTTACCTCTCCTAAATTCTTATAACCAAAAGTGTAGTTTTGTATTTGGTGCGATCCTGTGCTGACATTCTTAAACCTGCCTTATATCCACATAGCCTGCACAGCAAAAATTTACAGACAAAAAATAAAACATAACCTGTAATAATTAATTTTGAACAGATAAAAATATTCACAGTGTCCCAAACAACTCACAAGCCACATCTGTTGACTGAACTGATTTAAATTCAACTGGTACAATTGCTGTACCTTGTCACGCCCCAAATATCACTGGAGGAGCCCGCGCAGTATCGTAGAAAGGCGGTAAGTTTTAAAAGTCTGCCTATAAAGTAGAGGCTGGCTTAGCTGATGCGATTATAAATGCCATCAAGAAATTGAAAGCTGACATTTGGGAAAATGTTGCAGTACAAATGCTGAATTAAGGAGATAGCAGTAAAGACATTTGAATAAAGACTTGATAGCTTTGGTAAGTCTGATTTACACTGTCAGTATGCAACAAGAAAGTGACAGTTAATAATTAATCTTTCATCTCTTGTCTCATATTTATATGAAAGATGTCTTTTATTCTGCTTTTTAATTATCAGGAAAGCACACTGCCTGCCTTTTTTTTTTTTTTTTTTTTTTTTGGAATAAAGTACCTTGACATCACCGGTTGTTGCAAAACCAGTGCTTTGGTTCTGCTACCAAATTCTCATTATCTTATGCAATTCACCATACTTCTGCATCCTCATTTCTCTAAGACTGAGATAATAACCCTTACCTCAAAATAAAGTTACACTACCATGGAGGTATTGTTCCTGCACACATCTTCCCTTGTTGTGGCCCGGTGTAGCACTGGAGTAGGTCTGCTCCTTCCCAGGAGCCTTCCACTGAGTTATGAGTCAACCCTTCAGCCATGTCAAGCCTCCTATATGACTAACACTAGAATTCAAATCAATGCCCAGCATAAAGTACAAACCAAAAGCAGCTGGCCCATCCGGTACATCTTCCAGCCAAACTCGAGCTTGACTCAATAGAGATCACCTTGTTCTATGGCAGCGGGCACAGGGAGCAGTCTGTACGGGGTCTGACTTGCCAGAGACTTCAGGGATTATTCATGGGCTGGCTGGTCAGCATCCTACCCTGCTGCAGGAGCTGCCAGCCTGCTGTCCTTTCCCAAACTAGTATGCCTGACTGCAATCACTTCCCCTCATCAAATGTCTGAATATCGTGACTGCTAAGATGCACCAACTAAAAGTGCATTCTACATGAAATATCCTAGAAGTAATTACCACTATTATACATATAATCGTTCTTAGTTCAATTGTGTTTGAAAATGTCAAAGTTTTATCTATTCATAAGGCGCTACTAATGAGGAAAAAGCAAGATGTACAATACCAAAAGTAATTTCTATTTATTCTATTTAGCTTGTGATAATGCGTAGCATTTGCATACAGGACTACAGTTTTCTTTTTACATTAGTTCATGACATGAGCAAAATATTTTTTTTTTTTTAAAGAGAATCTTGAAAGTTTGTTATGGGCTTTGCCTTAGAGGAAATAAAATTTTTCTTTAATTCAAAATTATGAAGAGGGGGACGACAACAATATGCTGCATTCCTGTTATTGCAACATCTTTAAAAAAAGTCCAATAAGCATTGCAAAACTGTGAAACATGACCAGCAATTCTAAACTGTACTCATATTCTGAGACCACAAATGGTAAACAATTATATCTTATCTTTTACCAAAGACAGTTCTAATCTGAAGTTTACTGAAAACAAGTGATAAATGACGAAGGGAGAAGAAAACTTTCCATTCTAAGCATTTACTTCAACAGGCAGCTGATGAGCACAAGACCAGAACTAGAATCTGATGTGCACGATACATAAACACAGATTGTCTGTTCCCTCATCTGAATCATAATGGAGAAAAGGAGCGCATCCTCACAGAAGTCTAGGATGGCATCCAGTGCCTCCATTTGTTAACTTATTCCACATAACAGCGTTTTAGTGCATTTCAAAAGCAATAAAAAACATGATACTTGCCTCTAAAATTAAGATAAGAATTTGTCTAGCCTATTGTGTGCTACTTTGACTATTGATGGGACTGTAGTCCACTGTAATATGCATATACTATATGGTGATGATGAGGTGATAAAACTTTTGCCAGCATGAGCTTGTAAGAGTCATATTACTTGTGAGCATGGAAGCAGAAAAAAAAAAAAAAGACGACAGAATGGTACATCCTAAGCATCAGTGCAGAGTTAAACCTCAGCACTTTTAAGCCTAGCTAGCTAGTATCTATCAGATTGCAGATATGCCAATTGATTCACAGCTGATTATTGTCTGGCTCAGATTCCTAAGAATAATATAGTAAACAGGAGACTTCATATTTGGGAAAAAGGAGGAAAATATACTCCGATGAGAGCTACCTAAACTTCCAAGTCTCTGAGGCACCTCAAGAACTTTGTGGAACCAGATCTGTGAACAACATAAATCTCTCATTCTTAACAAATAAGCAAAGAAGATTAGAAGATTCAGTGTATCCCTTAAGGATGCCAAATTTTTGGAATGAAAAACAGTTGAAATATATTCTTGTTTAAGGAATATTTTTCCAAAGCTAACAAAAGGACATAGACCAGGAAAACAGTACTCACCAGAACGTCCCTTTGTCCCTGCTTTCTGTATCTGTGAACCCAGATTCCAAAAACATGTCCTTGTAAATTCGACCAACCAGGCAGTACATATCTGAAGCTACTTGGTCTTCCTGTTCTACCAGGGGAATCATAATTTCTAGAGCTTTCTGTCTGTCTCCAGGCAGATTTCGCCTATTAAACAATAAAAATTTTGATTAAAAAACCCAATGAAGTTAACAAGAAAGTTTTTCATGACCATGTTTGAATATATATGTATGATTTTATCCATGTAAAATGTGTCTCTAGACACAATGGATTATATTATATATCCACACTTTTTTCTCCCTCTTTCTTTCTCTTTTTTTTCCCTTTTCTTAATATCACGGGACACGTTTATAAAAGCCCTGAAACATGTTTCCTCTCTCTCATGAAGCATCAGCTAGAGCAAAGCACTAACAGCAGCAACAAGAGCCTCAAAAGAAATTCTTAGAAAGATGACTTGTTACTTTCTTACAAAATAGAAAGATACGAACCTCAGGTTTCGTATCTAATATTTCTTTCATAGTAATTCATGCTTTAAAGGAAAGAAAGATTCCATCTTGTGTTTGTGGGGTTTTATATATCTATATATATATGTATGTATGTATGTATATACACACACATTTTGATCGTGAATGTGAAGCAAAAAACCCAAAATGTACAAACCAGACTGAATTCCCATAATAGGGAAGGTTAGGAAGTGAAGCTGATAATATTAACAGGAGTACTTAAGACAAATAAACCACATAATTGCAAGCATTAGACACTTCCTGGTGACTCACAGTTTAGATACATATATCGTTCAGTATCAAGAGTTTAGAATTTTTTACATATTTGTGTACTGAACAAGCAAATGACTCCTTTCTCAGCAAAAACTATTCTTCGGTGGTTTGGAAAGAGTATTATATTCTTTTGGAGAAATTGCTTGTAATATTTCAGTGGCTACAATTTGAATTGAGGAGAATATATAAAAGTGGTTTTGTATCTGTCTTGCAAGCTTTGCACTGAAGAAGTTTGCAAGAGAAAGCTACCTCAGAAAGAAAAAAAAACCAACACATCAAAAGCCACAGCCATCCTAAAGCAGATACTATTTGATCAGAAGTTCAGTAGTGGATTTTTTCTTCCCCCTCTACAAGAACATATCAAAGTTTTGATGCATCTGCACAGGTAGTGTCAATGTCAAACCTGAGAGATCAGAGCATGTGTACTCTACGTGATACCTGAACTTGCGAGCTCTGAGCTCATGTATGCAGCTCCAGAAGGGAGTGATGTGGAAGAAAAGGTTTAAATCAAGCAGAATAGGTAACAAAGGATGAATGAGTACTTACATCATAACAAAAATAATTAAGAAAACAGAGCAAAAGCACTTGCTTGAGCAGATAGTATAAAACGCTTTCCTGAGCAAAAAAACCCCAGAGTGTGCAAGTCTACGTGCTGGGCCAACCTCTATTGTTGTCTCAGCCTGATGAGAAAGACAAATGAAACCCAGTGCTGTCTCCACCCAACCTTCAGACCAGTCAGATTCTACCAAATTAGGAAAAGTCCCCTCAGACTACAGAGCTGCATTAGGCTCCCCAAGTACTTCTAGAGTGGCACAGCAAGGCTGGTGTACTCATTTGAGATGGACAATCCCAGGCCCCAGGGAGAGAAATCAAGTGCTCCTGGCTGAGCAAGTAACAGTCTCCTTCAGGTCTGTGTTACTTAGTTCCCCTGCCAACTGATCACTTGCCGGTTGTTGAAGGTTTGCTTCCTTTTGTTTTCTCTTCTCATATTGACCACTTCAGCAAAGGAACAAGGGTAAGTCTGCAGCTTCGTTTTTCGGCTGACACTCATTACAGAAGGGCAATTTTCAGAATGCAGTTTCAGGTGGATAACTCTTCCACATCTTGTATCAACTATCACTAATCCAGATCAAACCAATAGCTACCTGAACTTAATGAGAACAAAACCAGTAAGACACAACAGTGTTTTATAATATGAGCCATTTACACTTTGCTGGTCTCCAGAGACAGAGGTCCCCACTTTTCTTTCTGCTTACTCTTCCACCATCAGTGCCCTCACACACTTTCTTGATTTAGTTCAGACTAATCCTGACTAATTGAGCCGCTCCATCCTTCCGTACTCGTGACCTGGATTAGAAGCAAGAGGGACAGCTTCTTCCACAACAAACGTTCAGATGTGCAGAGTATTCCAGACCTGCCTTAGCTCAGGAAACATCCTCTATATTCCCAATAAGGAGAAAGCTACAATTAACCCAAATAATTCCTTCCTAGCATACAGCAAAGCATAAACATTTTCATGGCTGTCATGGATTCCAGTGGAATGTACAATCTGGAGAAGGGAGGGAGAGGAAAATCTGAACTCCTTTGGAGGTACTGTGTAGACCTTTTGTATGAAGATACCCTCAAAGGCTACATCTTAATAGTCACATCTATAAAAACAGACCTTTCAGTCTGCAAGAAGTCTCAACAGAACCAATGAAGTGTAAGAATCTGCTTGAAAAGATTGTATTGCAATTCTGCAGGTTTTTTAGTGCCCCAGTGAACTAGTCAAGTCCTGTTTTCAAAGGTGACTTTGTTTTAGAAAATGGTGGCCCTGAGGTCTAAATACCTTCTTAAAACTCCAAGGTACACCTAGTGACCTTTGTGAAGGCTACGTAGAAGTGGCAGACACATGCTGGACTATTTAATCTGCAAAGCTCCACATATTTATGGCAAAGCAGGAACAAAAAGGGCACAATATTTATACCTTCATATACTTGGTACAAAGGAACAAGAAAGGATCTGGACGTTTTATTCAGACAAAACAATGCCAGATAGCTGTTTTTTATTTTTGTTTTGTTTCAAAAACAGGTTTAGTTTTTCAGCTAATTACTTGTGACATATTTTGACATCACTTTGACATGACATGCAGTTTTGAGGCTCTTCAGCAAACCTGAATTACAATATTCAAATCTGCGAGAAGCAGAAAGATCTGTAGACATTTTCCATATTTGAGAATTTCAATGCTGACACCTGGTCTACTCCTCTAAATGTCAATAGCAAAATGTTTATTGTGATAACAGCAAGGAAGCAGAAAACCTCTGTAGTTTCCTCTAAAAAACTCCCCCTTTAGTGCCTTGCCCAATTGCCAGTATCCTAGAAAAAGAAAAATCTAGGCTTGGCTCTCATTTAACCCAAGAAAGTAGTGCATGCTGCTCCATGTGGCACATTTTGTGCATGTTATCAGAGAACATGAAAATTAGGGTATTATTATTATTATTATTATTATTATAAAATCTTCTGATGGCCACTTGATGAAAGTTCTCCTCCTGTCTCCTGACACTACCAGAACTCAGACTTGAATAAGATGATGTCTAAGTTAGCACAAATGCTGCAGCACTGCCACTCATACAGCAATGTTAGAAGTGTATTTTATAGAGGTAAAATACTGCTAGGTATTTATTTGCTCTGATTTAGGTACTGAAATGAGAAAATGATGCAAACCTATGGAAAGACAAATCAAACACATTTAAGGAAAAGGAATGGATTTTGACAGTACAAGAGAAAGAAAGCTTAGATTGATCACTAAGCTCAGAGTCCCCAGAGTTGCTTCACTGAAAAACCCTAGACGTGCGTATGAAGATTCCAGTAGGAAACTTCACCCGGGACTACCAAGCCTGTGAGAAGTCTGCAGTTCTGATTTACTGTTCAACAGCAGAAGAAAGGGAGGATTCTTACCTGTTCAGCGCAAACGCATAATGAAACCTCACATGGTGGTGGGAAGCCAAGTCAAAAGTAGGCAGTTTTTCTAAGGTTTTCACCAGTTTCACAATGGAATCATAATCCTTTCAAAAGAAGGGAATAATGAAGTTTTATGTAGCTCTACTGAGGTATGCCTATATAAACTCCTCTTTGAACTAAGCACCTCTTATTTCATACTAAGAAGTATTTTCAGTTCATTTTAAGTTTTATAGATTTTAGTTTCTTCAGTCTCAAACTGTAAACAGCCTGGCACTCATCAGAAATGTGAATATGCACAGTATTTAGCAGGGACACACAATTTGGTCTCCTGTACTGCTTCAACATGGACCTGTGGAAATTTTAGTACATCTATGTCATGATTAAAGTTAGCTTCAGGGGCTGAATGCATATCAGAGTTCATATTGTACAGACATTACAATGCTAACTGCTTCTGAATTAAGGCATCCCAAAACTCTGAAGTAGGCATGAGCCACAAAAACACAATAAAATAATCTTTCAATACCACAGTTTTTAAAGTAGCTTACTCTCTGACATATTTAAAAAACAAACAAACAAAACCAAAATTGAAACCAAACCACTTCAAAATGTTTAAGGAACAACAGTTGAAATTATGTCTAACAAAGTAAGCAATTACTTGCACCGTTCCAGAAGCCAAAATGCACATGAACATTTTATGTTTCCATGAGAAATGTCACAAGCATGGTGACAAAGAATACGTACACGTATCAATAGCAGAATGCTACCATAGCCTTTAAGTAGGACACGCTACAGGCTGTTTGTCACATAGTAATGCTGAGATGGAGAAGGGTTATTCTATGTTGTGTACTTTTTAGATGCTGTTATAAAATAACAGCACTTATCTGCTATGAACAGTCTAACTACAAAAAAAAAGTAAAAAGCATCAGTGAAGATACTGTAAAAGATTTTTACTAGTGTGCATTATTTGTATAGTTTGTTAGCAAATATGTGCAAAATATACTAAAAATCTCACTGAGAATGTAATTTAATTTACTATGTTTTAGCTGATCTTAGAGCATAGGATTCATACCTGGATGTCTCTGTAGGACAGCAGCAAGTTTATTACAATGTCAGCAGACAAGACTTCAACATTATCCACTCGCTGTCGAATCCTTGCCAGCTCTGCTGCAAGCTCTTTGCCTGTGTAGAGGTTACGGGCCTTCCTGATGTCGTTCAGAATGGATTCCCGGAAATACTGGCTGGAGATGAACAACTTCACGTCAGCAATTTGGGACAGGTCCCTTGCATTTGTTTTTCTGGCCTTGCAGCTCTCCCACAGTGTATATGTGGAACAATTATTGATAGAGCAGTGTCAATGGAGAGATTTCGTCAAGGTAAGTCATTCATTATTAATTTATCTTGACAGAAGGCAAAACATCACATCACCCTGAAGCTAGAGTCTGACATTTATATTGCCAGCCGGAATATATGAGTTTTACACAGGGGTACAAAAAGACAACTCACCTTGAACTGGCCTGTGCCACCTTCAAGAGCTGAATAAATCGATCCACCAGAGGTAAGCATATAGGCCCAAGCAGCGACTCAAAACTGGGCTGCATTAGTTCTGTTAGTCCCTTCATAAAACTGCTATCACAGCAGTACACCTTGTTATGTGGAGTTATCATATAAGGAACAAATATGTAGTTACCAGTGCACATCTGTAAGGAAACAAGGTGCAATATTTAGGGCAGTTATGGTTTGACAAGCCTAAGCATAAAAGAATTGCATATACTACCTGCAGAATTTCACCTGTTAAAGTCAAAGGGAGATCTGCTGCTTATTTCAGCAAAACCAAGATTTTACCTATGAAGCTCTAGGGTTACATAAATTCAGTATGAAATACACCTGAAATGTATTCTTTCAGATTTCTGAACTTCTTCCTCTAAGATGAGTCTTTTTAGAAGCATCATGTTGACCTTAAAATAGTCATTAGCTCAATGGCAAAACAATTCTGAGGGCACACCCTAGTCACCCCAAAGTGGCAGGCAGACTAAAGTGAAGCTGACGTACTCTTTTCAAGCTGACTGATGTTCAGAAAAGAGCAAGCACTCTGCAATTTAGTATAGTTAGGCTCACAAATGTTGAAAACAATAACACAAGCTAGTTGCCTCACAACAGGAAAACTGTAGAGAGAAACTAATCCTCATATGAACTGCAAAATTACTCAAATAGTTTAGCATAAAAAAGACAAATTAGATTCCCTGTTATGTAGCAAACTTTCTTGGCCAGTGGGACTTAAAACTGTACATAATTCAGAATAACCACTTATGGAAAATCTTAGCATTGCTAAACTGTATTGATTTCTATATATCAATGTATGACAGATACTTCACAAAAAAAAAAAAAATTCATTTAAGTTTGTCTTCCAGGAAAGAGGGAGGCAAGATGTCTGGTGCCTGTGGTATGCATGCGAGTACGGATTTATGCACATAGAAAGTTTGCTGAATATTTGTGGTTCTGAAGGGTCTTAACTATGAGACAGCACACCATCAAAATCAGGAGGAGTTCTGCCATTTGGCTCTCGAAGCTGACTCCACTACTGAAGTGGCCAGCAGCCCAGCAAGAAAAGCCTTAAGGAAGCAATTCTTGAGACCCATCATTTTGGTGCCCCTAAATTACTTCCAAGGTTAATTACTTTCTGGTCAGTTTCTTCTGCTTTCCCAGAAGTCAATACAGCAATGAGGACATCACTTCATAGTCTTCCCTGGCAAGCTGAGCTCCATGCATTGAGAGAGCAGCAACTGAATAGTTTTCAAAATGCACAATACCAGCTGTGTGCTTAAAACATGCATTTTAACATGCATTATTAGATTTTTAAAACATGGAAGGATTGAGGTACTCTAGTCTGTATGAATGTATGTGTACAATTATATCAGTAAACACATGTTTGGGTACAGATCAGAGATTGGCTATGAAGAGTGCAAGAATTATTTTTTTTTCTTAATTACACCTATTATGCTATGACACTATAAGACCTCACTATAAAGGCAATCCCACCCCCACTTCTGAGGGATATAGACAAACTGTAAAATTTAAAAGTAATTGATGCAGGCAATTACATTAAGTCCATTGAGCTCAACTAACCTAGAACTTGGTTGGAGATTATTGCATACACACACTTGCACAAGGATGAATTTAGTCTTCTGCCCCCAACAACTGCAAAACGTTACAGCTGAATAGCTAAGACATTTTTCTGTGCATGACTGTAGCAATTCCAAAGGAAACTTGAGAACTGGGAAGTGTATGACATTATTTTTAAGAAGCAATTAAGAAGTGTGATGCTAGAACCCAAACTGCTCATCTTTACGATGGAGAACTGAATGGACACTTCTGCTCAAAAATATGCTACCATGTAAGGTGATCACACACTTTTAAGAGTGAATGGATGAACCTTTGACCCTGCTAAAACCTAATAAGCTCCACAGTCAAAAGCAGAGAGGAAATTATGAATTTGCTGGAACTGGTTTCTGCAATTACAGGACAAGGGCAGTCAGTGACTGGCACAGGAACCACTATTAAGCATAGGCAGACTATTCTCCAACTTTCCTTTTTTAAATAAAGGAGAAAAAGTTTGGGAAGTCAGAGCCAAGAGAAAGGGTGAAATAGCTACAGATATCCTGGGGCAAGCATTTTACTTCCTAATGTTTATTCAGTGCATTAAAAATAAATTCAAGACTGCTTGCAGGAAGGCCTTCTCAGACCTCTGGCACACTGTTCCCAAAGCTCAAGTCTTAATTAAAAATCAGCTCTGAAAAAGGATGTTTCCAGCTTTTGAAATCCACAGAACCCAAAGTTTATCCTGGCATAATGGTCAGGCCACCTACAGAGACAGTACTGGAGTCTTCACAAATAATCCTACAAGCAAGAAAACTACTCTTCCTGCAGAGGCCAAGTGCCTGAGTCCATTACCAAGCAAGAGCTCTTATAAACTTATCCCAAGTGCACCTTCTGGAGGAAGTAGGTATCTATTTTGGTGGAACAAGAAAGCCAGCAAAAATTAGCTTACATGCATTTTTCCTGGTACCTGGGCAGGGCGGGGGGAAAGCTGGTTATATTTCAGAGCCTGCTATGGAAGACATGCAGACCCAGTAGCCTTTGAAAGCAGTGGACTAGGAAGAACTTAACAGTAAAAGACAGGAGAAACCACTGTGTGGGAAGAAAACAGAAGAAAGTAAGATCAACTTGCAGTTGTTCAGAGGGCCCCCAGGGTTCTCAGGGAATTGTCTCAAGGTAGAATCTCACCTTGATCCTTGGTGGCAAGTACCATGGGAATACAGTAGCCTTTCCCTCAGGCAGGGAGTTAATTTGGTTGTTAACTTAACCTAGACAGTTACATTTTGTGGGGAGCTCTGTATCTCTGAAACCTCTCAAATTTGGCTGAAATTCATCAGACAGACAAACAGGCAGATATGGAAAGAGGGTGGAGGATGAAAAAAAAAGTACAAGTTCCTAAGTTTCATTTCCTTAAGATATAGGCTTTAACAAAACCCCCCCCCAAAACCAACAAAAAACAACAACAAAAAAACCAAAACCCACAACCAAAAAAAACCTCACCAAAAAAACCCCACATGCAGCAAAGTTAAGAAATACAAGAAATATTGACCTCAGTTTCACTTTACTAGCTAAAGAATACATTAGATATTTAACAGCTGAACCTGACAAAGGCAGATATACGTAGCTCTGATGACAAAAAGAAAAAAAAAATCAAAAGATATATATTATTTATTAAAGGTGGTGGTGGAAGAACGATAACAGTGATGACAAGACTGCTCTTGTGTAATGAAGTCTATGGTTTCCCACTATCGAGAAACACATTTTGTCACCATCACAAATTCTAACTACAAAGAGTCCAACCCCAGCTGCATTTGGGAAATGATTGGGATGGGAGCCCAAGAGGACCAGGCTGTGGGGGCTGCAGCTGAGGAGCTGCTCCAGGGTCAGACAGCTCTAAACCTTCTTCCCCAAAACAGAGCGCATGACTTGCTGCTTTCCTCATTCCCAGGCTATGCAACCTCTGCCTCAGCCACTTTTACTTCCTTTCTCACCTTTCTTTGTCAAAATATAAGCTACACTAACTTAAGTCAGAAAGGATCAGGTGGTCTTTCTGACACACACTTCCTATCTGCTCACACATTGCTTTACATTTTGACTTAGTGCACATTATTCCACTTGGAAGTTTAAATATATTCCACTTATCCTATTAAAATCTGCCCTGTAAAACTCCATCCCAACTCTGATTTCACAAACTCTGATGTTCTTTCCTAACCCTAATTAACTTCACTCTATATTCGAAGTTTGTTGAGCACCCAAGACAAAATTGCTATTTTCCTTTGATCCATTCCTCTGACTTGCCATACCATGTACAATGAAAGTAACAGAATCAAGCCACTCAAGAAAAATGGGCAACTCTTGAAGAAGTAACACCTTAAATCCAATTGCAATATTCTCAGTTACGTCAACACCCTCTAAAAAAACGTAAGTAGCATAAAGGGTCTTCAAAAGTGGGTAGGAATAGACCCCCACCACCAATCAACAACAGGTGCTGGAAGTTTCATTTTCCAACCCTCTTTCTTTATAAATCCCTCATTATTTAAGGTTCAAAAGCTAACTACACTAGTGAAAGTTACAAAGTGACTGCAGGTGACCTGAGTTGTAAGCTGAAAGGCATTACTGAAAACATCAGGGGCTGGGACAGGCCATGAGTGTGCATGCAGATAGTTACTATGGTTCAGCCTGATGCACAAGAACTCAGGGCATTAGATAAGGTAAACTTGGCCTGAGCTCTCAGGTCAGCTGAACTAGTTATATCTAAGAGATAAGAACATACATAACTTCAAAGGCTTTGGGCCAGCACACTCAGTACCTGGCAACATAAGGCCACCTTCTGAAAGACTATCTGTGCCATAGCCCATTACGTCAAATCCATCAGACTAATCAGAAGGCAGAAGTACTGGCTGGAGCCAGCTACACATGCTTAAATGCTTACCACAAAGTGACAAAACCTGTAATTCATTTTTGCAAATGTTTTAATTGGTTTATATTTTTCTAATGTCCCTTCCTCACTTACTGTGCAAAATTAAGCAGTTCCAGAGTGTGTGTAATTTCAGTTTAAATACAGCCATAAGATTGTCTTGACGGCTCTACAGTTACAGAATTTAAGATTATGCTGCTCCTAGCTAGACCTACTGGTCACTGGAACATTAAGGACTTCTTTCTTGTTTGATATCCTTTCTCAGCTTCTTAAAAGAAATTAATATAGCACCTACTTGTATTTAAGTAGATAATAAAGATGCATTAAAGACATAATAAAAATGCACAGCATATAGTTATATTTTAATGATCACAGTAAGAATATAAAACAGCTCTTCTTTCAATATCCTCCTCTAATGCAGAACTGTTACTTGTAAAAGGGACATCTTTTTGGGACTTCAATTTGGAGACCATGTCTTCTTAGAAAGAACATCATGCAATAAGGTGAACACTATTCTCTCCCCCGCAAATACATCTGACATAGTACAGAAGATTTTTCTCTGAAAGTTGTACAGATTAAGACATGGTGCTATACAAATGAGCATTTGAGTTCTGCCCAATTAATTCTCAGATCTTGAATTTTACTTCAAAAGGAAGGAGAAAATCTGCAAAATCCCAGGGAGCCAATGGTGTGCAGTCCTCTTGATTCCCTGAGGCTCTTCACTAACACTGCTCTGTTGGAATCATTTAACAGTCAAATATCCACAAACAGAAGAAAGCTACCTTCAAAGACAAGAAGTGTCAAAGAAAACAAAAATCTCCCAAAACAAAACCATGATGTTTTGCTCTGGGTGGGAGAATCTAGCAGAATCCCATCTACTTGCCTAAGCTTCATGTCAGCATCCAATGTAACTTTTTTTTTAATAAATAAAATCAGCTGAGGTAATAAAAATAGCAGTATCACTCACAAGTAGGAACTGTTCTTCCTGCTGACTCTCCTTTAATTAAGATCAGCTTTTTTGCATTTCTCCTACTAGTTCTTTTGAGAAATATCTGCTCTTATTTCAATTCTTCTGATGAGATTTTTCTTAGAGGTAATTCTCTGACTGCACATGGTGTTACACGTAGCAGATGGCAAAATCCTAAACCAAGTTATGAAATCTATTCCCTCCATCCCCCAAACACACCGTAAATCAATATGTGCTGATGTTTTAATGAATACACACTCAGTTTGGGTTTACTTCAAGTCCCACTCACATGAATGACAGCCTTGCTACTGATTTGAGAAGGAACATAAGTAAGCCTCGCACCTCAAATGAACTGAAGCACAGAGACTGGGTCTACTCTTTTAAATACTTCATTTTCTTTGGAAATATATTCTTTCTTTATCTGCCCAGCAATAACATTCTATTGCAGCCATAACACCTCCTAAATGGTTGTTAAAAAAAAAAAAATAAAAGTCAGCACACACTCTATATGGTCCTTTCATCATATTCACATAGGAAAAAAAGTTCTAACTTTTTCCAAGGAAACTATGTGCCAAATATATTAGTCAAAGAATTAAAAAAATGAAAGAACGAGCAAGAGATAGTGAAGTATCATAAATAAATACCACAGTTGTCATCATAATGAAATATTTACTGAAGGTTACTACATAGCATTTTTACATACTTGGATACCAAAAATCAAACTGCCCCTGAATTATTTGTCAGCTGCGTGAGGAGTATCAAAAATATTTCCCCCTATTTCCACAGGGAAAGAGACAAATAGCTAAACATATCCTGTAGGATCTACAGTCTTCTAGCAGTACCTATATGGAGGCTCCAAGCTTGCCAACACCTCTGGCATGCCTCATCCAGGGTCACTCATTTTCCCGCATCTGCTGAAGGAGCACTACACCAAACTGCCTCCCAAGCTACACCTTAAACAGGAGGCAGTTAGGAAGGGCTGTGGAAAACCAGTAAAAATTACAATCTCTGATCTCTCCAAGTGTCAGAAAAGGAAAACACTGTTAAGAGTCCCCAGCCATACAACATTAACCCTGTTGCTTAATCACTGAAGCCTGCGAGTCAGCTGCCCAGCAGAACGGTTCCCATGGCCTTGCAATCCCTCTTCCGATCAGGCCAGCAGCTGTACCGTGGTCTCACACCCCCGGCAGCTCCCAAGGCTACCGATCACCCCAACCTGGTGCAAGCAAGCAGCCCGAACTGAAAGGTGAGCACTGTGTCGAGGTGTTACTGCAATTGCTTGTAAACCACATGTATAATGCATGCACATTAAACTTCCTCAGATTCAGCAAGAAGCGAAATTTTTAAAAAAATTGAATAAATGGCCATTTGGAACCTGACCTGCAGTTTTTCTCCAAAGCTGGTAAAACTCAAACCAGGGAGAATTAGGATGTAATAAAAACTGGTGAGCTAAACCAAGCAAAGTACAGCCACGAACTGTAACCTTTATACCAACATCTCCTTGTGACTGAAACTCTTTACTAGTAATTTCTAGAATGCCTCTGCTGCTTGGTTGACCTCAAAAATCAGATAAAAGCAAAAACTAAACTTAAGCTTTCAAATATCAAAGTAACTGCCTCCTGTCGAAGTGTCACTCCGTGTAAAAATGTATGGTTTTGGTATTACTGCAGCATTTAGAAGAGGTCCAACTAAATAGCTATAAAACCACATATAACAGGAAATGAGCCTATGTTATCTTGCACTGCTCTGCCCTGACAGGCTCCAGGCAGCTTATCCTAGCTATGCAACATTGTATTGACTATTATTAGGAAGCACAAAAATCCAATCAAAACAAAGAACAAAACAATTGGTAATGTTTTGCGTTTTTTTTCTCCCCACTAGTTTTAGGGATACAAGGTTCAGGAAAAGCAAGCACAAGGCATTTCAGTTAGACAGATATATATAGATACACACACGCATGCACTTGTTTTGCAGCCTTTTTAATCCCCTGGTGCCAGGGATACCATTGTCCTGTTACAGCTGATGTTTGCATGCTATTAAAAAACATGTTCTAGAACAGCAGGGCTAAACTCCTGGTTTATTCATATGTGAATTTCATTTTTGCATATTTGCAACCTCACATAATCATTCATATTACTATTTTGGTAAGGGTGGGCATCAGTCACGGACTCTCAAGAACAGCACCTTCGTCATACCCATTTATCCAAGAGTCTTACAATTTATGAAGAAATGATTTTCATGAAGCAGGAATTATATTCAATAGTTAGGCATGCACCAACATTGTGAAAAGTCTACTTCCAGGTAATTTGGCTAACATCATGCCAAAAAACGAGGAAAAAGGAGAAAAAAAAATAAATCAGCTGCGGAGTTGCTAAGCCAGTTTCACTGACTTCCCTGTTCTAATCCCTGGGAAAATACTTCCTCCCAGAAAAGATGTTATGTGGGTGTGCTTGAAAAAATCTAAGACTCTCAAGGAACACGTTCTTTTTGTGGCATACATTGAAACATTTCTAAAAGTGATAAAAGACAGTTTCACAGCCACCTATCCAAATTTAAATGGAAAACAGAACAATCCTTTCTCAAACAGGTGAAGGCCAAGTTATCACACCTCTTCTTGAGCTTCAGGGACTGCCATTTAAAAACAGGGCAAGACAACAACTCCCCTTTATTGTACTGTACCAGTCATCTCCTGCTGGTTTCCTGCTAACAGAGCTCTTCCCCATACCCTCCCACGGACATTACATTAGTCACACATCATTTTCCCTAGATCCTGGGTGACCAGAACAAAAATACAGAATGCAATACATTCATTTACACAAAAGGCCTTACTGTTCTCTTTCATTTTGTGTAAAGGCCTAACTGATCACTTACCCACTTTCATTAGAGAAAGGCAAGAGATTTTTAGTCTAGCACATAATTCACAGCATTCTGTGAGTCTCTGAAAAACACTTTTTGGTTAAGAGCTGTACAGAAACTCTAAATGGAACCCTCTGCTTTTTTTTTTTTAATTAAAAGAAAAAAAGTAACTTAAAATGCAGTATTAGGGCCAAAGCTTACACTGGTTTTGAAGCCATCTTTAGAAACTCTATCAGCTATAGTAGGTAACTGCATCCTTTTCAAAGAATCATGTTTCATACTGGCAGAAGTCAGTACTTAATCCATGAATTTCACTGTTAAATAAAAAAGTAAAACCAGGAATACTGCAGGTTTTATGGCAGTTTTAACACTGTGGGAAATAAAACCTGACCAATTTCTAAAATTAAATAATTCATATGACCCTTAGAAAACTTTATTCAAATATATTGAATTGTACAGCACATACATAGCACCTCAGGGTATCTGCACACCACTGACTAACCACTATAAAATTATATCTTAGCATATATGGCTACCAGTAAGTCCCAAAGCGAGGCCAAGAACAACTCAACATGTCAGATATATATTCTGACATGACTGGCCCTGCTGCTCCAGCACAAACCACATTGAGAAAGCAGTGTTCTCACAGTCAGAGGTCTGCCTCCCTTGAACTTGGGAGTGAAAAAGAGAAGAGGGATTTGCAAGGCCAACCTCAGAAACCAGAGGGATGCCAGGTGCAGAAACCTACAGTTTAATGACTGACAGTCATAGACAGACTACTGGGATCTGCACTGCACTAGGACTAACAGGATCCAGGACTCAACTTCCAGAAATAAATACACACACACACTCTTTCTTTATAAATATACATATTTTCATAGCTGTAGCTAAGGGTTTCTAAAATGGGCATCAGTTTCCAAATAACTCTCCTTTTCAAAAGAGTATTTTTCAAAAACACTGAAGAACACTGTACAGAAAAAGGCAACCGAAAAAAACCCCCACAAGATGACAGATGTAAATAGTGTGCGAAAAAATACAACAGACAAGTAAAGGCAGCAAGGAAAATACCAATGATAGATGGAGGCAAGGTAAGAAGTGAGCCTGGTACCTAGCAACAAAGTGATATACACAGATTTGCTGCTAGGATTTCCAGAATTCTGCATCTAACTCTGTAAAATACAGTAGGAGAGTGTTAAATGATTCAAGTGGAAAACATAAGATAAACAACATTAAATGGAAGAGAAGTTTGGAATGCCTGGAATTCAACTGGCACCCAGAAGTCATACTTACATTATTCTTCTGGCAAATAATTTCCTGGAATAAAAAAAAAGAAAAAAAATAATGTTGATAGCACTGAACAACTACTAGGAAAGATACCTGATCAGCATGACTTGCTAATATTAATGTTTACAGACGCATGACAGGAAAAGGCTAGTTGGTAGATATTTTCTATGCTTGTCAAATCAATATAAATCAGGTATTGTCTCAGGAGAGACAAAACAACTATGGAACCAAGTAGATACATACATCCTATATATACACTCAGGAGCATATGTAGTGTGTGCATCTGTATATACATATATATACAGGCATACATGTACATACCCCTCCCTATATAAATTTTCCTAGAGGGATGCTGTTCAAAAGTTGACTATTAATACACATGCATTCAAATTTGAGAAGTTAAATATTGTAAGTAACATTTTGCTGCCAGCAGAAGAAAATGTGAAGAATAGTAAAAGCAGTATTTCTATGAGGTTTTAAAATATTCTGAAACTGGTTGAAATTCACACTGCTCTAGTAAGCCTGATGCAAAGAATGTATCTTCACATTTTAGATGTAAAGTTTCAGAGAACAAGAAGCCAGAGCACACACAGATGAGAAGAGCTGGTGTTTGCACTCTAATCTGGGTGGTATAGCCCAAGTGCAAACCAGTTGTGGACAGTGACCTTGCTTTTAGGAAAATTTGTCAGCAAGTTCTGACCCCAGCAACTGATTACCCTGCCAGATTTATCAGACAGTGATGCTACCACTCTGCCACACTGGAACCGCTAAGCAGCTTCACCTACACCACAGCATTAAAAACAAACAGTGTCAAACCAAGGCACCTCAAACTTTACAGGTTGCGCAAGTCAGGCTTCCATAAAACTGCTCTTCACCCTCTTGAGGGGGCATGTTTCACCTGTGACTGTTGCTAGGTTTTGAAGTGTGGGACATAAATACGTTTATATACATAAGTATACAAACCTATACATGTACATATATATATAATCATAGAACAGTTTGGGGTGGAAGGGACCTTTAAAGATCATCTAGTTGAACTCCCTGGCATAAGCAGGGACACCTTTCACTAGATCAGGTTGCTCAAGCCGCGTCCACCCCGATCTGAATGTTCATTCAGAGGAATATTCCACCAGCAAACGTGGCTTTGTACCCCAGTTAAATCATGTGCTGCAGTTTTGTATTTCCTGCGTTTCCATGACCATTTTCAGTTTTTGAATCCACCACCTTCTATACAAGATTAAAATGGCCCACACACTCCCGCATTGCTTCTACTCTCTGTGGTGGTTGTAACAAATACAGAAACAAACATTGCCTCAGAAGATGCCCAGGCATGCCCACAACTACTTTTTTCAGGCAGTCACTAAATAATATGGAAGGGGTCTTGCGCTCTGAAGACTTTTCTGCAAACTATCACAAGCGGAAACATGGCCTCAGCTCAAAGCTAAAGGAAACTCAAGGGAGTTTTTCAGTGGGCACTGTACCAGTGGCAAATGGGACATCCAAGTCTCCCCATGCAGATTTGGGCTTCTACTGATGTCAGTGGGAACCCTGCACGTGACCCATTTGCAAAGTCCAGCTCCTAAACTAGTAAAAAGTTCTCCCAAGTGCCCAAAGAAGCCTGGTGTTTCACTCCAAGTGATTTTCAGTGGGAGTTGGGTATTTGGCTTCTTATCCTGTACAATGAAATTCTGCTCTGCTTATACTGTAGATCATTGTACTTGCAAAATTGAATTCAAGCCACAGATAGGTCTTTTGTCATTAGCAGTTTTATTTTTAGGGCTTTTATCTGTATACATTTTGTGTTGCAAAAAGAAAGGAAATAATGGGATTGCAACCAGTCCAGTTGGCCAAGAAAATCTGGAGGATTCTTATCCCTCAGGAAGAAACTGATTTACTCAAGGTATGTCCCTCCCAATAGAGGGCCAAGCTGCAAATAATGGGACAGAATCAAAACCAAATATCCTGCACTAGCCAGAAGCAGTGGAAGCAAACGCTTCATGAGAGGCAGCAGTGCCCAAATTGCAGTCTGACTCACCAAGCTGCTTACTTAAAATGCTTTTCATCAATGCCTAGAATGGAAGTGCAATAGCATAAAACACCTCCTCATCAGAGCCAATGAATCTGAGGGAGGGGAAGTAATTGAAAAGACTGCCATCCAAGTTGTCTGCCCTCCTCCACCCCCATGGAAGTTACTAAACCTTTAGTAGAGTTGCAGGAGGAAGCAAGTAGCAACTCCTTGGCTGACACAATTCACAGCCCCATAAATTATCTTAAACCACCATCCTGCCTTAAACCAACCTACCGTATCATGAACTGCAGCCCTGAGGACCAGGCACAAGTTTTATTTTTACTAACTCTGCTACATTGCTGGTAATCTCCAGCACAGCAATCCTGCAGGTACCTGATGTAAACAGCTGTAACTCAGCAAGACATACCAGAGGCCATCTGGGGCCCCATCAGATTTGGCAGAAAACTGCTACTTTACACAGGAGCTAAAAAACTTAAGGATTATTTCATTGCCCCCTACACACTACCATTCTCACCCGATTGTCATTACTGTAACAATTTACCCCAAACACCAGTAACTCCCTTGAATGACAAAACCATGTATTTAATTTCTCATGTCAAATGTGTCAGACTTCTGTTTCCGTAAAGAGCCATTTAACACCTAGGTATTTAACTGACTGTGATAGTCATCTAAATCTTTCTCCTGAGAAAACTAAACTGAGTTTTTCAGCATTTCACTGCAGACATGTTTTCCAGGCCTCAGAATATTTTTGCTATTCTTTTGTGAACCACAGGTGGCATCTGTATTTCCTATGGAAACAGAGAACCTATTTCAAGAGTTGGACCAACTGTGACTTGCCCTCACCCCCCATTTTTCCATTCAGAGCTACCTTGAGTGACTGCAGAGACTCCGCGTTTGTATCACAGTAGAGGATAATGTTGTTAGCCATGCTGAAGCTCTCCCTGACTCCCAGATGGTAGAACAGGGAAGGCTGACGGAAGGCATCACTCATCTCTACGACAGCAATATCTGCAGAGAGAAATGAAAAATTTATTGTCAATGCCACACATTTCTGACAGCCAAATACTTCTAGGCCATGCCTCTGCACACAATTTGCTTTGATAAGATGACCCAATTTTAAGTAGAAAATAAGAGATCTAGAGGGATTTCCCCATTTGAGCTGTTATGTCTGAAATTTGAATATAGTTGGCAGGATGTGGTTTAATTTTTTTCTCTTTTCTTTCTTCCTTCCTTCCTCCCCCTTTTTTTTCTTTAAATGAGACCTTTATTTCCTCAGGTAAAAACACCACTAATCAAGAAAAAGCAAGAAGTTCATTTAGTGCCTTGGAGGATAAAATCTGTTTGGTTAATCTCCACATGATGACTGATGACCTTATGAAAAAAAAAAGAAAAAATTACATTGGATATGTATTTTCACCCTCTGTGCAAGTTGCAATAAAAATTCATGCAATATATTTACATCACAGAAGAACATACTGTATAGATACTGTATTAGAAGTTTGGAAGAAAACAGCTGTAAACTGAAAGAAAAGCAAAAGTAAAGTTCCAATATAAATTACCATTCAGACCTATTTTGATTCACGTAGGACTAGAGAGAAAGAAAAAGGCAAGGTACAGCAGAAGAGAAGGAAAGTGGGAGTGAATATGTAAAGCCATAGAAACCCCCATATAAGTAAGAACTTTATTGTGCAGAGAATTCTGTTCACAATAATTTTTTCCTGCATGAATAAAATGAAGCATATGCACAAATGCTTACAGAACAAGGAATGTAGTCCACAATTTCTCTTAAAACGTGTGTTTCACTTGCCCAGATTCATACCAAAGTAAAACAAGAGGCAATTACAAAGTGGCAGCAGAAATAGTTAAGGCTTCTATTATAACAGGCAGCATATTTCTACTGCAAGAGGCTTGTGGGATCAAGAGAACAAAACAAGAAAACTGACTCATCTCCACCTCTCCTGCAAACACCCTTCTGTCTCTTCACCCAATTCAGTTTTTATCTTTCTTTCAGAATTTTTCTCCCCCCCCCCCGCCCCCCAAGAGAAATGTACTTCTGTTAAGAGTAGAACAAAAAAAGCAGCCTGGCTTCCAGTGTCTCTCCCTGCTTTCCCATTCCTACAGATGCTTTTATGACAGAAAAGACAGATAGCAAGACAAGCTCTGTATGCAAAAAGCTTATGTACCCTCAAGTTTCTCTACACTAATTGACCTAATAAGAGATTCTACCTCAAACCACAATTTTTCACCTTGCCTAACTACTTAGATCATCAAAACTGTAATGAAGATACTCAATAAAAGAAAAGCCTTGTGGACATGCTCTCAACTGGGAGGGCAGTAAGGGTGTCTCTCCAACTTGTTGAAAAGTAACGTCTTTGAGACATCTACTTTTCAGCCATACTTTACTGTAACTGGCCTACAGGCTTAGAAATTATTAAAAAGCTGAAAAAAGGATAGATACACACGGGGATGAACAGACAACATCTGCTTATACAAGCTTAGGCTCTTCAGGAAACAAGATTAAAAGAGGAGACTAACATGGTATAAAAAAAAGGGAATTTTTTTCCCCCTCAAAAAACTAATATTAAAGTATGTTTTCTAAAAGTTTCAAAATTTGTGTTCTAAGAATCTCCCTCTGTCCAATTTCACATAAATATCTGCAGTGTGGATTCCATCAAATACATTTTATTGAAGCAAAGAAGGCATTGCTAAGACCACACATAAACTGACTTCCATTAATTTTAGGAAACAGACATCACAAAAGCCAAACAAGAATGACACTATTGGTACTATATTTTGTTTGGGTGAGATTAGGGCTTGTTTATTTCCTTTAGGAAGTTGCCATAACACAAGCTCTATTTTTAACTACTCTTACTCATATAAAAGTCTAGTCTTGAGCAACTGTAAATCTATGGTACATTTCTGTTACACTGACCAGGAGGAAAACTTGCACAACTTGCCATGACTTAATTCTCAAATCTTGCAAGATAACGTGCTCTCGTTAGAGTTGCAAAACTAAGATTAAGAGAAATATTACTTTAAAAAGAAAAATAAAGTGATAGCACTAGATCGAAGTCAGAATACAGAAAATACTTTAGAATTCCTATGTTAAAATGGCAAGTTCCCAGGCCCATGAAGAAAGAAAGAATAACTCTTTAAAAAAATGATATGTGTGTGTGTATATATAATGCATGTATAAATATATTGTCAAGATCAGCTGGCCAAATCCATTTAACACAATCTGACTCAGGGCCACACTGCAAGAAATGTTCTTGGGTCCTGTCCTATCCCTATCATAGCAATACAAAAAAAACGCAAACAAAAGACTTGAGTGACTTAAACAGAGGAGGGAAGGACCAAAAGAATAAGGAAATATTTGTAAGAAAAACTACACTAAGACACTGATATAAACTCTGTTGTGATACTTGTATTCCTTATGTAACTAAAGACGATCTCTTTCCTTTACATGTTAAGACTTTGGTGAAATCCAAGTCTTCTGGAAAATCTCATTTGATAAAGCAATATCTTCCTTAGAATAGGTCCAACTTCTGTGAAGTTCTCCTTGCTCTAGCAGTTATGTATTTTAAGATGAAGATGTCGTTCATGACAGAGATCATATTTCTAAAGTCCAGGTTAGCACTCAGGGCTAGTATCACAGTTTCCAAGGGGAACAGCCCAATTCTTACCTGCAATTCCAAGAAGCCACAAAAAGTATGCATCCTTTTGGGATCCGGTGTCTATCCAGTAAAAAAAAAAAAAACCAACCCTATACCCTAAACCAGCTCTTCTGACAGACTCATTTCTGACTATCTTCTTTCACAACATCAGGAGAGAAACTCCTCTGACCAAAGGAGGGATAAGTGTATGGAGCACTGGTCAGAAGTTCAGAAGTCAAATACAAAGCAGCAAATGGAAGCTCCTAAAAAAAGGGTAGTGCTAATGATTCCTGTAAAGCACCTGAAATGTACTGTCAAGTACACTACAAAGCAGCTAAATACTATATTCAATTACATAAAGTATGATTAGAACTTTAGCAAAGCTGAGCAAGACTGATGGTTTTCAAGACAAATCTGAGTCAAGTAAACATACATTAAAATTCTCCCTAGTTCTGAAGAGCCCAGATTCAGCTAAACCCAAAAGAACTACTTGTTCATCAGTACATAAACTGCCAGAATCCCATTTATCAGGCTCTCAAACTCTTATTTCCCCCAGATGAAATTAATCTAATACCCTGCTGCAATGAAAGGTTGTATTTTCCAGTGAATGGAAAAATGTACCTCACAAGTGGCAAAATGGTATTTCACTAAAAGCGGAATTATCTCTACAGTTACACTGGAACAAAATCCACTTACCAAAGTATTTGCAGTTTCGGTTTCAAGTCAAGTAAAACAAAAATTGGCCAAGCACAGGAATCAGAGTAGAGCCCTCTCAACACCTAAGCCATTAGGATGAAGCACTCTGAAGACCGGAGACTGACAATTCACTCCAAATGCTCTTGCACATCATCTATGTCACAGCAAAGAAAGTCTGTTCAGGCTCCAGCAGACTAATGAGCAAGGTGGGTATGGAGGCACACTGTGCAAAACAGGAGCCAGAGACAGGGAAGTGGAACAACTGCAATTCTTGCAACCCCACAGGTTGCAGGAAAGAATAAATTTTATCCCTTACTTTGGTCTCAGGCACAAGATTAAATAAATTAAAATGGACCTGGTTACAGATCACCAATACTATTTAAAGAAAACAGGGATAGTATGGTCTTCGCCTTTGCTAGTCTTATACTAGTCTTATACAGCTAAAAAGTCTTATACTAAATCTTACAATAAATTATTGTGTCTTGCTAGTTTATGAACAATAAAGTAAGTCTAGCCATAACCTTCTCTCCCATCTCCTTAAACAACTGGCATGCCTACACAGATGTGACCAAAGTGTACCATAAGCATGAGACTAGAGCTTAGCTCTGGCCTAGGCAGCAGAAGCAGTATAAACGCAGCAGCAGGCAGTTCAGTAGGCTCTTGGTGCCCGTTTCCTAAACCACCCCGAGCTCTACCTGCCTGCTGACAGCAGGCAAGCTGCCTGTAATGAAGCTGCCTACCTACACATTAGCTGGTTAACCATACACTGAGCTGCATACAGCCACAGAACCGTCACACTCTATGTTATTAGGCTAACATCTATACCAACAATAGCTTGAAACACGCCGTCACATGTTCAAGAGAACAAAATATCACTACACTGGAAATCAGCTTCTTATTACCCTGGGAAAACAGATTCATGTGATGGAATTGGAGGCAGTCGACTTGACCCATCTTGCCTGAGAAGCACGGGAAGAGGACACATCTCTGTGAAGCTTGACATATATTACAACTGTGTTACCAACAATTCTTACCTGCAGTGTAAATCCACTTCACTCTTTTTAAGCTATCTGCACAAAGACTGAGACCTTCACATACAAAATCTCTACTAAAAAACTTAAGATTATACATGGTAACATGGTCAAGAAGGGTAAATATCCATTAGTGGATATAAAGCCCTTTGCTCTTGGCTATTAGCAATGCCTTTAGTCACCAAGAAAGCAATAAATGAAATGCAGTGGTCAAAGTTCATCCTACTCCTTGTTTAGAATAGGGCAAAGAACATTTAAACAAATGCTCTGAGATTTCATACACATACACCCTACATTTTGATACTACCTGCTTACTACAGTGCTGCCAGGAAAAATAATGAATACAAACAGAGAAGCTATAAAACTAATGAATGTTTATGTTTGCTATTATCTTCTGATTAATTGGTATTAAACAAGTGGCCATTGCCTTACATTCATCGTCCCACAATTAATCAGTGCAAAAGGAAAGCTGATAATGACAACTTCTGAGACAGACCAATATTTAGGGTTCTTTTCCACCTGGGGATTAAAAGACACAGTAAGATACTCTTCTAACAGAGATATAGGAAGAAAACAGCTTGCGACAAAATTTATTTCAGTACAAGTCTGAACACTGAGTGTTTTTCATACTGCAGTAGCAGGTCTCCATTCAGCATCAGAACAATGGTTTTGACAAGCCATGATGACATTTACTATTGGGTAACCTTTCAGAAACAAGCAAACATCATCCTTATCTACTTAAACTTCTTCATGGTTCTCTGTGCTTGGCACATCTTCCTCTTTACCTGGAGACTGCCTACAAGAGGTAGGAAACCTGCTTGGGAAATCCCAGCACCACGTCAGTACAGCTTGGTATTTCTGGTTCAACCATGCAAACCACAGCATCACTGACTTGTCAGCAGCACTGGAATCAGACATTTCCTGTCAAGAGCACCTCATACATTTCCAAGACCAGAAACAATTGATGGGAGCCACTGGGGTGAGAACACCTAAACACAGGGGAATGGCTGACCTCCGCAGGAAGCCCATCCGGCCAAGCCAGTCTGTTGGGAGAGGCTAGCCAGCCAAAGAACTTCATAAAGGTGCCTGAGGCTTGGATATGGGGAAGGAAAAGCGGGTAATGACCGTACAGGCAAGTTAAGTGTGCCATATACTAGAGGAAAAGCACAGTATTTGTAGAAGCTCCAACTGATGTGCAAAGTATGCTCAAGGGCACTAAGACAGAGACATGCAATGGACATGTGCTAGTTCTTATCTAGCGTAAAGCATTGCGGCTCAGGATTCTTACAGTAATCCTGGCTCAAGCAGTCTCATTTTTATGAAATGGAAGCAGAGATCCTGCATCACTGAAGTACAAACCAGAGCCAGTCCTGCAGTCTATCTAAAGTGAATTGTTGAGCACACATTCCCAGTAAATGCAACAGAAGCCCAGCAGTCTGGTGGGTGTCCCTTTCTGGATACTGTGTAGCACAAAGTAGAGCTCGAAATAATTATAGCACCTAATACTTACCCAAAAAACAACAAGTTACTTTTAAATACAACAATACCCTGTTGCCCTCACACTGGTATTAAGCCCTGCTCCCTGAAGAGCTAAACTGAGTTGAACTTCTCTTGAATTTCAAAGTGAACTACTGCACCTAGACTCATAAGCAAAAGGTATGATTTCACTTCAGATAAACTCTTTGAACAGCTAGCTGTTACCGTTAGGGGTGGTCCTGACCCTCCCCCACCTGTTTGTATCAGATCTAGTGTGGTTAATACCCAATGAGACAACTGAGTAAGTCTATCTTTTGGCTTGGAGGGGTGGGGTGAGTGCACAGATCAGTCACCTCGTGGATCAGTTATGTGATCTCACTTCCCACCCACACAATCACTAGGTCCTATACAAAGGAGGCACCAGACACCACAATATCTGCAGGGATGCAACTGAATACCTCCCTACTTCTGCTTAAGATTGAGAGTCACAGATTGTTCCAGTGGGTAAGGAAATCTTATCCTCCATAAGGACATGGATGCAACATCCACTTGTTCAGGAACCCCAGATACATCATCATAGGAGGAAGAGTTCCTTGAGGCACGATACAGCAAATAAATAAACAAACACACACACCCCATTCCACCTCATTACAGATACCAATTAGGCATCTATACCCATACTGACAGACTCTGTATGTGACTCATTTTAGCGCTCTGGAAATCTGCTCAATAACAAAAATAAATTAGCTAATCACTTAAAAAAGCAACCTTTCCTTTTTTTAAAATATTGATAGATACTGATTTCTTGATAGATAAGGTAAGAAAGAAGAACTAATGGTAGCTAATGGATGACAGTGTGGCACAAGAACAAATACAAGCTGTCCCTGTATAAATTTAAACCAGAAATCACAAGAAAGTTCATAACCCACAAATCACAATGTTCTGGAGCACCTCCCCAAATGTTTAACTGATCGGTGGTGTTTGCTCTGCTGTCACATAGCAGCATTGCAAAACTTGCACTCGCTCCCATAATACATTGAGGTGCTTCTTAGAAAAACCTATGTGAATCGATTCCTGCCAACTTTTGTAGCTAATTGGCTCAGATCATTCTCAGAAAATCAAGCGCAAGACTTCACCAAGCAGAACCATCCAGACAAGGAGGAGAGAAGAAACAACTTTTTGTTCATTTGTTTGTTTTAACAACAGTTATTGTAGACTGAGAGCCTCTGAGTGAAACCCTGGCCTTGTTGACTGCACTATGCTTCAAGGATGTGAAGGGAAAAGAACCTCTTGCTTTTGTAATCCAAGGCTGATGGGAGCAAAGCAGAGGGTACTTACCAAAATACAACAGCAGAAGCTGGCAACTAACTGGTAACACAAAGAAAGTTCATACAGATGTCAGAAAAGGAATGAGAGGGGGAGGAAAAAATGTAGATGACAAATATGAAAGGGGACTGTGTAGGAATTAACACAGCAAACTACATGGCAAAATCTAAACGGCTAAATCAATGATCTGAAAACAACTGGAATAATACAGAAAGGCTTTCTGCTGAAGAAAAAAATAAAAGAAAGCTTGAGATTCAAAAAATCCACTCTCTCTTGGCCCAAAACAAAGGACCGAGAAGTTAACACATGATTCCAACCCCCAACAATTGAAAAAACCCCACTCCCAGCTTGATGCATGTGGGAGGAACTCAGAATTAGGCAAGAATAAAAGATGACAAGCAAACAAAGAGCCATTTATTTAAAAATAACCTCAATATGCTCAGGCTCGCTGCATCTGTATCAATCCCAGTGAAGCAGGCTGCCTAGTGCCAAGAACACCAAATATTAAATATTATCTCAACTCCAAACTTCGCATTAGAAAAAATACTCTGAGTTCAAAGAGGTAACTAATGAGGCACAGCTGAAGGCTTGAGCACATTGCAGGGCTAGTAAGTGTTAGGACCTGTACCAAATCTTAATGTGTTTTTAAACGATCTACAAACACAACAGCAGAAAAACTCAAGGAAAACAAGGCAAGCTGTAGCAACTCAGTACTTCTAAATGTAGAAGTTTTGTCCAGAGGTTCTACATCACTGCAAATTTTTTTCAATGAAGACCAAGCACTCCTTTGGCCTGGACAAGATCTTAAGCAGACAAAAAAACCCAAACAAATAAATAACAGATAAGGTGGTATCTGCCTTACTATTTTGGTTTATGTTTTCAAGTTATGTGCCTTTAAGACATGAGATGAGTGAGTGATTATTCATTCTCTGGAGAAGAGACTGAGACTACCCAGGAAGAAAGTACTTGTGGGGCCACAGGTGTGCCAACAGAAGAGCTCAGAGAAGAAAGAGTCCTACAAAAAGCAAACAGCCAGGCCTCAGAGGTGATGGAAACATTTCCTGAAGTCTAAAGGGACTGTAGAGTTTGCTACAGCTCCAAAGGTGCAGAGTTCCTTAAAACCAAGGCAGGAAACAACAATTCACCTCAAGGACAGGATGGGCAGGTGGAAAGTTGATCAGAAGTTCTTTTTATCTCTATTTATTTGGTTTTATTTATTTCTGCCTTAGTGACCTGAAGTTTTCTCTACCTAAGAAGAGAAGTATTCTAATAAAATCTGACTATTTTCATTTATAACATGGTTATATATTTGGCTTCTCTGAGCAGCTCACTGTGACAAGAATGTCTTAAGCAGATCCACCTCCAAGCTTCAACACCCAACTCTGGATTCCATGGCAGCAGCTAGAGGGGTCAGATCAAAGCTCTGTTTAGCTCAGTATCTCCTCTCTGCCAGAAGCCAGCAGTCAGTGTTGCAGAGATTGTAAGAACGGGGCAAATAAAGACTGACCTTTCTCAGTCAGCAATCCAGAGACATTTTCAGAAAACTCTTGAGCTACCTAGAAAGCTGAATAGCAAGAACTAATTTAACACTTAATATTGTGTGAATAATTAGAGCTGCTTTTCTTCATATATTTTACTTTGCATTCACTATCACTGAACTTCAGCTGTCCTTTACCTGCCCATTTGCCTGGTACCATAAGACTTTCTGCAATTCTTTATAGTTTTGACCAGGCTGCACACCAGCAAACATTGCCATCATGTTGTTCACCAGTAGGAAGTTTCCAGATCAGCCACGAATCCTCTGAAAAGCCCAATACAAAAAGAAAGTACAGAGCAATCCTTTCACGAGCATATTTTTCTACTGGCAGCCTTGCTTCATTGCAAAACTGATCTTCTGTTCCATTCCTTTAAGAACCCATTCATCTGAAGGGAGTAAAGATATCACCTTCCGTCATTTTGTCTCTTAAAGAGTCTTTGGTAAGGTATCCCGTCAAAACCTTTTTGACATCCCAATATACTGTCTTAAATGGATCACCCTTAAATGGATCACAGGCTCACAAAAGCATGATCTCCCTCTACAAAAAAGCCATGTCAACTCTTCCCTACTGCCAGATTTTATCCATGTGTCTATGCAATGTATTCTTTATTTATATTTTCAGCCTATTTGTCCTATTGGCATTACATTATCATCTCCCTTTCCTATGCTGCCAACACCAACTAAAGTCGGAAGTCATGCACCATAATTAACAGCTCAGCTTCTTTCGGTTGGAGCTCCTTGAGAACTTTTGAGTCATCCTCACATAATTCCTATGAGTTGTTACTGTTCATTTTATCAGCTTATTTTAAAACCTCTTCTCCTGGCAATTTAAATCTGAGGCAGGTCCTCACCCTTGTCCTTTTAAAGAAAGTCTTTCTTAAGATCATAGCAGGAAAGCTACATCTTTCTCAAGTCCTCCTTTTCCATCTTGATTGTATAGGATCCCTATCTTGCTCCCTGTTGGTGAAGCATTCAAGAACACTTTTTTCTGTAGTCTGTCTTTAGCAAATATTGCTCAAACTCTTTTGGAAACTGTCTTACTAAGGCTTACATTTATTTTGCCATAGTTCATTGGTTTTTTTAACTTGTTCCCTCATCTGGACAAAAGTTCTCCTTTCAAAGGGCATCATTCCGTTCCTTCATCCTCTTGGCAATGCCACCTTCTGTGGGTTACTTCAAAATTTCTTTTAATAAGTAGCATGCATTTTGTGGAAGCAAACTTTCCTAAAATGTCTTCGTGCTATCTGAAAGCTTTTCCTCTTTTTAGTTACTCCTTTCAATTTCTTGTTAAGAAGCTTGCCCATTTTTACACAGGTTCTAGTAGAAATGTGATCTGCACCAAGCCAAACTAAAAGGCTAAGACAGACTGAGGCAGAGTGTGGAGACCCTTCTGAAGAAGGCCAGAGCCATGCCCATTAGGCTGTTGAAAAAACTCCAGAAGTGTTTCTAATCTGAAGATGTAGAATTATTTCTTACGACATTATTTTCAAGTCATAGGAGTTAACATTTCCCAACCCAGTGATACCAAAAATGGTTTAAACATAGAAGATTCATGAGCAGCAAGCACAGACTGAAAAATAAATACATGGTTTTTCAAGAATATGATGAACAGCAGCTGGAATGCCTATACAAAATGGAGATCTTCCCAGACTTCTGAAAATTTGGAAGCAGAGGATTCTAAGAGATGTAAACAAACACATTTGTTAAATGTCTTCACTTTGCCAAAAAAAAAAAAAAATTTCTACCCTAAGAAGAAAATATCTCTCATAAATAATATAGTATTTGAGAATTTTAGGCCCCAAGTCTCACCATAACCAAAGGTACAAAATACATCTGCCATCCCTGGTTCTCACCACCCTCTCCAAAAAATCTCTACATTGTAGCATTTTCACTGCTGTGTCTAATGTTTTCCCAGGAACAGAAAGACACTGAGAAAACTAAATGCCCAAGGCCTTAGGAGTGTCATGTGCCATGTTTTCTGATAGAAAACACTGTCACCTCTTAAAAAGCACACAAATCTTTATTCATTAGGCTTGATCCAGAAAATCGTACATTCTTAGTAGCTCTTCTCCAATGTAATCATAACAATTCATATTCTGTTAAAAAACTGATATGAGAAGTCTCATCTGAAGTATCTGATCATAACTGTTAAGCTAGCAACATACCGTGTTGCTTAAACTTAAGGCTGGATCCAGGACTCAGGAATTTAAACTGCTCACTCCTACTTTTTTGCAATTTGTTCTTGAACATTAAGATAAACTCCAAATTCTGTAAAAACCACACAATTTTTCCTCATAGGATGAGAGTCTTTACCCGTGATTCACTGTTAAACTGCAGCACAATGTCACAAGGAACTGTGCAAAGTCATACTTGCATTCCTGACTTGTATGTCAATACGGCTAGAATTTGTCTATGGAACCCATTTGGGAAGCACTGTGAAGGACAGGAGGGGAACTTGTTCTGAAGTGAGACTCTCAATATTCAGTAAATGTGAGTATTTATTATCCCCTATGCTTAGGGGTGCTGAAATAAAATGTAAAACTGTCTAGACAGCATAGAGTAAAGAAGAAAAAAAATATATATTTTGCACATACTAGTAGTCACAGAACGAATGAGCCAGCACTGTATGCTACTGCAAAAAACCTGCCACATTCTGTACTGTGTGAAGGGGAGTTTCGTATGAAAAACACAAGATGTCATTATCCTCCTCTACCTGGCACTCAAGAGATGTCAAATGAAATACTGTGCACACTCTGGTGCATAACTGAAGGAAGAAAGTCAAACTGGCAAAGTATCTAGAAGACAGGAACAAAACATGAGAGTGAGAAGAGATTTAAAGACACATGATTAAGGAGGAATGACTGAATACTAAAGTTGTTTCATCTATGAGAAAAAAAAAATTATTGCTGGACACATCATATGATAACATCTCACTGCATAAAAAGTTGCTGCCAAACAGAAGAGCAATTAAATTTTCCTGTGTTTGTGAACAGTAAAAGAAAAACAGGACTAAATAAAAATTTACTTTAAATTAAAGCATAGAATAACATTGTAGGTTTTGTTTAAACATCTCTTAGAATACGTTTGCTTCCAAAGTAAAGAAGACTTGGAAGAGATTTTGGGGAAAACCAGTCTATCTTTAAAGGCAACTGTGTCCTTGGGGGGGGTTGGAGGAGGTTGAAGACTCCTTGCTACTGGAAATTTCCAATAACAGATTGGATTCCTCATGGTGGGGTGGGGGCATCAATTAGCAACTCCATGGACTCCCTGCCAACCCTACATTCTTCTATGATTTGTATTGCCCTTTTTGTATTTACAAGCCACACTATTCTCATTTAACAAAAACCATACTGCACTGCTGCTTCTGACTTCATGCGATTAGGATGCTAACTTTGTCAGTTTTCTTCACATTTAAAATGCATTCGTGACAATTTAATGATGCTTAAATCAAATAAAATAGGAATGCTTTTATGTCAGTATCTACACTGCAGGTATTCCAAACAGTCTGCATATACAGGTCTGATTTAGTACATTTTGATTATATATCAGAGGAACTTTCATGAAATACAGAAATTAACATTTACAATAAAGAAGCAGACAAACACACACCTCCAGCAGCCTGAGACCTCATTTTATTTACTCTTTACAAGACAGTGCTCTTATCAGGATCGGATGGATGAAAATGGGCAGAGAACCCCCCTTTCAAATTTCTGTGAAATGAAAAGACAAAATGGAAGATTTGTTCAGACCATGCTCAACTGCACTCTAATTTGTTTCAGCACAGAAAGAAAAACGCACAAGAGTAAAACAAGATGTCCCATGGAAAATGCTCCTTTTACTCCAGCCTGTTCTAGATGTCTCTGATGTACTTTCAGTGTTTTTGCAGAAATGAACTGCACACACATCCCAACCAAAAGAAGTTCCTAGAGGCACCTTCTACAAAACCTTCCTCATATGTCTGAGTTACAGTAGGACAGTTACACTGTAGGAGGGGTAGTGAAGGATGTTGCCTTCAGAAGTACTCCAGATTAACCAAACTTTCTTCCACTTAAGTCAAAGACAGTTACTGAAGGACAAAGGAATTAAGTTACTGATAAGAACTTTTAAAAACAAAACAACCCCTTCCCACTGGCAGAAAATTGTCCCAGGGCAAAATATCCTGAGGTTTATTGCCATTTGAAGAGCCATCCTTAGTTTGTATCCTTTACTAACAACAGCTACATCAACAGAAATCCTTTTTACACTGCTTGTATCCACCTCCAACATATCTACAGGCACCGCTTTAACCACAACGAGAAAAACATAGTTGTCAGAAACTGGACTGTAAAAACGTGTGTGCTAAAGCATCCCTAGGGACATCCCCACTATTACAAAGCCTAGTCACCAAGAAGAAATCAAGCTAAGATGAGCTTCATTTCACTGGAACCCAGGTTGCCTCAAGTACCTATGAGGTCCCAGCACATCCTAGGGAGGTCCTCTCAGACACACTCATCAGTGGACCCTAGTCCCCCTCCTCCTGATTCTGCTTTACAGGTCAAAATTCCAGGTTGCTGGAATTCATACTTCAAAAAACATGAGCTTAAACACTGAATTCCCTGGCTTTACTTTGAAGGTGACCCAGAAATTAAAGATGCCAGAGAAAAGCATCCTGACAGGAGAGCTCCCAGAGCTCTGCTGTGATGAAGCTAAAGAGGCCATCCAGGCAGCCACACAACAGTGCACAGAAAACACATCCCAGAGCCAATCTGGCACTACACTTATGGACAGTCTTCCTGCTATTTCAGATGCCAGATCCTCACCCAGTGTAAACCAGTGCACTTCTGTGAATCAGGTTATATTAGCTGATAATCTGGCCCCACCTGGCATTAAATAGGTCAGCCTTGTCCCTCATCATCATTTGCATCTATTCTGGAAAACATTTACAATTTCATTTGTCTAGCAAATTAGTTAGAAAATTTACATCGTCTGTCAATGAACTGTGTCAGTTTGGTCTTAAGGGGAGCAGCATTATGTCAGATCAAAAAGTCCATCTAGTCCAGGATCTTATCTCTACCACTACCAACAGCAGTTATTAGGGAAAAGAAACAGAGCAACTGCAGAGCCAGCTGGTACCTCCTTAAAGCTTCTGGAAATTCAGTATCCTGAAAAGCACCCGAGTCATTTCGTGTGTCCACCACATATAGTAGGTCTCAGCAAACTCATCCCTCATGAATTTTAGTCCTTTTGAAGGCTGTTTAATTATGTGCTTGTATGAAAAAGTGCTTCCTTTATCTTCTTCTAAAGTTGCTTGCAGATAAGAGCTAGAAGGCCAAATATTAAAAACGAGTAAGTGTTCCTTAATTATTCTTTCCTTCCCATTCCTGATTTTAAATTATGTCACCTTTCCCTTTGTTTTCCTTCTGAAGAGACCATATCTGTTCAATCTCCATCTGCATGGAAACAATTCCATGAATGCTTCTGATAATCTTTTTTTTCCTTGTCTGTGTCTTCCACCAAGTTACAAATTCAGTTTTTGAAATGAGATGAGCAGAGATGCATGCAATAACAAAGCTATGGCACATCACAGATTTATACAGCAAGTGACTTTCTAGTTTTTCCTCTATTTCTTTCCTAGTAACTCCTGACATTTTTATTTATTTATTACTCCCATGAGGTTTTCAGAAATTTATTCACAATAGCTCTAACCTCTGTTAGGCATCCTAACAGATTAGAAAATAAGCACACTGGTGGTGGTGCATTTCCTCCCACGACACATGCTCAGCAGCATTTAGTACTTTTGTGTCTCTGTCTACTAATTTGCTTTTAAAATCAGTCTAGTGACCACAGCGACCAATATTTCTCAAAATAAACCCATATAAACACTAGTTTATCAATTGCTTCATTGCTCACAGGTTTCCAGGTAGTAAAGCATGTTCCTTCCCTACAGGCACAACAATAAATTCACCATCTCTAGCACATGAATTTATTACGATTTATTGCCTACGTGCAATGTCCTAAATATTCACTGTTTAAATTCAAAAGATGATTTCTCATTTTTTCCTATTCATCTGCACCTTACAAAGCCTATTTATGTCCCATTTCAAAGCAATCCTTGAAAAACAGAAAGATATACCAGTCTCTTCTCCCATATTTCATATACCTTATCCATTTCCAGCTCTTCCTTTTAAAAAGAAAAAATAAAAATTAAAAAAAAAAAAAAAGAGGGAAACCACCACCACTTTCTTTCATCAACAAAAGCAAGCTACAGAATTACAGTTAAGTTGCTTTTCCACTTAACACTAGTACTGAGGTTTCACCAGTCAAACATGATTTGAAAGCAGGTAGGACAATCTTCCCAGGGTTTGGTCAGACCTTACTGATCCATAAGTTGTAAGCACGAGTTTTGCATGCAGCCCTTGCAATTTAGCAGGGAAAAATCTGAATCCTTTGTACTACCTGCAGCACTCAGCCACACAAATCAATTTACTTCAGTCAACACTGGTAAAGTGCACAGTAAATACCACAGACCTGATTAAACTTAATTTAAAAGATCCCCTGGGCTCCACCAAAAACCCTGCATAGAAAGTATCTACTTCACACAGAAAATAAATTCTCAAATTTAAAGATGAGACTGTAATTTGAAGTATTCAGAAATTAAAAAAACAACCCTCCATCAGAACCTGACATATGTCACTAAAACAGCACACGGCACTATTACTTACTTCTATTGCAACAATTCACAAAAGATCTAGCCGGAATCAGTGTCTCACTTTGCAAAGCGCTCTCCACAGCATGGACTTAAATAATCTTGCCCTGTGACACAAAAGCCTCGAATCCTTTTAAAAATTTAAAGGGCCTTGTTAGAAGCTAACAAGGATGAAGAGTTTATCTCCAGCAGAAAGAAGCAAAGTTGCAGCCTTGTGTACAGTTGCAGACGTACAAGTTTGATTACAGTGCAAGTATTATTGCTAGCTACAAGAAAGTTTGTAATGGCTGTCCTTTTGTAAGTTTCATCTCTCACTGGTTCCTGAGGACAATGATTACAAAAGCTTTGGATAAAATAAAATAGAGCCCTCATCTAGCAAAAAAAATGGAAAACCTGAAATTTTGAGAATGTTAGGCTTATAAAATTTAAGTTAATTTAGAAGACATACTCAAAGCTGAAGCATACCAGTGAGACGGGGAACCAAAGGAACCTTAGTAGATATAGTAGATATATGAATGTAGATAGGAATTGTTTAATAATTATCTAGCTTATAATGAAATTAAAGAAGTTTCAATAGAGGTAGACATGGCCCAAGGGGATGAGAAGTGATGTTTAACGTTTCCATTGTTGAGGCTGACTGAGACAGGAGATAGTCCCTGATAAGAATCAGCAGTGACTCCAAGAACCAGCCAAGACCGACCTTGTGATTTGGACAAATGCCAAGGGACAACTGAGGCTGCGCAGGGACAGAAGGTTAAGAGTTCACTGTGAAGAAGACATACAGCCTTCATCTTCACGACCACCAGACGACCACCATAAGGAGGCACTGCGCAAGCGCAGTTGAAAGGAAACTATGGAAATGACTTCCTAGAGCTAATTATAATATGAAGCGGGGATAGGTAATGCCTATGTATAGGCGTATTGCGAAACTCTATGTATATGTAACACTTGACTGTATAAATTTAAAGTGAACTGCCAAAATCGGGCGCACACGACTTTGGTGGGACTACCCCCCGTGTTGCCCAGCGCTGAATGAACATACCTACTTTACAATCTCACCGATTGTGGAGTCTGTTTTCCGCACGTCACCAGTTTTTCCTGCAAGCTGTGATTCTAACCCAGCTTCTTAATTTAGGCACACAGTGCACGATCACTGAATGTTTGGAACTGCTGGCACAACAGCTTTATTAGAACCAGAACATCTTTTAAGTTCAGACAGACACAGATTCATCCAGGCTGCTTTATTCAGCTTAAGTTCATCTCCCTTTTACATACAAAAAGTTTGAAATTAATTTCAGAATTTAAGATCTGACTCTTTGCTTTAGCCAGTCAGAGCACAGATCACATAGCTACCCCTCATGTCTCATTCAAGCCTGTCAGGGTAAGAGTGAGAGTATCAGTAAAGGGGAGAGGAGATACATGCCTTGTTCTTATTGAGGAGGACAAAACTTTACACTAGTTGCTCTACCAAAATAACTGCGTGTGTGCACACAAGAAGTTACTTAGTATTTAAGTTCCTGGGTTTTCACACTCAAATTTCCTGAGAAGCAACTATTAATTTGCAAACCAATACAGAAAATACTACAAACCTAAAGTTACTACTGCTCACACTACCACACTATCTGCCACTAAGGCAGCACCGACTGCCCAGCCTCTCAAGTTAACTGCAATATGCATCCCACAACAGAAAACGGATATGACTCATCTGAGTTAAATTCTTAACGCTTGACATGATGGCTGCTAATTGCTGCAAAACGAGATTAAACAGGTCTGATAAGCAGGTCCACATTTGGCTTTGTCAATGGTAACTCCAGGTGGCCTGCGATAGCTATGATTTCATTCTCATTCAATTCAGTTTTACAGCAAAAAGAATAGCCTTGACTTACTGTTACCTGTCACTCTTTATACGACTACAGGAATACTCAAACTTTACTTCCAAAGGCAAACCATCTTTGCATACAATTCCAGTACCAAAAGCTGCTCTTGTTTTGTTACAGCACTGATTTAGAGTTACTGCAGTAGATTCTAATATCCAACCACCATGTAAGAGTTTTTAAAACTTCTCTTCTGATTTGATGTTAAGGATCATTCATAGGTGTTCTTGTCTTCTTAACAGAAATGAGTCATATCTAAATCACCAATGATCACAGCAGCAGCCCACCTGATCTAGCCAGCAGCTCACAAACTCAGGAAACCTGAGTTCTCTCCTCAGCTCTCGCTACAGCCTACTGCCACATCTCAGAGGCAAGTCACTTGACTCTCTATCCTGGTTTCACACTATCCTTAAAATGATGAGCTTGCTATTTGTTCACTTGATAAAGTGCTTTAGGATCTACAGATGAAATCCACAAGTAGACATATTACCCACAAACAGGAATGGCCAGCATCATAGCTGGTAGAAACAACTTCAAGATAAAACACCTGGAGCACTGTTGAATTTGAGTCTGAAGTATTTATATATGGACATTCACCAAGCTAGCATAGCACCTAACTCCATGTTTAGAAAAAAAAAAATTATTTTTCCAGTAGCAGTTTTTGAAACAGAACTAGCACCATAACTAAGTGTCTTGCATAGTGTCATATTTTTCAGTAAGAACAAGGACCAAAACAATAGGAATACAGTCAAACATTTAATTTGAGAAAATAAACTACAAACTAATCCATCACCTAGATCTCTTGAATCACAGCAGACAGCAAAAAGTCACGCTAACTAGTCCACAACTGAACCAAGGAAATGATACTAGAAGCAGCTTATGAATTCATCAATTCCAACTGGCTAAATCAGTGGTCCAAGAGAAAGTTTGATGACTGGCATAGGTTAATAGAGCCAAAATGGTAGGCAGGACCATTTACATATTTAACAGGCGATTTATTTAAACTTATATTTCTATTCCTTCTCTATGCTATGTACAGGTAAAAATGTTCTCATTCCAAATAATTTCTGGAATTCAATTAGTATTCCAAGTGGCCTGGTACCAAGTACCTAAAATAACTCAGTATGCAAGATCTAACTGCAAGATTCAACATAGACTTCAAGCTCCATTCAGGCTGAAGTGATGAAATGGTAAGATAACAGTCATTTATGCTAAAAACAGAATTCTTTTTTTCCTACAACAATTACTGATGTGAATAGGAAAGCTACACAGATGCAAGTCTTTAAATAATTGCCAGCAAAATAGATATTCAGCTTTACACAAACTAAATAACAGACACAGCTGGTAAGAAATGCATCTCAGTTTGCATTTCTACAGTATTAACACTTGAATTCTCATGCTTCAGCCTCTTCTTCAACTTCTAAAGAGGAGAAAGAGAATCATTTAGGATCAAGAAACACTTGATACACTGCAAAAAAAAAAAAAGTGACAACAGCTACCACCTTCTCACACATTCATTTTGAGCAGATTAACCACTCTTTCACTGAGGAATACCGAGATTTGTCCAAAAAATACCTGGATACAAAGACCAGCACATTAAACCACAAAACCTAGGAACCAATTTTGCCAGCATTGAACAAATCATTTACAATAGCATGAGTCCAAATTAAGCTCCTGAAAGTTCGTTTGTTTCTTTCTCAGTCAACCTTCTTCATTTTCTACACTGAAGGTTTTTCAGTATAACTACAATAATGCAGAACAGTTATATTATGCTGAATTAATCACTGAAAAATATTATATCTTTTATCAAAACAGGAATTGAGTCGTGCTCTCTCAGTTATGCCTTACAGTTGGACTGACAGTCCAAATGTACTAAAATGGAAAATTAAATTTTTACATCATATACAGTCATGACTTTTTGCATGTTACATGCAGATACAAAGGAACTGATGATCCATGCTGGAAAAGATGCACAAATGCTATACTTGCAACCTAGTTCTATAAGGTGTTTTTTGGAAAGATTCCTTTTCAACAGGCAGCACATATTAGCAGACTATTTGCTTGATGATTGTTGAGGCCTAAGACTTGCAATAGCTACCCGCTGCCCTTGATTCAGCTTAAGGGCTCCAAGAAAGACCGAATTTGGAAGCTAAGATAGCTGCTGGAATTGTGCCTTCGCAGATGCAGTATCTTTAACCCACCTCCCTGAATAGATATGGCACTGCAACTCTGCACATCCTCAGCTGTCAACACAAGCTTCAGATCTCTTCAAAGAAGCACGCTTGTTACACCTAAACTAGGAAACCAGTAAAGCAATGGCGATTGATCAAACATCCCCCAGGCCCCACTTGTGCATGAGGACCAAGTGGCCTGGAATGGCTTATACCCACCTTAAGTTCTCCTAGCATCAGGTTGCTGCCTTCAGACTGGCCACTGGAAATGCTACTGAGACTGTACTAGTTGGCCCAGGCCAAAACCATTAACAGCACAGGCAACTGAACTCTGGTATCCATGAATGCTCTCATTTGCTGGCAGAGGTGTAGCCACAAAATTTCAATTTGAGTGGCAAAAATCTTTGAACTTTCAGCTGATGAGATGTCCTGAAGTTTTTGTTCCAATGCAGAGCAAAACCCAAACAATGTTTTCAAACCTTCCCATAAACTGAAAGTTTCTGAAAAACATCAGGCTGAGAGCACAAACAGCTGGCACAGCCAACACAAAACACACTCCTTAGCCACCCTTACCGGAAGAGGAAAGGATATGAGGCAACCCACAACGAGACAGGATCAAGAATAACATGAAACCACACCTTTAGGCAATCTCAACTCAGGTTGCTGACGTCCTGCTTTTGGTCTGTCCTCTGGAACGTGTGCTCAGCTCAGAGAACTTACTCAACAGAAAGCTAACCAAAAAGAAATAAAGGGGTGAGTTAGCAAACAGGTTGGCTCCCTGACCTGCCTCATCACGTAACTCTCTGAACACTGAAAGCAGCACCAGGGAGAAGTGTGTTGGTCCTGTTTTTCATCCACTTAAGCTGCCATGGGACTGCACCTCAAAGGGATACAATATACTCGACTCTTCCAGCAGTACTACCTTTTGAGAGTAAGTGCATACAAAAATGGATTTTATGATCTTCTTATCCTACTTAGCACTACAGCTAGAGGTAGGCAGCAATATACTCTTAGCAGGAGGACAATTCTCTTTTCTGATATTGACAAGCATATTGCAGTAACTGTCACCTTACTTGTATTTATTTATTTATCAGCATTAAAGATTATGTGAAAATTTGCCATGCCAACTAGGCCTTTTAGTGTTGGAAGTCTGAGACAGTTCTACTGCAAAAGTACAGCTAGAAATTACTATGGCAGTAGCTCTAAATCAATAGCTTCAAATCATAATGGATAAGGAATAAATAATTTCTTATGAACTGAATTAAATCCTGAAGACAGGCAACTGCCAGTTTGCAACCAGTCACAGCATAAACTGAAATCCACTAAGGCTTGGAAAGTCTGCCTACCAGGAAATTTTTCCACTGGAGCTACTATTAAAGTACTTGAACAGCGAAGAAATAAATAGAGACAAAATATCAGGTTGTCAACACACTGATCATTCAAAGCAGAGACACTTCTGGGACACTGCAGAAAACAGACCAAAATGCAAGCAATTAAGCAAAAAAAGGGACTGGAAGTTTTCCAGCTACACACCCATCTGGCAGGATTTGCTACAGAAGCTCTTGCTTTAGTTTAGTCCATTTTCCTAGCACTTTTATTGCTTTTTGGCCTTCTTGCATCAGCTGGAAAAGGGAGATCATGGGTTCTGGTAACACAATTACTGGCAAGAATCCTTATTTTCTTGCTTCTTTTGTGGAGCACTTCTAGAATGCATACTTTTAACACTTTCTCCAATTTGCTCAAAATTATGAAATACACCCAAGTGTGTTGAGGTATTTAAACCAAGTTAAAACCACTTCACACTTAATGACCTCCACAAACTTCTGTTGTTATTAAGCCTCAAAGAAATAAGTGCATCCGAGTAAAGCTTCAATACAAGCTCATTGAGTGGCAGCTAAATCTGGCCCACGAGACACTTGAAAACTCATCTGCAAACAGAGAGTTCTGGTCAGAAACCAGAGACTGGTCCAGCAAAAAGCCACTAGCACAGCCAGGCTGGGCTGCATTGCGCATTCTTGACCCTGGACAGTGCTGCCCACGTTGTGCCCAGCCGAGGAGAAGGCTCGTCCAGAACCCAGCATACAGCATTTGTCCTCACCTCTAGCCCAGGCCAGAGGGCTTCCTCCCTCACGCTGAGGGGCTGAGGAAGTACTTTCACACCAGCTACAGACCTGGACTCAGCAATGCCATGTGAAGTTCAGACTTCACCACTGGAGATGGCCTTCTATGGCTGTAGTAAGTCAGGGTACCCATGTGCTGCCCTCAGTCTGTGAGAGCAAGTAGAAGGCGGGGAGGTAGAGGGAGTGGGAAAGAGTCCTCTGCTCACTCTTGATCTAGGGGTAGGAAAGAACATAATCCCTCAAGAACAGACCAGAAGCAGGCAGTGCTGCAAGATCCCAGCACTCCCTCAAAGGTAATGGCACTGGCCACATCAGTCTGCTCTCACGACAAGGGTAATGTCTTGTCTCCCCTCCTCCCTTTCGAGCTGCAGCACTAGGGAACATGCTCTTTCCCACCCGCTACCAGCACTCTTTCAAAAAAATAATAAATCCTCCTTTGTACAGCAATGCTATGACTGTACAGGATATTTTGGAAGTGCCACTTTCTTTCTTGTTTGCCCTGCAACCTCTCCTATGCCTCATATGCGCAACACTCACTATACCCAGAGTTGTTATTCCTGGTTAATAAATCAGGAAAATTCCCAAATTCAGTGACAACCCTGAAAGACATAAAAGGAATAAAAATCTCCAGCAGAAATAAAATGAAACTAGAACCACCAAGGTTTTGAGTTATACAGTCTCAAAATAAAATAAAAAAAATCCAAATCTTTAAGAAGTTCTGTTCCTCTCCTAATTAACATACACTCATAAAAACCAGTTGTGGAAGGTAGAGTCACATGGGCTTAACAGTCTTGAAATGTAAATAAGATACAAATACTGAATTAATTAATCAGGGAAGTTTACCTCCTGAAATAAGTTCCATCATCATAAGCAAAAAAAAAAAGTTTCTGCACAGCAGTTTGCACGATTTGCAAGGTCACTGAAAACCCCCATAAGAGACTACACATTAAAAGGACTCCAAGTATCATATGAAGTGTATTTATTATTATATGAAGTACCAGTGGAGTTCAGCTCTGCAGAAAACAAAAATTGAAACTGACCTCAAGGAAACAGAAGTGTAAATAAACTGAAGTCCTGTTTACATACACAGGTAACAACAACTTCTTTTTTAGTGAAGGTGATTGGGACAGTGTCACTGAGCCTTTTGCAATTGCACTTGACCCAGGAATGGTGACAGAGTTTGGAACTGACCAAACTCTGCTCCCAAGGAGACTTGGAAGGATTCTCAGTTCTTCACACCAACTGGCAAAAACTTCTAATTTCCAACTGCGATCTGGAAGACAACATTACGTTTGGGAGGCAAGTAGCTTCTGCCCTTCTCCACAGATGCTGCACGTCACTTCCACTGATGGCATGAGCTGCAAGGAGCAAGTGAAGACAGGATGCAGCACACAACCAAAAACCTGGCTTTCACCATCATGCCACGTTATTGCTGGCACATGGAAGCAGAACCGGTGGAGGGCATACATACATTCAAAAGCATGCATAGCTGTAAAAATCATACTGAAGGTGGAGCAGCGGAAGTAGGAGCTTTTAATCTTATGGGTGTGCCGCTATGGTGGAGTTAAATGAAGCACTCTGTTACCGTATCAACATAACTGAATAAATTTATCCAAAGCAGGAGAGGCCCCACTTCAGAACCATAAGTGAATACCGACAGCAGTACAAGCATTCCTTTCTTCTTGGTACATCACTGAGTCTTCCTTGTTCACACCCAGGGCTTTCTGTGCTATGGTCAGATGACTGACTTAGGCACTCCTGCACATCGCAGCACACACTTCTGTTGGAAGCACGAAGTCCATGGGAAGGCGCTGGAGGACTTTCAGCTCTTGATAATTACTTAACCTGCACCTTCACGCTTCAGAGACTGCAGGTTTCAGTCTATATTCCCTAGTAAGCCAGAAAAACTGTACTGAAAGCACTATTATACCTGTACCAGACAGGTATTGTGTAAAGGGGAAGATGAGATAAAACTCTCTGCAAGAGTTATGGACAACTCTTGCATGAAAACATCACTGAAAAGCTGTCTTCACCACTGAAAGCACCAGCTGGTTACTCACCCAGAGTGCACACTCTGCAAGAGACATCCACTGATGCCATCAGCAAGCAAGTCCCAGAGCAACTCATTTACTTTATTACAGTAAGGGAGAAATGCAAAGCTGAATTTTTACAAGGGTATCTAGTTCCTAAATCAAAACGTATGTTTCTTGTGGGATTTGAAAGAGTGCAGATTCCCACTGACTTCAAATGAGTCAGTCTGTGGGAAATCTTTAAACCCCATGCTGCAACTGAATGCATCCCAAAGGTTATGAATAAAGGCAGACATGATTTAGAAGAGAATTCAACATGCCGTTGTTAGTAGCTGATCAGCAGCTCTTCATAACTGAAAGAAGGATTGTATCTGCTCCAGTCAAGGAATAAATTTGGTCTCAGGGAAAAAAAAGTAATATACTGTTGTGGTTTAACCCCAGCCAGCAACTAAACACCACGCAGCCGCTCACTCACTCCCCCCCACCCAGTGGGATGGGGGAGAAAATCAGGAAAAGAAGCAAAACCCGTGGGTTGAGATAAGAACGGTTTAATAGAACAGAAGAAACTAATAATGATAACACTAATAAAATGACAACAGTAATAATGAAAGGATTGGAATGTACAAATGATGCACAGTGCAATTGCTCACCACCCGCCGACCAACACCCAGCCAGTCCCCTGAGCGGCGATTCCCTGCCCCCCACTTCCCAGTTCCTATACTAGATGGGACGTCACATGGTATGGAATACACCGTTGGCCAGTTTGGGTCAGGTGCCCTGGCTGTGTCCTGTGCCAACTTCTTGTGCCCCTCCAGCTTTCTCACTGGCTGGGCATGAGAAGCTGAAAAATCCTTGACTTTAGTCTAAACACTACTGAGCAACAACTGAAAACATCAGTGTTATCAACATTCTTCGCATACTGAACTCAAAACATAGCACTGTACCAGCTACTAGGAAGACAGTTAACTCTATCCCAGCTGAAACCAGGACATATACACTAAAAAGAAGCAGCCTGTGCTTGTGTGTCAAGCTCAGCCTGAGGTTCATTCTCACTTGGAATACAAACAATTACAAACTTCTTACAGAAATCTACCCATCAGTGATTACCAGAAAATTCCCCCAGTTGTCAAAACAGATTCTGCTGTCATCTGCCACACACACATTCTGCTGTAGAAGACTGACTGCTTCATATGTTTATCTCATTCTAACAAATGCTGTACTTCTAAGTACATCTGTATCGCTGAATATAAACCCCCAGAGAAGCCATACAAAATAAGCAGCAGGAGACAACCGTGGACAGTGGATGTTCGGCGACAATCTAAAGCAAGGAGCCTATGATGAAAGGTGGCAGTCCCAGCAATAACTTCCATTTTATTAATCACAAATGTGCAAAATCCATATCATTGTTGAGCCACTGAGTTTGAGTTTCTTTGGGTATAACTTACAACTTGCAGGTTCTGTATGCATACAAATACAACAGTTCTAAGTAGTGACTGCTCCAAAGGGCTGGGGAAAAAAAAAAGGAACAAGTTTTAAATGACCAGCATCACAGAATACACTTAAAACTCAGCTTTTCTCTACTGAGAGATGAAAGAAAATGAACTGCCATAGAACTGAAACTTGCACTTGCTTAACTTAGTTTTATTTAAGACCATAACAGACTGGAAAATTTACTAAGGATAATGGTGCTAAACGATGTATTAAGGCCTCTTCTACTTTTCACTTAACCCTTTAGGCTTTAACATAATTTGTTTCACTCTGTTGTCACTTGCTACATTTACAGCTTTTTGTATCCTCCTTCTTTACTTTAGAAAATGACTAAAAAGAGAAGTCAAATTCTTATCACAGCTGCGGTAAATTCAGGAGTCATTTCTGTATGACACATCCTGTTCAGAGCTACAGAAGTACAAACTGCAGAAAAATCAGTCACAGGCTTTCTTCTGCATTACTCTCAAAAAGCATTTATCTAGCTCCATTCAGTGCTTTCTCCACTGGGGAATATACTTTCATGATGTCTGCTCTTACAGATGCCTCACAATGAGTTTTACATCTCTACTGTATTTTAAGAGACCTTAATAATTTCATAATCTGCATTTCTCCCACCACTTCAAACACTATGCAGCACACAATATTTGAAAACTAGCTCTAACACCCTGATGCACTTAACAGAGAAAGTAGCATTTCAAAAGCCTGTAACTTCTAATAATCCAACAAAAGCCTCGATGTGGACTGTCTATCCAGGTGTCTCACTGATATCACTGGGAGATCTAGTAAATAAGCACTGTTAAGAGCATACCCTTAATATTATTTACATTATAGCAATAGCTGGAAATTCACTCTAGGATCATGCTTCTGAGCCCAGAACACCCATGCTAGATGCTGTGCAAGCCTTTCAGCTGGGGGAGAGGCCCCAGGAAGCCCTTGCTGCACAGCAGAGCTACAAACTGCTAGGACAGGCCAGTGACTAAGTTTGAAAGAGAAGCCAGGTCTCACAGCCCACATACCTCCACTCCATATATGCCCTCCATGCATCTGCTGCGCTCTTCCTCCTTCATACAGAAACTGATGGGATACTAGTCTTCCAGTCACCTATTGACAGGTAGCCTGATGGAAGTTATGCATACAGTACCAATATTGGAATCTGGTTATAAAATTTACAGCTGGTCCAGCAACGGAAGTATTTGTGAATATGTTGTTTCAAATCCAATAATTTCTTCATAAATTCAGAAGTTCTTCACTAGCACTAACTATGAACAGACAAAAGAAACTTTATATCAGGATTATATTTTTTTTTCCAGACTCATCATCATCATTTTTGTTGTAGATATAGATCACATTCAGGTGCTTCAGAATGAAATATTGTTTTACGTTGACAACATGCCGTGCATTTGTTTTAGGTTTCTAATGCTGCCTTCTAACAGAGTCCAGAATCAATATCCAGAGTCAAAAGGAGCTTTATAACGCACCCCATTTAAATGTTACAATATACACTAAGCAGACACAAAGATTCTGTACTCATAACACCTCGCATCCCTGACACATCTATCTTGAGAGTATGGCTATAATGATCAACTCTATTCTGCACACCATCTGCATTATTAAATTACTTAGCATTTCTTGCTCCAACTCATCACTTGCAACATAGTGCTGCTGAAATGCAAAGCTCTTTCAACATGAGTTCCACTGACAGTAGGACTAAACTTTTTTTTTTCTTAGTAGTTTCCCTTGACTCTGAAGTTGGACAAGAATAATGCATCAGGATAATTTCTTCTGCTATGTTAATGAGAACTATCATTTGGAACAGGGATTCTCCAGTCATGATGCTATAGAAACAATAGTGATGATTCAGCAGCACCTGGGGAAATGGCAGGGGACAGGGGGGTGGTTGTCAAAAAAGTAAAATAAGTCATGTGTGCAAGTGCTCCATAATCATGGAAAGCATGTGCAGTATTTCAAGTGTCTGACAAAACTCCATTAGTGAAATGAAAAAAAAAAAAATCAGGAAGTACAGAGAAAAAGGTGGTGAAAACCTCCTAATCATTCTGAGGGACAATATGGAATAAAGCTTGCAGTTACTCTCTCTCTGGTAGTGGGTTTTTCCTGCTACAAATGGCTAATATGGTAGGAAGTATGCCACTTCTTACCATGGAAAACATTCACGTCAACTGCTAGGGTCAAGAACATCAGTTTTGAAAAGAACATCACCTCTTTTGGGTTTAAGAGAAGAGTCTTCATTAGTGTGTCACAATCACAGAAAGTCCAGGAAACTTATATAAAGGCATAAATCACTTAAAAAAAATTTAGCATCATAGAATTTAGCATATTTAGAGAAAAATAGGAAGAAACTGCAAGAATACAGTTGAGCCCTGGTACTGCTTTACTGCATTTCTGTGCCTCTAAATGTTTATAAATGCACAATCCATAAATGTTCTGTAAAGTCTGCAGAAACAATTTAGGTGTAGACCATCTTCCAAACAAAGTTCACTTTCCACACAAATGACTGTACTGGCTCTCTGAAGATTTTGTCACTTTGTATGCCAAGATTCTCCCCAAGTACATTGCACAATATGTTTCTAAGCCCAGTAAGCCGACACTGACAATTTCTAGCCCAAGCCTGCATGAATTCTAAAAGCAATGATGCTGAATTCTAGAAACTATGATAAGAGGCTAAACCCATTTTATTATCTGTTATTCGATGAACTCTATTTTAGTCAATCATAGCTGTTATGGGCAATTCCCTCAATAGCCCCACACAACAGTGTTAGTACAAAATAATATCGTAAGGGCCATTCATTCATAAAACTTGAGCATAAGAAGCTGAAGAAAAGCAGCTTCCCTAGTATAACACAGCTTTGAAGTTACAAGGAAGATTTGTACGACAAGCACATCAATCAAGCTGTTTAGCTTCAAAACCACCCTAAAACAAGTGACTGGACAGATTAGAGAACCCAGAGCCTCCTCAGTCACGGACCGTGGGATCTTTCTTATCTTCTATTGGTCCCTCTGAGCTTGTACACAAAAGTCAGAATGCTTGATACTGTGCTTCTGACAAGTTACCATTCTTTCAAAAAATTAATTTTGTTCTGTATCTTAATCTTGCAAGGCAGGCAAGCAGGAGGAACACACACCTGAAAATACTAATACAAGTGATCCCTCTATCCATGCATTTAAGTCAACAGAAGTTTCTCCAAAAGACAGTGCAAGGTACTCCAGAATAAGACAGATTTCTGATAAGGTGTATCTCTCCTCAAATATGAGATTACTAACTTCTTCAAGAAGAAAGAGCACAACTTTCACCTTTACAGTACTGTACTCTACAGGTTGTTCAAAAAACCTCTCTTTATTAGTTATCCTGGTTTTGACACTTGTACACCACTTGTCTTGCTAGTCAACTGAACACTCACCCCTAACTTACCCTGCCCTTTAAAATCAATACAATTTAAAAGTAAATGCCAGATTACAAGCCAAATGAGGTATTTCTTTAATCGACAAAAATCTGCCTAATCCTAAAAGCCTGTGTGAAGAAATTAGCTTGACTTAGAGCACCTCCTTCCCATGAAGAGCTGACCCAGATTACTGATTCATGGTATTTTCTTCTTTTACAGTACTTCTACCTTTTTTCTTTTTCTAAAACACTCACTTCAGATAGTCCTTAATGCATTTGTGTAATACAAAATGACCATGTAAAGATCTGCACAGAAAGCAAATCATCCTAATTTCAATTGCCTAAAAAAAGATGGGAAAGAAAAAATATGAATGCTTACCTAAGACAGACACACTCTTGTGTGCCTATTCTCATTTATGGCTCAGTTTTCAAAAGGAACTGAACAATTAAAGAAAAAAAAAATCAACAGGATATGCAGATCTGGTCATTATAATGTAGAGAAAATACCATTTAATTACAAATATCAATGGTTACAGTAACTTCTAAAACACCATGAGTATCTACTGCATTGTAGAAAGGTTTCCCTGCTACATTTTGGCATATCTCTAATTGCCTGACTCTTTAAACATTCCTGAACTGTTTAGAAATTAAGCTGAATTTGAGACCTGCAAATCACCTGCAGCAGCTTAATACAACTGGAGGAAAAAAAAAAAAAAAAAAGAAAAACTCTAAGTACCCTCTTCATGAAGGAAAAAAGCCTTGAGACAGCTGATCAAACTCAGATACATCGAGTTTTGCAAGAAGTCGGACTAGATTTTCCTCTCCTCACCTTACTATCTCTTTAGATGGAGGAAAGTGTGATAAATGTCGAAACCTCTATTTCTGTCAGACACAATTCCAAGAGTTTCTAGGGCTGATTTGACAATTGCTTCTCAAGATGCTTTTTTTTTTTTTTTGCTGAAATCAAGCAGAATTTAAACGATGCAAGCAGAACTGCTAGAATAGGCTCATTCTTAGTATTTGGTGCTTGAATGGTTCAATTATACATAGCTGAGACCTACTCACTACTCATAAGCATTGCTAATTATGCCTCAGCATTTAAGGACCATCAGTTGACTGAAGCTGGCAGAAGAAGATTATTAGGAGGCTAATCCACATTTAGAGTGGATGATGAGTATTTACATCTGCGATTAGATTTAATACTCCTTGAAGTTCTCTTTGAAGCAGTGAAAGGCATGGAGTGAACCTACATCAGAGATCAGCAAGAGTTCAGACTGTTATACAAAGCAAAAATAAGATATTAAAAAGGGAAGACTTGATAATAGACAGATACATTATACTGTAGCTCTTCCCCGCCGTCAAATCACTGTTGATTTATATGCATTACAAGAGTTTAGAGGTTTATTATTTCATTCAAACAGTTATAAGCTTGATTTTCCAAACCTTCATGAAATCACATCACTCATTATTCTTGTAACTTAGTTGGCCTTTACACAGAGTCCAGTGAGACTTGGTAACTTGAATAAGACCAATTAACCATTAGTTAATTTGAAAGTACTTTTACTGCTAAATTCTTATTTGACATTCGGTCATGCTGTACGATGTTCATACACTATATTTAAATCATGTAGTGTGCAGACATTCTTTATCAAAATTACTAATACCATCTTTGATCACTAAAAGCATACAGCAAGAGAGAAGACAAGAAGGGGAATAGGGAAGGAGTGTAGGTCACCTATAAAAGCCTCCCTCCCCACCCCATTCAAGCAGTTAAAAAAAAAAAAAAATCTATGCAATAGTTACACCCTCCATAACCATCTTGGTTTTGTTCCCTACGCTGCTCCCCATTTGCATTCTTCAGCTTACACAGTTTCTACTCTTTAATGCTGTTCTGTTCCTAACCTGAAAGCCATTGTTTTGCTAGCTTGAAGTTTCTGGAGAACAGCTAGTTCTTGAAAATATAGAAAGAGAGTGTAAAAAATGCAACAGGAACAAACAAACAAGTATGAAAACTCACAGATCCTTCTAGACCTAAGTTCAGCCTCAGAGTCAGCAGCACAACACAGTTTTGGGATCACAGCTGGTTTATGACTCGTCAGCTCGGACAGTACAGCATATATGTGGAACAGACACAAACTTCTACATCCAACTCTCTTTAGTCCAAGAGCTGGATGCGATGAACTCTCCTACTTCTTTACATGTTTACAGGCTTTGCTACTAAAAACCAGCAAAGTATTTTTTCCTGTTTTGCAATACTTTGATTAAATTCCCACAGCCAAATAGTACTGAAAGAAAAAGTAATGTTTTCACATTTACACAGTTTGCTCAAAAGCCATTAAAATAAGAAAACTATATTACATAAGTGTGCAGTTATGTAGCACTATATGCCAGACGCCTACTGCCAGAATTAAAAGGGGCCCACTTCAAGTCAAGTCTCCCATTACAAGAAAAGCCTCTGTGAACCACCGAGACCCCGCCTATTGCACAGCTCAGAGTCTAAAAATTAACCAACATAAGAAGCACAAAAACATCACGGCTAATTCAACTCCGTGAGCCTCACTACGTGACAGCTTCCACAACAGAACCAAAAGTGACTCAGGTTTCACCTGCCCTGGAATGAAGAGGGTGCTTGAAATTTCAAATCTCTCTTATCTTTATGTGGAGAGTATAGGATCTATAATGAAGCTCTGTGGCCTTCCTGTTTCCACCCGTGAGGACAGCTCCTCTGACTTTTGAGAATGTTACCTCTAACGACACAGCTCTGCAAGAGGCACAAGGAATAAGCTGCGACTGCATGCTTCAGAATCGCCCACCTCACTGAACTGAAAGCAGCAGTCCATGAGGCAAAGCTTGCAGAGTTTCAGAGATGACACACATATGCATGTCCATGCCAAAGAGTCTTCTGTGGAAACTGGCTACAATACCACCAGGTTGGTTTGTTTTGGGGTGGGTTTTTTTTTTTCCCTTTCTCTTCCCCCCCCCTCCCCAGGAGAGGTGGAAACTACAATATCAGCCAAAACTTTTTAAATGCTTATTTTTGCATGTATTCGCATATGCAAAAACCATACCACACAATAAGCTTAAAATTGTAGGTCAGGTCAATCTCCTGCTTCTGATTTTTTTAAGACAAAAAGACATTAATGCAGAACTATAATTTTAGTTGTATGAAGCCTTTACAAATCTAGTAAGCAGGCTTTTTTTATTCTATGTTCACGCCATATATCTGTCAATAACATAAAAAAGGCGGGGCAGTTTTTGTTATTATTAAAAATGGGGCCGAGTAAATCGTAACACACAGCCTCGGGTCACCACACCTTCAAATAAAGGTGTTACAATTTTATCGCTGATAAAGCTGGCAAACCGGGGTGAGAGGATGCTGCACAGGCTATTCTCGCCAACTAACCGGATCGGTGCGCGTAGCTCTTTGTTCAAGCCCATCCACCACCAATATTTTATGCAACCAATATCAGAAGCACAAACTTCCAAGCACACACGGCACGTCCCAGATACTGTGTCTGCACAAAGAAATTGTTGAGCTACACGGCTGGTGCCAAATATGCTTCTCAAAGCTCCCGGGGCCTCGCAGCTCCTGCCTGCTTCAGCCAGAGCTCAGCGTGTTAGTAAAAACGTGCACCCCTGCACTCTGTTGGGAGACTGGAAGACAACAGCCAGGTCACGTTTAACCCACAGGTAAAAATCACAAGTGCTGATTCACAGCACGCTTGCTGACAGAGAGTTTCTTCTCTAAAACACATCAGTGCGGGGGGGACGGGACGGGACACGACAAAAACAGGCTCTGACGCACTTTTGTCTCTCCACGTAACCGCCGTGGCCGCCCGAAGGGTGTCACCGAAGCCCGGGGGCACCGCGGGGCTCAGCCCCCGGCGGGCTCCGCGGCCGGAGCTGACCCCGCAGCGGGGGAGGGCCACGCCTGCTCCCGCCGCCCCGCGGTGAACCCAGGGCAGCCCGGGCCAGGGAGGTGACGGCGGGCCCGGGCCGAGCCGCTGCCGCGGCGGCTCTCAGCCCCGGCGGGCCGCTCTCACCTGCGTTGTAGAAGCGGTCCAGCACCGCCGTCTCGCCGAAGTCCAGCTTGCCGAAGTGCAGGGTCTCCAGCGCGGCCCCCACCACCTCGCACGCCTCCCGCAGGCTCTGCAGGGCGCCGCTCTCCGCCGCCAGCAGCGGCCCCTGGCTCGCCTCGTTGATCACGTAGGTGACGGCGGTCCGCCTGCCGCCACTCTTGGCCCGCGCCGCGATGCCCGGGGCGGCGGCGGCGCCGTCCTCAGCCCAGAGGGTGCCGGGCGGCGGCGCGGCCAAGTCGGGCAGGAGGCTGCGGGCGCCGGCGTCGGCCCCTTGCGCCCGCCTGCCGAGCGCCTCCTCGCAGGGGGGGCCGCCGCCGGGAGGGCTGGGCACCGGCAAGCTGATGATCCCCTCGCTGCAGTCACTCATCCCGACGGAGGAGCAGCCGCCGCTGCGCCGCGTCCCCGGCTCTGCTGCGCTGGCCGGGGTTAGGCGGATGCCATGCCGCACCGCCTGCCCCGGAACGGTCCCGCCGAGCTGCTGGAGGGAAGAGGCGGCCGGGCTGAAGCGAGGGGCTCCCCCGCGGGCGCTAGCGAAGGCTGCCGGAGGCGGGCAGACGAGCACAGCCTCCTTCGGTGTCTGCCGCCAGCACCATGACGCGCCGCTCCCTTCTCCCCCGCACCTGCAGGGACTACCCGGCGAGCCGACCCCCGGCAGCCCGACCTCCTTCTCCTGCCGCCCGCAGGACCTCGCTCTTCCTCCGGGCGAAATTACTCGGTCGCGGGGGGAGGAACCACTTGTAGGATCGCTCTTCGCCTCCCCTGCTTTCGCCGAGCGACAGCTGCCAACCTACTGGCGGCACGGGCTGAGGCGGCCCCAGCGCCGGGCGCCTCCCTCCGACCCCGCCTCCGGGCAGGAATAACCTCCCCCCGCCCCTTCCCGCCTCTTCCCGCCTTAGCGCTCAGGTCGCCCCGCGTCCCGAGTGGGAGTTCTGGGGGCCGGTGAGCCACGTCGCGTCCCTACGGGGCTCTTCAGCCTGGCGGGGGCTGCCGGGGGGGGGGTGTCCCCGTGGGGAGGGACCCCCCCCCCCGGCAGCCCTCGCCCCGTGGGGTGCCCTGTGAGGAGATGGCCCTCCCGCCACAGGATTTGGTAACGATTAGCCCTTGTCTTCCGCTATTATTCCCACCTAAACCTCCTTCTCTCTGTGTTCCCAAAATGCTTCAAGTTCAGCAGCATCAGCCTCGTGCTTGTCAAACTGGAAAACCACCCCCCTGCGTTTATTACATGTGTCGGTTTCTTACACTCACCTGGGAGAACACTTGAACGCTTGGCAGTTAGCAAAAATATTTCTTCATGGAGAAGGAAATCAGTTGGAATAACTAGCATATAGCCAAAAGCTGCACTGACTTTGCATGGTAGGGCCACCCAGTCGAGGAAAAGATCCTTTGACATTTGAAATAATATATAATATGAAGAGAGAACACCCCAAACTTTCAGATTATTTGCAGGCCAAGAGTGAATCTCTGAGGAATTCAAAATGGATTTGAAAAGGAAATGACATTGAGACTTCTGCAGTCTGTTTTTGAACAGAAATACTGTGAAATTGGATGGTTTATTCTATTATTATTATTATCAGTTTTTTCTATTAAATAGGTACATAAGAAGGAGAAATAGTACTCTACGTATTTATAGTTATGTTTATATGTCATATCGATAGACCCATCCTGTTAAAATTGATCTTGTTAAGATTAATCAATTTGTTGGCATGAAGCCAAACAATGTCATTGTTTTCCATTGCTTCTGTAGACAGAAGATCAATTCTGGAGTAATTAGAAAAATTAGCCACTGCAGTACCTTCAGTACCTCTGTTTGCTTTTGCATTGAGCAGTCCCCTTTTTTGATGAGATATGCCTGGCATTTGCTTCTGCTGATAGGAAATAGGTAAATGGGGTGGGAAGATGACGAGCAAACTAAAGACTAATTTACAGGGAAAAGTTAATATTTGCTAATCTGCCAGATACAGCAGGTTATTATTTCTTGCTACAGTCTGAATGGCAATCAGTGATTTTCTAAATAATGACGTTTTCCAGAAAATGCAGAATCAGTGCTAATCCATTCAGCATTGCAGTTACATCACCTTACAGGAAGCAAGAACAATATGTCTCTGTTGTTCTCGAGAACAGCCCGTGTTTGTCAAATGCAGAAGGAAGTCATGGACTGAAAGGAGACGGAAGAAGCATGCTATTCCACTTACCATTACTGACTTGTGAGGCTTGCTTCTTTATTAGCACCACGTCTGTTCCAAATTCAAGCTAGTTTTTCTATTGATTTGGCTGGGAGTGAGGTTGGGCCCTAAACAGGAAAAAAAATAATCAAAATGCTCTTGAATCTGGAATAAAAACCACAAATTGCCCACATTTTTATAAAGTGAAAACATATCTTTTAATCCATTAACTCTGAAGTGAGCAATCAGACATTTAGGAAGTCTTGACTTTTAATGTTTGATTAGGAGAGAATAATTCAAAGGATTCTTTTAAAACCAAAATAACACCCCATTTGTTATCAGAAGCAGGTTTACCTTGTTCACTTGTTTCTCAAGTGCTGTAAGATTAACATCTTTAGCACCAGATGGTTTGCATATAATCACGATTCAGTATTGCCCTGTTCCGGCTCTGTTTTTTCTGACAACAAAAACTTGTAATAAGTGGTTAGCTGTAAATTTGTTGAAATAACGACCCTCTCTTCATTATATGTTTTTACAGCTATACATCATTGGCCTCTAGGTTTAACCATAATTATAATGTTAACATCCAAGAATTTGCCAACTTTATTAGTTGCAAATATAAATGCAATTTTTGATGAGTGAGAAACAGCATATGACAGATGCCATAGGCTTGATTTAGCTACTCAAACTAGTGTAAACAAGATCCAAGACCAAAAAAGGTAGTTCCAATGTATTCTGATTTGTACAGAAGAAATTTAAAACATATGTGCATTTAACATAACTCTGTCCAAATTATATTTTTCATGTTTTATGGCCATCAGTGTCCAGTAGAGGGAGAAAAATTATTCTAGACTAATCTGCATATTGAACTTTGTTTATGGCAGTGCTGATGGAATTGATAGAATGGACTAAAATACATCGCTACAGATACTGGGTTTAAAATGAATGCTAAATTTCATCCATATTTTAAGGCCCTCTTATGTAACTACAGGATAATATATAGGAATGAGAGATTGGAGATACACTGTAAACTCTTCACTGATAAGCAGGACAAAGAGGTTTGGAGGAGTAAAGTCCAGTTTGCTTCAATTATGGGTTTAAAAAAAAAAAGTAAAGAAATTTGCAGATACAAAAATCTGAACAAGATATTTAAAGTACATAATCTAATTCAATTTCTGTAAGCTTTAGACCAGAACTCTCACACACAGTAGAAATTATTTAACTGAAATAAAAAACTTGTTTCTAAAAACTATCCTAAAAAGTTAGACTAAGTATATCACTGCAGACAATCAGAAGTAGCCTTTATGCTCAATAGAGAGAGGTCAATGTTTTGTTACAAGGCAGCCAGCTGCCAGTCTTTCAGAAGAGGTAAATCTATGATTACATTGAACATTTAAAGCAATATTTAGGTACAAAGGGGCAAGTAAATAGACTGGTGGCCATTGTGTAGGGATGCAGCTGATCATGGAACAGTATTAACATGAGAAACCGCTTACCAAATTATGGCATGGTGCATATAAATGGCAGTCAGCAAAAAGTGATAAAGCAACATGGATACATCTTTGCGGACAGATATTTCATCAGTCAGGACTGTCCTTGGAGCCCTTGTCTTGCGAGCATGGTGAAGAATGTGCACTGTTCTTGCTTCATACCCTTTTCCCCCACAACTCTCACATTTCTTGCTAAATCTCCTTGTCTAAATCTTCCCCTGCTCCAGCATCTTTCCCTCCTCTTGCTTCTTTTGTTCTTTTAAACTTCCAGAAAAGTCTGTGCTAACTGCCTCTTCGTTCCAACCTCCACAACCCTCACTTCCCCATATGAGGGGAGCCTGTTCCCTTTACACTCATTCCTGCACACCCCTCCTTGGTTACTTTAATTTGTTTATTTTCACTGTTGCCAGTTTTGAAATCTTATCACAAACCTTCGGATACTAAATGCTTTTCTTAAAGCTTCAACTCATACAGCTTTATGACTGTATGGGAATTTCAGCTGGGAACATCTCTAAGTTTCTATTAGTCAATAAGCATTCACTGATGTAGAAGAAAATCTTGATGGCATGAAACTTAATGAATGGTTCAATAACTAAAAGACAGAAAAAACTTTACTGCAGTCCCTGAGTATTTTCAGTGTTTTAAGCTACCTGTCCTCACACATGAGGGAATGGTTTACAATCTACTTTCTCTGGTAGAAAAGCTCTTTTTATAACTTCTTTAAATACTTGGATTTAAAGTATTTAAATAATTGTAAGCTAAACTGAGAGAAGTGACTGCAGCATAAATATAGCCTAAAAGTTACATACTAAGCAACTTTCATTTTTTTGATTCATTGAAGTGATGTTGGATTAGGAAAAAAATAACCTGTGTAGCTGAGGGCTCTAGGTTTTGACGTGGACCATGGCTGCCATCTACCGCTGCAGGCGGGATACAGCTGTTTGCTGTGTTGGACTGTTCGGTTTCAATAGCTGCATATAAAATGTTACTGTGATTGGTGGTCCTTCATGTTTCTTCAATTTACTTAGCTGCCCAGAGGCTGAGGAGGAAATACAGTCATGTTTAGCAGCTTTGTTTGTCGGGCCCTTCTCTCTGCTTGTAAAATAGCTTTCCTTTCTTTAGTTGTTATTCTCTCTACCTTGGAATCTTCCTATGCAAATACTTTCACTTTTATTTTTTATTTTATTTTATTTTTTTACTTATTATTTGGCTTCCTACTTCTAAGGATCTTCAAAACCTGAATTCACAAGCTTGCCTGTGAAAAAAATTGTTTTGGGAACTAGGGCTTCTTTCAGGACTTCCTTGTAACCTTTTATCCACTTCTTGGTCTTTATGTCTACAAAAATTCTTTTAATCTCTCTTTAAAACAAAACTGAGCCACTGATAAGAACTGCTTCCTGTTTGCATAACCTCTTGTGGAATTTCACTCATTAGAAAAGATCAACTAGATTTGAAAATGCACTTCATGAAACCTTTCCCATACTCAGATATATCAGTGATAAATTGTCCATAGAGTAACTGGACTTTACACCGTCAAGCACTTAACTCTCAAACACCACCTCACAAATGGCCGTGTCCAAATTTACTTACTGAACCACTGCAGTGGCTATGTATCTTTTCAAATGTCGTTATGGACATCCCAGTCACAAAGGGCAATTACCTTAAAAAAACTTGCTCAGAATTGTCTTGTAACTTGTATTTTGAAAAGATACATTGATTTAAGAAGATACCAGAGGCTAAAATTGGTGGAATTTGGCCTGGAGCAGCCAATACAGTAAGGCATTCCTTTGCCCCAGGGTTAAAAAATCTGATCTGTCAATAAATTAAGCCTATATATTGCCAGTTGTGAGGCTTTGGGAGCTGCTGTAATAATCCAAAGGATACACTAAATTAAGTTTCACTTCCACTGAATTTGAATTGATTTTATTCTAAAATCCTGGTGGCTGTTTGATAAACATATTTGTCTTCATTTTTACCACGAGATCAAAGAATTAGTAGAACTGCTGAATTCAGTGATCTGCATTTGACTGCTAGTTTAAGCAATTAGACATTTGTGTGGCTTTACAATAGATTTTGTAGTCAAGGTTTAGTTTTAAATATAAGGCTGAGTAGCAGGAGTATGCAACTACCCTCCAAGCTCTGTGATGTAACCTTGATTAAATAATCTAATTCACCTTTGCTGTACCTTCCTAATGTGTAAGGTAATACTTTTGCATTTTTACCTCTACACACATAGATGAGTCATTACAACTAATTGGGGTAGTCTGTGTCCAATTGGAATAATCTCTGCATCTGTATTTTACGTGTGTGTGTATATCACACACAGGATAGAATGTAACAAAAGCTGCAGCTCCTGCCCTGCCAAAATATTTATTTCCTAAGCCTGAACCTCCTCTCGCCCTTTCCTTTCAAAGGCAAAATTCCCACTGACTTGAACAGAAGTTGTCATGGGTGTAAGAAAACTTGAGTTTGTTTATAAAAGCATTTCCACAAAGCATAATTGCATCACAAGATGATAAAATATGCAGATCTATTCCAGAAATTAGAGAATGAAGTAGCTTAGAAGGGATTTTTAAAAGGAACATACATACTTAGATTGAAACATCTCATGTATGCAAGCTGATGCACACACAATGAGCTGATAGATGTCTGACATAGCATATAAAAGAACAGATTGTCTTTAAAGTTTGGAAGTGATCTCCTTCTCACCGGAAGGTGATTTAGCAGAATTGTTTACCATGAGAAAGAGGCAGTGAGTGGTCTCAGGGCTGCTCTGGGCCTCTGGCCTTTTAATTACGAATTACACTGGGGTATGTGTGAAAGCCTATCGAGTATGAAGTGATAAATTTCTCAGTAGGCCCTCCTAAGCCTACAGCTTTCCTCTGAACAGGTCAGAGGGCAAGGCCGCACCGCAGGGGTAAGCCCCAGCGGCCTACGGCTGCAGCTACCACCTCTGCGGACTCGGTCAGAGCGGGACCCGGCAGCCGCTGAGGGCAGCTGGCGCAGCGAGGCAGAGCGGGACGGCCACCCACGGCCGGCAGCAGTTCCACTGGAGCCCAGGGGCCCCTCGGAGGTCGGCGGCGCTACCCTCTCCAGCCGGGCCCACCGGTACAGCCCAGGGGCCCGGGGCCGGCGCAGTCAGCCAGTCTGACAGCGTCTCGGGCCGCCCTCTGCCATCGCCAAAGATGGCGGCGGCGGCGGCGCAGCTTCGGTACCGCCCGGCGGGCGGGGCACTTCCGGCGGGGCCGTGCGCGAGGCGGGGGCGCGGCGGGTTCTCCGCGCCTCGGCCGAGGCCCCGGCGGGGGCCATGGGCACGGCGGGGGGCGGCGGTGCCGCCGGTGCCCTGCGGCTGCCGGGGCTGCACGGCTACGCGGCGGAGTTCTCGCCCTACTGGCCGGGGCGCGTGGCCTGCGCCGCCGCGCAGTACTACGGCATCGCAGGTGCGGGCGGGGCCTGCGCGGCGGGGAGGAGGGGGGGTAGCCGTTAACGTACGTTCCCGGTGGCGGCTCCTCACGGGTGCTCGCGCGCGGCTGGAAATCTGGGTGTCTGGAACCACAGTCGGTGTCCGTAAAAGCGTTTGGGGATTTCCCTTTCCGTTGCTTTTGTTTTGCTTTGGTACAAGGTGTATTTTGTGTGACGTGCACGACGTGAATGAAATGCCCGAAAATATCTTCTCCTTGAAATTTTAACTGTTCCAGTCTCAGTCACTGGGTGTCCAGGCAGGCCCGGGCAGCTCCGGCGTCCCGCTAAAGAGGCAAGCTGAGCTTTTCTCAGCATCGGGGCCTCTTTCATTTCCAGTGGGAGTATTGCTCTTGAAAGCATTCATTTTGAATAAAGTTTCTCAATGTGGAATTACTCTGACGATATCCGAGTCATATGGGAAAGCACTACGCATGTGTGTTTTCTCAGAACTGAATTACTTGCTTCATTTCTGGTGAGCCGTGTTTGTGTTACTACATTCAAGGGGCGGAAAAAAAGTGTTATGTCTGCTGTGTTATCAAAAGGAGAAAAAGGAACCTCGTGCTGGTATGTCTGTAACATGAGGCTGATGGGGAAAATGCACTTTTGTGCTTCATAAGGTGTTTCTCTTCCAACCTCACCTACAGGTATACTGGAGTAAAAAAAAAAAAAAAACACCAAAACCCCCAAACCAATCTGATGTAAATGAATTACTGTTTTAGAGAACATGAGACAACAAGATGTTTATTTATGCTACTAATTGTTTGGCCTCTTAAAGTTTAGGTGCCCTTTGTATTTCCACACTGGAGCTACCTCAGAACCACAGTAGTTTCCTTTGGCGTGGGGGAACTAGTTGTGATGTTTTGTTTTATTTTGCTGGTTTAGGTTGTGGAACTCTGGCAGTGCTGGAACAAAATGAAGCTGGCATTGTTCTGCTCAGGAGGTAACATAGCTTTATGTTTTATTTTTGCAAGAGAAAAACTTATTATGTACTTGTGAGTACAAGACACAACCCAAATATTTTGGGTTATTGTTAGCATAAAAAGTATTGTATCTATGCTGTGGGATCTACTGAATTGTACATGTCTTTGTATTTACGTACAAATGAATGTACTTGTATTAATTAAATTTAATTAAATTAATTAAAACATTGCATAGATTTAGTTATAGGAAGTAATCTGGACTGCACCCTTTCCGTAGTGTAAACAGTTTTATAGAAAACTGACAGTGTAAATTAAAAGCAGCCTCTCTGCCCTAGCTTGAGATTAAAAGTTTTAGCTTTTTAGGGACAGTGCATTGCCACCTAAATTTATGCCCTTATGATTGACTTATACTGAAAATAGAGCAGGAAGCTATGTAAAATTATAGAGGTCCTTCTTAGGAGATCCAATATTCTAAGGGTCTGAAAGGAGTGTGATTTGTGTTTTGGATGGGAGGAGGAAAAAGGTTGGGAAGGAGGGGGTTTAATTGACCTAAACTTTTTTTTAAAGAAAGTTTTGAAACAGCAGTTGTTTAGATTAAGAGGGCTGAAGCAGAAATGCTTAACAAATAGTTAATCATATTCAGAGAAACTGTTTTTAATTTATAAGTATAAAGCAAGACTCTTTGAAGCTGTTAAACACTCTCTTAGTTCTGCTAAGTGCTCTGGTTTAGTACTGTTCATTTCTGTGTTTCCAGTGACTCCACTTATTTTGTGGTAGAAAGTCCTGTAAGTTCCTGAGCCATAAGCTGTGTCATTTTCTCTATGGAAATGTTCTGTGTGCATGCCTTTCCCTCATCATTCCTGCAGGGTGCCATGAAGTTTAACCTGAGCTTAGCTGAACCTTCAGTGAAAAGGGTGTAAATAAATTCATATTTACCACCAGACAACAGTGTGGTCATTGATAGTTGTTGCAGAGCAACTAATATATGGTATCAGATCCCATATGATGAATTGTTGGTGTGTTGAAAGCCCTTTTAAGGGAGTGTAGCCATCTTTAATATGTTCATGACTGTCTTTCTGTTGGTTTTTCACTGTGACTCAACTTCCTAATAGTGGTTTGAATTGGATAGAGCTCTCCCAACACAAAGTTTTATTTCTTTGTTTACCACAGTTGTTACCGATAGAGAGCTCCTACCTCTGTAGCAACATCCTGTAGAAACTGTAGATCAGACTGAGATGTGGTACCTCTGTCTCTGTTTGCCTGGCAAGTTTAAGATTGAAACCAGATTTCTTTCTCTGTGTGTGGAAGGTCTTTGGCTCATTTATGCTTTAACTTAATCAACCTATTCTGGCATCCAGTTGTAAAAATTGACATTATAACAAGTAAGTTACTTGTAAGGAGATGTACTGGAAACTCAGATGTATAAAAATGCTGTTTAGCATAGTAAAGTGATTTAAAGAAATACTGTCTTTGCATGTAACTAGTCCAGACTTCTTATGTCATACTTTCTCATGGACAAATATCTTAATTGTTCTGATTTAGTTTTGACTGGAATGATGGCCTGTTTGATGTGACCTGGAGTGAGAATAATGAACATGTGTTGATCACTTCTAGCGGAGATGGATCTCTGCAAATCTGGGATACAGCTAAAACCAAAGGTCCGCTGCAAGTCTATAAAGAGCACACTCAGGAGGTAAACTTGAAAAATTTAATGGGCGATCTAACGTTTGAATTATTAAAAGACTTCTTTGTGGACTTATCAAAAGTAGGTTTTGTTGTCTGTTTTTTTAACTTTGTTTGGGTCCATGGTTTGAATTTATAACTTAACGTTATTTTGAATATAAAGTGAATTACCTATTATACATATTCGTATGTACATTCATACACTGTAGTAGGTACCGCTTAATTACGTGAATCTAATATATTCAGAAATAGCATTTGTGGCTTCTTGTAGGCTAAGTAATCATTGTGTTGTATGAAAGTACTGCAGTCATTCTGTGATTTTTAGAGAGCATTATTGGATAGGTCTAAGTCAGACAGCTGATATATATAGCATTGTTATCCTTGAAGATATAGAGTGATACACATTCTGCAGATCCTTAGGACTTCTGTTGTAATCGGGAACTGCTTGTCCTTTTCCATCCTAACATCTGTGAGATCCTACTCAAATAACAGTAGTCAAATACTGGGACAGCATGTATTTTTTTAGCCTTGATTTGATACCGTTGCATTTGATTTTCTTAAAATCTCAGTTTCTTTCTGCAGTGCAATATGGGTAGATAAAAATTTTATGTGCGTGTTCATAAATGTATTTGCATATTTTTAAGGGTGTTTATGCTTTAGTATGTTTATCTTCACCCAAGTGATTTTCTACCTTTTTTTTTTTTTTTTTTTTTTTGCTTTCCTTCTAACTCTCCACTCACTTCTGTCAAGTCTTTGAACTGTAGATGCAATCAGTTTTAGCCTGGATTACTGATGCTTTATCTGAATGACATAAATCTGAATAAAATAACCTAGTTGATATGTAGTCAATAAAAAAACGATGGAGGAAATCCAGTTTTGTATTCACAAAGACCTCAAGATTTTTTCATATGAAGCACAAAGCTAAAAGCTGAGCGACTGCAGTTACATGACAGTCAGTCTCCTGTACCTTATTTCTTTGTAATTTTGCTACTTTGGTTTAATACATATACTATGTAAATAAAGAATTTTGAGAGATGAGTTTATAGTTGTGATCGGGATTTTATGATAGCGTTCAAAGGCTGATGGTAGTAACAGAAAGATGTAGGCAAAGCATAATGCCAATTAATTTTTTTTTTCCCTCTGTCATTTTCTCATTGAAATACTGTCCATAAGTTTATTTTGGTTCTGCTACACCATCTGTTGTTTGTGTAGTAAACACTTCAGTGTCCAAGTCTTAGTTTAGCAGGTAGCATGGGGAGGTGGATGCACTCAACCATGAGTTAAAAAGACAGTATAGGACACATGGGCCGAGTGTTTATTGTGAGATATGAAAGGTTTGTATTGATTCTTTACAAATGTGCATTAAGAGGGTAGCTCTCAGAGGGAATATACAGAATAGTTTGTGGTAAATGCTGGCAGACAGTGCTCTTTAAAATGATTGACTACCTTCCTAATCCTTAATCGCTGTCTGACATTTCTAATGACAATTTTGTCACTGTGTTTTACAGTATTTCTAATGCAAGATTGACAGGGATCTGTTTCTTGTTTTCTAAATGAGATTATTGTCCATCTTCAAAAAGAGTATGCATTTTTAATTTGAAAGTGCATCTCTATTATCGAGGGACAATGAGTTTTATTCCAGCACTAACCAACTGCTGAATCTCATGAATAGTCTAATTTACTTTGGTTTTGATGAAGTCTCACTGGAATGTGAGACAATAGAATGCTTGAATTAAATTTGTCTTGTAAAGTGAGCCTGAACACTTATTTTGAACTATTTTTATGTTTTTACATCTTTTTTTTCATCACCTTTTCATCTTGCCTGAGGCATTTCTTGCTGCTGTTTAGGCATAAACTAGTATTAATGTACTTTATGATTGAAGATAAAGTACTAAAAGATTAACAACTAAGGTTTATGCTGTGTTATTAGTCTTTCCCAGTTGCTCAACACAGCTTCTATTGAAGCATCTGTAAATTTATGTTGGATGATAGCATGAAAAGGAAAGAAAAATAAAAGTGAACCTCACTTGGTTTTCCACACCTTCTTCTTGTCGTAATCTTCCCATTACCTGGACCTGTCACATGCCAGATGGAAAATAGCTCTTTTTTTTTTCTGAGCCTGTTGTCTGTTCTGTTTGTAACTCTTGCCCAAAGGAGAATTTGCCCAGGTCCCATTGCCTCCAATGCAGCTGCAGAGTGCTGGGCAGTCCCAACCATGCCTGCCTTATGTACACAGATCTGTGTCACAACACGTCTTCAACAGATCTATGTGCTGATAGCTTGAGTGAGCTGTAAGCCATATGTGTGCTTTGCCTTATCTGTGCAGTAGATCTGATACATCCCAAATATGTGGGGCTAGGTGAATTGTGTGACACAGGTGCGTATTTCTCAGAGACTTATTTCTTTCTGGAAAATCTTGGATGTGAATATGAGCGCCAAACACTTCAACTGAGCTGACTTCATAGGGCTGTTGTATGTAAGCGGTATACTATATAGCGATATGTTTAGGGGCATTTCCAAACAGCAACAGCTTAGCAGTTGAACAAAGGCCATCAGACAGATTCAGGGTGAAGGAGAGAGGCTAATGTTTGTGAGGAGCTTGGGAGCCATTTCGGAGAACCACAATGTCTTCCATTCTTAAAATATGAGCAGGTACTTGTGTGTCTCCTTTGTTATCATTTTAATAGGAGGAGTCAGGTTGAAAGGGAGGATATTTTAATGAGCTGTAGTACTGGTAGTTAGCTAACAGAAAAGTCAAGAGGTAAAGGCATGGTTTGGAAAAACAGAAGAATTACCTCTCAGTTTGTTATTTGGCTTTTGTCAAGTACTGTCTTGAGTGTCTTGTCCATTTGGATAATAAGCTCTTCAAGAAAAGGAGCTAGCACAAAATGGTGCCAGAGCAGTATGCCTTTCAGTATAAGGGAAGCAGGACATTGTAAAATAAAAAAGGAAAGTTGCAGATAGTGCACTTTGTTTTTTTTTCTCTGGGCAGTGGTTGCCTTCCACTTACAGGAAATAAGCAAATAGATGAAAAACAGTTCATTTAAGATGGATCTAGCATAGACTGAAATATTTCTTAGGAAGGAAAATGCTCAGGAGTAGCTAATGATACCTTGATTTCCCTTCTCATCCAGGACACTTTCCATAGAAGGCTTTGTCTTTTGCTGGATTTTTTTCTAGTCTAGCATCTCTGCTTTTTTATCTGGTGACACAGATCCAAACATTTTCACTTCAAAACAGGGTTGCTGTCATTTAATGCACAATTCCGTCTATCCAAGACAAACACAGCATCTAGTATGTTGACTTGCAGATTAGATCCAGTGCTGTGCTAGAACTAGATTGTCCCAGCTGGAGTACCAATCTTCAGTGGTTAGTGGCCCAACTGTTGGGAGCAGTGCCACCTACTACTGGTAGGTAGTGGCCATGTTTCTGAGAAGTGTCAGGAAAGGTCTGATTGGGTCAGGAGGTGAAGCAAATAAACTGTTTCAGCTAATATTTATCCACCTTAGCATTGAAATGGTTGATGTCCCACTGCAGCTTGTTGAGCCATTTTGGTGTGAGGTAAAACTAGGCAGAAGAGAATGCACCTTCCATCATGTAGATAAAGATATGGTGCATTTAAAGATGGAAGTTGTACGTGTTCTTGAGACTCAGATTTGAAGTATTTTGAAGAACTACCTTAGAGTGTTTGTTTCCGCTGAGGCAGCAGAGCTGAAAAATCAGCAGTGAAGGATGGAGTTAAGGTATCCTCTGTCAAGACGGGGACCAACGTTAGAATAAACTGTCAGAGAAGAGGGAGCTTATTTCAACTGCACAATGAAAAGCAATTTCTTAATAGCTGAAATGATTAGTCATGAGGGAAGTTGAGTTTTTAATTTTATTTTATTTGTTTGGTGATATGAATGGTAAAAAAAGAGTGTCACAGAACCTGGAAAAGATGAAAATCAGGAGTATTTTATGGCATGTATTTCTTATGAGAATTAGATATCATAAAAAAGCATTTATTATTGGTCAGATAAAACCTCAAAGTCAACTCCGTAGTCAGCTCTGAAGAGAGATGGCATTTATACTGCTAGCAATTAGAAACTGTAGATATTTGAATAAAATTGGATCAGAGATAAGAAATCAGTCTGAATTATGGCTTTTTACAGTGGTAGAAACTTCTACTGATGGTGGGTCTATGTTGATTTTGTTATAATATTTTTTTTTCCCTCCATTTTGGTCCATCTTTACTTTTTTTGGTACTTTTCTGAGCATATATGTACCTTTAATGCCAGACTGAGATATTAAATTTAATTTTTGTTCAGGTAAATGGCATTGTTGGCAGCTTTATGGTGCTTGACTGATGTGGTTTTTTAGCTGATTATGATACAGTCTGCAAACCCAAGTCTATTTTGTGAAACTTTGGCTAACTAGAGTCTCAAACTTGTATTCTAATACTCTTTCTAAACTAGGCTGTTATATCATTTATAGGCATATAGTGTTGACTGGAGCCAAACTAGAGGAGAGCAGCTGGTGGTGTCTGGTTCATGGGATCGAACAGCCAAGCTGGTATGTTTGTTTTCTGTTGAAGGTGAAAAATGTAATTTGTTTTGGATCTGATAGTTCTTTGTGTTAAGAAACAGCATTGATTCACTTTTCCTCTTTATTTTTACACTGAAGCTGAAATTCTGTTTTAACTGAGATGTTGCTTTATCCCTCAGTTGGTATCAGTTTAAGTATACAAGTACTTTTCATGATATGTGGTAAAAAGTTCATTTAGTCCTTTCTGTATGCATAAAGAAGTTCATTTAGTCCTTTCTGTATGCATAAAGCTTTTTTTATGTATGAAGCCCTTTATTACTGAATGTGTACCTCAACAGTTTTCTTTTTCCTTTATTCAGTGGGATCCAGCTGTGGGGAAGTCATTATGCACTTTTAAAGGCCACGAAGGGGTCATTTACAGCACTATATGGTCTCCACACATCCCAAGTTGTTTTGCATCTGCCTCAGGTAAACATGATGGTAAAGGGGTTCTCAGAACAAAAAAAACCTTTTATGTTATTGGATTAGCTCAGCACTTTGTCCAGCAGATGGTAGTGTGTGTCATACATAAAAATGGAAGAAGGAAAGAGAAACGTATTGCTGCAGCTAGATTTGTAGGTTCTGTTATGATCTGTAGATCATCCTCTTGGCCATTTAAACAGGGATCAGCAGTTTTCTAGCAGTCACTTCAGTGACCTTGTGGCAATTTTTTCTGTTATTTTATGTAGCTCTCTTTCATTCACCTCACTCTTGTTATTGACCACTAAATCATGTTATATGCTTTATTTTGTGTTCTGGCTTATATTTTTGTTCAAATTATCTCACGTGTCAGTAGACTGTTAGCTCTGTGAGAAACATAGTCAGTTCCCGTTGAACTGTTTCAAGTACTGCTGGAGATCTCTGTGCCCTGTTCTTTGGGAAAGGTAATTGTCAATTTTACTTTTCTGCTTTGGCCAGTGCTATGAATCTTGCTGGTCAATACAATCATAACTGAGTTAGGTGTACCTAGAGGCAAAGAGACTGTATGGTGAGGCGGAAAACACTGCTCCTGCTCCAGAGGCACAAGGAACCTGGAGTGAGACCTAGAGCCTAACTGCTTACTAACTGGGCAAGAGGTACTGTGAGCCATGGAGTTTGTTTGGGAAATAGAGGGGCAGTAAGACACTGCCTTAATACAAATATTGGTAGATTAACTCCAGTGGCTTAAATTTCTCCGAGTTCAAGTCTGTTGGACTTCTGTACTGATTTAAATAGAAATGGTTTAGCTTTTATATCAAGAGGGTAAGCAAGTATAAATATGTTTTCCTGTTACTGAAGTTAGAGAGACAGTGAGTACACACAAATACTGGTGTTCCCTATTCCGTTGGAAGTTTGATGAAAAAGTGCACATGGCTTTCATAAAATTTCAGTCTGGCTATTTCCGTCTGACTCTGCTTGCAGAGTTGAACTAGAATGACTTACACGTACTTGTTGTAACATAGTAATGCTTGGAAGCCAGATGCTGGTGCAGAGATATTTCCAACTTATTTGAAGATTCATTGAGGTAACACTTAGTGAGGTACCTATCTAATAGGATGTGCAGAAACTTACAGGATTGAGCCCTGTACACTCTGTGAACCGTTCTACAGAAATGCAGCTATATGCTAGAAAGTACTAGCTAAGTACCATTTGGTCAAAGGTAAGTGGAGAAAACACTGCTTAGTGTTTTTTGCAAATTCTAAGGTATATTATGATCTCTCTAAACTCCTGCTCAGAAGCCTCCCCTCCATGGTAGTCTTACTCATACAAATTTCTCATATTCTAGATGAACAAAAGGGCTTTACTGATCCAGCTAGTTACTTCAAATTTGATTCTCTAGGCTATGAAGCCAAACTCTCTTCTAATACATTGCCACTTGAACAATTTTGGGAAACATTGATTGTTAGATGCTGTATGTGGTGGTAATTAAATTGGGTACAGCAACATAAAATTGATCTGTTCTTTGAGTGACTCAGTGGGTGCAGCTGTTGGAAGTTTTGACTGAAACACTAGAGGGTTCCAATTCTTTTGTGAATTTTACTTTGACTCTTGAAAGGGACTAACACATACTGCTGGAGCCTGAAGCTAATCACAGTCAGTTTTCACCAATTGATGACTCCATAGTATTTTATAGGAAAAACAACACGCACAAAAGACACAATATTTTTCTTCTGTAAGTACTACTCAGGTGTGAAATAAAAATCTTATAGTGTAATGCTAGGTGTAAAATCATTAGGTAAGAGAAAACGAAGTCTTCAACATGATGGTGAACTTTCTTGCAGTTTCTGAAGTAAAACATCTGGTGTTCCTTTAAATGAAATAACTTCGTACTAAAGATCTTGCATAGAAATCATGACATGCTGATGTGGAAAAGTTTTCTTTGTTTGCTTTTGGGTTTAGTTTACATTGGAATTTTCCTGTGGTTTGATTAGATTATTTCACTACAGAAAATACATATTGGGAGTTTTTTCTTTGGTCAGCGGGACTGTGGGTAGTAGTAGTCACAACCCTCTAGCTCTGGGTATAAATGCCATTTCCTTATTGCAAGAAGGGCATATTAGACAGTTTATGTTCAGAGAGTTTACTTCACTGTTTAGTGTTTAATGGCATTCTACTCTGTCAGTCAAGGTATGTGATGAAAGTCAAGTGGAACTGTTCAGGAGACTGGACCTCCTCATTTGAAACTTGCCATGATCCACATACTTTGTAAGGATGACAGAAAATTATGGGACAGAAAGCTTAATTTCACTGATGACTGATCTTCTATTGAGCTGAAGTTGGAGCTGGAGAAGAACTGCAATCTCAATGTGATAGTACTGTGTGGAACAGTACAGCTGTTCCTTTTGATACACTTGCTGGAAGGGTTGGCCTGAAGTTTTGTGGTCTCTTCTTTTGCAACTTTGTGTTGTATTGAAAATTAGTAACTGAAAATGTGTCTGGAGGGAAACTTTTTGTACTTATTTCATCTCCCTTGGTTTTGTAAACTTTTTAAAACGATAGCTTTTTGAAGCGTATTGTTGAAGGGTATTGAAACATTCGCTTTTTGAAGCGTATTGTTGAAGGGTATTGAAACATTCCCTTTTTGAAGGAGGCTGCACTGCTTTAGGATTGTAATGTGTGTGTGTGTTCTTTCTCTCTCTTGCTTCTCTTGCCTCTCCTGTTCCCTTTCTCTCATCCCACCTCACACATACCTACTCACAACCACGTACTTACTCATATCTTAATAGTATAAAGTCTTAGCACTTCAGATGAGAAATGAACTGTTTCATGTTGCAGCATCTTCAATTTTGCATGTGTTAGTAAAATAAGTTAGGTACGTTGTTAACCATAGATAGGAAAAATGTTGGATTTTAAATGCTTCCAGTTTAACTAAATTTAAGTAAAGCAATGCACTTTTAAAAAAATATTATTATTTTAATTTTAAAGACAATAAGCAAGAGGGAAGGAGATTTAGGAACCTTTTGCATGCCTCACCCCCTGCCCTTTTTCTGCCTCTATTTGAATCCACATAGATACCAGCAGAAGTTTAATTTCCACTTAACTAATTAGTTTGTGAACACTGAAAACAGAAAAATAAACATAACTGCAAGCTACAGTAAAATAGCTGCTCAGAAGGACCATTGTGTGCCTAGACAACTTTTGCCTGAAGCTAATAAGGTTGAATCTTTGCTTTTGGAATATGACTCTTTCTCAAACTATTATGATACTAGAAAAAGAATACAAATGAAGAAAATGAGAAATCTAAGACTGCAATATAAAGCAGCTGAAAGAATTTGATACTAAGTGTGGTTATTTTGCTTCATTAAGTCTCAGATCTGAATACATGTAGGAAAACTAAGTTTGTCTGCAGTGGACAATTAAATGCAATTGAATTACATAAGATAAATATGTCTGATGCTTCAGTTAAATTAGCTTTTATTCAGCATCTAATACACTCCCATGCAACATTTACAGGGATGTGTGAGGTACTTTACAATGCTGTTGTCTTCATGTACAATCATTTGTACTCTCAAGAAGCAAGTAAATGGCTTATCTTTTTTTTGTTTGAAATTGGGAGTTAATAGTAACAGAACAAACTGTTAATTTTGTATATGTAAATAACTGCTGTTATGATGTCAGTAACAATTTCTGAGCTGATAAGATAAGCAGGATGTTCAGGTGTATGTGTGGTACCAAACCAGAGCCCTGGTAAATGTCTGCCTTACTCTGAAAAAAGAGCGATGTGGAAAATGTCATTAAAGAAGTGACATAAATATTTAACAGCATCTTCGTGGCTAAAAGGGTTTAATGAGTCATTGCATCATTTGCCCAGAAGGTCTTTTTCATTATTTTTTTTTTATTTTTAACCCAGAGAGAAATTGGTGAAAAGCACATACAGGAAGTGCCAAATGCACACAACATTAGTATATAGTCAAATGTAAATCAGTTCTACTAAATTATTGTCCATAACTGCAGAGCAATAGGCCTTGCTCAGTCCTGTGGTTTATAAAGAAGCATTCTTTATAATATCAGCCGGTTTTATTGCCCTTTAAATTTAACAGTGGGAAGTAATTAATGAGTACCATTTTACCCTTATCTGCATGACTGTAGTATTCTTTGATACAGCTATGACACTGGCAAATGAAAATATGAATGTTTTGGATTCGACAAAGCCCAGGTTTAGAATGACTGCTAGCTTTTGTCGTAGTTACTGGGACCTCTGGTTTAATGCTGCATTCATTTTTAAATCTATTAGAGTCCTTAAGTTTACTGATCAGGGCAGATACATAGTTTTCATAACATCTTAAATAATGAAAAAGGGAAGGAAGTGTTTCTTAAATCTGCAAGATAATGTCTATATTCATCACTATTTAGATCAATTAATTGTATCTTTGCTCAAAGACTTATTTTTCAAACTGAAAGCCCAGGGCGAGAAATTTTCTCATACCACAAGGAACGATCATTTCTGAGAAATTTTTATTATGTTGACAGAACTGTTGGGGAACTGTAGCTTTGCTGGTTTACAAATGAACTTGTAAATCCAGCCTCCACTCTTTGTATGCTCTTGCATTCAGTGCTAGACTTTAAGGTTAAAATTAAAAAACATTGTTTATCTCTTATTCTGTTTTATTGCCAGCCCTGACATAGTGATTTGCCTTTTAAAAAGTTTGTCTTCTTGCGTACTGGTCCCTTAGTGACCAATGTGTGTAGTTAAGGGGTTGTCAAGCTGTAGTTTCATAAATCAGGCTGGCATGTAGTCTTGGCAGACCTTTCTGTGTTTGAGATCCAAATTGTGAAAGAAAAGTAAAAATGAACAAATTATTTTGTATGAAAAAATGAGCTGGGGGAGGTGTACATCTACTAAGAGGATGGTTACTGAATTATTTGGAAGGTAATAACCTTGAGTGCACTCCTCAGTAAAGAGGTGTAAGTTCCATGTGTAAGTTCATGGACCAAATTTGGGGTTGTCAGGTCTGAAGCTTCAGCTTGCATTCCTGCTTCAGAAGTAGCACAGGGCAAAACAAGGAGCTGTTGGGGAGTGGGGCTTGCAGACAAGTAATTCCAAAGATGTTTGTGTTTGTTCAGGTTCCTAAAAAACTGAAGGAAATAATCTTCTGTTCTGCTATGGCAGTGGTTTGTGATGAGGTCCAAAACGCTATAGTTAGAGGTTTATATTCCAATAGTTGTGTGTGGTGCAGGTCCACTTGTTGCTTCTTATGAGTTCTTTGCTGGTTATTTGCTTGTTGAATGTGCTAAAAGAAATGCCATCATGAACAAGGTTCAAGGCTTTGCAAAACTTGATCATTTTTGGAATCCAAATCCTAGAAGGATAAAAGAGTAAGAGGCTTCAATTTACTGCATAGTACCTTGTACAAATCAAGCATCTAGAGAGCAAACCGACTGTGGAGTTACTGTGTTTTGTTGCACTTTAGCTAAACTGCTGTTTATGCTAGAAGCTCTTAAAATGGAATTTACTTGCTTATTTTGCTGTGTCAAAACTATGTAATGAAGTGATGTGGGTGTTTTCATTTGCAGTCTATTGCTTCAAGACATACCAGCACAGTATTGTATTCATCCGAGTCTTGTGCTTGATAAGCTTTACTGAATCAACCTCTAATGGACAAGCTGAAATATTTTTCAGGAAATTAATTTGGCCCTCAATTTATAGTATGTGCTAACCATAGTAAAGTATTGTGTGAAGCACATGCTAGAATATAAAGCATTTTCAGGTTACAATATCTTGTATTAGAATCTTGTATTGTAAAATAACAGTTTAGTGTTGAGAAGAAAAATGCAGTAACAGTTTTTTTACGATGAATTAATATGTTTTGGGTCATTTGGGTTAGAGCTAGGGATCTAGCCAATATTGCCATTTCCTGAAGAATGGCTTAATAGTAAGTCATAAGTTAGGTCAATTTAGAAATAAAAATTTTGTCCGAAGATTTATGTTTAATGATCTTGGAAAACACTGAAATAAAAGTTTTCACTTTTTTTTTTTTTTAAACAATTTATACTTTTCAGGAAAAGACTCCGTTGAGGTCTTCTCTGAAATAACTTAAAGCTCTTTTGATTTTTAGCTTTACAGCATTTTGTATCAGACCAAAAAATTACCAGTTGGAAAGTACATTTCCACTGGTAAATATGTTTACTTGATATCTAGGTTGTGCTACATGGAAATAGATTTTGTGCATTCAGTAGAGTCCTGTTGGATGATTTAAATAAAGCTGCTATTTGTAGCACTATTTCTGTGTCTGTGTCTGGAATCTCATGGGCTTTATTAATCCTGTTCTAGGTTCACTTATACTGTCTATGATAGAAATGGACAGCATGATAATTTTAACATGCCTAAAAAGGTTGGTTTTGAGAGTCATGAGATTTTGGTTCTGCTCTTTATTGTCCCACAGATTTTCCATTTGATTCTGGCTAAATAATTTAATCTGGTTTAGTATTTAAAAAAATATATACAAGTAAGCAAGTAATGTTAATTTGTAATCATTAAATGGTACTGCAGAAGTACTTACTTTAATCGAGATTTCTTTGATGTTATACCATATATGCCAATACTTGTCTTTTACGCTGAATTCTTTTCCTCCAGTACATTAAAGATATGTTATTTGGGTTTTTTTCCTCTTGATGAGACAACAGTGTCAGAAGATCAGATTTCTTGCTTTAGAACTTAAAAAAAAGTCAGATTCATTTTTCTAAGTAAAACTTTAAGCTAACAGTACTTTAGTTCTTGAAAAACTTTGTATCTGCCCTGGTTAGAATCCTTTTTGCCTTCAGATAGTGTTTAAGGTTTCTTGGGTTTTTATTAATCTCCCAAATACCTAGCTATTTTTTATAGTTAATGTTGTACCTCTGCACTGTCTGGCAATGATTGCTTAGCTGGTTGTTGTCACAGGACTTAGGAGATTATGATTTATGGATTTGAGTAAAATACATCTGTGAGTAAAAAGCCAGTATTAAACCTACATGAAATTTAAATCTTAAATAATCTTTTCACTATCATACATTGTCATTCACATTAGCAGTCTTTATCCCATGTACCGGGATGATGTACTTGTAGATTAGCATCTCTTTCAAAAATTTTGAATAGATGAGTATATATTGTGTAGTTTCACTGATTCGTCCAAGATTTCACAAATATTCATTAAAATGAAAGAAAGCAATTACAATATACAAACAAATCTGGAATCATAATTATCTAACAGACCAGCAAAATCTGTTGCCATAGAGAAATTGCTTCTTACAAAAATAGAAATATTTTGTGGGGGAAATGTTGGCCACTTTTGTGGTTGTTTACTTTGGGATGCCAACTGGAAGTGGCTGTTAGTGAATATGATTGTACTAGGTGTGCTTTACTGGTACTTTCTATTATTATTATCCTACTACTGCTTTACCATACGGAAGAAATGAATCCTTTGTAATGCAGATTTGAAGGAGTCATGGAAATGTGGAAATTCCAAAATTTTTAACAGCAATTTTTGTTGAAATGAAATGTAAAAAAAAAAAAAAAATTATTGTGAGGTCATGGAAAGATGTTTGAGGTAAAAAAAAAAAAGTTTGCTAAAATGTGTAATGTGTCAGGATTACACTGTTTATCAGCCCTTTTTTTTTTTTTTTTTTTTTTAATTAAGCTGATTCTTCCACTTACTTAAATGGACAAATTGAATTTGCCTTTGGCTTTAATTCAGTCTGTTCTATTCACAGAAATGTTCACTTGCATGTTATGTTACTCCATTAAAGACATTTCACAAATAGTGCCAGCCAGAATTAATAACAGCTAAGTCTAGCATTTTCAAAGAAATTAAAAAAAAAAAGGGAAAATAACTCTTTCTTGTGCATCAGCATTTTCTATTAAAAAAGAAATAATTGGGGCAATTGTATATTTAGTGTCAAAATTGTTATTGGCTGAGTAACTTACTTTTCTAAATGTTTTTGGCCCTCATAGTGCTACCGTGGCCCATCTCTGTAGCAGTTCATTCTAGTTCACCTGGATTTATATATTTATTTGCTTGGCAAAAATGATCCTGTCTGTAGTGAAATATGTGTTTCCCCTTCAAATCTATGTTATCTGATGAAATTAAAATAAAAGCTTTTTAAGAAGTCCATTATAATATCTCAGAAAGATTTAAGACTCAAACTGAAATCTGTCCTCTGCAGGCAAGCAGATTAGCAAGACTAATGGTGGGTGGATGGGCATACTACCTTTTTTTTTTTTTGCCAAGACCCTGCTGGTCATGTTTCTTCCTCTCCATATGCTGCCCTGTTTTTATAAGCACTGTAGTGATGTTTAGGGCTTCAGCTGACTGCAGGGTGTCATTGTCAGCAGTGCTATACATATACTGAGCATGTCTTGCTCTTGACAGTACTAAAATAGGCGAGGAGAGTGAAAACTGTGGAAAAATCATGTATTGTTCCTACCTTACAGGTAGGGAATTTATCCACCAAGAGTACAGTATCTCTCACAACCATGGAGTCTGGGGAAGAGCCAACCAACCATCAGAGCAAAGCTTCCCTTGATCTGTGTAGTACCACAGTCATAAGGCTATTCTTGTGTCATGTAGTGGAACCAAGCTCTGTCTAGCTTCATTTTTGTATTCAAACTTTCCAAGCATTTTATGTCTTTTTTGCAAAGTCTACAGAGCCTGGTCGTTCGTGCAATAAGAATGTTGTTCTGGCTCTAGGGATGGTTTTGTTTGAACTGTAGCCAGTTTCTTGAAAAAAGCTATGATTTTGTGTCCCCAGCTGTGTATTTTAAAGCCACTGACCTACTGGGCACTAAAACCATCAAAATGCTTATATCTAAACAACATAAAAATCGTAATTATTCATGATAACCAATTTGAGGATTTCTAGAAGAGTTTCTGGTAAAGAAACATTAGTAATTTCTTCAGTAGCAAGGTAAAACAGTGTTTTTTTAATTTAGGTAGTATTGATCCATGCTTTCTGTAGGAATCACGGGTGTTTGGATACAGCTTCTAGTGATTTTATTTGTCTCTTGAAAGAACACAGGCCTAATAATGAATTCTAATTAATTTTCTCTCTCTGTAAACAAATGAGCTGGATAATCCATTTTTGCTGATACAAAGCTAAATATTCAGGGTTAATGAGAGAATCGTGATTTAAAAAATTGAAAAGCATGGTTGTCTTGTCAGCTGATGCAGTTTTCCCTGTCTTTGTAAGCCATTAGGAACTGAATTTTTAAGAATGGTATACACAAATGCTAAGGATCTTTAGGGATAGAAGGCAATTTATGGCTGGAGGTGAAGAGAGAGGCTCAGGTGAGTCACAGCTCTTAAGTTAAGCTGGACTCCGTTGCTCTCTGAAAACCTCTGTCTGTGTGTGCATGCACATGTGCAGGTGTGTGTATGTGCTCTGAGGTTAAAGCAGATGTTGCCTTTAATATGTATAACAGTTACAGCAGAATGACTTTATCTTCTGATATTTCAATAAATGAGAGTAACTGTGCAGGTTTTGCACATGATGAGTACAAGTAATGCGTCTTAAATTTTCCTTTCATTGAAAGAATCTGGAGAGAAGTTGCATTTTAAATAACTGCTCACTTTACTGCACACCAAAAGCATGTGTCTGGGTACTTTTTCTCAAGTGGCTTGCAGGGAAAGTTTTTTCATGATTCTGGTCTTCTAAGTCCATTTTTAAATGGACCTTAAGCTCCTACTTTAATTAAATGTTATTTAAGTATTTTACCCCATCTCCTTTTAATCAAATCAGAGTTTAAAAAATAATGAAAGTGTTAGTAAAAAAATGAAGTTGTATTTTTTTCTTTTTCTAATGAAAGAGCAATAGAATTTCTGATTTCTTTTGTGCATCAATCTGACCTCTGTGTCCATAATGTGCTTGCTTTATTTGGCATAAGACTCTTCATATAATGGTTTGTATTTCATACAGCTAAGAAACAGTTGTCTGCTAAGTACTAGTGGATTAACTCTATTCCATAACTGATTAAAAAATGTTGAATCAATTTCTTTTTGTTTCAGGTGACCAGACTTTAAGAGTTTGGGATGTGAAAGCCCCAGGAGTCAAACTTGTGATACCAGCCCACCAGGCTGAGATCTTGAGCTGTGACTGGTGCAAATATGATGAGGTATAAAACTGTTCAACCACCTGTTTTCCTAACTGAACCACTCTCATTAAATAGCAGGGGTTTTTACTGCAACATTAATGCATCTTCTCTTTATAAAAATATGTCTAGTTGCTTTGTTGCTCTCATTCACTACTACATCTTCAGAAGAGCATTTTTCCAACAGATAGATGGCCCAGGTAGATCAGAGGTTTTGCTTTTTCTTTTGTATAGTGGACAGAATAGTGCATAGTGGAGAAACAGTTTGTATTTCTCTGTTCTCTTTAATTTATACACTGGAGACCTCATTTATTATTTATTCATCTGTATTGTTTGATTTATCTAACTGTTGTAGCCAACATACACATGACTGCAATTTAATAACTAAATTGTCCTGATATATCTGTGCTTTATCAAATCATCAGAACTTGCTGGTAACTGGTGCAGTTGACTGTAGCTTGAAAGGCTGGGATTTGCGGAACATCCGGCAACCAGTGTTCATCTTGCTTGGTCATACCTATGCTATCAGAAGAGTAAAAGTAAGTTGTATTTTATTCCCATTGACCACCACTGAATTGTTACACAATTTTTTCTGGAAAGCAGTAATATTTTATATTGGCTAATAACTAGGGAAAAACCAACAGATGTTGAAGATTTTAGGTGCTACAGGAACTGTTCTTGGAAACCTTCAGTTTAGCACTGTGAAACATTTTGATATTTAGCAGACTGCTGGGATTTCAAAGTAAATGACACCTTCAAAGTCAATATATTTCCATGAGGCGTGTTTGAGAGCTTGAGAGAGGATTGGGAGGTTTACTTCAGCTAAGTTATATGGGAAATTTGAGATAGAGGAAATACCTTCCCTTGTTTGTTTTTTAAATGGTGCTGTGCCTTTTTCTTTCGATACAAAGGGTCAATATCCACGTAAAGCAAGGTATAGAACTCATTGTGAATATGTGGTTTTGTATATACAAAGAAAATGATAATATGTTCCAGAGATTTTGAAACTTTATGCATGAAAGGCTACAGATGATTATACTGGATCTGTGTACTACTAGATCACCCACCAATAGGAATTTGTTCTAATGCACAATGACATTTTTTTCATATTAGTGCTTATTATTTTTTTATATTAGTCAGATAATACCTTTTAAAGCCTTTCAGGAACAGCTATGTTTATTAATATTTTCTAGGAAGTCTGAACTGGTAGAAAATAATGATCCTGGGTCAGTATTTTGCTTCACATGCCCTTGGAATTTTTGATGTGTTTCTAACGACTTTAAAAGTTGCTGTGCTTAGGTTGTAGTCTGTCAGAAAAGCGCGTGTTTCAGGGAGTGAATCCTGTTTGTGGCCAGACAGCCTGAGAAGCTGCTGCTCCTCCTTATCCCAGCTACCTTTGCCTGCTATCCTCACTGGTGGTGGCTGTCCAGTCTTTTTTTCTAACTTAATTCCTACATGACCATGCTCTGATCTGGCTCTGTGAAATGTTTTCCATAGCAGAAGAACATTTAGCAGTGGTGTTTGAGTTTGTTTTTTCTTGGTTTTTAAGAAGGTCATTTTGCAACTCCAATTTGACAGCCATTAAGATGGATGAATCAATACAGTATCAATCAATACAGACTGTAATATTCTTACTCACTGACAGTGGGATCTTTTAAAAACAGCTCTGCCACTAAGGGATTCATAGCACATTGTCTTCATGATAAAATGGAGAAAGTGAATGCAGAATTGTTATTCACCATAACCTGTGATAATAGAACTAAAGGACACTTCATGAAACTAGTAGAAGATGGATTTACGAGCAGATGGAAATCCTTCTTTTACACATCACATGGTAGACTTCTTGTATTAGCTCTCTGCACAAGGGGTTGCGTAGGCACGCAGTGTCATCAGGTTCATGGATAGCAGCTGGTTGATAAACAGATACTAGAAGAGCTAGACAGGGATAGCATCTCTAATTTTCCTACTCTCTATCATCCTGGGCTGCATTAGAAAGAGTGTTGCCAGCGGGTTGAGGGTAGTGATCCTTCCCCACTACTCACTGCACTAGTGAGACCACATGTGGAGTGCTGGGTCCAGTTCTGGGCTTCCCAGTACAAGGGAGATGTGGACATACTACAGTAAATCCAGCAAAGGGCCACAAAGATTAAGAGACTGGAGCCTCTGTCCTACCAGGAGAGGCTGAGAGAGCTGGGACTTGTTTAGTGTGAAGAGAAGGCTTAGGGGAGGATCTTATCACTGTGTATGAATGATTGGGGGAAGTAGAGAAGACAAAGCTTGACTATTCTCAGTGGTATCCAGTGAGAGGACCAGAGGTGATTGGTACAAACTAAAATACAGAAGATGCCATGTAAACATACAGCACTGGGCTTGAAGACTGTTGGCCTGACCAGGTAGGGTATCTTTTATATTCTTATACCGTCTCATCTGAGTTTCCATTTAATGGCCCATCATGCTCCCTGTTTTCTTAAAATGCTTTGAAATGATTATTAGGAGTGGGCCAGCAGTAGAACTTTCTTTGCACCAACTTCTGAGATCAGTTCACTAAGTGGCTTTAAGGAGATGGTGGGGAGGCTATATATGCGTACACATGCAAAGGAGAGGTATGTGAGAGTACATGACTTCTGTTCCGTCTTAACAGGCTTTTATAGTTTCCATTTCAAGATAGACGTGGTCCCTGTGGACATAAGATATGAGAGTGTGGGCCAGCAGATAGAGGTGGTGTGGCATATCTACACTTGTGTGGTATAACTCACCAGTCACACTAGAGAGAGAGACCAGGATGCTACCTAAATACAGGCAGCTGTCCCTACCAACTTCCCTTCCTCTACATTGTGCTGACACTAGCAGTTATAAAGCTGTGCAGCAAGCTGGCTCAGCTGATTGCTCTGACTGAAAATCCTGTCCCTAAAAGTGACTAGTTTCTGTCTGGATCACTAAGCTGTCTCAATTTGTCGCTTAACTGCACAATTGCAGGCCCTGACACAAAGGAGGGGGGCAGGAGCACACAGCCTGAAGTGGAAAGGAAAGGGCAAAAGGGAAGGCCACAAGTCTTGGCAGCAGTGCACTCTTAAATTAGCTTAAACCAACCATGAAATCACACTCTTCAGTTGTCTGTCTTTTGTATTCTGTTCATTTGTTCAGGGTTGTGTTGACTGTCAGATCTGAGGCTGGCAAGGAATTCTACCCAACATGATACTGTCAGGATTCCTGCAGATTTCTTGTGGTCTTTTATTGCAGTACAGGGTATTATCAGCACACTGAGGTCATCTGGAGCCCTTTACAGGAGATTTTGACATTGGTGCATTTGGCGCTTTCATATTCTTGGCTGGCTTCAATCTCATACTGAAATGTTGTTATGGTTTTGGAGTTTACCTAAAAAGATATTTGGATGAATGATCTGTGAAATATTGGAGGTCAGGCTAGATGGTATGTTGGTGTCTTCTGTCATAGAATCATAGAATCATTTCGGTTGGAAAAGACCTTCAAGATCATCAAGTCCAACCATTAACCATGCCCCCTAAACCATGCCCTGGAGTACCCTATCCACTCGCTTTTTGAATACCTCCAGGGATGGTGACTCAACCACTTCCCTGGGCAGCCCATTCCAATGTTTGACAACCCTCTCAGTAAAAAAATTTTTCCTAATATCTAACCTAAATCTCCCTTGCCTCAACTTGAGGCCATTTCTTCTTGTCCTATCTCCAGACACCTGACAGAAGAGACCAACACCCTCCTCACTACAACCCCCTTTCAGGTAGTTGTAGAGAGCGATAAGGTCTCCCCTCAGCCTCCTCTTTTCTAGACTGAACAACCCCAGATCCCTCAGCCGCTCCTCATAAGACTTGTCGATATGTAACTGTTCAGATGGTAAAATTGTAGTATCTTATAGTTAAGTGGAACAGAATTTTAAAATACTCTCTTCTCTTTGTAGCAGAAAGACATTATGCAAATTCTTTCACCGTACGTGTGTAGTACTCTGCTAAGTATTTTGATAAGAGTTTGCTTAGGTAAGTTTCTAGGATACTTAAGGTTAATGGCAAAGCTTTTCAGCTTTGACAAGTTGTTTTTGCTTCAATCTGAAACTATGTGGACAAAGATGCAAAGAGGGCATGTGGGAAATGTGCCATTGGTTTTTACTGCCCATCAGACTTCTTCCCCTTTTATTATTCATATTCCTGAGATGCAGAAGAAAAAGATGTTTTGTTGTGATTCCCCCCCCCCCCCCCCCCCCCCCCCGAAAAATTGTAGGAAATCTGGAGAGGTTAATGTTCAAGCATGCACATCGCTCAATTCTGCTATAGTAAAGAGAACTCTCAGCAGAGTTCAGCAGGCAACAACATACACTGCTCTTTTGGCAACTTGGACAGTTGTGGCAATAGCCCAGGATTAACTTTTGACTTTGTAGTAGCTGTGAATAATATTGGAAGTCTTGCAGGAAGAATCTTGCCTGTGAACCATGATGTGAGGGACCTGCATTTCAAACTGAAGTTATGTCAATGACTTTTCTATTTCCTGTTGAGAAACACAGACCTTAAAATAGTTGGAAAACTGAGAATTGCCAAAAAGCTGGAGCCAAGGTGAACGATTTTTGCCGAAGTGCATCCTTATTGCTGCAGTTAGAGTCTGTAGAAGAGTGTGTCCTGAAAAATACCATGCAGGAGAGGGAAGAAATCATGAAGTGACATTATACTGCCTTCAGTTTTTCAAGTTATCTCCAATTTTACGATTTCTGTAAATAATGTCAAAATTTTAGGGCATGGAATTGATGACAGTAATCTATCTTGCGTTCTGTGCAGTATGGCACAAATTTTCTCTCTGAAAATAATGAACTGGTAACATAGCTTTTGTGAAACTCGCTTTATATGAGATGATACTGTTCATATGTATGTTCTAAAACTTCTTAACTTTACAGCAGGGTTGTTTGGCACTGCTGTAATGAAATCAAACCAAACCAGGATACCATAGAGCATTCCTTGTAACTAGAAGCATGGCGGGGCAATTTGCTGATGTCGTCTGATTTGTTGCAGCATGATGTGGTACATACCAAGACAGTTTTAACTGTTAAACTTTGGTAGCTTTCTACTTACAGTAAGTCTATATATATTCACAATGTTTTTACTTTAAAAGTTGTTCTGTTTTGTTTTCTTGCAGTTTTCACCATTCCATGCAACTTTGTTGGCATCTTGCTCCTATGATTTTACTGTGAGGTACAGTATTTTTTTTTTTTATTTGGATAAAAATGGAAAGATAATCTATTTTAATATGGCTTGCAATAGAAGAGTTCTAGAGGGGCCATACTGAAGTTGCTAGTGGATGTTTTCTCTCTTCATGAGCTATGTTGAAAATGCATGGGTTCTTCACTTACAGGCTAGCTCAGTCACTCTTCTGAGTATCTGCTCTGACAGATGCTTTCTGTAATTCTTTTCACATCATTCTGCTGAACGTAGTTGCATCTGGCTGTGATAGTGTCTGATAAGAAGGTAATAACCTGTTAAATGAATGTAGGTGGGTGACTTTGTATGTTTCTGTGACATATTTTTATTTAAGCTTTTTATGAACAATGTTTCTGTCCTACCAGGATTTGAGGAAGCTTTATTATTGTTTCACAGCGTATATGCTGAAGTTCTTTAGACAAGACTTGTGCAAGTTCCCCTGGCTGCCCAATATATCTGATACTGCTGAGGATTTTATAGTACAGCTGATTTAAAGCTGATTAAAATTCCTAAAGGAGTTTGACTTCGTATTAGGACTTCTCTAAGATACACAGTGTCATAAGTCAGTATACTATGAAGTGCATTCCTGAATATTTCAATCACATTCTTTGATCTACCTTTTAATTTTATAACATGGACTGAATATAGTAGGTAGTATGTTTACAAATAGGAGAAGCCCTCTTGTCTCCACAAGTGACTGCAAACTTATCCCACTCACTCAAATCATCCCAATTGATGTCACTTCTGGTTGTGTCCTAAGTGGTCTGACACCAGACACAGAAAGGTTCTGTTTCCTAAGGAAAACTTTGTTAACTCTCAGTGCCTGTATATGTTTCTAAATCATAAATATATATAGTCCTGTGCCATAACATCATATAAAGTTGCGTCATGAAGTTAGTGTGTTAAGCATTGTAGGAATTTTGTATATTTTCAAAAATCTTACTGGAAGAGTGGTATAGCTGGAATAGTCTGTTTTCATCTGAGCTCTTGGTCGCAGCTCCCAGAACACAGCTAACAAACATGCAGGAGTGCAAAGGGGCTCTGAAGCTCTGCTATAGATGGTGTGGGACTGCTTGAGACTGTACAGTGACAATGGTAATGTTCCACAGGGAGACAGCTGCTGAAGCAGTTGCCCTTGGCACATGTGAGTCCTCAACCTCCATAGCACTAGAGAGGATGTTGCCTTCCAGGTCTTAGGCTGTAGGGAGTGCCTCGTGACTCTTCTTGGGGCTAGGGTGATGGTGGCCTCACCTGTGGGAGGTGTGTTCTCTCTGAGGTACTGAGGTAAAGGAGCTGCAGGACGTGAGCAGGCTGTGTACACTCAAGGACAGTGAATGCAAGATCGACAGGGTCTTCACAGGTACCCTTCAAAGGTGAGAGCACAAATCCCCCAGTGCAAGGAAGGAGGGACAGTTAGAGACTATGCTTCAAGCAGTAGAGGATAAAGGTAAAGATTCCCATGATGGGGGAGACTGGAAACTTGTGACTTCTGACAACACAGATTGGAGCTAGAGAACAGATGTAGTGCCCTGGAAATGGGTGAGCGGGAACAAGCTCAGTCTGGGGAGATGTCAGAGTCAGCTGAGCCTGAATCAAGCGTCTGCACCAAAAGAAAAATGTGCATCATCACTGGAGACTGCCTCCTGTTGCCCTCTCCTCTTGAAGTATATGTCTGCCAACCCAACTTGATGTCTTGGAAGGTTTTGTTGCCTCCCTTGGGTTGAGGTCCAGGAGGTTGTGCAGAGACTGCTAGGGTTTGTCCAGATTCAGAACACTGCCTTTTCCCACTTCCCTGTATGGGTTCTCATGTTACTGAAGGAGGTGACCATGAATGTACCAAGAGTGGCTACATGGCACTGACAGCCCTGGTGGTGTTTTCCTTGATCCTGACAGTGAAGGAGAAGAAAGGTCCAGGTAGGAAAAGACACCTCCAGCAAATAAACACTTGGCTGTGTAGATGGTGTGACAAGCAGGGCTTTGTCTTTTACAACCACAAGGTCCTCTTACAAGTGATTGGGTACTGTGAGGCAGGGATAAGATCCATCTGACAAAGTAGGGCAAGAGGCCAACAGGCTTGCTAAGCCAGTGAGGAGTGTTTTAAACTACAGATAACAGGGCAGAGTGACCATAACCTGAAGAGAAGCAAAGCATGAGGATCAGAGAAGAGTGTGGGGACTAGCATAATGCCAGAGGCTTTTGCACTTTCTGTGTAGAAGCAGCCTGACACCTGTGTACAGCAGAGGAGACAAATGGGGAATTAGAAGTCCATGTGTGACGGCAGAGCTGTGGCCTCTTGGGCATTATAGAGAAATGGTGGGACCACTCACAAGACTTGAGTGCTGCAATGGATAAAGGCTCCTCAGGAAAGAGAGGCCAGGAAGGCGAGGTGGTGATAACAGTAAATCTGTGAGTTTAGCTGTCCAGTCACTCCCTTAAATTTTCAGTCTCTACACGGGCTGGTTCCTTTCAAAAAATCGTGCCTTTCTCTTGTAGATTAGAACTGGATGGTGAGCTTGTGTAATACTCCTGTCCCCCATAGGCATGTCATTATTTCAGTAAAGGACTTAAGTGCTTGAGAACCTTTCCTAAGTTTATGTTAATTGTTACTCATTTGCTTACTGTAATAATGGGTAGTGCCTTGCCAGTGGTATGCACTGTCATGTGGTTGGTGCCAGGAGCCTGACCGTGTAAGTGCTGTGATGTCCATATGTATGTAACTTTTTAGACTGCTGTACCAGCATTCTGTCTTATATAAAGTGCTTAATTTTATTTATGTTTAAAATGCACTTCTCATAGAATACTGCACAGTGGTCTGTGGAAGGTTATTTATGGGATCTTACTTAACATCCTTTACTGATGCAGTGCCAGCTGGTTTGCAGTGTATCGTTTCTCAAAAGGCTTCTAGGTCTAAAATAAAAAGTGGTAATTGGCTTCTTCCAGTGGTCTTGTCTGAGCAATAAGACTAATAATCAGCATGCTGATGCATTGAAGTGACTTGATTGTGTGTTGTGCTCTTCCCATTTTTGACACCAACTATATATCCTTCAGGTTTGGCACTAATACAGCTTATGCGGTACTGAAATCTAGTGCAATTTCAACTCTGACATTTTCATATGTGGAAACTGTCAGTAAAGATGAGGAGGGCTCCTAGCTCATATACCAGGGTGTCTGTAAATGCAGAGCTTGGGGATCTTTTCACAAAATGCCACTCTAGGCATTTTTTTTCTGTCCAAACAATTACTTGTTGTGACTACGGACAGAGGGCAGGGTTGAAGAGGTGAAATACAGATTTTTAGCAGTTTTCTAAAACTATGAGTTTCTGAGTTTGGTTATGAGGGAACAAACCACAGAGAAGGCCAGGTGAAAGTCTTTGGAAAAGGTGGTGCAAGCAAAACATTCTGTATAATGGAGGAAACTTGTTACCGCAACACTGGGTAACATCTCTCTTAAAGAATATATGATGAATATGTTGTACCTCTACCACATATCCTGTACTGTCATTTACATGAAGAAATGTAGCTCACAGTAAGAAGTAGAGTTCACTTAGAAATGTTCAGAGTTTGACTGGATGCACCATACACTCCACATATGCTGTCATGTATGCACATGCATATACACACACGTGTGTACATGTGGGCATGACTGTATAAACACATACATACATTTCAATTTAAGAACAAAAATACTTGATAAATATATAAAAGGTGGAAGAGAAGTAGGGATTCCAGTACATGGTATTAATTTTGGATCTTGTTGAATCTACTCAAGGCTTGTGACTTTTTAGCCACATTTGATAGTAATTCATACAACAGTATGCTATGGCAGTCCTTTAAAAACAGATTCATTGATACAAACAGCGTTATTTTAATAGCAGCTTAGTTATGATATTGTGCTTTTATTTTCTTTAACGTTTCTGTTTAAAGCTCAGAATTGTCTGTAAGCATTAACACATAGTACATAACTGGATACAGCATAGCTTACTGTTTAAACTCTGTAATCTTAAATGTTACTGAAACTTTGTAGCTTGACCAAACAAACACAAATCTTGGATAATGTTACCAAACTGCCATGTAAGGGGCAGGGGTTTTGTTTGTTTCGGGTAGAACAGCTAGTTTGGCGCAACTGGCTATCTAAAAGCAAAAAATAGTAGGTTGAAGGCAAAGTTAACAATACTTAGCTTCATCCTTTGCAAATAATAGAATGATTGCATGTGTGCACTATAGTCAAGCTACTGAAAAGAGAACTAGTTCACGTGCCAACTTCATACTGGGGGCTAAGAAAAAGAGAGTGTAGACTTGAACTTGGGTTTTTACATACTTGGGTATAATGATTTGGATTTAACCCCTGTCTACTAAATGCCTCATTGAGACACCATTTCCTTACTCTTTGGAACAGTTCAGGAAAACTTAGGTTAATTAAAGAGCAGTTTTAACACAAATTAATCATTAAAATGCCAGGAAATGCACAAAGTACTGTAACGTTTCCAGGACTTATTTAGGTCTGCATGCATGTTCTTAAACCTTATCTCTATCAAAATACAGTTTGAAAGAACATCAGTGTCATCTCTTACTGGAATCAGTGTTTTATATTTCTGGACTCTCTTCAGTATAAAAAAAAAATAAAAATATCTTGATGCATTAGGCACAGACAGTGCTCACCAAAATCTAAACAGATCTGATAAATTACAGAACTTCATTAAGCTGGTATCAGGCCAGATCTTGAAATGTATTCACAGAAGCTTGCCTCTGAGGCAAAAAGGCGATTTTTTTGAAAGTTGTACTATACTGGACATCATCTCTGCAAGATGCTTTAAGGTAAACCACTATCTCCCGCTCTCCATCGCTATGTACAAGTTCAGTAACTTGGATCACAAAGAAATCTTGAGAACTTCTGGAATAATGCTGCTCGTAAAAGAAACTGGTTTTCACTTCAGTTAATTATCCTTGTTGTCTTTTTTTTTTCTCTTTTTTTTTTCTTCAACATGAAAAGGTGGGTGTTCACTTATTTGCTGTCTTTTTTTCTTTTTTTTTTTTTTCCAAATGGAAAATGTCTTCCTGCTGATCAAAATGCTTGTCACTAGTGGTTTCCAGTGTGAAGCTGAAAACTCTGCAGTAGAAGAACCTGTTAATTTGAATGTCTCAGTTGATGATAGCTCCTGCATCATTACAAAAAATCGCCTTGATAGCAGAGTTGCTAGTGGTAGTCAGAGCTTTGGGCATTACATCTGACGAAACTAACAAAATTCAAAACCGACTGTACTGTGCAATTATGATTTAACTGTTTGTTGCAACTATAGAGTTAGTCAAAATCGCTCGTGCACCAGTGTAAAGCATATCTGTTTTCTTACATGTTTCCTTTTTGGATTAAAACAAGAATTACAATTTCATGGTAAATATTTTGACATACAAATGAATGCCCGTGTTCTTGTATTTTGCAGGCATTTTCCTGCCTGCACATGCTAATTTTCTTTGAAATAAGTATTATGAGATGGAATTTCTCTTAAAACTAGGAAAGTGTTGGTCGCAGGAGCTACTCATCAAACGACTCAACCTCATAAATAGATTAATATCTTTCATCTATGGAAACAAATTTTCTGGTGCTATGAATAGCACTATAATATTGTTGAAGAATACAGCAAAGAGCTGTGTGGGGTTTTTTTCTTTTTAATTTCTTTTAATAAATAGGTCTGTATAAGTGTTAAATATTTGTAATTAAAACTTTCAAGTATTTATACTTGAATATTTAACTATGGCAGCATCTGAATATTTTTTTTTTCTTATGAAAAGTGTGTCTTTTTTCTTCTAAAAAACCCCTTTTAAATTTTTGGTTGTGAAGCTATCTATTATTTCTCAGTTTGTCATACAAATATATTTAAATCTTTCTCTACACAATGTATCCTCCCTGTCTAAAAGGCAAAGTTAGGGTTTTCCTGTGGACCGATGAGGAAACAGAAGTATTGAGAGAAACCACACATACCTACAGTATTATCTGTATGTTAGTGACAACCACTTCTGTATTTCTCAGGCATCTGACTTACACATTTTTAGCCAAGTGACCTTTCCCTGTGCTTGATGAAGAGTGGGGCATGTGTCAAAGTGAACTGAAGCTCCAGTCTAGAATCATGATACGAAAGGACAGGGAATATTTAGAAGCTCTGATGAGACCATAGATGTCCCTAAGTTAGGGGTTTGCATCCCCTTCTAGTTAATTTGTGTTTTGGCAAGAAATTGGGAAATAAAGAGTAAGCTGGATAACTTCACTCTCTAACTACACTTAAATTACTGTGTATCAGCAGCAATGAAGTTGTTACTGTTGTACACCAACCAGCCCATATAGGCTCATGACTTCATCCTGCACCATGTATTGATTTAAGCTAAAAGTAGTAGAGAAGACTTGTACTTGCCTAAATGGAGTTTCTCACTTGCATTTCTTAGATCAGATTGAACTTTATAGTGACAAGAAATACCTTCAATTTGTGAGCACGCCTTGTTTTTCAGGGCGCTCTCTTTCTGGTTTAGGATCTTTGGTTGATACCTCAATAGAATGATGATGCGCATACGTTCCAAGGTTGGCTTTAAGCCCATGATGATGATGAGAGTGAAATCATTGTTTGGAGGAAAGTATTAAAATTGCTTGTAAGTGTTGCTAATTCAAAGATCTTCAAAAGCAGAAGGGATATTATGAAGGCTAGTCACTAGTTGTTCTTAAAAGTTATTCTGTTACATTGTGGCAGAAGAACTGAAATAAACATAATTTGCAATCTGCCATTTTACCTTATAGGAAGAATGTTTGTATGGGATTTCATTGTCAGGACATCAACTCACATGTGTAATAAGAAAAAACAGTGGTGCATATGCAGTTCTATTAGAGTAGGGTCATAAATGTGAAAGTGGTGTGCTTTGTTTTCCCATACAGTACATAGGAAGTATACCAAGAAGTTAGCATTTCAGCAAGAATTACTTTGAAATAAAGCATGTAAGTTGAGTCCTTGGAGAAGAACTATGCTACTGGAGCAAACTCAAAAGTGAAACCTATTTCAGAATTACTTTTTTGGATCCTATTCCATTTGATTTGGCTCTCAAGCAATTCTTCCTCTTTTCTTTGATGCTTGTGGAATATAATACTTTGAATAAAGGCTTTCTTCTATACCTGAGCTGCTTCATAATGATGATACTTTACTGGAACTGTGATGAAATAATCTCATAAGGATATTATTGTGGAAATAGTTAGATGTCCCCAGTTAATGCCTGAAGTAACAATGTTGCCTTGATAGGCCTGTATCCAACAGTAGCTTCACAGTAAGTTCTGCTCTGACAGCAGTTTTTCTAGTTTGCAGGAAGAACTTTTGCAGGTAGCTATCTTTGCACAGGGATTAGAGAATGGGAGCAGGAGAATGAATTGCGTGATACACATGTAGTAAACTAACACTGAGTTCTGGGTTTCTCTTGGAAGCTTCTTGGTTATATACATCCATATGCTACTGTGACCTCTGCCTGATGTGGTTGTGTGTGGATGGCGGCATTAGTCATTGAGTAGGCTTTTATGGAAAGCAGCTTCTAAATAGCTGATTCACACCCACCTAAAAATACAATGTATGAAGACATCTTTATTTGAAACCTAAGAGTAGTAGTAAAGCTTTCATGCATAAATATTTATCACTTTTTGTTGTTGTTCCCCAGAAGGAAATGGGCTTGAGGAGTTGTGTTCTTTGTGCTCCCATCTGTGCATTTTCCCTGAATCATATCCTGAAGTAACTTTAGAACCTATTGGAAACTTAATTAGATTTGACAGGAAGGTTGTAGTCTAAATTTACTAAGCTTGTACAATTTTAATGGAAACTCATGAGCATATAAGAGAGGGAAGTCCAAAGTGTTACCTTAAGGAAGGCAAAAGATGTAGCATGAATTCACCACCTGTCTAATCTGCTTGCTGATCCTAGCTAGCTCCTTGGTGTGCAGAAACAGGATGCCACATTACATGCATTGTACTACCTTGTACAGACACTGGAACCTGAAATGATACTTGCTGCCTTTTTTTTCCCAGCCAGTGGTGAAAGTGCAGGGGCAGGAGGTAAGGGTAGAGTGGGGATAAGGACATGGTAGGAGATAGGTAGGAGAAACGATATTGGGCATTGGTGAAAGTGTTTTGGTGGAGGAGCACAGGAGATGTATGTAGCAAGATAGATCTCTGTGATATTGCTATGGATGGTATAAAGTGCAAAATCCATAGGATGACAGGCTTTTTCTTTTCACATAATGGCCTGTTTAGAATAAGCAGTCCAGTTGCAATGTACGTGCAGCTTATGAATTGCAAGTGAAGTACATGTAAAACAAATATGAAACTATCAAGAAATGAGGGAAAAGTTATACCTTCAACAGTTCTAGTGAAAAAAGTTTAAGAAAATGCACTCGTATGGGTTGCAAGGTGTCTACGGTCAGTGCAGATGTGACTGCAGTTGTGAGTGCTAGCTTTAAAGTACATAATATGGGTAAAAAATGCTAGTTCCGTCTAAGTGGCACACCTCTGATTGTACAGGCTGTACAAACTTGCAGTGGACCCTAAAAGCGTATGCGGTTGTTTGGTCCACTGTTGGAAGTTCTTGCTGCCAACTGTGTAGATACACCTACAATTAAAGTAATGCAAGCACACCTATTTGTGCTGTGAATGCATCTTCATTTTGCTGTACAGCTATGATGCTGGGGTAAACACTGTCTTAGAAAACCTGCATTGCACTTGAAGTGTTCAGAATATGATGGAGGTTCACTCTGAGCAAAATATTGTTGCTAGTCTTGGAAGCTGGGCTATAGATAGTGCTTTTCACTTTGGACTGCAGAGTTGTTATGAGAGACATTATTAACTTAACATCAATGGTTCTCGGTCCTGCGACAGTACATTTTTTTGGACTTTCCCTAGTAATTATTTTTATATCAAAAAACCAAAGGTCCCAGATGGTCTGTGGAACTTGAACTAAGTTGCAGTACTCTTAAACTCTATACTGCTTCTGACTTTTTGCAAACATGACTCCATATAACAAACACCAAATTGTCCTACTATTTTTAAAATTGATCAGAAAGTCTCTTCTAAGTTTTTGTTCATGTAGACCTAAAGTTGTCTCGCTTAATCTTAGTTTTCAGTTATGAGCATCTGTCTTTCAAGAGTTAGTAGAGAGCTAATGTGGTAAGGAAGGCTACCAATATTACTTACAAACAACAAGATTTGTTTCTTTACCTTCTTAGGAACAAAGGTGGGAGGATGAAAATGCTGAGATGGTCTTTTGCTCCTCTCTCCTGCAAAATAAGTTGTTTATGTTAGATCTCAGGTACTAGGAAAAAGTTAAGAGGGTTGTTGCTATGGCATAGCCATTGTGCTGATACCACTCTGCTTGTTTATGAAGGAAATAACATCTACATGTTAAACAAACTGACCCTGCTGGCTCCAGTGTTTGCTATTTTACCTGAATTTGTTTTGAACATGCAGTGCTTTCAGTGTAGTTGGTCTATTGGGGAAAGAAACAATACTTAGTAAGAACAGTTCAGTATCAGAAGCAAGGCAGAGACACCTTGGTGATTCTTACAGAAGTAGTAAAGCATATGATTGACCCCTGTGAGAAAATTCAAGCTGTAGAAAATTTGATTACAGCTTCCAGCCCACAAAATGCACTGTGCTTTGCAGCCTATGGAATTTTCTAAGCAGTATATACAATCCAAAAAAGAAAAACAGATCTTTCTTTTGTGCCCTCATATGATGTCTTGTCAGTGTGTTATTATCTGAAAGTTCTATTCCTGAATCCTTTTTTCATGACTGAGATTTCTTGTGCCTATACTTTCATCCCATCTTCTCTTATACTTCTTTTATCCTTGCTGTTAACTGCATTGATGGACATTGCATCTAACAGGGGAGTAGCTGGGAGAAGTAGAGCACTTCAGAAATCTATTGTCTAAGCATTTATATCAACCAAGTCTGGAAAGAAAAATTTCTTTTTGAAATATGAATTAGTGGAATTAACTCTATAATGCAACTGATATTTGTAATACAAATTTATTATTAAATTATAATATTAAATTCTGTTTTACAGGAACACAGTCTCAGATTTGAGACTGGGAATGGCCAATATCTCTAAATGAACATGTAATTTTCAGTAAATAAGGACCCCATAGTGAACAATATGAAAAACTGAGAAAAATCATAAATCATGCTAGTGTCTTTCATAGATAAAATTCTGCAGCCATCAAAAAATATAACAAGAGTATTCTAGCCTACATTTTGTTCTGTTTTAATAATGTCCCAATGGCTGCTCTTTGCTGCCAACTTTTGATCTCAGTTTCTGCAACAGGAGACAAAGGAGGTTTTGCCCAGTGGGGTTTAACTTATGCAAATCAGCAGATGGCTTTGCAGGAATATGATTTGTTATGTTTCCTAAGTGGATGAGTTTGCTTTTTTAAATACCCTGGCAGCAACAGATTTGTCAATATCTTCCATTATATTTTTGAAATGGCCTTTCAATTACTTTAATTGTGGTTTGTTTGATTCCCACCCACCCCCCCTGCCCCACTCTGTAGATTCTGGGACTTTTCCAAGCCTAACCCTTTGCTGGAAACAGTCGAGCATCATACTGAATTTACATGTGGACTGGATTTAAGTCTTCACAACCGTGGTCAGGTAAGAGCTGGGATGAATTTACTTTTCGCTTGCTTATTATAGCCAGTGTGGTCATGGCTGGACTGCAGGACTCGGATGCTGAATGAGAGCCACCAGATTGCAGAACGTTTCTGGAAGTGAGTCTGGCTTAATGCTTATTAAATAAACATCACTTCAGGTCCATTTTTATTTATAAAGCTGTTACTCGTGTTGGGCAGGAGAGATGGGCAGGACAGACAGAATTGCAAAATCAGATAGCTGAAAGCTACAGTGAGCTCAGGGAAGATGAGGTAGTTCTTTTTCAGAAGGAAGAGTAATAGAGAAGGGCCTAGAATGCCAAGCTGAGATACAGCGCTTCCTTCCATCTGCTTAGAATGTAAAGTTAAACATTGGTAGTGTCACACATGATACCTAGACCTGGTTTGTCATAGTATTTGGAGTACTAGAAGAGGCTTGATATGTAGTTAGAATTCTAAAACCCTCAGCTATTGACATGAATGAGTGGAACCCATTTTATCAGGGGCACTTATTTGTGTATGGGTTGTGGTAGGATTCTTCTCTGCTTCTGTTGCTACAATTGTTTCTATTCTGTAAACAGAGGATTGTTTGTAGTATGAACTGTTTTTTCAGGCAAGAAAGGCAGAAAAACTAAAGTTAATTATTTGCTTTAAAACAAGAAAGCCTATAGTTTTCACACAGAAATTACTCTCACTGAGTTAACTGTAACTAATGCACTATTTAATGTGCCACAGATACCATTTGCATCTAGATTCCGTTCTAATTCACAGTGAAATTAATTTTTTCACACCAGATAAAAATGACTTTTAACATCTGCAATGAAATTCTGAATGGACAAAGCAAATGAAACCATCATAATTTCTGCTACTGATAAAAAGACACAGGAGGAAGGTGTAAGTTTGGCAAAATACTTTGCTTAATGTATGTGGAACCATTCTAGCCAAATGCTAGCTTGAAGAGTTTCCTGCCTGGTTGCTTGTTACCTTAATTCTGTTGCCTCACAGGTGCTGCAGGAACTGTTCATGAGGCTGTGCTGTGAACCACATGAGGGAATTTGTAAGGCTGAAAAAAAAATTCTCAAGGTTCAGGTTATTTTTCATTGGGGCAGGGCAAGAATAACTTAAAGGCCAGTCGCTGGGAATTAAGACTTCATCCCAAGTGAGTGCATAGGTACAATTCTGGCTGAATTTGGTCCAGAGGAAGCAGCAAGCATAGCATAGTATGTTAGAGCCTTACAGTGTTACATCACTGCATGCTCTGAGCCCAGTTCAGCTTTCCATGAGGTTGGTGTGGGTTTTCCATGGATCTGAATGAGGCGGGAAGATTTTTCTTCGTTTTGTATTGAAGATGTGATTACATCTTGATTACAAGCCAGTTGCAGAGAGCCCTGCGTGTTACAGAATGGATCTCAGTGGATGGTATTTCTGACTGTCTGGCTAGATATGACTTCTTTTTGTAGGATTTATCTGTCAAACTTGCAGTTGCTGCTATGTGGATATTCCTTCTTTTGTAACTGCAATGTATGGAATAGCCTTCTTGGCACAAGGTCAAGTTAATGTTCCTTGATGATAGGTAATGCATTGAAAGAAAACAGCTGCACATGCACTTGTATGTTGGAAAAAGGAAAATGATGGTGTGCATACCCATCTACGTTAGGGCATTCATGCATCCAGGTATTTTTTTCCATGCAGAAATTATACAAGTCCTTTGTTGGACTTAATGCACAAACACTGTAAATCTGGGGTACATATCCATATAGACTGCATGCCAGTGTGCCTTCCAGACAGAAGTTTGGCATCTGCAACAGCTTTATTATTCCTCTGTTTTTTCTGTTGAGTTGATTTAATGTGTTGTGAGGGTTGGATATCACAGCAATGCAAAATGTAAACATTCTGTTTTTAAAAGAAATTTAAAAACCTGTGATAGAATTAAACTGTAACTACAAGATAAAGAATGAACACTTACTGAATACTTGCTTCCAGTATGAGTGTTGCAGCCTTTCCCTGGCTTCTACATTGATCCAGTGAAGATTATTTGCTTAAATTTTATGCTGCTGTTCCCAATATGTAGGTTGCCTTCATGTCTGCTCTCTATCAAGACCTGATAATGAGCCCCACTCATTGTTCATGCATTTGTATGACTTGTGATTTTCACTGTATGCTTGGAGGAGTTACGATCTGAGATTTTAAGTCCTTCTCTCCTCCATGCATGCAGGTTATTTTATTCATTTATAGTCAATTAAGTACCATTCTGGTCATTAACCTTTGCTTTCATTCTTAATGATATTTTTGTTGTCTAGACAGACTATATTTTCTTTGGCTGTGCCCAATGAGCTTCAGTATTTTTGAAGCACCTTTACATGTCAAGAAAAAAACAGTCTGTACTTTTGAAAAAGGGTTCAAAATAGAAACTGTGATTAAGTATCTGATCTAGGAATTACGAGACATTCCTGTGGAACTGATTGAGCTTTGAACAGAATCCACAGGCAAGAGTAGGTACATGCAGGCAAGCTGGTTCTTGTACAGTATCCTTGCTAAGGGGAGGCAACACGTGGGGGAGAGATCTGGCCATAAGAATGGGTCCCAGGTTGTGAAGGTAAGTATTAGCTAGGTGAAACAGAAAACTCCTTTGTCCTTAATTAAGATTCTGATATCTATTTTGGTGTATCTGCCTCTATGTAAAGTAAGCGTTTGTTGAAAGCTTTGCATTTTAATAAAATCAACTGTTGTTTGGTTTGGGTTTTTTTCCACCATAATGTTGGTGTCAGGTTCATAACAATTTCAGACAACTGACAAACAAACTTTCAGGTGCATAGAAAAATGTGCATTTTACAGTGCAAAGCGTTAACAGAAATGGTACTCATGGTATTCAGGGTATTTCTCTGTTAAACTGTAAGTGATGTGAGAGCTTGCAAGGCAGGGTGTCTAGGAGAAAATACTCCCAACTCCAGCTTTCAGCCAAAGTAGCTTTATCATGTACAAGAACAGCGACAAGACCCTAAGCACCAAAAATCCTTTAAATTTGTAATGGTGTACAGTATTAAGAACTGAACAAATCCATTTACCTTGTCAGCAGTATTAAGAGTATGCAGTTTTTTAAACCAGACATGATAGTTCTTTCCAATGTTTGGGGAAAAGAAAAACAATTAAAGCTTGCTCCTTTCTATATACACTAGATAGGCATAGGATGTATACAGAGAATATGAAAATGGTAATCAGCTATATACTATTCCTCACTGGGGCCTGATAATGCTAGACCATATATTGGAATTGTAGTCTGTAGCTCATCGGATTTCTCATTTCTCTCCTGGTACTTACTTTCCCTGCATGTGATCTGTGAATGTTCTGATGACTTATAAATTATAATACTCCTTTAAGCCTACCTCTTACTGAGATTTTGCTGTGCTTACCTACAGCGTGTAAGTATGAACCTAACTTATTTTGGTATTATTTGTGCAGATTTATTTAAAAGCAGCCTTTTTCTTCTGTTGTAGGTTGAGTGTGACATGGCAGTCATGAATTAATTTTAACTGTCTTGTAGGCAATCCATCAATAACACAGATAGAAAGTACAGATATTGTGAACATTCACCTTTTTTTGTCTTCATTCTGAAATGATTTCAATAAGTATATAAAGAATAGAAAGTACAGATGTACCATAGATTTCTTTAAATCATGGACAAAAAATACCCAACCCTTTCTGTTGTAGTTCTAAAGCTGTGTTTTGCTTAAGACAAATGTAAGAAAAACTGAAGCTCTGAGTTTTGTCTGGAAACCTTTCTCAGCCTACATCTCATGTCTGTTCTGAACTCTGTAAAGCAGCCAGTGGAAAGTACAAATTAATGCTTTCCGTTGAGCCAGGCTTTCTATCTTGCTGCTGAGAACAGGATTACGTGTTAATGGGAACAGGAGAGGAATCTTTCCATTTCTCTGTACAATGAACAAGGACATTCCTAAATGGCAAGGATACGTGATTTTCAACGGAAGTGATAGCAAGTGGTGTAGCGGCTTAGAACGCTTGATATATGAAGAGCACATTATAGATCTGTGACATGCCAAATCAGAACAGGACTTCAATGATATACAATACTGAGGTGCTCCCTTTGGAAATTAAAATTGTTCTGCAGCAAATGAGAATAAACCAAATGTCAGTTCTCTAGTCTAAAATCATAGAATAGAATCATAGAATAGTTTGGGTTGAAAGAGACCTGTAAAGGTCATCTGTTATCTGAATGCATGTTAAAGCCTAGGTTTTAGAATAACTTATGTACAACACAAATAGCGATCGCTTAACGATTTTCTTTTACTATGCTTGTGTGTGTTTGGATGGTAATTATAATACAAATGGGCAGCTAGCTGTCTAAATAGCTGTTTGTGTCAACATGGTTTGGGAGGCAAACTTGTTTTCTCTAGTCTTCTCTGTGGCTGCACCTCCTTGTGTAAATATTCCCCCCAGAGTAGATCAGTTCACATAAAACTGGTTTCTCTTACTTCTTTGAAGCACCTGGAGCTCTGGGATGTATCAGTGCAAGAAAGGGCCTGGCCACAATTCTTCCATATTGCATTTGGAAATGGTGATGGGTGATACGGCAGTACACACATATCATACCAAATAATGAGGAGACAGTGATAATACTAGTGCAGTAACCGTAAAACTAGTCTTGTGCTCTGTGTTACGCTGTCCTTGTGATCCAGCTTCCCTGAACATCCATTTTCTTCTCCCTAAAGCTGCGGGGTATCACCAGCATGTTGCGCCATACCACAGTCTGCTCCTTCCTTCCACCTGGCCAGAGGCAGTTAGAACTGAGCAGAAATGTGTGCTTTGTAGCATCGGTCCGTTGATCCCGTGAAATGTTGCTGTACTGATGGTATCATGACTTTTCTTATGGCATCAGTATCACTAAAATTTTAAAAGCTGTAATTTCTTACTAGTTGGAGGGAGGTTATAGCCAAACTGTATACACTTGAGCTTCATCCCCTGAAAGTAACTGAAATCTAGTTCTAAATTCTTCCAGCTTTATGGAGAAATTTTTTATCATCTGTCAAGTTTTGGTGTACAAGTTTGTTCTGCTACCTGTTTTCTATGTGTTGCATTAGCTATGCCATCTCAGCAAGCAGGAGAATGGACAGGATAGTGGGTGCTGAAGTTGGCTTAACCAGTAGAGCCAAATATAAATGCCGAAGATGTCTTTATTGAGGCTGTTGTGCTATGTGTTTTGCTGTTCATTTGAATTAATTGTACGCCCTCAACAGGCCCAGAAATGACTGTTTCATGTAAAAGTGGAGTTACATCTAGTGGAAATGTACAGAAAAGCAGAGACTTTTTCTTTTGATCACTTGCTCTTATCTTTTACACTTAATTGCCAAGGAACTGATAGCTTCCACCCAGCTGTTGTGGCTATCACACTGCTATAATTATATCACTATCTGTACTTCTTTTTAATCTCTCCTTATGGTCTTTCTCCAGGATGCTACTAAAGTTATGTAGTTAGTGATCCTTTGAGATAAAAAGATCCTACAGCATCTGTTCTTTTACTTCATTTCATAGTGGATTTTTGCATGGAAAGATCAGATTTAACCAGCTGCAAATGTTAAACCAACTTGAACTCCTTTACAGAGTTGGAGGGGCAAAAGGGAGGTGACTTTTCTTACTGGTGCTTATTATGTGTCTTTCCCAAACTGTTAAAGTTAAACTTTCACTGCATAAGTCAAAGCTAGCCATTCATGAATAATGGTCACCCTTTGCCATTATCAGCAGAAGTCTTATCCTAAGGTGTTTGGAAAGGTTGTTGTCAGGCATTGCAATTCTGTAAAAGCTGCAATGTCAGCATACTGAGAGTACAATGTACTTTAATTTTGATTCTGAAGTACTGGGAAGAAGTGGGAGGCAGCAGTTTCGTAATAAATGTGTTGCTTGTGCATTGTATTTGATTAGGTGGCTTACAAATATTTTCTACTTCTGTAAGCCTTGTCTTTTAGTCAGTGTAGTGGATTTTGTTTCTTTTCTGCATGGTCAATAACTCTGTTTGAGAAGTCCCAGTGAATTGCACTAGTGAAACTCAATGGAAGACAACAGGATTTTGCAGCTGTTACCAAAAACATTGTTTGGCTTATGATTATCTGTGATGATATCCCAAAAGGAAGGAACTTACCTTAATTCTGAGCTGAAGGATGAGTTTGAAGATTGGATAGGGTCATTAGAAAACACAGTTTCACTGCATGTAAATTGACTGTATTTGGGGTCACCAAAGCTAGTATCAGCACAGAAAGGCCTTTTGCAGTTCCAATGTATCTTCTACAGAACTTATGATTGACTTTACCGATTAAAAACAGTTCTTGAAAGACTAGGGAGGTGTCTTTCCCCTGATCTGTAGAGTACAGAGGAATTGCTACAAATTCTGTGGAGATGCCAAGGATTTCTCTCTAACCTGCAACCTGCATCTCAATTTCCTTTACGTCTTACTGATGAAATGCACACTCAGAAGACTTGCATTTAGAAATGCGTAGCATGACTACCAAGTCATCTTCCTGTTGCCCGTGTCAGAGCAACGAAACAGGTGTTGAGACAGCTCCCTGTTTTTTAGATCAGTTCTTTGTGACATATCTTTGCAATCTGAAAAATAATGCCCCTCAAGTCTTTTATCTCTTCTCTCCTCAATGAAGAAATAGCTTCTTAACAGTGTTTGGAACATCTGTTTCTGATAATCATAGTTTGAACCTAGATCTTTATAAGAACTTCTGGTCCAGGGTTTGTTTTATTTTGTCTTTACTGGAAATAATAATTAAATCAATGTGTGGGTTTTTTCAAAAGTAAATTAAAAAATGATTGGTGTTATTGCACATTGAAAATAAAAAGTTTTAATTTACAAACTCCCATCACTTTTACTCTCGTGTGAAGGTAGGCATCATGTGCAGTTCACCCTGGCAACTGTTGACCAAGCAAAAGGCCACAGTAGTGGTTTGGATTTTCTAGTACAAAATAGGTACTGAATGCATTTAAACTCATGCGTGATCCATTATGCACTTAACCAACCAGTTTTAATGCTCACCTGTGAAAGTAATTTTGATGAGTAGCAAACTTAATAGCTTGCTTTATCTCCACGTAATCTCCATCCCACATGCTTACAGAGGATGCTCAGGACCCTTCAAAAATACATAATAGTGATATAAATAGACCATTAAATTCTGTATGAAAAGACACAGAAGGTAAGATACTAAAAGAGGATAGGAAACACAACACTAATGGAAGCAAAGAACGGAATACTTTTTCCACTGTCTCTTCTACAGAAAAAAGACAGGTCCTATTAGTTTTATTTGAAAATGGGATGGGATGGAGAAAAGCTGAGAAGAGAAGTGGGTCACTCAGACACATTTGCGTATTATCCTATGATTTATTATGAGCACTCTGGAAGCTGAGTGGCACCAAGATAATTCCAGAAATACTAATCTAGAGAGGGCTGTCCTTTCTTCTTATTAAACCCTTTCATAAAGGGGATACCGAACTCAAAGTTTTTAGTTTGTTCTTTTGGATGTATTTAATCTTGGTTAGGACTTGGGCATTTATTGCACCTTCAAATATTGAAAAAAAAGTTAGCCACTAACTTGGGAGATTTCTCTTGTTTTCTTGCTTCTGAACAGTAAAGAGGCAGAATGTCATGCAGGTAATTGCACTAGACTGAATGGATTGCCCTCGGGTGCTGGAAAAGGTCTAAGTCTATTGCAAAGCAAGATGATTGTGATGAATAGGAAACAGAGGGCCTGTCAGAGGAGTAAATCAGTGAGTCAATGGAATTGGCTTTGATAAATGAATGGATGTCAATATTAAATCAATTGGTGGGAAACATTGTTATACTCTGGGACAAGGATAAACACTTCAATAAAATACAGGACAGCTGTTTCATTTGAGTTAAACTATGATTTTCTAGTCAAGCAATCAGCTTCCTGTGATGACTGCAGTTTTTCATTTGCTTGCTTGCTTTTTGGCGTTATTTGAAGGGAAATAGAGTGATCCCCATTTTATGTGCTTCAAATAGACTTGCTTAAATATCTACTGGCAAATAACTTGGCATGATGTTTATTCTGCAGTAATAACAGTACTGTACCCCTAGCATATATACTAGTACTGCAACTTTGCTACTGAAATAAAAGTATTGGAGACAAGTAGTAAATGTCATTTTGTTAGACTGCCTTTGTCCCATATAGCTTTAGTTATAATTAAAATTACCAGGTTTAGAATGCTTTTTCTATTTATGCTATTTCTTGATGTAATTTACCAGTCAGTGTAAGGTAGAATGTTCTTTTTTTACAATTAAGCTCTAGTTATTCTCCTTTTCCCCGCAATTTCTGATAGTTAAAAGTTGCTACAGTAGAATTTTATGCTTTAGTTACAAGAGCAATTTAGTATTCATAAATGATAATGAAAATTCCATGGCATACAGGTGTCCAAAATATTCAATAGTATAAGGATATTATAATTTATACAGTTCTTTGCAACTGAAATAAACTGTCTTCTACTCTGTTTGCATGTCAGCTTAAACAGAAAAAGATGTAAATCATGCACGCTCTAAATACTGAAAGCGGTGAGATTTGTTTCAATCCGAGAGTAAAATTTGTCCACGAGACAGTGGGCATTTTCACAGAAAGCCTTGCTGTTCCTAAAGGCGAGGACTTTTATCAGGTATGCAAATAATGTGTGAGTCCATTTTCAGTTTTCCTTTGTCCTTCATCCTACCACAAGAGGATTTTCTCTGCCTATTAGTAACATCATCTTATTGATCAAAATATAAACTCTAGGAACTTGCAGCTTTTTTTATGCTGTATTTATTTACTGTGGTGTTCTGGATCATTCCAATGGAATTGCTGCTGCTATTTTAATATTTAAATTAAGTAGCATTTAGTTTATTTTAAAAAAATAAATAGCTAAAGTGCTTTAAAGTATGTAGTAAAAATGTTCATATGTCACATGAGAACTCACAGTTCTAAATACTTTTAAAGCACTTATATTTAATATCCTGTGTTCCCCTCTTCTGGGGAAAGGCATAATGGTCATAAGACCATTGTATAAGATGGGTCATAAGGAAAAAGGCAAAATGAAAGAAGACATTTTGTAAACTGATGGCAGTAGCTGCATGAACAGGCACTTCTCTCTATCCCAGGGCTCATTTTAGTCATTTGTTTTTGAGGCAGTGCTAATCTATGAGATACTGCGAAGGGGCCTGTAGCAGCTGTCCATCAGTTAACGCTGGCTGCTGCACTGTTAGCTTACAGTTGTCCCCTTTCTCTTACAGTCTTGGCTGTATTTTGGAGAAAGTGTTATAGAGAAATGGAAATGCTCTTGCATTTTGTAATGTTGTTCCATGCTGTAGTGTCCCAGTTTCCTGTACATACCTGTTTGCTGTTCTTCGCATGTGTATTTTCATCAAGGTTTCTGATATCAGTATTCCATTATAGACTTCCTGCTGCACAGAAGAACTTGATACACTGTTATCTGCTGTAGCTTTATTTTTCTTCTGTTTGCTGGTTATGTTTTCATCTTTCATGGGCTATCATTAAGTCAATGAGTTGGGCAAATTACTGCAAGTGATCCTTTTCAAACTCCCTTTTAATATCCCCTGTTTATTTTTAGTGTTGGTAGATTAAATGGTTCTGTAACTATATTTGTTCAGAGGCTACTTCATGGATACTAATTACATTGATAACAGGTGGGAATTCCCATGGGATTTTTTCCAGATGTTATCTCTCTTTCTTTATGAAAGTAGAAAGTGTTGCCTATAGAAATACAGATACTGATCCAGAGCTGTGGAGAATATTAAAAAACCTGTGTTTTATGTGACTGCCAGTTTCTACATAGCATTTAGTAGAGGACTCAAATTTTCTTTTTGGTATGATTTGGGGGACTGCAATGCAGCAGAACATTATATTACACAAAGCTCTATTATGTCGGATGAATAGACCGACACATTGTCAAGAGATTTTTTTTGATCCATTTAGATGTATATGGAAAGCACTTCAAATAACTAAGTAGAACCAGCTAAGGAAGCAATAAAAATGAATAATAGTGCAGTATAGTAAACACAAAATGGGCTAATTATAATCTGAAATCAAATATTGAAGTTGGATTTCCAAATTTTTAGTGTGCAGCTGTTCATTCTGGCTCTAGAAGAGAACAGGAATTGCAGTCTGCAGCAGAAGGAAGCTTGTTGTGCAGAGGATCCAATACTGACTGTATCCTTTGTGATCCCAACTGGAAAGGACATTGTAAAAATAATGCAAGATGGATTCAGCTAGATTTACTGGCATATATTTGTGGTGCTCATCAGCTTTTTCTCTTTAGCCCTACTCTTTCTTCTTCCCTTTGCCTTAGTTTTTGTCTCCCACAGTATTTTGTGAATATGTATTATAGGTCATCTACTTTGAGTAATTGTCAGTGTGGTTAACCCTTTCACTTTGTTACACTCTAAAGTGCATTATCAAATCATTTTCAAATCTAAAGCATTCTATAGTCATCTTCTGTGGAATCTTGTTATTTATTAAAATTTTTTAATGCTATACAATTAGGTTAACCTTCTGGTTTTGTGATTTTAGGTTCATGCCTGCATCTAGAATAGACCTTGAGACTTGCAATTCAGAAAAGTTTCAGTTATATTGGAATCAGTCACTGTGTTTCTAAGATGCCATTGGCACATGTGGCATCGCTTTCCATCAGACTAATGGGGTCTAGGTAGTGCTTGGAGCAACATCACCACCCCCAATTCTCAATGCTCAGCAAACAGATATCTCTCTTCTCAACAAAAGACAATACAGTGATCTTGTAGCTTATCAATGTGAGACTGAAGTTCTGGCTTAATTCTTCAAGAAACTTCCTGTGTCATTTTGGTCAACTTCTTTGTTTTTCCATTCCTCAGGTCTCTATTAGAAAAATGTCTGTAACAATTTTCCATATCTGCAAGTATAAGAAAGTTGTTCACATTTGATCATGAAGTGTTTAGATATCATGGTAAAAGGGTACTGAGACCCTGTAAAGAGAAGAAACACCACAAGGACTCCATTTATGTGTGTCCTTCCTTAATTTCTTTCTCAGTTACATTCTTTAGCCTGTTTAGAACAATCAGTTGAAACCCAAAGATTTCCCTGCTTTCCTCATGGGGACCATGAAAAATATGAGATTGTTAATTTTCATGCATCTTAGTAAAGTTAAGACAACATTTTAAAAAACAAAACAAAACTAACCGCATTATTAGATAATTTTGAAGAATTGTAAAGTAGAGTACCAACCAGCATTAACTCCACAGTATGCGTTATTTTCTTCTAAGTTCCATCTGGTTTTTGTAAAAATAACACTTATGAAGGATCTAAATAGATTTTGTTTGCTTTGTAGGTGGTGGACTGTGCTTGGGACGAACTAGTCAAGATCTATACTCCGTCATGTCTAGCAGTTCCTGTTAGAGAAAAAGTGAAGATCTGACACACCAGGAACCTCTCTCTCTTCCTCTGCAACCAGACTTGTGCTGAAGTGTCAGCTGTGTCACTAATCTTAGTGTCTCTTTAAGTAAAACTCTGCTTGAACAGAGTGTTGTGTGCTTAAGCATGTGGAGATTTTAGGGCTTGGTTTACAGTACAGGTAGTACTTGAGCCAGCAAAACGTTCAACAGCTACTGAGTGGCCGTAGCAGATACAAGCTGGTGTCTTTAGAGTAGAATCACCAACACAATATTGTGACCTGTCTGGCTGATGATGAGAGCAGAGGCCTGAATCTTCTTGATCCTTACAAAGAGTAAAAGTAACTGGCAGTGTATTTTGAGAGATTGTCACTGTAGAAAAGACAAGACAAAAGCGGCTTTTCACTGTAATGTCAACTGAGGTTTATACCACTTGAATGCATTTATATTTATATGTTTTGCTGTGACTCGCATTGCATTATTTTCTTGTGCAATATGACGAATACTCCTGATAGACAGTAAATGTCATAGTTTATAGCCAGCTGATTCATTTGACCTTTTTGATAGCCGCTTCACAAAGATGGTAAAGATTATTTTCATACATTTTTTCTGTTAGATCTCCTTGAGTAAAACAGTTGATGAAGTCATGCAGAAAGATACTCTGATGATAGAGAAAACGCTTAGGAAAAAATGAAATACATACAACACTAATTGGATCACAGTCCTCAAGATTTAGAGATAGGACAACCATCTCCTCTATTAGACTTGTCTTCTATTTTCACTTAAAGTTTTTCCAAGAGATAGAAGAGGAATGTGGCCGTCTATTCAGTGTTTCTGGACCTCTGACAGCCTGGCCAAAGTGAGAACTGATGTCCAGACCACTTGAACCTGCATACATGCAGATTAACTGCATGACATAAGCATAGCAGATCCAGTGTGGCCAAGCTATTATACTTAAAAAAATATGCACAACGTTTTATAGTTACGTTGAGTACTTCACATGCCCGCTTTCACTCCTCAGCCCACATGCTGGTATTTTCATCTGAGTTTTTCTGGGGCAAGTAGAGATGTTCAGGTTTTGTGCTTCTCTAGTCTCCTTTAAATACTCTTTCAGGATCCAACTGTGATACTCCTGCAGTTCTCATTGGTATGTGTTAGGCTTCTCCCCTGGTTTCCTGCTTGCCTTTTTTTTTTTTTTTTTTAACCTTCTTAAAGCTGTCTCCCTTCTGCTGTTACCCCATATCAACAATCTTTATCATAAAAAGACTCTTTGCAAGTCAGGGTCTTTGCAGATCTTCGGTCGGGTTTTCATAGTCTCCTGCTAATGAATGCTGTACACTTTGGGGTTACACCACTCATATCAAGCAATAGCAGACACTGCCAGATCTGTTGGATGCTTTGAAGAAATGAAAGAAAGAATTCAGCAGACCTAAGAGCTGCAAGTTGCAAGGAAAGAATGATTGTGCTACCTTGGAGAAAGAGCCAGGGAACTAGCAGGTAGCCACAGAGAGATAAGCATATATTGATTTGGTGTTAGGGCAAGACAGAAAGAAACCGTCTTCTCCAACATGAGAATTTGGATCCTGATAGGATCTTATCTTTTTCTGAGTCAGTGCAAACTGACCCAGAATGCCATCTTCTCAAGCTGAATTAATAACAAAAAGTAGATTTTCTTTTTTTGTGATAGTGTGTTGCACCAAATTCCACATGTTTACTGCACTTCAATTCTGTGTGCTGAGGAATGATGCAACGATAAAACTGTGCTGCATACAGCTTTCAGCAGTACCATGGGCCATGAAATCTAATTTTAGGCATTAAAATTGATTATTTCAACTTTAATAGTTACTCTACTCTTCTGCTTTATCACTGTTTTCTGCTTAGACTACAAGTTACTTGTCTGACTGAGTGGAACATTTTGGTGGTGGGTATGTATTTTATATGTGTATTTCTGGGGGGAGGGAGAGGGGAGGATATTCCAGAATGCTGCCATAGCCTAACAGTTGGAAGGGGAAATTTAGAAAATGTAGCACGGGGGGGGAAGGAATTCTGAACATGCACACTCAACACGTGCATTAAACCTTTTAACTGCCTTCTCTCCCTTCATGTCCTGGTTAGCTTCAGTGCTGAGGGTTGCTGCATCTGGATTTAATGCTCTTGAAAAATGAGCGCATCCGGAAGATGCACATAGTAAATAAAAACTGTGGCCTTTAATCTTCCTGCATGATCTTTGAATGGAGAGAACGTGCTGTAACATTTCTGCACTGTAACAGAAAAACCAGTCTGGCAATAGTTGTTGCTGATTCTTAAGTCTCAGGGAATGTTTGCTGTAATTGTTTTAAAGAAATACTTTTTATTTTATGACCATAAAACTAGCTTCTGATCTTTTTTTTTGTTTACTGAAACAGACCTTTAATGACAATAATCTTAAAGATGTGATGTGTTCTACTTTTAAACTTGTTCCTGTGGAAGATTTTGGTTTATGGGAGCCCATAGGTTTCTCCTTGATTCAAGAAACATATTGATTAATCATATTCTAAAGGAGTGGATTTGCTGTTCTATAATGCTATTAAATTAATTGCACACAGTATCTTTGGCTACACTCTTGTATTTGCTTCCCCAATTAAGAAACGTTGATCAAAAAGTAAATGCAGTGAAAGATACTGTGAGTATCTTTTAAGTAGAGTATCATAATCATGGTTTATGTCTTGTATGAATACTGGGTGACAGTCACGTTTTTCCTCCGTACTTTTAGAGACCACACTTTGCCTAGCTGTATGTCCCATCAGCTCTGCATTTTGATAAAGGAAAGTTATTTTAAATGATTCTTTGTGTCTGCTTGTGCAGACTACATGTCAGTGATTAAGTGATCTCTTTCTTCTAGCCAAGTACAGTGCTGGCCTCAAATTTTGCTGCATAGGCATGAGTGTGTTAAGCCTTTCAGTAGTACTGCTCAGTTTTGAATGTGCTCAGGGCCATGTGATGGGGAATGGATACAACTCTGCACAACACTTCCCCTATATACCTCATGGTTGCATGAGACCCTAATTAAAGCAAATTGTGCATTAAACATTTTATATAGATCTTTACCATTTTCATCCAAGAAACCATTTTTAAAAAATTATGCCCTTAGGAATTGGACACCAATTTGTTCCACGTTTTTTTGGTTGGTTTTTTTTTTTTTCTCTCACCCATGTCATTGTACCTAGGTGAAATGCAGAACTGAGAATAATTTCTATCAAAGTATTAGAGTTAAGTCATCATAATCATCTCATTACTGTAAGGAACCACAGAGCTATTCATTACTATGATCTGTGCCCTACTGCTAGGACAAAAATCTGTAAGAGTCAACTTAGGAACTGAGCACCTACTGCTGTCTCTGGACACAAGAACAGCTAGTGTGAGGGAAGTACCTTCACTGCAGTGTTACCTCATATGATGTCTCTCTGTTGCTTTATCCAGTTCCTTCCCAGTGAAGTGCAGGAGAGCTCATCTTTTCTGAGTGTGGAGTGGTGGTGAGGCAGTGGGAGACTAGTACTGGGCCTGGCCTGAATACATGTTGAGAAAAGGGGTTGGCAAGGGACAGCACCTTCCGCCCCCCTCTCCCTTGCTGTGTATAGACAAGACTAAGGAGCGCCATGAGAGATGTTGCAAGAGAAGCTGGCCTTGCAACACAGTTGAGTTCCAAGAGATAGGGTATGGTACCTGGGACACGGACGCTCGAGTTCCCAAATTCAGTGTCACCTTGAGTACAGTGTGCATTCCTGGGCCTCACAATTTAAGAAGGATGTGAAGGTCCTTGAATGTGTCCAGAGGAGGGCAACCACCAAAGCTGGTGAGAGGGCTGGAGGGAATGTCCTATGAGGAGGGGTTGAGGTCCCTGGGTTTGTCTAGTTTGGAGAAAAGGAGGCTGAGGGGTGACCTTGTTGCTCCCTACAGCGTCCTGAGGAGGGGAAGGGGAAAGGGAGGTGTTGATCTCTTCTCCCTGGGATCCAGTGATAGGACACATGGGAATGGCTCAAAGCTGCACCAGGGGAGGTTTAGACTGGGCATCAGGAAGCATTTCTTTACTGCTGGGACAGGCTTCCTAGAGAGGTGGTTGGTGCCCCAGGCCTGTCAGTGTTTAAGAGGCGTTTGGACAATGCCCTTAATTAACATGCTTTAACTTTTAGTCCGCCCTGAAGTGGCCCAGCAATTGGACTAGATGATCATTGTAGGTCCTTTCCAACTGAACTATTCTATAATTTTTATCCTTCTGATACACTTGTTTTTCTGTTTCAGTCAGGGAAGCATTTAGCCCCCAATGCAGACTTGCAGCCTGATCCTCTGCAGTGTCAGAGACTCACTTTTCTAGTGATAATTTCACTGGTGAGGGGACAAAATTGTTTCTTCCAGAGGTTACACTTAGGTGTAGTCCCAATTACTACAGTATTTCCAGAAAGCACGATTAGATTTTTTTCTATCTGCACTTACTTGGCAGAAGGTGGGTTGTTTTTTTTTTCTCCCATGTGCAAATACTGTCGCAGTGATCCACACATTCCTTTAAATTGTGCTGTGTGGGGGCTTGGGATGAGTCCAAATGGAGGCTGGTGTAAATGCATTGGCACCAGTTCTTTAGTGGGTTTTGAAGCCAGACCTGGTCTCTAGTAAGTGTAAATGCGAGTTTCAACCTTTATATGCCTTAATATTTCATGTCACTTAACTGCGAGTTTACATTTTATGCTGCAGTGCAGCTGCTGAAGTGGGTGAAGGCCCCCGAGGTGGAGCACCCCATGACACCAGGGAGGTGACCACAACTGACATGTCATTTTGCCTGAAGACTTCTGGGTATCGGTCTGTGCTTTCCTCCCACCCTGAGTTAGCAAAGATTAAACTTCCAAGTGTCCTGATTGCATCCATGGCTTTTGTGACTGAGATAACCTGGGAAATTCAGATTGGTATTACTCTCACCTTTTAAAAGGAGGCATACACACAGAGTCCTGGGTTGTTTGGTTTTTTTCAGTGTTTTAATATTTCAATCAGTGGAGTTTTTAATCAATAGAAATGTAAGTACTCAAATATTATTAAAACTAAAGATTTGCATGTAAAAAGAAGATGAAAATACAACTGCCTTGGTAAGAACCAGAGAGAGAACAAAACGGAAAATAAACTGTTGTGGAAGTCAATTAGGGAACACTTAAAGTCAAAAGGGAAAAAGCCAATTTAAAATGATAGATAATCAGGAGAATCCTCCCATCGATTATGTAAAGATGAAGAAGAGGTGAAGGAGGAAAAGAGAGGCTGCAGTTCTGAGTCTGGTGAGTATACAGTGGTCTTCACAAAGTCAAGTCTTGTTCTTGCATTAATATCAGGCTCTGTAATGGGAATGGGGAAAGGAAGGAAGGTGAGAAAATGCCAGGCAAGAAAGAGGGAGTGAGAACAGTAGCTTGATAAAAAAATAAATAAATTGAAGATTGAAAAATAAAAGGCAGGCAAGCTGGAGACAGCCTCTGGTAAGAAAGAATATTTATCCAGGAACACGTGAAAAAGTAGAAGGAAGCACTGCTCTGTCTGCATTAGTCACAGGCAGACTCTACAGCGGCCGCTACCCCCCTGCACAAGCACAGCTGATGGCACTGAAGTACAAGGTGGGCTTGCACTCAGCTCCCGGCTTCTGGAAGCAGACTGCAGGTTAGATTTCCAAAAGTCACTTCTGTCTCCATCCATGTGTTTACCCCACAGGCTGAAAAAAAGAAGTTCCTTTAGTTTTTGCTTAGAGAATATTATTTCTCTTGTGGTTTACCTCTGTTGTTTATTTTCAACGGTACCCATGGTTTCCTTTCCCTCATTACTAATTTACGTTTTCACTTGTACCTTAATGCGTACCTCTGTTGTTTCATTTTATAAGCGTTTGCCCTGCCTCTTTTCCCTGCCTGTACCAGCTCCACTGCTAGTTGTAACCCAAGAAATTTGTAACACGTCCTTTGGTGCGACTGATACCCATGACCACCAAGAGCCCCTTGCTGCACCCAGCAATAATCCTGGGCATACACGGCTTCTCTTGATTCAGACCAAGAGCCCAGCGCTGTGGGTCCAGTGTGTTTTCCCTGCCGCTCCTCCATACTAGCGTGGTCATTTCATGCATACTTGCTTGCCTGGCAGCCCTAACGCCTGACCTGCTCTTGTTGAGAGCTGCTGGCATCAGCACCTCTTTCCTGTGATCCTACAGGTCTCACCCAAACACCGAGCTGTGCAAGAGTTTCCAGTGTAATGGTTGGGAAGAAGTATAGCTGGCTTTGGAAGCTGGGTATGTCTAGTGAGGTCTATGAACTGAACTGAGACTGAAATGTATTTTTGTGCAGAAATCTCACAGAAAATAGTTGTGCCTTTTTCATACTGCTGAAATGCATGCTGTGCTTGTGCTAAATTCCATGTGAGCCCACCAGAACTGGCAATCCTTGTCAGGATCTGGTCCACTTTTTTTATGGTAAGTCTTCCAAAAACAAGCTTCGGGTGTCAAGCGTGCTGTTTTCCCCCAAGCTGGTTGTTTCTAATGCTGTTCCTGTGGAGAGGGGCGAGGCTGGTTTTGTTTAAAATAAAGAATAACGTTGCTAATCTCATATCGATGGGTGAAAGGTAGTCTTAGTGCTGATGAGAGAGACCTAACATGTATGATGTTAAAAGAAGGCTCAAGATTATAAGGCAGCTCCGAAAAAAACTATACTTTTAAATTCCCTTATGTTGCCTGGCACTGCAGGAGCCTGGTAGAGGACTGGCTGTCCGGGAGAACTGCTTTTGCTTTTCCCTTAGAGTCGAGGTGATCTATTGCAGTCTCCTGCTAAAACCTTCATCTGGCAAGTCGAGAGAAGGGATTAGTTTAAATAAACTTTACCAGGCTTTAAAACATCACTTTCGAAGGCTCTGTGCGGTTACCAATTTTTAGTGACTTTTCCTTGAAAAGTCCCCCTGCTCGAAACAGGTTCTCCCTGCTTTCTTAGCAGAGGCTCCCGTCTCTCCGCTGTTCCCCGCCAGGGACGGGGCTCCCTTCGGCGAGCGGGAGGGCGAGCCGGGGGGGCGGTCGGAACCCCAACACGAGGAAGCGGGGGGGGGGGGGGGGGTGGCTGCAGGAGGGATGCCGCCGGTAGGCTTGATGGATGCTTTTTCCCGGGGGGACTCATGTTTTCGGGGAGAGAAAAGCGGTACCGCCCCGCTTGTGCACGCGTGGGGGGGGGGACTTGCGCTGACCTCCCCGCTCCGGGAGACGTGAGGTTTCCCGCGGGGCTCCCACGTTATCTTCGTGGCGGCCGTGGTTCTGCGGCCGCCCCGCGCTTATCGCCCTGCCTGAAAGCACAGCGGGGCGCGCTGCCGCCGCCCGCCAGCCCTCCTGCGCCCGGACGGGCTGGGGAGGGCTGGCTGGCGGGCGGCGGCGGGGGGGACACACGGGACTTCCCGCCGCCGCTGAGGCGGGGGGTGCTGCGGGGGACACGGCGGGGCGAAGCTGGGGGGACATCGGGGGCGGCGCACCGCAAGCGGCGGCGGAGACGCGTTGGGGATGGCGGGGGGACACGCGGCGGGGAGGGGACGGGAGGGGCGGGGGCGCGGGGAGGGGGGGACACGCGTCGGGGGAGGCGGCGGCCGCCCCGCCGGGAGCGCGTCCTGCCTCCGCCCGCCCCCTGCCACCGCCCGTCCCCGTTCCCCCCCGCAGCCGCCGCCGCCGCCGCCGCGGCGGGTGGCCGGGCGGGCGGCAGTGCCGCGGGCCCCGTCGGCGGGTCGGTGCGCGGGGAGGATGGGCCGGTGGCGGGGCCGGGCGCGGGGCGTCGCGGTGGCGGTGGCGCACGGGCTGTGCTCGGGCTCGCTGAACATCCTGCTGAAGTTCCTGCTGGCCCGCTACCACTTCGCCTTCCTGACGCTGCTGCAGTGCCTCAGCAGCGCGGCGGCGGCGCTGGGACTGGAGGCGCTGCGGCGGCGGGGGCTGGCGGCGCTGCCGCCCTTCGGGCCCCGCCTGGCGCGCCCCTTCGCCGCCGTGGCCGCCCTGGCCACGCTGCAGTCCACCCTCACCCTCTGGTCGCTGCGCGGCCTCAGCCTCCCCATGTACGTCGTCTTCAAGCGCTGCCTGCCCCTCGTCACCCTCCTCACCGGCGCCCTGGTGCTCCGCGACGGCATGCCCTCGCCTGGCGTCCTCGTCGCCGTCCTCATCACCACCTGCGGCGCCGCGCTGGCCGGTGAGTGCGACCGCCGCCGCACCGGAGGGACGGGACGGGACGGGACGCGACGCGACGCGATGCGACGGGGCGGGCGGCCGCGCCGCCTCCGCCCCGGCAGCCCCCGCCGCTCCGCCTGGGCTTCGGGGCGGTACGGGGCGGGCAGCGGCACCCCGGGGGAAAGGTGCGAGGATACGGCGGGGGGCCGGTGTGCAACCCCGGGCGGGGAGGCAGCTGCAACCCCGCTGTGGCAGGCGCAACCTTACGGGGACAGGTGCGACCTCGCGGGGTGGCTGCAGCCCCTCTGTGACAGGTGCGACCTCACAGGGCTGAGCGCAACCTGACGGAGATAGCTGCGGCCTTACGGGAGGCGGTGCAGCCCGTAAACCCTGCAAACCTGTGGGAGTCGGTTACGGATAGAGGTGCAACCTTACTGCAACCCTGTTAGGGAAGGTGCAACCCTATAGAGGGAGATGTGGTCTTATGGGGGGTGGGTGCAACCTTACAGGGGTAGATGGAGTCTTCTGGGGGCAACCGCAGCCCTACTGGGTTAAGTGCAATCCTACAGGCGTAGGCGCAACCTTTGGGGTCAGCTGCAACCCCACGGGGCCAGGGGCCCTACCTGTGTTGATTTCCAGCCGAGGTGTAGGCGGGGTGGGAGGCAAAGCTGGCTCTGTGTGGCCCGGCAACACTCCTGGGTTGGGGGCTGTCCCGGGGGATGGAGCACACACACATGGCGAGTACCTTAAGCTGCAAAGAAGCTGATGGGGCTCGGCAGGGAGGCTCTCAGGGCTTGGCATTGCTCTGGGGAGCAGAAGGAGGGCCGGGGGGCTGGAGGGCAGGCAGCCCCGCCAGCCGGAGCTGACGTGTGCCCACACTCGCAAGAGGATGCCCAGCGTTGCTGTGTGTATGTGCGATTTCAGCTGCAAGTCTCCCGTAGCGTCTTCACAAAAGAGAGAACGCAATCTGATTTTGGCTGTGGGATTTAGGGGCAGAGTGGGTAATGTTCAACAGGTTTGCAGCACACACACACACACACACAGAGACAAAAAAAAGATATGTCTGTTGAGAGGTAAGTGTGTCCAGCCTTGGGAAAAGCATGACGAATCTTAGGAGTTACAGAAAGGGCACAGGTGCCTATTTCCTAAATATCCCCCTAGCCCCAAACAGGGCTCTCTTTCTGTCTCACATGCAAAAACCATGCTGGTTTCTTTCTGTGACTCTCCTGACAGGAGCTGGTGACCTGACCGGTGATGCTATGGGCTATGTGACAGGCGTGCTGGCCGTGCTGATACACGCTGCCTACCTGGTGCTCATTCAGAAGACCAGTGTAGACAGTGAATATGGACCGCTGACGGCTCAGTATGCCATCGCTGTTTCAGCCACCCCTTTTCTCATCATCTGCTCCTTTGCCAGCATGGATTCCATCAACGTCTGGTCCTTCCCGGGGTGGAAGGACCCTGCCATGGTATGCATCTTTATCGCTTGCGTCCTGATTAGCTGTGCCATGAACTTTACCACCCTTCACTGCACTTACATTAACTCAGCTGTGACCACCAGCTTCGTAGGGGTGGTGAAGAGCATAGCAACCATCACAGTGGGCATGGTGGCATTCAATGATGTGGAGCCCACAAAGTTATTTATAGCCGGTGTTGTGGTCAACACCTTGGGGTCTATCATTTACTGCGTGGCCAAGTACATTGAGACCAGGCGGCAGGGCAATTACGAGGACCTGGAGAAAGAAGCTGGAGAAGAGGAGGGGAAAAGGCAGGCTGGGGACCAACCACTGTTTGCGATGGAGGCAATTACCCAGGAGAAGGGGGCTGAGGAAGCAGCAGTGGAAGCATCAGCCACGGGGGACAGCCAGGTCAGAGAGGAAGAGAAGGACGGTGCTGAGAAACCTGCCAAGGGACCGGCGGTCCAGGGAAAAGCCACTGGCTCACAAGAAGTGAACAGGAGCTCGCTGAAGGATGCCTATCTTGGAGTATGGAGGTTGGTGAGGGGTGCTAATTATATAAAGAAGGATTATTTGATAGAGAATGAAGAGCTACCAAACCCTTAAAAAGCAGGTTTGAAAACTGCTTGCTTGAGGACAGACACGTGGTTCTCTGTACAGGGGGAAAGGCAGAGCATACATTTCCACATCAGTGCTGACAAATCCAAATCATGTAGGATGACTTTACCTCATTGTCAAAAAGCAAAAGGTCCGAGTCTGCTCATGCTTTGGGCTTGCTTTCAGCTGCTTTCAGTACATCCATTTAGACCCACCACAGGTAAAGGTGCCGAGTCCTCTGCTGTGGACACAGAGAGAGTTGGGTAATGGCAGGTCACGGGGTGCTTGCCCAGCAGCCTGGGCTATGAGGGACATCAGTACCACTGAGTCAGTCGGCAGTGCCAGTGACACGGTGGTGGCCTGTAACTTAGCTTGTGTCTGGAGCCTTGTGACTTTAACACCATTCGGAGGCTCTGTTGATGCACTGCCGTATCTGTATCCGTCCAATTATAGGTACGCTATATAAATATATTCCTACAATATATAAGCTCCTATTAACTGTACTTTTATGTGCTCCTCTGTGTCAGTACAACTGCAACGGGGCTAGAGGTTGTGCCACTTCAATTATATTGGTGTAAAATCACCCTCTTAACTGAAGAATTGAAACTCTCCCTGATTCTGTGGCCAGGCTGGGCCTTGGACCTGGTTTACATTGGGTAGTTTGTGTCTTCAGCACAAGTACTTTTGTCTTGCAGTGGTGCACATGAGAGCAGAACCAGATCTGAACCTTTGAGAAGCTTTGGTTAGCAAAAGGAGGATGTTTTTCTATGAGCTTTAACTACATGTAGCATTGGGAATATTAGCTTGACCCAAATAAAAGAGTTTGGAAATGTTGGTATGTATGGATTTGGGAGGGCTATAAAAAAATTAGGGAGAAAGTGTGTGCCTTGTGCTATCCCCTCCTTGTACCCTAAAGCTGCGTGAATCAGAGCCTGGGCTGGAACCTAGGTGTCCTCTCCATCTCCCTCTCTCAGAAGTACAGGCTGATAGCAGAACTGGGGACACCATCTTGCCAGGGTTCCCAGGGGTGCTTTTGCAGGACAGGTTTGCTATATCCTGGCAACGTGTTAGGACATGGCTTTGTGCCTATCAGCCCTCGCTGGCCCCCCGCTGGGATGTCCAGTGGAAGAAAGCACAGGCAGGCAGGCAGGCAGGGAGCTGCAGTGTGCTCCGGCAGATCCCACGGCCGAGCGCTCCCGGGCTGGGATGCTCGGTGCGCTCGGCACCGAGACGTCCGGCTTTGGTGGAAGCTGCTCCCCTGTGCCCAGGCTGTCCCCGTGGGCTGTGAGGGTCAGAGCTGCCTTGCCACCCCGGCCGCTCCAGCGCTCCTGTGGGAAGTGGGAAGCATGTCCTCCGGCAGGGCCTCTACTAAACATGCTAATATTTTGTACCACATACGTTTAACAGGAAAGACTGGGAAAACAAATGTTTGAGTATTTCTTTGCCTGCAGATACCCTTTCGGTAGGTGGGGGTCCTCGGGTCAAACCTTTGCTGAGAGCTAGGCAGTGAAGAGATTTGGCTCTGAGTCTTCCTCATCCCAAAAGGGTGCCCCAGCCATCAGGCCATCTTGACCACAGGCTGAAACAAGTTGTTATCATCTCCTGAAAAAATGAACCAAGTTGTTTATTGTTGTTGTTGTTATTATTATTAGTTATTAAGCCACCAAACTGAAAATCAGTTATTCCCACAGCCCTCATTAAGCCTAGCCCAATGCCTTCTCAAGCCAAGGAGGCAGCATTAGCCTCGCAGCGCGTTCGGCACTGCAATCCGAAACGAGCAATTTACCCAGCGGGGAATATTGGCAAAACTGATCTCTGAGGGAGCTTTAGAGTTATGTCAATAAATGCAGGCAGAGGTGTCAGGGGCGACAGTATGTTTTCTGAGTGAGTGCAGAAGTTGGGTGACCTGGCATCACCCAGGAATTTTGAAAGAGACAGCTATAAAGACATTGAGGCTAAAAGCCTGGAGCTGCTGAGCTGGGGCACGGGGCATTGAAATCTGTACATCACACGTTATGTATAGCTCGTAAGTATCAAGAGATTCTGGCTATATGCCAAATACAATGTTTACTTTCTGCTCAAGGTCCATACAGCATCTTTTGCAAAAAAAGCACTATTTATTGTTTGTAGGCTAATATAATAGGGTTTTTTTTAGTTTTTCAAATGCATCCTAAAGCTGTTTGTGCCTATGACTTACAGTTCCTGTATTACTGAACTTGTTACGATATTGAACTGCATTGTAATCGTACAGATGGCTGAAGAGAAACCCACATTTCTGATCTGTCCTCACTGTGCTCAGTGTTTTCTGTCCACAAGAAATGTGGATCTTTTTACCACCTGGATGCCAGTCTTAGATCCCATAGTGTACACTCCGTGTTTGGCACGTGCTGTAGAAAGCTCTCCCCCTGGACTCTTGTTGCAGGACTTCTTCCTGGGAGAGTTCAATGTTTTGCCGCTTACTGTTGTTGAAGTATTAGTAGAAACTTGCGGAAATTCAAACAGTTTTGACTGTTAAAAAAGCTGCTGTTACAATGTTGTACATTTGCATGTATAGTTGAAATGTGATTATATTGTATTCTGTTTATACCTGTAAATTCCCCTAAATTAAAATGGGAGTTTGGCAAACGCAATCCACTTTTTCAGTAAAAGAGACTGTCGCACAATAAAATAAAAATATTGCCTCGTGCGGAGGTATTTTAATAGCATCAGCGGAAGACTGCAGAACGAGGAGTGGGAATAAAATGCACTGCTTTCCAAAAGCCTTCTGGTTTTCTTATTGTTGCTGCTCCAGGGTGCTCATTTTTCGTTCATTTATAGTTATTCTTGTGCCTTTATACCATCCAAGTTTCCTCAGCATGTGACTGCACACTATAAATACTGTCATGGACAGAGGGACTGAGGACAGACAAAGGAACACAAGAATCCGAAGTGGCCAAGTCCTCTGTACCCCTTGAAGTATCTGTGGTTCTCAGCAGTGATTTCTTTGCTTACATATTTAAGATGGTTTAATGTCGCTAGTGTAACTGCTGTAACTTCAGAATACATACAAATAAGATGATGCTTGTTATTAATATTTATAAAATCATTGCATTATTAAAGGACTTAATATTGATTTTATTTTATAATGTTAAGTATTTGTATTACCAGCTGTCTCACATGGCAGTCCTAGGAGATGACTTAAGCATTAATTTTTACCTGTTTGCTTTGGATGAAAGGTATATAACATGCCCGTGGCTGAAACTGGGTTGGTGATTATTGCAGAATTCATCTTAGAGCTCTGCACAAATGTGCCTGCAGGATGGTTTAGAGAAAGAAACTGTCCTTCTTCCAGGATAATGAATGAACCTGATGCACAATGACTGCTTTGAGAATAAACATTAATTTCAGTGTCAACACATCATTGAGCAACACCTGCTCTAGCACTACTATATCGCACGCACATGCACACACACGCATACAAATACACACGCAACAGGAAAATGACAGCCACACTGGCTATCTTTTCTAAAACATATTCTTTTCTCAAAGAAATTAAAGAGAGGCCAGAGTATTTGGAGGCAGGGACAGTTAACATTTCTAAGGATAAGTAAAAAATTTGCATACATCACTGACAAACTGATCCTGCATTTACTATCACTTCCTACCAAAAAACAGGTGAGAGTGAAAGATATTTTACAGTTTATTAAGCAATACTCCACAGCCCTGTGTATGTCAGGGGACAGTTTACTGTCAGTGCTTAACAGCCTCCTGTAATTTGATTATGTCTGTTTGCTGCAGGCAAAGGCTTCAGAAAACAGAAAGGTGCAAGCCCATCAGCTCTGGGCTCTAAATTAACACTTGAACATTTTGCTGCTTGTCATGGTTAAGGTTTAACACCACAGATTCCCGTCTCCTTGCCCTCTCTGCCTGTGTCCTGCATAATTTCACATATTGCTTTGATGTTTCTTCTGTGTTTTTTTAACCTGAAGCCTTTAAGTGCAGTGCAGGCAATCAACTCTGCCTCTCAATTAGCTGCTATATTCATGCTTCAGTAGCTTGTTGGAGGTCATCAGGAAGCTTTTCACTTCAACCTCACTCCTGTCGGGAATTGATGAGCGTCCACATGCGCTCCTTTCTCTTCCCTTGTTCCCGCTGTATTTCCCAAATCTTGTTTCCAGTGTCCAGCCTGAAAGCCCGTGCCAGTGGCGGAGGACTTGCCACAGAGGCTTCTGCCATGTTCGTATTTTTTTCTTGTTTTCTAGAAGGGCAGGGAGGGGATGGACTAGTGGGATCTTGTATGTCCAGATTGCTTCTTGCTACCTTCGTGCACATTTCTGCACACCAGCTCCCTGCTTACCAGCTCCCTATATAGCTCAGCCGTGGCTGCATACCAGCTTCTTGAGGAGCTGGGCCAGGGCTGCGTACCAGTTTCCTGCGGAGCTGGGATGTGCGCAGGGTGGACGCAGGAGAGAAGGCCCTTGCTGCCAGCCAGCCAGTACCGAAATCTCCCGGTCGTGCCCGCCTGTGTGGATATTTATTATACACGTAAAACCAGAAGGAGATTTTTTCACAGTAAGAGCATTTTGAGTAATAAACCTATAAACCTGAGAAGAGGTTGCCATCATTATTGCTGATGAGCCAGGCTCATTTTTATTATAGGTGGAGACTAGGAAAGCCAGCCACACTTTAGGGCTAGACATTGTGTTTGAATAGGAGAAATGAAAGCCTGGGAAGAGAGCATGAAAACACTGGTCGAAGAGGTACATGGAATTCGGATTAGGATGGATGGGGAAAATATGAGAGTTTGCAGAAAAGCAAAATGCTTCAGTTCGTATCCCTCTCCCACACCCACATCCCTGGGGAGCTGGAAGCCAGCCCCTCCACCAAATTTCAGCTTGTCACCGTTCTTACAAGGAAAGCAATAGTGACAGCGTCAGAAACCCAGGGCCAAACAGTGTGGTGAATTTGCAGTGAATGCACTTGAATTTGGGGCCCTGGAATAGTGATACACATGAGGAGAGAGGCAGAGTGAATGACCTGGCTGGGGGCAGGCAGGTAGATCTACTGTTTCTATTTTCTTACTGGACATAGGTAAAAAATTCCGCTCTGGGCACGTTAATTTTGTTGATAAGTTTGTCCTTTATCAAATCAAAGCACTGGCAGTACTGTTCTCAAAATTACACCTTTTTTTTTTATTAGGTGCTATTGATTTTGTTCCTGACAAAACGAGACAGATTTCAACAATTCTTTAACAGAATTCAGGATTTCTCTGAAAAAAAGCACTAACTGCTAAGGTCACAGCCTGTTTTTTACCTGACATGGGAGGGGGTCAAATGAGAGAGAGTAAAGAGCTGGAACTGGTCATGGTAGTAAACCAGTCAGGTTTACCGGCTGCTGTAAATACTGAGTATCATCAGTAAAAAAAAACAGCTACAGGCTGCTGTCTATATCACCATTACTCCTTGCATCTTGATTTGGCTTAATTCTATTAGGTGAATTTTTGGTTTTCAGAGTATCTCTGCAGATCTGTCCTTGTAGTCTATCCAATTCCAAACTGTGTATGCTTGATTAAAAGGTAAAATGCAGATTTTCTCTTCTGATGACCACACCATGAGCCCACCCCGGCTCTGAAGGGGAAAGAGGTTTCCTGTGTCATTGCGCCTTCTCGGGTGAGTTCAGTGGCACAGAAAATGTCCAACAATGTATGTTACGACAAGCATACAAAAATCAGCTAAATATGTCCTTATCACAATTTTGCAGGGAAAAAAAATTGCATTTCCCTCAAGCATAGAGGCTGACAGGCCGCTGGGTCTGAACATCTGTTGAACACTAGAAGGCTGATACACATAACACAGCCAACAGTGCACAGTCACACGATTTTGGCCCTGGGAGTTAAAATATTTTCTAAAACAAAAGAGACCAGGATGCATTTGCATGGTGTCATGGAAGAAATTGCTTACCTTAGGAAATTTGGGGTGCAGGTCTCTGTGAAGAGCTCCTCTCTAAAGAGGAATCTCTGCTAGGTCAGCAGCACATTTCAAGGATTCCTGAGACAGGGTTGGACTTTCAAAATTGCTCAACTTTTTTTTTTTTTTTTTTTAAATTAATAACAGTTAAGCATGAGCAGAATGGTCTGTAATATCTGGTCATGTCCTCGGGTGCCTTCTGGGTGCCGAACTCTTCTGAATCACTTAAATGTTGCAGTGGCTTGATCAAAACAGGGCTAATCATGCTGTATCCAGCTCTGTCTTCCAATACAACCGGTGCTGTTTCCTTTTCCATTTAGAGGATCTACTTAACCATGATTAAGTATACTTATATACTCATAAAGGTCTTTTATAGAATCAACTGCTCCAAGTATTCAACACTACAGTTCATGAGAGATACTAAGCAATAGCTAGCTACCGAAGAGTAGTCGTGGTTTCATGTGCATGTGTCACATGAAATTTGTTCTCTCTGGTTTATCTTGTTTTCCCTTAAGACATGCAAGATGAGAATGACAGCCAGAACTGGCTTTTTGACAGAGGATTTTGCAGGAAGAGTTCTAGTTATTTGTTTTCCAAGCTTTAGAGTTTCCCCAGTTTTACCTACTTCAGTGCCTTTCCTCAAAACTTGCAAATTTGGGTCTTGACTGAGCTTTGGTGTCAGTTTGGCACCGCTCTTTTCTTATTCTCTTTCTGCAAACTTCACCTCTGCCTGTCCACCGGTTGCTGGTCAGGTAGGGCACAACACGGTCCTGGGCCTGGCACGCACCCTGTGAGCCCTCTTCAGGGAAATCAAAGCTGCAGCCAGCAGACAAAAGGTGTCAGATCCCACACGCCTTGACAAAGACACGGACATGCTGTTCTGTGGTTGAGCTTCATTACTGATTTATATTCATCATGAACAAGCACAGTGAGTAAGGCCTTCAGCATCAAGGAGGCTTCACTGCAGCCCTGCATTTAAAGTAGGGGTTGAAAGTGGAGATTATTTTTTGGTGGGGCTCCTCTAGGTGCATTGCATAGATCCAACGTGCTGGCCCATAAATTGGTGAACCTTGAAGACCTGGGCTGCTGTGTGAACGCAGATTCCTAGGTGGCAATATAGAGCAATCACTGCAACACCTTCCCGATTGCCATTGCGGTTGCTCACATGTGGTAGTCTTTGCTTTTGTACCAAAACATTTAAGCATAGGTTTATTTCGTGCCTTGACCAAGCCTTCATTCAGTAGGACATGAATGTAAATGAAAGCATTTTGCTGCATTAGGGGCTCAGTAGTGGCTGGTGTTTCACCTCCCCAGCCCAAGGAGAGGGTTAGAAGCGGGGTTTGGGATTACTTCTCTATCCCACCGAGCAGAGGTCTGTGCTTGAGGAGCTAACGCTCACAATTCCAGCAAAGCAACGTCAGGGAAACCCCCCCACCCCCAAATCTATTTACTCACATTGCTGCAGCAGGACAACCGATGATAAACTCACCTGCTGCAGGAGAAGGGAGTTTTTGCCAGCTCAGCATGTGCCATTGGGGTGGGTGGCACAGCCGTGCCACCGGGGAAGGGCCACCAGCCGCCGGGGCTGTGGCCTCGACCAAGCACAGCTGTAACTGCAGAGGCTTCGGAGAGCAGCTCTTGCCACTAATGCTGCATGGGTGAGCGGCCTCCTGGGGGTTCAGGGGGCTTGCCCCTTTCCTAAAGCACCTTGGAGGGAGCTGGCACACCGCAGCTTATTCGGCCCCCTCCCTGCGAAGGGTAACAGGTCAGCTCAGGCGTTCGGTGGCATCGCGGCGAGGCAGGGGAATGGTACAAATTTTACCTGTGCAATCCAGGCAGGCTATTACCAGAGCAGAAATGGTTCCTTTTTTACTTTTTTTTCCTCAGTCACAGCTCCCTCTATATTTCTGAAAGGAAAAATTCAAATCTGCTAACAGTTTTTTTTAGAACAGAAGATTTATTTAAGAAGCAAGTTCCTGCAGGCAATACAGCGCTGAGCTTGCAAAATAATTCAGTGTATGGAATGGATTAGGTTGGTGGCTGCCTTATTTTCATTGCCTCCAAAGTGGCTGGGAAAACGAAGATGTAAAGGTAAGGACTGTAACAAAGAATGAACTCTGTAAAGCGGCTCTGCTACAGCGAACCTTCAAACCTGTTTGAGAATGTCAAGGATTTAGCATTATTCTTGAGCTGACTTGACAAACAAATCTGGCATCTTTACAGTTGAGCCTTCGAATAAAAAATGCCATAAATTCAATGTCCTGCAAGATAAGGAGTAGCCAGCTGATTCCCAGGGTGCAGGCGGCACTGATATGCCCTTGCTATCGGTGCACTCTGCTGCGATGAGATATCTAATTTAGGTAAGTGCATTTCCAGCATTAGGGCACATGAAGTCTGACTGTGGGTGGCTGCCAGTAGAGACACACAAGATCAATTTTTTTTTGCAGATGCACACAGAAAACTGCTCTCATTTTAACTAAAATGCTAAGCTTGAGTAATAATATAAAAGTATTATAAGCTATCAAGAAAGAAGGAAAGCCAAAGGAAGCAAAAAAACTAGAGTCCCACGGACACATTTCCAAAGATTTGCAGTGCTGTTGCTCTGCATTTTTCAGTCAGAATAATGAGTAAACATCTGAGTACTAACGAGATGGACATAGCTAATTTGGATTATTTTAAATCCAGTGTCACTATCTGATCCAGATGTAGGTGCAGGGAACCCATGAGGTGCTTCAGCAGGAGCTACCTGGCTCTGAGTCATCCCCATCCACATATTTTATGTGACAATGCCTAAACTGGCATTCACATTGCAGTATTGCCAGATAAAAAAGAAAGCCAGAAGTGTTGATTTTTTTTGGACCACAGCCTTCAGGCTAATTTAGTAATCTTTGTTTCTGCTAACTTGCGTTCTTAAAGACTGGTGAGGATTTGGGTGAACTGCTCTATTCGCTTTTGGTCCGTCTGATATGTGAGCTAAAGATTAGATGATCCACCAAAGCTGACATTTTTGTTACACCAGTTGTGACAGGAGTTGCTGTGTTCCAGGACTAGTGCGTACGTTTAAATAAAGTCCATTAGACTTGGACTATAGCTGAGTCTTTCCTTGCTGGCCTCTTTTCAACTGTAAACAGAATTGCACTCCCTCTGAAATTGTGCTGTCACTTGCTTTTGCAAGAGGAGGCATGAGTATTTGGGAGTTTCATCCATTGATTTGTTCTGTGGGTTAATTCTGTAGATTTGGTGAGGTCAATGTGCTTCAGAAAAAGTAAAGAGCCTGTTCTCTTCTGCTACACTGGCACAGTCCCATAATGCCAATGAAATTGATTGGGAAGAAGTTGGTTCAGGACAAATAGGTCCACCATGAGCTGTAAGCTTCTCTCCCGGCCGGGAAACCATGCACGTAAAGCTGCAGAGTTCTCTGCTGTGGCAGTAGAGAGAAGCATAAAAAACCTCCTGTGAGGGGAATGTGATTTGGTGTACCTGCCACAGGGGCTGCTGAGGTATTGCTCAGGATTTTTGCCTTGTTACAATTTCCCATGTTGTACAGCAGTTCCCTGCGGGCATCGTCTACCTGCATTTAGGGATATTTGAAGCCTTTTTACTGACTATTTTTTCTCTTGGTGCTACACAGTTTTCTGTCATTTTGTCATTAGTTAAGGTTTTCGCCCTACTCCCTGTGTCCAACCATGAACTCTATGCTGGGAGATACCTGCCTCTTGAGTTCAGATGCAATCTACAAGCTGTGGATCTGTTACTTGGCAAAATTCAGGGGAAGAATGTCTGATGCAGGAAATGGGGAGGAGATGAACTCAGTGGGGGCTAAAAACTTCCTCCATCAATGGCAGATCCACTTGAGGAGATAACTGCCCTTCTCCTCCTTCCAACCGCCCATTGACAGGCTCCCCATCTCAGTTGCAGGCTTCCTTGTAGCAGGTCCTGCATAAACAGTGTATGAGGCTGGAGGACCAAAACCTTCACTGCGTGGTGGGGAGAGAAAAACTGTAACTTTAAAAAAAATTCTTAATTTTTAATTTTTTTTTATTAAATATTTACTAAAATGAGCAATTGCTTATGCACTAGAATTAGCTTCCCTATTTGTACTGCAGCTATGCCTAGACATCCCGATGTGTCTCTACCATGCCAGATATACTCTGTGAATTCCTGGACAGTGTTAGACACTGGTAGAAGCAATGTGAGCATTAGACCCTGAGCTGCAACCAACCCTGAACTGCTCAGCTTTCCACATTATCTGACACACCACCTAGCTACACATTTAACTGTTCTGTCTGTTACCACTCCTGCATGGTGATCAACAACAAATAAAACACACATGGGTAAAAGGATGCAGAAAGGAGTTGTCCTGCATTGGCAGGAGGAAGATGATGATCACATTTCTGTACTTCTAGAAATGTTTGTGATTACAGAAACTACAGAAATCTATGATTCCCATTAGACCTTAGATCAGTAAAGCTGTTCTGCATTAGCAACAAGCCAAGTTCAGCAGACCATGGGTAGTGTGGTTTTGTACAATAGCATTTGCTTCAGTTATCCAAATGGTCCTTTGGGTGACTGCGTGTAGCTGTTAACTCCATCTGAAACAGCGAGGGGATAAAACCACTAAATAATGCAATCCATGGACTGACTTTAAGGGCTTCTTCTTTTACTTGTCTGATCCCTGCTAAGAAAGTCCAGTGGTACAGAACTGTTCATTGGTTGAATTAATTTTGACTTGGTGGTTTGCAACCTTCAAAGTGAAGAATAAGACATGGGAAGGCTAACAGACTAAAGGCAGTGTTAATATTGGCATTAATTGGAATTAATTTGCTTTAAGTAGGAGCATCTCAAATTAAAATGACTTAGTTGAAGATCTGAAATGGTTAATCTTTAGTTTAGCTAATAGTTATATTCTTCTATTCTTTACTGTTCTGCTGCATTTCACACTGTCAAATCTTGGGCCTGTCTTGCACCATTGGCCCTTCTGGCCATATCTACATTGCAAGCGGTACAGAGAGATTGTGTCCATGTTACGTGACTAGTCAGCGCCATCAAGGGCAGGCTGGCCTCGTCCACATTTGGCTCTGAGTTTTCTTTGCGTCTAATTGCCCTCAGGTATAACTATCATTTTCATTGTGGCTTTTTTTCAGGTAGAATTAGCTGATATAATGTGAGGACTGTGCTGTAGCTCTGGGCTAAAAACAAATAGAAATGGTTAATAAATATAGAAAACCACACATAGGTCAGGAAGTCCTTTGAGATGGAAATGTGTTGAATCTGGGAGAGTATTCAGAGGATGTACCATGCGCAGCCTCCTGTTCTCATCCTGGGCACCTGCTTACGGTGCTGCTGAGGATGGAATACCAGGGAAGCTGTACCTTTGGTTTGACCCAGTATGGCCATTTATACATTTTCTCTAACACCTTCTCTAGGAAGAAAACCTGCAAAGGTTTCCTCAAGATACCCTCCATCTTCAAGGATCTTAGAAAACCTGTCCTTCAGCAATGTACTTACTCCCTTCTGCCCCCAATCCTTATTTTAACAACTGTGCTTACCTGCTGTTAATTTATTTGTTGCACTCTCTGGCTTGGTTTTTATCCTCTGCTGTGCCAAAATAGTGACTCAGCACAGTTAGAAGTAAAGAAAGATCCTTGCAAAGGGCATTGAGTTACGATGAAAAAGTTCACCAGCACTGACTTGCCTTCGAGTGTATGCCCTGCTGGAATCCCCCACCTCCTCAGCTACTAAACACCACAGTAATCACAGACAGACATATAATATTTATAATTATGGTGGGCAGTGCCTGCTTATACTGTGTTCCTAAGAGAATACCCTGTAAGTGAATGATGTACCTGCTCCAACCCCCTCAAGGAGCTACTAGACAATCCCCAGTTTACAAGCACAACACGCAGCTGTGTCAATAGATAGTCATCAAAACCTCCATTTTACTACTCCCACCCATCATGTCTACAAAACACTTAACTGGAATCGGGCTGGTGACTTGTTGTGCAACACTGAGCAGTGGCGTGCAGCTGTAGGAGGTAATGGTCTTGTATGCTTCCCGTTCGTTGTGTTGTCCTGGTTTCGGCTAGAATAAAGTTAATTTTCTTCTTAGTAGCTGATACAGTGCTGTGTTTTGGATTTAGGATGAGAATAATGTTGATAACACACTGATGTTGTAGTTGTTGCTAAGCAGTGTTTATACTTAATCAAGGACTTTTCAGCTTCTCCTGCTGCCCTGCCAGCGGAGGCTGGGAGTGTACAAGAAGCTGGGAGGGGACACAGGCAGGACAGCTGGCCCAAACGAGCCAGAGGGGTATTCTATGTCATATCATCTCATGCCCAGTATATAAACTGGGAGGAGCTGGCCAGGGGACACCACGGCTCAGGGATTGGCTGGGCATCAGTCAGTGGGTGCTGGGCAATTGTACTGTGTATCACAATTGTATTGTTTTGTGTATTCTATTATTATTATTTTCCCATTATTTCCCCTTCCTCTGTATTAAACTGTCTTTATCTCAACTCACAAGCTTTGCTTTTTTCTCCCAGTTGTCTCCCCCATCCCACTGGGCAGGGGAGAGTGAGAAAGCGGCTACATGGTGCTTAATTGTCGGCTGGGGTTAAACCATGACATGTATCCACCATTTGTTTTCTGCTCCCACATCCTTTGCAGGCACCAGCACTTTGCATTGCAGGATGGAAGAAATGTACTAGGGCTTCAGGGTACTTTGTGACACAAAGAATACTCAAAAGTTGCTCAAAATCATGACCTGGATGATAGATGTAGCTGGATCTTATGTGTGGCAGCAGAGGACAGTTTTAAAACAGCAAAATCCTATAGCAAATTTTATATACATGAGCTTTTAATGACAGTACAGCCCAGAGCCAGATGCCTCCAATACTCTGTAAGTCCTGATGCCCAGACTTGTGAAGACCTAGTCAACAGAGAAGAACCTTGATCTAGCCAGGCTTAAGGCTGTACTAAATCAAAACTTCTCTCATTGTCATTCTGCTCTGGTTTTCCCTAGTGAGGAGCCTGCACTTGTTGACTCAAGGATAGTTTGGTCTCCAGTAAGACACACATAGGCCAGTACCAATCTTACAAGTACTTCGTTCTCAGAAATTTCCCAGCTAGTGAGGCCTGTCTGCTGACCAAGTAGCAGAAAACATGTATGTGCCATGGGCTGCAGATGAATGTTCAGGCATCAAATTTATGCTGTGTGTGCTCAGCCCAGGAGTATGTTATCCAGACGAGCAACGGCCGTGTGTGTGTGTGTGTATGCAGAAGGTAAGCGGAGGCATGGCTCTAGATTGAAAGATATTCCTGGGCTCTGCAGTCAACCACGGCTGACTGAAATCTGTAACTGCATCTCTAAAATAATCCCAGGAGTGCAATAGTAAAATGCTTCCATTGATTTTTATATTTAACATTTTAATTTGAAGACTAACACTTGATCTGATTCGAAATGACTGAATTCAATGACAATTTGATTCACATGGCTGGAAGATCGGTTAAAGCACTAAAAGCTGAACACATGCAAGGCTGAACTTTCCAAAGGCACAAAACAAAGAGTGGTACAAAGACATGCAGCCACAGATTGCAAAACCTGATTTTAATTGCTCTTCCCCCTCCCAGGGGCCAAAGGTGTGTGTGTATATATATATATATATATACTGAGCAGACGAGCTGCAGGCTTTCCTGAACTCTGTGTAGTCAACAGGGCTGCAAAAAAGCAGGATGGGGGCAGCCATGTGTTGCACCTAAGGTTTGATCTCAGGAGCTGAACCCTGCACCCTCTGGCTGTGCCGGCCAGCTCTGAGCTCAACAGTTGTCTCCTGTGCCTTGGAGAGAGCTGAGACAGTCACAGTCACCATGGTAATTTTCTAACTGCTGCAGCAAGGAGACCAGAGCCCACCCAAGAAAGTGCCAGCACATGCTACTTTGGTGCAGCATTGTAGGGTGTTTCAGCAGCTGAGTAGGTACCTGTTCCCACTGGGACTCTTTATTCTGGTCCCTTTCCTGGAGTCAAGGATCTCAGCTGGTTCAGCTCCTCATCTCTCCGTGTCTGCCCAAATTAAATATGCTACTACAGTGCTCACTAAACAGTGAGGTGATGGGGAGGACCTGGTCTGGGTCTTACTAGCAGTGATTGGATGTACAGGTGGAAACTGGTAGTAGGACTGAAGTGCTGTAGGTGGTTGGTGGTCTGACTGAAGTGGTTTTGTGTTTGGCCAGTGGCAGAAGATTCAATGACTATGGACTTCAGAGACAGGCAGCAGCTGAGGAGTATTTCTGTAAACACCTGGACATATGTGTGTGTGTGTTTCTCTTTGGGCATGTAGCTTTCATTTTTTCCTTGTGCTTTTGCAGTAAATGCGCACAGGTTTAATTTTGTAAAGTAATTGACACAACACCAAGTGGATTATACCAACTTCATGCAGTGGAAGGACTCAGGAATAATTCAATCTTGTGGACTGATAATATTTAGAATTTGCTCCCCAGAAGCATCTGGAGGACACAGACAAAATCAGGTCCCTATTGTGTTAGGCTCTGCTTATACAAGGGATGGTCTCTGCCCAAAGACTTTGCAATCAAAATAAAATGTTGAGTGATCCTCTGCAATTGTGTGTGCTACTGGAAGATAAAACTGCATCAAGAGCATAATAAAATTGCTCACAGTTCACAAACCTGTCAGGGCAGATAGATAGCATTGCCTCATCTAATATGGGTTTCCATCTGTGGGTAATCTCTTATTAGTAAAATACATTATGCAATATTCCTTAACAATTCATAATAGCTTGTATATGAAGAGAGGAAGATGAAGCAATGAAGAAAGCTCACAGGTGTAGAAGTGAGATAAAGAAGGTGCAGCAAGTCCTCCTGTAGAGCAGCTGCCCAGAGGCTCTTTTCCTCTTTACAGAAAAGTCCTCTGAGCCCATGGTGTATTGTTCGCAGTGAAAGGCTCAGCCGAGCTGTCATTTGGGATCATACTGTCTGGCGTTCTGTAGCAGTGAGCTGAGCTTATATAATGCAGACGGAAAATGTTGCTGCTACCTCTGACAACACTTTTCACTCTTCAGTAGAAGAAAAAAAATCTGCCTCTGACTGTAAACCTAAGTGTGAGAGACTGAAGGAGTTGTTAATGCCTCAAACATTGTGGTGGGGCAAGTTCTGCTTAAGGACTAACTCTGCATAATGACGAATTCTGCCTAGCAAGGAACCCCAGGTGAGAAGCAGCCCAACAGGAAGGGGAGGGCGTGCAGGAGGGTGCACAGCTCCCTGTTCTGGTGTGCTGTTCTGATGTGCTGAGCTGGGCAGCTCACCATGCGTGGCTAAAGATCACATCTGCAGGGAAGGGGAAGTTATTCCCCAAACGACCCCCCAGGCCCATGGCCCAAAGGCTACCTAATTAGCCTAATGAGTTTGAGTGCCCGCCCAAAGGAGGGGCAAGGATGATAAAAGGACACAAACTGAAGCCCTATATGTATAAGCCCCTTGGAACTGGACCCCTCAGCTGACTGGACCAAAGGTGGACCCAGGACTGGTGAAATCTTTCTCCTCTTCCCCCCCCCCCCTTCTCTCTTGATTCTCTCTCTCTTTTCCCTTTTCTGTAATCCCTACACCTCATCCCTTTAGATGTAAACTGCTGACCAAGTCTAGGACTAGGAGCGGATCCAGCCCCCCCCCCCCCCCCCCCGGGCTCCTCTCTGAGAAGGAGTCTAGAAAGCAAGGGGGTCTGCTCTGAACCTCCTGACCCAGCAGGAGGGCTCTCCTTATTGTCTTCCCTGAACTAATTCCCATATAAGCAAGGCCTGTAGTATATGTTTGGTGATGCATGGTTAGCACATACTACATCATTTACTGACATAGTTTCATGCCAATTTTTGTTGTTGAGCATACCAATTTTGGTGGTGAGCATGCCAATTCTTGTTGTGAGCAAATAAAAATTGAGTTTTGTGAGTTAAAGGATCCCTGGTGTTGTTTCACCTTAATTTTGACCTGGGAATCAGCAAACCTGAGTCATCGTCCTAAGAAATTGGGATGTGATACCAAGTAAGACAGAGTAAAGTGTGGGGTTTTTTAACAGTTTCTTGCTTCAGAGAAACACTCCTGCCTGTTGGGTTACTGCTCACATAGACTTGGGCATGTACGAGCATCACTCTAGAAGATAAATGGAGTGTGAGTGGTAAACAACTTTTCTTATGTGCTTCTTGTTTAGTTAATGGGAGTTTCACAGATGACTGCAATGAGACCAAACAGACCAATAATGAGCGGTCATTTGAAAAAAATCCTGCTGAATTTCGTACTGTGATAAAAGATGTTTAATGCATTTCAGTAGTATTAGTCTATGCTATACTTCTGTACTATGAATCTCATGTTTTGGAGGCTCTCTACTAACTACATTTTGAAGATGGTATTTCTGTGGTAACATAACAAAGAAAGAGCAGTTACAGGATTAGTCCTCATTAGCTATGCAATAATTACCAAATGGCAAACTTCAATCTTTAGACAAATCACCACGGGCACCGAGCAAACAAAAGAACTGAAACACCTTGCCAACAGTCATCTCCAGAGGCACTGCCTTGTGTAGCATTTCCTATGTTAGCAGGTCCCGGTTGGCAGCGTCATGTCTGACACGGGTTGGCACCCATGCCTGCCCTGAGCCACTTGCAGGCCTGCGTCCCTTCGCGGGGGGCAGAGGACTCCACCAGGGGAGGCAACAGGGAGCCTTGAAACCAGGCACTGCTGTTCCCCAAGCCTTCTGCAGGGCTCTGAAGTTCTCGTTCCTCCTCTGTAAAACGGGTTGTGACGCTCCTGGCTTGGTCCACTCTGGTGATTAGCGTACGAGTTACTCTCAATAACTCCTTATTCTTCCTGGGAAGATTATCTAAGGTATGGATTGCCTCAGGTGCAGAGACATCTGAGGTCGCTCTGTGTGACAGCATGGGATTACTTGGACTGATTTATATGGGTGTAGCACCATGTGAACAGAGCTGCACTGTTCCTGAGCTGCCCAACTCACACACGTCTGGCGCCGAAAGCCCTGGTGAGGAGGCTTTCTGTGCCTCCGTAATGTGGGTTTTTTTTTTTTTTTTTTTTTTTTTTTTAAAATGAGGCTATCTACTATTCCTGGTAACAGAGAGCATGCTATGGGACCTATAGAAGTAGCTACCCAGACATCTGTGACGGTGTACCTGCTGTCCTTGTCAGAGACAACTGCTTCTACGGTGGGGAACAACGTAGCCTCCAGAAGCAAGTGAAAATGGATGAGAGCACCACATGCTGTAGATAGAGAATGATGGGGTAGTGATTATCAGAAAGTTGCAAAAGCATAGGGAAAAACAAGTTTGTCTTCCCCGGAGACTCCCTATGTAGCCCTCAGTTTGGGGCTGTCCATGAGAGAGGAAAAAACCCTCAGTGGGGTCAGGCTTCAGCCTACTACTTCCCTGTCCTTAGAGCCAGAGGGTTTGGGGATTTGAAGTTTGGAGCTGGAGCCCTCACGGGCGGACTTGCATTTTGTGAGAGGCAGCAGATGGTTGCCCTGCGCCCGGGAAAGAAGCAGCATTGCCCCGCCACAGCTGAGCATAGCAAATTCTTTTCTTCGGATCATGCTGTCACTTCTGTGTTGTGCAGCAAATGCAGCGCCTGGCTCCCCCATCCCTTCCCAAAGTAACAAGTGTGACAAAGGCTTGAAATATGTTGAACAGCAAGTAGCTCTTCCACTTAATCTGATATTTGCTGCAATACATTGCATTGCATTACAGTGCTGTGCTTCAGCCTCAGATTTTCCTACGGCCTCTGCAGCTTTTCCAGTCTCTGATCCTTCCTGAGTGTTTATGTGAAGCCACTTGTGATTTCTTGAACAATGTGTGTCTGCAAAAGAATAGGCTCCAACAAATCAAAAAAAGTTCTGCATTCTAAAAATAAAATGAAATTTTAAAAGGGCTATAAAAAACTGAGTCATTGACTGGATCTGGATGATCTACATGAGAGAGAGAACAATATTCAATTTGTCTAAAAACCCAAGTTCTTCTCAAAAGGCGCTATAGAAAACTGTTCAGAGGCATAATGTAAATTAGAAAGCCACCAACATAGTTCATACTTGAATGAAACTAATTCACACAGGATGCAGCAAATACGGCATAACTACAGCACCACTATTATTTTTTTATACCGCCAAAGCCTTTCTTTCCTTTGAAGATGGGTAATTGTAAGGAATACAGTACTTTTGACTTCCTATGTAGAATTATTCTCCCCAGTCTCTCTATGTTGCACAGTGTATTAGCTACAAATGATTAAAGCTGGCCTCCTGCCCCTTTGGTTGTTTTTCAGAGACTGTCAGTGTTTCCAATGGGCTTAAGTTATGTTGCCGAAGAGTCTGTAAACGAACATAAGAGCATGCTATTTATCTTCAAAGGGAAAACCAATTGAGAAGTCGACAGATGTCGATTATTTTGGTTTCTCTGAAAAAGGGATTGCTTTTATTTAAATAAATTCCAAAAAGTAAGTGAATTCAAAGCAAAACAGAAATTACTGGTATTATCTCTACAGGATTGCTACCAGGTCCATATCCTCATTCTACCTGTGGTGCTCATACCTTCTGAAAATCTGTGAATCTTAAGCCATTGATTCAAAGTAAGATCAGGTTGTTTACAGTGATCTGAAAGTGTTCCAGGGAGCCTGGGCAGTATCGATTTTATCTTCCAGGGCAGCTGTCCTTCCAGGAACAGAGCCCCCATTTTCTAGCAGCTCCATGAGGAAAAAGATGCAAGCAGCATAATTCGCTTTTTCTGATCTCTGGCACAGAAGCTAAGAGGACTGTACTGTGGCTACATGCCCAAGTGCTAGTGCAAGGTGAACACTGTTTCCAGGCCTCAAATGCACTTTTGTGGCATTGGTCTAGCAGAAGGGGGAAGCACTTGTTGTAGAAGAGGCATCCTTCCCATCACTGCATGCGAGGCATTACTGCTTCCCTGGCTTCACAGCCTCATGGTCTGGTACTATGGTCTCCTCATTTTAAGAGTGGCAGGGCATGGAGGGTTGCTGTCAGCACCTATTTTTGAGTATGATGGTAACAAAATGTTCCCACTCATTTTGAGGACTCGTGCCTGCATGTGACCATGCAGGAAACAAGGAGATGGTCCAGAATTTGCTTGAAACATATTCATTATAGACCACAGCCAAGAATGGGAACTTCACCCATATGTAATGTAAAAACTGAAGAACTGGAAGCAAAATTTGGCTTTGTCTGCACTATTATTTGATCTGGCTGAAATTTTGTTCTATTCTAGCAGTATTTTTGATCCCACAGAAGGGCGATTGTGATTAGCCTCTCAGTGACTTTGTTGAGTCTCTGTTCCCTGGTTTATAAATATGAACCTATAACTGCTAAGGATATCTAGGGTCATTTTGGTCCAGTCTTTAATATAATACCCTTCACTAATTTATGAAGCTCTTAAAAATGGCCAGGTTTGGGCCCTTTGCTGCTATTGAAAGGCCTTTCCAGAGCTTTAACTCTCCAATAATGAGAAACTTTGTTCTTATTTCTAGCCTATTTTTTCTCTCTGTGATTACATGCTCCATTTCCAAATCACGGATAGCAATTTACAGTTTAGCATATCCATCCCCCTGAATGATTTTGGCTATGTCCCCCTACTCATCATGTTCTACATCATCTTCACTGGTAACAGCTGAAGCAAAGGTTTGCTACCATCCTTGAATTATCCCTGAGTTTATGCCTGGTTGTTCAAGTCCTTCTGCTCTCTCAAACTGTAATAGTATGGGGTTTTTTTCTTACATGGTTGCTATGAATCCTGCTCTTCTTTGAGACAACTTTTGCTGTGGAATGTCTCTGTCTTCTGTGGTTCCTATTAGTTTGTTGAAAGAAAAAAATAATCTGTTGAAAATATTTCTTCAATGGCTGGAGATATGGGGTGTGTGGAACTGGAGTATTTAAGTGGTGAAAAAGATAAATAGGTTCAGATTTGGCAACATCTGAGTCTTGGCAGGAGATATACTTCAATTATGTGTGAGCCTGACTGGGATCCAGAAATCTACACCACCCCCACCCCCCCCCAAATCTCCCTAACAGCTTTATCAATTTGTCTGTTCTGAGAATATCTCATACACACTGACAAGTCTGGTCTCCCCACAAATTGTGTGCTGGCTGCTGTGTTCTCCTACAGGACATCCAGAGGAGTCACCATTCTTTCCATTGTAGGTAGCATTTACATTAATGAATAAAATAGATAACCAGTACTGAGAGCAGAGATGAGAGTAGATGACTTCCCATTGCTAAGAAGAAATGACACAGTTGCTTCCTCTTGTATTCTTCAAGAGAGGTGGAAACTTTTCCTCCTTGAAAATGGTGTGCAGAGTGTTCAAATTGGTACAAATTTGTATCCCTCCTTGGGCAGAGGAAGGGGTTAAATTCTGCGACTCAGTTCCTGGGTGAATGATCCAACCTTTCAAATATACTGGTGATACCATTACCACCTAGTGATCCTTTTTAAGAGATGACTGAGCCCTTCTTGCTTTGAACACCTGTTTTCAGAAGGTGTTTCAGGGCTCAGGATACCAAGTGTAGGAGCTACCTTTATACCTAGCACAAGGTGCTGACATCCCAGAAAGGCCTGATATTTCCCCTTGCACATTCCTGTTTTGTGACTTGGCTTAGTGCCTTAAGATGGGTTCTCTGCCTTGAGCACTGATTGCTCTGGTGCCTCGTGAGACACCTAACTGCCTCTGTTCCTTAAATAGCAACTTTGGGCTCCAAATCAGAGTTTGGAGTCCAGTCTGGTGCGGGTTCCTACACTTAAGATCTTTGTTGGATTTTGCTTTGCTCTCACTTTTTCTTAGGAAACTGAGAAATACAAATCTAAGAAATAATGAGAAAATAGTGAGAACTTACTGCATATGGAATTATTAAAAATTTCAGGCTACATCTCTGCTATCTGGAAAGAGGAAGACTGTGACAGCCCTCGAAATGGAGAGGAACCTGGCAGGGAGCTTATAGACACACAGATAAAAAGGGCTTCGATATGTGTTCCCTTCTGGGAACCGCTCTCCCAGACCTGTGCACAAACACGTCAGGGGCTTCTCCTGAGAGAGGCTGAGAGAATCAGGGTTGTTCAGCCTGGAGAAGTGAAGGCTCTGGGGAGACCTTATTGCAGCCTTTCAGTACTTAAAGGGGCTTATAAGAAAGATGGGGACAGACTTTTTAGCAGGGCCTGTTGCGATAGGACAAGGGGTAATGGTTTTAAACGAAAAGAGGGTAGATTTAGATGAGATATAGGGAAGAAATTTTTTACAGTGAGGGTGGTGAACCACTGGCACAGGTTGCCCAGAGAGGTGGTAGCTGCCCCATCCCTGGAAACATTCAGGGCCAGGTTGGACAGGGCTCTGAGCAACCTGATCTAGTTGAAGATGTCCCTGCTCATTGCAGGGCAGTTGGACTAGATGACCTTTGAAGGTCCCTTCCAGCCCAAACTGGTTTATGATTCTGTGATTCTATGATTTCTGTCTTTCCATGTGTTCTTCAGACAGCCTGTTGGTGACAGTTTTGTGTGATTTAGGGCAGAGATGGTGGCGGGTAAAGGATGAGCGGCGTTTCACCTACTTCCCTTTCAAAAACCCTGCTGATGCAAGGACATTTGTCACAGATTCCTCTCTCTGAAAAGAATAAAGAGAAAAACAACCACGCTAAGGCTATTTCTAGCCTAGGCATGCTCACGCAATTAGAACACCCGCCAAGGGGAGACTGTGCTTTGTTTTGCTTGGAGGATACACAGCAGAGCTGGCTTGAGCCGTACACTTGCCGAGCAGATACCCGAGCTGCTTTCACCGTTGGAGTGGGGAAGACCTAAGCGATGTGTGTGTTTCTCTAAGGAGGTGTAAGTCCTAACTACAGACAGTCTGTAGAGAGAGGTCCAGAGGTTAAGGAGTGTTAATCCCGGAGGATTAGCCCCAAACCAGGCCCGGTAACATGCAGGAGGACGGTTACTGCCCCTGGCCCTGCTGTCACTGCCAGGGCCCCGCCCCCTGGGGCGGGGCAGGTGATAAAGGGAGGAGCTCCGGGGGCATTGGAGGAAATCTGTGTTTTGGGGTGAAATGCTCTTTTTTCTTTTTCTTCAAAATCCTTGTGTCTTCAAAAAGTAAAGGAATAAGGAAGCTTATGGGTTTAAGTTCAAGGAAAAAGACTGACCTGTGGCAGAGTTGTCAATGGCAAACGTTTTAGACAGGTGCTGGAGGCTGTGGTTGTCTCTGCCAAGGCATCCTAAGCAAGCTAAATAGAAATAAATTTGGGGTACGTGCTAAAATATCACCATAACTTTTCCAAATTTGATCAAGGATAACATTCTCCAAGTAGGCACCAAGTACTGGAGCAGAAAATATATTGAAACTTTTGCAGGTGTCTTTAAAAAAAAGATACAAAGGAAAGTCCTGATAATTTCCCACCTTCTGCACAGGAGCTCTGCAAGCCCAGGATGGCAGGAGCCACCCCACAGGCATTTCTGAGTGCCGCGGCTGAGGCATGGAGGGGACAAATGGGCTTCAGGAGCCCAATGGGTTTCGGTGTGCTAAACCACTCCAAAATAACTGGCACACACAAAGTGCTGCAATGGAAAAAGCTGCCACCCCACCTAAAAGCTTGTTAACAGCCTGGCTTGCAGGGGTGTGGATCCCAAGGACAGTTTATTTACCTGTGGGTTTAGACAGGCAAGTCCAGCTGCCGCTTGCACTGGTTTAAAACTTCCCTTGAAGGGGGGGGAAGTGCTGACAAGCCTGGAGGCAGCTTCTCACCTAGGGACCAAAAATGAGAGGGGAAAAAGGTTTGCAAGGAGTTTGCGTGGTCATGTATGCCAAGTCTTGAAGGTGTTTGAGTCCAGGTGTGCATTAGACGTGTGTTCTGAGGTTTTCAGGCTTTCTTATAAAACTGCTAATACGGCAGTAACCGAGTCCTGAAACTTTACAGAACCCTCAATCTGCACCTCTCCGTGTGCTGTGTCACACAGCAGACTTCATAAAAAAACTCTTCAAGAAGTCCTGGGTGACATGATTTACCTTTACACCATGGGCAAGGTTTGTGGCTGAGTCTTTACTAGACTGACTAGCAGAATAGGGAAAAGTATAAAAGCTTGTGTGCAGAGAGTTCCCTTCTTTCAGTCCCTTGGTGCTACTTGTTCTGCAAGTGCACATATAGTCCTGCTAGTTCTGAATTTATAGATACAAAGCAAAATGCATTTCAGAGATACTGGTGCCAAAGACATGTCTGTTTGGTGACTAGGACCATTAAAAGTACTGTTGTAGCAAGATGCTGGGCTAGCTAGTCTTGCAGAAAGGGTGTAGGTAGGAAAGGTGAGCTGTCTGTCCTGGGTCCGCAATCATGCGTCGAGCTGTGTTGTTTGGTGTGTGTCCCTGGAAGAGTTTCTAGCAGGTCTGTACTGCTTTTGGCTGGGATGGGGTTAATTTTCTTCACAGCAGCTGGTGTGGTGGTGTGTTTTGGATTTGTGGCCAAAACAATGTTGATAACACAGGGATGTTTTAGTTCTTGCTGAACAGTGTCAAGGCCTTCTCTGTTTCATACCACACCCCCAGCAATTAGGCTGGGGGTACACAAGAGATTGGGAGGGGACACAGCCAGGACAGCTTACCCTAACTGACCAAAGAGATATCCCATACCAGATGACATCGTGCTCAGCAATAAGAGATCGGGGAACGGAGCAGGAAGGGTGGACGTTTGTAGTTATGGTGTTTGTCTTCCCAAGTAACCATTACACATGATGGAGCCCTGCTTTCCTAGAGATGGCTGAACACCTGCCAGCTGATGGGAACTAGTGAGTGAATTCCTTATTTTGCTTTGCTTGTGTGCACAGCTTTGCTTTCCCTATTAAACTTTCTTTATCTTGGCTCACAAGTTTTCTCACTTTTACCATTCTCGCTGCTCAGCAGCTGTCACATGGGAAGACTCAAGCATCCTTGGTTTCTTTAACATAAAAAGCACTTGGATGTCCTCCCTCCCTCTGACAAAGTGAGAGCTTTGGGAAGGTGGGGATCTCTCCTCATCTCGGGGCATTCACGGACCTGGAGCCAGGCTCTCAGGCACTGCCCTGGCCTCCCCACTCAGTAGCATGACACATCTGTGCCAAGCAGCTTTCGTGGTTTAGAGAATGAATCAAAGGATTTCCCCTGCAGCTCCTGGTGTTTGTTATAAGAAGTTACAATGTGTCTTGGCAGCCAAAATGCTCCTGTTTCCTTCAGTTCTGCTCCAGCTCAATGAAAACTGCCCAAGGCAGAAACTGAGTCCCTGCATGTATTGCACTAGGCAGACCAAAGCTGAGAGAGGTTTGGGGAGCTTTCTAAATGATAAACACAGAGTAATAGAGGCAGAAATAGAAAACAGGAAGAAATAATTTGGTTTGCCTGAAGTCCTAGTGAAGTGTGTTGCAAGCCTGAGGATTAAATGCTAAATCCCTGTGCTGGATCTGAACTGCTAACAGTTTTCCACCCCTAACTGAAGCTGTTTGTCCATGTTGGTATTTCTACTGTGCTTGTTGCTATGAGATTTCTATTTTTAATAGATAAAATTCAGACTACCTAGTTCAGGTGCTTGGTTTAACTGAATTTCAACTGTGTACACTGGCTTTTGATGTTTCTTTACTACTAGGAGCACTGGAGAGGGCACTGGATTGTGGAGTAACAAGATTACCTTGGTGAGACTGCTAGGACGAGGTCCTTCCCAGCTAACTCAGTGTGGAGTCTCTTGTGCTCTCTTGCAGAAGAGACAAAAACAAGTAGTAATCAAATCAGACTGAAGGAAATCTAGCCATCTGCCCTGTGTCATGGTGACCAGAAGTTAGAAGATAAGCAAATTTACAAACCTGGTCTCAATGAGGTTGCTTGTTTTGGTCTTTATATATATTTCGTGGAAACTCTGATGGCCTCACTATAGCAGATAGATAGCTTTCTGATAAATGCTAATGAAGTTATGAGGAACAGATCTGCCTTCTTACTAATGAAAAACATAACAGTAAAAAGCTAGGGGAAAAAAGCACAACTGGCCCATCCACTTAATGGATTTTGATTATTGCCATTTACTGGAATATTTGGCTTTGGATCAGTCAGGAGCCTTGAAGACACATGTTTCACCTCTGTCAGGCACTTAAAACACTAATTTTTAAGGGAGCCAGTAGTAACCTGACCTGATCGCTGCACAAACTACAGATAATAGGTGGGATGGTTTTGCTTTTACAGGATGGACTTCAAAACAATCACAGGTATTAAGAACACACCTAGTAATGGGAGATTCGGCATTGCTGAATGTCACAGAAACGTCAGGAAATTAGCTGGTGTTAGAGAGTGCTCCAGGCATTCAGAACAAAATCTTCAGTTCCCATTTTCTATCTTCATTGCGTCTTCCATCAAACATAGGACTGAGCCCCCTTTCATGGAAGAAGCTGGAGTTTCTCTTCCAAACACTCCAATCCTTGGTAGGAGAGACCAGCTCTCGATGCAATCACTGAGGATCTCAGGTGCTGATCACGCTGCTTTTCAGACTCTCCAGCCCTGACAGAAGCAATGGTTTTCTCTCTCTCTCTCATTTTCATGTGGTGTTGAGAGGGAAGCTAGCAATTTGGCAATGGCTTCTACATGTCCTGCTTGCGTGGTTGGCCAGGATGCATGCTGGGTCTGAGAGAAGCACTAAAATGTCACGATTTTGCTGAGATTTCCTTGGAGGTTAACTAGGAAAGGAAAATGGGTGTTAACCTTAACAGACTTGAGGAAACATGGCATGGCACAAACAACAGGGTAAAACTTCTACTGCTATAATAATGTACCACTGCCAGGAGAATGGAAAAAATAGAGCATATAATATTCAGACCTAAGGCCAGCTGCAACGTAATGTCATACAGCCATTCTACTCTGGAGGGAGGTTGTGGGTTGGCTGCTCTGTGTCACTTAATCTTGGGTCAGCTTTTTTTTATTAATGGTATTGATACAATCTTGGAAAACAGGAGTATTTTCTACTCCATAAGCATAATGTGCATTTTGAAAAATAAAAGGTTTTGAGAAGCTTGCTTAGATTGAACTTGGGTTGATTATGGAGAGGTTTCTATTAAAGATAATGTTGTAAGTGGGGTAGAACTGCTTCTTCCTGAGAGACCCGTTTATGAGAAATTTATTAGTTGGCATAATGGAAGAAAGAGTCTTTTCTCTTTGCCACACAAATTGATTGTGTTTACTAATTGGGTAAAAGGTGATAGTCTTGCCGCACCTTAGTGTGTTGGACTGGAATGTGTTTACAGAGACCTGGGACTGTTTTGACAAGGGCTGCGAGGTTGGGTAGTTCTGACACCTGTGTTTTTGGTAAACTAGAAGTACAATTGTCCCAGAGGATTGTGATGAAATATTTGTGATGGCAATGAGAAATCAAGGATGTTGCAAATACAGAAAGGACACAAATAGAAGTAAATTAATGTCTAACTAGTGGTGTAAGGTGATGAATAAAGCAGATGGTTTGGAGGTTTTTTTAGGTTCATGCTCACATTCATGTTTTAAAAGCCTTGGGATCAGCTTGCTGAGAAACTTCTGCTTCCTTAGTAGTAGAGGAGCACACAGACCAGCTCACTGCTGGTTGCAGAGGCTCAGCAGAGCAGGTGACATCATTGCTTCAGGCCCTTTCTCAAGCAGCTGCAATAAAGTCCCTCAGCGAGCAGGAGACTGAGAGAAAGGAGCAGAAGTCAGATTTCCTATCACTACCCCTATTGTTCCTTAGAAGTATCTTTGCTTGTAATCCTTACAGAAACAGTTTGAATGCCAGCTTCAGGCAGAGGCTAAACTTGTAGCTATAATTAATTTGGAGCACTTTTTGCCAAATGCTTTCATTACCGCATGTTGAGAATCCTAGCAGATCAGCGCTGGGATGTAGGCACTCCTATTTCCAGGTAGCAACAAGTTCCTGCCAAAAAGGAGAGGGTAGAAAGCTCCTGCCATTGCCCTGGGGCAGGCACAGGGCTTCTCTGCTCATCTACGGCATGATTAAATTCCTGATTCAGTAGAACAGAAAACAACCCTTAAACAGCTTTTACTGTTTTCCTTTGCTCTTTGGCAACGCACACCATCTTTACCGCAACGAGCTGCACTGCCTGACATTAATTTTGCTGGCTATCCCTTTCTGACTGATAACTGCTGCCCTACTGTCAGGCTGCTTTTTGCCTACAGCTTAAAAATGTGAGGCCCAGGGAGACAGGGTGTAGGAGGAAAAGAGAGAATAGTGCTGAGCAGCAGAACAGACTGCTACCCATGTTTTTCCACAGCTAAAAAATATGGGGGGCTGTTTAAAATTTCTGATTGACCATGAAAGCTCTATGAAGTTTAATAAAATTTGTATTATGTTCTTACGGAGCTGGGTAAACAATAAACATTTGTTTCCATCAGTCTGTGAGCTATGAAAGATCAATCTTGCATATCAGGGAAAAGGTCACCCCAAGAGTTTTTAAGATTTATCTTTAAAACCTATTTAATTGTAGAAATTAAATACTTTTTGTTTTCTGTTAGGATGCATATAATCAGTGGTAACTGCTTAAAGAGTAAAATGCCTCTGTGACCACAGGAAAACATAAGCACATTCAGTTTAGAAGAAGAATTATTTTGGGGTGTTTGTGTAAGTCCATTTAGCAGGAGACAAACACAGCACACTGTGTTTTTAAGTCCAGTGGGAGAAGAGTAAACAGTCTCTAAATTACATTGCACAACTGAGTCCCTGTGATCTTTTTGTAGAGGTAATGGTGCTTACATTACAAGGAGAAAGAGGTAGTCTAAGGAACATCATTTTCCCAGAGACAGGGCGAGAAACATGTACAGAAATATTATAACAACTGTCTATTTTGCACAGAGAATAATTAAGCAGACTTAGAAACACATAAAAGCATTTTGCAACAGTTAGAGTATTGATGAAAGAAGATTTATCTTTGAGCACTTGCAGAGCAGAGCTCATCCAGGAGGACCACTGGGCTAAGTGTGAAATGGCTATTCAGAGCTTAAAAGACCAGAAGCGTGGAAGCTGGCATACGTAGTGAAGGGCATGACTGAGAAACCTGAACACTGGTGGAGAGGGCCCCACCTCAGCCCAGAACAGGGGGTTGCAAGAGCAGAACCACTTCCCTCAATCCATGCCTCTTCTGAGGCCAAGAGCAAAGGAGAGGTGTAGGAGCAGTCCCACTGACAGCTTGACTGCATAGTGGCATTTTTCTTCACTGTTTGGGTTGATGCAGCTTGCTGCAGAGTAGCATTGGCTGGCAACACTCACGGATATAAAACAGAAGCACTTCATTCGATTCTTACCCTGCTCCCTGGCAAGCTCAACCATATCTAAACCACCCCTGACTGATGTTTCTCTATTATTTAATTCTTAAGGACTGTCTGCTTTTCCCAGGCTATCTACTCCACTGGTCTACTTGGAAGAAAGCAGTGCTACAAAATAAACAAGCAAACAAACCACATCCAGCAAGACACCATTAATGTCAGCGTTAATGAGGTGGTGGGACAGAATGGGCCAGCATGGGGACAATGGGGAGCTCGCCCCACTCGGCACAGCAGAGATTAATGTCACGTTAAGATGGCTGCATGGCATGGCTTGCTATCTTGTCTTCCCTAGAAAGCAGTTCTCCTAGATCGGTTTGGCTGACTTTGCCCTGGGGGTCACATTTGCCAGACCTCTGATCTTCTTGTTGGTCATCTCTGGACTCTGCAGCTGGTTCACATACTAAATTTTCACCTTAAAATTTCACTTTTTTAATTCAAGGCAAACTGTGTATGTGTATAGCCCTTATACTTCCACAACTCAGAGTAACCTGCACTGTGGTGACATACTGGTGAGGGGAATTGTGACCTTAGCAGTTAATGCATGGCACTGGGGAAGGGGGACCTGTGTTTTGTCCTCCCCTGTCCTGTACCCCACACTTACTGTATGACGGTTTTCAAGCCATTTTAGCCTTTACATGTATCAGTTTCCCTGTCTGTAAAACTGGAATAGCAACTCCTCTTTCTTTGTATTTAATGACTGTAAAATTCTTGGAGGGCCTGAAATATGAACAGAAATAAAAATCAAGGCCAAAATTAAAATACATAACTGATGTATTGAAGTGCTAACTTTCCTAATCTGTAACAGTCATAAATGCTTAAATCTTTTGATTTCTGTCACACTGAAGGTGTCTGGGTATTTTTTGAGAGTTCCCTGTTGATTTCAGTACAGGGTCCTGGCGAACACTTCCCTCCACTCCCAGCTGCCTGCAATGATATAATCACTGAGAATTTAGAAACCCAAAGCAATTTTCTGCCCTGATGCTGAGCCATGCTGCTGTCAGCATGCCGACTTACTTTGGACAGCTGGAGGATGTTGTTTCTTAATGCCAATTTTTGGAAGGCAGAGCTGGCAATGAAAGTTTACCTACCTGGGTGAGTTTCTGTGACATGAGAATGGTTTCTGGCACCATGGGAGTCACTGCAGCAATTTTGGATGCTAGCGGGCATTTGCACTTGCTGAAGCTGCTGTCAAAGATGAGGAGCAGTGCTAGCTTTCTACTTGGATGAACAACTCCTTGTAACTTTGACAAGGTAACGAGTAAGGCAGAGTGAGATCTAAAAGGCTATCTTGCAAGTGATCCAGAATTAGGACTGTTCCCTTTCTGCAGGTTTCTCAGCCTGCAGAGACCTTACAGTGTTGTAAAGAGCAGTGGCAAGCAACACGCATTCGGAGCAGGAAGTGTGATTGAAAAACATTGCTGTAATGCAGGATATTGTTTCCCCAGCAGAATGGATGCAAAAACCCAAGAGCTGAAGAAGCCCTACTGGAATGTGTATCTTCTCTCAATGAGCGAGGATTTTCATAGCTATGTGGTGCTAAGGAGCAAGTCCTCTTAAAACCTAACTTAGTCCAGGAAAATCTGTCTCAGCTATACTGATTCTGGAGTTTTTAGAAAACTGAGGTCTGTACATTTTGTTCTCTTTTTTTTTCTGTACCAGAAAGGGAAAAGACAGTGAGAAATTAGAGACCAGCTTAGCATTATTGCCGGTACAAATTACCAAAAATCTTTATGGTTTCTAGGTGACACTAAACATGAAAATGACTTCCTACACTTCCTGCTACATGATCCTGGGCTGATGAAGCTTGAAACCTACATGCAAAATGAAAGCGGAAGAATCTTGACTTGTTGTTGTGTCTTCCTTTTATGGAGAACACTGGTATTTTGAATGGACAATGGGAGATAGCTGAACAGGTTTTAACCTTTGACTTTGCAAGAATTAATCATGTCAGACATAGAAGCTGCAATTGTTCAAAAATATGGTGCTTGGAATAACTGTTTTTTAACTCCACTGTATAGATGAGCCAACATGTCTTATTTAAAGAGGAAAAAAAGGATTAATCAGTTTGAAGACTTGACAGCGTATGAGCACCATTATACCATTCAGCATATTCCAGGCAAGAAATGTCACCCATCTGTTAGCATTATTGTTGAAGAAAGACAGGCTTGTTTGAAAGACCTACAGGCATTGGAGAACTTTCACAGCCCTTGGTAAATAGTCAATTGTCTTTGTTTTAAAATGTTCAAACCACGCTGCCGTTCTATTTTAGGTTTCGCTTGCTTCACATTCCAATCATTTCGTCTGGCTAAGCCTGTATTTGCAAGTTAGACCTTATGGAAGTCATAACTTAACTCTCTTCTGATAAACTTTGATAGATTTTGTCTATGAATTCAGAAATTCATTCCTCTTCAGGGAATTGCTAAAGCATAAGCCTAACTTAAAATTTAATTTGAAATCAGTAGAAACCGAGCATGTTTCTGTGCAGTCATTTATTAATAATGTAATTTGAAGTATTTCCTTGCTCAGAATGTTTTCATATTGTGTGTTTTCTAGACCCCGAGATTGTTTTTCAGAGCTCTTGCTAGACCTACCTTAATATCCATAGATACAAGAGCTGTACGATCTGATTAACAGCGTTAGCCACTCTTTCCAGAGCCCACCTCTCCTTCCAACCACTGCATTACCAGCATGCTGCAAATTACTGGTCCATCACAGATGCTAATATACTGCTGGTATCTCCAAAATGCACCTGCTTACCGGCTGCCCACAGTGGGCCACTCCAAGAACTCTTTTTGATCCCACTTTTGCAGAGAACGTCCTCAGCTCAGCCTTGTCCAGCCACCCATGCTCCTTTAGTGGTCCTCTGGTGAGGTGATCAGACTGCCCTGTGAAGTCCAGGCAATCCAGCTGCTCGCATCCAACGGCTGTGCAGTTTGGTTTTCCTTCTAACAATTTGATCATTTCCCTGTGCTTCACATTACAGGTTATCCTGCATCATGTATTCCTCACCCGGCTAACTTCATGCACTGGGCGGGCACCCCAGCTGCAGTCCTTATCGTGCCAGGCACACAGCTCGTACTGCATTTTTGCCTGCCGTATTTGGACTTTTCCATCTGCTCGTTCTCATTGTGCAGTAGTTTTTCCAGGGCTGCTGTAAGTGAGACCACAGGTGTCCTGCACTCAGCTGCCTGTTTCAGTCTCTCCTTCAAGAACCCTGTCACTCTCTCTAAGTTGTAGGCAGCAAAACCACACTTACAAATTATAGTTCCTTTTCCAAAACTGTGTGTGCCCGCACCTAGCTATCAGTTTCATCACCATTAGATAGCATTTTGATAGCTAGGTTTCCTGTTTTTCAAGCTCGAAAGAGCATTGCTTAGTCCTTTTATAGTAGTATTTGCCTTCTATCTTCACGGCTAGGCTTATTGTGTAAACTGGATGCAGTTTTTCCAGTAGCGGTCACAGCAGCCCTGCAAACACAGGTAAAGTTCTATTTTCATTGCCACAGTAGTCAAGAAATATACATCCTTTTGTCCTCAATGTACTTCTACTTAGTTCTATTCATCTCCCACATCATTTTCAAAATAATTGATTTCAAGGCTACAAAGAGCCTTATGTTAGCATAGTGTGTAGTCTTTGCTTTTGGCTGCATTAAGTCTGCTAAAGTGGCTAACCAAAGTTTAATGAAGTGTAATAAAGACTAGCGACATGTCAGCTCTCTTACTGCTTGGATCTTCCATGTAATTAATAGTTGCCTCTTGTCTGAAATCTTGTAGGTAGAACTACAATTTTACATGGAAGTATTTTGCTCCTTGCTGACTGTTTGGCTTGCTGAAGGTACCATGTCTGATCAGTTTCATTTGTTTCATATAATTAGAAGATTTTAAGGAAAAATACGAGTAACTTTGAGGATATTAAAAAAGCCATCGAAAATTTACAGGTATTGATGGAAATTGGCACCATTTTTTCTGCCTCATCAATTCCAGAACTTGACTAGCTAACCCGAAAAATTCTTTTGCATATAAAAGAAAGTTCTTAGCTTTGTTTACTATTTTCTTTCCCCAGCTTTGTTTGCTGTGATTATCCTGAGAACACTTTGAAAGCATATCTTATAAATATGAAGGACTGTTTGAATAATCTAGTATCAGTTCTGAATTTAATGCAAACTCTGATCAAAAGGAAGCAACACTGAAAGTGCTGCACACTTCCATTACAAATATTTTGGTCCAAAATTTAACTATTATTTCAAAGCATAAATTTATCGTGAAAATGCATCTGTGATTGCAAGCATCTCAGTACCTCGTGCCCTGATCACGAGTAATGTTAACTAGGAAGGCAATGTTTTTCAAGTACAAGAGAGGAAATAAATGCCTTATAATTAAAAGGTAAAAAAAAAGGGGGTAAGATACAGAGAACGGAGATTACAATGACCAGAGAACTGAATGAAGTGAGATTCTATGGTTTAGTTACCAAGTTTTCAAATTTTTATCAGCAATGACTTGATTACCATATGTTAAATGTCCTTCTATGTAGTAACCGTCGGTGCAAGGCTTGTTCATCTAACAAAAAAAGGAGCAGACACCAGCAGCTGGCAAAGAAGGCCAGGGGAAATAATACAAACCAAAAATAAGCGATACCTTCCCCTTCAAGGAAGGTTGGTTGGCAGCTGCACCAAACTGTTTAGGGAGCTGGAGCATCCTCATCCTTCCATGTGGAAGATAGACACTAAACACAAGTGATTGGTCTTTGGTCTTAGAACAGCAGCAACTGGGTAAAATTCAATGGACTACAGAGAAAAGTAAATAATTGTTTCCTACCTATGCATTAGAGGCCCCACATTGCAGAAGACAATCAGGAGATTATGCACAAGGAGGTTAGTTAAGAAATCTTTAGGATATATTGAGAAATATTTTGGATGACTTAAATGAGGCTGGTAGTAGTAGAAATTTTGACTTTTTCACATCTCCAACTATTTTCTTCTTTCATACTGAGCTATAACCCTCCTCTGTAACCTCCCAATGCACAAAGGCATTGATATTAGTAATTAGGTATAACATTGCTGCATGACCTGTATCTTTACTATAAAAGCAGTTGAGGGCATTGTTTACATCAGATCAGGAGACATCAGCATGAAATATTTTACTGTCATTTCTGGTTTTAAAGTCTATGACTACAATTGAAATATGTCAGAGGATGAATAGTCACAGAAAATGCCAAGGTCATGCAACCAAAACATTACCCAAGAGAAAAGATACTGGTAAAGGTCTTCCTTCAAAAATACACCTAACCATGTACCTAGTTTGGAGGGTACAAGTTTTAAACATCTCAGGTTTTTTTTCCCTGGATTTTGCTTCTCCTCTTCAAAACCAAACAAATCATTACTATGATTTTTTTTGGTATACAAAAAAAAGTCCATTAAGTGGAAAAGTGACAGATAGGCTTTGAAAAGAAAAATATCATTTGCCCTAGTAATTAATTTCTAGAATATCCTGTAATTTTACTATCCTCAATAAATATCACATGACATGGAGAAAAAGTAAACTTGTATCAAAAGCCCTGGTCAGGACACAAGATAATAAAAGAAAGCCCACAGGGACACTCTCTGGGTCTGCCATGGCAAGAGGGATGTGTCTGAAGAAGCAGCAGTGTGTCTGGGGCAGAATTCTGTCTGAGCTAGTCACACCAGCCTGCCGTGAAAGTCATCGGAGAGGAACAGACACTTGCAGGACATGAGTCATACAGATGCTGTACTGCGAGTGTCTAAGGCTGGGTGAGACATGCTCCATCCAGTAAGATTACAGGCATTTCACTGAATCCCTCTGTGCCACATTTCCCCCCCAGTTTAAAGTACCACTTAATGCTTGCTTTCTTCTCCCTTACATCTGTTGAGCTTGTAGGCACGCCTGCTAAAAGAATTGTTGCTGGTTGCATATCTGCATGGCACAGTATGGAAGGGACCCTGCACCTCAGACAAGTCTTTCAACAGAAATAAATAAGAACTTCACTAAGTAGAAGAATATTTATAAAATGGAAACAAAAATATATACTGGAATGCCCTTAACTTCCACAAAAGTCAGCTCAAACCATTACAAGTAGCAGGAGTGAAACCTAGGAAAGACTGCATTGTGTCAAGATACATGAAATAGCTCAGCAAAATGTCATATTGTTGCTTTTTATTTGCTAAAAATAACTGTCTTCAAATGCTGATAATTTGTTTTGGTAGGATTACAATGTGAAAATCCTAACAGCACCCTGTGTAAAAATATATCTTTTTTTAAAAAGAAGATAATCTCATAACCATCATATTTTACCTGAGACGTTTACGATGGAGGTAAAAATCACTTACATCATGTCTGGAAACTGTTATAAATAACATATGAATAAGTTGTTCAACTGTTATGTTCCCAAAAACTTCAATACATTAAGATGTGTTTGCTCCACTGAGTCCATCACTCTCTTTGGCAAAGTAAACAAGATTTTGCATTTTAGAATATTTTAGAAAATTATTGTTCAGTCTTCCATTTCTACATGCAGTCCCCATTGTTCCTTGAACTGCAGGAGATATGTTTCTTGGTCCTCTGATGATTCGTCAGATACCTTTTTCTCATACAGTCTGGACAAAATTCCCTCTTTGTCAGGATCATCACACTTGAATACTCCTTCACACACCTGATTTTCAACACTGGACAAGGTAGGAATATACAGTCTTCCAGTATGGGGATCCCAATCTACTACTATGGTCTGTTCACCCTCTTTCTCCGTGAAACCCTGTGCTATTTTTTCCAGCTGAGGATAGGATGTCTGCCCAGATTTTTCAATGTATAAGTCCACCAAGTTGATATGGGTCTCACCTGGCAATTCATCTGCTGCATCAACGATCTTCAAATTAAGTTCCTCTATTTTCTGTCCCAAACAAGGGTCTGCTGCCCTCACCAGTAGTCGGGGGCAATACGGCTGTCCTGTTTTCTTACTACCCAAGTCCCCCAAAGCAATCTGTGGCTCACCTGGTAGTCCCCTGGGGGCAGAAGTTTTCTCTTCTAGTTTCTGACTGGGAGTGAAGTCGTCAGCCCTTACATCATGTTCATACTCTACAGTCCCTGCATTTTTCTGTCTGAAGGTATTCTTTGTTCTAGGCTGGCCATAAGATGGCCAGTTCCCAGTTTTGTCCCCTTCCTCTTTGTGTGGAATATCTTGATGTGAAATATCAAGCAAGTGTTTTGTTTCCGGCACTTCTTTTGAAGGCAAATCCTTCCCTTCGGTGCCATTGTAAATGGTGTAGTAACAGGGACTTTTCCCTCCTGATAGACGATTGGATTCCTGAGATGGCTTGTACTCGTCCACGTTAACAGCCATAAGGTTGACCACTATTTTTTCACATGGTATGAAAACCCTTTCTTTGCATCTGTCAGTGTAGTGCCATACCTGGAAAACAAAAAATAGTTTCGTTTGAGTGAAGTATAATAAAAATACCATCTTGCTACTTCTTATACTGTCATATATTTTTAAAATATAAGGCTAGGCTAGACCTTACTAGGAGGTTATTTCAATTTAGGGAAAAAGGAAATTCATCACATAAACCTCCAGCAGTGTTAATATGCTCCACTTTTTTTATGCTATCGGAAGTAAAACTGTATTATGACCAGCTCTAATATCCCTTCTCTCATCTTTCGCATGTCAAAATAATGGTTAGAACAATTTTTGTCAAGTTCTGTTTTTGCTTCCACCAGCATAAACTCAAGTGACTTTGGAGAAAACATCAGAGTTGTCCTTGGGTCACAGATTACGGAATCTATTCCACTCTCTTTAACCAGTGAAGAGAATTGCAGTCAAAACCACATCCCAGAAGCACAGTCAAGTACCATGTTAAGGTATAGCTTACAGAAAATTAAATAGTATCAGGTTTCCTTTCAGAGAAGAAGCTATACATCAGGTTGAAGTACAGCATATGGAGCCTGCATTGTGCAGTCTGTCACAGGCTGCTTTTGTGACCCTGTGATAGATCATCTAGTTAAACAATAGGAATCTTTCTGAAACAAGTAATGTTTCTAACAGTAGTAAATACTGTATGAGCAGTCACTAAAGGAAAGTGCAACAGAAAAACAACAGCCAGAAGCTGCACTTCAGTGCTTTCAAGCTTGAATGGAAGACTAAGACCACTAATCAATGTACCATGTAGTCTGAAAGCTCCCCCAGGGCAGAAGTGCTGGACCAAAACAAACTGCTTATTCCACCTCCCTCTGACCACATGCGGTGCCCATGTGGAATCGTCTGTAGGTTGGGAAAGCCAGAGAGCATCATTAAAATACCAGGTGTATATTCATTTGTTACCTTAACATTAACTGAATCCAGAGGTGGAGAAATAAAATTGAAGCTTCAAGGTGGTCATAAAAAAGTGCAATGGACATTAAACACCCACCCACCCCCAACATACAAATTTTACATTTATTAGAGAAAAAACTCCTGGAGTTGGAGTTTGGTCTGCTATTGAGTGGGAATTTTTCACTAATTGGCCCTTTATGTTCTTGGACTGTAAACAGCTCTGTCCTGCTAGCTCTCCAAGGGAGACCAAGCTATCTCCCCCTACCATGCCTGCATCCCAGGATAAAGAATAAAGAATAAGAAAGATGGTGAAAGACTTTTTACCAGGGCCTGTAGTGAAAGGGGCAACCGTTTTAAACTGAAAGAAGGTAGATTTAGACTGGATAGAAGGAAAAAATTCTTTACTATGAGGGTGGTGAGGCACTGGAAGAGGTTGCCCAGAGAGGTTGTGGATGCCCCATCCCTAGCAGTGTTCAAGGCCAGGTTGGATGGGGCTTTAAGCCACCTGGTCTAGTGACAGATGTCCCTGCCCCTGGCAGGGGGGGTTGGACTAGATGATTTTTGAAGGTCCCTTCCAATCCAAACCACCCTGTGATTCCATGATTCGGTGATAAAGCTGGTGCCTCAACAAGTGCAGGAGGTGTCTCTGTGCACATCTGAACACGCTGCTCTACTCCTTCTGAACGCACAGCCCCTCTGTGAACATTTCTCCTGTCACCTCTGTGCTGCTCTAGATTTCTTCAGAAAGATCAGCATGTTGAAACCAACTCCCTTATACCTCCCATCCCACAACGTCATGCAGATGGGATTAACATCAAAGTGTTCATTCATTATTGTAATTGCATGTTTATGGTTAAGCAACTTGTTTAGAGATAGCTGTGAGAAAGCTCTGCTGGGCTCCTGAGCTGGAAACCAGTAACATTTCTTAGACTTTATGTGTTCTTTCTAAAAATTAACAAGCTTTGCAGGTCTAAGAAACTTGCAAACATTTTACGTAGAAAGTGTATTTGGGCTGTCTAACAGAATGTGTTTGCTCAGACATTTTTGGGTGTTAGGAAATGGTGCAATATTTGAAAGTATTCTTGAAATGCAGATTAAATTATCTGTGTGATGCACATGTGCTAAATCCTTCACAATCACAATTAAGTGGAAGAATCTGGTAATACCCAGTAATAGTCCAAAAGAACATCATGGGATTTCAGTACTGCTTAATTATCTTCCCTTCTTGTTTCTGAATTCAACCAATTAATAACCTTTGTTCACTGAATCTCTTCTAGGTAAAGCTTCTTCCTAGATACATTTAGGGAGTGCTGACTTCCTAACAGAGCTTGCCTCAGTGCACCTTAGACCTTGCTTATGACAATGACTCTTCCCAAACTAACAGTTCTGTTCTGATCCTCATTAGCTCTGGTCATCTTTTTAGATACAGTTGCTAACTTGAGTTATTACTCTGTTTTTCTCACATTTAATAACCCTCAATGAGATGTTCTTTTCTTAATCTGAGTGACAACTAGAGCTTTTATTTGTAGCTAGCCACGGTTTCATCCCAGCTGACTTGGAGCCACGGAAAATGCACAGCTCTGCTGTGAGTGCCAAGGTTGGCAGTGACCTCCTGCAACACAGAACACTTACCAGGTTTGTTGGATGTTTCTGTTTGCTGACGTGAATATACCTGTGCACACAATAGCATGTCATTGAAATAAAAAGGACAGCCAGCATGACAGGCAGAACACATCCAAATGTGACTGTTATAGTCTCATCTGCTGTTTTATCTGTTAACAAAACAAAAGTTTTCATTGCACTGAGCAACTTTTTAATGTATTCAGATAGTAATGTGTGCATTCACAACATTGCTTTTTGGTTATGGGATGCAAACGTTTTAGATAAACAAGGAATTCGCAGGAAATTTAAAAAAAAATGACACTTGAGCTACAGGACAAATTTTTATTATTATCTAAATTATAAAATAAATTCTAAAAAGAAGTAACAACTCCTCCCTCAGGTTCTCCTGTTGCTAAATTCAGACTGACCCATCTCTGCTACTCTCAAACCTCATTCAAGGAGAAAAAATGTTACCTATTCACTTAGACTCAAAGAATGCAGATCCTTCTCCTCAGAGGTACTGACATACTTTCCAGTCAGTAGATCCCAGCTATGTTTTATTAAAGGCAAAGATTTTTTCATTGGTACAAATGCACAGAGAGGGGAGAAACAATGCTAGCTTTCACTCTCAGAATGGATACATAAAAAACTTAGAAATGCAATCACCATGATTTTTTCTAACCTGCATCTTCTCTTTGTAATTTGCCAGCTTACACATACCTTTCAATGTAGCAATGCAATATTCTTTGGAGAACCCACTGTGCAAAAGTGGTGTGGTGACACGTATCTGTGCACTGACACAGTAAGTTGTTCCAGGTTCTAACCAGGGCACAACCAAGGTGCTGTTGCTGATGGAGAAGAACCACTGAAAGACATAAAAAAAAATAAAAATTTTTTTCTCCCCCTTTAACAACTCCTCAGTTATGGAAAGGTAAATATCTTCCATACAAAATGTGTCACAAGCACACAAATTTTCTGGAAAGAATAATGATACTATAAGAACTGCCAGCTGCATCCTTTTTTTTCCAAATACAATCAAAACTCAAGTTATTTATTAGGTCACGTCCTCTCTGAATATTTCACCTTCCATTCAATCATTCTTCTACCACTACTGAACAACTTCATGCTTTATATGAAGTAGAAGCATGTGCCACCATTAGCCCACATTCTCATGCTGATGTTGCAGTAGAGCTAAAGTATCATTCCAGCCCTGTCCTGACACATAGGCCAATAAAAGGCACACAGTACAGTTTCACAAAATCTTTCAAATTGGGATGTTCTGGTAAAGATAGGAGCCTTAGAATAATGGGTGTTATGTAAACCTTGGAGTCCAAAGTAAAGTAACTGCTATATGTCAAGCATCTTTATGGACCCCGCCCCCCCCCCAAAACCAAACAACCCAACTTTTGTCTTCCTCTAATTGTTAATCTTGGCATTTTAATATCTCTCTTGATAGGAGGTGACCTTTTTGGTGCAAAGTTTCTGTCTCAGTTCAGGAAATTCAGAGATTTGCCAGATAGAGATTATGCCTGGAGGACGGGAACAGAAGAATGAATGGGTTTTTTTAACTGATCACTGAACTCTTCCTCATCTACTGTGTTTGTGCTGGGAAATACTACTTGCTAATGAAATGTCAATCTGCAGAGACAGGCAAATGAAGATGTTCAGATGTAGTGACAAAGGATGCACTTTGTCACGATGTATTGTGAGTATTGCCAGTGGACTGACTGGCTGGGGAGTGGCCCTGCCAAAGAGGACTGGGGACAGGCAGCGAGCTGAATGTGAGCCAGCAACGTGCCCTCACAGCAGAAGAGGCCAGCAGCATCCTGGGCTGTGTTAACAGGAGAAGAGGGGGCAGACGGAGGAAAGCATTATTGCCCTCCACTCAGTGCTCATCAGACCACATCCAGAATACCGTGACCAGTTTTGTTCCCCCCAATACAGAAAAGACTGGCAAACCGGAGTGGGTTTGTAGAGGATCACCAAGATGGCTGGGGCTGGAGCACTTGCCCTGTGAGGGGAGGCTGAAGGACTGGAGTTTGTCCCACCTAGGTGTCCTGGTTTCAGCTGGGATAGAGTTAACTGTCTTCCTAGTAGCTGGTACAGTGCTATGTTTTGAGTTCAGAGCGAAGAATGCTGATAACACTGATGTTTTCAGTTGTTGCTCAGTAGTGTTTAGACTAATGTCAAGGATTTTGCAGCTTCTCATGCCCAGCCAGTGAGAAAGCTGGAGGGGCACAAGAAGTTGGCACAGGACACAGCCAGGGCACCTGACCCAAACTGGCCAACGGTGTATTCCATACCATGTGACGTCCCATCCAGTATAAGAACGGGGAAGTGGGGGGCAGGGATTCGCCGCTCGGGGACTGGCTGGGTGTCGGTTGGCGGGTGGTGAGCAATTGCACTGCGCACCATTTGTACATTCCAATCCTTTCATTATTGCTGTTGTCATTTTATTAGTGTTATCATTATTAGTTTCTTCTTTTCTGTTCTATTAAACCGTTCTTATCTCAACCCACGGGTTTTGCTTCTTTTCCCGATTTTCTCCCCCATCCCACTGGGTGGGGGGGGAGTGAGTGAGCGGCTGCGTGGTGTTTAGTTGCTGGCTGGGGTTAAACCACGACACTAGGGAAGAAGGGATGGCTTCAGGGGGACCTAAGAGCAGCCCCCAGGATGACCCAGGGAGGTCATCAAGAAGGCAGAGCCAGGCTCTTCACAGTGCTGAATGGTGGGAGGATGAGAGACAATGGACGTAAGTTCAAAAAGAGAGGTTCAGATTGGATATAACGAAATATTCTTTCCCTAAGCAGAAAATCAAGCAGTGGAACAGATTGTGCAGTCTCCGTCTTTGGAGGTTTTCAGGATGCAACTGGACAAACCCTGAGCGACCTGGTCTGAGCTCATGGCTGATCCTGCTTCGAACAGGACTTCAGACTAGAGATCTCCTGAGCTTCCCTCCAACCCGAATGATCCTACAATTCCTATGAGGTTATGAATCCTACTATTTTGATCCTTGCTGTTGCGGACAAAGTGCATTTTAAGAAGCACAGAGCACAGATTTAATAGGTCCAGTTCTACGGCCTTGACAAAGCTTACCCGCTTCTTTGTTTTTTTGTTGAGGACAGACACGTTGTATTGCAGGCCAGGATACACCTGAAGCAGAGATACGGATTCTTCCTCAGGACTTCTCTTCCACTTCTCAGGGGCAGTCAGAATGATTGAAATAGATTTCTCAGTAGAAGATACACTTACCATGGGTGGATCAATTTTAGCTGGAAAAACGAACATGTACAAAAACCAGTCAAATGCAGCAGAGGCACACTGATTTGTCCATGCAGTTTCTTGAAGTAGATGATATTAAATTTTTGTAATGTTTTGAGGTGTCTAGGACTTCGAACAATTCATTTATATTGCTAGAAAATTATTTTATCAGATAACTAAGAGGATCTTTATAGTGAGAAGGTGAACACTGACTTAGAATTTTGCCTAGGAATTCCTGTGACTTCGCAGGAGTTTACAACCTTGAAACTCCATTTGCTAAAACAAGCTAAATTACCAGTATGTTCTCAGATTATCTGGCACAGATAAGAGATATTGTGATCTAGAGTACGATTACTGATTGGTTTAATAGAGCCTTTTTAAAATCAGAGCTCTTTATACTGTGGATGTGCCACAGATTTTATTTGCCTTGAGTGAAGCTTTACCATAGCACAAAAGAGTATTCGGTATATACAAGACCATATATCTAACACACATATATCCAAATTCTAACATTATTATTTTAATTACTTGTGCCAAAAGCATAAATGTGAAACAACTGCAAAAAACCCCTAACCTCATGTTAAAATAACACATGCTATGAAGGTACATGCAGTCTGAGCACACAGTATTAATCAAGGCCATTGAACATCTGGCTGCGTGATTAGCTTTCCTTACTGTCTGTAAGAGGGTTGAATCGTGTGGTCTCCATCCAGTCAGAGCACATCCCATTTAGGAAGGCTTTAACGCTCGCGTAGTATTGTTCTTCATAGTCAGAGGTCTCACTGGAGAGGTCACACCATGTGCTGTTAATATTCCTGCATTCTGGCTTTCTAATCCATTTGCCAACACCGTATCTATATTGAAAAAGAAAGAGAATGGAGCTGTACAAAAGATATTGCCGTGATATTAGTCACCTCGTAACATAGCACAGAAACTGATATTATGGCTGATAAAACAGTTTGCTTGTTTTGCAGAAAACTGCAATTTCAAGGAATTCCCAATTTCAGCTAAGATAAACCACAAGATTTTCAAAAGTTTTTCATGAAAAATAAATCAGAGAAGGCCCTATCCAGAAGAGGCCATGTGGAACTAACTGGGATCTTACTGATAACAATCTAAGTCCAGTTTTGCTTGCACAGACCAGAGATCTCTCAGCTTCAGTCTCTACCACTTTAGTTTAAACTCTAAACACAAGATAACAGAGTCAGGATAACTATTTATATAGAGACAAAGGGTTCTGACAGAATGGTCAGTGGCTCATCCTCGTGTACGGAGACAGATGATGCTCAGGGCGTCCAAGATGAGTGGACAGGAGACTACTCATTGCTGACTGTCAATTCTTTTTCTAGTTTAAAAGAAAGACTCCATTGGAATACAATGAACTTCAAAACCCTTCTAGTTGAAAAAGGGGCATATACCTGCTACCAACAATGCCTCGGTACTGACCAGCTCTTATACACTATCAGAAGAAATCAAGATTTCCTTGGAAAATTCCTGCCTGGATTTGCTCAGAAGCTCCTGCTCCTTAAATTCACATTATTAAGAATTCCCCTTTGGCTGCTAATTAGTAAGGGTGTGTGGCAGCTTCTACATGACTGCAGGACAGTATCACTCACCAGCATTTTCCACCCAGCTCAAGGCCTTGCTCTCCTAGGTAGGTAGAGGCACATATGAATATTTTTATATTCAGTGTGAAAGATGACCATATCTATGACTACAGACTCTTCCGTGGACCACCTGACCCTGCAGAGTCAGTGTAGCTAGTGCTCTCTGAGCTCTCACCTTCTACACAATTATCTTTCATTCCATAATTACTGAGCACTCTCCCCTTTTCTAGGAGGTGAACTGTGACTCCTCTGTTAGCATAGAGGGCAAGATCTGAGCAAAAGAGATTGCAGCCTCTGTAGTAGCCAGTTCAAGTTACAGGAAACTTCTGAAGATCTACATTTGGTTTAGTGTCATGAAAACATTACTAGATCAAGGGAAGTGTAAATATTAGAGATAAAGATTGGGAGCATGACATCATCCATGACAACACTACTACACCTATTTGTAAGATAAACTTCCAGCACCATCCTTCAGAATGACCCAGTGCTCTCTCAGTGGGAATAAAGGAAATGGATTCCGGTCCTCACTCAAATTCCTTGATATCCTACTGTTGTTGTTTGGGTCCCTATCTCAAGCGTGGTGTCCTCAGATGCAGTTTGGGTCCCTCCCTCAACCACAGTCCTCCGAGAGTGCTGAACTATGGCTTGATAGGTATAGGCCAGGCCCCAGTACAGTGTGAGGAGCTGCTGGTTTTCATTGGGGTAGACAAGGCACCCCTCTATCAGGTGGCGTGTCAGTTTGCCAGTGTTGCTTGCCTGTTCGGGTGTAAAGTCCCAGGTTATGGGAGGTGATACCCGTCCTAGGAATCTGCCCAAATCCTTCCATACACTCTGCCAGCCAGGGACCGGTCGCTTGAGGGCACATTTCAGTATTGCCTCACCCAAAACTTGTCTTCTCTTATACCAGGATGAGACCAGATTCCACAAAACCCATAATATACCACCAGTATTAATTATTAGTATTGAACAGCTCACATAAGGGTGAACAAGGACCTCGGGAGCCTGCATAACAAACCCATTTATATCAATGCCAGGTAGGGAGAGGGAGATGTATTCCCTCATCGCCTCCACAAGATAGCTCCCACAGCACAGCAAAGCCATCAGTGCCAGGACAAAGCACATAGCCATTGTTTGTATTAGCATGTTCCCAAGTTCCTTCATCCTCCCCTCGAAATAGCTCCCCCAGCACAGTAAGGCCATCAGTGCCAGCGCAAAGCACATAGCCATTATTTGTGCTATTATCATGTTCCCACGCTCAGCAAAATAGAGATAAGCAAGCAGCCAACAAACTCCATGACAGGCACAGGAGCTTGCTGCTTAATAACTAGCTGTAGCACGCTTAATGCAAAACTGCCATTGTCGTGCCCCATGTTAGGCACCAAAAAGGACTGTGGTGGGTTGACCCTGGCTGGGCGCCAGGTGCCCAGCAAAGCCGCTCTATCACTCCCCCTCCTCAGCTGGACCAGGGAGAGAAAACATAACAAAAGGCTTGTGGGTCAAGATAAGGACAGTTTAATAAAGTGAAAGCAAAGGGTGTGCGCGCAAAAGCAAAGGAAACCAAATGATGTTATTCTCTACTTCCCATCAGCAGGTGATGTCTGGCCACTTCCTGGGAAGCAGGGCTTCAGTAAGTGTAGCGGTTGCTCCGGAAGACAAAAATGCCCCCCCTTCCATTTCCCTTTACTTAGTTTTTATATCTGAGCTGACGTCATATGGTATGGAATATCTGTTTGGTTAGTTTAGGTCAGCTGTCCTGGTTATGTCCCCTCCCAAGATCTTGCCCAGCCCCAGCCTGCCATTGAGGGGGGTGAAAATGTTGGAAAGCCAGCCTTGATGCTGTGCCAGCACTGCTCAGCAGTAGCCAAAACACTGGTGTGTTATCAACACCTTTCTAGCTAACAATGCAGAGCACAGCACTACGAGGGCTGCTATGGGCAGAATTAACTTCATCTCAGCCAGACGCAACACACCCAGAAAGGTGCAGACCTTGAAAATATAAGGGCCTGATTCCAATCACATTACTTGGTTTTCTACAATACTTGATAACTTCAGTGGATTTTCTCCTAGACTAGAGAGGCTTGCGGGATCAGAAGAAAACTGTGGAGGTGGGGTCTGTTAGAAAAGACCAACGAAACATGGGGCGCTATTAACATTCTATTAAATACTGCATCTCCAGATCCATTTAAATGTGTACAGATGTCAATCCACAGCATGGTCCTTCTTCATGCTTCTGTCTCATTTCTCAGGAATGCCCCTGAAAGCTTTCATGTTGCATCCCAAACTTCTTTCATAGGAAGAAAGTCTCCTTACAAATTTTTTTTAACTGGACCTGAAGTAAGCAGTACCAGAAGTAAAAGTTAAAAACTGTACTGCTTAAGTCTAACTGCTTAAGTCATTTTAGTTTGTTCTTTACTTTTTCGCAGCCCTATCTGGCATAAAGATTTTTTAAATTATTATTTAAAATGCTAAAATAAAAGTCAGTGGGGATAAAATAAACAAGCCAACTTACACTGAATACTTCACCTTGTAGAGTACTCCATCTCCTGTGCCTTCTGGTGCTGACCAGTGAAGGACATTCTTCATGTTTATAGATTCAAAATGGACATTCCTAGGGTTGGGCAAAGAACAATACAACTCTCCTGAGAAAGAAAATAAGAAAGGAACAACATACGCTAAGAATCTGCAAATACATACGCTTCCAAGTTAACCAAAAAAGACACTTATTTTCAAGTAAGCCATAAAATGATTTTTTAAGTAAGCCACAAAATTCTACATACTGCCTTTCTTATAATTAAAAGCACAAGGTTGTTGGCCATGGAAATTCAGTTTTTTCAAAAGTGTCCCTAGCTAGTGCAGTCCCAAATTCCATCTGTACCAGTGTGGTTTTTCTCTAGCAAAAATGGCTTTGCCATTTATGACAGACATTGGCATGGAAATATTCAGAGACTGGAAACTAAAGCTAGAAAAGCTTGGCCTAGAAGAGACATGCATTTTTTTAAATTGGAAAGGTATTTGAACATCAGTTTGAATACTGAATAACAATTTAACTCTGGAAATTATAAAAATATCCTTGATGCTACAGTAGAATCTTGTAGCTGAGTGGACTTCTAAAAAATCAAAACAGTTATTTTTAAAAAGACACGTGGAGTCTACTGCAAACACAGCTTTACAACCAGAAGTATGACTTCACACTGGAGAATCAGAGTGAAAGATCACAATAGCCCCGACATCATTTGATCATCCATGTTGATTCTCCAGAAAGTCAAAAGTGAACACCTACTGTTAGGTCACTCATCTAAGTTGCTGTTTGTTGCACCAGCATTTGAAATGAATAAACAAGCAAGTCTGGGGCTCTTAAGAACCCCATTTCACGGCTTTCTAATACACACTCCTAATCTAATAAACTTAATGGAGATGCTCCCATTGCTAAACTGCTTGCAAAACCGAGGCCCATGGGCCAAGGGGCAGAATCCCAAGCTCCAAGTTGTGACTCAATCCCCAGCACCTCCTGCCACAAGAGCTGTGCCCATGGGAGCAACCCTGAGACCAGCCCTGAAGCTGCACGGCTGGGAAGGAGCTTCTCATTATGAGTGGCCACGAGAGTATAATGGGGAAGAGAAAAAGTGAACCTGTGGTTCTTCAGGGCTTCTCAAAAGCCTTTAAGCTCTTCTTCCAGGGATGCAATTCTAGTTCTTGAGGTAACAAAAACAGACAAAAAAAGGGGGAAATAAAGCATATTAACACTAACAGTGGGAACCTGTCTGAAATAATAGTCCTTGACATTTGTTACTTCCTTAAGCAGACCTTAAGGGTTTTTCTGTAGTATATTTCACTATTACTAGAGTAATAGTGTTCATCCTCCAGTATGTGCAACATCTAGTTGCTTTTGTAAGTAAAAGTCACCACCATTTTCCTGGTTAACTTGCTGACTTGTAGCTGTCTTTCAGCCAAACAGTAAAAGCTTTTCTCTTCAATACATTTATTAAAACAATCTGCTTGCAGTTCTGTAGAGACCAATTACTTTAAACTGTCTCGGCGGAAACTCTGGGTTTTCCAAGCCTCTAGCTGTATGTTAACGTTCAAAACAAACTCCGGTATATGCCTGCCTCTGTATCTTCAGATCATAAAGCTGTTTACGGAGGGTATTTCTAAAGTTGCTCTCTTTTTATCTTCAGCACTTAGCTAGTGTTCTGTGGCTTTAAAAATTTTTCTAGTCGGAGAACAAGTTTCAACAGGTATAGTTCTTAGGGTAAGCTTATTTATTTACAAGAAGTATATAGAAAGTCTCATTTCCTTGAACACTTGGACACAGAAATGCCCAGTGACAGTCATCTTGAAGAGCTCCAACTATAGACTCAGTCATAATGAAATAAAAAAAGTTTCAGGATGCCAGGGGATGCAAAAGCAGCAGAAAGAGACCTCCACTAATCTGCTTTACTCTAACATTTGCTTCCAAGTGGGAGATACAGAACCTAGAAAATAAAAGGTTTTGATTTCCCCCAAATAAATGTCCTCTGCAACTCCTTTAGGTGAAACTAATCCAAATGTGAAGATGAAGCTGTCCAAGACAGCCAAGAGAACAGCCTAAAATGGGCAACATCTGTTCAGTAAAATAGAAAAGCTCCTAAACCACTGATGTGCATGCTACCAAGAAGAACAAACCAAAACCAGCATTACATGGACTACAACAAATCATCAATGCATCAAACTTCACTCTTTGTACCACATCCCAGCACTAAAGCGTATGGAGACTTCAGGAAACCCATCAACTGCATAATCAACAACCAGGAATAAGAGATTACAAAAAAAAAAGAGTATCAGAAGCACACAATACTGCCCAAGCCCTGAGAAAGGCAACCACGCAATCTGCGTAGAAAGGGAGGGAGGGACTGAGGCACAAACAAACTTTCTGCTGCAATTCCCAAGTAGGAGGAAATACAAAGTAGGTATTTTCTTAGATTGCTGGGAATCAAAGCCATAAAAGGCTTCTCATTAAAAAAACAATGAGGACAAACTAAAAAGCCCAACAAGGAGAGATTTAAGAATAAAACAGAGTCTGGAGGAGAATACAGTATTTACTGCATGGTCCAAAAAACTTCAAAGGAAAGACTAAGAAAATTCAAGCCCTTAAACAGCAACAGATGAGAAGAATATTTGTCTCTGGTAACTTGGGCTCTGAGCAAGGCATCTGTTCTGCAGTGGTCATAAAAAGCAGAGGAAGATAAACTCTTCCATAGGTTGGTTCATCTCTCTATTTAGGATGGACCAGACTGGGTGCATCTCTCTCCCTCCAGTGGAGATGGTGGTCAAGCCCATCAGCCTTGATCTCCACTTCCTCGGCAGTTAAACTTATCAGAGATGCACCTTGTCCAGGGAGAAGTGGCAGGAAACACTGTAAGTCTTTACGCGAGAAGGATAATCTCTCCTCCATGTCCACCACAAACAAGGAGAAAAAGGAACAGAGCTCAGTTTCAGCGAGAAAGGAGGTATTGGGAGTAATCCCTTGTGGGAAGAGGAGCGACACATGGGGATGGGTCACCTGGGAGGGCTGCTGGATCTTTCAAAGGGCAGATTGGAGAAACATCTGCCAGAAATGACATTAATTTAGCTGATTCTGCCTAGGGGTAGTGGGACGGACTGGGTGATCTCTTAAGGTGACTGCCAGCCCCATTTTGATAGGCCTTCTTATACTATCTGATAAATCTGGCTTTGCACTGTGCAGTAATAAATTTGGCTGGGGTACTGCTGAATCAAGTGCAGGACAGCTAAACACATCCCTAACAGCTCACTTTTCACACCTTTTTTCTTTAAAAGTTTTTAAAATGTGTACTTCTTATCAGGCTAATCCATAGTCACCGAACTGAACTGGCCGGAGGCAGCCAGCTCATCACAGACGAGTGAAATTACTTCCATTGGTTTTCTGAATAGTTTTTTGTTCGCCTTACCTTTTGACATTTGTCCATCCTTGCATAAAAACATTTATATTCCTCGAGCACATTTTGAAGTAGCAAGAGTCATGCATTTGTCTGTTACAGTAAAATATTTTTAAACTAGTAACATGCAAAGGTGTTTTTTTGTCGATTTTTTTTTGTTGTTTTTTTTTTTTTACATTTGCCTCCTCCCAGTGTGGTTTCTGTTGTGGTAAACGAAGTTTCAAAACAGAAACACTGACTGCAGTAGACGAGCCAATCTCCACATGCAGAACCCACAGACTGTATCTTTACAAGATCTAAAGTATTACAACACTGTTGGCGTGCTCCCACCTGCTCCCAGCTCAGTGTGATTTGGAAGGCAGAGAGACCGAGACCGTTAACTTTCCATTTGCTGCAAAAGCAGAGATTTGGTTTCCATTTCTGGTCTTGCCCCTTCAGTAAAGACTTCTGTTTACCCTTACAACAAATCATGCAAGTTTTTTTATTCACCAATTCTGCATCTGTGAAACAAGAATAAAACTACCATACTGCCCTATTTCTCTGGGAAGCGTTAAGAATAAACTCCTTCGTGTCTACTCAATAGTATCAGGAGGTATGCGTAGAAAATAGATTATATATACAGCTTGTATGTTCCATGGTTATCAGTCAGAAAAGGACTCAAGTATGTGCATCAGCTGCTTATTTCAGTATCTTGTCTTTAAACACAATATATCCAGTTATATTCTGATTTTATTTCCATTAACCAGGATTAATGGCATGGGTGTCACATGGAGTATTTTCAGTTCTTACTGGCCTACATGAGCGCAGAAATCACTCATACCTGTTGCTTTGCTAGGTTTAGTCTGTCTCATCAGTAGTCTGCAATGGCTGTCATGACTTCCCAGTATAACAAAGTAACTTTATTCCTTGCGTGGAAAAACCTGGAGCCCTTATTACTGTCTTTGGAAATGCTGTAAATCAAACCTTGAGTAATACCATTCCTTACAACTTCATGACCCTGCACACCTGAACTGGAAAGAAAGTAGTAATATAGTCTTGCAAACTTCACCACCACAACAGAGGCAAGTCCTGATCTTAGAATAAGCTATTGCAAGACTCTCCAAAATAGGTATGACTTAGCCTGAAAACACCTTCACGTGTGAGCCAAAAAACCCACTGACGTCAGTGAGATTATTCACATGAGTAAAAGACTGCACGGCAGGTGCCTCATCTTCTCTTTATGAAAGTGTCTGCTGCGTTTAAAAACCTGGTCACTTTTAATCACGTACAGCTCCCTAGCAGGTACGTGCCTGGCTCCAGTCGGTACTGTTCAGAGCTCGGTTTTGGTTATAGCCGTATCTATCTACACACGTGCATACGCACACGCAGACATATATATATACAAGTATAAGCACAGATAATTTCCATGTTACAACTATTATCCGTTCAGTGTATCTGCTTTTTATCTGCGAGGAGGCACTGCTGCCTATCTCAGTGACAAACAGCTGCATTTAATGTCAATGCTGCAAAACAAATACAGCTGCAACTACCTGTGCCCTCTCGCTACGAACAGATTTAACTTTTCACTTGAGTTGGGTAACCTAGCAGCTGCAAAGCATAAAAATACATAAACACATAAAAACGTAGATGTTTTTTCTGTACACTGGCTAAAGTTCTGGGGTGGGGAGAAGGCAGAGGACCCACTGAAAGCTGACCTGTTGACACAGAAATGCCTCCTGTCTAAGTACTGTTGTTGACCGTACCGCTCTGAAGCGGAGCGATCATCTGCTGTATTTTACTGTGGCATGGCTACAAGGGTGCAAACACTAAATTATCCAACAAAATAAACCAACAAAGATCACAAGGCTTCTCTAGACATCTGTAAGATATAATTTAAGACAGTGAGTGATGTGGAAAGCATTAAGACAGAGAGGTGAGCCTTACTGCAACAGAGCTTTTCCCAATAGCCACAGGAGTAAAACCCAGGGACTCCTCCCCTACAGTCATCTCAGAATTTAAAAGAGGAACTCCTCTTCTGACAACAACAGAGAGTTTGGCTTCAATTGCTGTTGTATTTTCTGATACGAGAGTAGCCCTTGAGAGCACCTCTGATGGAAGTGGCTCCTTTGTGCTGGACACCAAATTTATGGGCAACGCTGCAGGCACTCCCCGTGCCTCACCATTTGCAGCTGCCACTCGAAGGCCATGGATCTAACCCACACTTACACACCTTGGGGGGAGGACAGCCTTTCAAACAGGCCGAGGCCCTGATTTACCTTTTCCCACCAGTGAAGCATCAAGCAATTTAGGAGTAATCTAGGACACCGAACATTCACTTCTGGCGATGCTGTAAGCCACTGCCCTTGCTTTAGTCTTTCTGCTCAGCTTTGGGTGACTTCCACCAAACTCCTGCAAAATCTTGCTTGCTCCTTCTATGCTGCTGCTCTTCATTTTTTAAGGAATTTTTGCTCTCTTTTCTTCCTCCAGCTCATCTGTTTCAATGGTTATGTTGTTCTCAGTGAAAAATATTCCCTCAAACACAGGCCTAAGCATAATATAAAAATGGTCACACTCCGTCAGAACAAATGTCCATTGGTGGCACTCACTAGCAGAGCGTTGGGGCTGTCTTTTCTGGCACATCTGCAGCCTCAAGCAAGCCAGCACTGGCCACGTAGGAATGTGAGGGAGTATGCTAAGTGGTAAACAGGGGAACCGAGCCAAAATTGGAGATCAGGAGTTACAGAGAAGAAGGGAAACCCATCGAAGCCAGGAATACACGTTAGCAAATGTCATTACCTGCTATTAGTCACCTTAGCAACAATTTAAACAAATGAGTTAGCTTTTTTTAAATTAAGTGAGCCTGAAAGTTTTTCTCTGTGCCCATTCTTTTAGACTCGAACTCATCAGTCTGGATAATGAGGAAGAAGAGGAGGAGGAGAGGCACATAGGAGTCATTGCAGCTTAGCTGCCTTTCTCCTAGTGGGTTGCTGGAGCTCTGGGACCGCCAGGTATGAAGTTGGGCTAGTGAAAGCCTTTGACTTGAGCAGCGCTGATGGGAATGTGGGGAGGAGCACGGAGGTGATTTCCTGTTCAAGTCATAACAGAGCTCGAGAGCTAACCACAAAGCACACTCTTGCCCTGCCAGAACTGGAGCCCGTCACTCCCATCACAGCCTGTTCAGAGGGGGCACAGGGGAGAGGGAGACGGGGGCAGAAACGGAGATGTAGGACTACATGAAAACCAGGTGGTGGAGCAGATGGAAAAGCATGAGAGAAGAGGTGGGGAAACGTGGGAGAAGGATGAGACTGGGGCACATGGAGTTTGTTTTTGAAGAAATAGGTAGGCTGCCATTGGAAACAGGTGAACCCAAGGAGGTCATCTGGGGAAAGAGCGCGAGTGGAAATACAGCCTGAGGAATGGGAGAGATGCAGAAGAGGGACTGAAGCTGCAGCTTGCCCTGACATGCTCTCCTCCTCCGTGTGAAGCCTTGCATTTATTTATCCAAACCATGTCCTAACTTACAAAAACACCTCTACAGAGAATATTGGTCAAAGAACACTCAGACTCAGTCCAGAAAGACCCAACTTCAGAAAGGAGGAGAAAGTTTTCCCAGTCCCTTGAAGGCTTGCTAGGAGACAGCTGGAGAGGGCCATGGCAGCTGACAACCATTCCTTTTTGCTAACTTGTATGACAGAAATGAAATAAACTGAATTTTCTTCCCACTGTGCTGAAGGTTTGCAAGTGCAAGAGTAGAGCTCACACTACCTAACCATGCCCTGCTGCAAAAACCTTTCCTTGATGCGCTCCAGCAGGAGAAAGTTATTGTAGGTATGTTTTCTAATTCTGAGTGATCAATACTGGCCTGAAACAAGGTGAATGAAATTCAAGGTGTGCTTGCCTAAAATTACTCACAATGCCTTTAAGGCTTTCAGAGTCATGTCCATCAGAGGTGTTTTGTGTTTGTTGGGTTTTGTTGGTTTTTTTTTAAATTATCAAATTCAATGAGTTTTTGTTAAGTTTGGAATGCAAAAACGTTTTTTGTCAAAAAGAACTAAATTCATTTTAAAAGCCCACTGTTGACACAATTCCATGACACAATAGCTGTTTTTTAAAACAGATGTTTTGAAGTTATATAAAATATTAAAAATAGCCCAACTGTCCAGCGTTTAATTTTGAGGATTTTCTTTTCTCCCTAGAACACATTTAGCATTACCAATTTATTACTACTTAGATCAACCACAACCCAACAGCCAAGAAAATGAAAGCTTAATTAGAATAACTCTGACATCTCACATTTGTTTTTCAAAATACCCAAGGGTTAAATAAGCTTTCTGTTTGAAATATTGTTAAAATTATGCTGTGTGACAGTTATCAGCCGAATCCTGATAGACCACATTTTGGAACACTCCCAATCCATCCTTACATAAAATACCTATTTTTTACACATAAACTGAGCAAAAATTAGTTTTGGCTTTCATCATTTAGTGCTGGCTAATATCAGCTGGGCAACAACAGTCCATTTTGAACTGACGGCATTATATTCCTTGCCTAACAGGTGTTGCTCCTTGCTCTCTGACCTACTGAAGGCTTGTCTAGAGAAGGGATTTTGCTTTTCTTGGAGTCCAAACTAATTTAGTTAGTAAAATCCCCCATTCTGAATCCACATTTTCTCTTGGGCAGGACATTGAGTGTGATGTCAATGGAGGATGAGCACTTGCTTGCATTTCTGAGGGAAAAGCAATCCTCAAAAGATGCGAGTCAAACACCTTCTCCTGCATCCAAGACCCGAGAGGAAGGACCAACACTCCTAGCAAGCAATCGGGCTGCCGAGGTCACACAGCCACCCCTGTCCAAATGATCATAAATGGCCTATTTCCAGTCCCCAGCCAGTGCCTGCAAATGGCAAGAGGCAATTTCAAGTTCGCCCCGTGGGAGAGCCAGCACAGTTGTAGGTTTTATCTCTTGCAGGGTGCTGGAGACTGTCCGACGATACCCCGGCAGGCGTGAGGCAGCCTGCTGAGCATCTCTGCTACTCGAAGCACTCACAGAATTGTTTTTCCCTCTTGTGCCCCACGTTTATGCTTCTCCCCACAGATGATCAAGGACACAAGCTCCTCTGGGAAGCAACTGCTTGTAGAGAACTCACAAGAAATGAAGGTTTCCTGGGCTACCCACCCATTTCTGTTGGTCTCCTGTGAGGTACAGGCTGGTGTGTTTTGAGGCACCGTATGACTGTTCAGAGTGCCCCACAGTAATTTCAGATGTGAACAAGTCAGTATCTAATTATAGGTATAGTAGTATTTTTAATATCTTTCCTGTACTCAACAAGCATTTTTTTGTTAAAACCACCAGTCGTGATTTCTAGACTCATTTACTTGCCTACAGATTTAAACGGATTTTGCTGAACAGAGGAAGTCATTCAGCATAATCATCTACGTCTTTCACACATAAGTTACAAAAAACTGCCTCAGAAATGGCGTTAAAGTCAGTAACATGCACAGCTGGATCCAAGGGACAGTGCGGTGTCGCTGACGTTCAAGGGAATGGCCAGCACACTTTGATGAGATCAGGAGGAGCCTGACCATCGCCTGGGCTGGAGGAGAAGCTAGCTCTCGGTCTTGTTTGAGCTACTGCCAGTTGATTTAGACTCAGAGAGCTGAACAGGTCTACTTCTGTGCCTGTCTGCTACCTTCTTACAGCGGGAAAAAGCCCTGTCAGCAATTACACATGCCTCAGCCTTCTCAAGGCACAGTTTTCAGTGCTTCTGAGCCACATCCTGTACATTACTATTTTGACTACAGTACCCCTGAAGAGCAGGATATTGATGTACTTTCAGAAAAGACAAGGAAAGCTGAGAGAAGTGAAGTCTTTTGCAAACCAGCTGCAATAATAAATACTAGCTCACCTGCTCCCTCCAGCCTTTAAGAAACTAGTAGGAAATAGATTAACCCCTTTCATCTAAGAGCTGTAATACCCACTCGTGTGTGTTCTTACGCACAGAGTGTGATTAAGCTCAAACACATAAATCTTGGTAGCAGAATGTAAGATCCTTTCACCTCCTGAAGCAGCATTCTTCTCTTACTTCTCTTTGGACAGATCCTTGTCTCATCACAGAAAAGGGAGTGGGAAATAGAAGGCTGAAAAATAGCTAAGCTATCAGGTGAGATTTAACTCAAGGTTCTGGGGTATAAAGAAGGGAAGAAGAGACTACAGTCTTCCTCCTGTCCCTTCATTGACCTTAAAATACTCTTGCAGTAGCCAGGCAGACAGGAGAAGTCACATATTTTCCACGAGAAAGAGATATAGTTTATTTAATCTCTTCATATGTAAACTATCCCATACCTCCAGTCCTACAACTTGTTTCCTTTTCTGTCTGATTTAACTAGTTTTACTGTACTGTTTTCAAGATAGGATGAGCAGTGGATAAAAACCTGCAAGTTACTGGTACACCAAGTATAAAGCACAGATCCGTACATCATTTAAACACAGCTCTCCAGTAAAACCTCATTTTTATCTAGAGATGGGCCTGGCTTCCAGAATTCAGGCTCTTATAAAGCTAAGCTTCTTAAAATACAGGAGCTCTTGTTTGGCTCATAAAGGGTGATTTTTCGCTCTCTTAGCTATTAATCCTATGGTTGTAAATATTTAACACCACTTCTTGGAGAAAAATCAGTCAGCAGAAATCAATCTGTACAAGCCACAGCTATAAAACCAAAGATAAACTGGAACCACACATGCACAAATGACTTGAGTAATCCTAACCACTTGCTTCTCTTGGAATTAAGACTATAAAGGCCACTAGAGAACACCAGCCATGGAAGGGTAAGGTTATCATCTACAGTGGTGAACCTGAACGTTCACATGGGGAACTGCAACGCACATCTAAGTTTTGGACTTTAATCACAAATCCCAACCGCGTTCAAAGTTTCTCTATAGAATGAACTACTTCCTTTAACCATTTCCATTCCTAATTAACAGGCAATAAGAATTTGTCAAGTTGTGGAAATCATAAGCAAAGCCAAGCACTAGGGCACAGATCTGAAACAGCCTGGTATGAGACTGGAAATTGGAGATGAAAAGATAAGGATGAGCCTTTAGACTACATGAACGTGACACTCCTTCTTCATATACTGTAGTTCTCCTTATGCCAATATCCCTTTTTATTTATTTCTATGTTAGATTTACTCTCCTCTCCTTCACAATGGCAGAGAGCCAGGAAATACCACGTAAAACCACCAAGCTCAGCCCTCCCATATACTTCCACTCTTATTACTGAAGCTTAATGCCCTCTCTGGTAAACACACAGATTATCGCCACCAAAATGCAGTTCGATCCTGCTGAGTATATAGACATATACTAGATAATACAAAACACTACATGCACAAAATTGTCAAGTTTTCAGAGGGTTCAAAAATCATTGTATTTTACAATATTTTTCCCCACTGTTTTTCTCATCTCTACCGTTGCATGAACACATTTTTTCTTCTTTGAATCATTTAGCTAACCAAAGAAGACAATTGTCTGTGAGTTCTTACTGCATTTGGGTAACATACAGCCATCACTTCAAGTGCAATCTGTAAACTTCCCAGGACACAGACATCATGGAGTATATCCACAGGGCGATTAGCCTATTTATTATGTGCACACTGCATGCCTTACACATGAAATAATCTGATGCCTCAGTACGCTATTTAACACTTCAGCTAATACTTACCGGCTGTGTCTGTGCAATAGATCAGCCTCTTCCCAGATCCAAAATGTACCTTAAATCACCTTGTGTCAATACCAAAACAGCTCAGCGCTGATCAACTTGAAGCCATGCAATTCACTTCTGTCCTTCACAAATTATGACTGGTGCTCAAACACTATGTATTCATGCAGGAATAAAAGTGGTTGTTCAGGCTTTGTTTCTATCAAAATAAGCTGAGCAAGTTGCTTCTGCTGTCCCAGTTTTCAGGGGGAGTGAATTGCAGACAGCACTCTCCCGCTTCCCCTCGAATCCAGGAGGAGCATCCACACACGGACCTCAAGTTTTAAAGCCCTGGGTGTACGCCGACCTCAGGACGCCTTCTCAAGGATTCACTGTGGGTATGTGAGGAGGAAAGGAAGTGGATTATTAGTGCTGGAATATTGCCTGCCTTCTGGATGGTTTTAACATGATAAAATATGTCTGGGCATCAATGTGGTCCCTGAACTCCAGCTCAATGGCTTAACTGCAAAGCCTATACTGTGACCCCTTTTATCCTTTTATTCTGTATTTCCCAGAACATCTTGATCACACGGGATGTTTCGTACATTTCAGTGGTCTAGTAACTGTGAAAGAAAACATACTGAAATTTGCTTAAAGGGAGGCCTGAAGCTACTTCTTAAAATGTAGATCTATTTATTAGTAAAAATATGATCAAATGGAAGATGAAAGTAAATTAAATCAGGTGTGTCAACACAGACCAAGCAACTTATGCAACTATTAGAAAACATGAAAAGGGGGAAGCTTGCAAGGTCCCATCATAAGAAATGTAGTTGCTATAGCCATATACCAACTCCAGTAGGATCTAAGGCTATGTCTACATTAGCAAGTAATGCAACCCACTACGAGCAGGTCTGTTACATGAAAATGTCGGTATTGAGAAAATCTTTTCTACGCTATACACGTTTCAGGTTTTTTCTTTTTAATGTTGGATTAGCTTTACTTGCATTAGATATTCTGATGAAGCACATCTTCCAGGGCAGCTTCATCCAGAAGAAATCCAGTTCCAACACTGTGTCACAATACAGACAAAAGCACAGTAAGAGAAATGATTGAGAGATTTGTTTCAAAATCACATGCCTTACCTGAACAAACACAGTAAACATGCCTTAAATATATCAGAATGCTTCTATTTTTGCAGTACAGCATTCAGGCTCATTTCCCTTTCCTCAGAGTAAGTATATATTGCAGTATCCATTGCATTCTTTCTTCTGTATAGATCTATAAGACAGAGACTGGACTCTATGGGCCAGAAATTTAAAGGTTTCTCTAACTGCAGAAGAATGTGGTTAGGGAAACCTCCACTAAGAACATGGGGCAGGATTTAAGATGGAGATTCGTAAATTAACGTTTTACTACTTCCAAAATTCAGGATGTTCCTTCCTATCCTGATGGGTTTCTTGCAAAAATTGCTAAATTCTCCCACGTGGTAAAGAGGAACATGCTACATTTCTTGATCCTGTTGATTAAACGATGAATTTTCCATTTTTTTCCATTTGCTTTTCCATTTTGCATTTTGCATTTTTGCGTGTTAGGTGGGCACAGATCATTAGACAGCAGTGCCCTAGAACAGAATGCAGTCAGAGACTGCTGAAACAGTAGATGTAATCCACTAAGGATAAAATTGTACCCACTAACACACCACAGTGAAAACAAAAGGCATTTTGCTTGATGTTTTGCAAAGGTCCAACTATGAGTTAGCCTTTAAATGCTGCTGCCACAGAGTTCAGAAAGGAACTAAACAAGAGATCCCAAAGGGACGGGCACAGCACAGATCCTGTAAGATGCTAGAATTTGAGTCTGTGAAGTCCTGCTGTAAGACTGCTTTCCATGGCACTTGGGTCCCAGTATAATCCATTCCTATTCCAGCACCAGATCAAGCACTCAGAGCAACCACAGTATTTTCAGGACTGCATCAGCTCCCGACCAGCAACCCAGGCTTCTTCTGTTAGAAGAAAGTACCCCAAAGGGACTCCTCTACTTATCACTTCACTTTGGAGAAAGAGCAGGAGCAGTGCTATGACAGTTCTGCACCTCATATATTTTTTTCCATTGTTAGCAAAATACTGCTAGGCTGAATTAACCAACTTTTACTGTCTCACACTGAAAGAGGTGAAGATGGAAGCTCTAAGCCTTCGGTGAAAGGCACAGCTCTCCCTTCCATGCTGGTATTGCTGACTGTCAACAAAAACCTGAAATTATGTCCAGCTAAAACCTCAGGAATGTGCAAACAGATTCCCTTCTCCTTGAACAACCATTAGACAAAACCAACATATGCCCCTTGACACTTTTCTAAACCTTCTTTGGAATCAAAACCAGTAGTAGTCAGATTTTAATTTTTTTAAAAGGGCAACTGAATACCAGTTATACAGATTTTCCAAAACACTTGCATCAGCGAACTTAAATAAGATGAAAACGACATGGACAGTTACCTAAAGAGAAGCTAGCATTGGTACCTCTGAAAGTCACGCAAAATCACTGATGCATAACAGAGTAGTTTGTCAAAAGAGTTAACTGAGACACAGTACTTTGTGCTACTCAAGAACATTCAGGGTATGAAGAACACTCCTTACCACCGGCCAGCTCCCACAGGATCTGGGAGTTTTGCTGTGGATTTAAATGGGAGCAGACTCTGTCCTTACATACTTGGTTTTGGAGGCAACATTTGCAGCAGAGAACAAGAGCACGAAGATGGCGTAGGTTCCTCAGAAGATCTGCTGAACTCTGCAATGCCTTGCTCGGTTTTATACTCGAGCGATATAAAAAAAGAAATCGTGCACGATGCTTTTAACAGCAGCAGGGGACCCACCACGCACACCCATTCAACAGCTACGGTTTACAAGCTCATTCCCACTGGGTACCACCCTTGCCTGTGCCGGAGGCAGTCTGCCATTTGAGCTGCTCCCACAGCCCACTCCAGCTGCCACCTTCCCTGCTCCCTCTGCCTCCTTGTGCTTGGATATGTGGCTGTCACCGCAGGAGTGCTCCAGTCTACAGGTGGGAAAAGGGAATGGGAGCCACTCCGGATACTGGCACACGAGCTGAGCATCTCTGCCAAAAACCCCATCCTGCCTTTTGTGTTAATCGGTCCCTCGACTGCTCAGGTAGGACTCTGGCGCATGGCGGCTGTCAAGCACAAAGGAAGATACAAACACCAAAGACACTTGGAGAATTACCCCGATGAGTATAGCAAGGACTGTCTCAAGAGCACGCTATCAACTTAGAGCTGAAAGTAAATTAACATGCGGCTTTGTAAAACCTAATTCCAGCGTTAACTACGGAGAAAAGAAAAAGAGGAAGCAACATTACAGAAATACCCAGTCCTCTCCCTCCAGTTCAGCACCGGAGGCCAGAAACACGAACGTTAAATGAAGGCACCGCTGTCTAACACGAACGGCACACCGCACCCCAGCCCCGGCCCGACCAGCAGCGGCGGCGGCAGAAGCCGCCTCCCGCCCGGGCCGCCTGCGCGGGCTCCGGCCGCACGCAGGCAGAGGGAGCACGGCACGGCACGGCACGGCACGGCACGGCACGGGGGGCCGGGCCAGCTCTGCCTGCCCCGGCCGGCCGCCGTGCCAGGACAACCGAACGCGGAGACGACCCCCAGGGACCCGCGGCGCGGGGGGGCCGGCTCCCAACTCCCGGCCCGGGGAGGGACGCGCATCCCCCGCGGGGCCGGGACAGAGACCGCGGCCGTGACCCGCGGCGGGCAGCGCCGCCACCTACCTGCGTGCGCCGCGGGGGGCGGCGGCAGGAGCGGCAGGAGCAGCGGGAGCACCGGCAGCCAGGCCGCCCCCCGCCGCAGCCAGCCGGCGCCCATGGGGGCTCACATCCCCCGGCCCGGGCTCGCCCCGCTCGCCAGCGCCGCCGCCGCGCAGGTGGAAGGAACCGACGGGCGGCGGGCGGGGCGCGCAGGGGAGGGGAGGGGAGGAGGAGCCGGGCGGGCGGGTGGGGGGTGGTGGTGTGTGTGTGGGTGGCTACATCTTGGGGAGGGGAGGAGGAGCCGGGCGAGTTCAGATGCCTGACTTTTCCCATTACTTTGCGTTAAATAGTGCGTTTGAACGTGGGAAGAGGCTATGGAGTCTCCATCCCTTGGAGAGACTCAAAATCCAGCTGGGCAGGGAGCTGAGCACCCTGCTTCACCTGACTAGAGGGTCTGCAGAGGTGCGTTCCCACCTCAGCAACTCTGGGATTGTGAGAAATAACACGTTTCTGTTGCGAACAGAGCTCTCGCTGAGTTTGTGCGCAGCTGCTCAGTGCAACTGTCAGTGAGAGCAGAAGGAGGTGAGCGAACCTGAGAGGGAGCGTGCTGTGCTCGTGGGGTGCTACAGACTGAATACTCGGGGAGGCTCTAGCAGTTACAAGTGCTGGGGCATGAGCCCTTCTCCTTCCCTCCGATGGACCCCTGCCAGCTCCTCTCCTGCCAGCTGACCTGATTCACTGTCCTCCCAGTTGATTTGTTCCCTTCCAGCTTATCTCCTCCACCCTGGCACCCTTTTGCCGGTTTTTGGTTTCTCAGTCCTTTCATTGCCATTTCCCTCCCTGCCATTTCCCTCTCAGGCTTTTCTGTGTAAAAGGAAGATCACGCAAGCAAGAGCTGATACCTGACTGCTGCGTATCAATCCGCTTTGAAGTGATGGTCAGTATGGGTTGTGTTGACTAGTAAAATGAGAGGCTGTGTCTGGAAATTAATGTCTTGCTTGTTTATCTAATTCCACTTTGCAGAGGAAGATTAGAAACTAAAAAACTGCATACATTAAATATATGACACCTGTTACTATAGTGGAGATCCTGATGGACCTCTCTCCCCAGTTGCCGTTTCCATGTGTTCCACACTAGTTTCTGTCCCAATTAGCTGTCTCTGTTGCTCCGTGTCTCCTCCCTCCAGCTCCTGTGGGTTTGCCCCCTGTGCCATCTGCATTAGAAATGAGGCACTTGGTGCCCTTGTCCAGATACAAAGGCCCACTCTGTGGGTGTGGTGAGAAAATGAGGTTGCTAGCCTCAATTCTGGCTCCACGGACAAAAAATAGCTTCCCAAACTTCAAAGCCATGGTCACAAGGCAAGTAATCCTGCTCGCTCATGGGCTTAAATATACATGCAGTGATGAGAGGACCTGTAGCAAGTTCAGGTACTCAAATGGGCAATGTCTGTCCTGTCAATGAATTTTGGCCAGATTTTTCACAGAGATCGAAAAGGTACTTTGATGAAAGATCACACTGCTTTCTCTAACTGGAAATTTTTCTGCATTCAGTTGAAACTTCTTGAACTCCTGTGGATAAACATTGTTGGCACTTTAAGCAGAAGTGGGGGGACAAGGCCTTCTGGTGTTTTTTCATTCCCCCACCCTTGTTCTTGGAAATGTCCCAGCTGACTTGGCTTAAAGCCTGAGGAAGACTTAAGCCTGGCTTCTAGACCGGAAACCTTGTCACAAGTGGTTAAAGTATGTCAATGTTATAAAGAGTGAAACTAGCCCCTCAATTTCAGTGTCTCCTTTTCCATTTTCTTTTTTTTCTTGAAGACAAAAAACCCGAACACATTTGCATATCTTTGCTTGCTGCCAGAATTTGGCACTGCCCATATGCTTTGCTATCACCTCTAATCTAATCTCTAAGAATCTAATTTTAGCGGGACAGGGCCTCTCTCATTTACATGACAGCAAATTTGCATTAGCCCTTAACTTCCGTAGATTTACTCCAGATTGATTCTACAAGAGAGTGGTTAAGAGCAGAATTTAACTGCTATCCAACGTGGCTAAAAGACTGATTTGGTTGAATAATTTTGTCTTTATTATAAAACATAGTTCAAGAAGTGAAGTTATATATACAATGGAAAAAGTCAGAATACCATTTACGATTATGTTAATTTTGCAAAAAAATCCAATCCTTGATAAGTTGATTTATACTCCTTTTTAGCTGTTGGGGCTATGAGATGGTGTCGGGATTAGCTCCTGCCTTTGTCAAACAAACAAGCCTGGGAAAGAGATGATAATCTTTCCTGGTAAGATGCTGTGTGGCAAGTGTTAAGGAGCAACTTGCTTCTCCAAGGAACTTGCTGGCAGGCTTGGAGTGTTTCTTTGCTTCTTCACCCGACCTCCTTAGCCCCAGAAGCCCAGTAGAAGGGAGGGGATGCTAAGCGTGACAGGGTTGGGGCTGTTAACTGGCTCAGATGCATCAGTTTGGGACTGCAAACTGGTCCTTTTTTATTTTTTACCTTTCCCTGACCACAAGAGATGCAATTGAAATCAAGTCATAGTCATGCTTTTCAGCCATCTCCCTCTCAGTCTGAGTACTGCTCATGTTTCTAAGAAATATGTTTATTTTATGGAACAGTCCACATGTATGCATGTGTCCATGAATGCACACAGCTTTTGGCTTCAACACTATCTGTAATCCTATGCTCCTTTCTCAGTCTAAGTTGCTGTTGACTTCCGCTGGAAATTCTCCTGAGTGAGGCACGCAGTGTTTATGCCCGACGATGGTGGTACATTGACTACACTTGGGTGGTGACTATTATTGGGTGTGTTAACGGGCGAAAAGTGAGTTAGGTGGACTGCATAGATATTACTACAGATCATGTTTATTGTCCACAAGCAATAAAAAACCCCGTTTGGACAAAACGGAATTTGATTTTAGTTTAGAACATCAGGCTGCTGACACGTCTCCCCTGAATCTGTGCCTGCTATTAGTGAAGACAAAAACTTTTCTGATACTTTTACTCCCACCAATAAAGAGAGCAATTGCCTCAGAAAATGATAGCCCATGCTTTACTCTGTAAATAGTTTAAATCAGGAGTGTAAATAAAAGACTCATTTCAATGCAGATAGTATCAGACATTGCCGAATGTATTCCTAAAGAACAACGTGAACATGAGGAGGGAACTGGGAAGTTCAGAGATGTGGCCATGATCCAATACAGCTTTGCAAAACTGATCTTTCTATGGAAATACTTAAATGGTTGTAATTAAACATGCAGGGAGCCTGCCCTGGGCAATTTTTAAATTATAGATGGAAAAGACAAACTTACACTGTTACTCAGAAAACATTTCAGGAAATTTTTGCCTTTGCATTAATTCAATAAAACAGTAGCGGCTTAATATTCTTCAGTGGAACTTCAACAAAAAGTGCTTGAAAATATTAAAAGATGCTATCAGACTTACGTTTTGAAATCCAGATGTAGAATGAGAAAGGCGTTGTTTGTGTTTTGTGTTCACTATAGGAACAGACCTGTGTGCCTTGTGTATCCTGAATGCCAGCCACCTTGCAGTCATGAGTAAGAATTTTTTTGGTTTAACCAATTGATTTAGGGTTAGATCGGGATGCTTTTGTTCAGGTAATGTACAGCCTTCTGCCTTTCATGTTTGCAACCTCCTTTGCATACTCATCAGTTCCATGCTGTTGAATCTTTATTCTGCCAGACAGGTTAAAACTCAGGCGCAGGCTGCTAGGTTTTGCCGGTGCAATCAAGAGGCAATGGTCTTGCTGTTCAGCTCAGTAGAAGATAGATGGGAAATAAGTGCATACTGTCCACATCAATGGGAAGACTGCCCGACTTTGCTACCCTCCATGCTGTTATTTAAAAAATTGTAACACGACAGTATCCAAAGGAAAATACAAACAGAACTCATTCATTTGTGATTCTTCCTTTCTGGTTATGAAATTCAGTCACATTTTGAAAACAAAAGAAGTATAGCAATAAGTTAAATAGCATTTTTTCCTTATCTGATATGTGAATCTGTCCAAGCTTTCAAAGAGAAAGCTGAGGAGGGCAAAATAAAATTGTTCTGAGTAGTAGTGAAGAGAGTTTTGATTAATGACTCATGTTCCTCCAGACAGAGTTTATAGGTTATTCCTCATGCTACTAGTTTCCATGTAACAACAGTTACTCATCTTCCCCCATAAAGTACCTCCTGTGAAAGAGCTTCTTCATCACCTTATTTCCTAAGATATTTTTGTCATTTACTATAACAGACTGTATAAATGTTCATGATTTCCAAGGTATGCAAAACGGCAGTTATTTTCAGTCATAAGCTGAAAACAAAGGATCGGATGTTTGTATTTCACTAAGAGCTTGGGTAAGAGATCAACAGATCTCGTTTAAACGGTGGTCTTCTCCAGAACTTTAGAAAAAGAAACATCTCAGAAAGTCCTGCTATTGCTCACAGTGAACTGAAACACCTTAAAAATTGCTTGTTGCATCTTCCTTTGCTCTTTGTAGATTGATTGACTGAACAAAACAAGTAATCTTAAACTCATAAGTAAAACAAATCAGCATCAATCAAAAACCATTCATATACACAGCCGTAATTAGAAGTACACCTTTACAGAGCATTCCCTAAAACACAAGTTCAAGTGAATAAGTACGTATTCTAAACCCTGAAGGTCATTAAACTGTGGATCTTTTGCAAATGCTTTGCCTCTTGCCTCTTACAAGCTGTTGCTAAAAAATGCAAAATTGACCAAGGACAAAGTTCTGATATCCAAGCTCCAGCGTGTGTGTGGATCCTTTGCATATAGGTTCTCTTCAGTGAAAAGGGTGGAAATGGAGATAGACCTCCTTGTCCACCCCACCCTCTTCCACAGCAGCCAGAGTGGCAGTACTATCTGTGCCAGATACATGTGCCAGATCTCTGTGCCAAATCCCTGTGCCACTATCTGTCCCACCTGCAGCTGACCCTCATCTCCCCCACGTCATGGTTGAGTTGAAGCAAGTCTTCCTCAGAAGACTCTCTTCACCGTTGCAGGCCAGTGCATAGATAGCTATACACACACTCTGCTCTGGATTTTATCAATAAGGAAATTCCAAAGTAAGTGGTCTTCTCCCAGCAAAATGCCTCAGACTGCTGAATCTACCATGCTGCCAATAATCACTCTAAAAATAAACTGCTTATTTTAAGGACTAAGAGCAGGAAAGCATGGTAAGCCTCCCAGTGACCACTCTTGTTAGTACCTTTACCAGAGTTGTTCCCTGTCTCTAATTCAACTAAGACGACTAATTATGATTCACCATCATATTACATCAGGTGTTATATGTAGGAGAATATGGCATGTGGTCTTGATTTGACTCCATCTACGGATATTACCAAAACCCGTAAAGTTAAACATTGCAATAAGGGAAATGAAAATCATTCTTCCACCCTCAAAAGTCACAGCTGCAGAGCTATTTTGAATGGTGTATTTACAAATCCTGATTTGCATAGTCCAGACAGCAGGCCCAAGCACTGACTACAGCCAAGAGCACTCCTCCTGTTTTGTAAAACCAAATCCAAGGTGAGTTCACCGAGACGGAAAAATCTAACCTAGACAGAGAAGTAATAATCATAACAACACTATCCCCAGCTGAGCGTGACCCAGGGCACTCACTGAAGCACAAAGAGCTCTGAGAAATGTTTGAGGCCAACAGTGTGCAATATGAAGTGTGCCTCTGCATGAAGATCCTCTGCTGGTGGAAATCAGTTAATGCCTCCTCAAGAGGAAAACAACTGACATCCTTCCTGAAGAGACTTAATTTATCCTGTCCTCAGAAAACAACACCCAGAATATCAGAAGGTTGCACCCAAGGATTAAGTGGGATCAAGAGCAGCCTGAATGGATTGACCAGGAATTGTCTATCACTCTGTTGTCTTTTGGGGGAGGGTTAGCAGAGGAAAATAATGATTCAGTAAGTCATTTGTATGCGTAGGTCTCACTGAGCTGGTTAAGCCATTTTCTGTCTTTCATCCCCTTCTCTTTATTAATTTATTTGATAGCTAAGCAGTACGGTGAGACATAGCAAGAGAAATCCTGCTGTGCAAAGGAGAAAGGATCTGACAAGACTCCCAGGAGGTCTCTCATGAACCTTCAGAAAACCAGGATCATGGTATGCTAAAAAAATGTGCCTGTCCTGCAAACCAGACTTGTTAACTTGTTTATCAGAAACATTTATAACCTTAAGATACAGCCCTGTAGAACAGAAATGTGTCTAGGAAACACCTGAAACAGGAGGGAAACATATTCCTGCCTGGGTCCCCAGAGTAAAACCTGCCCTTCATACTACGGCACCTGGCCTAGAAACTGCGGTCAGGTGTCTCAGTTATGTCCCCTGCTGCTATATGTATCATTCCTGGCCTGAGAAGTAGTATAATGATGCAATCTCAGCTGGGTTTAGGTCAGACATCTGTATTTGTGTGTGTGTTCACAAATGATTTTTGAGCAGCTGCAGGTTTTTTAAGGCTGGTTGGTGGAGGCACTACCATATTTGGATGGCTAACATGCCTTTAAAAAGTCTGATCTTAAGTCACCTGTTCAAGTGTTCATGTTTTGACACCACCACCTATTTTAGGTGTCTTCCTAAAATGGAGGCCTCCAATTCACTTTGGAAGATCTTGTTGTTATTAGTGCCCTTGCTCAGGTGGCTAGAAAACCACACATAATTATTAATGTAGGTGTCCAGAGTCAGTCATATCTTAATAATCGGAGAAGCCTGAATCTGGATAACTTATATTGTCAGGGCTCTTCATCGCATGTGCAATAAGGCTGGAGCCACCACACACAGGGCAGAGTTCACTGCAGACACGTAGATTGAATGGCCATCGCACAGGTAGGCATGGCACGTCCAGAATTGTACTTAAAGTGTGCTTGCTGTGGGGATCACCTTTCAGACCGTGGCCTAACTTGGCCTGGTTAGCACAGGGAGCACTGCCATCTAGAAATTACATGTGCAAAAATATGGGCATACGCAAGAAACCATGAATAAAGAAGCCATGCATTTAAAGGTTTTGCCATAACGTAATCAATGCAGATGTTATATTGCTCTGTTACATCCCCATAGGAATTGATATGTTATGGTAATGTAACAAAGAAAAAGAAAAACTTTGCAAATACTTACTAAATCATAAGAGACAGTTGAAACAGTCATTCAAATGAATGGAGAAGGCTTAGTTCCATATAAATAATGAATGGCTTCTCTTGTCTTGAACTCCTGAAAGAGATGGCAAGTATGTAAGAGGGAGTGGTGACACTGTAGCAGAGTTTTGTTAAGGAAGGAGAGATGCCTGAAGGCAGGGTTTTTGTCCTAATGGTGGGAAAAAGTGCTTCCAAGTGGAGCAGGAGCACGCACGGCTGATGGGACATGGTACTTCCCATCAGCTGCTTTGAGCTGCAGCACGCACCTGAAATGCAGTTGTTGGCATTAAAGGGTAGCTGGATGCTGTTTGATAGAGGAGGTGCCACGGCTGGCCGCTGCACGGCACCTGACTTGAGTCAGTGGGGTTTGCTGGTTTGTGGTAAAAGTCTGAGGGTGCCTGAGACTCAGTAGAGGCAGAAGACCTTTGGCACTGCAATACTGAGGGCTGCTGTACCACAGCGAGCAGCTCAGGAGGGTGGAAGTCCCCCCGGGTCCCTTCGTCCCCTTTGAGTGAGCGGCAGTGTGGCGAGTACCCAAACTGAGGTTCACAGCAGCTGGAGAGGGCCCTAGGAGGTGGGCTGATGGGTTTGCCATGGATCCTGAGTGCCTCTGCACCACAAGTCTGGTCTCTCTCAGGGTTAGGGGTGAGCTGTGCATCTCCACTCTACAGGTACAGGGAGGCCAGACCCTCCGGGGTAATGGTCAATAAAACATTGACCATTGAAACATACACATCCTGCTAAGAGCCTTTGGCACCTGCACAGACATTCGTTCCTGGATAAAGGAATTTAAGTCCCTCATGTCTTAAGTGGATACGGTCCTTCCAGGATCAAGTGGTAAAGGTGGTTATTGCCACCATTTCCATGTTTAATTGAACTCGGCACGGAGTGTCACAGAATCAGAAGTGTTGGTTAAAAGAGTTAGATCATAGAATCATAGGATCATTTAGGTTGGAAAAGACCCTTGAGACCATTGAGTCCAACTGTAAACCTAACACAGCTAAGTCCACCACTAAACCATGTAATCAAACCGCCTGCCTTGGCATGGTCCAACCTCCCAGGTTTGGCATGGTTTGAACACCCTTTGTTGCCTGGGCTGCTCCTGAGCACACCTTCCCAATAGTCTTGGGTAAGAAACGTGCACTTGGGCGTCACCTGTCAGCAAAGGCAGGGACAGAACTGGACAGCTTCAAATGTCTTGTCATCCTGTGCAAGTCAGGCTGACTTGTTTTTCTGATTTGTTTTCCTGAATCTATGCTGCTCCTTGGACACCAGGTGGGAGGTTTGGCTGGCCCGTGGACAGCTGTAGTTGGAAGTAAGTACTAATGAACATCTGCAGAGGAAATGGGAGTAGGTCATTCATGAGGAGCAGCAGTAAAAAGGAAAGATTAAAAAGTATGTTGGAATACAGTCCTTGGCTGGAACAGGGTTACCAGGAGAAGGGTTTCCTGCATTGCTGCAGCAAAAAGGAACCAGGGAGACTCTGAAGTGTCTCAGCATCATCTGGAGGATGTAAAAGAACAGGTAACAATGTGTTTTGTGCTGGTTCCTGCAGAGTGTGATACAAAGCCAAGTACCCTGATGGCTACCTCTCCTGCAATGTAGACTTTCTGAGATTACTAAGTGCAGCCTGTATTTGCTGTGTCTGGAGGTAACGGGAGGGTAGGGCATTCGAAGTAACTGGATCAGTGCTGATTGGCCTAGAGTTTTAATAAAATAATTCCTTGGATTTTTCTTTCATTATTTTTTTTCTTTCCTGTCAAACTCCCCGACTGCGATAAGGCTTTGCTTCCAATATTCCAGTAATGCTTTGGATCCCGTTTAAGGAGATGATTTGCTCTTTCATCTGGTGAAATCCCTCGTGAAGCCTGCAGGTGGATGTCTCAGGCCATGTCTCACCTATGACTATGTATCTCAGGAACAGGACATGACACACTACTTCTTGAAGACAGCTGCTAATTTGCAAAGATATTGGCCATGATCATAGGCATCTTACTGTGGACAAACAAGGGAATTAGAATAAATTAATAGATTAATTAATAGTCTGTATTCTACTGCCCCTGCATGCAATAATTTTTACTATGATGCAAGCAAGTCCCTTGAAACCCGTGGAAGTGGAGAGTGATTTTAAAGCTCACAGAAGCTGCAGCACAGTGAATGTATGCATATGGAGAAGTTTAACACTGCAAGAGTTTAATGAGGCTACCCATTAGAAATTAGGTATATGAATCACAGCCTTGTTTTTCAGAGGCTAGAGGATAAGTTTGCATCTGTAGTAGTAACAGCAATAACCTAAACAGAATTTTAGCTTCCATCAGAGTTGTTCAGAAAATGAGCAGTTATCATAGCTTCTTATTAAAGGTTCTCTTGATTTTATCCTGTCTGCTAACTGCAGTATCAGACTGCTAACCCTTGAAATCAAGTTTTTACAAGTATTTTGTTGCTGTAGGAAATTAAAAAAAATGAATAGCCTATGAAGAAGCCATAATGGTGTAATTTTGAAAGCATTAGCTGTAACTCAGACTGTTAACTTCTGCAGGAAACAAGCATAATTGCTACTCTATTTCCATACAATGGTAAAGAAATCAATATGACCACACAAATGCCTGATAGCATGAATCCTTTGTCATTATAAATTCTATTAAATCTGATTTTTAAAATGTCAACAATTCACTCTCTGCAGGAAACTGCAACTTCTGCATTACATTTATCAGCATCAGTGTCATATAAAACACATTAGAGCATCTTAGCTTTAGAAAAATAAGTGCTGAATTTTTATTTGCTACAAAAATCTCAAAGACTTTAAAGATAAATTTTATTTGTGTTTGCTCACTATACCAGCTATATTTAAAAAAATGAATAGAAGAATATCTGTGTTCATTGCCCTAGAGCGGTGTTATTTAGGGAAGTTGTACTCAAAAGGCATCATCTTACATTTAAAATGAAATACTAAGCAAAGAGGAAGTACACAGCCAAAGTTGAAGTTGCAACTCTGAGTAAGATTAGTCTCAAAATCAATGTCCAGTTAGCCAACTGATGAGGATGTGCAAGCCCTTTGCAGGCCTCAGTAGTGTCCTGACAAATAGACAGCAACGTTCATCTCACTGAAAAGCAAGAATTACCTAAATGTAGAAAATGGATTTGTGGTCTAAGTTGGCTTCTCTTCTTTGCTGTTATGATGTGAAGAACTATCCTTTCATTTGTTTATTTCTTTTTTCTTTTCCACATAAAGGGTCCTTTGGTTTGTGAGTAATAAGCCTCCTGCTCTTAAGAGCTTACACCCCAATTTGAGAGGTATTCCTGATTTCTGCTGGACTTGCCGAAAGCCAGTTAATATTGTTGAGTTCACATCTGCCTTAATGTGTGCATTTGACTTTATAACGAAGTGGGTTTTACCTGTTACCCACTCTGCCACCATAGGCAATTTCTATGCTTCTGCAGCTGTTTGGTGCTCAGTTCATGTAGAGTTCATTCATGTGGCTCTTTAGTCTGTGAAGAGGTGTTGAAACTCCTCCTGATGATCCCCCATTATGCTGTTTTATCCGTTACTTTCATCCCATAAAATATTTATTCAGCTGAAAGTGGAAATGTAGTTAAAAATCTTTTATAAGGACACAGCAGGACTCCATCATTTGCTTTTTCTTTAGGAGGCTCGTGCCATGACATTTCCTCCACATGTACTTTTTTCTGGGATGGAATAACTTTCTCAGCCAGAAGGAGTCTTAGAGTAAAGGTTAGAGTCTCTTACCTCGCTTAGATAGATATGTCTTCTCAGGATGGGCTTCTAGTATACAAAGCTTTTTCTCTATCAGTACCCTTGCTTCTTTCCCTCTCTTTCTGAAATGTCCAAATGAACTAAAAAATTTACCTAACTAGCAACTGGATGTCACCGTTTTTTCTCACAATATCTACTACACCTTTTGACTGCAATGTTGTAACTCTTGTGAATGGCCAACAAACCCATAATGTGAGCTTCAAGTCAAGGCAGACTGAGATACTGCATCCCCAGCAATGAGGTCCTTGGGGACTCACTTTGAAATTAAACTAAAGTCATTTTCAATATGGAATTGTTTTATTGTGTGGGTGCATCTGCACATAAACTTTACATTGGGTTCTGAGCAGCATATAAAGGCTTGCAAGAGATAAATTAGTCTAAGTAAAGCACTCATCATTAATCAGGGTACTAAACAAGCATGAGCGCTAGAGAATGAACACAGCTGCCACTTCATTTATCTTGCTGTCAGAAGGTAACTCTCCTACAGAGAGAAGCTCAGAAGTGGTGGCTTAGGGTCTTTTGTGTCTCTCAGCTTGCAAAGAATAGATATGCTTATACATAATAAATACATATCTACATTACACGCGTATATGTTTTTCTATACACAGACAAATACACCATATATAAGCACATTTTTGTACTAGTGTGTGTATACTGAGGTATGTGTTCTCAATAGTCCTAAACTCTAGTTTTGAGCTGAAAAGTGAGAGGTATGGCTGTTTATTTCAAAGGAAAAAATTTACTACTTATTTCTGTTCACACTGAGTATTCTGACTCAATAACAGAAATCTTGGCTACAGTCTTACTGTAGAGTTATCTTCTGTGATAACTTTCATCAATACCCCCCCCATGAAGATGTGATCTATGTGTAGCTCATATGGTAAATCAGAAAGTCTTAGCTTTCATTTCAGAGTGAATATGTGATGCTGGAATGTAATAAAACCTATTTCATCATTTGCTCTGGGGAAAAAACAGATAAGCAAAGTACAAGTTACTGAAAGTCTCCAAGTGTTATTTTTATAGTAACTTCTCCATGTCAAAGGATATTTTGAAGACAAGCTAACCAATGGCTTGTCAGATACTAAGTTTATAGGGGAACAGACTCCAGTGGCTGGTCTTCCTTAATCTGACCTCTTGCATGAAAGCAATAAATCAGCTAGCCTTCCATGCCTCGTATTGTCCCGAGCTCTTGGGAAAAGGATGATTGAATAGGAAGAATTAGTGCTGCTGCATAGGATTTAGCATAATGGATAGATCATTAAGCTTTTAAGTCTGGTATCCTGGCTTCTGCACTGGCCTACCATGGCTTCTTCAAGTAAGCAAAAATCTCCATACATAGCAGGGATGGTTTGTGCAGGGAAGGGGAAAATGTTCCTGGACCAGAATCATGAGAACGGGTTGTCTGTGAGGCTGGGTGGCACTGCAGCCGCAGCGGGACAGCAGTATAAAGTACACAGGCCTCAGGAACAGAGACAGGGGCATGACACATGGAAGTCCTCAGTGCAGTGGCTTACTCCACACTGCATAACCAGAGCTATGCACTCACCGTGACCAGGGTTATGCTATCCCATGGTGGCATCTAGACCTATATCCGAGGTATCTGAGATACCTATAGCAATGTGCCTCTGGGAATATGGAGCTCTGTATGAGCTGCAATACTCAGGTGGTTAGGTTTTTGGGGCATTTTCATGACTACCCTACTAACAGCATCCAAACTAACTAGTTTGAAGTCAGCGTAAGAGTGGACACCTAAACACTGATGCAGAACCTGCACCCATTTTGATGGCAGTGTTGACTGCGGTCTCCAGTTGATTTGAACAAGGATGTGTGCTTCAGGTGTGTAATTTGCTGTACCTCAGCCAAGAACCTGCAGGAGAAAAATACATCACCACTTAAGAGGACAGAGGTATTAATATGCAACACTCTGGTAGCTGATAACATTAGATACTCAGGTTATCATGCCCTTGAGTATCCAGGTACAGGTAGATACACGTGTTATAGGAAGACGTGAAGTCTCTTTTGCAGTGGCGGCTGGAGGCCAGGCAGGGTACCCTCAGTGCCTAAAATGTACTTGCTGCCCTGATTTAGGTAACTACATCCTGCCCCAGATGTATGTTTTCAGTGGAGTCCTATTAAAATTGGAATGAAATGTCAGAATTAAATGAAACTTGTAGTCTCCTGTGTGATGTTTGGTCTGGAAGAGGCTGCTCAATGGTATAGCTTCAACTCCAGCTCCATTTGATTTGAACTTACCTCATAGGATGTGTTTCAACACTTGAAAACCTATGTCAGAGGACTCAGCTTGACAGGACTTCCCACAAGAGAAAAGAGCTAGAGGTAGACAAAGCTAGATGGGTGACACATAATCAGATCAACCCCAAAAGTACCCATTAGCTAAGCATAATCTTCATTTCTGGTAATTTTGATGAACCCACACTGAAAGCATGTGTCCATAATGTAGTTCATCTCTATAAAATCTTAGGCGTTATGGTCCAGGAGCTTTAATTCATGTTTAGCAACCCCCCACACTGACCATTACAATGCTTTGTATGTCATCTTGCCATCTGCCTACAGAGAGAAATTACAGTCCCATTGCATTATACTGTTGGGACCATGCTAAAATGTAAGAAAATACCTGAGGATTTTCCTGCTTGATTGATGCTGTGATGTCTTGTCAAATAACAATAAAGGTAGCGAGCATGTCAGTTTGAGCTGACTTACTCCTCACATTCACAATCTCAAGGAAATCTGTGGAAATACTGTGCTAGGTAACAGTGAATAACAAAGCTAGAATCGCTTCAACATAAAGTCCAGCAGAGTAAAAACTGCTGCTGCTTCATGCAATTCATTTACTATATAATAGTGCCATTGGTAGGAATCTGTTTTTAATTACAACAGAGGTTAAAAGGTCAGGACATAGTGGTTAAAACATCTCAAGCTGTAGATTGAGAATCCACATTTTTGCTGACCTGAGAAGCAAATGAGTGGGCATTATCTGCTGAAGCAGAAAACACACTTTTTTGTTCAGTGAAAATGTTTTGCTGCTTGTTTAATATTTTCTTCCAAGTAGCAAAAAAAAGGGATGCATCTTCAGTCATTCAGGGTGGACTCAGAGAAGGGAGCATCATTGCTGCTGCTGAGCCAGCCATTCTGTAGTTTTCTGCTTCTGAAATGCAGCATGCCAGAATGGGTATTTCCCCTTAAAATGACTTCACACTTACAATTCAGGCTGACCTTTAACCACTGAGTCTGTTGACTCAGTCATTATCTATAAACTCCGTCATTATCTTTATTGCAAATGAAGACTTTTTTTTCAAATCCGGCATTCATATATTACTTTTTGATAATTATTTTTGAGTGATAGGCAGTGTCACTAGACTAGCAGTCTAGTATTTGAGATCCTCAGACCAGAGAAAACAAGGTCCAGTTCCTTGCACTGCCCATAATCTTTCCATGTAATCTTAGCAAATCCCTTCGTTCAAAGGTGGTTGGGTGCCTGTGTATCTTTACAAACACCTCTGAATCTCTTTATAGATCAGATTAGAGCCCTTCCCTATTTCACTGGTATACTGCAAAGATAAATACATTAAAGGCTTTAAGGTACTTTGAAACTAGGGGTATTTACATAATTCCTGTTGAAGTCAATGGTCTGTGAGTAGTGTTCTTCATGGCAACATGTTTCCTTTTACCTAGGATATGTGAGCTCTGCTAGCTGGCTTGCTGTTTAAATGGCTGTGGTCCCTGTGGTCATACAAAGAGGCTCCATGTTTGAAACTTTTCTCATAACCCAGAAAGAAAGTTACAACTGTTACTGTGCACCAAGTAACTGCAGAAGTCTTCCAGGTTGTGCAACTGATGGCACAACCAAGTGGTAGAACTGTGGTTGGTCAGCCTTGGTTCACATCACACTTTACCTGCCCCACCACAACTGTTCTCTGGTTAGGATGAGTTGTAGCTCTCTGGCACTAAGTCTGATTCTCCTAACTCCATGGATTGAAAGGCTTCCTAAGCCCATGCTAGAGGAAAAAATTAGTACCAGAAGTCATTAGTGGGAGGTGACAGTATTTTATTATGAATGGCCTAGGGCATTTGCTGGGAAGACAAAGGGGGAGGTCCACCCAGTGATGAAATTACATTGGGAAAGAGAGGTACACAGTGACCATGCTCACAATATGTTTTCTTATTTGAAAAGGCTAAAAGTGTTAAAACTGCGATTCTGCGCTCTGCAGGCTGGGGAGGTCCTGCCTGACTGCCTGTCACCATGGCCAAGAGGACTTTCAGTCCAGCTGGCTTATTCATTGCCACAGTTCTGGGAATTATTTTGTCTGTGTACTCTTTTTCCCCCCAAAATGTCATGGCTCAGGGCACAGCTTGTGCCTGAACTTTTTTCCCAAAGCACCAATGATATGGGAAAGATTATTCAACTGAGTCATTCAGGGATAATTTTTTTTTTAAAACAAAGAGCTTCCTGGCTGGCTGAAAGCTCAGAGGTTGGAAGCCTCCAAATGCACAGCTGCAGCTGTGAGGGGTGTAGGGTTTTCTGCTGTGTGTTCAAAGACAGGGGGGCAATCTGCTCTGCCTCTCTGTAACTGGACAAGACTTTTCACTATGCAAAGATGTGGAAACGACTCAGTTGTTCCAGACACCATGGTTGGAAGCATTGGAAGGATCCAGTCACAAGGTCTTGCTTATATATTTTCTCAGGTTCCCTGTCCCTGTCCTCAGTCTGGGACTGAGGACCCCGGACTTCTCTTTGCTCGTCAACCAAGAGGGAGGGGAGTAGCAGAGTAGCTTATGGTCACAGAAGTGATTAAGGCATTGCATTACTTGTGTCTTGCCACAATATGTCAGTATAATCCCATGTATGGTTCAGCCAGACTGTTTATAGTTCCCTGGTTTATTTAGAAAATGTTGCCTTGGGATTTGGGATTTTGCTGTTCTTTTCAGCTTTGTTTTTTTCCATCTGTGGAGAAATAGCTGTGTGCACTGAGTAGAAATGTACATCTTCTGAGACAATAAAAGCAGATCTGTTTCAGGAACAAAAACCCTACTTGAATTTGTTTCATTCTCAGGTTTTTTTATGCTTTTCTTTAAACAAATAAAGGGAGTGCAAACATTCATTAAAGCCTCAGTTCTGAAATGCACTTTTCCAGGCACAGCTCATGCCATGCTATATAAGCTTCGCAAATACAAAGAAATTATACCTATGACTGTGGTTTGATTTTTTTTTTTTTTCCTTGTATTTTTGCAATTGGGATTCTCTTTATCAAGAAATTCTGATTTTTCTATGGCAGTGAAACATTCACATCTGGTGTTTTTATGCAGACCATGGCTAAGATGCTGTCTCTAAGCAAGCGAATGCAGATGGCCTGTGTCACGGTGTGAAGTTAGCCATCGGGTTGTGAAAGCTGGTTCAGATTTTGGCGCAGCCTATAGCAAGCGAAGAGTCTGTCCCCAGTTGTGCTCCACAGTCTCTCTGCAATAGCTGCAATACCACCCCACACTTACAGTCATCCACACCCATTACATCCAGTACCACTGACTAGTACCTGCTCAGTCCTTACCTAGAAGCTCTTCTTGCCACATGAGTAAATTGCTCACGAGAGTTAAGTACGCAGCCCCCTGAGTAATGACAGCGAATGCAAGATGGCCAAGAGGGAAGAGTGAACCTCTCACTCCTTTTTTGCTACTTGGCCATTAAGAAACTGTAAATAGCTCCAGGGAATTCTGTGTTCTCCATACCCCAAGGATGGCCTAGGACTTGCACTCACTGGGCTGGCTGACCCTCTGTCAGTGAGCTTGTCCATGTTGTTCTCCAGCTAATTGAAATGCTTCAAGGCTGGTAGGAACATAATCTGCAGAAGGCCTTGATAAGTGTCTCAAAACCCTTTTCTACTTAAGAACTATCACTATTAATATAGTATATTCATTAATACAAGCAGCTAGTTTCTATGTTCTGTTGTGCCTGCTTGTAGGTTGCCCTAGGGATATGGATTTAACGACTTCCAGTCCCTTCGTTTGGCCCACTGCCTGGTCTTTCACTCTTCATCTTGGTCAAGTCTTGAAATTCATTAGAAATACTAGCAGTGGCATTTGGATTGTAAATACTAAAAAGATGATTTTAATCTTGCTTGTTTATGGAGGTACACCCTGTTCTGCATTATTCACCAGCTAAAATGAAATGCAGAATGGTGAGTTAATACTCAGTTTGCTACATGTAAACCTCAGTAAGCTGCCTGGACCCCTGTGATTACACAGCAGAAGTTTCCTGGGCATTGTTTATGCTGTTTTCTTCTTTTCTAGCCAGTGCAGCAAGGAAATGAGGTGTTGCGAGGTGTAATTTGTGAAACTTGCATGAAGTGAGCAGGAGCAGAGCCCCTGCAGCAGAGAAGAGGCCTGACCCGAGGTGGGGGAGATTCTTTGGTTTTATGTCAATGTAATGCTGATAGGCCAGTCTCTATTAGTGAAATCACAGGGGTGTCATTAATAAGAAGCAGAGGGTGATTGGAGCAACCTCAACTTCTGATGTGAGCGTTCCTCTTAGGATTGAAGGCTGTGCAGAGCAATGTCCTTTTTCCTTTCCCCTGCCTCAGGTCACGGGTGTATTCTGTATTCCAGGAAGGGTTATTGAATCGTTCTGCTTTCAAAGAAATAGCACCTCTCTGAAACCATTCCCAAAGGTTACTGATTGCAGTATGAGCTCTGACTTGATGTGTTACATAAAGACTGATCAGAGCTGTCAAGGAAGAATTTCCATTCCTCTCTGTCGTGGTTTAACCCCAGCCAGCAACTAAGCACCACAAAGCCACTCACTCATTCCCCCCAGTGGGATGGGGGAGAGAACTGGAAGAGTAAAAGTGAGGAAACTCGTGAGCTGAGATAAAGACAGTTTAATAGGTAAAGCAAAAGTCATGTGTGCAAGCAAAGCAAAACAAGGGATTCATTCAGCACTTTCCATGGGCAGGCAGGTGTTCCGCCATCTCCAGGAAAGCAGGGCTCCATCACACATAACGGTGACTTTGGAAAACAAACGCCATCACTCCGAACGTCCCCCCTTCCTTCTTCTTCCCCCAGCTTTATATGCTGAGCATGACCTCATATGGTGTGGAATATCCCTTTGGTCAGTTGGGGTCAGCTGTCCCAGCTGTGTCCCCTCCCAGCTTCTTGTGCCCCCCCAGCTTCCTTGCTGGTGGGGTGAGGTGAGAGGCAGAAAAGCCCTTGGCTCTGTGTAAGCGCTGCTCAGCAGAACCGAAAACATCTCGGCATTACCAACACTGTTTCCAGCACAAATCCAAAGCATAGCCCTATACTAGCTACTGTGAAGAAAATTGACTGTATCCCAGCCAAAACCAGCACACTGTCCTACTCCAGGAAATTTAGGCTTGGGATTAGAAATCCTACAGCCTAGAAAATGAAGGACATGGGGTTTTTGCCACAAAGGCATTTTTTTTTTTCACTTGAAAAACATAATGTTATGAAAGATATTTCAGTAAGTGTTTTTTTCTTTCAGTAAAATTCCATTTTTTCATTAGAAACATTTGTCTGGAAGTGTTTTCACTGATTCTATTCACATGCAGTGCGGGGTCTTATGGAAAACCAGCTGAAGCTTCTCTGCTGTTCAGTTCGCCGTCCCTTGTTTGGTTCATTTCCCCACCTTACCCCGTAACATGACTGACTATCATTGGACCTTGAGAGGTCATGTTTCCGGACACAGCTCACCAGGTCTTGGGTTCACTGATGCACAGCTCTTTCCTTTGATCATGTTGATGGCCTAGCTCTAAAATGTTACATTCGCCACTTCATCTGGAAGTAGCAGGATGGGTTTTGCTGTACTGGTCAGTCATGGTAAAATGAACAACATAATATTCCATTAGATGGCTGCTGGTAATATGAGTTGGGGCTTTCATCTGTCTTTAATATACAGCTGGTATAAAAATTAGGAAAAAAATACCTTTCCCAATCTAAGCCATTTTTGCCAGCTTTACTCCAGCGTACCACAGGTACTGTGTCTGCACACGCTAAAGGTTTACACAGGTGCAGTAGCTCTCCCTTGTTTGTGGCTCTTTGCTTCTTTTTCATGGTGGTAGCACAGCCTGCAGAGCAAGGAGTTGCGTGCGTGGAACATATACAATAATATACGATATGCAATAATAGATCTCCCTATGTCTCCGAGTTGGAATTCCTAGTTTTGGGGACATCCTGCTCAGCCCTTCCTATTGTTTCTGTTTGATCCCAGCCTCTTTTGTTTCAAAATTTGAGGACTCAAAGTACATTATGCTTTATGTCACTGTGTCTCCTGTTCTTTCTAGAAATATACCTTTTTGTGGCCAACACCATTAAGGAACAACTTGGCAAGAGATGGTGGCCTTGTGCTCTCAGGGATGGCATTACACAAATACATCTTGTTGTGCAGCTGAAAAGTTTTAACTTATTTAATCCTTTTCTGTACTTTTGGCATGATTTTTGGGGGTATTTATTGGAGTGGAGCAATATTTCAGCAAGTGAGAGAATCAGCTTCAAGAAGGTATTCAGAATGAACCTGCAATAAAGCAGTACCAAACTGGGATCTCATTCAATTTCTGCAGTCTCTTCACATTCACTTTTCAGAGTTTCATTCTTCATAGTCCATTTTCCACAAGATCATTCAAATGTAAAAGTAATCATTCAAATGCAAAGGGAAGGCCTTTGGCATTATTGCAAAGGTGAAAGCACCCAAGGCACCCTGCAACTCCAATGTACACACCAAGATTTTCTCATCTGTGTTCCATCCCCATAACCAGATTTTCTCTTCAGATTTCTTAGTGCAACCCTATGAATCATATAAACATGTCTTCAGGGTCCAGTTTATAGCTGGTAACTATCCCATTAGTATGTTACTGTAGCATTTCAGTGACTGGGGTAGAGCTTCAGTCACCCAAGCATAAATGTCTAGTGCATGTCTGTGAGATGTCCCCTCATGGCTTCAGCTGCCACCCCGGGGAGGTGTAGGTCTCCTGCAGATCTCTTGCTGCTCCTGCCAACCATGTGCAAATATTCTGGAAACTCAGAGGTATATTAAATGGCACTACGCACCTGTGTTGAGGTGATTGAGTCCCACTGTGTGTCTATGCTTGTTTCTTGAACAGTTGCAATGAATAAACCTTTCCAGTAATTGGTGCTGCTTCTTCCACTGATAAAGTTCTCTGTCCAGCTTTTGAAATTCTCTTGGTAGTGGCTGTTGGCTTCTAAGATTGCTGCTGAAATAGTTGAAATGGCCTCTCTGAGCAGAATATATAAACATTGTGCCCTTATAGGTATATCCTCTCCTTGGCTATGGACATGTATAAAATAGTTGTGCTCCATATATGTTTAGCAGTCCTTTTCCAAGGCAGAAACTACTTAATGTCTCTGCCAGCAGCTATACTGTGTTGCTGGCCGAATCACTTTGCTCCTATTTTGTAAGATTGTTGAAATATACATTTCTGCTCTGATGCTGCAGGCTCTTTGCTTCCCAGCCCCTCTCTGTGCATACTTTGTCTTCTATCCTTGTATTGGTCACCCTGCTGCTCTGCAGACCCCTTCTAATTCTTCACAGCTTATATCAGCCTTTTCCAGCTGTTTTTTCCACAGGTTTGTCTCCCTGATTCTCATTCCACTTGGGGCACAATTAGTGACTTCATGGACTCTGAAAGCGTTTAAGTTTCATTTAATGGAATCAACTCTATTGTTTTTGTTCTTACTGATATCTCTAGGAGCTTTATTCTTTCCAATATAAAAAATTATAAGAAGAATTTAGCTCAGAAATAAGAGCTTAGCCCAATCCTATAACAATCATGCGCTTGCCAGCTCTTAAAAAAACCCAGTGTCCCATAACAAGCAATGTTAAAAAATACTTGCTCATCTGTCATTACAAAATGAAAAGCAAGAACTTATGGCTGTTTCTTGGAAATCAGTATGATTTATATGATTTTTTTTTACCAGAAAAAAAAAAAAAAGGCTGTGCTGTGTTAGAATGACATTGCCTGAAAGAAATTAATTTAATGACAAATTTCCAATTGCTCTTTTGCAGGTACAGCAATTAGCACAATGGCTTTTCATTGTCACCCTATTCTTGTGTTCAAAAGTAAGGACATCTCTGAAGAGCCTGGTCCTCAGAATGTGATACTATTGGGCTGCATTTTGTCAGTATTGAAGGTATTTTAGGTATCAGTGTTGAGTCCCCACTGCCTTAGAAAAGAGCACAACATTAAAAAAATTAAAGTTGTTAGTGGTCTTCAGTACTTACCTCAGATGATGGAGCCTTTTGAGGAATTACCTTTTTGAACTTTCCTTGTAAGCGTCAGAGCTTCCCATTTTTCCCCATCTCAAGCCAAAATTCTGGCAGCAATGACTGCTTGAGCTGGGCCTTCGGTGGACTCAACATGTAAGACTTGCAGTAACACAGCCAGTGATTTCATTGTTTGGGGAACTAAATTTTCAAGCGTTTTTTTTTTCCTTGGAAGCACTTCATAAACTTTATAAAAGATTCTGAAAGCAAGTTGCAAAGGAAACCATAACTTCCTTGACGATGAACACTGGTGTAATTTCTTTCCCTCTGCTTCTCTGAAGAAGTACCCTGGTTTTGTGTCTTGTGTCCTTTGTGGCAAACTAACTCTCAGGAGTTTGGGTTTTATTTTCTTCTTTCTTCTTTTTTTTCTTATCAGACAGATTTTGCAGACTAATGTCTTTGATCATTGTAGCAACCACTGGAATCCATAGAAAATCCACAGAAAAAGCACCTATTTATGATTAATTCCCTGCAGTTAGGAATACTTGAGAACATCTGATAGATCTGTGGCAAAAGCCAAAGTCATTTCACAACAGCACCCCACCCCTGGGCCACAAGAGCTGTTCTTAGCTGAGATCAAGTAAATAAACCCCAAGACCATATCTGATTAGAACAGATATATGGGAGGTATGAACAGGACTGGCCAGATGCTAGACCATATGATAAACACTGAGGATCATGGCATCATATAAAACTGGGCATTTATATGGTACAGCTGGCCATGCATAATCTTCTCCTAATTTATAAGGCTGAAGCATCTGGTCCATTGCTGTTGCTCTATCAGCTTTTCCGGAGCCCTGTTCTTGAATTTCTGGTAGTTGGGTACTGCCCTTCTGAGTGCTGGTGAAACAGAAAGTTAAAGCCATTTATAGTGGGAGATAAGCTCTTACTCCATCCCACAGATAAGATAATGTTCAGCCACCATCATGAAAGAAAGAAGGGTAGGCCCTTGTGGGATGGGCTCCACTTCACACGAAGATCAGTAACTGCAAACTCTAAAACACATAATATCTCTTTCTCATTGGCAGGACCCTCAGCTGCGACACAGGGACTTGGCCAGACGAGGCCACTGTGACAGGCTGTGCTCATGACTGCAGCCATCCCCCAGTGACACGGCAGGCGACGGCTTATGGAATAGCTTGCACAAGTCCTGCTTTTGTTACACTGCTTAGTCTTCCCCACCCAATGTCATAGCCCTAGAAACCAGCATTTTTTTCTCTTTCCCAAAACAGAAGCTGGCATTTGGCACATTGTTAGAAAATGCTCTGTAAGTAACTAAAAAACCAAGACAAGGGTGTTTTCAGCTGGGCCTTGCAAACTTACGGCCGGAAAGAGTCAAACTGACAATGTAAAGGCGTCCTGCAGTGAGTGGTGTGCACACGTGCTAACCACCATGGAGCCATGTGCCACCCCAGGCAGCTCTGGAGAGGTGGACCCACAGCAGATGCTGTCCCAGCTTTGGCTGGGATAGAGTTAATTGTCTCCTTAGTAGCTGATACAGTGCTATGTTTTGAGTTCGGTATGAGAAGAATGTTGATAACACACTGATGTTTTCATTGTTGCTAAGTAACATTTAGTCTAAAGTCAAGGATTTTTCAGCTTCTCATGCCCAGCCAGCAAGAAGGCTGGAGGGGCACAAGAACTTGGGAGGGGACGCAGCCAGGACAGCTGACCCAAACTGGCCAAAGGGGTATTCCATACCATGTGATGTCATGTCCAGTATATAAACTGGGGGGAGTGGGGCTGGGGGGATCACCACTCGGGAACTAACTGGGCATCGGTCGGCAGGTGGTGAGCAATTGCATTGTGTATCACTTGTATATTCCAATCCTTCTATTATTATTATTGTCATTTTATTATTGTTATCGTTATCATTATTAGTTTCTTCTTTTCTGTTTTATTAAATTGTTCTTATCTCAACCCATGAGTTTTACTTTTCCAATTCTCTCCCCCATCCCTCTGGGGGGGTGGAGCAAGCAAGCGTCTGTGTGGTGCTTAGTTGCTGGTTGGGGTTAAACCACAGCAGATGGTCTCTTTGTGTCCACAAGGAGGAAGGGGAAGGAGGGCCAGAGCTCACTTTTCCAGGTATTTCCAAACTGCAAGGAAGCCCCAGCTGTAGTTTAGAGCCTGGCAGAGCTGTTCCTCCATTCCCCCCCTCCCTCATGGAGATCTAAACAGCAGTGCAGCATACAGGCTAAGGCACCAGCAAAGTTGTTTTTAAAAACTACAACATTACCAACACTATCTAGAAGCTGTGGTTGCAGATCACCCAACTGGTATGCGCTACACCAAAGTACCTCTCCCTGCAGGAGCCCCATCCTGCGAGCCCAGTGGAGCATGTCTCGGGAACATGCCACTACCACTGATTGCGGAGAAAAAATACAGCACCAGTCATTTTACCAAACCCTTCCCCAGTAAAATTACATGTCAGAGCAGAGCTGAAAGGAAATTTGCATTTCAAATGGAAAGAGAAAATTAGCTTTTGCAGAACATCATGAGGTTGGCAATAATAAATCCTGGTACCATCAGAATGGAAGTGGGTTGTTTCCTGCAACTCTTGCACTGCTTTCTGTAAGCCTGCATGGTTGCTGAGGAAGTGAAACCTGGTTAGCAAACCTAACAGTGCAAGACTTCTTCAGACCTTTTATTGTTTTTCCCAGTATAAGTGCTGCACATTTTGTATAATTTTATATATTGAAAAACTTCCAGGTTTCCAATGTTTCCATAGATCCATAGCATGGCTGTATTTCTAGCCAGGTCTGCACACTTCAGGCACCCCTGTGGCTCTGCTGCTTCTTTTTTTTAATGTCTTCTTTAAGATTTGAGAGCCCTAAACAGTTTCATCCACTGCATCTGACATAGGTACAGTATCCAGCATTTTTGGAGTCTGTTTCCTGACTAGGGTTAGTAGCTGTTACCTTAATAAAGCTTTATCTTTGTGTAACAATGGCAACGTGAGTTGTCCTAAGGAAAGAAGTAAATTTGAGAAAGAGCTTGAATTACTGCAGATACTGTTTTCAGGCTGCAGATGAAGTCACCACTGCTGAACTATAAGACAAGGCTATTTCTTAATTGTTTGCCTGGATGGTTTTATTGGGGTTCTGCCCAGCGCAAGAGGGGTGGTGGGGCAATGCTGATCTGAGACTTGTCGTGGCACTAGGTACTATACAGAGATTTAATAAGTCCCAAAGAAACTCACCTAAATTAAGAAACTGTGCGATAGGGGTGGGGGAAAACAAGTGGAAGAAATGGAAGAGGAGCAAAAAGGAAAGTGTGGTTTTATGGACTAGATATGTGGACGCAGCTAGATGCCTGCAAATCTAGTCATTCAAATATACCATGTGTTAGAATCAGATAGCGAAAATCTTTATTATGCAATGCTCTTTTTCATTTTGGTGAAGGCGAGAGAGACAAGCATTCACTTAAGCACAGCCTCCTCCCAGATGCCTACTGCCAGCATCCTGATGCTGCGCTCAGCCGTGCTGCCTCCAGGTCAGGTGTTAGTGACAGACTGTGAAAAATGCTTTGGATGTGGCTTAAGTGAACTCAAGGTCTGTTACTTAAACTGAACCAATCCACCTTTGTGTATGTGAATTAAGGGAAAAACGGATAGTGATTATGTAGCAGGGAGCTTCATTTTTTCCCAGGGCTTGCTTTGCCCTCTTGTGTCTGGCCCACTCTTACCTCCTCTCATTTAAGTTGCAATAACAGAATGCAGTTAAGTATTAAGATTCTCATTAGTTACAGACCTTGCAGATGTGGAAAAGCCACTTCATCTCTCCATCCTGGGGTGGCTTAGTGGATGTCTACCCAGACCTCACCCAGGAAATCTTTTCACTTATGAGATGAAGACTTGTAGGAGTAAAATCATTAGAAGTCACAGGTTAGAGTCAGCATCCATTCATCATTTACTGTGAAATGGTTGAAATAGAAGTCTTTTTCATTTAACTGTCTGTCACTGACTGAAAGCAAGCATCTTTTCGTTTCAGTTTAAATGAGTTCCTGCCTAATCACATACTTGTTTCACTATCAGAAACGTTATGTTGAGGACACTATGAAGACATTGTGAGTGTGGGGTATGCTCCTGGACTACACAGTTCTTATTTTAAAGAAAGGACACTTTTTTCATCTTCTGTTGCAACTTTTGTTGTAGAAGAAATAAAATATCTCAAACTTCTATTTTATAAATTGTATTTTAATTCCAAGGTTTAAAATAGAACACCCCTAGAAACAATCTTAAGGATAGTTTCACAAGTGCTTTTGCCTTCTTTTTTTTATTACAGTACATGACTATTTCCTTTCTAAATGCAAATATATACCATTTAAAATTGTAACATAGGACATACAAAGCATCCCTGGCCTTTGTGTAGCATAAAATGATTATGATGAACCAAATCATTGAATGCAGCAAAGGTTAATTTAAAAAGTATCCAAGTATGTATTCCAGACAAAGACCACAGATGTTGATTTACAGCTGGATCTGTGATGGGAGGCATCTTCCACCATTATTCCTGTAACTGGGAAGAGAAAGAGAATTGCCGCTGGACTGCGTGTTTAAGGTGGATGGTATTCAATTTAACTGAAAATGCAACACATGCCATTTGCCTGCATCCCTCCTGTACCTCTGCAGGTTGTTTAGCAGTCCAGCTCCGACCTGAGCTTCCAGCCTTTCACAGTACTGGGAAAGCAAGCAAAAATGCAGGAAAATCACCTAGAAACTGACTCCTTCCTTAGCCTAAACCTGCTGACCAAGTTTCATGAGAGACCAGTGTTATGCATCATATTATGAAGCAGAAGAAAGAAAATCTTTCGTAGCTAGGGTACCAAGCTGAGAACAGATGCACAGGTTCAAACAATGATGCTTTTCCAGTTTTCCCCTGCTACCCCTAGAAAGGACCCAAATCTGAGCTTGCTAAGGCCAACAACACAGAAATCAGCTTTGGCGTAGGTCTTTGTACACTCTGTGCCTTGGTAACTGCAAGGCAGGATTGATAGTAAATCTCCCTGCTGGGCATATGATATGTGAAGATAGTCTAATGATTGAGGTAAGTAAACAAACAAATTTTTCAGACTAGCTAATTGAGCTAACTCTTGCATTTTGGCCCATGGAAACTCATGAAATTTGATAACTGATTTATTTCTAAACACATTACACCTGAAGAATGGCCATGAAAAGGACAGGCCCATTTGAATTAAATACATCACATAAATCCCTGAACAGAATTGTAGATCTTGCAGCAGAATTGCATGTTAATAATGTTGGAGTTCACTCATTTTCCTAGTTAATTATTACTTGACAGTGATAAAAACTGATGAAAGCAATACTATGTATAACTGCTTAAAGAAAGGGAAGATGGAGATGTTTCTGAGGACCGTGCCAGCATACAAATAACTATCCACACCATTCCTCTAATATCCTTAGCCATATCATTCCTACCTGGTGTGAAACTAGCTGAGATGATATAAGAACTCTGGCTAATATTGTCATAAGGGATGGCAGGTTTTATGCCACTTTTTTTCTCTTTTTGGAGAGTATCTGCCTTTGGTGAGGGGATAGTTCTTGACTTCCAGAGTCATCTCCAATTTCAGCTGGTGACTTACCTGTCTCAGAGGCGCCAGCCCTGTCACTGCAGCACAGTGCATTGCCTGCTGCTGTAGGCACTGCTGCGGTCCAGCATTGGCACATATGTTTTAGCCACGACGCAGTAGCTGACTCCGGGCCTCAAATTTTCTATTTTAATAACCTTGTCTTTTCCTTCATACACCAGGACTCTGTGTTGCTTCAGACAGAGCGGAATAAAAACAGCCAGTCAAGCACATTGCCCTAGCAAGTGTGTCTGTGACTAAAGTTTGATAAGAACAGAGGATGCAGAGCAGTGCATGGACTTGCACAAAGTCAACAACATCAATAATTTATTTATGATTTTAAAAGAAAATTCCCTCCAAAATTCCCCTCCTGTCCTTTTTTTCTTTTATCTAGGCCTTAGTGTATGAAATACTAAGTTGATGGGAAAGAATAAAGGGAGGAATTACAACTCAATTCAAATTTGATTCCTGAAAAATAGGCCTACTTTGTTTTCAAATACTTACCCAGTCATTGACACCCTCACAATCCCAGAAGACAACTTCAACTGTAAAACAAGAATAGTGTGCCCATACTTTCCTGGCCTTTCAATGGTAAATGTTCATCTTTGAATATGCACTTACCTCGTCTAGCAAGTTGTTAATTATGAAGACTTGGTATAGCAGATCATAATAATTTGTCATTGGTATCTTGCTGCCTCTCTTCCTTTTATAAGGAGAACGTGGAGCCTGGAGCTTTAGTATTATGGATTTGTTGCTATGAATCACAATTACCGTCGGAGGTCCTATCATAGCTAAGGAAAAAAACCAAAGCTGTAAACACAATTGTAGTTTATTAATAATGTTTCACAGAATGCAGTTTGAATCCATTCAACAATTTAATGTTCTTGTTACCAACAATATATTACGCTGTATTTACTTTTAAAGTGCCACTTTGTAAATCCTTACTTCTTGGTGTTATTACTTGGGTCATTTTGGGGGTGACATTTCCTGTGTTTGTAAATCTGTTTTTGAGCCAAACTTTTTGAAATCTCGCAGAGCTGCATGTTTCTGACTGCAGGCTAATCAAGCAAAATGCTTTGGATTCTTTGCCCTAATTTTTTTTCCGCCCCCATATGTTTGGACTGCATAAAACAGCTATTTGAACCATTTCTGTTATGCCAAGGACACAGCTTCAATCATTACTTTCAAATTTTTTGCGATCTGCTTGGTTAAACACAGCTAAGGGTTCAAGACAGTGCCTGCATGTCTGTGTGTGCAGCCCCCGAGATGTGGGGAGACAGGACAGCAGCTGCCCCATGCGTCTCTCCAGGAGGAGGAGGTGGCACGTGGCAAGATGGGCTGTTGCTGCTGCAAGGTACTGCTTTATGTCAAAGCTTGTGGTTTCATCTGTACAAGAGGCTCAAGGTAGTTTGCACTTCAGGGCTGTGAAGTGACCTGCATTGACATTCACAATTCAATTTTGCATTGACCAGTGAGCGAAAACTGATTAATTCATGGGAAACTTACTGGTAGGTACACTGGTACTGTTCAGTGTTTTGACAGTCCTCCAATTTCTAACATACTATGGCATTATGATGACTGTACTAACTAAAAGCTTTGCTCCTGTCCTTTCTAAATACACTGCAGCCAGGAAAACACATAAAAGTGAGAAGAATGGTGGCCACACAGTTCTCAGCTCTCTTCTCCCTTTTCCCCCCAAGCAGAGAACATTTCCTTCTTTTCCACCTTGTGTTCAGTCCTTCCAGCAGCTCCAAAAACAGCTGAAAATAATTTGTGTAGTTCCATGCCTTGAGGAAGAGGTTGAGTTAGAGGGAGCCAGGAACTTCTGATCTCCTAATTATTGATAAGTGGCTACTTATCCATAATTGGTTGGCTTTCAAGCGTGGGGAAAATTATTTTATCACAACCCTTCACCTGAGAGCTATTGACTCGCAACTTCTTTTGGTACAGCTTTGTGGCTAGAAAAGGATTACTCATGTTTGCACATTGTGAGCAGAAATGATGTATTCCATGCCACAGAAAATCCAATTCCTTTCTCAGAGACCCATATGTTTGCACTTACTTTCTCGCCAGGGAGTGAATCTGCAGCTGAGGCTCCAGTCGGAATAGACGCCAGCTGACACGGCTTTCACTCTGCCGTAGTAAGGCTCTTGGATGTCAGAGGTCTCAGTCGTTAGGTCACAGACATGGTTTTGAATCCCCCAGCAGTCGTCTTTGTTTTGCCACGTGCTCTGCCCATACCTATGAAGAAAGAGGAGGAAGGATGTAAGCTTTAGCTATCGGCAGCTGCGTCTGTACAGATTTTTAATCTGTCTGTTTTAACTTGGCAGTAGTGACAAGTGTTCTGCCGTGGAATTTAACTCTCTTCAATTTGATGACAGGGAAGATTGATTTCATGGGCATTTGGGAGCTACAGGTTTCTGTCTTTTCTGAAAGAAGCCTAAAGCAGAGAAATGGGTCACCAGCCCTGTAGGAAGCCACCACATACTTGCCCCTTGGGAGAGGCAGGAGAGCTTTGGCTTAGCCAGTGTGTTCAATGACAGGCAGAATGCTGGCTTCTACCAGCTAATTTCTCAAAGGCAATAGTGATTTCAGGTGCTCACCAGGTGTGCCAGGGTCAGGAGCGTACCTCCTCTGAGGACCAGCCCCTAGTGCTGCCTCCAGTTTGCCATGTGAGGCACCCTATGGCACTGTCGTGGGGAAGGTGGGCCACCAAAATACATTAAATGTCCTATTGCAGAAGTACCTGACCTAGGTAGACCTGCTTCAGGCAGGCAGTTGGACCCGGTGACCTCCAGAGGTCCCCTGCAAAGTACATTTTTCTGCAACTCTATGGTGCAATGAGGGTGCAGAGCGCATTGCTGGAAGTGCTTGTTCCCTGCCTGTCTCGGGCTGTTCAGCTGCACCTTATGGGCTATTGCTAAGTGCAGCAACAATGGAGAGCTGGCAGCTGAGCAGGACATGGCTGTTCCCCAGCTATGGGGAGAATATTCCGTGTCACCCAAGAAATCCCTTTGATGTGCCAAGCAGATAGGAGGCTGGAGTTCCCCTGGTACTTACACTTTATACTGCACAAAGTAGACCGTGTCTCTTGCCTCTCTGGCCCTCCCAGGCTGCCAACGCAAAGTGCTGTTGAAGTTTAATGAATGAAACTCTACCTTCTGCGGCTTAATTGAATCTTGCAGGTCTTGGTTTTCCAAAACTAAAATCGCTGCAAATAATAAAGAATGGTAACATAACGTGTTTGTCAGAGACACTCCTCCGTATTGAAATGGGGGAGTATTGCTACAGCTCATTTGGTTTCACGACTAGCAGACTGCAGGCAAATTAACTTTCATGGATCTCATGTTCAAAACTTTCCAAGTCACAGTGACTAGAATTAGCAGTTACAGAATAAACACATTTAGTATTATGAAAGGAACACTTTTATGTGGTTTGGTTGTGGTTTGTTTTTTTTTTCCTTAGTGAGTTTACTGCTGTGAAAGATGCCTGATGAACACCGCAGGAAACAAACCCTTCAGATCAATTCACAAAGCCTGCAGTAAGCAGCCCCATCGGTAGTTAAAGTTGAGTGCTCTTTCCTCCACATCTCAGCTTTAACATGCAGAGATTATAGCTGTTTTAACTGTTGTCCCAGCTGTGTTTATCAGATCTTGCCTAATAAAAAATAACGTGACATTCACTGCTTTTCTGATCTGCACTACTGGAAAAAGCTGACTGACAATTTTCAAGATAATCTGTTTTCAAACTGTGATAGTTATTGATGGCAGAATCAGTTAATAACCTCTCTGAAGCACACAAATCCTAACATTTTTCTGGGTTTCGTGACCCAGATGACTGCAGCTTTATCCCTGGCATAGCAGAGAGTCAGGTTAAGACTTGCACTAGTTGAACTGAAACTGGTAATACAGCCATGAATAAATTCAATGGGCAACATGATTGTTTTATCTGCGTTTCAGAATCTTGAAAGACAAAACAACGGACTAATCTGGAATTGACTGGACTTTTGAAACCTACCAAAAGATCCAGAGATTTCTTGACTCATCCAGAGATTCAATAACAGACCCAGTGCCCCCCCCCCCCCCCCCGAAAAGAGCAGAATGCCTTTACTTACTAGTTATCTCATCCTGAAGCAGGTGCATCAGTAAGCAGAGGGAGGAAAGCATGATCCCCCTCATGCTTAGGAGAGCAGCTCCATGACTGAAGAGCATTTCTCTTCCTCTTGGGCATGTCTTATGAGGAAGTAATTGTTAAACACTCCAGAGTTCCCCTTACTTTCAGCAGCTTCCAAAATCCCCGGTTTGGCTTTGGTTTAATTTAGCTGAAAACATATGAGTTGCTCTAAATTAATCATAAGCAATTGTTCTTACTTGGCAGCTGTGGTCACTCTGAAGTTTGGAAGTAATTATGAAGCAAACCAGCATGAAAAAGGTTCTTTTTTTTAAGGCACTAATTCCCAAATGGTGTCTGGCAGTACTGCTTTATCCCATGAATTTGTCACACAAGCTTGCTTGCTTGCCATGCTAAGATTTTTATTTGTTTGTTTGTTTTTCAGCTCACTAGTCACTTAGAACTGAAGAACACAAGAAATTTTGCTGCAAACATGTAAAAGACCTACCCATGGAATGTCATCTGATTTGGTGGCCTGTCTTCAGGTCGAATGCAAGCTGACAGAGTTTGCAGGTGTGTTTGTGGCAGGATGTCATCTAGGAATACATCATCAGAGGAACAAGGGGCCGTGAAATCACTGCCAGCCATGCTGCTGGGCAGCGCATCCACATCATGCTGGCTGCTGGAGAGATGCTGGGAGGCTGGGGCAGCTGCAGCACTGCCAGCCTCTGGGCAGGGAACAGGGAGGTGAGCCCAGCCCATCAGGCCAAAGTGCCACTCTGCGGTGGACTTTCAGACCGCCAGGAGTCATATGCCCCGACCAGTGCGGGTGTGCCACGATGCTGTATGCACAAACATTGGCGTTTGTCGCTGCTGTCTTCCAAATCCTGCCTTTCCAATAAGTGCATCCCTGCGAGCCTGACCCCAGTGCTAGGGATGCTTGGGGTCCCCGGCGAAAGCGATCTCTCTGCATGTTTGTAAATACTTTAACGCCATGTGTGCGCCTGCCTGGTGGGAGCCAGGTTTTGTGCTCCTGGGATGTATGTGAAGCTCAGCTGAGTCGGTCGCTGGTGGCGAATGTGGTGCCACTGGAGGCAGCTGGGAGCCTGCTGGCCCTCCTGCCCAGCCTTGCCCCTCACTCTTCCCTCCCCGAAAGCTCCCCGGTGCTGACGTCCACATGTACTTCACCACTCATGCACCAGCGCAGCTGGGCAAAAGTTAGGATGCATTCTCCTTTTGCAAGCTCACATTGACAAGCTGGAAGAGAAAATGCAAATTTTGTATGACAGCACAGCACTCCATAACAACGCCCACCAAAGAAATAATGGATGTGAAAACTACCTGTCTCCAGAAACAAAAATTTGCCTAACAATCTTTACTTTGGGAAAAGGTGGAAGCAAAACACCTGTCAGATCAAAAAAGTGCAAGTTCTGGTTCAAATGAAGGTATTTTTTAATTTAAAGGCAACCAGTCACACTCAGCAAACTGGACAACATCTACTCAAGAAGGTGGCCTCGGTCAGATTCATGGGCACAGGCTATCAGTTCAGCTGATCACCTCTACCTCATTATCCAAGCACTGAACCTGCAGCAGATATATTAAAATGCTAGATGTGTAGCTTTGAATAATTAACTAGTTAATCCAGTTAAGGGAATTAAAGAAATGAGAAGAAATGCAGAAAAAAAACCCCCAAACGAAATGGAGATAGAAAGCAGAAAGGCCACCCTGCCATCGCCGGCTGGGAATTTGTTATCTATCCATTTCCCAAACACATTTTCAAAATCCAATGACCTTTAAGTAGTTCCCCACACCAAATGCAATTAGTATTTCATCATGTTATATGAGCTCAAGTGCAGGAATAGGGAACTTCTATAAACCAGACTGAAATGTCATCAAAGTTTAGTCACAGGTTGTGTATTTGCTTACTTGAATTGTACCAACGCACCTTCCCATACCCTGCGGAACGGCTCATTGCCGGGAGCTGAAGCGTGGAGCTTTGCCAAAATTGCTTTTGATGGCGGTTCCTCCTACAAATGCAGAGCTGAGGGCCAGCCCGCCCAGCGCCCATGGGTTTCGCTCAGAAAAGGCTGCTATGCCACACCTAGCCCATGGAAAAACTCAGGGTTTACCTGCGTGCTGCACCCTGATAGCGCTTTATCTGCAATTGGGCTTGGCACTCTGAAGTAATCGGTAACTCTTCACATAATTTTTGTGATTACTGAAACAGCCGCTGGTAATCCCCAGGTTATCAGTATCCATAAAGTTGTCCAACTTACCAACTTCAGTCATGCTTCTTCAGTGCTTTGTGTGATAAAAATAGCTACAGTCAAACAAGTACCAGCTACACACACAGAGACATGTACATACATACACATCTTGAGTTTCATAGAATACATGTATAGTATGCTTAAAAGTGTAAACAATTGAGGAACACTATAGGATGATGTGCACTGCAGTGCTATTTAAAATACAAATGAGAACTTCTAAAAAACAATATTGTTTAAGAATACTCTGAGCCATACCTTATGAAGAAATGGAAAATGAAAATATATTACTTTTCCCCAGCAGAGTTCACATAGGTAGTTACACTACTAGCTGATCCTAGCTTACACTGAAGCATCTTTTTAATCCAAACCTTTGTGAAGCAGCAGTACTGACATTTCTGTGAACCAACATAGAACCATGGTCATGAGGATTTTTTCCATTCCTGGAATAAAAACCTATCTGAATGCTGGGTAAACAGGTTTCTTTCTCTTGAGGACTGGATATTGCTACACAGAGGTGAAAGTCAAGTATATGCTTGCTGGAAGCTACCTGACTTATCCAATCTGACTTGTTGGGTTTGGTTCTTTCTTTTTCCCTTGAATGAGTTGTTTCCCATCCATAAGAGGAGAAAATTTAACCCTGGAACTGCTTCTGCACCACTACCTTTGGCTTTTCAGATGTGAGTCTCTGATATTTCTAGTGGATGTGAGGGTGGGTTTCGTTTACATGCCTGGGTGAGGGTGCGGGAAGATGAAGGAAGGGGAGAAACTCCCAAAGCATACAGAGAATACTTCCAGTAACTGGCAGAGGCCAGGCGAGTCTCTCTCACATGCAGCATTTCACACGAACTGACTATAAAAAATGAGTGGTTCAGATTATTCTGGACCTGAAGACTATTCTCAATTGGAGCTGTAATTTTCAGTCTTGTAAGCAGTCAGCATGGACTCACAGAAAAACCTGTCTTGGGAGGGGGCTCTGGAGGTCATCCAGTCCACCCTAACACTCAGAGCAGGGCTAATGGCAGTTTTAACCCACACTTAACCACTTTCAGTGCACGTTTTTCCCCCATATATCTAAGTGGGATTTCCCCGCTGCAACTTATGACAGCTGCTTTTTGTGTTTTGACTGGGGGCCTTGGAGAGAAGTCTGACTTTTCTGCAAATACTTATATAGTTGGCAACTGCAGTTAGATCCCCCCCCCAAGCCATTGCCTCTCCCAGCTGAAGGGACCCGGCTCGCTCAGCCCCCTCTGGTGTGCCATGTGCGGCAGGGCAGCCCTTCACCAGCTCAGTGGGGACTGGAAAAATGAATCACTACACACACACACACACACACACACAAAAGAGAAAAAAGAAAAGAAAGAAACCCCCCTTAGTCAGGCAGGAGGGACTTTTTGGACTTTTTTTTCCCCTGCCCTTCAGGGAAGAGGCATTGCATCACACAGGTTCTTACAGATAAGTTTCTGAGGAAGCAAGGCTGACTTTCACTGCACAGTGCATGCCTTCGCTGCTTCCTGCCCATAGGTATGAACTGTTCAACACTCACTGTTAAAGGGCTCGGGTCAACATTTTAAAGATTACGGTTAGCAATTTCCAATGCTGTAGCTGCACCTCGATAGTGAGACATTTGAACATATTAAAGATGAAGATCTGCTGAAGGCTCACTGTGTAGCAAGTGATTATTTGCACATACAATATTTATTTAACGATGTGCAAGACACACATTGAATTGCACCAGAAAGTTAGTAACCAACACTAATGTTCTTTAGGAACTGTAGATAATACGAAACCTCAAAACAGCTCAAAGCCTTTTATTTAAATGACAAGTTTCCTCAAAATTGTCAGGTTTTCTCATTTGCAAAGCTGTAGGATTTTTTTTTTTCTACTGCTAAGGAGTGCTGTAGCTTGTTTAAGCCCACTGAGAAAAGGCTTGCTTTTCTTTAGGTTGTGGGTGCCTCACCAAATCATCTACAGACAAAAACCCACCAGCTTACAGACACGTGGAATTAATACTCCATAGTTCATTGGTTTTGCTTAGGTAATCTTAATAGTATAGAAAAGGTGCCAGGTGATCACTTAGACAACAGAAACCACAGATAAGCCTGGAGAGGTACAACACAAACATTGCTCATGCTTTCTTGGTCCACCTACTAAAGCAAAGAAAGGAAGGCTCGAAGCCTGGCAGTGCCGATGCTTGCTCTCTCCGACACACTGCCACCAGAAGCAGCTGAGGCAATGCCTGAAATACTACCAATGTGGGTAGGATATGACCCTGCATTCATTTTATCGTAGGTGGTGGTTGGAAGTCTCTGTGACTGATCACCGAAGCCCTGTCCAGACCACAGACTGTGCTGGGCTGACTTACCACGCTGCACGAGAAAGGCGAGAGTTTGGCAGCCACGCACTGGGGGGAAGAGATGGAAGGAACTGGGATGCCTGCCTCCACAGTTGTAATCAAGGCTTGGGCTGCTGAACGAGCAAACGCTTCTGGTAGCTACTTGGGGCAATAAAACCCGGAAAGATACAAGCTCCAAGGGTTGCCCTGGCCAAGGGAAAAAAGAAACAAAAAAGAGAAACTGCCTTTCACTCACCTCTTCTGCAAGTGGAAGTTTGTGGCTCAGTTCTGTGGTTGTCTTTCAAATTCTCAAGATCATCTCTGTATCATCCAATGAGTGCAAACTCTAGAACAGGAATCTGTTCTAACAACAATCTTCACCACCACCATCTCCAAGTTACTATTGAATCTGTAAACATACTGTAATTTTATGAGCTTTTTTTTTTAAATACAATGCCTCAGATATGTGTGGATACAGTCTCCTGGCGTTCAGGAATCAGCGTGCTGAGCTTTTCAGGACAGAATGCTCCACACTCAGCATAACTGGTTTTCACACTTCTCAGAGGTGTTAGTTTCGAGTTTACTGCAACATGACCATTTAACCAGAAAATTTAGATCACCGTGTGATACTTAATTTGCCAAAAAGCTTTGTTCCATATTCTTTTTGTTACAGGAAATGAAATTTGGTGTATCTCAAATAAAATTGCTAGTTTTGCTGCACAACCTGGAAGCAGTTGATAAAGTAATTCTTAGTAATTGATCACCCAGTGTTTTGTTCCAATTTCTATTCAGATTTGGCAGGGGGGGGAAGCAGGTACTATACTAATGCCTGATATAAGGCCAGACCGATTCCTGGGATGAACCCACATGGAAGAAGGGACTGAGGAATGGCAAAGGTGCTCCCTGCCTCTTTGCCTCCCGGCACCACCCTCTAGCCATTCAGGCAAGCTTTTGCAACCCTTCCTTACCTGTTATAATTTATCTCACATTTAACCACATCTGCAGCAGGTTGAAATTGTGGCTGTTGTTGTCACAGGCCTCAGCTCTACCAAATCTGGTAGCAGAACGCACATACTGCTACATACAGTTCCTGTCTTCCACGGTGGGACTGTGCATGCCCTCCACCCTTCCTACAATTAACCAAGCTGCTATTAACTTGCAAAGAACCCTCCCAAAACACTCAACCCCCCAAAATGTTAACACAAAACAGTCATACCCAGAAAGAATATACAGTGTATTAGATTTTTATTCTTTTCACTCTGTATTTTCAGTCTGAAAGGATTCTATATACTCTTTGTGGAAAGGTATTTTTGAAGGGGCATAAGTTGTTTAAGCAACCTTTCTGAGACTGTGCTACTCAAGAGATGTCAGCGCAGGAAAAAGCTGGATCGGACTTGACATTGCTCACTGCCCTGCTGCACACATTGCAAATATTTGACAATTGCAGGATTAATTTTGCAGAACACAGTGAGCTGGCTGGCAGAACCACCTTGTTTGCCTGCTCATCATTTCCTCTGCATGTAATATTTCCTCTTTTAAGCTGTGGCTGGACAGCAGAAAATAAAACTTTTTTCCCCCAAATAAATGAAAAATTAGGTTTCAGTCTGATCAGCTACCCTGCCGTTATCCAATTACACAAATGGGCAAGTTAGAAAATGTGGGGGTGAGAGGTGTGTTCAAATGAGATAAACAACCCCAAAAATTCAGGAAAGAAAATTGGTTTGACTGTAAGTAATTCATAATGGGTTAATCAAAAACCTAATCTATTACTAAAACTCACAGAGTCTCTGTTACAAATTTAAATATAGTAATTAAAGCAGACATGTTATAAATTCAAGTTTTCCCATTTGTTCTGACTCTGCTCAATCTGCACAGCCATTTCTAAGAGAATCTGAACTCTTAAGGTATGACTGCTCTTACTGGAATCAGCCCTACTCATAATCTTAAGAAGTTACTTGGAAGGAGTAAACTTATTGATCAGGAGTAGAAAATGTTTTTAAATTTCACATTCTAGATTTGACAGACAAGTGAAACCAAAATTCTTCTAACAGTAGCCTACATTCTTTTGGGTAAACTAGCATGACACTTGAAGACAAATAGTTGATTTCCAAGATACATATAAGAATGCACATGCTCATTATTAAGAAGTAAACATCACATAAATAAGACTTCTGTGATCATTTAAACTTCAAATAACGTAATCAGTAGGAGTTTCAGGGAAGCTCAGCTTTCCTTGCCAGATTTAGTCTTCAGAACAAAAGCTAACAGTAAGAAAAGGCAATCACACACATTTGTCTTCTGAGATTTTTTTAAATTCAATATAAAAACATTTAAAATTTACAGTATCTACAAGTAGTTTAGTTACAAATTTCAGACAAGAACCAAACTATGTTCAGCAGGCTCATTGTTGATAATTAAGTTTCTAAAGTCAGGAAGACTTGCATTAAATGTTAGAAAATACTTTCTAGGGGTAAAGAACTCCTAGAATAAATTGCCTGATGGGGTCATGGAGTCTTTAAACAAATGCATAGGAGAAATGATGCAGTTCCGGGTGTCCTGGTTTCAGCTGGGATAGAATTAATTTTCTTCCTAGTAGCTGGTACAGTGCTATGTTTTGGATTTAGTGTGAGAATAATGTTGGTAACACACTGATTTTTTTAGTTGCACTAAGTAGCGCTTATCCCAAGTTACAAATTTTTCAGTTTCCCATGCTCTGCCAGCAAGCAGGTGCACAAGAAGCTGGGAGGGAGCATGGCCAGGACAGCTGACCCAAACTAGCCAAAGGGATGTTCAATACCATAGAACATCATGCTCAGTATATAAACTGAAGGGGAGTTGGCCGAGAGGGGCAGATCGCTGCTTGGGAACTGGCTGAGCATCAGTCAGCAGGTCGTGAGCAATTGCATTGTGCATCACTTGCCTTTTCTTGGATTTTACTTCTCCCTCTTTTTGCTATCTTCCTTTTCATTACAATTATTATTATATTTTATTTTAGTTACTAAACTGTTCTTATCTGAACCCACAAGTTTTACTTTTTTTTCCAATTCTCCTTCCCATCCTACCAGGGGAGGGGGAAGGAGTGAGTGAGCGGCTGTGTGTTGCTTAGTTGCCAGCTGGGGTTAAAGCACGAGACTGGGGAGAAGAATGAACCATAAACCCCTGAAGGTCCCACCTAGCCCAAGGATTGCATCCTTTTAGAGAAAAGAGAAAGTGTATTAATAAACAAGGACTTCATAGTTAAAGGACTGAATTTTTAAAAACCACACTAAAGAAATCTATGCAGGTCCCTTATAATATGAAAGGTGCTTTGTGCTTGGTTTGTTGATTTGGGTTTTTTTAAGACATGCTGAAAATATTAATTTGAACCAAGTAACATTCTAACTTTTTATTATCAGATCTGCAATTAGCAATGAAATATTGTGGTAATACCGCAAATGTTCTGCTTTTACGCTTTTTCCACATAAATCAATAATGTAGCTTAAAAAAAAAAAATCATTCTTGTCAAAGCTACTGACATCTGTAGAAACAAGACATCTTGTTAGTGTCTCAGTTGCTTAGAACAGACATGCATATTTGTCTGTAGTCCTTCACTAGTTAAGATTGCAGGAAAAGAAACTTGCAAGAGAAGAGCTGTTTCTCAAGGCTAGAAATAACCAGGTGCTCTGAAGCGGTGCCATGTAAACAGTTTAGTATTACTAAGTAAGAGCTATTAAATAATTTTGAACCTGTAAATGTTAGGTACTTTGATATCCTGTGTCAAGGTGCTATGCATGAATATCCAGAAGCTTAAGCAACGTACTAGTTCATCACAAGAGTATTACTTTATTAATTTAAACTCATTCAGTAGTTAAGTGAAAATGCATAGATAAATACTACCTGGCAGCTTCCAAACCACAGGGCTCAGATATTTGGTACTACAGAACTGCAAAAGCAAGGCTAACCAGCTGTAGCTGGAAAGGCATTTCTATGTTCCCTATCACAAGAAGTCATCACACTGCAGGCTGCTGGATTGTATCCTAGTAGAAATACCATCATGCACTTGCCGTGGTTTTAGGCTCTCTCAATACCACTACTAGCAACTGCTGGAAACAAGACTGGGGAAAATAGAGCTTATTGACCCAGGGAACACATTCTTGTCTCACTGTGGCCTCACGATTTCAGCTAGTCACAGCTAATAAAAGAATCTGGTGCTTTGCGCACCCTTAAACTTTATTTCACAATTATAAAACCTGCAAGTTGGCCTGAGTAATTTAAACATCTAAACTATCCCTGTGCTATTGCCTACTTGTTAAGTACACAGCACATAGAAGACATACCTGCAGGGAGGGTGATAATTCAGTGGCTGTTGCAATTACAGTTCAGAAATTTTCATTAAAAAAAATACATTTAACGTTGTAAATGTTACAAGAAGAGGTCAGTTGTGCACATATATATGTTGTATAGCACAAAGCACTCATACTCCTATGCTTGATTTTCAGCTTACAGAGTAACAGTGCCTTTCCATTACATGTAACTACCCGCCATGCCAAATTTTTCCCATATGCTCGTGATATATTTCTGATCGATCTTAACATCCTTGTGCTTAATTATATCCTAGCACCTGGCTGGTCCCTTTTACTCACATAGGGTTCTATGTGACTTGAAAGATTCAGGACAATGTACAATGCAGTAGTATTGCAGGGGGAAGACAAAAGAATCTGAGACAGTCACTTGGTTTTAAAATGCATCTATCTGCCCACACACAGGCAAAAAATAACATTCCTCTTCCAGTGTGGCAGCAAAGGAAAACCTTCCAGAACAGAAAACACTTAGTGATCTCTTAGGTTCACACAAATCTAAGAGGCTGAATCTTAATAATTTTCCTAAAAGTGCCAGGGTTTCAACATGCACTGTTAATAATGTAAATATAACACTTCCAAGAAATTACATACTTCTGACAGAATAGTTTTGAGGCAGATATACTGAATAGAATGACTACTATGGCTAATTCCTCATCTTCTTGGAGAACAGCAACATTTTTTTTTTTTGGACAAAACTGACAGAAGGAAAACAACCTACCAATTGCAAGAAGATGAAATACTCTGAGCAGTAGCAAAGAAGATACTCAGCAAATTGTCTGATCAGAAACTTCTTCCCCCAAAACAAGGTAATCTCAGTTTCCAACGCCCTACTTCTCCCTTCTGAGCCAAGTTTAACTTAAACACTTGCCTGACGTTTATGAAGTCCAGAGGTATTTACTGCAGTTCATATTTATCAACAAACCTACAAAACCTGAAAGAAATTACATTAACTTCACGCTCTGCCCAAGTTGCAGCTGCTCATCTCCTTAGTAGACAGACTGCTAAAAACACAATTCAGCGGTGAACCTATTATTAACTGAAAAGTCAGCTTAGTTGAAGTTTCAAAGTGTAAGCTAATTCTGATTTTCAGAAGCTTCTTGTAACACCAAAAGAGTTTTCTGCACTTCCACAATGGAGATATCTACACACTAGTGGATCCTAAGCAAAAAGTCACCAGCACTGCCTTCTAGGAACGCAACCCAGAACACAACATTGAAAAAGTTACTAGGGGGTCTCGCTACATTTGAACATAATGCAGAAACAAATCAAAACCAGCTAACGCATACCAAAATCTTTCTAGTTGGGCTTTCCATTACACCATAACTACAAAATTCACCTCTTTGACTGGGCTCTTCCTAACATTATCAAAACCCTGCTAACAAATCTGTTATCTTCCCAGGAGTAAAGAAGGGAAAAATAGCTATTGTCTTTAAATCTTTGGGAATTGAGAATGTACCACTGGGGTTAATGTCTGACATCTGCAGGAATGGAAGTGGTCCAGAAACTATTGTATAAACTAACTTTATCTTAGGATTACTCATGCCACTGAGAAGCGTAAGGACAGAAGTACTATGATACTGGTTTTCCTTTAAAACCACCTGCTATAACATGCAAACATTTCTGATAATCCTATAAAATGTATCTATAAAAACAAAGTATTTGTTTTGTATAAACACTGTATACAGACAACCTTGTGTCTGTAAAACAACTTTTTTCTGAACTAAGCTTCATTAGGAACTATTGTAAACGTTTCCTACAAACAGAAAATACCCATCAAATCTTGACTAAAGGGAAATAACTGGATTGCAGGCATTAGAGTCAAAAGTTTTTAAATATAAAGAATAAAATCCTCATCCTTCAGTTTTCAAAACTACCATCTCATGCTACAAAATTCAAAGGGCTGTCAGATGAGAATAACTTATGAACTACAACTTACCACACTACTTCTCTGTTGTCTTGAGATGTATTTTTAGAGGGAGGTAATTTGGTGTAGTTCCCGAGCTATGCCATAAAAAGGGGAAAAATGGTAGTCATTTTCAACCTGCTAGAAAACACGTTTGAACGAAGTCCTGTTGATTTCTATTGTTCTAAGAATTAGGATAAAAATGCTCTGGAGGAAAGCAGGCTTTTGAATTTTGAAAATATTTTTTAAAGAATTTATGCAACCACCCATTATACACTTTTTTTTTCCAATGACGATCAGCCAGCATGCTAATACAGGAGTTATCCAGAATGTGACATGGTTACACAACATATCTAGGTGATCCAAACAGATGTAGCTACACAAAAATAACAGCACTTTTAAAAACAGCTTTTTTAGTCACAGCACTTATGTTACAAAGGAAAAAGTCTATAATTTTCCCACCGAAATGTACAAAGTAACCATCCTGAAAGTACATACTTCTATTGCAGAAAAGACTCTAAATAACTGGTTCTTGGCCATGGAGTCAAATTCTTAAGATATACAGGAAAACGTTATAGGCATATTCTTACTTAAAAGAAATAGTAGCATTTCGTTTAATACAAAAATACTCTTCAAAAGAAAAAGACAAGCAAGATAATACCTCCAATAAAGGCAAAAACTCTCCAAATATTTCTCGCACATCTCTATTGTAACCAAGTGAAGGACTTAAGCATTATGTTCATCGAATTAATTTTAAAAAGGATTTGAAACAGAAGGGAATAATGATACAGCTGCTGTTTTATACTCCTTCATGAAGTCTGTTCTCCATAGAGTACTGTTAAAAAAGAGCTCTATTTCAAATAGGAAATAGTAAGTTATGTCATATACACAAACACTTCTAAAGTGGTTATTATGAAATTTCCCCCCACTTTTTATGCTGTTCTCAGGCACTACTTTCAGTTCCATTTCAAGATCCTACTGTACTAAGTTGTGTACTAGTTACTTTGGTTGGATCAGAAAAGTACAACTTATAGATGTTCGTAATACAACACAGACTTTCCATAATCTTCAGTAATGCTGTTCTTCCTCAGTTCTGGTTAAACACTTCAGCTATCCTGGTTAGTCAGTTGGCCTGTAAGCAATCACAGGCTGTTCTTCACCAACATCTATCAACATATCTAATGGAACATGAGGCTTGTCATAGCCAGAAAACTTGAGACAGCTGCTTGGCACGACTGTTTGTTTTATTTCTGTGGCAGAAACCTCTGGACCTGAAGAGTTACTGCATATATCCATTTGGCTACTGTCAGAAATGAAATAACTCTCTTTTACTTTGCGATTCTGTTCGTCATCAGAAGATACCTCCTCTGTGCTTTCCTGCACAGACACCTCTTCTGCTTTGGCTGGTGCCTCTGGGGGAAGAACAGAAGATGCTTCTTCACTGGAATTCTCAGGACTAACAATGTCTTCTTTTGGCTCTACCGCCAGTGAGGTTACTTCATCATTCGCTGGCAACTCTGACTGGCTTGGCGCGAAGCTCATTACAGATACGTATTTTGCCTCCGATTTTGATTCTAGAATGCTGTCTGTATTCAGGTTTCTTATCACACTGACCTTAAATGGAAAAAAAAAAAATTTAAAAAATCACTTTTTGTTCCATATAATCTACTAATTTATTGGCTTTATCTTCTGCCAAAGTTCAGAGGTTAAAAAAAAAAAAGATACAAGTTCATAATGCAAATTTAATGTCATTACAACCAATCCCAACAGAAATTAGCAAAATTAGAATCTGGCAAGGTCATTAGCCTATATCTATGACTTCAACTGTTTTATTAATGCTTTTATGCAAGCTTTCAAAAATGCTTTCTATGTGCAAACATATTTACAAGGACCAAATCCATTTCATGTCACCCACTGTATTTAAGTCATTTGAAGTTTGCAATGTAGAGGAAAACAGTGAAAGAAGAAAAAGCTGTAATACTCTTCAACTAGCTGGGGAAACCTTTCATACTCTATAGCTAATGAGTGTAATTTGCAAGGACTGTAATATTTTGTGGCAACTGTCTCAACTGGAAGTGAAGTGAACTTTGGAAAGATCTTTAAAATGACAAGAAAACCTTTACGCTTACCCAGCAGTCATATCTATGCTAAAGTCTTCCTAGTTATTTCTCCTGTGTCACTAAGCAAACCCTCCATGCTGCGACAAACATTGAAGTTTCCCTTTGAAATCCCTCCACAGGAAGAACATATTAATTTCTTCAATGGCCAGGCTCCAGCTTGTTTTAAATGATTATGACACGTCTTCAGGCTGTTTAGATTCTTCTGATTTGTTTTTTTTGGGGGGGGTTGTTTGGGTTTTTTTGTTTGTTTTTTGTTTTTAAAGGTGTTTTCAAGAAACGTATGAAAAAGTACGGTAAATTTTCAGCTGTACGATGGTGTTCCCTAAAGCTAACAGAAAGCATAGGTAGAAAGGGTTACTCAGTTAACAGTGTCCTTGTCCAAATTTCATAGTTCACTACATATGTGTATCACAGACTATCAAGTACTATAGAGAAGCTAATTTCTTAATAAAATGTAGACACAATCAGTTTTTTGAGATACTTTGAAAAAAAAATCTGACTGAAAATACAGGTTGAGGCAAATTTGGAAGGAAGTGATATAGGTAGGAGGAGGAAAGGGGGAGAAAAATAATGTTTAAGAAAAAGCAACAAATAGGCAAAAAGAACCTCCCAGTCTGTATTAGTGTAAGAACTGAGACAACCATCCAAACCAGATGATCAAATCTGACTGCTTTTCAAGAATCTTCCTTGATCAGAAGGTTGTGAGGCTGTATCTTTATATTCATACCTTCAAAGTGTGCTGACTTCATTAGAACTTGCCTTCATCTCTCACTTCAGCCCCACACCTTTCCCCTCAGTTGCCCTGATATCTGTTGATACTACTGTGGTTTATGGTGGATCAATGAAACTACTGGAGTTTAAAAAAAACAAAACAAAACCCCAAACAAACAAAAAACCCCAAACAACAAACACCACCACAAAGCAAACAAACACTCCCTGGAAAGCAGTTATTTGTAATCTAAGCGAGTTCTACAAACTCTTAGCACCACTAAGGTGAGCTGATCCCCTTGGGAATCAAGGACTGTCACTGCAAAACTAGTAAAAAGAACATTAAGGTGGCTCCTGACACTGAGAATATACCACACTACAACCTAGCTGCCATTCAGCCATCATTCTCTCTGGATGTTCATCTTCTGCTATGTGGAAAAAGTCAGAACACTATATAAAGAATATTCAGAGTGATTTCCGTGAGTATATATGGAAACCACCTGTTCATAAGAAGCAGATGCTTGAAAGACAGTTGCAGAAACCTGAATACAATCAGTAATGTGTAGATAATGAAAGTGTTATGAACAGCTGGTAGGATTAATGTACCTTTTGAAAACGTGTTTATACAGATATACGAAAAAATATTGGATACTTATGCTAGACCGACACTGACCTTGAAGGGACCAGCATCTGTTGTTTTTCTGGGGGTAGCAAAAATGTGACTCCAATAGTCACACAATAAGTGACAAGAGAAGACAATTCTCTGTGTAAGCTGGAATACTTGAGGATTGTGAATTAAAACAAAATGCTATAGAAACTAGGGCTAAAAGCTCCATTTTTAACTTCCCATCTCTCTCCATACCCGCACATGCTGTACTAAAGTTAAAATAAAAAACCAATGAGTTCTTCTTTCTGTCCTTTCAGGATTTTCACATGGCTCTAAAAATCATAGTCCTAAAACGTGTTAAGGGAACGCCTTGTACTCTACACAGGTTCTGCATTTCATAGCACCAGGTGGCAATGCTTAGAGATAGACCCAGAGGATAAAATAAGTGCTCTCTATACAACTACATCCAAGACTTCTGTTCTCAAAAAGGAAACTGGTTTTTCTCTTGGTGAGTTTCTGACCAAAGCAAGATGGTGCAAAGACACTCCTATTCCCATCCATGAAAGAAGGAAGCCATCAGAAGAAAGAACAACTCTCATGGGTTTCCTTATACCAAAGGTTCTTTAAGAGTCACTGAGTCATGACTACAAGACAATTTAGCAATTCATGCAGTTATTTCTAGCTTCAAAGAGAAGAATTACAGCTTACTACACTAACTGGAATGCCATTCAAAGCATCTCAAGTAACAAGGGTAATTAAGATACGGTTGCTATTTAAAGAGAAGTATTTACCATAGTTAAGTTAATATTTTTCTTTGGTGCACATTATCTAATACCAGCAAACTGACAGCCAGTGTGCTTAAGCTGGATGTCAGCAGTATTTCCTGGCATGTGTAGGTACTCAGATATCTTCCTGTCTACAGCGACAGCACCTGAACTTTTAGGTCTTTCACTGTCTCAACAGACTAGGGAGATACACCAGTGGAAACCAGGCTCAAGTATACATACAAATAACATATCCCAAGGAATCCGTAACAGTTAGGGTAATCAACAGTTTCTTTAACTTTCTTTTCTAAGGGCTTGTCCACCTACGAATTCCCAGTAATTTTCATGCGCACATTTTCTGGAGGAGAGTTTGAGAAGTCCATTTCGAACCTTATTAGGACCTTGACAAAACCTGCATGGTTCCATGACAAATTAATGCTGTGTAAACGTATAAATAGGAGACTATGTTACTGCCCTATAGACACTCGCAGGAAAAAAAAAAATCTTCACAAAAGCTAATGAATCAGCTTCTCTCTTGTAAGATGACAATTATTTGTGGCAAATATCAGTCAAAATTTACAGGAACAATTACAATCTCTCCAAATTGAAAATATATGCTGTATAAAGAAAAAAGCCAGTCACAAAGAAAATCCTGAAGTGTTTTGTGAATATTGTCCTGGTTTCAGCTGGGATAGAGTTAACTGTCTTCCTAGTATCCGTAAGTGTTCTACAAATACACTGAGAGAACTGAGCCTTGTCATTCCTGTCAGGCTCAGAAAAAGCACCAGCAGTTAGCAGAAAAGTTGACTTAAGTATGAGCTAAAAAATGGAAGTTGATGCTTTTCAATGAGTCTTTCTCTTACAGAGTGGGTGTTTTCTACCCACTAAAATATTTGCCACCATTTAAAGGTAAGAGGCACTGAAAAAAAAGACAGTGAAGTTAAAGCAGAGGAAGATGCTCACAGCATACCAGTTAATTAAGGCCAGGGTCCTTTTAAAGTGGATAAGCCCTTATCACAAATCTTACGACAAAAATCTAGTACAGGACAAATCACACACAGGACAAATTGGAATGACTGAAGATGGTGCGTGGACGCAGACAGCCTCTTGAAATACTTTTTGTGAGGTAAATGAAAGAAAATGAACAGCTCTCTACAGCTAAGCTGCTGAAACATGAGATTCCTGTGATGCAGCAGAAGACTAGCACGATGAAGTCTTGTAAAGGAATCTGTCCCGTTTCACTAGATGCACATTCCTGGTAGGATCCTACTATGAATAAGGATGTTTAAAACATTTAAATGAACATTTTCTCTAATGAAGGCAATCATTCAATGCCCATACTGAAAGACAGTTGCACTGTGGAAGTAGGACCTGTACACGACTGACATGTTTTCTTGGGAGTCACAAACAGCATAGAAAAGACAATGTAAAAGTTCTTGAGATCTAAATGGCAATGGATATTTTTTTTTCCTTCTCTTTGGGTATATGAGACTCAGCAAAGGCAGCTGCTTGATGGTTACTGTTTCTTATTTTTCCTTCTGTTGGAGAATTCCAACTTGCCAAAAGTCACCCAAATGATGTTTTAGCATCTACTTAAAGCCACCAGGAAGCAGATCACTGGAAGGCAGCAGTCCTAAGGCAGGACACCTTGCCTAGCCTTTCAACAGATGAAAAAAAAAACCCCTAGATATTTCATTTTCAGACAAGCTCAAGTAAAGTACAACGGTCATAATCTGTTGTCGTGGTTTAACCCCAGCCAGCAACTAAGCACCATGCAGCCGCTTACTCGCTCCCCCGCCACCCAGTGGGATGGGGGAGAAAATTGGGAAGAGGAGTAAAACTCATGGGTTGAGATAAGAACAGTTTAATAGAACAGAAAAGAAGAAACTAATAATGATAATGATAACACTAATAAAATGACAACAGCAATAATAAAAGGACTGGAATGTACAAATGATGCGCAGTGCAATTGCTCACCACCTGCCAACTGACACCCAGCTAGTCCCCCAGCGGCAATTCCCCGCCCCCACTCTCTCCAGTTCCTATACTGGATGGGACATCACATGGTATGGAATACCCCTTTGGCCAGTTTGGGTCAGCTGCCCTGGCTGTGTCCTGTACCAACTTCTTGTGCCCCTCCAGCTTTCTCGCTGGCTGGGCATAACAAGCTGAAAAATCCTTGGCTTTAGACTAAACACTACTCAGCAACAACTGAAAAAATCAGTGTTATCAACATTCTTCACATACTGAACTCAAAACATAGCACCCTGCCAGCTACTAGGAAGACAGTTAACTCTATCCCAGCTGAAACCAGGACACCTGTGCGGAGAGAAATATCTAGTACACATTCAAAGGTCAGTGACAGGCTCTCAGCTCCAAGAAGTCTACAGAGATAACTTCATATCATTAAATTTATTATTCATATTAATCATTTGCATTATTTATTCATTACTTTAAATGATTAGTCATAAAAATAATTAATCATAACTTATTAATTATTCATTTTAAATTCCCACATTATTCATATCACCTGTACTGAAACTACCCTTATGAGCTCTGCAATTTTTATTTTTCACTAGAGACTTCAATGGAAATGGACAGAATCACAGAATATCCTGAATTGGAAGGGACCCATGAGGATCATAAGAGTCCAACTCCTGACTCCACTCAGGGCAACCCTGAAGTTAAACCATGCAGCTGAGAGCATGGTCCAAATGCTTCTTGAACACTGACAGGCTCAGGGCTGTGACCACTTCCCTGGGGAACTTGTCTCAGTGCTTGACCACCCAGGTAACAATCTTTCTAAGAAGTTACAGGTTTCATTCAGCTCCTGAGCAACAAAGCATGATGTGGCATGTGAACCAGACTGTGGAACACTGGAACCTAGGAATCACAAGATAACATATAACCCAGTAAATTGAGAATATGGGCACACAAATGAGTTTCTACAAGGTGAGCTAAAGTGTGAACTTGGATCATGCATCAGGAAGCTCACAGGAGTTAAGCAGCACACATTCTATTTGTGCAACATTCTTTTTCCTGATCCCTTAGATGCGATACCACAGTGGTACTGGGAAGCCAGAATAACTATGGATCCATTGAGCATAGCACTGTCATTCTGGATAAGCTGTCTTCTGCTATAATGAACGGTCTTCACAAGAATTACTGTGTGTACGTAGGACATAATGTTACATATTCAGACAGTTACATACTGGTGTGAAGATGAAAAAATCTCCAGTGTCTCACTTTTTCTACAGGCCTGTGTGTTTTGATATTGGGGTCTAGCTGCAGATTCCGTCAGACAGGTTTCTCCCATCTGATTTTTTAAAGTCTACAGTGTGCATGGCTATCTCTGAACTAGTCTCATGGCTCTTTCACAGTCCATGGCAAGAAACAAGCATTTTAGAGAGTGTTTTGTCTGACCAGAAGTACATACTATTTTAGAATGAGATGAATCATCTTGTTCTGCACAAGTTGACGGACTAGATTGCTGCTTACTACAAAGGGACCTTGCTAGCATCACTGGCTTGGATATCTCCATTTAGTCAGTGCAATCTCACCTCCTAATATTCTATTCTAAAGAAAGCAAGCTCCAGGGGATCTTAGGCATTGAGCTACCCCTGCACTATGGAGTCACTTCAAAGGGTCTTGAAGTTGCAGAACATGGAATTGAAGATCATTGCCTCTTCTTTCTAGAAGTCTTATGAGACTTCCTGCATCCGCTGCGAAGATACACTCTTGATATGATTACCATCTACTACTGCCTCACATGGCAGTTCTTGAAAGCTGTTTCAACTGCTGCTGATTGTTCAGTTGCTGTGACTAATGACACACCAGGAGAACATTACAACAGTACTTGTCAGATACTCCGCTCTTGCCTGATGTGAAAGCAAGGAGTGCTGCTGCTCTATGGAACATCCACTCTGTTTCCTAAGGACAGCTACAAGGAGTTTTTAAGGTAGTGCAGCTGCTGACCTCTCCCCCCTGTGACTGCACAGTGTGAGTACAGATTTCCCCTAGCTGTTCTTCCCTCTTCCTACAGCACTATTACTCCCCCTCTCCCCTTACTCTGCACATCACTTCAAGAACATTGTAGCACTTAGCAGTACCACAATATTACCACCTAATGCAGGAATCTCACAGGTGTCCAGCAACAGGACAAGAGGAAATGGGCACAAACTGAAACACGTGGAATTTTATCTGAATGTAAGAAAATGATTGGTACTGTGAGGGTGGTTAAACACTGGAATAGGTTGCCCAGAGCAGCTGTGGAGTCTCCTTCCTTTGAGGTATTCAAAACCCGACTGGACAAAGTCCTGGGCAACCTGCTCTCACTGACCCTGTTTGAGCAAAAGGGTTGAACTAGACGATCTCAAAAAGTCTCTTCTAACCTCAGCAGTTCTGTGGTTCTGTGTCTCTGCTGCTAGAATGAATACAAACCTGTCTATGTACACACACATGGAGCTTTTAAGAACTAAGTTCTCAAGCTAGACCAACTACTGCTACTTCAGTTAAAAAGAGACTGAAGTCTAGCCCTAAAACAAACACAAGGCATCTGGTTGCAGAGGCTGTCACAATATTAGACTGGTATAAATCCTAAACATCTATGAGACCATGGTAAAAGAAAATGAGAAAGGCATAGAGATGTTCTAGTTATAAAAGTTACCTAGTTGGATATTAAAAAACTGACGCAGATAAGAAGTCTGAACTTACCAAAGACTTAGGCAGCTTTATGTTCTTCTTCCTTAGTTTCTTGCAGCCACAACATACTGTCAACATTAGACTCAGGCTCAGAGTAACACCACACAGAATGATGATATATTGTGTGCCTAAGAAGTCAGAGCAAAAACTGTTAGGAAGTTTGGAAAAATAAACAACTGCTGTATCAGTTAGAGTAACTTCAGAAACCGTAATAGAATCATAGAATGGTTTGGGTTGGAAGGGACCCTAAAGATCATTTAGTCACAACCCCCCTGCCATGGGCAGGGCCACCTTCCACTAGACCAGGTTGCTCAAAGTCCCATCCAACCTGGCCTTGAACACTCCCAGGGATGGGGCATCCACAGCTTCTCTGGGCAACCTCTTCCAGTGCCTCACCAGCCTCATAGTGAAGAATTTCTTCCTTGCATCTAATCTAAATCTACTCTCTTTCAGTTTAAAGCCATTATCCCTTGTCCCATCACTACACGCCCTTGTAAAAAGTCTCTCTCCAGCTTTCTTGTAGGCCCCCTTTAGGTACTGGAAGGCTGCTGTAAGGTCTCCCTGGTGCCTTCTCTTCCCCAGGCTGAACAACCCCAACTCCCTCAGCCTGTCTTCATAGGAGAGGTGCTCCAGCCCTCTGATCATCTTCATGGCCCTCCTCTGGACTCCATCCAACAGGTCCATGTCCTTCTTATGCTGGGGGCCCCAGAGCTGAACGCAGTACTCCAGGTGGGGTCTCACGAGAGCACAGTAGAGGGGCAGAATCACCTCCCTCAACTTGCTGGACACGCTTCTCTTGATGCAGCCCAGAATGAGACTGGCTTTCTGGGCTGCAAACGTGCATTGCTGGGTCATGTTGAGCTTCTTGTTGACCAATGCCCCCAAGTCCTTCTCCACAGGGCTGCTCTCAATTCACTCATCACCCAGCCTGTATTTGTGCTTGGGATTGCCCTGACCCATGTGCAGGACCTTGCACTTGGCCTTGTTGAACTTCATGAGGTTCGCATGGGCCCACCTCTCAAACCTGTCAAGGTCCCTCTGGATGGCATCCCTTCCCTCCAGCATGTTGACCGCACCACACAGCTTGGTGTCATCGGCAAACTTGCCGAGGGTGTGGTCAGTCCCACTGTCCATGTTGCCAATAAAGATGTTAAACAGCGCTGGTCCCAATACCGACCCCTGAGGAATGCACTCATCACTGGTCTCTACTTGGTCATCGAGCTGTTTATAGCAACTCTTTGAGTGTGACCATCCAGCCAATTCCTTATCCACCCACTGGTCCATCCATCAAATCCATGTCTCTCCAATTTAGAGACAAGGATGTCGTGCAGGACAGCATCAAATGCTTTGCACAAGTCCAGGTAGATAGTGTCGGTTGCTCTTCCCTTATCCACCAATGCTGTAACCCCATTGTAAAAGGCCACCAAATTTGTCAGGCATGATTTGGCCTTAGTGAAGCCATGTTGGCTGTCACCAATCACCTCCTCATAGCTCAGAATGCTTAGCTGTCATGTGTGAATCTGTCAATTTACTACCACCTTTTTTCACTCAAGAAAACTTAATTTATAGAGCATTATATCAAGTAAATAAAAATTAGAATAACAGAAGATTTTCAATTTATATAAACACAATCATGTTTTTATAGAGGTAAAAGAATTTCATAACTAATTTTTTGTTTATTAGAGATGACAGATGGGGATGAACAGATTTGTACATTTTCCATGTGGTAGCATATTAACTGACATAATAATTACACATAGTCTATGTCCAATAAAATTAAAATGTGAAATCTTCCAAAACATAGAATTGTTAACTATTACTAGCAAGATTCTACTAGTCTGACTCTCCTTAATGTCCTCCCCCTCAACCATACCACTGCTCTTGTGCATAAAAGAATGAACACAACTGCTTCTATCAATTTTATCTCTTTTCTCTAGTGAAGTTCTGGGCCATAGTGAAGTAACATTAAAAAGTCTGTAAGAGGTTATCAGAGATCTGAAGTTGGGTCGCTAGTTGCCTTTGTTCTCTTTAATTAAGAAAAAGACATCAATACCTCAATTTTATGACCACACGTTTATAGTTGCTTGAAACTTAAGAAAGTCTAAGTACATTTTCCTCAGTGATGAGACTGAGCAAAACATCATTTGTTAGAAAAGAGAGACAATGCTTCTGAAAACCATGTAACTCAGTGAATGATCCATTTGTCAGTTGTTAATTACACCAATGATCAGATGCAATGGAAACAGGTTTTGTAATACCAATGAAGCAGGAAAAGCACGCAAAAAGAAGTCAGGGTTACTTGAAAATAATACATGATCTTTAAAGGCCTTTAGAACTGGGACAGTGCATTTGGAAAAGAATGACCATGCTTTCCCTTTTTTCATATTCTCCCATAGGCATCCAAGTCATCCCATGGCTATATCAGCAGTCAAATACTTAGCTAGAACAGATCGCTGGTCAGACTCAGTATGTTTTTTACTAAAGTTTTAGAATCCTCTTACTCAATGTCTGCTTGAAAGGAACATGAATGCAGCTTTCTTCTGATGGGATGCCAACCATCAGACTGCCATAGAAACTTCCCTTTGCTGAAACACAGTAAGTGGAACCTTCAGCAGGAACTGGGATGTTGAGGCTACATTTATATATTGTACAATTGTCTTCAGTGAACTCTTCTTTACTCTGCAAAAAATGAAAGTCACATTATATCATTTGACTCAATACAACAATATAAATGCTCCAGTATCTTCCAACACTTCCAAAAATGTTAAAACAGTATTAGATGTGGCTCCTACATCATCTGTATGCCTTGCAAAAGCTGTGTGATCTTCAGCTATAAGCTTATGAGCTACCTTAAGATGGTATATTTGATCAGACCATGGTGCTTTCAGCTAAAAATACATGCTGTTCGTAGTCTAGATTCGCATTCCTAATTCACTTATAAAACTTCTACCTAGACGCATATGAAAAAGTAACTGTAAATAAACATACATACTATTATTTTCCTCAAGTTCACCCTCCATGATTGCTAAACAAAGTGGTATCAATATCTTGAAAGGTTATCTTGAAAGGTAACCTTCTTAAATGAAAGGTCTATCCAGACAAGTGAAAGGGGCACAAGTAAAGTTACCAACGTTTTAGCATGTATGCAGAAACAATAGCATGGGATCAAGTAACTCCATCTTGTGTACAGCTAATGCAATAATCTCATTTTTGTTACAGGGTGCCCATTTGGACAACTAAAATCCAGACCTGCCAGTCACATATCTCACTGTGACACACTTGACATTTTAGGGCTTCAGTGGTCCTATGTTACATTCAACTGTTTTCTTAGTATCTGTTGGTTGTGTGCGTCACAGGAGCGAACTCCTTGTTTATGCACTTAAGGTAAACAAGTATTTTTAATTTGGAGTTTTCGTTTTGGAACTTACCTGATTTTTACTATCCCAAAAAGTCACCAAGTACATGGGCTCTGAATAAATCTCTTCCATCCAAGGAACAAGCTCCACAGATGGGAATGCAGGATGGTAAATATCAACCACGATTTTATCACCATGCCTTGAGAGATTCAGTTTTGGTGGTCCTATTTTTCCTGCAACACATTGTACCTTTGCTATTAGGCCAAAGCTTTTAACATAAAATATGCTATTTATAGTTAGCTTTCCAAAATTCGTCAGAGATTTGAGAAGAATTGCATGTTTATTTCAATGCAGTTAATATTGCACAGCTGTGACACTTAAAAGTAATGGAGGCATTTGGATACATTCATGAATCTGCTTCTAAAATGGAAACAGAGATTCTCTGTGCAGAATTTCACTGTTAAGCAATCCAACTCTTCCATACACACAAGGCCATAAAAATTCAGCTGACAATAGAAAAAACTTACAAAGCAATTAAACATATAGACGTGAACGAGAACAGAACACAAAATACTGCTGACTAGATCCCACGATAAATCACAATTAGCTAAAAACAATACTGTACCGAAACAAAGGCTATCTGAAAATCTGAACAAATCTCATTGCGAGCAACCGTACTTAGGAAGCCTGATTTCCCATGGCAATGGCCTATGTGAATTTTTGGCGTCTAATGATGTGACTAAACATATGAGTTTCTTGTTCAATGGGAAAACCATTTTGTCTGTCTCCTCCATACATGGCTACCAATTTTCTGCAAATTGTCAAACTCGACATTATTACCGTGACTTCTGTCCCTTTGTCAAACACTAGAAACCAGCCACTGATTCCAAGTCATGGAATTATTGGGTGGGGAGGGAATCATAGCAGAAAAAGAAGGACTCCACTTCTTCAGCTGCAGCAATGCAGAAATCCAGCTCTATCTAAAGCACAACCCAAGTCAGGTAGAATCTCATGGGCAATGTCCTGCTGGAAAGCTATATGTTGAGAATGAAGCAAGTATGAGAGGAAGTCTCTCAGTCTTTCCTCCCTCTGTTGTGTCTGCTTTGCACTGCCCATGAAATGCTGAGGCCTGCCCCACTGTTTTAAACAGGTTGGCCTGGAGTCTAGACACACAATTTACTTTTACATATTGATATGATGTGAAAAACTGTGACTTCTCCTGAAGCAGCCCAGAGGATTTCCATGAAGAACGAGTGTTAGTTATCCAGCTACAGTGGACTCCCATAGCTGACAGATAGTATCTAGACATCCAAAGCTGTCAGTACATGGGATTATAGTGTCAAGCAAGGCATCACCAACCACCTGAATACTACTTCGGTGATGCCTAAAGGTCCACAGCTTCCAGTGGCAGTTTCCTACCCTAAACTGGTGTCTGGGATACCAGGCAAGAATATGGGAAGGATGTACAGAGTGCACCATCAGCATCACTTTCTTGCCTTTAGAATTTCTGAAGAAACTACTTAGATACCACAGTGACAGGGCTAACAAGTTCCTACAGAGACAGAACTACAGAAGTTCCTACTGAACAAGCATCATGCTTCATTTCATCCTGGACTCCTGACTTGACAATATTCCCGAATGAGACACAATAATACAACAGAAAGGGTAATTACTAGCTTTTTTAATTTTGGGAAAAAACTACAAGGTTTAGTTTATGATGGAACTTACCATGCTTTTGCAAAATAAACTCATTTGTCTCAACAGACTCAGACTGTTGTGACCCAACAACAGCTTTCACTCGAACCCAGTGAGAGGCAAAAGGGTCATGTATTTCCCTTGAGACATCACAAAAACGAGCTGAAATGTTCACACAAGTTGAGACGATGTTATAGTAACCTAAGCTGTAAAACAGATCAAGTAACAGTTAATACAATTTCAACTGCACAAGATTCTACAATACACTGCCTGTGACAAAACATCTGTGAGGGTGACTGAGCACTGGCACAGGTTGCTCAAGGAGGTTGCAGAATCTCCATCCCCGGAGATATTCAAAAGCCATCTGGACATGGTCCTGGGCAACCTGCTCTAGGTGATCCTGTTTGAGCAGGGGGGTTGGACCAGATGACCTCCAGAGGTCCGCACCAATCTCAACCATTCTGTTATTTGACAAATTTTGCCTTAATTTACACTTAGCAACCTTCACCCTACATGACTTCACCACATAGAAACAAAAGAATTTACCATGGACCGAATGCTTTTATATGCTTGTAGAGAATATCAGGTATGGGAAATGACAAAAGAGTAAGAACTTACTTGTAAGGTTTGATTTCCACAATAAAACGAGGAGTTTCAGACATAGGTGGGTACTGCCAATGCAAGATAGTTTTGAAATTTTCAGATGTTATGGCAATCTGCGTTGGTGAAGGCACTAGAAGAAATAGAACAAGTGCACTTTGATTAACAGACCTAGTAAAAAATAAGAACAGCCAAATACATTTCTAAATTATTTGGAAAAGGCAACATGCTAGACATTACTGGAAAAATTACACATAAAAATTGCAAATACTTCCCCCCAAATGGACTAGTTTGTCACCAGTATGAGCACATGAGCCCTGCAAACTGATTTATTATTCTTCTCTCCTACAGAGACAGCTTTCTTCCTGTTTGCAACCCAGAACCTCAGATAGCCTATGCCCATTGAAAGCAAGTCCATCAGATAGCCCGTATCAGGTTATAAGCTGTGATGATTATACTCCTATGTTGGTACTATACAGATATACCAGCAAGACAGATAGTATGAATTTACTGAAGTTCAAGATTAGCCCAGCTCCTGTAGTTTTCTCTTGCTTCTCAGAAACTAAACTGGGGGGATGTGGGGTGGAGAAAATACCAAAGCTGCAGTATCATAGAATCATAAAATCGTTTAGGTTGGAAAAGACCTTTAAGATCATTGAGTGCAACCATCAACCCAACGCCACCACGCCCACTAAACCATGTCCTCTACACATCTTGTAAATACCTCCAGGGATGGTGACTCAACCACTTCCCTGGGCAGCTTGTTCCAACGCCTGACAACCCCTTCAGTAAAGAAATTTTTCCTAGTAGCCAACCTAAACCTCCCCTGCCACAACTTGAGGCCATTTCCTCTCGTCCTATCTCCAACCACCTGACAGAAGAGACCAGCACCCACCTCACTACAACCTCCTTTCAGGTAGTTGTAGAGAGCGATAAGGTCTCCCCTCAGCCTCCTCTTTTCTAGACTGAACAGCCCCAGCTCCCTCAGCCGCTCCTCATAAGACTTGTGCTCCAGGCCCCTCACCAACTTGGTTGCCCTTCTCTGGACATGCTCCAGCTCCTCAACGTCTTTCCTGTCGTGAGGGGCCCAAAACTGAACACAGCATTCAAGGTGCGGTCTAACCAGTGCCAAATACAGGGGAACGATCACCTCCCTGCTCCTGCTGGCCACACTATTTCTGATGCAGGCCAGGATGCAGTTGGCCTTCTTGGCCACCTGGGCACACTGCTGGCTCATATTCAGCCGGCTGTCAACCAGCACCCCCAGGTCTTTTTCTGCCGGGCAGCTTTCCAGCCACTCTTCCCCAAGCCTGTAGCACTGCATGGGGTTGCTGTGACCCAAGTGCAGGACCCGGCACTTGGCCTTGTTGAACCTCATACAATTGGCCTTGGCCCATCGATCCAGCCTGTCCAGATCCCTCTGTAGAGCCTTCCTACCCCCGAGGAGATCAACCCTCCCTCCCAACTTGGTGTCATCTGCAAACTTGCTGAGAGTGCACTCAATCCCCTCATCCAAATAATTGATAAAGAAGTTGAACAGAACCGGCCCCAATACTGAGCCCTGGGGAACACCACTTGTGACCCGCCGCCAACTGGATTTAACTCCATTCACCACAACCCTCTGGGCTCATCCATCCAGCCAGTTTTTCACCCAGCAAAGAGTACACTTGTCTAAGTCATGAGACACCAGCTTCTCAAGGAGTATGCCATGAGAGACAGTGTCAAAGGCCTTACTGAAGTCCAGGCAGACAACACCCAGAGCCTTCCCCTCATCCACTAGGCGGGTCACCTGGTCATAGAAGGAGATCATGTTGGTCAAGCAGGACCTGCCTTTCATGAACCCACGCTGCCTGGGCCTGATTCCCTGGTTGTCCTGCACATGCCGTGTGAGCGCATCTCAAGATGAACCGCTTCATTATCTTCCTCAGTACCGAGGTCAGACTCACAGGCCTATAGCTCCCTGGATCCTCCTTCTGACCCTTCTTGTAAATGGGCATCACATTGGCAAGCCTCCAGTCATCTGGGACCTCCCCTGTTGACCAGGACTGCTGATAAATGATGGAGAGTGGCTTGGCAAGCTATTCCACCAGCTCCCTCAGTACTCTTGGATGGGTCCCATCTGGTCCCACGGACTTGTGAGTCTCCAGGTGGTGTAGATGGTCATTAACTTGCTTCCTCCTGGATTATGGGGGGTATATTCTGCTCTCCATCCCTGTCTTCCAGCTCAGGGGGCCGAGTACCCTGAGGATAACTGGTCTCACTACGAAAGACTGAGGCAAAGAAGGCATTAAGTACCTCAGCCTTTTCCTCATCTTTGGTGGCAATGTTCCCCTCTGCATCCAGTAAAGGATGGATATTCTCCTTGACTCTCTTTTTGTTGTTAACGTATTTGTAAAAACATTTTTTGTTGTCCCTTACGACAGTGGCCAGATTTAGTTCTAGCTGAGCTTTTGCCTTTCTAATTTCCTCTCTGCATGACCTAACAAGATCCCTGTACTCCTCCCAAGTTGCCCACCCTTTCTTCCAGAGATGATAAACTCTCCTTTTTTTCTTGACTCCTAGCAAAAGCTTCCTGTTCAGCCAGGCCGGTCGTTTTCCTTGGCAGTTCGACTTGCAGCACATGAGAACAGCCTGGTCCTGAGCCATTAAGATTTCCTTCTCAAAGAATGTCCATCCTTCCTGGACCCCTTTGCCCTTCAGGACCGTCTCCCAAGGGACTCTCTCAACCAGTGTCCTGAAAAGGCCAAAGTTTGCCCTCCGGAAGTCCATAGCAGTGGTTTTGCTGACCCCCTTCCTTGCCTCACCAAGAATTGAGAATTCTATCATTTCATAGTCACTAAGCCCAAGACGGCCTCCGACCATCACACCTCCCACCAGTCCTTCCCTGTTTGTAAACAGTAGATCTAGCAAGGCCCCTCCCCTGGTTGGCTCACCTACCAGCGGTGTCAGAAAGTTATCTTCCACACACTCCAGGAACCTCCTAGACTGTTTGCTCTCTGCTGTGTTGTATTTCCAGCAGACGTCCGGAAAGTTGAAGTCCCCCACGAGAACAACGGCACACGATTGTGAGACTACTGCCAGCCACTTGCAGAATGTTTAATCTGCCTCTTCAACCTGGCTGGGCGGTCTATAACAGACTCCCATGATATCTGCCTTGTTAGCCTTCCCCCTCATCCTTACCCATAAGCACTCAACCTTACCATCACAATAGTGTAGCTCTGTACAATCAAAACACTCTCTAACGTAGAGAGCCACCCCACCACCTCTCCTTCCTTGCCTATCCCTTCTGAAGAGCTTATAGCCCTCCACTGCAGCACTCCAGTCATGGGAGTCATGCCACCATATTTCTGTGATAGCGACCAAGTCATAGCTATCCTGCTGCACAATGGCTGTTTGGTAGCCATTGTTCTGCTCCTGTTTATTGCCCATGCCACGTGCATTGGCATAGATGCACTTGAGCTGGGCTATCAATTCCACCCCCAACACTGGCATGCTGCCCCCAGGCTCATCTCTGGTGAGCCGAGTTTTATCCCCTTCCCCCTTCAAACCTAGTTTAAAGCCCTCTCTGTGAGGCCCGCCATCTCATGAGCAAGAATCCTTTTCCCCCTTTGAGATAGCTGGACTCCATCTGTTGCCAGCAAGCCCAGCGCCATGTAAACTTCCCCATGATCAAAAACCCCCAAATTCCATGGATGGCACCAGCCTCTGAGCCACATATTAATCAGGGGTGTTTTCCTGTTCCTTTCAGTATATTTCCCTGCCACTGAAGGGATTGAGGAAAACACTACCTGTGCTCCTGATCGCCCCAGTGCCCTGAAGTCCCTTTTGATTGCCTTTGGATTTCTCCCTGCAATCTCATCACTGCCAACCTGCACAACTAATAGCAGGTAATAATCAGAGGGCCTAACCAGACCAGGGAGTTTCCTAGTAATGTCTTTTACCCAGGCCCCAGGGAGGCAGCAGACTTCCCTGTGGGATGGGTCAGGTCTGCATATTGGGCCCTCCATCCCCCTCAGAAGGGAATCGCTTACAACAATTACCCTCCTTTTTCTCTTAACAGAGGCTGTCGGAACGCATGGGGCTGACTGACTCAGCCTAGGCACCCCCCTGGACAGGCCTTCATCTACATCCTGATCTTCTGATCTGGGTCTGTGCTCCAGGGGAGCCCTACTGAATCCTACTGTCTCCTGACTCAGCCTTGCCAAAAGACAACAGGCCTGCTGGGGAAAGCCTGGATTCAACGTGAATTTCTGACAATGCCATTTTTACCTCTCCAGCAGTATTTTTAGAAAGCTGTGATAATAATAATAAACTACTAACATTTGTAAGGAATTTGAACACTGAAGCTGTAATGTAGTTCCATATACAGGAAAGCATTTGAAGTACATTTAAGTAAATACCATCAGAGGTAACATAGTAAGCAATACAAAAATAAAAAGCAGCACTGATAATTTCCTCATACAGCATGCTTCTGTTCTAAGCACCAACAGTGACAAGGATATTGGGGGAGCAGCTGCAAGGGAAGGAAAATTACATGATCCTGTAACTATTGAAGGCTGTCACAAGGCATTCAGAAGGAGAAAGAAAATGAAGGTCACTCAACTGATTTTAATTGTTACTTCTTAGCTTCTCAATGTCTGGTTTAGCATCCTTAATATTGTCTTAATATAGCTTTTGTGAAAAGTTGACAGGTAACTCATAATTGACCTGTTCTAGACTGCTGCTTGTTCACAGAGCAAGCGCTTCAACTTCACTCTGTGATACATTGAGGGAAAGTCAACAATTTTCACATCTTGAGAACAAGACCACAAAGACAACACTCTACAGAAAGTAATACACAGAGGCTGAGATAAGCTATTAACCACGAAGATTTGACAGACGTAACATACATCACTCTGCAAATGGTGCTGTGGTTTAGTTATGTTTTAATATGTACAGAAGTGGTATTTCAGTTATTGGAAAAAAGGAACACAATCATCAAATTCTCAACCACAAGAAAAAAAGGTGACAAGTTGGCAGAGGAGGTGTCAAAGAACACAAATGTTACTTCAAATACTTAGTTTTAAGGCACAGTGTAGCAAGTCTTAACATTTTACTTGTGTACTATTATACAAATAAAACTATGCTTAACAAAAGAGCAGAAAATTAAATCCCAGAATGTATTTGAACTGCCAGTAGAAGCTACATGGCTTTTACTTATGCAGTTACATACCACTTTGCTTTGTCCTCCCGCATTCTTCCTCCCATCCCCACATTTTTATTTTGTACAGAGACAGAGTTGCTACCCTTGATTTCAAGGGAGCAAACTTTAAGCTACTCAGCGAGCTCCTTAGTGTTCCCCAGGAATCTGCTCCTGAGGGCTTAGGGGTCCATGAGTGCTGGTCAGCTTTTAAGAACCACCTTTAGAAGCATAGGAGCAGGCAATCCTGTGGTTTTGTAAGTCAAGCAAGAGGGGCAGACCAGCTTGGCTGAACAAGGAACTCCCTGTGGAGCTCAGAAGGAAAAAGAAATTGAATGATGTCTGGAACCAAGGTCAGGCTTTGTGGGAGGATTAGAGTCATGGTTCACAGGGAGAAGGCACAAAAGGCCAAAGCTGAAGTAGAGTTGAAAGCGGCCAGTGTTGTTTCAGATAACAGGAAGGGCTTTTTTAAGTACGTTAATAGCAAGTGGAGGTCTAAGGAAAACATTGGACCAATACTTGCTGAAGATGGTCACCTGACTAATAGGGATGAAGAAAAAGCAGAATCATTCAATGTGGGGGGGTTTTTTTGTTTGGTTGGGGTTTATTTGCCTCAGTCTTTAATAATACTGATAGACCTTGGGATGCCTGGTCCTCTGAGTCAGAGGACCCCAAGTGCAGGAACAGTGACTTACCACGTGTGGACACTGAAACTGTAAGCGGCCAGCTGTATCAGCTGAATGTTCACAAGTCCATGCAGCCTGATGGGATTCACCCCAGAGCACTGAAGGAGCCAGCAGATGTGACAGTAGGACCCCTCTTGATCACCTACCAAAGGTCTGGGAAGGTCCCTGCTGACTGGAAAGGACTATTCCAATTTACAAAAAGGGTGTGAGGGAAGACCCAGGAGACTACAGACCTGTTAGTCTAACCTCAGCACCTGGAAAAATTACGGAGATCATACTGGGTGTTACTGAAAGACATTTAAAGAACAATATGATCATCACACATAGTCATCATGGGTTTACAAAGGCAAAGTCCTGTTTAATCAATTTAATATCCTTTTATGATAAGGTCACCTGCCTAGTGGATGAAGAGAAGGCAGTGGATGCAGTTTTGCTGGATTTTTCTAAGGCTTTTGATACTGTCCCTCACAGCATTCTTCTGGACAAATTGTCCAGCTGTGAGATGAGCAGGTACCTGGTGATCTGGGTGAAGAACTGGCTGAACAGCAGGGCTCAAAGAGTTGTAGTGAATGAGGCTACATCTGGGTGGTGACCGGTCGGTCATCAGCAGTGTTCCTCAGGGCTCAATTCTAGGACCTGTTCTGTTCAGTATTTTTACCAATGATCTGGATGCAGGAGTTGAACACACCATTAGCAAATTTGCTGATGATACTAAACTGGGAGGTGCTGTTGACTCTCTCAAGGTATGAGAGGCCTTGCAGAGGGATCTAGATAGATTGGAGTATTGGGCAGTAATTAACGGGATAAAATTTAACAAGTCCAAATGCTCGATTCTGCACCTGGGACAGAGTAACACTGGGCACAAGTATAAATCAGGAGAGGAGTGGCACAGGAATGTAATACTCTGAAGTATTTGTGAGTGCTGAGCTATCAACTAGAACTAAAAAGAATCTGCCAAGTCACTCCTCCACAGCTCCATAAAAGACTACTCAACCTAATTCTCTGCTCTTCCATCTAGAGATGATTTTTAACATGCTCCAGGTCTGAGACTACAAAGTACCTAGCAGAAAACAAGCTTTCCTCATGAAAAGACAATTTCTTCACAAATTATAGCACCATATAAATCACCTTACCAGCCACCAAGAACGTCACCACCACCATGTCAAGATCTCCAACAGCACTGCAAGTTGGCCTTGATCACTTACAGGAATGAGTTTACACATACCATCAGCTCATTGTTTTCATCCTCACTTTTAACAACTTTGCTTTCAGTGATCAAGTTAGTCAAGCACTATCTCCCTCTCTGATCTTTCACTCCATATCCTCAAGACAAACCTAAAGGACACCTTTCAGCATGAGCTCAGAAGCTAAAAGTCATAACTCTACTTAGAAACAAAAGCCAGTAAAGAAACAGGTTTACAGCACACCTCCTCTCACCTCATTAACCTCTCCATGTTTCACAGAGGAAGAATTATCTCCCTCTCTTTTTCTAAGGGATGACACCTTACTACTCCTTCTACCACTTCCCTTACTCTCTACAGGCACCAGTCATCTTGTCTCTCAAGTGCTCTAATGGATATGTAGTAAAGTCAAATGTAAATTGTTCTCAGCTTGTATTTATTTTTGAGGTTTGCTGGTTCTACTTTAAAGCCAAAGAAAGCCTGAAAGCTCATCCCCTTCCCCTAATTACACTGGTTATTTTCATGGAAGACTATCTCTGCCTGCAAATCTTGCCTAACCAATTTGAGTGGCCGAGGACCTTGCTCTTCAGGTCATTTAGCAATAGTACACAGAACCTTAGCGCAAGTGACAGCAGCTGAAGATGCAGAAATGAGTGCTCAGCACTGCAACAGTTCAGACCAAAGGACCTCAAAACAGGCACGGAAAATGGATCAGCTTGTGATCACCCATGGAAAGTCTACTTTTAACACTTGGTCAGACAAGTGCCTTTCTTCAGGTTTGTTATCTCCCTTGCATGCCCCTCCTCAATCAATCAAATGGTCTTCCTTGTCCAGCTCACAGCCCCTTTACTCGGGCTGTCTATCTGACTTCTAATGATTTCTCCTCCAGCCAGTGCAGAGGCAGAGCCTTGGGACACCCCAGACTCATTTCACTCCAGCATCAATATTACAGACCATAAAGAACACTGCAGATTTTCAGTGTGATAACATCTAATCTTCATAGATGCTATTTCTGCATATTGCCAGTTAATATGCCATAATACTTTATGTGAATACTGTTTACCTAACCCATAATGAAGCATTAATTTTTTAAACATGTACACCCTGTTCTATGTTGTTCAGCAGGCACAACTGGAGGAAGATGACAGTGGCTAGTGCCGCAATGGTACTCTTTAAACATAAAACTCCTTCTAATTTATAATAAACACACATGTAGAAACACTCAAAGTGTAAATTCAAACAGTGAGAAACTAAGTGTGGAAAAAGTGAAAACAAAATTGATCAGCAAATGATGTCGTGATGCATGATACAGGACACTCAAGTTCTGGTTTGCCTCCAGTTCAAATGCAGCGATTTCCATCTGCAGTTAGCTCTGTTCACCTTGCCTTGTAAGACAGCAATACTGACAGAAAGGTCAGCAAGAACAATTTTTTCACAGAAATACAGAAATTGAATTGTGTATGTGCACTGTAGAACATAAGAGGAACTTCAGACAGCAGCTCTATGTCCAGAGAATAAAGCGTTAAAAGGCAAAGGTAGTCCAGCCAGATTTACATTTTTTTAAGAGTACTAGAAGAAACCAAGTGTGCCTGGATTTTGAGGATAAAGAACTGCAACACTGGAAAGCAAAGCTAGGAGTAAGGGAGGGGTAAAAGCAAACACAAGCATGATCACAGGGTGACACAGAAGTTGAGCACTTAATAGAGAACAGACACGGGAAAGCAACCACACAGTTTATCTGAGCAAACTCACACTTGCATCAGTTTATAACCAACATACATAATAACTCAGAGAGAAATGTGAATATTTATTTGTTCATATACAAACAATGCAGACTAACTACTGCTGCCATACTGGTGGCAAAGACCTCAGCAGGTATGACCACTGTGGTGTGTGTTTATATATATATATATAATCAAATATCTTCTCAATGTGCAATTATCTTAACTAATGTATTTAAGTTTTGGAGACATTTACATCTTCAGCAAACCTGCATAGCGAACAGGAAGGAAATACATGTGGGAGGAAATTGAAAACCAAATGCTACCAGAAGACTTTTGCTTTACTGCAAATATCTGGTGCTTGGTTTCAGGCGGCTAAGTAATAAGGGGTTTTTTTTGTTTTTTTCAAAGTAACAGGAACAAGTGTACCTAGTTGTATCTTCTAAGACTAAGGAAGATAACTCATAGAACTAATCCACTAGTTGCACACAATATACGATAATAGTTCTGCTTCAAAAACATCCATCAAACCAGAAAATGTTAGTTTGTATCTACAAGTCTAACTTGTTTTGTACATTTACTTCCCCAAATCCAAACCACCACACTACACATCTTTCACAAATCTCAGCAGACACATGCACACCAAGAAAGATTTCTGTACTAGTCTGGTTTCAAGCTATCTTGTTCACTATATAAATGCTCCTGAACAATACTACCTATGGAACGTACTCGTGAAATACAAGTTTGAAGCAGCCATATATTCAATAAAATCTATTTTTAAAGCATATACAGAAGGACTTAATATTTTTTTATAGGAGTAGATGTCCCACCTGTTCACTGAGCCTCAGCAACGCATCACCCAAGAGCAAAAATTAAATCAATGAACTGGAGAATGGGACACTTCAGAGATGTAAAAACGAGACAGCCTTTAAACTGATGTTTGTATCTTGTGCAACACCAAAGTTCCTTCCCTCATTCTGGCAGAGGGCACGAGGCATTACTGTACACACAGAGGCATTTGTCACCCCTGTTCACAGAAGTGGAATTTAACTGCAAGTGCAATAATGCATGTAACAGAACAGGGCCAGATGAGTCCACAATGCAGACTCTATGGTACAGCTATCTGAGACAACAGTGACTTAAAGAACCAGAGTTCATTCAAGTTGCACGTGCCTATTAAACATTATTTGGGCACTGAAATACAGATTAAAAGCACAAATTGAAAGCTTAAAAAGAAACTGTGACAAAACAAGTAAAAACATCTTTTGAAAGTCTGCTCCTTTTTTGGATTTCCATGAAAAACAAAGAAATCCTTATATCCCCAAGTGATACATCATAGGAAAACAGTTTTAAGCCATTTCAACAGGCCAAGAGGGACAACAGTTTGAACTTTGCTTTGGATTCATGCCAAGTGGGTAACTCATCATTTAGCCTGTTAAAAACCAGTCAAATACAATGCTAACAAATCAGTCCCTTCCGGGTCCCTGACTGGGAAAGTGGTGCACCTTCCTTATGCCAGCCCCATGGTCCATCTGAGCTCATATATCCACTTCAACTACACCCAGAAAGAGTAGCAGCTTTGGTGACTTCACAAGTGTAACAAAGTGATTCTCCTTAGCTTTCACCACCACTGAAAGAAAAGACAAGGGAATAAAGATCAGATAAATCTGCACTACCTGAGAATGTGTATTGCTGCAGAGTCCTGCAGAAGCAATGAAAAAAAAAAACAAACAACCCAAACAGAAAAAAAGAAAAAAACCCAAACAGGAAAAAAGGAAAAAAGGAAAAAAGGAAAAAAGGAAAAAAGGAAAAAAGGAAAAAAGGAAAAAAGGAAAAAAGGAAAAAAAGGAAAAAAGGAAAAAAGGAAAGAAAAAAGGAAAAAAGGAAAAAAGGAAAAAAGGAAAAAAGGAAAAAAGGAAAAAAAGGAAAAAAGGAAAAAAAGGAAAAAAGGAAAAAAGGAAAAAAGGAAAAAAGGAAAAAAGGAAGTGGCAAAAAGGCAGCCAGTAGCCTGAAAAATGGATTCAGAGAGTAGCAAGTCTGTGCTAACAGTGAAAAATAGCACATAAAAATAATTGAATCTGTTTCTGAATGCGGCAACTGAATCAAGCGCTCAAGCTCTCTGTGCAAGATTCCCTTTATTTCACAAAAGAATCAAACTTATATATGTTTCAACAAAGACCTAGAAAGAACTAATGGCATACAGCCAATACTACTAACACAGGAGGGCATATCTGGCTCAGCTGGGATGTTTGCTAGTCCTCAGAACAGTTAAAGATAAAAACATTCCATACACATACTCATGACTGTCTTCAGCCACATCTTACCAGGCCTACACAAGGCCATCCTCCAACCTGACCTTGTAAAACTAGTTCTTCAAAAGCTTGGCAAACATGCAGCACAACAAATTCTAATGGTCACTCTTGAAAAATGCCAGGTGTTCCGAGCTGCTCCCACACTGAACACTGCATTTCCTTCTAGAATGGTCCTCTTTAATCATTTAGAGTCTTACTTCGATCTGTTCTGAATCAAACCAAATTGGCCTGTATTAAAGCAGAGTACAGCCATCTGGGGGCTAGAAGAGAGCTAGGAGCACTGCCCAAAACTGCAGGATGGAATTTCAGCAGGAAGGGGTCAGCGCTTAGGGCAGGCTGCAAGAGCACCAAGCTTGTGCCATGGGGAGAAATGGGAAATGACGGTCAGAGGGGGGGGCTCTGTCCACTGCTGCATTCCCCTTCAGGGGAGCACACCTGGGTTAGCATGCATCCATCTCTACTGTGCACTTCTCGCAGGCCAGGCACTAAAGATCAACAGCCCAGTTCCTGGTCTTGTCAGCCTGCTGGAGGGGAGACTGCCTGTAGGCTGGTTTTGGCCAGGAGCTTGACAGACCAGCAAACACCAAGCAGCAAGGTGATGAAGAATTTTGTTCCTGCTACCCACCCAGCCTTCCTCCAAGTGGCACCAGCCACATAGCATATGTGGAAAGATTTGCATGTGCTTGCCTTCACCCACTTACATTTAACCCTCCAAAACAAACACAGGACATACACTTCTCTTGTAATGTTGCTCTTATACCTTGATGGTACTTCCTTAAAGTTATTAAAAACAAGCTTAAATTAGTGCAAGTAACAGCAATTCTATGCACAAAGTTCTACCAGAAGTTCTCAAAAGATCTTAAATTCAAAAAGGAAACCACATTCAATTTACAAACGAAGGGAGTATGAAAACCTAAGGTAAAATTTAAAGCTTTTTTTTTTAAAATATTTAGTAAAATGAACTTAAATGATTTCACAGGAATCAGGAATAAACACTATACACAGTATTTAGTGCATTTTTACAGCTTCTGTTTACAACAGGTTTTTATCTTCTCAGGGCTCAGAGGTTTGACACTTCCACAGAGCTTTTAAAATCAGTGTTTACGATAAAAATCTCCGCAAGGTGGTATGCTGTACCGAGAGGAGCAGAAGACCTGGATCACCATCTTAAAAAAAACTACAGTAACTTGCACAACATGGACATTTTAAAAACTGCTGTAACAGTAGAAGCTAAATATTGTTTTATCTATTTTATGACTATTCTTCCCTGTTGTTGTAGCTGAGAAGTCATTATAACAGATGATATCTAAATACAACACTTTCTATCATCTGGTTTTTTTGCAGCTGGACAGACAACTGCTATGACTGCCAATAATCTGAACCATAAAAGAACAAATCAAGACCACCAAGATCATCACACGCAACAGGAAGACAGCTGCAAAAATGAAGTACATATATCACCTTGGAAATCTTGCTTTCAATGTGCAATAAGCACCTGAACTATCACAGTCTCCAAATCTTCTGCTACTATAATCTTGACCAGGGACCTCCTCTTCCAGATACTTAAATGCAGACTGAGAGTTCCCATCAACAAGGCCCAGCTCCACTGATGAGTCACAGGCCTACCAATGCAGACATGTTTAAGCACCCAGCTTTAGGAAACGCTGGGGGCGTTTAGCTATTCGGTTGTCTGGCTTTTCTAAGGAAAATTGTGTCCTACAACAGAAGACGAAGATGAGTGGGCATTTCCTCATTACACACTCAGCCTCGAGATACGTATTACATGCTTGGCACACTGAAAGACCTACTAAGACTTAAGAAAAAAAAAAAATCACTATCATTGCAAAGGAAAGCATCATAAACATGTTTCAGAATTCCCCTTCTACATTCATCCTTCCACTGTAAGCCACCATGTCTGCTTGCATCAATGTAATAATGAAGTAAGGACATGGTATTAGTTCATCATTACAGATATAACCAGCATATTCATTCAGCTAATACACAGCAATATCTATTAGAATTCCCTTCATCATGTTTTTGTTCACTAAAAACCTAAGTTTTTGCTTAAATTATGAAGTCTCTGAAGGGTATGGTTATACAGGCCGTGGCCAACCTGAGCACAAATCAGCAGAAAAACTCTGCCTGTGTTTCCAAAACCTCAGAAGTATATTCTGCTCCTTTCATCTGAGGGTTTGCTGCACTCACATGCAGAAAAATGAGCTTTTTGCTTCTAGGCAGCCTGCCACATCAACTACACCACAGCACCGTTCTGTAGTCTTACACGGAGGTAACTGTTGTGCTGGACTAGGCTGGATTATGGCAGGTTTGTTTTACGCTAAGTGATTTACTGGTATTGTGTTTTTACCTTAAAATTGCTTAATGCCATGTAGAAGTAGCACATTCTATCGGCAATAAAAGCATGCACTTAAAAGAGGTGAAGTCAGATCTCAAGAGACAGTATTTAACACATCCAGCCTCCTTACTGCTGAAATGTGAAAAAGGGAGTTTCCCTGCAAGGTTTACTGGTTAACAATCAGCCACCAAGTCGAACAAACTGGACTCAAGATGTAAACTACCAAGGGACAAGTCAGCAGACAGATCACCATTTTTACTGCTCCTAGTCCACATCAGGTAAACCGAAGTAGTCTTCCAAAGTCCCATACGGTGTGGCCCATCCCCAAGGGCAATCAAGTTCGGTCACTCCACCTGGCCATGGATCTAAACGGCAAGAAGTCCTAGTGAATCTGCATTACGCATTTGCAGAATCCGAGGTGCCTGGGCACATCATCAGTGTTTCTGCAACCAGCTGCAAGCAGCATTTTAGGTAAATGGATCTTGCTTTGTTGGTAAAGCTCAGGAGAGTACTGCTGGGTAAAGCTCAAGAGAGTGCTGCTGCATTTATCTAATGTGTGGACATGCTTCCTATCTCAAGCCCTTTCATAAAGGGCGTAACATGCAACACCCTGTATACTGCTCACAATATTGTTAAAAATTAAATCCGCATTCTCTTTTGACCTGAGCTATTAGAGAGCAATCTCTGGTTTTAATGAGCTGTTCCAGTTTGAAGTGAAACTTGTAAACCAGACTGAGTATTTCTTTCATGATTTACTTGCACCGACTCTTCCCAAAGAGAGACAAGACTGTTCTTTGCTGGCAGGCCACCCTCCTCCCTACCAGTGCTTGGCTGAAATGTGTCCCCACACCTGTGGTCAAGGCCATGATCCTGACACCTTGTTTGGACTCCCCCGTCTTGCACTCCCCCATCTTTGCATTGCAATTCCCTGTTTCTCTGCTTTTTTGAACATATGCGTTTATAAAGTACAGTGGAATAGGCCTGTTTGATGCACACCCTGCTCTTGCTTTATGTGACGAAATGTACAAACACCTAAAATAACGGCTGCTATCAGCCACTCTTACCGTAAATGACTGTAACCATTTATTACAGCTGTGATAAAGTCAGGGGTTATGCCCATAACAGTAACCGGACAGCAGAGATAGGTCTCCAAATGCGCTGACAGTGCGGTGCTACCAGAACTAATTAGTATGCCACCAGATCACTTCCACGGCAAAGTTTAATCTCGCAACCCAAGAGAGAGCTCAACCGGTACCGGGTCACCTCGGCGGGACAACACAGCACAGGCCCGGGGGCTGGGGGGATTGGGGTACGAAGCTGAACGAAGCCAGACTCGGTTCCCTCGCCGGCACCCGGCTGCTCGCCCTCCAGGGGGCAAGGCGGGTCCCGCCGCTTCCCCTCCGGCTCCCTGTGCCTACGGAGGGCGGCGGCAGGGACGCGAGGCCGGGGGACCCACCGCGGCCCCGGCGGCGCTCGGTCACGAACGACTCCGGGAGAGGGCGAAGCACCGGCGGCGGCGCCGCCAGCTCCGGGCCCACCGCCCCGCTCCGCGCTCCTCAGGGGACCCGGGCGGGGGGGTGGGCGGCCTGCCTGCCCGTCCCGTCCCGGCCCCCGTCCCGGCCCCCCGTCCCGGCCCCGCCCGTTACCTGCGGGCGGCTGGTCCCCGCGGGAGGCCACGCTCCGGCGGGGTGCCAGCAGCGCCGCGAGCGCCAGGAGAGCCAGCAGCACCCGCATGGCGCCCGGCGGCTGTTGGGGACGCGCACGCGGGGACCACCCAAGCTCCGGCCCGCTCTCCGCTCGGCTCGGCTCGACTGCGCTCCGCTCCGGCGCCTGCGCGCCGCGCTCCCCGCGGGCACGGCCGGGAAGGGGCGGGCGGCCCCGCCCCCGGCGGGAAGGAGGGCGGGCGGGGCGGGGGCGGGCGGCGGCGCGGCGGGTCACTGCCGGGCAGCGGCGGGCTTGCCGGGCGGACAGCCGCGCAGGGGCGGGGCCGCCTGAGGGGCGCCGCGGGAGGGGAGGGGGGAGCGGCGCCCGGGCAGGGGAGGAGGCCGGAGCCAGGAAGGCGGCGGGGGCCGCGGCGGTGGCGGTGGGGACGTTCGCCTCCGCCATGCCCTGGCCTTGTTAATTTTGTGGGTTTTGTTTTAAGTGCCGGTACTGTGTCATCCCTGTCAGCCCCAGCCGCTGAAAAAGCATCCCCCTCCTCCTCCTTGTCATGTTGGGAGTTCTGCTCTCTCCCCATTTCTCAAAAAACGCAAAGCGTTCATCCTGTGGAGTTTTTCAGAAATGGTGCTTTGAATTCATACGCGGAAAGGAATCCTAATTTATGCTGAGAGATTTTATTCCTTCGTGCAAGCAACCTAAATTTATATCCACTTCAAAGAATCAAATGAAATGCTGCCAAGCAAGATGGAGATCGCAGCTCGTTCCACCCTCCTGTTCCTATGCCTCCCACCCAGTGTCCCAGTGCCAGATGGTTCTGCACCTTAACCATTCAACCTCAAGGCCACCCTGGGCCAGATGAGGAGAAGGACACAGAAGAAACCTCTTCTGCTACACACTTCCCCAGCTGTAAGGCGGATGTAGCAGCTTTTTAAGCTCCTGTCCAAGGTTCTACAAATCACACTTTATCTAGACCTAAAATGGAGGCAGCTTGAGGGTTCCTTGACACACATGCTTCTTCCCAGGCTTTCAAAGAGACAGAAAGGAGGAAACAGAGCTGCTTGCTAGAGCCATTATTCTTCCCCTTTCTCACGCCTCTCCTGGAAAATGTAACTTCAGCTGCTCCCTCGCTGTTTATTTCCTATCCCACTTCCTGGAGAAAGGTGTGGAGGAGGAATTGCTTTTCTTGCGATCTGCATTTGCAAAACTGAGGAGACAGCACGATTTTCTGCGCAAGAGGGAATGAGTAGCGAGGAGAGGGGAGATATTGCAATTCAGCACTGGATGCTGAAGAAAACACCTCACTGGTACGGTCTCAGAAATTATGGTGTCCCCACAGGTGATGAAGTGGTGCTGTGGGGTATAGGGTCAGTGCGGGTTAGAGAGCCAACATCTGCTCCCAGCTGCGCTAAGGCTGAAGAAAATGGATTGTGAAACTACACTCACATTATGTAGCAACACTATACTCACAGACTGACCTTTGTGATTAATACGAGTGCAGTAACGAGCTTCACAACCAACAAGTGCTTAACTGTCTTGTTTGAAATATTGGCCACTCACTGGCATGTGGATTTTAACTTCCTGAATGGCAGCATGCTTGCATGGTATTTTCTGACACATAACACATTTTCTAGCACATGACAATAGGACGAGAGGAAACGACCTCAGGCTGCACCAGGGAAGGTTTAGACTGGATATTAGGAAAAAATTCTTCACCAAAAGGGTTGTCAAGCATTGGAACAGGCTGCCCTGGGAAGTGGTTGAGTCACATTCCCTGGAGGTATTTAAAAGACATGTAGATGTGGCACTTAAGGGCATGGTTTAGTGGTGGGCTTGGCAGTGTTACATTAATGGTTGGACTTGATCTTAAGGGTCTTTTCCAACGTAAATAATTCTATGATTCTACAACTGAAATGGTATTTTACACAAAAGTAAGTGAGAACAAGGAATCACCAGCCCTGGATAGATGTTAGGTATTCTGACAGTCCTATCAAGGGCTGACAGTGTGCCTAAGGTAAGTGTCACATCAGCAGAGCTTAATAAGGTTGTTTTTTGTAACGACAATACTGCAGAGACTTAACAGAACATTATGAAAGGTGAAAACAGTGAATAAAAATTAAGTCAGCTCTCCACAGAGAAATTAAGGAAATGTAATTCCGGTTATGAGAGCTGTCCCCAGCATACCTTCTGCCTGTGCCACCAGAACCCCTGTACACACCTCCCAGCAGGAGCTGCTCTCACTGTGCAGCCAGTGAAGTCCATCCCCACCAAAACATTACAAACTTGCTAAATTTTTTCCTTGTCTTGAATTGTTACACACTGGAAAAGAAAAAGAAAAAAATTGGCCATTATCATGTAAAGCATCTTGTAACTTCCTCCTTTGCACCCCTTTTCATGCTCAGCCCAAGTGGTAGTCACATGCCTCTCTGTGAGAAAGGTCTTGACAAGATAAACAACTTCTCAGATTGTGGGACAAGTTTCCGCAGCCTTTTGCTTGCTTGTTTGCTTGTTTGTTTTTTAACTATCACTTAGTGATAGCTATCTTTAGTGTCACAGAGTTGTGCCTTCGAGTGCATGTGCAGTAGCGCTCTTTGGGGTTTTGCTGTCATTGCAGAAGTAGGTACAGGACCATCACCTCACATGGTCTGAAATGCCTACTCCTCTGATTCATCATGACGGTCATTGCAGTTCGCTACGTGCTTTCTCACAAGGCAGGCTACCTTCCAGACTTTCAGGGTTTTGGCTTTAAAATACTGCCCGAGGTCCTTTGAAAAACTAAGGTAGATAAGTGTCGGAACAAGTTTGGAGTCTGTATGAGGCTGTATAAGAATACTCTTAGGAAAGGCTTGTTTCAAAGGTAGCACCACCTTTTCTTTAAATGCTATCACAAAGAGAAATCCAGACACAAAGAAGTTATCTCTAACCAGAGCTTTTCCCCAGTGATTAAAAGCACTAGCTGTCTTCACCTTCAAAAGGTACAAATAATCAGACACCACTCCCCCCCCCCCCCCCCCCCAAAAAAAAGGTGCTCATTAGTGATCATTTAGTTTCTATACATCCCGTGAATCTGTCAGGAAGTTCAGTGATCTTCTCATTCAGACCTGTGGTAAAAATACAAATTTTGATCTTCAGGAGTGTCACTCCTAACTCTCTAGCAGTCATTTCAAATTTCTGCCCATTTTGATTCTCCTCAGCTACCCATTCTTTCCAAATTCACAGTTCCAGGAGCCAGAGAACTGAAGCAATGAGACGTGAAGCAGTCTAAGCTGTGCTTTTATCAGAGACTTCTATCACTTGTTCCAGAAGAGAAACAAAATGTCCCACTACCTAGTAAATTATCTATATCCTAGGATTAAAGCTCTTTTAAATGCTTGTGCTACATAACCAGTAATTACCCTTGCACTGAATCCTGAAGGAAGTAGATAAATAATGCACCATGGAAATCATGGTAGCACCAGATGCTGTTATTGGTCTATGAGCAGCTGATTAGGGTGGTCACCTCTCCACTAGAGCAGCAGCAATGAGCACTACTTAGAAGTCAACCACCAAATCAAAGACAACAGGTTTAGTTGAGGCCGAAGAAGGTACCTGCCTGAATCATAAGGTAAAAGAAAATAAAGGGAGAAAGGTAGCAAGGACAGATTAGGAAGATGGGGTTGTGAGCTGATGAGCAGGTCTCAAAAGTTGCAGTGTTTTCAGTGTAACAGCTGCTCTGCTGTAGCTGCTGCATTGGCAGATGACCTCTCATGCTCTCTTACTTGCGTTTGTCTAATGCATATGTGATCTGATATGCACCCTGAGAAAACTAGCCTAATGGACAGGAATGCAGACCAGCTTCTGCATGACAGCCGGTCGGCTCTCAGGCTGGGAGAGGTACCCTGATAGTTTGGGATGGAAAGGAGAGTCATTAACCTTCATCAGTAAAAGGAGAGGGCCTAAGTTTAGGTGGAGCTCTGAATGAGGTAAAAGAAGAAAAACCATGAGCTTCTCACTTTCTTAAATATATTTGAACATTCTGAGACCCTTAAGAAAAGAGAAAGCTAGAGACAGTTACTGCATTTGCGAGGTAAGTTGTTTGTTTTAGGTTTTTTTCTCCTAATACTGTAGTCTCTCATGCTTTGTACATGAAGTTATAGTACAAAACTTACTGTGTGCTAGTGTAGTTGCTGGTCCCATCCCCAGATACAGGTCTGAGTAAAAGGCTAACCACCTTGCTTGGCAAAAATAGTACTGTTACAGAAAACTACTCTTTTGGTTAAGAGGTGTATTGGGTTTGCATGGCAAGGTTTTGGTAGTGGGTGGGGCTACAGAGGTGGCTTCTGTGAGAAGCTGCTAGAAGCTTTCCCCCATGTCTGACAGAGCCAATGCCAGCCGGCTCCAAGACAGACCCACCACTGGCCGAGGCCGAGCCCATCAGTGATGATGGTAGCACATCTGGGATAACGTATTTAAGAAGGGGGAAAGAAGAACCCGCGCAACAGCAACTGCAGCCGAAGAGGGGAGTGAGAATATGTGAGAGAAGCCACCCTGCAGACACCAAGGTCAGAGAAGAAGGAGGGGGCGGAGGTGCTCCAGGCACTGGAGCAGAGATTTCCCCCCAGCCCATGGGGAAGACCATGGTGAGGCAGGCTGTCCCCCTGCAGCCCAGGGAGGTCCACAGTATAGCAGATATCCACCTGCAGCCCAGGGAGGACCCCACACCGGAGCAGGGGGATGCCCAAAGGAGGCTGTGACCCCGTGGGAAGCCCACGCTGGAGCAGGCTCCTGGCAGGACCTGTGGCCCTGTGGAGAGAGGAGCCCACGCTGGAGCAGGTTTTCTGGCAGGACTTGTGACCCCACGGGGGACCCACGCTGGAGCAGTCTGTGCCTGAAGGACTGCAGCCCATGGAAGGGACCCGCACTTTGTACATGAAGTTATAGTACAAACCTTACTGTGTGTTAGTGTAGTTGCTGGTCCTACTTGAGCAGTTTGTGAAGAACTGCAGCCCGTGGGAAGGACCCACATTGGAGAAGTTCGTGGAGGCCTGTCTCCCATGGGAGGTACCCCATGCTGGAGCAGGGGAAGAGTGTGAGGAGTCCTCCCCCTGAGGAGGAAGGAGTGGCAGAGCCAACATGTGATGAACTGATCACAACCCCCATTCCCCGTAACCCTGCACTACTGGGGGCGAAGGAGGGAGAGAATTCAGGAGTAAAGTTAAGCCTGGGAAGAAGGGAGGGGTGGGGGGAAGGTGTTTTAATATTTAGTTTTTATTTTTGATTACCCTCCTCTGATTTGATTGATAATAAATTAAACTAATATACCCAAGTTGAGTCTGTTTTGCCCGTGACAGTAATTGGTGAACGATCTCTCCCTGTCCTTATACTGACCCAGGAGCCTTTCATTATATTTTCTCTGCCCTGTCCAGCCGAGGAGGGGAGTAATAGAGTGGCTTTGGGGGGCAACTGGCACCCAGCCAGGATCAACCCACCACAAGGGGTAAGGAAGGGATATCTAAGCATGTCCTTCCCTGAGCATGGGAAGGACAAGCATGATAAACAAAATCATGGTGCAGTCAAGAGCTCTGTGCAATGCCATTGTGAACTTCTGTATATTTACATCTGACCTAGACCTCATAAGAGTTGAAGTGTAAACCAGAAAGATCGTATCTTCTACAACTTTCTGGAAAAGGATGCCATTAATCTAGGTGCAAAAATGTCTTCTGATAAAGAGTCCCGCCTCATAAACCAGGCTAGCACCATAATCAGTCTCAGAAGAAAAAAATGTTGGGTCCTTTGTTCTCTTGCACTAATCCAATGTCTCTGTCTTATGTGGAAAGTCCCATGCAAAATAATTGCCAAATATTAGCTGTGTTTTAGAGATACTGCATATAGTGCCTTTAAAGACCCATAATTATTCTATTACGCAAATCGATCTTATACAGACCACACTGTTGTTTGATAGACTACTAGGGACAGACGAAAGAATGGAAATTGGCTGTTTTGTTGAATGTTATGAATTTCTAAAAAGCATTTTCATGGCGTGAACAAAGTATCACAATGGGAGATACTGCAATTCTGCATGGTACCCAGTGATTAAAAATTCATAGCAGAACCATCATGTGTAATCAGGATATGCATTAATCAATTCAATCCAAATTAAGTATCATTTCTTGTAAAGCTATGTAGGGACTATTCAAAAGCAGAAAGGAATTATAAATAATGAGGTGGTCCGACAATGGGTACAGATACTTTCAACAGTACATGTAATACAGAATAAGATATTTTATGAAAAAAAAAAAGTAGGAACCTGACTTTAAGGTATTTTTTAATCCTCATGATTGGGTAGATTCTAACTGAAATTTGTGTATGCTTATAATAGTTGTGATCATACTGATACTCTTATTTCATTGGAGACCCTCTTATTTTCATTTTAAAGTAATCTGAGAAACATTTCCCACTGAGAGAAAGGTATGTAATATATTCATTTTGGCAACAACCACAAGAACATGATACCTGACTGGTTGTGTCATGTATGTGGACTGCTGAGACAAGCAGCCCACGTGTAATTCAAATTGGCCACCTAAAGTGCTGGTTTTGCCTGGTGAAGGTGTCATAGGGGACATAATGTGAGGATGGGACTTGGGAATCAGCAGCATAAATCCATAGGAAACTAGGCTTCATTAATTCTGCTGGTCACAGAAAATTTTGTTACATGAATATGTGTTTCCTGATGCAAGTTCTATTACCTGGAAAGGTCGGAGGCCAAAGAAACTGTAATTTAAATGAGTACCAGAAAAAGAAGGTGGAATCAAATAGAAAAAAATATGGACTCAAATAGAAATCAACATATTAAAAAGCCGGTATGTGTACTGATACCAGCCAAGCTTTCATTTCTTTTTCACAAACATCTGAAGAGAATTAAACAGCTATGGCAATAGGTCTCCTAGAGTTCATTAGCAACAGGAAGAGGAAGCTGAGGATTTCCAGATACTGGTTTGTACACAATGTTATGCTTTTACCCTTAGATAGAGTTGAGATGGGGTAGGGCTCAGTTCAGAATCCCACAGGGAAAGTGAGTATTCCTGAGCCGGGGTACTGTTGGGCTTGTCCATGGACATGTGTTGCTGAGACATGTCTTGGAGAAATCTCAGAGACTAGTTTTCAAATAATTTTTTTAACTTCTTTTACATTTGCACCCACCCTGCCAAATTTATCAACAATCCTTTGTTACCTTAACCCTTTTTTAGATATAATTTCTTTGTTTTATGGTTCTGTCGTTTAAAAAGAACTACGGCACATTTGTAAATTTGTGGTGGGTCAGGAAACTGGCACATCAGCTGAAGCCAGAACAAACACTTTGTCTTTATTCTATACAATAATTTATTGTGTTGGGAAACTTGCTGTTATTGAGCTGTATGCTAATTAACAAGACTGTGGACAGTGGTATCAGATTTCTTTTTTATCAGTTACCAGGCTAATCAATTTTAAGTGTGTTAAATCTAGCAGAGAGAGGGAAATATCAATTCCAGCATTTGAGGAAGCAGAAAGATGCCTTCTGCAGCATTGCACTGGCCTGCTTACCTCTGTCTCAAGAGGACAAATACAGTCAGGAACAGGTGCTGAAAGGAGCTATTCCCATCAACAGTTGAAAGTGGGTATCCTCTCTTCCGAGAAGAGGCTAAAAATGCTTGTCTTGTCTAGTCTGGTAAAAGAAAAGGCTGAAAGGGGAACGTCTCTCTGTAAATATGTTCACAGTTTAAGCAGTCTCAGGTTTTTAAACCAAAAGATAAAGTTTACACAAAATCACAAAGTAGATAATGTTCCTGCCTGAATTGAGGCTCAAAATTAGAAGAAGGTTTCTAATTTTCACAAGGTTAGAGCTTGGAATGGTTTTCTGGTAAGATTAATGGGAATAAAAATGTGCTTAGTTTTAATAAAAGATGTGGTCATTTAAGAAAGAAATTACATAACAAGACTACCTGCTATAGCAGTGAAAAGTACTCTGGTAATCTATCTGGATTACTAGTGAACTGAAGAATGTATATAAATATTAGGTGCTGAGAATATTTTATTTTAGAGTGTATTTTTCTTATGAAGCATGTTATTGATATCCTCTCAACCTTTTTTTTTAAGGTTTTGTAGGACAAAAATCAAACCATACGCCCATAAGAGAAAAAAATCTTCTGACAATACTTTAAAATAGTACTGCCAAAAGGGGAATAAAACCTGGTGAAAAGAGGAAAAAAAAAAAAAGTGCTTGATTTCATAAGGAATCTTTCTGATTTCTATTGGCCATGGGTTTCATTTGTAGCAGAGCTACTGACAGACTAGGCAGTTCAAAGATCTGGCACAATTCTGACCACAGTAAGATTAATAAATGAATGCATACATCCACTGTATTAACTTCAGTCTCTGAAATTAGTTGTTAAAAAGAAAAATGTCAAGAATGTTTTAGATTTTGTAAGACAAAATTAATTCACTTTCATAGTACACAAGGCTGATCCGTAACAAACTTCATAGCATACTGTAGAACATAAGTAAAGCATAATGATATGCAGCAAACAGGCAGCTAACCAACCAATTAGTAGTTTGTGTGATTCTATTTTCCTGAATTTTTGCTGAAAATAAACTTTTCTACAGTTCTTCATGTTTTCCGTGAAAAACAGCATAAAACGTGTGGTGGTTTTCTGTTACTGGGGGGAGAGCCAAGGAGTTCAAAATCACCCATATGTCAGGAAACAGGGAGGATCTCTGAAATTATGTGTAAAGATAAAATCAGATAAAATCACTCCACTGAAATGTGTAAAGCTGTGAGGAACATATGGGTATGGTTTGTCCAGTATACAGGTACAGTTTTTTATTGTTTTTTCTCTAAACTACTGATGTTCAGCTGCAGAGCTAATAATCAGTTTCCCAGGTAAGACAGCAGGAGACAGAGATCACAGAGGGCTGTATGTGTACTGCAGATTTAAAAGCACCAGGGTGTGATAGGCAAAACCACGACTTTTGCATTCCAGTGCATTTTATTTGGTAGAACAAACTTCTGTAGATAGAACAACGGACTTGAAAACCACGTTGGAGAGCAGCTGACCACACACATGGACTATTTCACAATTTGGTTCCCTAACCACCCTGTTCACAAAGCAAAACAGGACGCTGTCATTTGGGCAAATCTTTGAACCTACACAGTGAATACGTGTGAGACAAAACTACCGACAATCGCATCAGAAAATCATGTACCGCTCTTTGTTCTCATCCAAGGTATTTATTTTTATGGAAGTCAACCAGGAAAAAAAATCTTTCAGATATCTTAGATAAGAAATGCACCTTTGAGCTTGTTGTTTCAGTACAAGTATTCAGTATATGGGTACATGTTTCTGTAAAGACACGTGTAGGTCCACAAGCATACAGAACGGGTTGTAGAAAAGCAATCATTCTTGGCCTGATGATCCTAATTAGGGTCATTTACTTTCTCTATAACTGTCTGCTGAATAAAAAGGGAAGATGAACATGGAAAAACTGCAAGTCACATGCACAAATCGCCGATTCCTCCTGCTGTCTGGAAGGGAAGCAAGTTGTTAAGGAATGTTAAGGGAGTGGCCACCTCCTCCAGATAAGACGCTGCCTTCAACAGCACCCACATGTAGGGCTCATGTAAAATACAGACAGCCAAGTTCCCCCCTCTTGGGCTGGCAGAGGCTGAAGGTCACTAGTGCAGGCACACACATCACACTCTTTGGGTTCATAAGCACACGTGCATTCGCGGATCCCTCGAGCACCAGCACAACCCCTCTGCCCACCCAGCACCTCTGCCTGCATCCCAGCCCCATACCCACCCCATAGATCTCCCACTCGCCAGCTGGTCCAGCTTGAGTCTCACTGCAAACACCCCCACACTCATCCCACAGACACCCCATGTTCACAAGTGCCCCCAGGCTTAACAGCACTGATCCTCTCCCCACCTGATACCCCAGACCCAAGGCCCCCTTACTCGCCAGCTGGTCCAGCTTAAAGTTTGTTGGAGAGCACACAGACACACCCCACGCACACCCGTTTTGGGGGAGATACAGACGCTCGCCCCCAGCAGCCGGCACCAGGCACTCAGGCTGTGACCCACATCCCTTCTCCAGCCACTGGCGCAGAGCCCCTCATTCACCTCCCTCACCCCTGTGAAGGACGGACTGTGGTGATCATGTGCAGGGCTCAGCCAGACAAATGCACTGACCAGAGCCGTTTTACATCTGACTGGTGCCCTTTGTACCCTTTTTTGCTTACTCGCCTCTTTGTTCCTCCCTGCACCCCTTCTCTGTGTCCCCCAGGGGTTTGTACAGCTGTGCCCATTCCCGCACACATCCTGGCCCAGGTGTCCCCTGGCTTACAGTCCCAGCCGTTGCAAAGTCCAGGTTGATCTTCCTGGAAGATGTGCCCGTGGTTTCCTGGAAGTGATGGCAGTAGTTTCTTGATAGCCCATCAATTAGTGTGGTTGGGTTTTGTCATTGTTTTGCCAGATCTGTGTCTCTATCTGTTTCTGGTTCCCCCCTTTTCCCCTTGGTTTCCCAATTGACAAGGTCCCCAATCAGATATGCTCGCTGGAATAAACCTTGCCACACTCTCACTCACCCTCACCAATTAGTGTGGCTGACCAGGTTTGGTTCCCATCACTGCCTTCCTTACCATTTGTTGGTCAGGTTTGTGTCCCCATAGGTGGTGTTTATGGCTTCATCCTTTTCTTATTATCCCTTTTCTTCATTGAAGAAGGTCCTTGACCAGATACCCTTAAAGGAGCAGACACTCTCCTCCCACTTACCCTTACACAAAGATCAGAGCATACATTGGCAGATATCCAGGAGACAGAAAATAATTATATTTTCCATTTCTAAACTAAACTTTATTGTTGTTATATCTGGAGTGATCTTCACATTTACTATTTTCTGAGTACAAACTGAAGGAAAACCAGTATGGCCTGCTGAGTCAAGTGCTGTCATAGAAAAACTTCAGGTCCAGCTGGGTGAAAGGGAACAATGTCCCAGCTTGCTTTTGTTTCTTTCCCATCAATTGTCTTAGATTGCAAACATGTGGTAGAAATGTATATTTTTTGTGTCATAACTTTGGCCCACCCTTTAGGATAATTCCATGTGTGCTGGAGCCTACACAGGAAAGGCAAGGTCCTTGCATCTTTTTAACAATTTGGGTTGGTGACTGCTTGCTCTAGCAAGGACGTACAGAGGTGGAAAGTGGAGAAAAAGATCAGAGAATGAAAAACCACCACAGATGCCACCTGTATTTACAGGAAATTGAGCCAGCCAACATTAGTTAAGACTGTCCAACAGAAAATTTGATCAGTTTCTCATGAACTCTTGCTTGCAAACACCCTGTTTCCCAGCAAAGGTGGGCCAGTTTGCCCACACTTAATTAATACAAAAGTTTGTTAACACAGAGAGAATTCCTCTGATTCCTCTGTGAGGTTTGTTCAGCTCAATTCAACTTCATGGTGCAGATAAACAGCAGTGAAAACAAAGAGGAAGATTCAAGCTGTCAGCTGGGGAGATCCAGGAGAATTTAACCTCAGAAAAGTATCTGACTTATCCAGTCTGGGACAAGACTTTAATAGGAACCAGAAATTAATCAAAAATAAGAAAAAGAAAAGGCATAACCTGGAAGTGTGGTTGATCTGTAGAGAATTTTGCTTTTCTGATACACCATATGCAAATGAAGACATCCAGATGGGACTGGCAATAAATGAAAATATGTAGGCACACAGCTACAGGTCAGGTGCATTTTGGTCTGTTGAAGGAGGCTGACGATGTTCAGGCAGGCTCTGGAATTTGTAGCAAACACAGTAGAGAACAAGAAAGTTTAAAGAGCATCCTTGGGGATGTGCTGTTTCCAGATATTTAGAAGATATAAGGCGTAGCACTGATCATTGCTGGCTGAAAGGGGTGGCCGACTAGGTTGCTACCACACTGCCACCTGTTCAGCGAATAACTGGATAATAAGCATAACACTGCTACCAGTAAGAACGAGAGCCCAGGAGTCCCTTTTTCCTGAAGGAGCCTCATCATTGCCTTTCACAGCCAGGCTGCCTCTCTCCCTGGCCAGATGTAGCTTCAGCATGGGGAATGGGGATGGGGAATGGGGAGTGCCACCCTCCTGAATCCTTCTGGGTAGATGCCCTGTTTCTGTCTGGATTGGAGCCCCTCAGTCAACAACAAAAGTTTTGCTCAGAAAAATGTATAATGAAAGGCTAGGTGTGGCAGGATCTCCACGTGTGAATGCTCTTTTGGGTTTTGGCCTCTCTACATAGCTGCATTTGTGCTATTTGCAATCTCTCATTATTTCTTTTCCCTTCACTTTTTTGGTCCATACAGAATGTCACACTTTTGTACTTCAGTGGGAAGAGGGGCAGAACTGAGAGAGAAGGTATTTTAATTACTGAAACTGTGAAACTTCACTGCAGCTGGTGGACATGACTGCAGTCCTGCACTGAGGGTATGCATGCTTTTTATAGCTGATACAGCAGGAGCTACTGCTCAAACACAGGCCATCATGCAAGTCAAAAGCTGAGCTTTGCGAACGTGGTAGCAAGGAACATGTGGCTATGAGCAGATATCCCTGCAGAAACAATACTCAGAAGTACGTGGAGAACAGGAAGGAAAAGTAGAAAAAACCCCAAACTATGAACAGAGGAAAGAATTAGCAGGGAATAAAACAAAGAACAGGAATATTTTAGGAAGAACGCTGCTTTGGAAAAAGCTTGAAGATAGTAGAAAAGACATTTCTCCTCCTTGTTTGTTTCTTACAATGTTCAGGTTCTAGTAGAAAAGAAACCATGACTCAGTCTCAATTTTTGCTCATAAAGGAAAACAAAATCACTGCAAGTTTCTGCAAGTTAGAATCAAAAGGAGTAATAGTATGTTCAGTAAATAACAGCAGATATGAGATAAACAATGAAGACCCAAGATAGCCCTTCATACACAATGGATCTTGTTAATAATAAGTAAATATGAACTTCCCCTTTACCTTACAGATCAAGGATGAAGTCTTTATTTTCATATTGGTGTCAAAACATCCATAATATGGTAATAAGAAAAAAAATGCTCTTTTAAAATTTTCTTCCTTTTTCTCCTAATGCTATGCATTTTGAGCAAAATTTAATAAATGTTAAGACAAGTAATGAAAACCCACTCAGATGTTAAACCATGACATAAAAGTGCCCAAGAAGAGAATCCCTTTATAAGGACCTTCTTTGTCAATGCAGACACATTGGGCCAAGGCTGAAGTTTATCAGCAGTTTTGGGCTGCAAAATGGTTCTTGTACTTTCTGTTAACTTTTGTAGCTTCTGGATGGAGGCCAAAAATGTGTCAGTCTTTTTTGATTTTTTTTTTTTTTTTTTTGTGGCCTACCAAGTGCTGAGATGCTTCACTATGTTCTGCAAGCCTAGCCTTGATACACTGTCAATGCAGTGTATACACCAGAGTTTTGAAGAAGGGAGCATGAGGCATTTGTGTTGTGCCTGCTGTGGCTGGAGGGGATTGTCTTTGGCTGACAACACATGAATAAAGTTGTAGGTTACAAAAATGTGGAGTGGGTCTAAAAGGGAGCCAGAAATAATTACTTAGTTTTTAAAGGCAGGGATGTAGTCCCAGAGAACTGTGTTCATTGCCAAGTCTTTGAATGATTTCGACCAAAGAGGAAGTGGATATTTTTTCCTCAAGACATGGAAATGATAGAGAAGCACTGCCTATCCGGTTGCTGCTGTTCTGGAAGATCAGTGACTTGGCTGGCAAAATGGAGTCAGGAAGCTGAATGTTATTCTTTGTGCTGATGCTTTAAGGTATTAAGCAACTATTATGTTTCAAAGCATAAAAAGTAGATGATTAAAGCAGATGATTAACTTGCTCCTGTATTTAAATGAGTGGTTGTGATTGATGCCCCAAGAGCTGTGGTCTTGACATTCGTTGTTGGAAAGGGAGGGAAATAAGTAGAATTTAATGATTAAAAACAGCATACAGACTAACATGTATTTGCAGAGGAAAATGAACATAAGGATACTAACTGCTTTTCTTTTTCCGTCTGAACATGACTGAGTGATCTTGTTTGCAGCCAAAATGTTCCTCACAACCTGACCATAACAAAGGCTTTGCTACGTGAGTGTATCTTGGGGGATAAACAGAAGTGGGTAGATGGGGAGAGGGGGCCTCTGCATTTTCCTATGTGTCTCTGTATGGCTGTTGTGATGATTGGGCAAAATGTCTGCATTCTTTTCCTTATGAGCTTGACGAATCAGTCAGATTTCCTGTTAATTTTTATAATCAGTGGCTGCCAGGCTTATGTACAATCTTCAGTACCAATGGAATTAAATTAGAGGAAGCTGTAAAGAGACTGCTAGAAAACCAACAAGGAGTACAATAATAAATAATGCCCAAGCCAGCGTCAGGTGCACAGTTTCAGAAGAATTAAGATAAAAACAGCTGGCAGTGTATTGACTAAAACACTTCAACCTTTTAGAGGCAAGAGTGCAGAATAGGAACTTTTATGGGATTTCAAGAGCTGCCCAAGCGTGTCAGTAAAAAAGCTAACTTGCTGGTATGACCTGTAAAAAGAGAGATAGTATTGCAGGCCGTAAGGTGGGTTTGGGTTGATTGGTTGGTTGGTTGGTTGGTTGGGGTTTTGTGCTTTGGTTCTGGTTTTTTTCTCCAGAGATGAGGAATGTCAGCCACAGTGTGGCAAGAAAATGTAAGGGAGAAGCCCTGTAGTTCTGTTTGTTGGTTTCATGCATTAGCCTTGCATGCTTTGTAACTTTAGGTGAAAGTGTAAGTAATACTTTAATCTGGTGAAGTGGATAGCAAGTCCCTCTGTCATGGTTTAACCCCAGCCAGCAACTAAGCACCACGCAGCCACTCACTCACTCCCCCCTGGTGGGATGGGGGAGAGAATCAGAAGAGTAAAAGTGAGGAAATTCGGGGGCTGAGATAAAGACAGTTTAATAAGTAAAGCAAAAGCCATGTGTGCAAGCGAAGCAAAACAAGGGATTCATTCAGCACTTCCCATGGGCAGGCAGGTGTTCAGCCATCTCCAGGAAAGCAGGGCTCCACCACACATAACGGTGACTTGGGAAGAAAAACACCATCACTTCGAACGTCCCCCCCTTCCTTCTTCTTCCCCCAGCTTTATATGCTGAGCATGACCTCATATGGTGTGGAATATCCCTTTGGTCAGTTGGGGTCAGCTGTCCCAGCTGTGTCCCCTCCCAGCTTCTTGTGCCCCCCCAGCCTCCTCGCTGGTGGGGTGGGGTGAGAGCCAGAAAAGCCCTTGGCTCTGTGTAAGCACTGCTCAGCAGTACTGAAAACATCCCTGAGTTATCAACACTGTTTCCAGCACAAATCCAGAACACAGCCCCATACTAGCTACTGTGAAGAAAATTAACTCTGTCCCAGCCAAAACCAGTGCACCGTCTGAACAGCTGTGTCAAAGGCTTATGTGGAAATCCCTAGGTGAGTCTGACTGCAAAGTGAAGGGGTGGCTGGTGACTCTGGGACCTTCAAAGTCAGAGACTTTGAGATCATGTCCCAGGGCAGGCACAGATTTATCAAGGATTACAAGGGCTTTTGCTCATCAGCTGTCATTTCATCTGACTTGATCTCCTCCTCCCCGTTGTGGTACAGGCAACTCATCTGCACAGCACTGCTCTGCAACCCCTCCAGCTTCCCTCCTGCTCCTCCACAGCTACCAGCCTGCACTGCAGCTTCTGCCACATCCAGTCCCCACGGTTTCTCCCTTCTGCTCCTAAAGCCCATTGCTATGACATGGTGTGTCTTGCAGGAAGGGAAAGGGGGATTTAAGACCCTCTTTTATCATTCATTAGTGGCTACAGTAAGCCTGTGGGAGATGCCCGAGGCCTGACTGCTGTGAAGGTACACTTGGGAAGGCTTTCAGGAGCGAGACTGGAGCAGCTAGCTCAGCAATCATGACGAACACAGTACTCCCATTTTTATTTCCTCATATCCAAGGGGCTCGGGTGGTGACATCTGGAGCATGTTTGTTTTTAATCTCCTGCTGTAGTTGTTTAGAGGTACCTGTGCTAAGGAATGTCAAGGTTGGGGAAACATAGCTGGTGTGCGAAACTGTACAGCTGAAGCATCTTTCCCTCGCCCATGACTCTTCCACTGGGGCTGCTTTGCTGCTACAGCCATTTGTTCGAGATCATTCTGCTAACCAGCCGCACACAACTAGATACAAGTGCACAGGGAAGTCAAAACTGTCTCCCTTCTCAGAACTCAGACCCTGCGAATTAATGCATTACCATGAAAGATTGTGAGTGTTACAGCAGTCTGTTCCCTTTAGTCTTAGAAGGACTCGTAAGCCCTGCTGTGAAATCTGCTGCTGCTGAGCGTGACTGTGTGCTGAGCACATCATTACGTGGCTTTCTGCATTATCATCCTGTGCCTCCAGAGGCATCTGTCAGATCGAACTGGAGAACTATTTGTATGAGATACGATACTTTGTGTGGGATTGAGGGAGTATGAAGAGCTGGAGTTGTAGTGTTGTAGCATTGGTAATATGTCTAAGCAGAAAAGAAATACCCTGATTTGGAGAGTAAAGGAGGTAGCAAAAAGAAGGAAAAAAGGAAAGCACTGGCCTAAGACTTAGGAGCTAGGGATCCACTGCTGGTCCTGCTGCTGACCTTGTCAAATGACTTTTTACAGGTGACATCTTCCAGCAGTACTTCAGTTTTCCCTCTTTCTAATGAGAGGAACTAATAGGTGCTATTGTCAGCCCATACGTCATACAAAATAACTGTGGAAGAAAACACATCTGTGTTTGGAAGGCAGTGAAAAAAACCACTGAATTACATTTCTGTCTACAGCTAGGTGCCCTTGAAGTTTGCATTAAAAGCACATGTGCTGGGAAAAATGGATGTAGCTACTTCATTAATGTGCATTTTTAACTTTGTAAATTCTGCAAGTTAAGCACTGAAGGGCTGCTAAATCTAACACAAAGGGCTTTAGATCACATTTAAGTTGACTGTGTCATTACTTTAATGACATATAAACATTCTCAAGAAATAGTTTCTATTCTCAAAACAGGGACTGGAAGACTAATAAGATCCCATCTATATGGTCTTCTGAAGGTAAATGTATGTTTGGCTGAGATTACAGCAAGCCTATTTTATTTTTACTTCATATCACTTGCTTTCTGTTTTGTGTAATTCAGAATATTATTAACATACATAAAGATAATTCGATAGGAGAGCAGTAAACAGTCAGTGGGTAAATTCATAGGTCTTCCATCCTGCCAGTGAGCACTCACAGATCAAAATGAGCTTTGCAGGTCTGACCTTTTGCCTTGCTAGCTTCTCCTTAAATTTAGTTACACTAGTTCCATCCAAAGTCAAAATGAAACTTTGTATGGGAAGAGACTGAGGCCGTCAGCTGGATGCAGTTTGCATTTAGGAAAATCTAGAAGTGTTATCATTGAACTTATTGTTTGGGGCATATGCTCGTGGTGAGCATTTTTATTTAATTGAGGCCTTGGTAGTACTTCTACCAAAATTGTACCCAAATGTCTTTATACTTTTATTTTATAGGGAGGAAGAAAAAAAAAAGTTTTCAAATTTAGGAAAAAAAATTATCAAAAAAGCACTTCCTCTCTGTCAAACCATGACTTCAGAAGGACAGCATGTTTGTGAGGAAGATGTCCAGCATGCTGTTTAAAGTAACAATATAAAATATTTTCTTGCTTTTCCTTCAAATCAAGTACAGTTGGCAATGTGTATATCAAATTGTTTGTGGGGAAAAAAAAAGTGTTGCTGTTGCACATGCTACCCGTTTAGCATCACATGGTGCTGGTAATGGATCGATGTGGAAAGATTTGCTGAGTTTCTGGTGAGGTACTTTGCCAGATACAAGGTTGTGTCATCAAGGAGAGGGTCTCTCTGTATGTGCCATGTATGTAAATGAGTGCACGTACCCTATTCTGAGCATCTACATACCCTATCCTAAGTGCCACTGTGAGGATAAGGACTGAATGGACATTTGGTTTTACTTAGGATGCTACTTCCCAATAGGAAGCTGTATGTCAGAGGGCTAATATAACTCTGGAATGCGTAAGCAGAAGAACATCAGACAAGTGTAGAAGGGATAATATGTTATAACCATTGATAAAATAATTGGGGTAGATACTTCAATGTTGTGACTATTTATGGTGCCTGAATTGCTTAAAAATTGCAGAGCGTCCTGAAAAGAATAATTTGAGATTTGGAAATTCTTCCTGGTAAAAAGAAACCAAACCAAGTCAGTTAGTACAGTTTATCTGACAGAAGGCAAATTGTGGTCTCGCTAGATGTGGAAGAGGTTTCTGGTAGAAGATAGATCTTCAGTCTAGGGGAAATGTTGTAAACAGATGCAATGCAAAAAAGGTATCTGTACATTTTTAACAATATGTCCTGTCAGAACAAATTATGCAGGGAACTGATAGGATCTTTAGCACTTGATATTAAATCAAGAGAAAACATCCTTCTAGAAAATATGCCATAGCTTAACAGAAGTTCTAGGATTAATGGAGAAACTAAGAAGTGTAATGCAGAAACTAAGAAGTGTAATGCAGAAATTAAGAAGTGCTTACACTGTACACAAAGATGGACTAGGTGATCATGATGGTCTCTTTGGATATTCAATTGTACAAGAGTACATAAGAGTCTGCAAAAATTACCAACTGTGGCTGGTAAGAGAATGCAAAAGGCTCTTGTTGTGCAAGAGTTCTTCATGATACAGAACATTTCAACTACCACTTCCCTGAAAGAGTTTTGAAATCCTTTTTCTATGTTATCTGCGGAACTGTAAAAATAGAAGAGACCCTCTGTTCCTAAATAAGCTGACATTACACACTACAGGACATGCAAAAGACAAAAGAACCCTCAGAGATTTCATAAAATCCATTTCTTGCCCCTGGTAGTGCTGACTGTGTTGTGCTGCCTCTTTTTGACCCAAGATGCTGAACTTTGAATGCCAGGGGCTTCTAGTAGGAAAGAAAACTGATCACAGAGCAAGTTATTTTCCGGACAAGATCATGTTTATTTGCAATAATGTATCATAACTTGTTTGTTTTGGTTTGTTTTGTTTTTAACTTGGGATATAAAGAGCTGGAGATAACCTTCCTGTTTGTTGCTGGGGTTTTGTGTGTGTGTGTGTGTGGTTCCATTTCTTGTTAGAGAAATTGCAGTTGCCTCTTGAGACAAGGAGGGGTGCTATGGCAATGAAGAGATGTTTGATGATGCTAGTCAAATAGTCCCAGGTGATTTAGGTTGCTTGCTTTCAGGCCGTGTCAAGTACACCTTTTGTACTCTTTTTCTGCTGGGAGCGGCGCCTCATTGCCCAGGACTGTGGGAAGGTAGCTTGGGAGACCTTGTCCTCATGCTAGCTCTGCAGAAACAGTGGACAACGCTAGCGACATTTGAAATGCTAGTATCACAGCTGTCCCTCAGGATGCTGTTTTGCTATTAGCAGACCAAACTTATGCTGTGTCACTGCCTAACACGAGTTCAACATCTGACTGACTTGGCTATGTGGCCCAGAGTTGTTTAGGCAGGTCCGAATGACTCAGGCAGCAGATTATGGGGGTGTTTGTCTATGGCAGAGACTGGTACCCTGAGGCTGCTGACATGCCTGTCTGCAGAAGATGACACTAGCTCTTTCCCTACTCAGGTGCCCTGGAACCACAGCACAAGCAGGCACTGTGTACTTGCTCACAGCCGTTGATAGTAAGTCCATAAACTGGACCTGGTGTTCAGTGAAAGCTGGCTAGAGATCCCTTTTTCTGCTAGCACAGTTATCTTGGGTGCTGTGAATGCCCTTTGCAGCCCTTGCGCAGCTGGGGGAACCATGTTGAAGGGATATTGATGGTCCAGCTTGCTCCTGACACAGCTGCCATGACAGGATTTTGCACTCCAAATCTTTTCTCACGGAGTGAGAGGAGCTGGGTGTGATCAGCCTCTGGAGGGGGTGACTGTCCGGGGGGCCACAGCTCTAAAGGAGGTGTCCTGTCACTGCAGGTGGGGCACTTGCTGCTGGTGCCGGGTGCCAAAAGTGCCTCTCATCTCCTGTACATGGCTGTTAATCTATCATACATGACAAAATGTTCTGGTCCCACCAAAGCGTGCTGAGCCCCCTTGTTATGCACAACATCTTGTTTACGGGCAAAGGGGAAACTCACCTTGCGCATAAAGCCAATAATCTGTTGTTAGTGTAAATCAAATCTCAGCAGTCTAATCCAAGAATTATTAGTAACTATTACAGAAAGGGAAAGAATATGTTCTTGCAGAAAAATTATCGATAATGATAACACAGTTAAAACCGTTATACACACACTTCTTAGTTTCCACCCCTTTTCCCGATGTTTTGCTCACCCTTCCCCTGCTCCTCCGGCTCCTATGGTTGGTGGTTTGACTCGGGTGGTAGTGAAGCGGGTGTTAAGGAAAGTTGTCAGTGTCTGGTGTCCTTTGCTGGAGGAATATGATGTTCATGATGATGGTTCTGCTTCCTCACTCGAGGATCCACTTTAGGTCCTTTTTATATGCTTGCTAACATGCTTTTAAACCTTGCTTTTTCTCCCTGGCCTGCAAATCCATGTTACATCAGAATGAGCTGTATCATGTGCCTTTTATGTATGTTAGGTACTATTTCTTTGTTCTCTTTGTTGCCCTACACCCAGTTTTGTCCAGATCTGCATTTCTTTAACTGGCTGTTGGTAAATTGTTTGTACCTCTGGGGTGTCCAGTGCCAGGCCTGTGCCCGGTCTCCAATAATCCCACGGCTGTACTCCTCGACACTGCATCCTGTGTTTCCACTTCTCAAGGCCTCTGTTACCATACTAAGCCGGTATTTCTCTACACCACACATTATGTTAGATTTGTAAAACCACAGCAGTACCAGAGAAAGATAAATAAAAATTAAAAATATCAGCTATAGACAGATGGTGACTTAGAAAATTTAGAAAAATGCCCTTTTACTAGCAATGGCGATACAGGCAATGCAGGCTACATGGTTACAGTCTTATCCAAAATTAGGTGGGGGTGACCCTCTAGAGGCCCATGGAGCAGAGGGTTCCTGGGCTGGAGTGGCTCCCTGGTGCTGCGTGGGCTGGGCGAGGAAGCAAAGGGTTGCTTTGCCCGTCCTTTCCAAGGACCCGGGTCTCTGCCCGAGGGTTCGGAGGAGGCAGCTTGCTGCCCAGGCTCCCTGCCAGTCCAGCGCAGGCTCTGAGAGGATTGTGGCCTCCAACGTTCTGCCCCACGGACAGGGGAGTTACAACCTGGCGATGGTGCTAAATAGTGTTGATTAGGAAAGATCTGATGCAATGAGGTGCAAAGCACCACAGGTAGCTGCACAGCCTAGGCGTGCTGCTGCTGAAGTGTAGCAGCATTTACAACTGGTTTGTAGCACCTGGGTCATGAAACTTAACCTGCTTTCCAGTGTTGCTACCAAATACAGAACAGGCATAGTCAGTGAGGTGTGATTCAACACACAGCTGTGTATTTTTTCTTGCATGTAGTGTTTGAATAGTTGATTTGTAAACATGCATGCTTTGAAATTATCTACATCGGTATCTGGAGCTAATGAGTGAGGCCATGTGTTCAGAAACATGAACTTTCCCTGTATTCTAACTGTACAAAGTAATTTGCTGTTCAATTGCTTAGCCAGTTGTCATTTTCTAGTACCTCATTTCATGTGACTATTTCAGATAGTATTTTCTAATATTTAGAAATTGAGAAATAACACTCACTCGTGATCTTATTTTCCTGATGCTGACTGCACTCTGCAGTGCACTTGTTTAGCCATACTAACCTACTATATCCGCAACAAAAAGATTTCAAAAGTGATTATTGTAGCCAAACTTGACTGTGTAGTAATGTATGCACAGTGACTTACAGTCCTGGTGGCATTAAAGATTTTCAGCTAGATTCATGAACTTAGTCAGTTTCTCATTCTGCCTTAAACCACTTCAGTCAGCATTATGTGCTTTAAGTATGCAGTTTAAATAGAAGAGCTGAGCAAGAGTCAGAGGAAATTTGGAAAATACTTGGGCAGGAGCAAGGCCTGGATAACAAAGAAGAGGTGGCAGCCAGGAGGCAAGATCTTGTTTTGGAGATGGAATCCAGCGTGAGAAAAACTCGGAGAGGACATCAGAAACAGTAGTATCTGTGCACACTCCCCTTTCCTTGCGAAACCTCAGCTGGAGTCTTGAGCTTCTCAGCAAAGCCAGGGTCAGAGCCAGGAGTAGGAACGTTTCACCAGTCTTCAGCCCAGTGGCCTCTGTTCAAGGTCCATTTAAGTCAATTGGTCCAGTGAAACTCTTCGGCATTTTACAGCTTGTCTCAAAAATTATCTTCTCAGGTGTTGTTTATCTCTAAGTTGATCAATTTTGAAGCAACAGCTGTAATTATTTATTTGAATAACCCATATCATTATAGAGATAGGGCAGGGAAGAGCCTGGGATCAGATAAACCAGGAGGATGAGGGGTCTGTGAGAGACAAGGAGGAACAGGAGGTATCTTTATCCACAGCCCACTGAAAACTCCCTGACTCCTCCTGACCTACAAGCCCAGTCCTCCAAAGTCCATACTGGTTCCCATCAGCTTCCCAAAACCTGCCTGACCTCTCCCATCCCTCCCTTTCCTTACCCCAGGTGAGTTCCTACCCCACAGAACTGAAAGTGGAGTTCTGCCCACCCAGGACTAAGAGGGCATGAGCTGGTGCTGGAGTCTGGTCAGAAATTACTTCGAAAAGCAGGTCTGCCATGAATGGACTGTGGATATGGTGCTCATCACAGCCACGCACAATGGCTTTACTGCTCACTGCGCAGTCTTCGCCTCAGTTGACTCAAGTGTCTGGTGATGCAAAACTATGTCCAATAGAGAGGGAATGGCATCACAGCCACAGACAGGTAATTTCATCTCTGCATACCTCTTCCCCATGTATCTTTATCCTCTGTCTTTTTTCCTCTCCAAGGCTGACCATGCTGTCTTGAAGTTCTTTTCTCTACTTCCAAATGGCAAGAGCATTTCCAATGAGCATTCTGCCTGGATGTCCACCTGTCTGAAATAGTTTATCACTCTGGATTAAACATTCAATATACGTTCATGGAAACACCTTCAAACCAGGATTTCTCTGGTTTTAGAAACTAGTTTCTACTCCACCATTTCTTATTAAAAGTGTCTGCATTTACTAGGATAAAATACAAATCTTTTCCCCCTTCTTCATGATCAGGATCACACCACACATCCTTCCTTAGGAAATCCTAGCACAGCCCCTCACAACAGCACAACTCCTTTTCTGTGGCTTAAGTGCCATTCTGGCACCAGCTATCCATGGTAACAAGCAGTTTGGTCTGCCTATAGAGGTCTTGTTTTTTGAATTAAAAAAAGATACAACTGTTGCTTAAAGCTTTTCCTGTGACCTATGTTTCTCCTTCTGGCTCTAGGAAATGAAAATATGAATGTACTGGTCACTCTTCTAAAATTGTTCTTCCTCAACCTCACAAACATATGATAGCCCTTTGAGAATAAGTATCTTTTTTTTGAGGAAGAACAGAAAAATTAACATTAGCAGAATAAGTATGGTTCAATATCAGGAAAATATGGAAATGAAATTGATACAGGCACCCAACACATTTAACATCAGAGTAGCTTCACTAAAAGGCGTAGGCTGCCAAGTTCCTGTGGTCTGGCAACCGTGATTCATTTCTTATCGTTCCAGCACAAATGTGGCATTTCCAGAAAGCAACATACCCTTTGTTTAGAACTATAACATGATTCATGCTGAGCAGTGCCCGTTTTCCATCCTCTCTCCTGTGAAAGCAGCAGATTACTGTTCTTGCAGGGACGTTGTTACAAAATCGTTTGAGAGCCAGCTGAAGCATTTGACAAAATTGCCAGCTGTTTGTTACAACTTCTCATCTGGATGTTGCTCCCCACCCATCCGAGCTGCTGGAACAGATCTGACAGGTGTTCCCTACACCATAGAACTGGACATATTAGCGCCAGCTCCACCAGTGGTTTCAGTTAAGTAAGCCGAATTTCTCCAGGACCAGATTGGGGGTGCTCATACAGCCCAGTTTGTTCAGCTTCTCAAATTGGGGATTACATCTGAGTGAGGCGCAGTCAAACAACTTTTCTTTAAAGTTTCACTTAAAGCCTGGGTGTTGGGATCAGCTTTTGCAATCTTTGACATGAATGGGGAAATTTTGTTTAAAGGCCATTTGGTTCTGGCTCTTCTGTTGTTGAGAACAGCCAGAGATTTCATTAACAAATACAAAACCTGAGAGTGTAGAGAACAACTGAGATTTCTGCATAAGCTTTGGCCTCTGCCTGGTCCTTCTATTCTACATCCAGATTTCACATGTCCATGCTCTGAGAAACAGCACAGTAGGGCCACTGTAGTCTGGCTGGCCCTGAGTCTGCATCTTCTCTGGTGTCTAATAAGGCTTTTCCTGCAACTGGAATAGTCAGAATGTGTACGTGTGTGTGTGTGCATGCCTCTCCCTTTTCTCCAATTTCTGTTGGGTAGCAAGGGTGGAGCCTGCACTGCAACTTTCCTTTCAGTAGGAGCTAGAATCTTTCTCTTTCTTCCAGCTCTGGCTTTTTATTTTCATGATATTTGTAAGAATTCAGATGGTATTTAATTGAAATTGTCCAATTAATTTGAAAGTTATTGGAAGGGAGGATGGCCAATCATGCAGAAGTACACATGGGAGCCACTCATGCATGCACATACATACCCCCCCCCCGAATGGAAATGAGGCTATAAATAATTTTTTTTAATCTGTAAACTGTGTTTGCAGCTATCACAACAATTTCAAGACAAAAAAATAAACACACATGCAAGCGTATGGGCAAAAATACAGCTGTTTTTCTTTGCTGATCCTGAGTGAAGCAGCAAACCCAGAAATCAGTGCTAATACAAAAAAAAAACATCCATTTAACCTTTTTTGTTGTTGTTTTTGTTCTGCTCATCTGGCATAAATTTAAAAAAAATAATAAATCTTTTGGGGGCTGTGATTGTTTTAACCTGCCAGTAACCCCCTTGAGTTCATCAGAGCAAAAGACAGCGAAAGCCTGTTTATTGTCCAGCAGGCACCTACACATGTTGTAAGCGGAGTTCCATCTGGTCACAACATCGTGGATCATCTGGGTAACAGCCAGGCTTCATTTGCTTCATGTCCTGGACAGCATGGAGGCAGCCGAATAGGAATATTTAAATGACTGACCAACCGCAACCAAGTTTGCCCCTGAGAATTCGTCTAATAATGGCTCCTTGCTATGGAGCAGTAGTGGCTCTGTGAGTTGTTTTCTTTTTTAAGTGACTCAAGCTGGGCTCCGTGGAATGATTTAGCCTTTTTATTAGGTGCTGACAGTTTACTGGAGACATCGTCTGGCTCTTACCTTGGGAGATCTGGGGGTGGATGTTGACCATGCCTGCAATTCTTCCTGAAACATGTTTGCAAGAAAAACTTGAAGAAACCTGGACTGGATAGCACAGCTGTTATTCTCGGCCTGACAGGGTGCTTGTACGGGGTGTATTTCACAGCTATGCGGACTGCACGTAAAGCACTACTATATCAGAATTTTCCAGGCATTTGAAATCATTTGCACCTGTTTTGCATGAGGGCAAAAGACAGAGAAAGCGGATGTACCCCTTAGTTTTCCTTAACCCATGACCTGAGCACCTCGGAGAGATTTTTGGCAGCTGGCACTGCTGTCGTGATGGCAGCGGTGGATGTGCAGGGACCCCCAGGGAAGCACTGCCTCGGCTGCCAGAGCTTCCCCAGCTCCCCAGGCTGGACCGGAGCAGCTCACTGCTGGCGGTGCTGCCTGCAGTCCCAGTGGGATGTCCTGCTGCCAGATGTGTGTTCCCCTTAGAAAACTCTGTCCTGCAGACCTAGAGGTGGGTGCTGGGCTATGAAAGGCTGGAGCGCAGCTGTCTAACACAAAGACGTGTGGTTTCAGTAACAAATGTTGACAGAGGCAGTGCTTGCTAGGTGAGTAATACCCTTCTTCTGGGGCTAGGAGGATATGCAAATCCCGACATGCTGCATGAACGGTAATAAGTGCTTCCAAAAATTCAGCCTGCCTATAATTACTTTACTGGTGGTGCCCAAAGAAGCCTTTTTAAGCACAGCAAAGCTTTTGAAGTTCTGTAGGTGGCTCACTGCTTGTTTAAGATGATGAACGTATTCAATGAGTGATATGGAGAAGTACCTGAATTTACCTTCAGAGGTGATAGCGAGAGGTATTCCTTTCTGCTTTAAGATGTGGGCATCTTCTATAAAGATGTCATTCAGGTAAGATCCTGGAGTAAAAATTTTCCAGGAAAAATGGCTGAGATACCACAGTAACATCTGCAGGGATGGTGCATGGGCCACTCCTTTCAGAAAATCCCTGGAAGAAAGTATCCAGGTGAATTACAGGAGTAAGTTCTCACACAATTTGCTGTTAGTTGCTGCAGAGGCCATAGAGTATTTGGGGGATTTCACTCATCCCGCAGCTGGACATACCTGTGCTTACCTCCTCCCGTGGCCAGTCCCGGTGCGGCCAGGAGGGCAACAGAGCAAGGTGTGCTTAAAAGTTCACGAGGCTAGATTTGAGACCTTTTTATGTCTCTGTCTGCATATACCTATGTATATATCCTGTATGTAAAGGTTCTGAGGCAGGCATGCACGCGAACATCTTTCTTCAGCGAAGTAAGGTCAGTCAAAGCGGCGTCATTACTCGCCGGATAAAGTTGTGCCCCAGCCTAAGGAGGCGGGGGATGCTGAGGTTTCGGTCGGTCTCGACAAACCGCCCCGAAGCCACGCTTCCTTTCCCGGCCGCGGCAATAGCTGCACAAATCCGCTTGGAGTCACTGTAAGACAGCGGCCGGGCGGGCGGCGGGGCCGGGGCCGGCGGGGGGCGGCGGGGGGGCGGGAGGGAGCGGCGGGGGGGCGGGAGGGAGCGGCAGGCCCGGCCCGGCGGGGGCTGCCCGGCCCCGGGCTGCGTCCCCGGCATCACGCAAGGTCGCTTTTGTGCGCCGTCGGACTGACGGCCCAGGGCTGCCTTGTCCCAGTTACGGGTCGGTCACCGACCCTTCTTTTTACATTTTCGCGAGGCGATGCGCTCGAGTTAGGAGAAACGCGGTTACGAGCGCGGATACTAACATCGTGCATTTTGCCGGGTGTTTGAGGAGTATCTCTACGCGCTGCAAAGCGGCGTCAAAGCAAAGTGCTTATTTGCTGGAAAACCCAGAAAATTGTTTCCCATCGGCTTGTGCGCTGCGGTACGTGCTGGTGTGAGGTGCGCGGTCCCGCTGAAGGGAGGGGGTTGCTCCCACGCCCACATGTGCCTGTAGACATGTGCTTCCGCAGGGCTGGAAGCTTTGGGAGAAAAGGAAACGCGAGTGGGAAAAAAGCAGTTCTCCCAGTGGCAAATGAAGATTGCAAAAATGGACAGAGGTTGGCAGAGCACGGCTATTGAGAAAAGTATTGGCCTCAGGTCGTTAAGCTATAAACAGCGAATGGTGTATTTTATTTGAAGAATTTTATTTTAAAACTTCCATCTCTTTTTCCACTACTGTTACACAGAAAGTCTCACGAATGCTGCAATGGTTAAGAGAGATTAAAACACGAAGTATCTTATACACAAGCCTCAATTAATACAAAGTATTTTTAGCATGCTATTTAACAAGATGACATGCTATATAACAAGCCACCATTAAACTAAGTAATTTACAACGGTACAGTTGGCAGAGAGGTAGAAAAGCATTCTAGCTGTAAGCAACAGTATTAAAAGTCTACTAAATTATCACCTCACAGTTTCAGTGACTAATAATGGCTTGAATGGACATGAACCCGTTTCAATTTTGTAAAGAAATCTCATGTATATTTCAGAGACGGGATGATTTTCCCTGGGCAGGAACAGCATAGTCATGTCTGTGACAAAATATTCTGCTATCCCCTGTCCCTTCTCTACATTATCATTTACAATCCAGATATTTAGACTATGCCAAAGTATCGAATGAGATGTTTACGGTACCACCGCTGCCCTAGTTGCTACGTCTCTTTTTGTCTCAAGCATTCTTATTTCAAGGGTGATGTATTTGCTTCTGAACAATATCCTAAGCCACCAGACAAATGCATATTGAGTTTGTTTAGCAAAGGATCGAACCAGAATGCAGAACTGATGCTGAGCAGGCTGTGGTCATAGCCTGCAATTCTTTGGGCAATTCCAGAGAGGCTGTGGCAATTGGTATTTAATAGCATTTGTTGGAAGGGTAAACATGGTGTAAAATGCTGAATAGGAAGGAAGCTACTGCCATTAGCCTATTAATGGCAAAACATATTTTGAAACTGACTTGAAAAATACACATCAGCCCTTGTCATTCTAAATAGACCATATATTGTAATTCTACATAAGACTGATGAAAGTATAAAATAATAATAATAGAAAAAATTTAACTTACCAAACCCCAAAATACTTTTAAACAATAATAATTACATAATTATATCCTCGCATATATTTACTTTTCAGATTAACATTTTTTTATGTTTAGGAGTGATTCATTTATTTGAAATTGTTTTCAACACTGAAGTTTTAATGATTGTCATAACACTGATCTTGTCAGCAGAATATGCTGAAAGAAACCAGAGTATTCTATCTTGAATATTTCTATAAATGTGCTTACTTACCACAGAATAGGACACCGGTATTTTGCAGTGCTCCAGGTGTAAAAGAGCCTGTGGTGCTGTGCAGGAGGACATCAGAATGGAGACTTCCACAGCTTCTGGAGGAATCTGAAAACCTTCCCCACATAACTATTCAGGAAAAACGCTGTGTTTTGCTCCTGCCTGGGAAGGATCTCAATCCAGCTCCCATAGACCTGAGTTTTAAGAATGCAAATGGCAATATTTAATTATATCAGTTTTTTTCTTCAGCTACTTACTTGACCTGAATTATGCCTTCCATCTGAAGCCTAATTTGTCTCTGCTGAATGGCATAATTTCCACTAGCTGTATAATTAAAAATTAACAAATGCACACTTAGAGTTTCCACTGTGGCAAATGACACAGTGGTTTGGTTTAATTTGGTTTATTTACCTTCATTCTGTCTGCTCGATCCAGCCCCAGTTTACATGCTATCTCTTTCTACAGCAAGCCCTCTTCTGATGTATTACATATATGGAGGTGGTATATAGTATTTGTGACTTGCTTTAGACTTTTGTGGATTTCATAAAGAGCCTGAATGCAGAGTAGTTGAAGAATCTCAATATTCCCAAGAAATACAGGTCCAAGCGAATGTGGACATTTTCAATTTGAGCATTTTTACAATGAAGATAAACCCTTCAATATACTTCCATAAACATGCAGTCACTTTTCTGAGAAGTGCTGTTGCAGAAACTATATTAACTGTAATTTAGGATTGTTTATACTATAAATGTGGTCATTTGGCTCTTTTTAGCAAGTGGTGACAGCTTAAAATTATCCAAATGAACTGTATCACAGCATTTTTCAAGGCAGTTGTTGCACTAATCTTTTTATTTGCTAGATAGGAAGTACTCGATGTTCAATAAAACACAACTTTAAGGAATTAATGAATTGATGAGTACTGTAAATATGTAAAAACTTCTCTTTAACATCACCAGAAGCACTCACTGACCTGGAAGGCAAAGAGCTAGGTCAGGTAATCTTTACTGTATGCTGCCGATACCTATTGCACCATGAAGGAGTCTTCAGCTCAAAGCCTGGAGTCTAGTAGCTGGCAATGAAACCGCTCCAAATCCCAGGTAATGATGTTTTGCTCTTGTTTCTATGATATTTCCTGGGTTAAATCACTGACATTAATCTGACCTGAAAATTACTACTAGATTTTAGGGGACATTTGAGCTGTTAATAATTTAATAAATGGCAACCAACCCCTCGTGTTACACCCCCTAGCAGAAACTTTCGGTAGCTTTTAAAGCGAAGTATGCAACAACTGCCCAGGACATTCCCCCCGGGCACCTCTGGGGTGATCACTGAGCTGCTCTGCAGCAATGGGGCTGCTCCCTACTCTTCTAAAGGAGAAGAGCACCTCAGGTGACCCCTCCCTGGAAGCAGAAGGAGGATTAATTAATTAAGAATTGGGAAGTGTCCCAAAAAGGGTGAGGACACTGCTTTTGGCTTTTCACGGCCATATGAGAATGGAGGAGACTGAAACACAGCCCAGGGAGCCCCAGGAGAGGGCAAGTCTGTGGGTGCTCGTGGACATGTGCCACCGGCTCCCAGCTGGTTCTCCGTGCCCACTTTTGGCCTGCTTGGCATTGCCATGGAGAGAGGACACCTGAGCCTGGAGTGGGGTGCAGGGACCAGTGGCCGTCCAATGTGGCCTCTTGACAGGGACCCCCCAGCCGGAGCACCTTTGTGGGACTTGGATGAGCAAGCGTGTCTTGAATTCGGCAGAGGATGGATGTGTCCTGAGGAGGCCAACATTGTCACGGCATTGCTAGAACATCTGCTCTGGCTATTGCTTCGTGGTGTATGACACATGAAGCAGGAATTACATTGCTCCCCTCTACACAGCTTTGTAAAATGTTGTGGATAGTTCCGTTTGATATAATCTACTAAAGAAATCAAACATATTCCTATTTCCTAAAATATTAGCTAAATCTACACCCCATCTCCTCATAGTTCATGCTGCAGGTTAACAATAAAATGTGACCTGATTCAGCTCTCCTAGTGATTCATGTAGATGTGTAGATGTGGCACTGAGGGACATAGTTTAGTGGTGGACTTGGCAGTGTTAGGTTTATGGTTGGACTCGATGATCCTAAAGATCTTGTCCAACCTAAATGATTCTATGATTATATGATTTGCCTGTGAAATCTCATGGTGCTTCTCCAGTTGAGCTGCTCAGAAAGGACAGGCTGGGCTTTAGAACAGTGGAATGAAAGTTGCCTGAGCCCATTGAGGCACAGGGCAAACCCCCGTTTTGCTAGGGAATGTGTCCTTGTGCCTTAGCCCCTCAGCGTTGTTATTATTATACTTGCATTGGACCAAGAGTCCAGTTTTACACCACCTAGCAGCAGGGCTGCACTTTGCCAAAGGCCATTCAGAAAGCAGACTGGCTTGCCAAGAAAGACAGACACCTCTTCCTGAGACTTCAGTAAGGTAAAGACTGAGTCTAAGGATGTAATCCTGCACCGAATGGAACCAGGGACAAAAATCCCATTTGCCCCAGTAGCACTGGATTAAGCTCACCAAGTGAAGATCTGGAGATTGGTCTCCCAGGGGCTAAGCAACTACTGTAGCCTGTGACTGCAGAGACAACAGCCCTGGCAACGGTGGGAATAGTCACACTTCTGACAGAGCAACATCAGGGAGATTTTCTCCCCCAAAACATGCATTTTGCTTTGATTGCCTTAACTTTTAAAATATTTCCTCACCTATTTGGGGGCTCTTGTGGAAAAAAAATGAAAGAAAATGAGAAAAAATGAGAAAATTGAAAATTACCTCTAACAGACAAATTGAAATTTTTAACTGGTAGGAAAGTATTTACAGTTTTCAGATGAAAACTAACCTGTTGCATGTCAGGTTTTTTTTCATGTCTGCTTTATTTGCTTTCCAGGTTTTGAAAATGATAGTAATGACAATGATCTTGATAATCTTATCTGAAAAAGATGACTCCTGCAGAGATTTTCAGTTAAACAAAACCAGCAAAATTTATTTTCTACTCAACTATCTTAAGGAATTGAAGTGACAATATAGATAGTTTATCTTTGGTAGCTCAAATTGTTAAAAGTGCTAAAAACCCTGGACTTGTTATCTCTACATAAAAATAATTTAAGAGACAAAAATGTCATTTATATTGCCATGTGACAAAACCAAAGCTCTTCAGACCAAGGCTCACTCTTGCCAGCTCTAGCATGAGATTGCTTCTTCTACCTTATATATGTGTGTATTGGCATGTATTACAAATACTAGGCTGCCATACAGATGCGCAAACTCGCAGGATGATCATAAAGTCTGTGTCCCTCTTCAGTCTCTGACAGCCTTTCCCCGTGCCCTTCCCCACCCGGCTGCCGCTCACTCGCTCCGCAGTCCTCTTTCCCAGTGCTGCCAGTTCTGTGATGTTAATGCTCCTCTTCAAAACCCTCACTCTGCGACTGTGTGAGCACAGCAAAGCCTCAGCTGCCCCTTCAAAATGAGACGGGATTTTCTTGTCTCCAGAGGTGGTGAAAAGAAGCTGGAAAAGTTGACCCCTAAGTTCTGCCCACCAAAAAACCTCCCAGAGTTTTCATGGACTTTAAATGAAGCTCATAATGTTGCTCATTTTTAAGCATTTTGAAACACCCATTATGGTTTGTTTTATTTTTTTTTTAAACAGTTAATGGCCCAGGGTTCTTCTTTATTATTTCTCTAAGACACTGAGGACTCAAATGTTTGCTAATGAGCTACTGTCTTTGCTTGGGATCAGTCCAACAGCTTTGTTCACATCTGCCTGGTACCATAAACTCTTTCATTGCTTTCTGTTATTCACCAGTGTGAGAGGTGAGGCAGATATTTTGCAGTTCTCCCTGTTTATTCATAAATATCTGACAGGTTAGCCCCTGCCTTTTCACCTGAAGATCCCAAAATCGTCTTATGGAGTCCAAACCATAACTTATCATAGATAGTAATAAATAGAAATCTCTATAATTGGGGGTGGGGGAAGACAAGAAAAACAGTGAAAACACCAGAGAAGGGAGGTTAAAAGCTCTGCAGATAACCTTTTTTGTTAACTCTGTGAGTATGAACACTACAGTAACTTGCTGACCTTGTTTTATACACCTTCCTGTAAGCCTCTGCAGTCAAATCTGGCAGAGACCAACAGCCAAAGCAATTGGTTTCAGCCTGGTCTTTTGAGCAGGCTGGGCAGAGGTGGCTGGCTGGGAGAGCACTCCTGGGAAGTTTTTTTAATCGGACAGTAACTGCATAAAGAGAAAGCACATTCCCAGTAGTGCCAACAAATTGTAGCACCACTAAACAGTGATAAAACTGACTTCAGCAGTACTGATGTTGAATGGCTCTGAAGGCATGGAAAGAGAGTTTTCAGTATCTCACCCTTCCCTATTGATCTGAAGAGGCAGAGGAAAGAGAAGAGGGGAGCATTAGGATGGGCATTTATCCTGCAGGGAAAGGAAAAGCCTCGGCTTCCTGTCAAAAGCCCCAGAAAGCTTGTGTGTTTTGCTTAATGCCATTTCATACATTTTTGCTGCAGGGTAGGCTGAGCACTATTCCCATTTCATTGCCTGGGATAGGAGTTGATAAGTATCATGTCCCACAGACGCTGTGCACTGAGTGAGTCCTCACGCTGAGCTGGGAGCAGATCCCATGGCCGGGGGACGACATCGCCAGGGGCTGGGAGAAAGCGGGGGCAGGCTGAGTCATTCCCTGTCTCCTCATCCTCCCGGGTTGTGTCTCCTGCTCGGGTTCCTTTCAGCCTTATTCATGAGCAGATCACTGAGGGAAGGGGACAGGGAAAGTTATTTGCATTCCATTTAAAAGCTATAAATTACTGGCAACTATAAACAATCTCCCTGCTGATGGCACCGCTCATAAAAATCTGGGTTTGCGTATGTGTTGCGTTCGCATGTGTGTGCGCATATTCAGCCTCGTGGGATTTTTCTCCTGGTTATGACAACAGTATTAATTATTCTGGGCTCTGAATGCAATGCCCGACGCAATGAAGATTTTTGCTGCTTTTTCTGGTTTGACATAGGTCTAGCTGAAAAGTAGAGTCATTCTCACTGCTTTGAGTTAAGTTTCAGCTTTAAACTGGGAGAAAAGATTGTGGAGGCCTTGGCTAAAAGCCAGGCAAATGGCAAAAATGCTGTTGAACCAATGATATTTACTGTAGCCAGAAGGTTGCACACTCCAAATTACTGCTGAAGAGGAAAAAGCATTAGGCAGAGGGAAAAAGGAGGAGGAGGGCAAAACCACAATGTTTGCTACGGGTCCACAATCTGACTACTGAGTGCTTGGGAGTGGGGTTTGTAAACGAAGGGAAAACTGCTCCATTTCTGTCACTGCTCTGCCCCAGCCTAAAGATGTGAATGTGAGAGTAAACTGAGAGTGGTGAAGACGAGAGGTCTGTATCTCTGCTCTGCAAAAATCTGTCAGGTACGTATGAGGGGGTCACAGTAATGCAGTGATCCTTTAGCCTGGTGGGTTTCTGGGATCTAGTGTGCTGTTCAAAGCTTGCTCAGGTCCTCAGTCTGATGCATAATGGGAAGAATGAAATTGTGCTGGAAAAAATCAGTCTGAGTGTTTCATGTGTATTTTATATATATTCTCTTAGGTAAATGTACAATAATGAACTGTCAGATCTTTCCCTCATGGGATTTAATTCCTGACATTGTTTCATCTTGTAGATACATGTAATGTCCCCAGGACGGCAGAGTCCTCAGTCCTTGTGCTTGGGAGGTTTGAAGGCTTTGACTGTCACACTCTGTTTCTGCAGCAAGTGGAAAAAAAAAAAAAAAAAGAAGATAAATCTATTGCTGTTGCAACAGACTGAGCGTCATCTGTGTACTTCCAGAGTGGGCTGCGTATGCTGGGGTGGCCTGACTGACGACCAGGGAAGGAAAAGTGTTGCAGCCCACCATTTCATAATTGGATAGGGAAAGGCAAGAGTGCTGCGACTGTGCTGGAGGCATTCATGGAAAGAACCACAGTCTAGAATAGAGTTCGTGGCTCAGGAATAGCTGTGGTCTAGGATGTTTTCTCCTGCGGTTTTAGCTAAGTGTGGTTAAAACTATATCTCTAGAAAAACCACACATAAAACCCTCTCAGGCCAAGGTCACGGAATAAGGACAGAATTCTGCTATGAATAACACAATCTTCAAGCAGAGTTAGTATTTTCAGCCTTCAAATAAGAAGACCCTTTCTGTCTCCAGCTGACATTAGGTACAGTGCTGTGGCTCCTCTGCTTCAGTGGCACGTCCCACATGGGAAGACCGAGCATGCATGGCAGGTCCTAGCACTCATCTCCCAGCTAACAGGCAAGTTGCTAGTGAAGAGCCACCTGGGAGTTAGTACCAATGCTGGACTGAGAATGAGTGTCCCCATCGCACCTTTGGAGCACCTCAGAGAGAAGAAGGGCCCAAGCACAGAGACGGGAAAAATGAAAAGGTGGGGAGAAAGGGTGATGGAGACGGGGAGAGCATGTGCTGCCAGCAAAGTGCCAGAGAAAAGGGTTTCCTTTGCAGAGGTCACTCTCTAAATGCAGGGCATCACCCTTCCCCTGTGTCCTGGTCCCCTCTAAGGAGAGGATGGGCAGGAATTGCATGTGTTGTCTCACAGGCTATTTGGAGATGTGTTTTTTTCCCTGGATCTTGCACTCGTGGCCCACTAGCAACATTTGTCGGGTCATTTTCCACGCTTGCATTGGGCAACTAAACCTAGCACGGGAGGCATGGTGAGATCGTGGCTGCCCTTTGCAGGGCTGATGCCATGTGCTGGACACCCATCAGTTCCTCTCCAAAGAAGGAGGTATCTGCCTGGGCCACCTCCCCAGGAAAGGCCAGGCTTTCCTTACGACACAGGCTACACTGAGACCCAGGTAATTCATCTCATCGCAAGCCAAAATTTGGCCTGTATCACCTCAGGGCTGTTTCAGGGCTAATTTCACTGGCACCCCCCCCCCCCCCCATTTGAATTTCTGATGGTTTGAGGTAGCAGCATGACAGGAGCATGAGCTTGGACGCTGGGAATCTCCAGGTGGAAGCTACAGTTCATAGAGGATTTCCTCTCCCTATCCCTTCAGCCCTACAGGCCATTACTGGAGGAATGCAGCAAAGTGAGAGTCAAATGAGCAAAAGTGAGCCAGGCCTTTACTCAGGTGTCTGCCTGTGACATGGGTCTGCGACCTTTTCCTGAGATCACCCATTGCTGTGCTGCTGCTCTTCACATCTACCCACCACATCAGACCAAGTCTCCAGCGGGGTTATCAAGATCTGATATCCCACACTATGGATGAAAAAATGCAATGCTGTGTGCACAGGCAGATAAATGTCCCTACACAGATCTGCGTCCGAAGGAAATGCTGGCGAGGAGTGTACGATGCTGTGGTGGCTCCCATGCCAGGTGGAAGGGGCTGGTTAAAAACCTGAAAAATCAGAAGCGGGTCCTGGCCAGCCCTTTGCGGGCGGTGAGGGGGAGAGAGCAGGCCCTATAGATCTCCATGAGAAGCGCCACTCGCTCGGCAGGGAGAGCAGAGCAGGCTACGCCTGCGGTTCACATCTCTGTCAATGGCATCCAGCCCCTGGCCTTGGGAACTGACTGGCGGCAGTTTGCAAATGTATGTGCTTGGCTGGGAGCCTGCAGTTCCCTTTGTCCCGGCGGCGCAGGGGGGCTAATAGGGAAGCCGGAGCGTGTCATCCCCGACTGCCAGAGCTTCCAAGCAGTAACATGACGGGCAACTTTTCAGACAATATCCAACATGAACATTCAAGGCTGAGCCTATTCTTCTTCTAGACACTGGTACTGACTGATTCCACATGCTGTTTTCCAGACTCTGTTGCCGTAACAAGCTCCAGTCCTGAATATGGACCATCCTCCCAGGGAAAAGTCCTATCGAATTCAAAAGTGTCAAAACCGATTGGGATCATTAAAAGCTGAATGTCTTGGAACATCATGTATAATGCTGTAGACATAAAGAAATAAAGTATTTGTACAGAGTTTCGTATAAAATACACAAAATTAATTGTGTTTACTCCTCTCTGCTTTGCACGTCCCTCTCCTGGTGCTTACATGCAACTTGCATGGATGTGTATGCAATTAAACTGTGCTGTGCTGCACCATGTTTTAAGGCCAAATAATTACAAGTTTGAGAGTGTTTGAGATGGGGATGATAATGGGAGAGGAAACATGCACCTTCTCTTCACTCACAGGAAAATCTGAATCAGGTGGCTGTAGTGAAAAATCTTTTGGAGCTTCCAAGAAACTTCAAGCTTAAGGTGAGAAATTTTGTTTTTCTGGAAGGCTAATTCTTCTGAGATTTGCTAACAAGCAAAGGCAATTAGTAGAGAGACCTTGTGTTTCCCAGATTTGATGCTGGATTCCACTGCTTACAGGTAGTCAAGCTTCAATATCACCCCTGCCTGCCCCTGTCATTGCTCCTCTTCCAAACTGCGTGCAGGTGGATTGCATGTCATGAAAGCAAGGCAAATGAAAACATTCATTAAGACACAGGTGGGTTGGAGACTTACAGATGAGCTGTATTTAGACTTACATCTAGACTTCTGGTAAGTGCACAACTGCCACGGCTGACCTGATCCAGTGCTGGTGATGGTCCTGCTTTGAGTGGGGGAGTGGACAACATGACCTCCAGGGATCCCTTCCAAGCAGCATTGCTTTACTCCATCAGTCCATGATACTTGACCTGGTAGAAGTACGCACTGCCTACATTTGCATTAAGGTGCAATTCCCTTAAACCATCAGATAGTACTTGTAAATAGCTTGGAAGTTCTGCTGAATTCTGTGCTTTCTTACCACTTCTTTCTTTATTGCCAGAAGCTAAACATAAAAGCATCCCAGGACAATTTAGAGCTAAAAAGGCTCAGTGAGCTGGGAGTGCTTTCTCCAGCTCTGCCCCTCGGCCTCCTGAAATGGCTCCAGTGGAGACTAGCCTGAATTTCACCATTGCTTCTCTGGAAAAAAGCTGCAATCTCATAACCCTGTCTGCAAATGCTGTCAGGTGACTGTGAAAGACAGACGTTTTTCAGTACTGCAGTTACAGCTCTGATTTCTTCTGCCAGAAACACAGTAGTGGTAACATTTGATTTGCAAATCTGGCATACAGGCATCAGCCTGGTTGAAAACAATCAACAGAAGCCATTTCCTCAGTGCAAGTAAATATATTGACATGTGTTGACAATAAACTGATTTTGTGCACTTTTGGAAAGGCAAACGGCAGCTCACATGTTTTAACTGCTTAGCTCCTCTAAAGCAGTATGCAGAAAAATATCTTTCATAGGCTATATAAGGCCGTTCGTCTTTCATATCTCTGGAGCAGTCATCATGTCCTCTAATTACAAGAATGTGATTTCTACAGAGTATTCACGCTGCATTGAGCATGACAATAATATGTAAAAAAGTATGTATAAAGCATATGTTTTAGGATATGTGATGGAGTTAGGGTTGTTAAATAATAATTTTTGTCTTGTTACTTCAAGTTAAAATATATAAAAGTATTAGTAAAGGCTTAGAAACCATTTGCTGTCTTTGACTCTAATGCATTTGTTCCTTGCTGAATGATTAAACGGCACAAACATCCTTCCACTATTGTTAGCAATCAAGAAATACGTGACTTTGTAATAACTGAGGCCCTGATCCAGTGAGGCCCTAAATCTTGTGTTTAATTATAGTGCTCTTGTGTTGAGACAGGCTGGCGGGCAGGCAGTCGCCGCAGCACGGCACTGTATTCGGCTGGCAGCCCAAGCTGGTGGGAAGCGCCTGCTGTGCCCGGTCCTGCCAGCAAGCCCTGGCTGGGTAGCCCTGGCAGCAGGGCTGAGCCACTTGCCCTCAGGAGCCAGACCCCCAAGCCCTGACTCCTGGGGTGGTGTCACTGCCCGAACTGCGGTACGGGGCCATGTACCCCCCAGGCCAGCAGACCCTGGTGCGAGCGCAGGCGCAGCCCCAGGGGAGATGCCAGCATTGCCCAGAGTGTCCATTGAGCCACTGGGGGGATGAGCAAGGCTGGGCACCAAAACAGCCCCCCCTTTTCTCAGGGATGTTTTCAGACTGCAACCTGGCAGCAGCTTGCTGAAGGGAGAGCTGCCTCATTACAATCACAGAAAGACCAGCAAATAATAATAATAATAATAAGAGTAATCTGGTGTAGTACTTCTCATCACTAGATCTCAAACTGAGTCTGCCTGCCCAAATGCCCACCTCCCTGAAGGACTGTCTTGCTGCCCTGAGAAATTGAAGAAAGAGGTACCGACCTAGAGCTACCGACCTGTCTGGCAGATTTAGGAAGCAGACCCTGAGAGAGTGGCTTGTGCTTGGTGGGTTTTCTGGTAGAGAGCCAAATAAGAAAAGGCTGCTGGATCCTGCCCAGGTCTCTGCTGGAGATTCAGGGGCCGCTGTGGCCCTCCCAGGGGAAGCAGAGCTCCCCTGCTCTAATTGCAGGCTCTTCCACCAGCATTCACCTGTCAGCACAAGGTTGTGCCAGCACATCTATATTAAGTGGGAATTGGAACAAATCGCTAAAATAGCTCTTCTCTGTTGTAGGGACACTGTGTCCATGTGCCTTCGGGTTCCCAATTGCTGAGCTGGAGGGAGCATAACAGTGATTTTTATAGTGACAATTCTATTCAAAGAATTATTTTTGAAACCAGCCGAAGCCTGGGAGAAACTTCTCTAGAAGGAGTCTTGATGACCTGCCACAACAATGGAGAGAAGTCCTGGATCTGAACCTTAGACTTCAACTGGCCCAAAATCTGGCTGCAACTCTGAGGCTCTGTGGACATGAACATGTAGTAAACTGATGGGAAGAACTCTAACCTTGCAATGAAAGTGCCCCACCTCTGGTTTTGGGAAGTGTTTGAAGATGAGGGAAGCAGACTGAGCATGCAGTCATGTGTTAACTGAGAGAGGGAGTCCCTCTGCAAAGAGGGAGTGATCTGTTCTCCATAATGATCATAGCACTGCTTGCTTATAAGCGGATTTTCCAGTAAGTCCCATTTTCTCACTCCAGCTCTCATCAGGGTTCACAGCTTTGGATCTGCAAGAGACTTTTTTTATGGCAGCGTGGTAGTTTCTTCCCTCTGCTCCAAAGAATGCAAAAATTTAGTCACTAGAGTAAGACAGATTGGTTTTATCCACTTTCACTTCTCTGTTTTAAAATTTTCTTTATAACATGGACATTATAAACCTCTCAGTGAAATTCTCACTTGCAAAAAGATGCTATCCTACAACAGTCCTCTGCTGCAGCTGTTCCTGCACAGGCAAAGAGCTCCCCATGCAGTGGCTGCTGCACTTGAATGCACTTGCCAAGACAAAGACCCAACGTCAGCCTCCGCTTTGGAAGTAAGGGATTTGGTGGCCACTATATCAGAGACGTGTTTAAATATAAACAGTACCTTAAACACAAGATCTTCACTCCTTCATAAGACCATTGTAATGGCAGCTTATGACACTACTGCACAGAAGGGTAGCATTAACTCGTGGACATCTTTAGAAGATTTTTACCTCATCACCTAAATCCGTACTGACAAAGGCAGTCAAATCTGCACCCATTGTAATTGTATTTACTCCTCTAGCTGCTAATATGGCCTGGAGAGATCTGTGGAGGAAACAGACACTGAGTGTGCAGACAGGCTATTTGCTAAAGGCATTAATTTACTAATTAATGAAGTGTCAATGCAGCTATTTAGCATTACATTTAGGCTGTATTTAACTTTAAGCATGGGCTTCAGCCATTTGATGTCAAGGATGCTGCTAATGCTGAGTTGCCACCTGAAATAGTAGCGAGCAATTCTGCATTGCTTTCTCAGAGTACTGGCTTCGCACAGGCTACTGCCCTTTGAAGACCAAGAAGCGTTTTCTGTAACACCAGGATAAAAAAAGTCATCACATTTTTGAAAATTTGGACCCATATTGTCTTGGGCTGTATTTTACAAATGAGTTAAGAGAGGTATGGTTCAGCACAGCTGAGTGGAAAATGTCCATTATTTTTCCTTGTTTTTTTTCTTGTTCTTTCTCATTTCTGTCAAAATTTACAGTATTTTGTGTTTTTGTTGTCACTACAGAACTAAAACTGAAACAGTAAATGCCTCGGTTTTCAAAAAAAAAAGCAGTTACAGCTAAACATTTTGACTGTGGATTAAAAAAAAATCAGTTGACCAAAAAAAGGGAAAATCTTACAGAAGTTATTTCCATTTTAACAGTTTGCATTTTCTTCCATTAAAAAAAAATACTGAAAAGGGTATTTTATGTTTAAGAATCAGTTCTCATTTGAATTACTTTTTGAAAAAGGAAAAATTCAGCCAGCTCTCATTTCAAGCTGCCTGAGAACAAGATCCTCACAGAAGGGAAAAAAGAAAAAAAAAAGTGCCTTTGAAGCACCAAGCTGAGGGGAATAATGGCACTTCCAGTCATCTCTAGAGGTCTTCCCCAGAGATTATGCTTTAATTTAGGAGAATTTCACAGGGAGTATTCCCTCTCATCTTCTTGGGCATGTCCTTAAAACTACCCAGTTTATCTCATCTAACTGCACTCTGAAAATCATAATGTACTCACTGATGGCATCTTTTCCTTAGTACAACCCTGACCTGCCCTGGTATACAAGAGATGTGCATGGCAGCCTGTTTAAAGACAGAGCTGGGCTGTAGCAAACAGTTAAAAAATTGTGAACAGCACACTTTCTGCTCACATTTTAATGGAAAATAATTGTTGAAATGCTTCATTTGCCCAGACATATCCAAAGCATTTATGCATTATTTTGGCTTATATCTGCCATTAAAATAATTGGCTTAAATGCTGTATAACTCACTAAAAAAAACCCCAAACAGAAACATTTAAAATACTTCACTGTGACTCTGCTTTGCTGTGGAAATAGGGGACAAAAGTCTCCCCCAGGTGTATGAACTTGGTGTGATAAACCCAGAGCTCAACAGCCATTGCAGTCAAGTGGAAATCATGGTATTTTTATAAAAAGGACCACAGCTTTTAACACAAATTCAGTTCTGTTATCATTTCCTCAGAGCTCATATTAAACAAAGAAACATGCTAATAACATTAGGCTGAGTTGGAATTTAGCATGGACTTGCTTTTATAAACAAAATGGAGAAAAAAGTCCTGAATTTTTATTTTTTATAAGCACTTAACTTTCCTAAATTACAGTGGTGGCTGTTTTGTTTCAGTCCCATTGGCAGACACATTTAGTGTTACCCACACTCCGTCTCAAACGATGCAAACGACTTTCCCAAGGTATTTGCAAAGTGCATGCAACATTGCAAGCGATGGGGTTTTACTATCGGTATGATTGAATTCATTGCAGCACAAGAAAGCAACTAGTTATTTTACCGTGCCAGAAGATTGGTAACTATTTATTTACACATTTATTATCTGCTCCACTCTGAGAATAAAGAATGAGCCTGAACTACAAAAGCTGAGCCTGCATGAAGGCCCATCAGTCTCTCCACACTTCTGCTGTCAACCCTATTATGGAGGAAACATTATTCAAACTGCAGGCTCCAAACTCCCAGGTAACTAGAGACAGCAGGAAGCTCTGTTTGATATCAAGTATATTCTTTATCAACCTTTTTGTTGCGATGGGAAGAAATGATCGAACTTTACTTTCATCTTGCTCTGTCCTCACATCACCCAGTAGGTGAATTGCTTTATTGGTGAGCCTTGGCCAAAAGCTCTTTGATATGGGCTGCCCTTTGCAGCCATAAATTTTCCATCTTTCAGACAAGGTTTGAGACTTTCCCTGTCCTGCTATTCTGCCCCTAAGTGATTAGATGCTCTTTTCAAAATGAAAGATGAGCTTTCAGGGAAACTCTTGGCCCTCTCCTAGGTACCATAAAATAGCCATAATTTGATTTTCCTAGCACTGAGAAAAGTTGCGGATTTCAGACCAAGGCCCATCACGTGGAAACAGGTTGGTGCTGAGCCTCATGCTAGCACAGCTGCTCCTCCTCAGAGGCACGGCCGAGCAGAGAAACCGGGGCGTGCTGGGCGGGGCGTGCTGGGCACGGCGTGCCAGCGGCCCCGCGCTCACGGCCGAGCGGGGAGCGGAAAGCACAGCATCCCCTGGCCGGGACCTGCCCGCGCTCCCAGCTCTTGCCCCTGCCTCTGCCCCATGCTGCCCTCACGCCCCGGGCCCGGCTCTCCTGCCCTGCCCCTCGTCCAGAGCCAACGGGGACACCTCGATGAACAGCTGCGCTACGTGGTGTTCGGTTGCTTTTGAAATGTCCCGAGGCGGGGGTCTGCACCCAGCCCTCGCTGCCGACCTGTGGGAAGCAGACGGAGATGGCCCGGTGGTGCCTGCCACCGGGAACGGCCACCAGCCAACAACCATCATGCGCTGCACACAAGGCTTCGAGGAGAAGGTCCCCAGTCCTGGCACAGAAACTTGCCACGTGGCCTTGAGCAAGTCTTTTAAAACCCCTCTCGCTCCAGCAGCAATGTCCAGGCCTTCAAAGGTGCCAGCTGGAGCCCTGTGAGCCTGGACACTTCACCCTCTGCTCCAATCTACCTCTGTGACATGGGGAATATGGCAACTAACCTCTTCCTCTTCTGCTGTCTGGAGGGGTCAACTACGTGGGCAGTGTCAGTAGGGGAGCAGTCCCTGCTCATTCAAGGATTTGGACGTACGAACGCTGGGGATTGCTGAGGGTGATTTTCCAGGGACATCAAGGGAAGAACCAGTGAAGAGCTGATGGCATCCTGCCTTCACACTTAGATGCCTGCGATTTAATAAGGACAGCTGGGGAATTCTTTATTTATTTCCCTCCTGGAAAAGACCAATGAAAATGATTTTTCTCTGCCTTGCCAAAATATTTCTTTGACAGCTTTTGAGTTTTCGTTAAAAATGAAAACATAAAATGTTTTTGCCTGAAAACTAAGCATAAAAGCCTTTCAGATGACAATAATAATAATGTATGAACATTTCTGCTCAAACAGGAGTTTTGAAAAAAAGGGGTAGGCCAAGCACCAACTGTGTTATGCCCCAGACTCTCATGAGCTGGAGAAGCCAACGCTGTGGCCTGACATCCAGGCTGCCATGTTATTTCTCTGTGGTTTCACCCTCGCTGTGACTCAGATGCTTGGTGGTGGCTGGGGACTATAAGCACTGGTAAGCAAGTGGGGAGGTCCTGAGTTAGGCTGCGTACTCCTCTGCTCCAGCGCTGGCTGTGCACTGTGCTGATCCCACCTAGAGCAGCCCAAAGTCTGCTTCCAATTATGGTGCCTGCCAGTCCTCCTGGAGGCCGTAAAGATGGGCAGGGATCAGTGAGCCAGAAATAAATATGTTCACACGGTCTTTCAGCGATGACACTGAAGAACTAGATGAGGGATGACAGAGGAGTTGACCCTCTGCCTCTGTGTTGCTGAAAGGTCCTCCTGGCACAGGGATCATGGAGCTGATTAATCAGGTTTTACCTGGTGGTGGTGAGGATGCTAGACCTTTACAGCTGAGTACATCTTTAAGCAGTAGAACTCAAACAGTGGTTTGAAATGGTGTAAATTCGCTGAAATATAAACCCCTCATGCTCAGGGAAGGTCAGTTATTTGAAAAAAACTGAACTAAATGTGCCCTGACTGCTTTACGCTTGGGATGGCTACTGCTTTTAAAAAGAGGACCAGATTTTTTCCCTGCTCAGACCCCGTCAGCCGACAACTGAAATGCCTGCACAAGTTGCTTAGCTAACACCCGGACTCTCACACCATGCCACTTGAGCCCCTTCTTCCCCCAGCTCCTGAGCACTGTTTCAGCTTCCCTGAAAGTGCGGATCGTGCCCTCTGTCCCCATGAGATGCCAGTGTCCTGTCAAAATTAACCTATTAGTTGATTATTCGCTTTTGAATGGGAAACGAATAGGAATGTCATTCAGTCTTTCCAAGTCGGAGCGGCAGAAAGGATGCTTTCCGGATGAATGGAGGTCATTGTGCGCTCTCTCTGGCATGGGGCTGAGCATACACATAGGGGACTTTAAAGTAATGTCCTTTGCTGTAAGAATAAGGGCCAGCCCCTTTGCTCAGGAGTGATGATGGAGACCATCGTTCTTATAACATCTGTTTTTCCTAGAGGATGTTCTGATCTTGGTTTTGGCAATTCGATGTCGAGACTAGTTCCAGTTAACTCGGATGCTGGTGCTGGAGCAGAGTGGGGATGGAGGGGATCAGAGCAAGCCCACCAACTGCCCGCTCAAAACCCCGGCTTTTTCAGCAGATAAGCTGCTGCTCAGAGGGGGCTGGCTGTCAGCTGGCCATGCTCGGCCGGGCCAGCCGGGCTGACCCCAGGCGCGCTGCGAGGACCGGGGCCAACAGGCTGCCTGGTGCCAGCAGCACCCGGGAGAAGTGGCTCTGGCCAGAGCCCTCAAGAATGGAGTGGGTCCTTCAAAAGGAGACCAACCTTCGACCCGCAGTCATCATTTTGGCCATCAGGTCAACAGTTGTTCCACAGAACATCAGCAATTGTCTTTCTCCTTGTGTCAGGAGGCTCTTGAAACATTATACGAGGATAATTAAGTGGTGAATAAGGGTCAGCGTGGACAAATAAATCAAACTGATAGTTTGAACACAGACCGATTGAGCAAAAACAAGGAATTGTGCCATGCCTGTTAGCGCTGCTCTTGATGTTAACTGACTTTGTTAACATTACATCCAAAGGCAGCAAGTGGGAAAGCTTTGTGAGGAATCAAAAGCTGAGCAAAGAGACATGGGCTTTAATTGTTCAGCTTTATTTTTGAAATAAAGACATGCAGTGCATCAATTTAGCTGACTTTAATGGACCACAAAACTGAACCTATTCTTTAAAATGCTAATTGAGTTTGAAGATTCTCGCCTCTTGCAGAAGAGGGATGCAAGAAATGCCAGTGCCACATTCAGACGTGTCGGGAGCTGTCGTACAGTTTCATTCAAAGCAAGTGGGTGAAGCACATACCATCGGGCAAGAGGAATGTGTGCGTATAACAGGATAATCTATCCACAGAGAAGGTAGCATCCAGGCAAATAACATGTCTTTATATACAGCCTCATACAGAGGAATATGTCTTTATATGTACGATAATATAAAATCGATGTGTGGGTCTTTAATACAAACACTGTATTGCAAACCTGCAAGGTACATGAAAGCTTTCACTCTCAAACTCACAAAAATAAAGGTCATTAACTTATTTTAAGGAGCCAAAAAGGGGCAGTCAGTCCTTAAAACAGTTTTTTTAAGGGAACAAATGTGTCCACAAGTTCATGTGTTTCTAAGGAAAAAATGCAGTTGCACATGGGGATATAGAATATACATTTTACTCTGCCAGCACTAAAAAGAGCGCTGGGTACAAATCATACTAGTTCTGACTTCCAGGATCAAGGTGATACATTTAAAGAAGGACACTCATCTTTCCACATGTGCTAGTAATGTTCTATGAAAAATTAATCAGTGTCTTTCCACACTGCTATCTTTCCTTATCTACACACACAGCAATTGTTTAAGTAAACTATTGAAACTGGCAAAAATCAATTCTGAAGTTAAAAATGAAGATTGAAGGAACACAATTTTATTCTCTTTTGTTTATGTAACATTGATCCCCTCTAAAGTAGTGTTTGCAGCCAACATTATTAATGACATTATTATTTTCTTTCTTACTTAAAAGGTACTGTGCATGGTACATCAGACACATAAAACATGTCTGCCCGAAATACTTTACAGTCTAGTTCAGACAAATTTAAAATATGGACCTAGTGTAATAAAGTTCACAGCTTTCATGCAACTGCGGTCTGTTATTTTTCCACTGCAGGTCATTATATAATATCTTTGCATGTATTTATTTCTGTGCTGCAGAAACTTTCCTTCTGACTGAGTTCCTACAAATTTATTATTGCTGGGCTTTCACACTGCAAGGTGCAGAATTACTTCTTAGGCAGGATGCTGTGAATGCTTCAACATAGGGAGCTGACACTTCACGTCGCAACTGGACCATACAAAGGCAAGTAAGTTATAAGAGATAAATTTAATGATAAGCATGTAAAAAAATTCTATGGGAAATGTATCTGCGCGGCTACATGAATTACGAGGGTTTGCCAAGAAAGGTGTAATGGATTATGGTGGAAGATGAAGGGGAGCTCCCACCATATCCAATCAGCCTTTTACTTAAAGGTCAGGACATTCTGTCTGGGTCCACTTGAGTTTTTGATTCTGCCGTTTCACTATTCAGTGGCACAATGTAACTGTCAGTCTCAACAACGGTTCCTCGAGCCACTGGCTCCACTGCTCACAGGGCAACACACAATATTTCACAGCCACAAAACAATTCACTGTCTGCATAGGCAAACCATATGATTTCCATGGGGAGCAATATTGACACACCCTACTGGGCGCTCTTAAGGGGACTCTTAAAAGAGTTACATCTTTAAAAAAAAAAAAGAAAAAAGGCCTATGGCTTTACTATTCTTCTCTATGACTAAGTTACCAAATAGCATGAGATGAAGTTAAATGCAAATATTCTCTATGCCTTCTACCCCTTTTCTCATTTTACCAGAGGGAGACAGTTTTACTGCTATGCAAAGTCTTTCTGGCCAGTAAGTAGTAGCGTGATAGATACTAGGAAAATATTTAGCACATGAATGATGGTAAGTTTGGATTTTCCCCAGTGAGTATTTACCGTGTTATATTATTCATTTCCAGCTCTAAGATAAATCCAGAGACCGGTACAAATTTATAAACACTGAGGACCTTGCTGACGGCGTGTGAAATGCTACAGCACTGGGGCTCTGGTCTGCTTCTCACCTCCTTTGAAGGGAGTTACCTGTAGAAAGATTGCTGAGCACCGGAGGGATTTGCTGTGACACAGCAGAAGGGCTGCCCTGGAAGTCGAGAGGGAGGAACCAAAACATGGAAGTAAAGAGCAGAGGTACCAAAAGACGAAGAGTCACTGCAGAAACCTGGGGGCCCAGCAGCCCTTCAGAAGACCTTTAACTGGACTTTAAGTTTTAAAGTCCTGTACCTTGCTTACGACAGGCTTAATGTATTAGGTAGCAGGGAGTGCCACGTGCTCCCGCCTGCAAGCAGACCACTACCCAGGCAGGTTTTCTACCCTACGCTCCTGACACTGCCGTACCTTTTCAGAAATGAATTTTCTCTCATTGTCCCCACAGTGCTCCCAGCTCTATTCAGATTATGCAGCCAACTGCAAAATGAAAACGGCGTCAGACCATTGTCAGTGCCTCACTCTGGCCCCCGATTTCGGGGTAAGCAACATCCCAATGCCACAGAGAAAGGAGAGGGGTGAGGGCTGCCTCACGGAGACGCGGGCGCAGAGGGCTGTGTCGTCGCTGGGTGAGATCCTGGGTGCCGCGCAGGCTGCGGCCACACTGCTGCCAAAGCAGTTCAAGGGTTGCGGGCTCGGCCCGATGCCAGGTCTGCTGCCCTGGGTGGGCCACCTTTGCGGTGCCTCTGTGGGCTACGGTGCTTGTAAGTGGTACAGAGAGACATTTCTTGCAAGAATTTCACTTGGGTGCTAACCATGACTCGGCAGGCACCTTTCCAACGTTTGCACACAGGGTCTCTGTGCTAGCGTGGAGCATGGTGCAGCAGAGGCTGGCTGCCGTGCTGAGCAGTGCGGATGGAGTGGAGCGATGGCTGGGGCTGGCCGTGCCCATGCTAGCCGAGCACATTCCTGGGGCCTTTGAGATGCCTCCACCAGGTTGCTCCACTCTCAAGGCTGGGAAGCCACCTTGCCTAAAGGGCAGGTAACCCAGAGGACATGGGACTGCTTTGGCCCCCAGTCCGGGGTGATTTCCCCCTGCCAGCTGCCACCCTGCTAGCTTAAACATCGTCTCTGCTACCTGGAGAGGGCACATTGTGCCACACAGCTCCATGAGCGGTGGCAATCCACAGCTCCTCTAAGGACATTCGGCTTTGCAGCAGCGTGGCCTGAGCCTTCAGCAAAGTCCTGACCCACTCGAATACCCCCAGCTGCCAGCACTACACTATCCTATGGCTGAAAACCTTCCCACTGTTAAAAGGGGGGATGAAACAGTCTGGCAGCTGCTAAGAGCCCAAGGGAGCCTGATCTGTTTTAAAAACATCATGTTCTGATGCTTCCAGAACAAAATACTGCAGGGTTGGGGTTTTTATTTCCCTCACTGTTAAAGCTCTACATGGAGTTTTAGGATTTCCTGGGTTTGGGTTGCTTTATTTTTTTTTTCTGGAAAATTATTATAAAGCAGAAATTTTTTCTCCTGATGAGCTTTGCTTGCATTTCAGCCATCTGTTGCCCGGGCAGCCCCAGCCAGGGCTGGTGACGGCATGATATAATGGTCCCTTCTGGCCTTCAAAGCTCTGAAACCAATGCTGCAGGATTCTGCTCAGCAGCAAGAGCAGGACAAACATATGGACCAAGCTCCACTGCTGCTTCTTTGGTCATGCTGGACTGTTGCTGGCCAGCACATGCTGGCCTTCCTTGGCGTCTCAATTCAAGCTATATATCGTGATAATTTTGCTTTGTCAAGCAGCAATTTGATCCCTAATGTTTGCAGCAAAAATGGGGTTGCAGACACTAGGGCAACAAATCTGGTTTAATCATCTGCAGACATTTTTTTCCCATGTTCCCTCACATGCAGCGTACACTGAGGCACACCTTGGTACCTCCTTTCCTTCCCATCAGAAAGGCCTTGGCATGAAGGAAGAGAGTTCTGCACGTGTTTTGCATTGGCTTCCAGGTGAGATGCACTTAGTTTATAAGAAAAAAAACATGTTCATTTTCCTTTGCAAGCTATGAAGGAATGTGAAAGTCAGGCTGACTTCACAGTTGCTGACAGATTTCTACCAGTACCACAGAAAAAAGTCCCTCCAAGCCACCTTTGCTCAGCACCTCTCTTGGATGCACAGAATCCCACCTCCTTTCCCTGGGCTGTGCTAGTTCTGAACCACGAGTGGGGGTAAAGTATTAGGACATCTTTCTGCTCAGTAAAATCAAGACTATTTGCTATTTAATACTCATGTGCTACTGTCACGTGGGGAACATACAGTGTGTGGCTGGATATAGTCCATGATTTCATCTCACCCAGCCCATCATCAACTGACAGAAGCCCCTCCAGTGACCACTGCCAGAACAGTGTAAGTTAGATTAGCCCACAGGCTGCTCTAAATTTAGCCCAGAGCTGGGACTTGGCAAGTCTTGGGGATGAGCAAGAGCATCTGAGATCTGTCAGTAACTCCCTAACACCTGCCTTTTTCCACTGTGTATAATTTGATCAGAGCAAAAAAATCTCGCTTTACCGTGCAGCCACCCAGGATTATAGTGTTCGTTACTGAGCAATCAAACACCGCTGTTGGCAGAGAATAGATGAGGTCAAACAGACCTTGAGGTCTGAGTCTTTGTAAAACTCCTTACACCAATTATAATAAACCTGGGAATTCCCTGAGCTGCTTCTGCAATGGGAGGAAAAGAAAGAAAAGAAAAAAAAAATAGCATAATAAATAACACTAGAAGCTAAATACACATGTGTGTGCAGTGTAGTAAGGGCTGGGTTATTTATGAAAAGAAGCTAGCCGAAAATAGACTTGTTTCTTGTCAGGAAGGATATGGTCAAAATATCTCCGACAAGATGGGAAAACTTGCATGTGCAGCAGTCCATGACAAGCACATGTTGCGCCAGACAGCCCCGCACTGGAACAGTGCTTGCCTGATGGACATCCAGCGTCGGAGTGATTTGTGATGGTAACGGCTCTGTCTGTCACCTTCGAGCCCAGGCAGCAAGAGACAGATAGTGGCTCCAAGTGCTGTGACTTATTTCTCGTCGGCTGGGAGGTGCTCAGCCATGCTCGCTTCGCCTGAGGGCTCTCCTCCCACTCAGGTGGGTCCCATGGTTTTGCCTGGCAGAAGAGGAAGGTGATGCCTGTAAATCTGGATTAAAATTGCCCTGACAGATCTGAGAGGCTACAATAACACAGATGCTGCGAGCCTTGCTTCAGATAGCAATTACCTAAGCTTTCCTTGATTAGCAGGCAGCCATCAGTCCCAAAGGGCATCAAGCCTTCCATGTATTTTTGGTGTGAATATGGCCCTGTGACCACAGTCCTGAGGCACCTCACAACCAGCTGTGTATTTTTCCTTGCAGCTTCCCTGCGATGGGGTAGGACTTTTCTTTCTGGTTCACAAGCTGAGAAACAAGGGCTATCTATGCCTACACTACCAGCTAGCTGCAGGGCTGACTCCCAGGTTCCCCTGTTGCTGACATCTCTCGAAGAGACGCTCAGAGTTTTTGCCTGATTTCCATGTCTGTCCACACATCCTTGATGGTTTCAGTGTATGTGTGTGCATTAAATCCTCATACATACCCAGGTTCCCCCAGCTTAGCTTTTGATAAGTGGCCGAGCATGGGGTCTCCACTCCTGGGTTGGCATCCTAATCCCCTGCTTTTAAGATAGTGCCCTCCACCCCACAATATAATTTGTGCTTTGTCCCCTGGCAGAGCAAAGAGGAGCAGCATTGCAGCGTATCTCCTGTGTGGAGGGAGAGTCCCAGGGACCTGCCCCATAAGGACAGAGCTCTTCAGCCCTAACCAGATTCGGGGTATTTTTGCGGATGTGCAATATGCTGTGCCCTGCGCAGCTTTGAAGTATGCTGGATGTGTGATTTCAGACGTACTTTGAATTATTAATCAAAGAACAAAGAACGGCTCCAAGCTGCAGCCCCCCCCAACAGACGGTTGAAGGGAGCTCTGCCATTAACTTCCCTGAGAGCAGAATTGGGCACAAAGTGCATGTATCTGTTTTCACCATAATTTTTAAATGCACATTGATACTCTACACTATGGAGTCCTTGCTGTGTATGTGTTGGTGATGGATTTCCTCAGCACATTTGGGCTTCACAGTGTCACAGATACCCAGGAATGATGAAAAAGTATAGGCTAGATACATGGCAATGCTCTTTTTAAAGCCATATTCATGTTAGTTCTCCCCATGCCTTCCTCCAGCGAGATGACAGAAGCAATCATAAACTAGGCAGTTTATTTCCCCCTTTGTGTGCCTATTCATTAAAACCAGCCAAGCCTTTAAAAAATGCTCTAAAAACCTGTGAATGGCAGGGGTGAGAGGTTGGGAGGTAAGAGGAGGGGGAGAGGAGGGGTAGAAAACTCCCTAGGAGAAAGGCACCAGTACTTCTCCATAGCTTTATGTGTTCAGCCTCAGGGACACGGGAAACTCTTTCATTTATACTCCAAAGCCAGGTAAGTGGGGGAGCTGCCATGCAGCAGGCTAGTCACTGGTCAGCACTGCACGTCAGCTGGCACTGTATCTCAGGTATTAGCTCTGGGAAGGTTGAAATGCCAAAGAATACCGGATTTAAAGAAGTGGTTTATCTCACACCTGTATTCCACTCCCCAGCACACTCTTAACACTTCCATGAAAGTAAGATGTGGTGATGCAATACGTTGATCTGGAAAAATTGAAAGGTCTGATTTGCCATATCAGATATATAATTTGGGTTTGATTATTTCTGTGCTGAATCAAAGATATATATGTTTGCTCTGTCCTTTTGATTTAAACATATGATTTTTATATACACTAAGGATACATTAGACCACTCTGAAAGCACAAAGGGGCCTTAATATGTGAGTAAATTATTTTTTATACCCACTTTAAGGTCTATTTATTCTAATTGAGCAAAATCCTAACTGTAATGGAAATCAGTGGGAATTCTGCCATTGACCTCAGAGGCTCCGGGATTTTGCCCAAGTGCAGTGTAAAATGATTTATATGGAAGTGGCCACCAGCCTTTTTTCTAGAAATTGTGATCTAAAGGTTCGAAAATCCTCTTTTACTGCAGAAACAAAGCAGACGTGCGCTTTATTCTTTTTACGCAGTGCTGGAGTATTCACTGTTTTCTGCTTAAAAAAAAAAAATCAATTAAGCTTCAGGGTATTAGCAGACTCCCTGGTTGCCCAGGGAGGTGCAGGGAGGGTGGGAGGCGAGAGAAGCTTGTTTGCCGCTTGCATTGGAAGGCGCTTAGTGTACAACACCGTACAGGAGAGATTTAAAAAAAGAAAAAAAGAAGTTAAATTTAGCCCGTAACATGGTACAGGAGAGAATGTCTCCCTGGGGCGCCCCTATGCCAGGCTACAGAGTGCCATCCCCAGGCTCTAACAGATGCCCAGCAGAGAAGCTCCAGGCCCTAAACCTCACTGTAGTCTCTTGTGTTAATGAGGACTCTTGATGCAGTTTAAGGTACACTGGTGAGCGGCCCTAAATCAGAGCTCATCCTGCTCAGGAAACGTCCCGGCGGCTGCGGAGGCGGGTCTGTTTGCATTCCAGATGTGGTACCTCCAGCCTGCCTCTGACCAGCATTCATTTCTGCACTCCACAGCTGGTCCATGTAAATGTGCCATATTGCAGCCCATCTGCTCAGAGAGTGCACAGTGGCACATCTCTCTCTGACAGTGGACCATTTTATTGAACGCTATAAATATTGAAATTCATAGGCATGAAGCAGCAGATTTTTAATGTTACTTAGAGAGACATTTGAGCCACAACCTTTGGCAGCAGCACACGCTGCTAGTATCTCAGTACACTGCACGCCATTTGGTTCAGACTCATGAACAACTTTTCCAGAGATTTCATGGCTCTCCAATCCCAGGTAAAATGGAGTACAGACCCTGTGGGATGATATTTAGTGTGAATGTCACCCTGCATACAATGTGCATTTGGGATATGGACTTTCCAGCCCTGTGCTGTGTTAAACCATATGTTAATGTTTTCATACTCAGAAAAGATTAGATCGGGGACCAATAAAGTTTCAAAACTACAAATAATAGGCTAACCGAAATGAAATGTGAGGTATTCCTAAGCCTGAGTGTTGTTTTTTTTCTCCCAAAGTCTCTGCAGGTTTTGTTTTTTAAATGGCAACACTGTATTTTGCAACAAGAAACTGGCATATTCATATTTTATAAGCTAATACTTGTAAATTTTGTATTAGCGAGTAAACATCTCTATTAATTTGAAATTCATGGCATCTGATCTGGAAAAGAAGCAAAACACCACTTTGCGGTTTTCTGTTTGTCAAGTAGTCCCTAGTAAGCGTTCAGTGAGCTGGAAAGAGCCGAACCCCAAACTAGGATAAATGTATATATTATTTCTGACGGATTTTTTTTCCTCTTGCCAAGCCAGCAGTTCCTGCAGAGCATCAGGAAGCAGCCTTTTCCCTTTTGGAATCAAAAGGAATTTTTCCATCTACATTAATTAGAGAAGGATCAGGCCCTTAATGAGAGAAACTGCATTAAAAAGGGAGAACATATTTGAAATTCTCTAAAATGCTTTGAAAAAAATCATGTTCATTTTTATGTGGGGTGTTGAGCCTGCCATGACATTCGTGATGTTTTCCACTCCTGGAGCTGTTCAGGCAGTAAATAACATCGCACTCGGCGGGCGGTAGCTTGGGGAATAAGATGGGGTGTTTGTTTTATTCAGAGGTGTGTATCCCAGCTCCTGCGACAAGCAGGCTAAAAAGTTTTCTGAGCATGTAGAGTAAAGTGGGGACTGGAAAAAAAAAAAGCAAAACAAAAAAGATCTGCTGAGGATATTGTCTTGGCACGTATGTTTCTTGAAACTGCACCGCTTTTTAAGTTCGCTTCATTATCTCTTTTTCAGTTGCTCCATTGTCTTCATTATAATTTAAAAAGAGGGAGGAAAGATGGCATCTTTAATAGCAAAGTCGTACCGTTTGGACAATAAGCTGTGTCACTGCTCAAGCCGGTCCCCCAGTTCCCAATCAGCAGTGTTATGTAAGGTGGCAGGTTAATAAATGCGACACACTGAAATCATTTGTACCAGATTATCTCTCCTTCCAAACTCTGACAGATGCTAAGTCCAGCTGGTAAAAAAAGTTTATAGGCGAGTTGGATCTGGGGCCTTCACACACTCCACAATGTTGGCTACCAATGCTTGTTTTAATGAGTCACGAATTGCCTGTTTATCTTCTGCTCCCTGCTGTTTCTGCATTTTCTCTTCCAGAACAATCCTAGAAACACATGCTGCTACAGACGCTGGAGCAATGTGTGTAGACATTTGAGCCAAATTATTATAAAGAACTCTTTCTTCTCGGATATTAAAAAAAAAAAGGCGAGAATTTCACATTGCCTAGCAAATCGTTATCTCAGATGTTCGCTGTGACATGCTCAATATGGCCTACCAGAGAAAGTTGGAGACATTTGAAACCTTAACAACTACACAAAATGACACTGTAATTGGCGGGTTTTGTTGTTCATGTTCTGGCTCTGTGAAAACTGCTCTAAACACTTTGTTTAATGATGTTACATTATGACAACACATGGCTTCTATAGAGAAAGTCATCATGTTGAACATGCGACATCACAGGAAGGGGAGTGGGGGGCCAGCAGGCGCTGGGGAGAGGGGCAGGGTGCCCACGCGTGCCAGCACACACGTGTGCACACTTGGGGAAAGGGGCAGCCCAGGGCTGATGCGCTCCCATGGATGGGCTTCTCTGCCCATCCCAATGGCTTAAAGTCAGCTGCAATGTCTTTCCAGAAGAGGTGCTGGCTGTGGGGTGCGTGGGGGCACTGACCCCCTGCGATGCGGCAGCCTCCACCCTCTGACTCTTCTGCTGCCGTGGTCGTAGCCCTGTTATTTGGACAGGCCGGGCTGACTCGACAGAGCAATGCTCTGACACAGGGGGTTCTCTGCGCAGAGACACGTGCCCTGCCACCCAGCTGGGCTGGGAGCAGCCATGGTCCAGACCTGAGACCATCTGTGCCGGAGACAGCCAGGCTTCAGAGCAAGCCACCACATGATGTTTCCATGTGGGTCGTGTTGCCCCACAACATAACCTGAGGATATTTGACTGCCATGATCCTGTTTGAAAGAGATTCCCCTTGTACCCTCTGAAATAATGTGCACGCGTGGCACGGGATGCAGGTGCAAGACAGCCCCACGTCCACAGAGGTGCCCTGTGTAACTGTACAGGGAGCCCCAGGACAACCCTGGCCTGAGCCCCCCAGCAGACAGGGGCACTGCTCTCCTCATGCGGGGTGCTGAGGTGCTGGATCCCTCTGATCCTGCACGAGACCTTCTGCCCAAGGGGATGCAGGCTCTCCATGCAGCGCCAAGGGCTGCAGGCAGGAGGGCAACGGCACAGGGTATGTCCAGGAGGGCTAGCTGGGCTTCGGGTAGATTCTTGAGGAGCAGAAATGGACATATAAGCATTGTTCATCACACATTGTAAGACGGTCCTGCATGGCCTTCATTTTGTCTGTGTGTGCTGAGCACACAGGGGCAAACTCACCACATCTGATGTCTTTGTGGAAAGGGGGACCGATGCTGTGAATCTCGGCACAACCTCAGCTTCCTTGGGCATGCTGAAAACAGCTGGGTAGAGCATCTCTCCAGTGGCACAGGAAACTTTCTCTAGCTGCAACTGCTGTATTTAGCATGGCTTTGCGAGGGGCTGCAGCAGCGGCTCCCCCGTTTGCAGGTTTCCCAAGGTTTCTTTGTGTGCCGGCTGCCCGACTGAATGGCCTCCCTGACATTCTCAGAAAGAAAACAGTGAGGAACCCATTTTTGCCAGCGCTTCTGGTTAGTAATAGAATGTTTCAAATTTGTCTATTCTTTGCACATGGGAAACTGTATGGTCATTTGGCAGATGTTGAAACTCACCGATTTTATATCCAGCAGCTTGGAAAAACAATGGATGTCATACTCTGTTTAACAAAATATATGTTAGGCAGAGTCCATCTTCTGTGCTAGCAAGTGAATCTTACTCCTACCAATCACTCACTGTCACGAAGCTGAAGGAACACCGTAATGCCGTAAGATGATTTGTTTGCAGTTCTAGCTTTCACCCTAAACGGTGCAGCTCTCCCATACAGCCAAGATACAAGGTTATTGCCAATGCTGCCTTACATCTGCCTTCTCTTTTTATTTAGCTGGTTTAGCAATATGCTAATGACAGGAAGAAAACATACATATAAAATATTGTAAACATCAAGACATGGAAGGAGAAGGTAAATTTGGTTCCCAACCATGAAATCTTATTCTGCAGTTGCCTTCTTAATGGCATCTCTTGAGGTCAGTGGCTTTGAATTCTCCCAATTGTATAGGGTCACTCTGGCAGCATTGACCAAGTAGAAAAGATTCAGCCAGGGGAAACAATGGCAGAAGTCACCCTTTAAATGTCCTGCCTTCTATATCATGCAATTGATTCCAAGGCTCCCCACCACGATGTCACTGTTTGACCAGTTTGCTTTAAAACAGCTTAATTAGCTGAAAGGAAAGCTATGTCTGAGCATGTTTGTGAGAAAAAAACAAAAAGCTCTCGCCTTTCAGAAAGCTCATGCTCTGTCTTGTCGGAAATCTCTGGTTCTGAAATGAAACAACATTCCTTTCATACAGAGTTAAGTCCCTGACAACAAATTTTCCCGGATTGGGGAAACAACCGGTTGTGCTGCGCGCTGATGTCGGTGGCGCCCGTTTGGTTTGGTTTGGTTTGGGGGCCTGCGTGCTCTGCACCTCCGTTAACTGCAGGGACACTGCGGGAGGAGATCGTGGGAGCTGTAAAAAGCTCCATGGCTCCTGGTCTGAGAGGCAGTCAAGACTGACTGCTTCAGTACTTTGGTGCCACTTGTGTGTTAACATCAAGGCCATCAGCTGGAGAGGGTTTCAATTTGCAGGAAGGAACAACAGAGGCCTTTAAGTGCTTAAGCCCAACTTGTCTTACAGAGTTCTTCGTTTTCCCAAACCCCAGGTGCAAGCAAGCCCAGAAAGTCAGGGGGCAGAGAACCGATAGGAACAGGAGGCAAGGCACCTGGTGTTCGTCAGGAAGAAACTGAAACCGCAGGTCCCAGTCCCGCCTTCCTTGACCTAACCCACAGAAAGCGGTGCTGCCTCAGGGCCTGGAGGCATCAAAGTACTCAACACTCCAAGTGATGCAGCTGCGGAAGTAAAACACACAGAGGGATGTGCCACACTGCCTTTGGTTTCCTCATTTGCTCTCTGAGCTGCAGTGTTTGCAGTGAGAAGGTCAAATTGCAGCCTTTGGCCCACTACATGTTCTTTCCAGCAACCAAACTTCTCCAGAAGCAAAGAACATGAGCACTGGGGGTCTTTGTTCTGTGATGGTTGTGGCAGCTTGTTGGCATTGCCAGGCTGCTGAGCTGCTCTGTAAGAACTGCTGCCGCTCCTGAGCGGTAGAGAGAGGTTTGAGTAATTTGCCCAAGGCTTTAGGAAGAATTGGTTTCAAAGCTGGATCTGCTATGCAAAAAATAAAGGCATAGTTCTTCTGTTTGGTCTATTAACCCATGGTTCCTTGTCAGGCCTTTTTGCATGTGTATTTGCATGGTGTGCCTAGCGCCAGTACTGATGGAAAATATGGGAACCCAGCATCAGAGGTACATGGGGGAGTGAAGCACATAAAGCCAGAGCAAATCACGGAAAGAATCATTTAGACAGAGAATAGGATTAGGTTAACACGCTCCCTGAGACTGCCTGCACATTGTGATTTTATGCATGTATGTAGCCATACCAGGTTCAGTGAAATTATGCACTAAATGTATTTATGAAAGGGAGTAAAACTGCAGAATCAAGGTCTTAGTGTATTTTGTAACATTTTGACAGCCTTTCATCCCTGTCATTCATTTTCCTGGTCATTTATGAGAAATTTCAGTCTATTGCAGCTCTTTTGTTCATGTCCAGAACAGAAAAAGTATTTTAAAATCATTTTGCTTTCACTGCATGAAGGATTCTGGCTGGGAAATGAAGTAAAGGTATGCCTCCCTGCTGAATTAATAGCTTTAGTTAAAATATTTTCTTTGTAAATATTTTTTTTCCAAAACCCCCAAACATCTTTTAATTCATGTGCTCATTTTTGAAACAATATCCTGCTAACGATGAGATGTTTATCAGCGCTTTTTCCCTTCTCAGCTTTACAGAAAGGTGAAGGAAAGGATGATTAAACCAGAAACAAAGTCAGTAATTAGCAGTATAAATCTCTCAGTGATTTCAGTAGGTCACGAAATTAACTGGTACAGGCTTCGGACACATCTGCTCTTTTGGCAAGTGGTGCCCTCCGTGAGCCTGCTCATTGGCTCGCACTAACCATATGATGGGTCTCGGGGAACTTATTTGCACTCCCTAAGCTAAACACAGCGCAGCAATGAAACCGTACGTTTTCTAAAATGCTGAAGCACGTACGAGGGCTGAGCATTCCTGGTAACCGAGAGGCAGCCTCACACGGTTCTGAAGTGCTGTGTTATCGCCCTGGGACCCCTGAAGGGAGGGGGGACATGAGAGTTTATTACGTGTGGCTGAACGCTGCTTTGCAAGGCTCAGGTTCAGGAAATTATTTGAAGGTTTAGGGAAGAGGAACCTGGTTGCCATGCCGCAGGCTGCTATCAGGAAGGGGGCTATGCCCACAAGCCAGTGAGAACAGCCCCAGCACCAGAGTTACTGCTCGGTTTTCAGCTTGGCCACAGCTTCACTCTCCTGGTGGCAGAACAGCAGAGAAGGAAGAGGCTTAAAGCGCCAGAAATAGGGAAACAGGGGGGGAAGGGAGGAAACCAACAGTTGTGCCTCCTTTCAGCCTCAAAATGTAAGGGAGGAATGCAATGTTGCATTGCATCAAGTCTTGTCGGCTGTCATGTCAGACCAGAGGTCAAGTGCCTGCTGCAAACCCATCTCTGGGCTGCTTGTCTCAAGTAAGCCATTTACCTCTCTGCCTGTCAGCAGGCAGGTAAAACGGCAATAAAATCTGTCAGTCCGCTGTGCACTTGTCTTTCTCTAGCTATTCTTATGGATGTAACTCATAGGTTCTGAACTGACTAATCAGCCCACTTTGGAGGATGAAAACTCTGAGCTGCTGTTCCAAGGGATTGCACTTGAGACCCCAGTCCCTTTTCTCACTATTTCATCATAACTTAGAATTATGACTGGGCTGTGCGGCAGCATACAGCAGCAGCAGTGCTATCTGAAACCACCAGAGCAAGGAGGGCTGACTCTGCCTGGGCTGGCTCCTAATTCATAAAGAAATTCAGCTGGAAACATTGACATTCTCATTTTTGTGTAGAAATCCCAGAGGTCCATCAGTCATGAAATTCATGGCTGTAACTCCAAATACATGTACTTTCTATGCAGAAACCCTAGACCTAGGCTGGGCTCCTGTACCTTGGGAAGACTTTTAGGGAGCACAGTGTAGCAGTAAGTGGGCACATGCAACTCTTTGAAACCCAGTAATGTTTGTTCCCTTTCTAGTTTCATTGCAAACCTCTGACTCCTAAGGCCATCAGTGCAAAGGCTGGCTGTGGGACCAGAGAGGGGCTAACAGATTTTGCTCAAAGCGAAGCATGCCAGTGCTAGGCAAGTGGCCATTCTTTGGGTATTTGCGTGAGGGGGAGTGTCGAGCAGTTTCCTAAAAGCAGGGCTGGTCACTAGCTGTGGTCTGCAGAGGGAAGTCTGCAGAGCCATTGTGGCACCAACTCTGTCCTATTCCAGAAGGAAAGGAAAAAGAGAACTGAATCAAAAAGATCTACTCTTTCTCAAAGCTCTCCTCCCGGTCACAAGTGGTGTTCTCCAGGTCTCGGTATTGGGGCCAGTTCTGTTTAATACCTTTAGCAGTGATTTGGATGAGGGGATTGAGCGCACTCTCAGCAAGTTTGCAGACGACACCAAGTTGGGAGGGAGAGTTGATCTGCTCGAGGGTAGGAAGGCTCTACAGAGGGATCTGGACAGGCTGGATCGATGGGCCGAGGCCAATTGTATGAGGTTCAACAAGGCCAAGTGCCGGGTCCTGCACTTCGGTCACGGCAACCCCATGCAGCGCTACAGGCTTGGGGAAGAGTGGCTGGAAAGCTGCCCGGCAGAGAAAGACCTGGGGGTGCTGGTTGACAGCTGGCTGAATATGAGCCAGAGGTGTGCCCAAGTGGCCAAGAAGGCCTACAGCATCCTGGCTTGCATCAGAAATAGTGTGGCCAGCGGGAGCAGGGAGGTGATCATTCCCCTGTATTCGGCACTGGTGAGACCGCACCTTGAATGCTGTGTTCAGTTTTGGGCCCCTCACTACAGGAAAGATATTGAGGTGCTGGAGCATGTCCAGAGAAGGGCACCTAATTTGGTGAGAGGCCTGGAGCACAAGTCTTATGAGGAGCGGCTGAGGGAACTGGGGTTGTTTAGTCTGGAGAAAAGGAGGCTGAGGGGAGACCTTATCACCCTCTACAACTACCTGAAAGGAGGTTGTAGTGAGGTGGGTGCTGGTCTCTTCTGTCAGGTGGTTGGAGATAGGACGAGAGGAAATGGCCTCAAGTTGCGCCAGGGGAGGTTTAGATTGGATATTAGGAAAAATTTCCTCACCAAAAAGGTTGTGAAGCATTGGAACAGGCTGCCCAGGGAAGTGGTTGAGTCACCATCCCTGGAGGTATTTAAGAGACGTGTAGATGTGGTGCTTATGGACATGCTTTAGAGGTGGACTTGGCAGTGTTAGGTTAATGGTTGCACTCAATGATCTTAAAGGTCTTTTCCAACTTAAACAATTCTATTTTATCATCTCATTTGAGCTTTCTCCCTTCCTTTCTCTCTTTCTCCCATTTGTTCTTCCTCCACGCATAAAGCAATATAAAGATGGGACAACAGCAGAGCTGGAATGGTCCTGTGTCCCACTACCATTTCTTCCATGGTCTTTGGTATGCTTTAGAGTCTAGGGCATAAAAGCTGTCAGTGTTAGGGAACTTGATGCAAGTTTAGTGTATCTACACCTCAGCACCTCTGTGTGACAGGATGTTTGGCTTTATGTGAGAAGTGTTTGGTTTAATGTGTATTTAAAACATGTATTTTGACACTGTTCTTAAAAGCTTTTTGCATTTAATATGTAGTTTCCTGGTATGAGGACTCACCTACATATTATAGCCAAAGATGGGGAAATTATTACCCTGAGCCAAATATACTCCTCTATAACAAACAAACTGGGCTTCCAAATCTGCTTTGTGTATTTTCACATGTAAATATCTCCTACTATTCAGATTGCTCTTTGAACTGTATCAATACAAAGTAGTTGGTGATAGCCTTTTAATTCCTGGTTAACATTTTACTCCACAGTCTCATGTTGACTTTACTGGGCTGAGGCACTGGATGCTATACCGTACTCTGTGAGGATAGTACAGAGTGATCATATGGTCACCAGGCTCCCCATTTTTGTAACAGTCCTGGTTGTTACTGCACCAGTGAAAGGCAGTTGACCGATTTGGGTGAAGTTTATTGAATCACAGCTTTCCAGGGCACAGGGCAGCCAAGCCACAGTGAGCTGGGAGGATTAGCAAGCTTGAGCAGATGAGAGCTTTCATCAGCACTGTGGTGAGGAGGCATGGATGCAATATCTTGGCTTGGAGTACACTGAGATGCTCAGATATGTTTGGGGATTGTGTTATACCATACAGCATCACTGCCTTCAACTCTCCTGCACTGGCTCAGCAGTAGCCTGCTAGCTGGAAAATCATCCAGTTCCCTTTTATGGCCCTGTAATACCTTTAAAGCTCCTCCAAGGGCCTTAAAAGACTAAGAAAGTCCCAGGAAATACTGTTTTGCTGACAAGCTGTACTGCTGTGTTCTTTTGATCTTGCCACCAGGTCTCAAAAATCACTTGATCGCTAGAGAGACACAAATAAGACCATTGAAAGTGGCTTAGAGAGCTCCGTGATAAAGTGTAAGTTTTGGGATTATTTTTCTGTTTTGGAGCTCTGGTAAACGAGATCTAAATGAAGTCATTATACCAAAGCACAGTATTTGTTTCCCAAGGCCATTTGGCACTTTACAGATTTCATTGCAGGGGGAGAAAAGTTGCCTGTTTAACCATCTGCAGTGCTGCTGAGACTCCCCACGCTGTTTCCAATGGGCTCGAGGGCAGAGCCCAGAGCGCTGTGGGCTGCCGCTTGGGTCCCTGCTCACCATTGCTGCCACTCAGCTGCTCTTGACAGTGAATGTGGGTCCCTAACCAGCCTCTGAAAGCACACAGTTTTAGGGATACAGGTTTTAAACTCCATCATCTTGCTGTGCCTGTGGGAGGTTTGCACCCTCTGCTCCAGCCAGCCCCGCTGGCTCACGCCAATAGCAAAGTAGGAGCCAGTTTGTGTTTTCAAGGTACCTTGCGGTGCCCGCAGCCCCCCGTGCCCCCGCAGAGGCACAAGGTGCCCTCTCCCACTCTGCCCCTCGCTTCACAAGACCTGGACATGAAGATGGTGACCACTCCAACGCGCCCCGCGCGGTTCAAAGGGAGGCAGTTCACAGGGGAGCTGATTTTCTTTCTCTTGCACCGCGGCCATTGTGCGAGTGTCAAAGGAGCATCCCTCTCATCTCTCAGATTGATGGCATCGTCGAGGACTTCCAGCATAGACAAGATAAACTAAAGGCTTCTGCAGACAGGTATGTAACTGTGGAGACAGCAGTGCTGCAGAAGAGGCCTCCGATCAGGGGAATGTTTGTCCCACAGTCGACTCTCTGGCATAGCAGTCACCTTTGACATGACTTGCTGAATAGGAGTTTGTTTTCTAATTTCCATGGTTCAGCCATAGGCCATGCAAAGTAAATACAAGTAAACGGGCAACAGTGGGTTCAAAGGACTATAAGACAAGTATTTGCCCCCTTGGAAGACAGTTTGGGTAGTGTTCACATGTGAATCAATCTGGTTTGGGTCTTTGAAGTGATTTTGATTAAGAAGAGTGGGGCAGGCTACTGAAAATTAATGGGGTCAACAAAAGATTGCCCATCTTTCGGGGCATACTCTGGAGGTGAACTGCTGACATGCCAGTGCAGAGCTGCCAGTGGTGCCATCGTGCAGATGTGAATTCCTGAATCATTTAATAAGAGAGGCAAGAGACCTCACCCAGCACCAACACCAAGCCCGGGCATCCCAGGAGACGCATGCTGCCAGGTCAGCACTTGCTGTTGTGTGCTTTTCAGGGCTCTTCCCTTACCCTGACTGGACTTGCAGGCACATCTCTGAACGTGACAGCGCTGCGTCATCAGGCGTAGGTCAGATCAGTGGGTTTAAGTGACTTCAAGCTGTACTTAATAAATAAAGAACTTCAGTCCCTGCTTGGATGCACCACCACAAGTTGTCAATCTCTTCCACACAATCCAGGATGGAAACAAACTTATGCAGCAGAAGCTGAGACTTGTGGTTTTGGAAGATGTCCATTTGCAGGTTGCTTGAGTCACAAAGTGAAGCCTTTGCCAGGGGCTTTAGGCTGTTTCCAGCTCAACACAGCCCCCAGACTGGCTGTCTTGTGAAGGCCTTGCTTTGTTTGTTGTTGTTTTGGTTTTAAATAAGTGCGTGCCTTATTTTTCTGCTGTTGGCTTTGAAGGCAAGAAAACATCAAGTACCATAATTAATGTTTCTTAGAGTGTTACAGAAATAGCACCATGCACATCCTAGCAAAACGCTGTCTGGCTAGGAAGCCTGTCTTGTGGAGGCTCTACTTTTCTCTGGCACCTTAATGCTTTTGCCTTTAGACACAACTTTATTTCTGCTAATGTACAGCATATCCCCGTCAGGGAGACAATCTGATATTTTAAGCAACTTGTGATCTGATTGATTTGGTCACCGTCACTCTTCTGCTGAAATTAAGAGTGTGCTAATCCTGTACGTAAGTAAAGACTATTTGTCAACATAAGTGACGTGTGGGATCAGACAAAAATGCGGATCCCAAGCATGGCTGGTCAGTAATCACAAAAGATTTCACAGTGCAACATGTAAAGTGACTTCAGCAAAGATGACACGTAGACTCATTTCTAACTTGTTTGTCTATAGTAGTTATTTATTTCCTGTGCTTCTTAGCAGCAATAGCTAACTAGAGACTGTGTAACATTACAGATTTTAAAAGGATTTTAATATCTTTTAGCATAAAAGCAATCGCCTGAACAAAATAAGTCCTTACTTTAAAATAAGCAGATTCTTCTGAAAAGCTGCAGGTGAGAAAAGTTTCCATAGCTGTTCATCATTGAGCCCTGCAGATTCATAAGGAAAAGTAGAGGCTGGTCAAGAAGAGGATGTGCTGGTTTTGCAATGCAGGGAAACTCAGTGTGCAAATGAAGCTGTCACAGAGCAGGCAGGTGCAGGCAATTCATAGCGGAGCTCCTGAAATCCTGCTGAAAAAGTCTTGATGTAGCCATTCACTTATTCATAGTTAACCTCACTCCCCTCCAGCAGCTCTGCTAACATGGCAAGACTGAAAAGCTGCTTCTGAGATGAGAGAAAGGCACCTGGTTGATGTCTTGGCCATTTTAAAGATGAACGTAAAGCTAGTGATGTCAGTCCTGAAACCCAGTTGCCATCTGAAACCCTGGTAGTGCCTGACTGACCCTGAAGAAATAGGGCAGGAGCTGGCACAGGCACATGACTGTAGCTGCCGGGGCCAGAGCCCTGATCTCCCCACGTATGAGCCTGGCTTTCACTGTATGAGTGGAAAACCAGGTAGAGATAAGCCAGGGAGAGAGGGGAGCTTCTCTGTGGCTTATCCCAGTGAAAATGCAGAGCCTTCTCCAAGAGTATTGCACCCTGCAAACCTCCCAGGAAGGCTGTCTCTCAAGTCTCAGCTTAGCAAATATATGCACGCATGCACACAAATGCAGACATACCTGTATACACACACACACTATTCCCTGAGGCTCCTCTTGCTGCTTGGTAAGTGGGAGTGTGGGATAATGTATGGAGAAAGGCAGCAGCAGCCAGAGGAAAAAGACAAGCAGGAGCAAACCAAGTTTCCTTGCACTGCCTCCTCAGTGGCCAGGGCACAGATGTGCTCCGTCTGCTGTCTCGTCCTTTGTTAACTCCATCTCCCACCCCTTTGAACCTCATTAACTGGTTATGGAAAAGAAGGCACTGATTATTACCCCAAGTGATAATCCAGTTACTTGGGATAATGAAGTGCCTGTGTCTTTATACAACAGAGTTCAGAGCAACCACAGTTGGTTGGAAAAGGAGTGAAAAAAATCACAAAAACACCCCCAAGACTTTTTCCCTCCCCTGACCTATGGGTTCAGTTTCCAGCCAGCCCTAACCACTGCTCATAGTGCCCATCTCCGACAGCCTCCTCCGCAGCCCATCCCCTCTCCCAACACAGACCCCTGACATCCCTGACTGACACCAGAAAGGGCCCAGGGAAGGAAAACAACAGCAAGGGGTACAGCACAGATAGACTGGGGGGAATGGGTGGCAGAAGCGACGCTGGGGTTACTGCCAAGGCGAGCCTCTTGCCAAGTGCTCACTCCTGTGGCATTTTGCCTCCAGCAACTGCAGACCTGCTTGAGGTGCCTGAAGCTGATATTACTGGGTGCAGAATTTAAATGCTATAAATGTAATTTCTTGCCCAACACGGATAAAAATAATTTTAATTCAGAATAGTGAAGGAACTTCTGACATGGCTAATGTCACTGCCTGTATGCCCAAGCTTTGAAGATGCCCCTGGGAAAACCCTTGTCTCTTTTGGTAAAAAAACCAAGCTGTGATGCGCTGCTAAATAAGACTCCATTTCAGCTGCTGATGTTTTGGCACCAAACCAGAACATCAAACCAGTTTCTGTTCTATAGTGACAACTATTTTGCATGTCTCTGGAAAGGAAGTCATATGAAGATGAGAAAAAAAAGCAAAGCAAGATGATTTATCCATTCCAAAACAATTTTGCAGAGACATTGCTGTGATGCAGCAGTACAAAAAAGATCTGTATAAAGTCCTGGGCTTTCCTGGTTGAAGGAGTCCAGTTCCTAAGAAAGATGAGCGATGCTTATTTATTTTGCTTTTTGCTTTCTCCCGAGGAAGGAAACTTGTGAGGAGGGTGTGATTTTGGTGGAAGCTGAGGTTGCAGGAGTAATGGGAGGGCACAAAGGGTTCATTGTTGGGCCAGCAATCTGTCACAGGGAGGGCTGTCACAGGAGTCTCCAAGGGGTCGGCCATGAAACGCCGCCTCTACGTCGCAGAAGGAGACTTCACCTCACCTTGGGCTGCCCAGCTCCGCTCCCCGTGCCGGACCACCCGCCAGCAGCGGTGGGGCAGGCTGACCCGCCGCCCTAAATCACTGGCAGAGGTAGAGCAGCACGCAGGGCGAGAGGGTCTGCGGGTCGGCAAGGGAGAGGGATGAGATTTATAACTATACAGTATTTCTCTCTTTTGAAAATTAAATGGCATGTTAGAGAAAATAAAAGAGGGTTGACAGGAGGGGGTGAGCTCATGCGCGGCCAGTTCAATCTTCAGGGCTGAGTGGACAAATGGTTTAAGTACAGCAGTCAAGTTACTGTGGTGGAGGGGAAGAGCTGCACCACGAAGGGCACGCTTGGTTTTTGAGGGTCTCTGGTGGACCTCCTGTCCCGAAGCCAGAGTCATCTACGTGGCAGCATCCCGGGGCTATTAGCGAGCCTCCTGTCCCCCAGGTGCCCACAGCACAGCGCGGGCAGGGATGGCAGCCTGCACCCATGGATGCTCTGGCCCTCGGAGCAGCTTCGCTGGGCTCAGCTGCTGACTGCCTGCGGGGACACCAGCCCTTGGGCTTCGCCAGTGAAAGAGGCTGAATCGGGTTTTGTGTTTGCAAAAACAAGGAAAGCTTCGAGTTTTTTATCAATACCTGCGCAACTGGCATTTTGGTGGCTTGTGAGGAAGCATTTGGTGGTGATTTGCATTGGTAAAACACATTTGTCCCCTGGGATGGGAAATGAAGTGCCAGGCAAGAAGACCCTGCTGCACCTTGGAGCCCTGCCTGAATGTCCCAGGCCACCAACAACTGGTGTAAAGCAGCATGGCTTCGCAGAGGGCAATCCTGCAATGGCCAATTTACATCGGCTGAGGATCCAGGCTTTTCTGTCATTAAAGACATAGTAGAAAAAAATCTGTTGTGAATGAAGTAAGCTCTGCCTAAAAAGTCCCAATAAGTTAGCTCTTTATTCTTTATCAGTGAAGTCTGCACACAATGAAAACATGGACAAGGGAAATTTGCACAGCATTTAACTTAGGTCAAAAAAACAAGTAATTTGTTAAGTGGCAAGGGCACCAACGCGTGCCATGTCACGCTGGATTTTCTTTAAAAATAAAAAAAATAACAAAGTTAAACTTTCAGTCAACCTGAAAATATTTGCTTTTTATGGGGGCAGTGCGGAACGAATGGGACAGCAAATCTTTCTTCAGTCGCTCGTTTACGGAGACTGAAAAGCTCTATAGAGACAGTGGGAAAAGAAGGAAAAAGGAGGAATTGCAAGGAGGGAGAAAGAAAAAGAAAGAGAAAAAAGAAAGAAAAGAAGGAAAAAAGAAAGAGAGGGGAAGAAAGGGAGGAAAAGAGGCTGAGTGGAAAGGAGGGAGGGAGGGAGACTGGAAGGAAAAAATGCGTATGAGCTCTGAGGTTCTCTGCTAATACAATATTATCAAAGATAGTTAAAAAACATACCAGACTGAGAAAGCAAACTCCTTGGACTACTTGATGCATTTCTCACTGATGACTAGACAGGGATGTCTTGCAGAAACAGAGACTGCAGGAAAAGACTCTGATCAGGAACTCAAATGGAAGAGGAAACATGAAATCTCCCCAGGAAGGAAAGCAGGAGGTGCCCAGAGGAAAGTGGGAAACCCTGATGCCCGTGTAGGATGAAAACTTACAGGTATAAATTCAAGCTCTGAAATACCAGGCATCCATTCTCTCTAGTTTTTCCAGTTTAGCTGATTTGCCCATGTTTGGAAAATACTACAAATGAACAACTTGTGAATTCTCAGAGGGATTGATGACTGGTCATTGGAAACACATTGTTTTATTGAACTCATCTAAACTCCTGTAAAAGGGGGATCCATCAAAATAGATATTCTCATGTTTTGCTGTTATTTTTTCCCCCTTCTAGTAGTATTCCACAGAACTGAAAGTTTTCTCTTCCCCTTTCAAATATGCATTCCCTGATCCTTGTCATTAATAATCTTGTTTCTGTGCTTACTTTGGATTTCTTCTCTGGTTTCTCAGAATTTTTTCATCCGTCCCCCTTACTGAGAGCAGACCCATGTTCACCCAGCAGACATATCTATTTATTTACATTTTTTATTTAATTCTTCCTCTTTCCTTTCTGAATGCAAGTTCAGAAAGCCAGACAGCTCTTACTACCTACCTATCAGAAAGTGAAAGCCCATTTAATCTGCACTTGCTGTCCAGAATCACTGTATTTTAAGCTAGCAAGGGTGTATATCTCTATTTCCATCTCTATCTCTATCTCTATCCCTATCTCTATCCCTATCCCTATCCCTATCGCTATATGTAATACACATATGCACATTCCCAATGCTTTTGAAATGTCTTTCATCCTATAAATTACTCCCCAAAATGATGCAGTAAAATAACACTGTGGTGTAACCTTGCACTGCCTTTTGCTCACACTCTGACACACACACAGAAGCATGCACACGCACACACACACACACACACACACACAGACACAACCGCAGGAATGCGGGCGAGTTTTGACCTCCAGTGTCCGCACAATGAGCTGCGGACGATGCAGAAGGTTGGCTGCTTCTATACAGACCTGCTTTTGTGCTCTTGTGCAGGGCTTGATCCTTGGAGCCCTGTGTGCTCAGTAGACGCCAGAGAGATAGATGTGATCTGTTAGCCTCATCCAGCGCCGGCAGCTGAGCCATTTTCACACAGGCAGGCAGGTATGGCAAAGCCTGGGTAACAGATGAGAACCCATGGGGAGCTCTTGACTATGGAGAATGAAAAATCAAAAGAAACCATATTGGACACAGATACAAAAGGAGTCCCCTGTTCCTTTTCTATTCCCCCTTGTTTCTTTTCTCCTCTTCCTTACCAGATTGTAATGAATGTGGAAAATGGCTTCCCCCCTCAAAGTATGTGAGGACATATAGATTCCAGATGCTATTCCATGCAAATACTTCCACTCTTCCCTGCCCAACAGCATCCTGAGTTAACCCTTCTGCCTAGCTCTTTGCTGCCTGTCGCTTTCCACGCTGTGGTAGGAAAGAAAAATATACCTGTAAAAACCCCCTTAATCATTATTCTCAAAGGACAGATTTACACCCTATGTAGTGCATTTGGGCTCAGCACAGCTGGAGGCACAAAGCAGCAGTTAACACATTTCTGGCATTGAAGTTATTTTGATATTTTTCATCATGTAACATCACGAAAAAAGAGAGGTTAATTCCTAATAGTGTTAACACTCTGAGCTCTCTCTTGAAATCACTGTAGCATGTCTGGAGTCAAAAACATTTGTCTCAGTGAAAACAGTCTGTAAAAGACTTTTAGCATAAATGCATGCAATTTAAAAGGAATTAAAGTAGTGTACTTAAAGCACAGGAACCTGAAGGATCTGTTCCTCGGACAGCTGTGAGTCTTTTGTCTCCCACTGGCAGTTTTGTGAGCCTTGCTTCACACCAGCCATAACCCAAAATGTTTTTGCTTCGTAGCTAATAGAGGAATGATTGCCTTACTCCTAGTGACTGCCACTTGCGTATAAGCCTTCCAAAAGCCATTTCCATATCCAAAAAGAAAAGAGAGATGTGGAGAGCAACAGGAATAGCTAATCTAACTGAAACTGCTTTTCTTTCCAAAGAAAAAGAAACACCTCTCCTGAGATTTTATCTCCTGAGACTCTTCTACCACCTAAAATTGCTTTCATGGGCTTCCTATTTATAATCCTTTAGCTCTTGAGCAGGTCAATCTGGATGCACATACCCTAGGATCACCCTAATGACAGCAGCAGTGCAGCTTTAGGGTTTTGATCAGTATGAACTACAATTTGATTTAATCCCTCCCTGAACTCAAAAATGGATGACTTACTTCTGTTGTGACAGATTGATGGTAAGATTTGAGAGAGTACGGTAAGAGAGAGAGAGGTCTCAGGCGTGAGCACAGAAGGCTCAAACATTCAGGCATTTATTGATAGAGAGACAGATACATTCTCCTCAACCAAGTAAATACGCTTTTTGTATGGCGCTCACACACTGATTCTCAGCAACAGCCCTCTGCATCTGGTGGTGTGGGAATTAGATACTTATGAGGCTGTTTTGTTAGCATTTCATTAGGCTTTCCAGGGTTTCCTTAAGTTGCAGGGTATATTCTGCTCCATGAAACATGTTTTATCTAATTTGCATTTGAGATCCTGTATAGAGATGACATGGACTCTCTGCATTGATTTGCACTAGACGTCAAGAGCACACAATACTTCTTTATGGACCTTACTTTGATCATACAATGCAAAAGCAACCTAAAATGTGGGGGTTTTACCACTTTGGTTGTAACCTTGTTTTTACAGTCTTTCTAAAAGAAACCACCGAATCAAGAAAATGTGCTAAGCAATTGAATGAGTCTTGTGTTGAAATAGTTTCCCCTGTTTTCTAAGTGATGTGGAAGAGGACTAAAGATGCTTACCAAATTTTCCAAACAAGTTTGCTCCTTCCTGTCTCAAGCAATCAGCTGAACGGCAGTGAAGATTGTATTTCTATTTATTCACATATTTATTTTAGCTTGCATGGACAAAGATGAATTTTTAATCTATTGCAACTCTCAAGTTCCTTAAAGTGGAGCTCTGGTATTTACTTATCTCACATAGATGGTGTGACACTAGATTAAGAAATTTATATGACTGTGAGAGGTGGTAACCATTTTATTTGTTCTCAGTTATGCTGGTTTTATTTAAAAAGCAACTGGTAGGGATCCCCTGAAGGATGGGAAACTTGAAGATGAACCCGAAGCAGTGAAGATTAACTGAGAGGATCAAAAAAACCCCACAGTTTGGCTACATGTCTATGTGTAACAACTTTCAGTCTGTGCTGGCCTTACTCCAAACCCAGAATTTCACTGATTTTGCTGATTTACAACTTCTGCTAAGCTAATGTGTGCCTCAGAGCCCATGGGAGTCCTGTCTTTCTGTTAACTCCAGCAAAGCGTTCTGAGAAAAAGTCATCTCCTTTCCCTGAGACACCTGTTCTCTCTGATCTTTATTTCTGTGGTGATTTACCAGACTCCAGTCTTACTGGTCTTCTTGATGTGAACCAACAAACAGAAACATGAAAGCAGCAGGGGCGTCGCAATGCTATGCTTTCTCTGCTGTCCGCCTGAATGCCTCTACTCAGCCACAGAGCTGTGCCAGTCTGGCTTTAGTTTTTGCTCTGCTGGCCATGAAAAGGGCAATAGACTGTGAAGACTGGTAGTAGTAACCTTTGGGACTTGAATTTGGTTGTGAGCTATGAAAGAGGTGAGAGTTCTCCCGTAATTCCTCAAGAAACAACCATCTCCACACTTAATGAAAGCAGAATGGAACCACCCCATCACAGGTGCAACCAGACAAAAACATTAGGCATAAATAGTCACTTCTAGCTAGAAGCTGTGGAAGACTCGTGTCATGCTCCTCTCCTCCATATAAATCCTTCTTGTTTTACATTTGTACTGTAAAAACCCATGCATTTGCGGGTGTGGTATGTTGTTGTGCATGTGACTTTGTTCTGTATGTGGTGATATGTGCCAGAGTTTGCTAGCATTAAAATTTCATCTAGGAACTGTATTTTAACACAGAGGAGGTGTTCCTCTGTGTACCGTGAGTACCTTTTTCTCGTCTCCATTTTGAATGCTTCAATGAGAGCTTATTGTGCTACCCTGTAATCTCAGTGCCTGCCTTGCTAAGGCTTCTGTATCTCAAAACAGCCTCCATACGCTCTCCATACCTCCATTTGGTGTCCAGGCTCCCTGCCATGGAATATCTGTGTTCTTCCAGGCTGCAACTGCTGCTTTCTTTCTGATCTGGATTTGGGGTTTAGTTTATGACGGTTCTTGAACTTCTGGAAATAGCCTGAACTCAGAAGCGATATAGCCCTTACTGACTGCCTTGATTACCCAAACTGGTAGGAAAGCTGTCTTTCCAACAAGCTTCACTGACAAAGTTATCACATAAAGGTCTTCCCTGTGTGTGCTGTTTTCTAGCAACAAAGATGGGAAATCTCAGAGACTGGGAGCTTGGTAGAAGTAATGGAGACAACTCATCATTAAAAAAAAGGTCATTCACTAGACTCTGTTGATAAACAGGGGGACCCCCAAATATTGTGGCATGTAGATTCGGTGTTCTAGATTTTGCTGCTATGGCGATTCTTTACAGAAGATGGGTGGGTCAATCAGTAAAGTGGAACTTAAGTAGGGATGTATGAAAAACATTGAAAACAGTCACTGATCCAAAAGCCAGAGAGCAGCAGATGCTGGACCTAGGAAATGGCTGAGGTAATATTTGCCTTACCTCTGCATCTGGTTAAACTGGTGGAAACAATGTGGAGGTTTTTGAGATTTGTAAAGAAGGTTTCATGCATATGAGAATTTTTCTGTTGTCTTTGGAAACAGACATGGAACCACATGGGTGAAAATAGAGCTTCACAGCTTTCCCAAAATGCAAGAACTAGATGTCCCCAGCTTGGGAGTTGTCCAGTGCACAGATATTCAATGTGCCTAAAAGGCAGTGTGTTCCACTGAAGTGAAATCCACTCACCATAAATACAAAGTAATATGTATGAGAAGCTTTATTGGAAACCTAACTGCTTATGGAAGAAGCTTGTTGAAAGCTTCTACTTCTCACAGTGTTTTAGTTTTTGTGAGATAGCAATTCACAGATACAAAAACAGTCCAGCACATATCATCATTTGAATGTGTCAACATCATAAAAGATAATGGAGAGCTCCTTGATCTAATATAGTCAGACTTTCCATATGGCCTGACATAAAATGTTATGAAAGAATCTGAGAATTAGGAATGAAAAATATTGCTGAGAGACAGGAAACAAAGAATAAATGGTATTTTGTCATTCTGACACAGGCTAATGACGGTCTCTCCGGAGGTTATGCACATTATGTTTCATGTTGTAAAGCTAGTTGGAGAAACACTAGTGCTGGGACTAAGTAGTTCCCCACAAACTAAAATATCTCACAAAATCTGATCAATTCAATTTGGAAAACATCTGGAGAAAGAAAAGTTCTGCCAATGTTCCATTTGAATGATTGGGAAACAAAATATCCATCTTGCATTTGAATAGATTTTCTTTCCAAAAAATAAAGATTTGTCTTCAAATGCTAAGTTGTGCCATATTATGCCTTATAATTAAAAAAAACAAATCTGAAATTGAAACTTCATTTGTGTAGATGAAGTATTTTTGGTAAACCCAGTGATTATTCTTCTTTAATTTTCCTTTGTAGATAATTTCAAACTAAAGACCCATGCAAGACAACACATAGCACACTGGCAAAAGAACTGTGGTGCCAAGAATTGAAAAGTTTATTAAAGGAAAAAATATTATACATATTAGAGGAAAAATATCAATGTGCAACCGTAGTCAAAGAAACAATATTAAGGTGCAATGAAAAATTGACGGGGATAATATCAAGACCAGTGCTGGGACCTGTTTTTGCAACAAAATAAATGACAAGGAGATAAAAAAGTCTAGGATTGCCTGTTTTAGAAAGATAACTGATAAAGGAAAAGGAAAAGTAGGAAATCCCAATCATCACCAATAATAGACTAGATAGAGCTGGTGTGTGATCTGGCATGGTATTTCCAGAACGGCAAAGCTCAAATGAGCAGCTATGATAAGACCTGTCTCAGAGACACAGCATGACTTTGAACGGTGGCTGGGATTTGAGGATTTCTGTATTAGAAACCCCCAGTGTTATTTCTGCAAGCTACTGGGAGGGGACAGGTCTGCTGGAGGGAGGAACTGGTTTATGAAGGGGTGAGATTAGTTCCCCAATGAAAAGCATATCAGATGACAAAGGAGGACATTGCTGACTTTTTCAGATGCTGAGTTGGTTGCCCACGCATCTCAGCACCTTTGGTCCCTGAAGCACCCTCACAGGCCAGCTCTGCCTGCCAGTGCTGCCATCCTGATGGCTTCGATGAGCGCTAAGTGCACTCCAAAACAAAAAGCAGCACTGGTAGATTTAAAACAGAAGACTGATTACTGACTTATTCTACTATTGACAGCTCACTTCTTTCTCTCCCTTTCCTGTCTAAAATTTCTCTGCAGAATGATTTGGTTATACATTGCCATATCAACATCTACATATAAAGGAGGGGAAATGTTCTTCTTCGTGATGGGGTGGCTAAGAAGAGCTGAACTCCAGGTTAAATTAATCTGCTGAGCAAATTCCCTTTTGAAATCTGCAAAATAGCAGCAACAAAAAGGTCTCGGAACTCATGAGCATAGGGGGAAGTTTAATTACAGTCTTGGGAGTAATTACAAGTAAGAAAAAAATTAAGATGTTCCATTTAGGAAACATGAGCTCTCCCTCTGGGGTTCATAGGAGAGTTTGAAGTGTTTAGGAAGGGTTCTGATTTAATGCCCAAACAGTGAGGGGTTCGTTTGTCAGTGTTGCACTGTCATATAAAGGGTCACTTCCTTCATTAGTCCAGGGATAGCCCAAGCTACCTGTGCAACCAAAGTGCATTCAGAGTTTGATATAAGCTCTGTGTAAGATTGATAAGATTTTCCTGATTTTCCATATTTTATGTCTAGTTCAGAGCAAGCTGGGGTCCCATGCACACAGATTGGCTTGTCCCACCAGTTAAGGAAGGCAAAAAAAGCAATTGTGGGCGATCGTTGTTCCCAGCTCTGCAGAGCACACATAGAAAATCATGTCCTGAGTGGTGCAACTCATGTCCTGCACGGTCTCAGGGCAAGGTAATTTAATTTCACTCAGACCCCAGACATCGCTGTTATTATTTATGGTATTTTGATCTGTGCTTCCCCACCAGTCTATCAGCATTAAAGAAATTGTTTCTCATCATTATGGTGCCTTGTGACAAGAAGGATGGTGCTGAAGTGACTGACATCACCTCTCCTTGCTCTGTAACATATGAGGTCATTTGCCCATCATATTCATTCTCCTGGAAAAAAATAAAACCAGCAGCTCCCATTCCAGACCATTTGGGGAGTCTTTCCTTACCCAGGTTGTATTCTGGGCATGAACTGGATAAACTCAATCAATGCAAAAAAAGCTCATTGATGTCAAATAGATGGTTCCTAGTCCCAGATGTGTCATGCTCAGTTAGTGAATAACAGAGTGTCAAATAAAGCAATAAATCTTCTTACTTGCTGACTGCTGTGCAGGGCTGCCATGCAAAGACACTCACGCGCTCACTAATTCTGTGTGATGAGTGAGGCTGGCTGCATCCCCATCATTTCCAGAGGCCAGCAGAGAGGTGCAAACATATTGAGTTGGGATGAGTGCTGGATCAGTGTCCCTTTCTCAACACCTTCAGGCCATTATTGGAAATCTGACAGCAATATGCCATGGAAACACTGTCAATTTTAAGCTTGATTTCAGCAAGGCTGTTCATGGTGCAAGGTGGTGCCTAGAGCAAGAAGGAATAGTACAGATGGGCCGTGTGTTTGCTAAATAATTGACATTGTTCTCACTTCTTAGCAAACATTCATGCTGGGAGACACTCTGGCATGCTCTGGGCAGAGGGTACTGACAGATAGGGCTCAGAGAGGAACTCCAGCATGGACCACACTGACTCCCTCACCTGTGTTCTGGATGAACCCTACTGAAAGAAAAATGAACTCAGTATTTGGGGCCTACCCATCTTTGAGGTCTGTGTTGAACCCCTCGATAAGAAAGCTGAGGCAGCCTATAGGGATGGTAGGCAGAAGCCACTGATTCACTCCAGGCAAAAAGGTGACAGAGAATTCACTGGGTAAAAGCATGAAAGCAAGGAGTCTTAAATATCTTAGGGACATTTCAGTGGGAAGGCAAAAGCAAGGGATCAGACCTGTTGCACAGCCCCTGAGTCTTAAAACATTTGGTATTGCTGCCATGTGGTGATGATCCCCAGCTGATAGTGGCCTGCCTGGATTCAGACTGCTGTAAACTTCTGCTATCCAGACTCCAAGACCTGTTGTGTTAGGGCTGTCAGTTGAGAGACTTCAAAAAATCCTTCTTACATCATGCAAGGACACTGGGTGTCATAGCTGGAACCCATTAAAAAATTAGCCCTTAACCCTTTCTAGAGTAATATGTAGGCAGGCATTCATGTAGATAAGTCAGTATGAGACATCATCAGGAACAAAACCTGAGTTTTAACAATTACCATTTATGTTTTAGTCCCTTGTTGCAGTGGGTTTTGCCTGTGTCCCTGCCTGTGTGTGGTAGCTGGGCTTTACTCTATGTCCTTCAGTGAAGGATGTTCGATTTGCCCCACATTATACTTTGCTCCTCTGTTCAGTTTGGGTAAATTATGCTACACACTCACACCATCTCCCTTTTTTTGTTGTCCATGCCCTGAGTCAATTTAACCTTTGGGTGTACTTGAGAAAAGAAGCAATGCTGGAGGCAGAGAAAAAACATGGTTTTTAAGTTTACTTGAGTTGGTCAACACTTAGCACCTCTGAGGACCCAGAATTACTGCTGGCATGAAGTGTCAGCACTTGAAAATGAATACTATCATTTATCAGGGAATAACCAGGCTGCCCAGGACCACTGTTTGAGTGCACAAGGATTTTGCTTTGAAATAGTTACTGTAGCCTCCATTCAGAACAGCAGTTGAGTCCGTGCTTAATTTTAAAGTTTCATTTTAAAAGTGACTCCAACAGGACTTCAGTGCATGCACCTAAACCGGAGCAGAAGAGGGAATCCCGCTGCCAGGAAGGGCTGGGGACAACTGCACCCTTTGGCCAGCACCGGTGGCAATGGAGATCTTGGGCAGCCTGCCAGTCACTTGTGATGTGTGTGGTAGATTGTGAGTGGGTTTCTGCTGTTAATATAGCAGAAGGAGAAGAGATGCAACAAGACAACACTGCAAGACTTAGGTTTGTCTCTTGGAAGTGTTTGCAACTTGGCTATCTGTCTGGGAAGTGGATTGAGATTTGGGGTTCACTTCTTTCTGCGTCAGGACAGTTACGGCTGGCAAATACCTGTAATGTGTTCTGGACAAAGCAAAATTACTTTCTTTAACTGTCTTACCTCTACCTTAATTCTACCTCACCGAATAAATAGTTCTTCAAGTCTCCAGAGTGCTGTACAGGTAGGAGTACCACTTCATTGCCTGTGAGGTGAGCAAGTGTGCAGTTGCTTTGCAGCCCTGATTCAAACACAAAGTACATAAGCACAGCTTTTATTTTAAGCGTGTCACTAAGTCCATTGCCTCCAGAAAGTTAGGTGTGTGCAGAATCTGGATCTCTGCCCATAAAAGTGAAAGGGATAGTCAAAGGGGACTGGGAGCACACTCAGGGGGCAAAACAGAACAGAAATCTCAGTCTCTCTTTCCTGAATCACAGATCAAAACAGTTTGCCTCCTTTCTGAGCTATTTTGTTTCCTCTCTATCACTTAGCATGGGAAGTCTGATACTATTTCACCTTACTGAAAATAAAGGGTATATTTTGTAAATTCTGTAGCTGATCCTTTTCTTTCCTCCCCTAACTCAAATATTCAGTCACTTTAAAGGAGGTAAAGGGGGAAAAACAGAGGGAAAAATGAGGAAGTGCAGCAAAGGCTTTGATTTGTCTGTGGCATGAAACTGGATTATAATGTCATTTGCTAACTGACAGATCATTTAGTGTCCTGGAAGAGTCTGTTTTCACACCGCTGAAGCTCTCACAGGGGAATTCTGTGTGGGCTCCTTATTGTCAGAGCTATTTTTCACCCAATTTGTTTCCAAATGATGTCTAACCTGAGGTCTTCCCACTGAGAGGGCTTTAAGCAATGATTAATGAGAAGTGTTTTGCCAGACCCACCTGGGGAATGGCCCATCTGCGAACTCAGGTAAGATGGAGTTGCCTACAAGGCATTGGCTTGTGAATGGCAGGCAGCTTCCCGTGGCTTGAGGCATAGCTCACAGCAAAGGCAAGGTGTTCACTGTTTGCATCTCAGTGATTCATAAAAGGACCGGAGATAAATGTCACTCACTCTATCATTAACGTCTAGTTTGAAGAAACAATCTCCCTCTCCAGGGACTGATCCCCTTCCTGCTCCATATTCAATTATATTATGCATTCAGCATATGTACAGCACCTACGTGGGATACATTTGAAGTGGCCTAAGATCACCAGCCATGCTAAGTCTATTTAAAGGTGGCAAGTTAAAGCAGGCACGTTTTCACATATCCACCTGGCTCTCAAATACTTTCTTGTTTGAGCATGAGCTCTCGTCCCTTCCGTCCAGTGGTGGCTTTGCATGCAGCTATGGATTCACCTCTACCTATATTGGCTGCATAGTAAAGCAAGTGGGAAAACTCTGATTTTGAGTCTATATTTATTTTGGCAATTGGACAGTTTTATTCTGCCAGAAAATCCAGTTATCCCTGACCTCCAAAATGGAGATCTTTTCAGACTTGAGCATCTTAGTTATGAGTAGGCAGGACAACCTTATCTTCTACTTTCCTGAGAGATTTCTCATGTGCATAACATTGCTAGTAGTAAACGTGAATTTCTTGGTAGCTGCCTAAAACGATCATTAAAATGCTCACATAAAAGTTAAGAAGCCCTGAAAATTTGGTTTCTCTCTGTATTTATGAGGCTGAAATCTGAGCATATTTCTTACAGAATAATTTCCCTCCCCTGATTTATGTGGAAGCTCTAGGCTCAGTCATCATCTGGAAATACATTCCTATACAGTCTGTGTCATTTAAATGCAGCATCCTACTGTCCCGTCTGTCAAGACCAAAACATAATGGGTCCAACTGTCTATGAATAAAACAGATTGTTTGTAGGGAATATTTATTGCCGATAAAGAGCAAGAGTTTATATTGGCAAAAGCCGTCCTTCTTGTAAATAGCTAGAGGCTCCCAACATCCCCTGACTTTCAGCAGCGTTTATTCTGTTGAATGTGGATCCAAAACATTTCTCACTCACAGCTTGGCAAGATGAGTTTGACAACGGTTTTCTAACCAACTGTTGTGACACCGGCAGTGCATTTTGCCTGAAATTTCACCTGCAAAGCAATCTCCCACTTTCTTTAACTACTTCTCTTGCCAGAAACATGTTTACCATGATTTAGATGTCTATTATACGCATGAACGACTTGTCTACTTAATTTCATCAAAAAAATGAACCCTCATAAGTGGCACAGATGCTGGTATGATGGTAATCAAATTAGTTTTTGGACAGGTTTATGGCCACTTGCTGTCAGTTAAGCTCTCTTTGGCTATCTTCACTCCTAATACAGTTTTGATGGTGATTAATGGCTCCATTAATACACTGTTTGTGCTGTGATAGACACCACATTATGGTCTTGTTTGCTGACCACAGCTGATCATGTATTTTTGTAAACTCAGTTCTGAAGAAAATATTAGTCATATTTAATATGTCACCATTACATATTGCCATGCAGAGGTCACACAGAGAGACCTTGCTCTTATACCCTCCTCACCACAGATGAGCTTCTGTGCTGCTAAGAGAGGCAGAAGCCCCACGAAGAATGTGCTTGGATTAAATGTTCATCAAGTTTCCTCATGCTGGGAACAATCCAAGGATCTCTCTACAATGATTTTTCCTGGCTATGCTGCCATGCTACTTGTCCTCCTTTCCTCTCTTGCATCCTTCCAACTTAATTTCTTTGTCTTGAGATCCAAGAAACATGGCTAGGGGTTTGGGGTTTTTGGTTGTTTGAGGGGTTTCCCCTTTTCTAGACTGCTCTCTGCTCATTTTAACATTCTCCTCTCAATTCTCTCCCTTTCACAGGCTTTTCTGGGCTGTCCACAATCAACAAGTGAGTCTAGTCAAACCATTTTTAATGCATTTTCATCCATTGCCACTCTACCACTAACTCTATAGAAACAGGGTAGAAACTGATATTTCCTATGGAGGATATAACGTAATAAGTTGTTGGTCACATTAGTGATGGACAAATTACAGCTGGAAGGAGACCATGGGAGGTAAAAAGTGCCACTGAATTTCCCACAATGCATGCTGGGACTCAGTGCAAGAGCACTGTCTGGGTGAACTTCTGATATTAAAAAAGCTGTAGCTATTTTTTAACCCAAGTGTCAATGTGAAGCAGACTTTATTTGGGAACAGTGCTGTAGACCCTGGCATTTTGCCATCCACCTTCACCTCCCTGCATACCCACAGAAGCACACATATATACTCTCAAACTATTCGCTTGCAAATGAAATAGTGCAGGATACTGGAACAAGCCCACAAGTTCCTTTTTATTAGTCGGTGAGGAACAGAAAGAAAATTATGACCCTGGAAAGAGGCAAATGGACGTATTAGAGATATTTGCACTGATTTTTTAAAGTAGTTGAAGAAATATGGGGGCTTTGTTTTGTTTTGTTTTCCACCAGTAATTAAGCTTAGTTTCTTTCTAGCTATATTTGATTTTTATGTTCATCTGTGCACTCGCCTAAACCCCACCCACTTGCTCCTCTGCAAATATTTATTATGCAAATGGTTTGTTTTGAATTGGGTGATCTGAGCAGATGCCCATTGCTGCATAACTGTTCTTTAGGAAAATTGCAGACTAGCTGGGTAACATATTACTGAACTAGTTAAATAGTTATGATTGATGTTGAATTGCTATAAATGCTCCTTGTAGAGTTCTCTTTTCCAGCGGTGATGTTTAGACTTTTTCTGCCTACAGTTACCTCTCACTATATTCCACCGTAGGGCCAGCACCTGTGATTCTCCAGCTCTTTTTCTGGAAGCAATGGCTCTCCCCACTTTCTTTAAATCTGATAAATTTTCTGTAATATCCCTTCACATAGGCAACCAGGGTCCCATTGGCCACTAAAACTGTTTTGAACTTTTATTGACTTTCTCTTCTGATAATGAAAATCTTTATTAAAAGCTGTTACTAAATTTCCCTTCCTCTATGAATTCTGAATCCTGTCTGGTCCACCTTAAAGTAAAAGTGTTTCATTTTCTGACCTCCTTCTTGACTCCTGATGAGTCCAGGAGAAAAAAAATTGAACAATTTGAGAACTTCTATGCTTGGAAGAGGCAGAATTGAGAGGTGCGAGGGGACAGTTTCCACAGTGCAGCCATCTGGATGGAGCATGGCAAAGGCTCCAGATAAGACAGTCAAGAAGGGAAAAATACTAAAGTCATGTAGAGATGACTCATTTCATCTGTTCATCTTAAAGGTAACCTAAGAGCTTATTGAATGAGTGAGGGCAGCTCATTTGTGTACACTCACACAGGGCAGCACATACTCAGATATGCATATATATGCATAGACACATACATGCTTGTGCACATACATATTTGTGTATAAACATATACAGTTTCTACTAGACAACTACCCTATGGGCTTCCTTGGCCATTCTGTCACCTGATTCCCTCTTCCTTTACTCAGGGTGCTTTTGCTAAGGTAGTCACATACTTACTCATTTTTTTCTAAACACTACATGAAATTCAGACCTCCAGAAAATATCCTCCAGTTTGTCTGATACAGCACTGTTATGAAATCAGGTGAAATAACCAGAAGCCAAAGTTATTTCACAGGCTGTCCTTCATTATCCTGCTGCATTGGTGGCTTTCTCCATTTATTACCTGCCACACATACAGGTTACAGACCTATTGTGAGACCTTGGCATTACTTCTTGTTTGTTAGAAAGTGAAAGGGATCATGTTCTTCCTCATGGCAATGAGGTTCCCTTCGCACTTTCCTTCCCTTGGCCCTATAACAAATATTATCAGCATGTTGTAAAATCACTTATTTTGTGTAAGAATAAAATTTGTTCTACTTGACTCTCAGCTGTGAAAATCAGTGTCACCTCAGTGAAGTAATACATATTGCTATATTGCTTGAGAGTTAAATCTAAACAGGCCATTTGTGAATGATTATAACAGGAAAAAAGCTTTTGTGACATTTTAATTAAGTGATTGAATACAACCAAGAGTTAACCGTTTCTGAATAATTCCCTTTGGGTTACATCCTGAATATAACAAATAGCAAAAACACCTATAGTTCAGAATTCACAGCTTCTGTGTGAATATGTATGTTAGCTTACCTTACTTTACCTGAATAGGATATTTCTTGGTCACTATATTTACTTCTTCTCTCAGCTTTTCAGTGGAGAAATTGTATGTGTTGCATATACACACATACAATGCAGACATGGATGCACACAGATGTTTACACATATATTTACATGCTTCTACACATAAAATCCTTCATTAAAAAGTCAGTAAACTCATATTTGCTGATGACTTTTGTCACCCCATATAATAAGACTGGCTGATGGGTTGGAATATTCCAGTATAATCTGATATTTAAGAATTTTTTGATACTTAAAATGTAGTAAGTGTACCCATGTTTATGGGTAGATATACACGTATCTGGAGAAGAAAAATCTGATTGCTTCTTGCCACACACTTATATAATATGAAAATGGAAGAATCTGCGACCCCCATCTATCTTGGGTGTCCAAGGGAACACTATAAAGAATCCCTGGCACTGATCTCTTTCTTTGCCAAAAGCCAGTGAGATGGTTTACATGAAGCAGTTGAGAATCTGCCTTATGCCTCCATAGCTTTCTGTTTTACAGGTACACATACACACGTGCATACACACACACAAGATAACTTTGTGGAAAGGGTTTTTTTAGGGTTATTTTACTAGAACGGGATGAATAAAAAAACAGTCAACAAATCACATCAGATCAGAACCAACTGTGGGTGTTTTGAGTCCACAGAGAAAATGCTGCTTCTCCCCAAAGAAACCAAAAGCTGGTGGGCTCGTTGTGTGCAGCTGTGCTAGAGCCTGTCATTGCTGGTGGTGTGCACCAGCCATTCCCTCACTGGCTTTACTGGTGAGCTCGGCAGTCCTGCTGCAGGCACCAGAGATGTTCCATCTGAACCCAGCCTGGCATGTCCACCCAATGCAGCACCCACATCTGTGGTCTCACTGTGGGAGGCTCCCAGATTCATGCTAAGGAAGATGAAAAAAAAGCATTAGATGGTTTAGTTTGACCCCTGCCCCCAGGCCCTCATATTTCACCCAGTTATTCTTGTACTCAACCAATGACTGTGTCTGAGACGAGCGTGGCTTGTGTTTGGCTAGAGCTTGGTCATTATCTAATGTCCTGGAGGGCCACTTAAAATTTAAGAGACTAAAATCTCATTTAGGATACAGATCCACCAATACATGGGGAAACAGGCAACACTAGGCATCAAAATCACACATCTCTGAACATGCACGGGGGCCAACAACTACACATAGGAAAAAACTCACAAGCCCTTTGAAGGGTGCCTTTCAATACTGAAGGAAAGGGGTATATAATAACTGAGCACACTGTGAACATGTCAACTAACATCATTTAAAGACTGGTCAATTTTTCCCATGAAAACAGCTTTTCAATGGAAAACCATTGTTTTTGACTTAACATATTTTTTTATGAAGAGTGTTTTCTTTCCCTACAAGATGTCATTTTTTTATCAAAACCTTTTACATGAACACAGACTAATTTTTTTGTGCCCAAACTACTCAGTTTCCCAAAGGAAAAGAAATAGAAATCAGTTCTATGAGTTTCAATGAATTTTTTTTCTAAATCATTTTATTAACATTGCTCTTTTTTCCACCTTGAACTATGGGAACTACATGGGGTCCTTTTAAAAGCAGAATAATTCAGTAATCCTTTTGGCATCCTGTGCATTTGCCATTATCCTGCTACAACTTTTGGTCCCTGTTTTGTAGAATGGAAGAGATATAGAAAATATGGTAACATAACCCCCTTTTCTCTCCCTTTCACATCCCAACTCCAGTGTTTGCCAGAGGCTGTTCCGGTATCTCAGTATCATTTTAGCCCCTGAGATGCATTACTGCTCTGTGTTGTTTTCTTAGTTGCACTCGTCTTCATCATTCACGAAATCCTTCATCTCACTGAAGTTTATAGCCCACCAGGTCAGTGTGAGATCAGCAGGCTTCATGAAATGGCATGGTTCACAAGATTTCACGAGATGCAGCAGGGACGCATTCGATCTGTTTGCCATGCACTCTGCTACCACCTGATCCAGAGGAGGGGTGTAACTTTACTACTGACTTCAATGCAGGCTGGAATTAGCACCCCTAGAACAGGACACCGACTTTGGCTTCTGCTCAAGAACAAGACATGCCTAGTCCATCGTTGTGAATATTATGGAAAAATACGTCTGCAGCGCTCTGCTTCATTTCTGCACATTCACGGGCAGTGGCAAGTTGTGATTCTTCTCTGCAGCGCTAACCAGGTTTTCTTGTTCCGGCAGAGGGAAAAAACATTATTATAAGTCTTCAGAAGTCAAGAATAACCTCAGAAGAGTTAATGCACTGTCATATCTACTGGGGGAGGGTGGTGACATTGTGTGCGTGGCCATTTCAAACCATTTTTTCAGATTGTGTCAAAGTAAAATCATTTTCTGTGATGAACCACTTTGTAAATGGGTGGTGGGGCTGGGGGGGGGAGGTAGGAGAGCAGGGAATCAAATTACATTTGGAAACAAAAGCTTTAACTTCTGGCACCTAGACAATTAGTTTTTGCTTCTTCTGTTGTTGGTCCTCGTGGTTTCATCTGTAATATGTATGGTGATTGTTTGCAGCCTGGCAACAGCATGAAGTTGCATGGGGGAGGGAAAACTCTAGCCCTTGTTAGCTGGGATCCAAACTTCAAAGGCTTTGGGGACATTGAGCAGACAGGTTTCAGCCGCTGTTAAGGCAGACATGCGAACAAAAGGGCTCCTTCCATTGCTGTGGAGCAGGGGTGACTTTTTGGCCCATTTTTGTTGTTGTTTTAATTTTGTCAGGGGCGGGGAGAGGAAAGCTCCTGGCATCGGGGACGATGCTTTCTGCCCATGACTGCGTGCCCTTCTCCTTTCCGTGTCAGAAGCAGATATGGGCATTTATGGCCCCATAAATCACGGGCTAAGCCATACATGAGCAGCTGGTACATGTGCTAATAACTATAATTATTAATCATGTCGATTTCACACCCTTCAAATTTCCGCGCAGGGCTTTCTGCCGGAGAGGCAGCCCCGGCGCCTTGAGCTGCTTATGGTATGAAAATATGATGAGCTGATGGTCTTTGATGATTGTCCTATGACAGTATTGATCTCCCTACAATTGGGTTTGTGGGGTATCGCTACCCAACAAAAGTGGCTCTCCTTGCCTCCTGGTATATATCATTGTCACACATGCCCCATTGTTATGGGCGGGAGTGAATTACTTTCAGTATTTGTCCCAGTCTTTAGCTACTAGGTCACCATTATTCTAGCCTTATGTCAGTGTGGGGACATTTACTTTGATGTTTTCTTTTGTATCTTTCTTAGGGTGAAAGCGTTTCGCTATATAGAGCTGCCCCCCCCCCCAAAAAAAAAGAAGAAAAAAAGTCAGCAGTTAAGGTAGGGGTGCCTGGTGGGAGCCAGGGAAATATTAGTCCTCACAGGCACAGGCATCCAACCTCCCTGGTCCTTGATACTGTCTGCCTTCGCCACTGAGGACTTCACCCAGCACCAGCCCGAGTGCTGCATCCAGCCCCAGCTCAGGCCCTGGCTGGTGACTCTTCAGCCACCGAGGAGTTAAGAAAGCGAAGCAATCCCCCCCGGCCTCACCACGATGGCATATACTGTCCACCGCAGGGCTTTTTCCTTGCTAGCACTTTGCTGTTTAGCAGAAGCACAGCCAGTGAGATGCGGCAATGCAGCCGAAACAGCTTTATAGGTGACATTGCTGGAGGACTGGAAATAGCAGTAAGAACAATAACCTCCCTTACAGTGAAATAACCCTTTCGAGGCCGGTGGGAGCACCTCTTGGGCTAATCTGCATGTTAACGTGACACCGTGGTCGCCAATCATCTCCCACTGGCCTGAACAAGGCATGGGACTCTCCCCACTTGTTCCGAAATCTGCACGGCCCCCATCGGGCAGCTTCTAAATTGCTCCTGCTGTCTTTACAGCTGCTCCATTCCAGTGACCCCCAGAAGGGCCCAGGGATTGTCAGGAGAAATTTCTATTAATCAGCCCCAAACAGACTGTTACAATTTCACACTTTTTCCTCCCGTCATTTCACACATTTAATGAATTTCGGGGTCTGCTACTTTCAAAACAGTTACACTCAAGGCCACAAAAAATTAATTAATAATAATATACAAAAATAAAATGCTGAGGAAAACAAACAACAACCCCCCCAGCGGACAGCAGCAGGACAGGGAGCACCCCTTCAGAAACAGAATTGCCGAAACGGACCCAGAGAAAGGCTGAAGGGGAATGTTGTGCAATCCAGGCAGCAGATTCCTGCCTCCTCTGGGCCTGACCCTGTCCTGTTTTTTTCAAGAGGAATTTTACATTTCACATCACTGTGAACTAAACAGGCCAGGAGTCAGTTAGGGACAAAACCCATAAACGTTGCTTGCTTCAGGGCTGACACCCACTTGCAATTACCTAGGATTAAAAGGCAGCCCGCTATGTCAAAGGGCCACATGATCCCACAGCTGGTTACTGTAAGGTCATTTGCTCGTTTCCCTCAGGGCATAAACACATCACGCTTGCTGGTGATCCAGGGGTGCCAAAGACTGGACCACAAGTCTCACCTCCTAGCCCATCACTTTCACCCCTTTCAGTGGTGCTGGAGCCCACCGCAGGCTCCAGAAGCCTTTGAATGTTACTGAAAGCCTCTTCTCATTCCTGAGCTGACTAAGCCAATCCAGATTTCAACTAAGCCAAAGTCCAGCTTGCTTTCTGATGCTCTTTTATTCATGCACAGCAGGGCCAGGCTGCCAGAAATGGAGCACAGAGTGGGACTTCGTGCAAACAGCACCCACCAGGCTCGCTCACAAATTGGGTGCCAGGCAATGAGTTGCCTCCATTCTCAGGTGCCGTTGCTGAGGAGAGAGGTGGTGGCTGGGGAAGGAGGAAAGCAATGTGAGAGCATGGCAGGCTTTCGCAGGCATGTCTGATTTGTGCTTGTTCACCATGAAGTTACAGATGTATTTTTACTTTGAGGCTGAATTTTACAATCCTTATGTTCTGCCTTGGGTGTACTACACAGACCAGTGACCTCCATCTCCAGGTCTCCAAATCTACATAAAATTTTACCTTTACAAAGGTTGTCAGAGGTGCCATGGAAGTGAGCCGAGTACTCATCCCTCTGGACTGAGGACAGGAGAAGCACATCCCCTGACTTTGACATCTCTAGCCATATGAGACATTAATGCTCTTGAGCTCTGACTGTGACAATTTGTACCTCTTCTTTTTCCCTTTTCCCCATGCAAGTCTAATGCAGTGCAGTAAAGCAGCAGCAGAAAGGAATATTAGCAGTTAACCACAAAAATAGAGTCATCTAGGATAGAGAGCAGGATAAACCAGTCAAACCTCTGACAAGTAAGATTAATTATAATTATTGAACATCCATTAGCAACTGCAGCCCCCCGACATCACTATCTGTGTGCCCATGTGGTCCCTCCTCACGGTCTCTGCTTGCTGCTCTCCCCATGTTATGCAGGCACCACCAGGCAGACATACGCTACTCAGTGCATCCTAGACACTACAAGGGAAACAAGCACATAGGGATGGGTGGCCATGCAGAATGTGGGACATAATATCCCTAAGCCACTATTGATTGCTGCAGATTACTGAATTTACCATGTTACTCACCATGTTTTTAGGATGCAAATGGACTTGACAGCTAAAAAATGCAACCTGTGCAGTAAAGTCTCAGCACAATGTACTTGGCAGGTATGAGCAGATCAAGGTGCTCTGAGCCCATCTGGAACCACTGGATCCACCTCATCAGTGAGACAACGTGCAAGAGTATAGCTCAGGTTGAGGGATGCAGACCAGCAATGAGAGGAAACTCTTCCTGCCCAAGGGGTACTGGGGACTAGCAGGATTTTATTTTGTGTCGTGTTGGTTTAGAGGATTTTACACTCATCTGTGAAGCGGCTCTTGATCCCAGCCAGTGTTAGGTACCTTAGACTCTACCCAATACCTCTGAATTTCTGCAGGTATGCTATGAATTAGAAATGGGCAGGTAATGGTTTTCCATTGTGGAAATACATGCTTTTTGAGATTGCTTATATTTCTAACAGGGCACCACTTCTGACTCTTGGTTGGAAAAACTGGGCATCCCTCTCAAGCATCCAGCCCTTCACTGAGCAGTGTCCTGTCAGGGACTGGAGTTGACAGAGGCTTAAATCCCTGCTCTGAATCAGTCTCTCCCATTGCAGCCAAGTGGTCTCACACCTGGATTATTGCCCAGTTCATGCTCCAGCTCCTCTGTGCTTCTGGCAATCTTACAAAGGAACTTTCATGGTCACTGTAACCCCTTCATGACAAGTTTGTCATGTGCTAATTCTGTGTTTTCCGGTATTAATCCCAAGCTTGCTTTTGTCTTAGCTTAACTGAATGATTTGCCATCTCCTCATTCTTGGCATATTGGCCTGACAATCTCTTTAAGAAGTCTTCTCAAATGCAGCAGATTCATCAATAGATCCAATACACTGCTTTACAAGGAGAAAGACCTCTCTTGGTGAGCCATCTATCATTATCCCTTTATGTCTCTACACAGGTACCCTTTATTTTACTCCTCTGCGTGATAGCTCTCTCTGTAAGAGGCTGGGTGGCCATGTCTAAACTAGTAACTATGGTGTCATGGTTTAACCCCAGCCAGCAGCTAACACCATGCAGCCACTCACTCTCTCCTCCCCCCCACCCCGGTGGCATGGGGAGGAGAATCAAAACCAAGTAAAACTCATGGACTGAGATAAGAACAGTTTAATAATTGAAATAAAAAATATAATAATAATAATAATAGTAATGAAAAGGAAGATAACAAAAAGACAGTGAAATAAAAGAAAAGACAAGTGATGCACAATGCAATTGCTCACCACTTGCTGACCGATGCCCAAGCAGCAATCCGCCTCTCCCGGCCAACTCCCCCAGTTTATATACTGAGCATGATGTTCTATGGTATGGAATATCCCTTTGGCTAGTTCGGGTCAGCTGTCCTGGCAACGCTGCCTCCCAGCTTCTTGTGCATCTGCTTGCTCGCAGAGAGCATGGGAAACTGAAAAATCCTTAACTTAGGATAAGCGCTACTTAGCAACAGCTAAAAACGTCAGTGTATCAACATTGTTCTCATACTAAATCCAAAACATGACACTATACCAGCTACTAGGAAGAAAATTGACTCTATCCCAGCTAAAACCAGGACATACAGTCAACGTGTGGTCTCGGGCACCCTCCCATAGTCAGCTCAGCCAGTTAGTTGTTAGTACCTGCCTCAGCAAAGCTCTATTTGAGTCAGGCAGTGCTTTCCCAGGCAATGCCTCCTTTTGGAGGATAGTATGAAGTGCGGATTGTGCCTGGAGGCTGCTGTGGACTAGGTCATGCAGGTCTGGGGAGAAGAGAGTTTAGTCATATGGACATGTGCCCCATTGTGCCACTTAGCCTTGGAGCCAGAAAACGCAGTGATGGTCCATTTTATTTATTATAGATGTCACCTGCAGCCCTCATATGAGCATATTCTATGCCTGCTGCATGTAAACAACCTAGAGTTTGGTTTCAACCTGGGGAGTGATAGAAATTGCCCAGATGTTCAATGTCTCAGATAAATTATTCCACCTAGAGTTTACTAGATTAGTCTTGTTTTCTCTCTTATAACCTATCTTCTTATTACAGATGGATAGCAATATGGATACCCCTCCAGATAGCAATTACCCCTCCCATCCCTGATGAGATATACCCCAACTAGACAGAACAAGGGACCCTCTGGAAATCCCCTGGCAGACAAAGAACAAATGGGGCCATGGCAATGAGTTGAGAGCACAACCCAAGTGTCTGAACAGCTCAAGTTAGCTAAGATCAGCATCTCCCCTTCAGTGTACATTCTGCTCAGCCTGATAGACACCCTCTTCTACACCACCCCCACACCTCTTAAATTCCTGTTGCAGGCCAAGATAGTCGAGGCCTTCTCTTTGTGTCTCTTTTTGAATTTCATCATCACATTCAGTCCAGTACCCTCCTCCCTGCCCTCCCCAGGCATTCACTTTCAGAATATCCCAAATGTCTTTGTGCTTGCTGATTACTAGGTGTGCCATAAGCGACTTTTTTTAGAAGGATGCTCAGTATCCTTGACTAAATTACTTCTGAAATGTGATGTTGAGGGATGGAAGAGGCTAACTAAGTTTACAATAGCCTGAAGTTAAGATAGTCATCCTAGTCCCTATCCATTTAGGCAGTGGAGAAAACCAGAGCTCTCTGGGGGGCTAGATAATGGTTCTCAGCGTGCCTAAAATTAGACTTAGTACATTTGGGCACTTTTGAACATTTATCCAAGCTACAGTGAATCCCCATTTGCTGAACGTAACTTTATTGCCAATGTCTATAGCAAAAATGCCCCATAGTTTAATCTGGCAGTTGGTTTCTTGAACAGAAAAGGCATTTATACATTATTCTTGCATGGATGACAGTATTCTTGGAATGTGTTAAAGGTTTGCCTAGTGGTCTTTGTCTCACTGTCTGCGGTCCCCTTCAAGCTCCCACCACCTGGGATTTCGGATGCTGGTGTTCCTGGGCTGCCACGTACAGCAAAGTGGAGATTCAGATTTCTCTGGCAGAAAACTGAGAGTACTGCATTTGCACTGGTGGTCTGCCCTGGCAGCTTCCCTTCTAGGCTGAGTGGTTATAACGGGTTCACCTGCTGTACTTCTGCCAAGGCTTCTTGGTGCCACGTTATGGAGGAGCGGCATGACTGTGAGGTGCCAGTGTTTAATATGTGACACAGATTGGACTACATTTTTGTATAAGGAATATTTTTGGCTTTTTTGTATTTCTTTCTTTTTTTTAAGAAAACAAACCCCTTATCTGAAAATGGAAATTATTACATACAGTTTTGGCCTGTGTGTGAGAGAGAAGTTCCTGAGTCGTAACTACTTAGTTTGAGGACTTTCAGTTCTTGGCTCTCAGGTCTTGCCTATTCCCACACTGCTTGTTTACCTTCTCTCTCTCTCTCTCCTCCATCCTCCTCATTTTTGCTAATACATGTGATGCAAGGAGAAGAAACAAAAGGAGGGAAAGGTGGAAAAGAAAAATGTGGGGAGAAAAATAAAGCCACAATTTTGAAACGTGATCTTTGTCAGGCTTCTGCTCTACATTTTTAAGAAGATGAAACCTCCTGACCTTCAGAAGCCCACCCGCCTCTTTCATTAGCTTTGGGGAGGTGGATCAAGGTGCTTGTGCATGAGAAGGGTCACTCATTGCCACTCTCCATCTCCACAGTGACTGGCTTTAGGGTCCCCACTAGCACTCATCTGTGCATTACCCCAGCAGTGACAGTCACAGTAGCAGTGCTGCTCTCCTCTTCTCCCCTTCTGCCCTCCTAAATCTACTTCTTCACTTTCACTGTACAAATAAACAGCGAGTGGAATTAAACAGCAATCATTCTCTGCCTTTGGAGCCTTTCTGCCTTCCCCAAACCAAACCGAGTTGTCTCCTCTTGCCTGGGAACAAGGTTTCAGAAATGTTTGAGAGGGAGCTGAAGCTCACAAGCCGGGGGTGTCATTTTTATTTGCCCGCTGCTTCCGCGGGGTAGGAAACAACAAAACGCGGGGAGAAGGAGAGGGGCCGGGTGAATGGGTTTCCCGGAGGCTGGCTGGCCCCAGGGTGCAGTAGGTGTATAAAATGCCATTCAAGCGATTCAGGCCAAGAGGGTGCAGCGGACGGGCAAGGCTGCTCCCTTTGAAGATGCTTCTGTCGGGCTGGAAATACAGGAGAAAAGCACAGCTTCTTTCAGCTGTCCCCTTTTGTGTGCTTTCCCATACGAAACTATGTTGCCACCGCTGCTCTGCACTTTGTTATTATGACAGGAAAAAATGAATTTCTAATGAGGTATCTGTGCCAGCTGCAAGCACCTTGTGGATCTCCGTGGCCCAGGAGCTTTGTCAGCCGCTCCATGCTAAATGCTAACCAGCCTGGGGGAGGACGAGACTGTCAAAGCACGGCCCCTGTGAAAAACCCTTTTCTGTACAAATCCAAACAAACGGAAACACCCCAGTTCCCCTAATAAGCTATGCTGCAACATGTCCTCATTTCACAGTGATCAACTCCAGGGACAGAAAGGGTTCGGGGAGGCTTTGACAATGTGCAAGGAGCTCTGATTTTTAAAGGCAAGGAATGGTACATTTAAAGTTGATTAATACCCTCTGATTCCCAGAAGGCTTTTCATATGCAATGCAGGAAATGTTTTGCTCAGCCCCTAAAATGCAGCTGCATCTCTCAAGGCCCGCATCGGCTCTCAGGAAAGCCGCAGTAACACAACCACTTCGGAAAAGTCATGGAGAGACAGTATCACGTCCACCATCTGCTTCAAGCTGCTGGGCAGGCTGAGGGAGGTCAGGGCTGTTCCCAAAAAGGATTTCAGTGGCTGGTTCGGAGGCTGAAGTTTTTAAAGTTGCCTGGCTGTTAGCACGGGCTTACCCAAGCAGCACAGAAAAGTACTTTGCTCTTTCATGGCTTGGCCCACACAAATGGCTCTCCCATCGCTGCTCTTCAGCATACTTTTGCCAGAGCAGGGCTGTTGAGGTTGGCACTACCCTCTCCAGCAAGGCTGCCCACCGAGGGGCTGCGGGGGCAGTACCGCACACTGGTTTTGCTGGGGATCCTGCTCCCCCTGTGCCCGCTGATCAGGCACTTTCAGTTAGTGAAGTAGTGAGTAATTCACTCCAGGGAGAGGAAACTGAGGGATTTTGAAAGAGACCTCGGCATGAGTTTGAGCCAGATCTTCACTGAAGCAACAGCTTTTCTGTCTTTCCCTAGCCAAAGGCATTGTATTTTTGCATGGATTAACCAGCAATAGCCTTGAGCATTTGCATGGTGCATATCCACACTATACCTGGCCCCCTGAGGGCTTCTTTATGCTGAGAAACTAACCTCAAAGTGCAACTTCCCTACATCATCGATTGGTCTTCAATATCTCCACTGTCTTAAACAAGCCTTAAGAATCTTACCAGCTTTGATACAGACTACTCATACCCTCTCCTTCTGCTCATGTTGATGGGCAGAAATAAATGACCGAGTGAGTGACTGACTGGGGGTAATGTCTCTGCAGGTGGTGGTGACATTGATGGAGAATGATGGATGAGGGTGACAGGGCTCCACCCCACCCACTTGCCCATGTGCATGACAGAAGGTCCTGCAAGCCAACCCCCGCTCTCTGAACAATGCCTCCAAGTAGGTATTTGGAAGCGTAAAAACAATGGATTTGGCTCCAGCAGTGATTGTGCTACAAGTTTGGGGCCATTTAATGAGTTGCTAATGTGAAAATAATTTTCTTTTCTGACTTCAGAATGGAAGGAGTAAAGACAGATGGCCCCAAATGCAGGGAAATGCAGTGATTCACTTGGTAATGGCTCTGCCAAGGCTTGAAAGGCAGCTCGTCAGGAAAAGGGGACATTCCTGCCACTGTCAGGAGCTGACAGAAACCTTCTGACTTTTTCCCTTCTCACCCCTCTGGTTGGGGCATTCCTGCCAACCCTCACCAGACATCATCAGGCTGGTGATTGCTATTGCAAAGGCTAAGCTGCTGTTTCAAGTTGAAATGCACCCTGTAGAGGGGAGGGGAAGACCTTCCTGGCATATGCCGGAGAATGGCAACTGATTGCTAATCCAGATACAGGGGGAAGTATTCGGTGATTGATCGTTTGATCTCAAGTGTCAAAAGAAAAAACTACAACTCTTGGGGGACCACAGGAATAGCGTTAATGACTGTAAGGAATGTCTGTGTCTTGCATGTGTTTTTTGTTTTAGATGCAGATTGAAGTTAAGAGACATTTGGCATTTAAATGGGAGCCGTCAGTTCTGTCTCCACCAATTCAGCTTTTCTAAGCTCTCTCACACACACAAAAATTGCTGAAAAATTTCCCAGGAAAAATCTCATATTTTATAAATAATTGCCACTGAAACCTTAATGCAGGGAACAAAAGTGAAGTTAATGTAGTTTAGTGTTAAAAGTGATGATAGAAAGTAAATGCATTTTTAGGGAACAGTGAGCTGCATAGCCAAATTCATTTGGTTCTAATGACTGCAGTAACAAATCTGGTAACATTCGATTTCCATGAGATGCCAGGTCCTTGCCAGCTGTGAATGAGCAGAGCCACATGACTGTCAGTGTCCCTTTCAGGAGGCTGGCTCTTTTTGGGCTGCCATTCTCTCTAAAACCCAGGGGCTGGATTTCAAAAGTAACAAATGGTTTCCAGTGCCCAGCCTAACCTGGCCTCCTTAGTAAGCAAAATGTGAAGTTGTCTTCATTTTCAGAGAGGAATAGCTCAATGTTTTCTGAAACCCAGGTGTGAAGGTGAAAAGGGAGGTGTCCAGAACAGCAGAAGGTCTGGCAAAGCCTGCCAATGCCAAGGACCATTGAATAAGCAAAGAAAGAAGATCTGAAATCCCACCTGGAAGTCCAGGAGAGTTAACAGTCACCATTTACCCTTGAAAGATACTCTATAAGCTCCAAAGTTTACCCTCTCACTTTTGCTTACAGAAGAGGTGACAGGTCCTTTCTGCGGGGATGGGACAATGGTACCTCCACTCCCTCCAGCCACACACAAGCCCACTCCAACCCAAAAGCACTGTAGTCACACTCACCCTGAGCACACAAATGTATTGATGTCTATTGAACTACATAGTATATATTTCTACTAAAAATATATAAGATTGTTCCTATACCTCTGTAATTATTATAAAATTTATGACTATATAAGTTGTGATTATAGGTCTTCCTCATCAGAGCACTTTTCTTCTCAGCCAACAAGGACATGGGTAAGCAGAGACAGGACTGCCTGTGCCTCTGCTTTTGGACACAGTGGTGAGGACCCATAAGATGCTTTGGCTAAAAAGAAGATTGTTATTTGCTCAATATCCTAAAAGACCACCCACGTTATAATCCCTCTGCAGAGATGGGTCCTTGCCCATGAAAAAGCCTAAGAAGTCCTGTGCTGGGAGATGGACAGATCACGCAGGAGACACAGCTCCCGTCTGTCCAACTGAAACCACAGTCAGTGAGCGTCGGCCCAGAGGGGGAGAAGGAAGGGAGAAAGAGCAGAGCTGGTTTGGCAGTGCTGGAGGCAGGGGAGGAAGAGCTCCATGCTCTGTGCCCGGTACTGGCAGTGATGGGGCCCACGCTGCAGACATGGCTCTGTTAGAACACACCACAGCAAACACGGCTCACAGATATATTCATCCTATTTTATGTAGCAGTTATATTTAATTCTGTGGCTGTCTTCCATGCCACCTCCACTTTAGGCAAGGTCCATGACCCTCTTTGCCCACCCACCAGGCTGACTACCTAGCCAGGTTTGATCCCCTGCACAAAACCTAATCCACACCCGTGTCGTCCCTCTGAGCCATGGCACAGCACAGCGTGCTGCAGCTGACAGCAGCGCTGGTGGCGGTGATCTTAGCAGAGGCTTAGCTGCAAATCTCTGTCTTGTCAAGCAAGCTTAGTACAAATAATTACAGAGGCATAAGCTAATCCTATAAGGCTAGATCGTGGCCAGACCTGGTCTGGGACCACGGCATGTAAGAGCAAGAGAGGAGTCTACTTTGGTCCCTGTCTGGATTTGCAGCTCCTGGGCTCTGGGGAGCAGCTTAGGGCTTTCTCTGCAAAGCTCCTGGGGGAAACATTCCCACACCATTCCCTCCTACCCACCGTGCCAGTAAAATCTTTGCAGCTGTAAAAGACTGCGGGGACATATTCAGCACTTTGCAAAGAAGCATCCCTGTTAAAGACCTCTGTGGAAGCAAACACTAATGATTTGATCTATTGCATGACTAGTTTTCACTCACTCGTTCATGAGAATCTCTCTTAAGAAAACAAACTGCCGTGAATCTAAGGCATACAAGCCGTGGAAATGCTCCTCATGAATGCAAATATTCCTTAAGCTGGGGAAAGGGGTTGTAGCGTTACCAATTAGATACGTGGAATAGGCACTGACCAGCAACCCCCTGTCCTATTAATAGATGAGAGAGCCATGCTTCTGCTCCTGGGGAGCTCGCTTGGCGGAGCTGGTCTCCAGAGAGCCAACGTCTACAAAGCACTAACATCTGGTGCCCATTATTTCACCAGCTCTGTTGTGATTAGTCCATATGATAAGTCTGGCCAATTGCTACTGGTAAGGGATTGCTCCGCTCCCTCCACCAGCTTCCTTGAGCTGTCACTTCTGGTTTGTGGCCCCTGCTAATTTGCCACTGCAATTTCCAATATTTGCTCAAATCCCATAAGGAAATCTCCCTGCCTTTCAGACAGAAGGGTAGCACTGATAATAAAAAGGGAAGGTTTATCAATTAACTCAAACCGCTCTATTGAAGCAGGCTCAAACCCCCTCCTATTTCAATTATGTGAGACTCATGAAATGCTCTGGAAAAACTTTTGCTCAGGCAAGCGTTTCGTGAGGAAGCTGGTGGGATTTACCCAGGCTTTAACAAGTTGGAGAAGAGGTTAAAAAAAGAAATCCTCCTGCTTCCCAAAGGCTTTGTCAGCCACTGCAATAGCTGGATTGTGTCTGCCTGACAGAAAGGCTGCTCCTCAGAGGTGTAGGAGAGGGATCTGGGGCCTTCAGACAGAAGTTTCCCCAGAATTTTTCTATTTCTTTCTCTTTTGTTCCTTTGCCTGTTCACTCCTTCATTCATTCATCCTTTCCTTCCTTCCTTCTCTCTTTTGTTCTCCAAATGCTAACTGCCACACTCAAACACTTGTATTACTGTAGGAAATTTCCACTACCCCCATTTCACATTAGTGGAGTTAGGCTAAGTCATTAGGGACCAAAATGGGAATTGCTGGTTTACGCAGACTTCTGCCCAAATACATGAAACTAGTCAATAAATGAATTGGATGACTTTATATATTATGAAGGTTCCTTGAGAAGATATGAAAAAAAATAACTAGCACAAACAGGCTAAAATAATCCACAGCTATACAGGGATCAAATTTTAAGTTTTATAATTGCCATGTAATATTGGTTTGATTAAAGAATTTCCATTCTTTCCCACCTCTTAATTAGTGTCTCTATAATTTCTGTATTAAGGAATTTCCTTGCAAGGACAGAGGTCCACAAGGAGAGCTCCAGAAGTGAATTCAGCATTAGCTCCAGGCAGTGCCTCATCTTTGCAGCTTTATTACACATATAATACACTTCACTCCTGAAACGTTCAGCTCAGAGCATGTGTTTACCATCTTTATGTTCCATCATAAACTCATGCCTTTCAACAGTGGATGATGTTTAAGCATAAGTCAGATGTCAAATGTGACAACACTCCACACTATTGTGGAGATGACGGCACTCAATTTTTCTTCTGCTAAAGTCCTTGCAGTGCTGAGGTGATAAGCGCCACTCAGCTGGAAGGGAAGGAAGCTAACATGCTTCCCAAATAAGTCACAAAAGCAGAAGCCACAAATTCCCTGAGCTTTGCACTTTCTTCCTGGACACTTTCAACACACAATTTTGGCTATGCTATCCAGTTTTCATTAGCTAAGAATTTGACCTATGCCAGGTCCTGTGCTTCATCACCAAGGATCATAGTGAAGATGGCATTTCTTTCTAATGGCACTCTGAGGTAGCAAGGATAATCCTGTTTTGTAGGTGTAGAAACTGAGGTACAGAAGAGTTAAGTGAAATGGCCAACATCAAGTGGAGAGCCACCGTTCGCATTACAGCCTCAGATTTCTCACTCTAAGCATTACAGTATGCTGATTTTATGATCAAAATGTATAGCTTGTCTGAGTGAACATAGCATGTATGTGCACACAGATGTGCACACCCACGGATGTACTTGTACACATTCACCAAATTCTTGTGATGTTTAGTGGCCAGTGAAACTAAAAGAGGCTTAACCACAGAGGGTGCCATGTCCCAGACAATGACTCCCAGCAAAACTTGTATTATCCTTAGCTGGTGTTGCAAGCATAGCAGGTCTCCTCCCCTTGCTCCTGATGACACTCAGCATGAGACAGAGCAGTCTTTTGAGCAGAGCCAACACCAAGATATTTGCACAAAATCCCTTGTTAAACCTCTTGCAAGTCTCTCCCATTTATCATGCTAGAAATTATGACCTATAAACAGATGCAGATGCAAAACTAGAGCAGAAGCTTGAATGCAGTTTCACAAATTTAAGACATATTTAGCTGTGCTCCCTTTACCAGCAAGGCACTTTGCTTTCCCACATCAGTGCAACAGCAACTGCTCACAAACGATCTGGTGAAGGCCACTGAGAACTAACCAGGGCTGGCCACTTGTCTCACTTTCCTGAAAGGCTCAGTCTCCAACTCATATTTATAAAGTCTCTCATCAGACTTTACAAAATATCCAAACATCTTCATCTTCCTCTGGAAGAGGGCTAGGCATGTGGGCCTTGAGGACATACAAGGAAAGGAAATGAAGGGATATGGTTATTTTGGAGATGGGTAGGATACAGAGGCAGAGGAAGGGGTTATGAAAAAATACAGAAAAGCTTGACATCTGTGTTAGTCAGGGCTTAAGAAACTGGAGACCTGTATTTCTTAAGAGAGTCACTCCACAGTGCAGCAGAGACCCTCCTGCCCCAGAAGACAGGCTGCGGCTCCAGGTTTGGCTTACTGCTCAGTCCTCAGCCTGCCCTGGAGTTGGCTCATTGCAGGACTCAGCTGATTGCTTTGCACTGTCGTTTTCTTCATATGTAAAACACTCACAGTAATTCATATTTACATATGTCCTGAGAAGCTGTGAAAATGACTTTGTTTTTACAAAGAATCCGACCAGAAAATTGCAATAAGCTAAGGTGATGTGGTCTGAATTTTTTATCTGCCTTCTTGGCTACAACAGTGGTCCTTTCTGGTATCACAACGATCCTTTAAGTTTCGTCAGAAAAGTTCCTCACCAGCTTGCAGAAAAGCGGCTGGGTCCCTTTAAGAAGTCAGGAGCAGAGGCCTACAAAAGGTCCATTTTACCATTTTACTAGAGTTTGGGCAGCTCTCACCTACTCGGAGCTCAGCTGCACCAGGCTAATTTCCATAAGCATCATGTGGTGTTACAGAAACCACATTTTGCCAAGCTGTCAACTGTACAGCCTTCTCTTTGCTAAACAGACTCCCATTAAAACTGTCTGCACAATTTGTCAGTTAAATGAGGTACAAGAGGGACGCTCTATTTGCCCCTAATTAGCTGTGCAGACTACCTTTGTCTGTTTGATTAAGTATTCACATTATCAATTTTGTTTAATCTGATTCATTTCACACACCTCCCCGGGGACTCAGCCCATACGGTTAACTAATCTCCGATATCATCTCTCATATCAGCCCACGGTAGTCTCCCACAGCACACTACCCACACACATGCTGCTCACCAAAATCTTTGCTGGGGAAGATGCTTCTTGACCGACAAAACCGACACTGCCTCCCTGGAGCTGAGGGCTGCTACCTTTAAGGGAAACCAGAAAAAGCCAGGCTCATGCTCGCTATGTTTCCTGAGCACCTCTGCCACCATTGTTTTTTAATCTCAGAAGCTTTTCAGCTGCAACCAGCCCACTCTGGTGAGATGGGATACATGTCCTGCACCGGCACGCCACTTCCTGCTCCCCGTGGATGCGTGTGGCGTGACCTGCTCTGCTCTTCAGCAGGTCTCCGGTCATAACAGGAGGCAACACCAGTGTCCCAATCACACAGTGAAATAATGTGTAATAATGGGGGATGGACTGTAACCAGGAGGACCTGCCCAGTCCAACATCGTTTAAGAGAGAAAAGGGACCACAAATGTTCAAAGACGATCCCTTGCAAGTCCGTGAGGTCCCAACTAACTGCACCTTTCAGAGAACACAGCCCATTTTAAGAGGCAGAAAGATTCTCCTGAAAAGACATGGACCAAAAAGATCCCTCTCAAAGCCACTTTTGTGGTTTTGCTCGAGGCACCACTGGCAAATCCCTAGGGAGAAGCAGACAGTCCTGAGCAGGGACCAGGCAACGGCTAGGGATGAAGAAGTATTGCCTCATCTTCAATGGATGGGTTATTTCACCACAAAATTTGATGCCCATCTGCATAGAAACTGAGTGCATTCCCATGCACACGCCTGACTACACACGTATATACGCTTGCATGCATATCAGCATGAGCGCTGTAGCAAATATTTCTAGCAAAATTTTAAACCTTCTAGATTTGAGATTTTGTTATGACTGGCTTCTGTTAGAACTTTTCTTAGATTATGTTAGTCAAATTCTTACTATTGGTCACACTTTTGATGAAAATAAAGCTTTCGTAATTTTGCAGTGACAAGTTTTACCTGAACAAAAATCAATTTTTGCACCTAGTCAGCATACAAACCCTGCCCTACTCTCCACACACTTTTTATGCATATCATTGTGGAAGAGTTTGACTTCCAATATTTTTGAGCAGAATTGCAATTTCCCATTTCTCTGTTTTAAATGAAGACTGGGATGCAACTTGGATTTATTTCAGCAGGTCTACTATCTCCAAATTCCTTTTCCTGTGCTACTAATACTGCATATGTGGCAAGTGCAAAAAAGTGAGGTGATTGACTCGGCAGTCAGTGACACTCTTCTTTGGGTCTGGTTTTCTCGTGGCAGTATATGGAAAAGACGTTTGCAACCTCTGATCTGGCTTCTGCCCTGAGGTAAACACTGTCATACAAAATACAGGTAGGCAAACACTGCTGTCGTCGTTACACTGCCCAGAACTCCAAGGCTCTATGTACTGGCATTGGCATTTGGAAAATAATTTTGAATAGTAGAATGCAATATGAAAATCTGTAAAATAGCATAGATTGGAAAAGCAATATTTTACTAATCCCCAGCTGCCTTTCTGAGATTGGTTTATAGCCGAAAAACTCCTCAAAATGCTTTGCAAAAAGTCTTTCCCTTTATTGATTCTAACCACTGTACAAATTGTTATTTTCAAGAGAACAAACTGTTTTATGGTTAATGCAAAAAATTAACATCAAGATCAAACTTTGTGAATTACTTGACTGCTCTTCCCAGCATTAAACTTCAGTGAACAGATACAACTCAGGGTACTTAAAACCAGCAAAGAACATCTGGCTTTTGGTGCTAATAAAACAAGATTTAACATTTTTTTTAATTTGGAAAGAAAAAAGGCTCACAAAATCTTTTGGGTTTAATATTCCTATTTCTATAGATCTTCAAAGAAAGAAAATAAGTTTTGAGCAATAACTGAAGAAAAAAAATGGCATGAAATATAAATTAAAAACCTAAATTGAGAAAACATCCATATTTGGAAGACTACTTCAGTATATGCTTGAAGTTAAGTGCAGGCATAAATACTGACCTGAACAGCGATGATATTAGGCAAGTATTTAGCTGAGTACGTAAATAGGCCCAAAGGCAGAAAGCTGAAGAAATGATATGGTGAAGGAGTCATAGTTAATCTTTTAATTAATATTTAAACTAATTAGTCCCCAGCATCTACACCAATAAATTGAGGAAGTAAGTATTTCTGCTGTATATTAGGATTTCCCTGTACTCATTAACTTCTGTTCTGTGATGCCATTAAGTATCAATACTTACGCTCATTGACATTGCCATAAATTTTATACCAATCTAATGAGTCATTCTGCATAGACAGAGCATTAATTAAATGTGGCAGTGAGTATGTGAGAGTGTAGTTTCACTCCCAGTTGTACCAGTCAGCTCAAGAATTACAACCAGTTAGGGAAGAGTGGCTGGACGGGGGTGTTCAAGGAGTCTGGGCACCAATGAAGAAGCAGCAAAAGTATCTTCACAGAAGATACATGTTCTTATACTGATGGAGAATTGAGTTTGAAAAGTAAGAAGTTTTAGATAAAGAAAATGGATGTTTCATTCTCTTAACTATGACCTGCCCTGTGCATACATCTGATGCAAGTCTTTCAGTTTCCTGAAAAATTAACAGTAGCGTAAGAATCGTCTTCACCGTCATCAATCAACAGTAACAGCAATTTTTAAAGTAGTACTGAGGAGACTGAACCATGGTCCACAAACCTTTGGCATCCATACCGTACAAATGCAAGGCTGCAGGTGGATCCATGCAGCAAGGAGAGCACACCTCCTGCTTACAGCCTCCTAACCCATCGTCACATCAAGTGACACCTTGGCCTACTGAACCTGAGTATCAATATCTGGCATTACTATGAGTTTATTTTGAGCTCTCTGGTTAAGTATCCAACTAAAACATGTTTGCTGTTTTGGTGAATGGAGCAAGAACATCCTGAGCCAGCCAAGCTGTAGATACTGAAAAGCGTAGGCATCTATGGCATGGTCAGTCAAGATGCAGGTGTGCACGTGACAGAGGAAGCAGTCTGGGGCTGTTTAATACTAAAAGCTCCAAATTGTCTTGATCCTCATGCTGTTGTCAAATAAGGGAAAGATTGGGGGTGTCATGCTGAGATCACATCTGAATTTTCACTTTTGCAGGTATCTACTTAAATGTGTACAACTCCCCCCGCCCCAAGTACTGTCTTCAGATTAGTCAGTGAAATGTGGGACATGAAGCAGAATATTTCCATGAAAATACAAAATCAGCCAAGCAATCCCTGAAACACAATTTAAAATTAATTGAAAGCACTAGAACATGTTTTATGATGGTAAAATACTTGGATAATAATAATGCCTATATTCAGAAAATGACTGCAAAACAGAAGTTCTGGAAAGCACTTATATCACTTACATCCTAATCCAAGTCATACTGTCTGAGAGGACACTGCAAAGGAGAGTGTTTTCTTTCTCAGTGCCCTTAAACTCTATTGTTGAATGCTGTGTTTGCTGAGGGTGATTTGCCTGCAGGAGTCTTGTCCATAGAAATGTTTGCAGAATGAGGCCGATGATTTCCTAAACTTCCTTCAAGTTCCTACTCTACTGCTGCTCTCAGTTGGACAGATGAAAACAGGGCAAGGTACAATAAGGCTGTGGACAGGAGGATATCTGTTCAATTACATTATGAGACTGGACATACACATCAGATTGCATTGAACGAAGAGGCATCAAATTAAAAGCTCAGAGCATCATTAGCCAGCATCCTATAACTGAGCTGATGAAAGCAGAGGGTAACACATCTGCACATAATGGGACATGTTCCTTAGACCTGACACTATCAACAACATTGTCAACTTTTGTTTGCTGTATACAAGGCCAAACCTGACTGAACATGTAAGAGCTGGTTAAAAGTTAGCTGCAGTAGTAACATTAGCATCCTCATTTTTGTAAACAGTGTTATGACTAAAGATGACAAGCTGTTGGCATTTCTGATTCATGTCTCCTATGCAAAGTGCCATTCTTTAGAAGAACTGGTGCTGCTGTTAACCACATCCTTTGGGGTCTTTTAAGTTTATTTTGTCTTGTTGATAACAATATCTACATTTTTTGATGAAAACAAGACACGCTACAGGAAAGGTGAACATCTGCTATCCTGGAAATATCTATAGGCCCTGGCTGGTAAATGATTGACAATGTGTTATATTGAGACTAATGGATTTTCAAGAGGTAAATTATCACTATTCTATGTTGCAAAGTACCAATTTTCACCCCAATGATTTTCAAGATGGATATTCAAATACCATTATTGCTTTACAAAGCTCTCCGAATATGTCAGGTCAGGGTGCAAAAGCCTGCTATTTTAACCAATGTAAATTATTCCATCAAATCTGAGACAAAGAGGTTGGAAAAATGGGGTATTTTGACCACTTGATGACTTTTGGGGGGGTTGAGTAAAATTTTAGGGAGAGCAAGAGACATCAGACCTGGTTTGCTGTGAAGCTCATGAATCGCTCTGTTACTTTTGCTATTTCCAAGAAATGGTAACTCTGGGGGAATGTGTTTGTGGTTACTTAGCACAGCCAGAGCCTTTCGCTGGCATGTTGCTGTCTCCGAAGCTTTGCCAAAAGTCTGAAGGATCCAGTGCCGATCACCAAGTGTCTGACAGGCCTTGGCAAGTTCCCCTAATTAACTTGAGGACTCTTGCAGAGCTTCTGCACCTCATAATGAGTCCAGTCAACATTTAAAGCCATGTTGTGAAGCAGATCTCCTCAGTCCCCAAAGGGGTTCCCGTTAATCTTCTCAGCCCCGCTGAGATCTTCAGCTGGAGAGACTTCAGCAGAGGGCAAATGCTGTGAGGAATTTTTGATCCTCAGAGGGACTCTTGCGGGAACCTTAGGCAAATCTGGTCAGGTTAACAGGTTTTGTGAAGGCCCCAAGAGTAGCTTGGGAAAAAGAAAAAAAAAAAAAAGACAAACTTTGGGTCCAGTTCTAGCAAGCAGGAGACCAAGATATGCTAATTAACACAGCTGCCATCAAGGATGTAATCTAATTTACATACTTGGTAGTGAATAAATGCTTCCATATGGCAGAGTACCAGTATTTTTCCCTGACAACTTTATCAAAAAGCTAATGAAATTCCCACGCAAAAAAACCTTTTTCCAGCTTGACTAAAGATAACAAACCCAGTAGAGTAAATGAGAGAAATGCAGGGAAAAAAAGATCATGTTCAAGAAAAGAAGATACTAGCAAGCTAGGAAACTAAGTTTGAAATATTCAGCTTATGGAGTGGTAGGAAAACTCAGAAATGCACTACAGTGTTCCCCAAATAACTTTAGCTGTTTCCTCATCTTCTTGTCCCAACCAAACCCACGAGACAGCCCTACGATTGTTCATCCTGTACATCCGCCACTGCCAATTTTAGGCAGATGCTCAAATGCTCAGGTGCCCAAAATGAGCCAGATGCTCAGATTGCGGTACTACTGGACTTCCTGATGCGTGTAAGCCCACAGATCCATCCCTGCCTTCAGAGTCCTGGACTAGCGCATGATTCACTGTGTGTGGCAGCAGAGCTCCCTGTAGCGCAGGAGAGAATTACAGACTGCCTCAACAGTCATGTCATCTTGCTAGTGCAGGGCAGCTCTCTTGATCAAATCGGTGACATCCAAAGCTCTGTGTATACCTCCCGTTCAGCTAGAGGAACCAACTCTGTTGACCGTGGCAGTTGCTGTTGAAGACGGCCTCAATGATGGGCCACACAATGGACCCCACTGCTCTGAAGTGGCTCAATTTTTTCCTGACTAAACAAGAGCTTTATCTTGGAAATGTTTGTCTGATCGATCACAGGCTGGCCACTGAAGTGGCCACTATGTTATCTCTGGACATCAATGGTCTTAGACAAATCAACAAGGTAACATAAGAGTGAAGATACTGATTCAGGGGAGCACTTTCCCCTAAGCATAAGCGCTTTGCACACTGGAGCAGAAAGTGGTGATTTGGGATGATGTAAACTCACTTGGCCATGTGCATTCTCCAGCTTTTCAGACACTTGTTTCATTTATCCTCCCGTGTACTTCTAGAGGGGAAAATAGAAAACCTTAGTGGTATATTCTGAAAACATCCACAAAGCAAGTTCTACCCCCATAGACTTTCCCAAGAGGCGATGCCCCCTGTTAGGAAGATGCTGGGCTCTGGAGGATTTTCAACAGCCTTTTCTTTTTGGATCTTTGCCTGAAGCAAAACCCCTGAAGGGCTGTTTGAGAAATGACTACTCTGCTTGTTGTGTAATGCCCTCCACTCCAGTCCTAAAAAAAGAAGCTGCGGATATTGGGCATGTCTGTCATTAAATTATTGATAGTCTCTCTCTAAGTGGTCAAGGATACGAACATCACATTCATAGGACCAATACACACACAAACACAATAATGTATCTGAGCAAACCAAATACAGGACTAAATGACCTAGCAGGTAGTAGAGAAAGCTGAGCTGGGTTTAGGCATATCCATGTAAGGAGGCATCAGCTGTTCTTAGCCAGATTTTAGAAAGTTTTCCAACCAAAATTTGGGGACAATATTTCTACATGTGCTTAACTTTAGATGTTTGTGTTGTCCTACTCAGACTGCATGCTTGAATGCATTGCTGGATGCAAGCCAGGGCACAAGGCACGTACTGAGGGTCAAGCTTAGTCTAGTCATCATTCTCCTTTTGTACTCATTCTGATCGGTAGTGAAACAGGCATTTCCATAATTCTCACTGGGCACCTGAGTTGAAGTCTCATTGCACTCCCAGGCGGATGGCTTTACCTCAGCTAAGTTCTATCTCTGTTGTTCTCAGAAAAATCTTTGTAGCCAAAGGAGAAGAACAGAAACAGACTTATTCATATATGAAAAATCAAAATAAAAATCCAGTGCTGAAACTCAGGGAAAATGGAAAATTGCTATATAGTTATAGATTTCATGCAACAGGACCATGATTGAAGACTTGACTTTCAGCTTTGCTTGTAGATTCCACTTTCAATAGTCTTTTAAAAATCTCTTTTGTTGTAGTAGTTGAAATTTCATTACAAGCCTGATTCCAGCTAAGCAAAATTTTTGCATCCTTTTTGTTCTGGGTGCTTGCTGTCATTGGTGGTGTGTAGTTATTGTGTGAATTTGGTTTTGTTTATGAATATTCCAGAAAGTAGCTCAAAATGTTCATTGGAAAACAAAATTTGCACTGGAAGAAGCAGATTTGTGGGGAGGTACCAACCTTAATGAAATCCAATTACTGCAGTATTTCATTTTTAGAAGACTGAAAGGGTTTATTTCAGCAAGGTCCAAGCATTTCGTTTTGACTTTTAACTAGTGCCTTATTTAGTACTTTTTATGTTTAACATCAGTTCAGTGACAAAAATAAGGAAGTTGAAGCTAAGCAATTGTCGTGGTTTAACCCCAGCCAGCAACTAAACACCACGCAGCCGCTCACTCACTCCCCCGCCACCCAGTGGGATGGGGGAGAAAATCGGGAAAAGAAGCAAAACCCGTGGGTTGAGATAAGAACGGTTTAATAGAACAGAAAAGAAGAAACTAATAATGATAATGATAACACTAATAAAATGACAACAGTAATAATGAAAGGATTGGAATGTACAAATGATGCTCAGTGCAATTGCTCACCACCCGCCGACCGACACCCAGTTAGTCCCCGAGCAGCGATTCCCCCGCCCCCCCTTCCCAGTTCCTATACTAGATGGGACGTCCCATGGTATGGAATACCCCGTTGGGCAGTTTGGGTCGGGTGCCCTGGCTGTGTCCTGTGCCAACTTCTTGTGCCCCTCCAGCTTTCTCGCTGGCTGGGCATGAGAAGCTGAAAAATCCTTGACATTAGTCTAAACACTACTGAGCAACAACTGAAAACATCAGTGTTATCAACATTCTTCGCATACTGAACTCAAAACATAGCACCCTGCCAGCTACTAGGAAGACAGTTAACTCCATCCCAGCTGAAACCAGGACAGCAATCCAGCCTTTTTTAGGATATTTCATTTCAGATGGATCATCCTGACATTTTCCAAAGCACTTATAATCTCTCTTTTGCAGCACTAAAATTTTTGTTTAATCTACCTTTTCTTCACAGAAGGTACATTTAGGATGAAAAGTAATTATGCAATGTTAGAAACTCTTTGTGAAAGGGAAATTCTGAAACTGGATTTTCTCTAAATCTCCTCTAGCAGGTGAGAACTGGAACAGCAACATTCCTATCTGTAGTAACTGGCACAAATGCAATCTGGCTTTCCCCTGACCAATGCAGGATTTTTGCCACATAGGATTGATGCATACATCAGCTTTCTGATGTATATGAAAGCTGGAGAGCTGGGAATTCACGATTGCTACATACATCAGCTTCCTGATGTATGTGAAAGCTGGAGAGCTGGGAATTCACCCTGTCGCCAGACCCCTTTGACAGTGGTGCCACCCAGTCATGAGTAACACGCATCCCCTCTGCCAGGCGGATGATGTACCTGGAGGGAACCTGTCCCCTGGCTAAGCCAGGTGGAAAGTGAGGCCAGCCAAGCTTACCAGCCCAGATCCTACTTGGGGTTTTAAACAGAAATTGCTCTACAGGCAGAAGACCCTGAGCTAGCTGCTACGGGGAGCTTTTGGCTCTGCTCCACAGGCTCATCTTTAAAATTTCTGTTGAAATAAATCATTTGGAGTTGTAGCTGTGTGTGCTTGAAATGTGGGTGTGCACCAGCAAGGTAATGGTTACCATTACAAGCTGCTGCAAAGCTTCCAAAACAGTTTTCTGTCTCAGGTGATGGGGACAGAAGTATTTGGTCTCCATCACTGTTGCCTCTTGTTTCTCCCATCCCTCCTGTTCCCTGCTGCCGGGACAAGGCTGCAGTCATGGCGGATGCCGGGCTGGCTGCCTGCCTTGTCCCTGTGCACGTGAAGCCAGAGCAAAGCTGGCTGGTGCTTTGGGACCTTTAGCCGGTCAAAGGCTTTTTCCTGCTACAACGCAATGTCACTAAAGGTCATCTCCTCCTCGTTGCTAACGCTGGCCAAGAGAAATCTAAACTGAGCTTGGGAAAGGTGGTGGTGGAAATGCCATGCAAAATCCTGACACCAGGAGGGGGGCCAGGCTGGTATCTCCATCTTTCACCAGAGGTCAATATTCGCTGCCGAAAAGGCAGCTTCTCCTCTGTAGTCAGCTCTAGCTGCCTCAAACCAGAGCTGAAGAAACATCATCTGGGCCAGCACAGCCCTTATTTCTTTCATATCCCCCTTGTCAACAGTTTGAAAGTGAGATGGCTAATTTTGTGCCTGACAAGAAAGGACGGATCATTTTCTCAGATGCTGCTATCAGCAGAGTCAGTGCTGGTACACTCTCCGAGGGAGTCCCCAAACTACAGGTTACTGGCAGGCAGACAAACGCTCGCTGACAGCCATTTGTGACCAACTATGAAACACCATCTGCTGTAGTTGGAGGGAAGGAACATATCCAGCAAGTGATACCACTGTGAGAAATGATTTTGTGTGTTGACACACAGCAGTCTTTAGATAGCCCCAAAGAATAAGCCTACTTTGTTTTTCCAGATTTGTGTAAGGGCGGAAAGAAACGTTTTCTCTTGTTGGGGGTCTATGGGTGAGACTTCCTGGGTCTATTTGTATCGGAGCCAGAAAAAGAAAGGGTTTGATACATCCGTATTAACAGGTGTACTAAATACAACCATGAACTGAGCCAAATGTGTCTTTATCAATATCATGTTAGGGAGGTGAAGCACTATCTGGCAGTTAAAGCACCCACTGGAGTGTGACTCTGCCACTGACTTGCTTGTGACATTGGGCAAGTCTCATCTCTCCTTTTTTGAACTGGCTCACAGTTTTGAGGAGCAGCAATAACATTTTTCTTCAGGATAGTGTTGCAAAGACTACCTAGTGTTTGTTCAGCCCTTTGAAATCCTTGGAGGAAGGGCATAAATATTTTTGATTAAAGTTCAGAGGCTGGTGGCTGGTTCAGAGGCTATTAAGCAGACAAGCACAAAGACTTTACTTTCAGCATATGAAAAAAAAAACCCCAACAATGTCAGGCTTACAAAGGCATTTTTGAAAATTAAGTTCATTTAAGTGCCTCAAGAGCAAAAAAGTACACAAGTGTATCCAAAATATTGTCCAAAAGCAAAAGGCTCCCCTTTGTAACCAATGCAGGCAGCAGATCCCAAAAGTTTCAGGAGAAGTGATGTTCAGCTCCCTCACAGGGGGAAGGGATCTTACTTGCTCATTAACCTAAATAAGGCATGCAGCCAAAGGCATATGCCAACTTTTCCCTCCCTGGTCAGAGAACGAGGCTTTCATTTTTAAGAGTCTTAATAGTCCTGTGTCTCATGATTAAGTAATGAGAGCTGGCATCCAAAGTATCTGAAGTTCAGCTGATCTTGCATTATCCTTGTAGGCCCTGGCAGACTATAAACCAAAATGTTTTTAAGCAAAAGATGCAGATGAAAAATAAATAAAAGATACAACTTAAACCTGCAGTTCAATCTTAAAGCAGAGGACTATCAAATTATCATGGCAGATTATCACCTTATTTCTTTGAATTCTAGTGAAATTTTTAAACACTGGTACGTACGTAGATGCATTCGTATTTTTATATGCTTTTTTGTATGTATATATACACACATAGATATATGTATATGTTTCACATTACTTCTTTCTGATCCGGCCTGCAGTTCTGTGAAATTGCAGTCACGTTTTTCATGAGAGGCTTGCAAGGACTAAACAGACTTTCTGGAGGCTAACATTGGATATCTGGATTCAATCTCTTTCTATGTATCACATGATGTTGCCTATGGGAGGGCTTGATCCAGACCCTGTTGAAGTCAGAAACGCACGGCTGTGCACAGTGTCACCCGAATAGGTACAGGAGGGTTTGGGCTTCCCTCTGGCTCGGGGCTGGACCCGGGAGGTGGCCAGTGGGAGCCCAAATCCTGCACACTCCCATGGCAGGCAGGAAGAGGGACCAGAAAAGGGGCTGTAGCGGTGCTGTGGAGGGAAGGCAAACCCCCTTCCAGGGTGCAGCAGGCAACACGACAGGAGCACGGCCAGCCAGCGACAGGGACAGGAGAGAGAGAGAGGGATAGACGAGGGCTTGCAGGAAGCCTTATTTATGATTTAAATACGCTGTCGCTTGTGCCCGTGCGATATGAAAACCAAATCTAAACATTTGTCTGCAGAATCAGGTGATGGCTGGCCCTCTACTGTCTCAAGGGGGGCAGGAAAATGGTCCATGCACCTGCCACCTAATTCAGTTTAAAACCTGACACATTTACCAAGAGTGGGCTGGCATAATGAACTTCATTCATGCTGTCAGTGGAGTCAATAACTTATCCCCAACTGCTTTTGTCTCCCTGGCGGCAGTGCCTCTGATCGGGCTGAGGTACTTATTCAAGTAAAATTTATTTTCAATTGCAGGCCATAATACTACTGGCACAAGCCTTGCTTTGACAGAAGCTTTTGCTCAAGGCTAAACTATTGTTAAACTTTGTGCCCATTGTCCAGGGTCTTTGATCTGTCAAAGCTGCTTAACAAGCTGGTTAAAAACTGTTTCAGATAACAGGTGTGTCCTTTGAGGACGCAGGGCCATTTTTCAACTTCTTTAAAAGACTAGTCCAGTAGCTGACTAAAATTTACATGCTGGTTGGTGGTGATATATGTAAAGCACTTTTAAAGCAAGAATTCGATTTAGGGGTTTATTTCCCTGAACTTCCTTGTGGTTTGTTGTTAGGTGGGGTTTTTTGTTTTGTTTTGTGGTTGGGTTTTTTTTCCTGAGGGAGTAAAAAGATTTACAAGGTGTTTCTCTGGAGCTTTGGAAGTATTTCGTGGAAAGATGACTGAGATGCTAAATCTACCTGTGGCATTGCAATGGCACCCAGTCACAGTAAAGCAGAGGCTGGAGCAGCAAGAGCAATGGCCAGGAGAAAGCTTGTGATGGAGAGGAGCAAAAGTGGGGCCGTGTGGGGCAGGCTATGCTGGGCCATGCTCACAGTCTGTGTCCCCCCCGACGCCGAGCCTGCCCTGGTGCAACAGTGCAACCCCAGCCCACCCCTGCCCCTCCAGCTGGGTCCTGGGTCTGGTACGGGCTCCAAGAGCATGGTTAGCATCTACAGGACCTGCTCTCTCTACCTAAAAAACCCAATTCCTGGGAGAAGATCCCTGTCATAGCTTGGGTCCCCACTGTATAAGCCAGGCAATTCATGCATGGCCAATGGCCTGAACAAAATTTCCTTTGAATGGTCCATATGTCAGCTATACTCTTTAGGACATGTGAAAAATGGTTCCTCCCCTTCACATATGTTTTAAAACACTACTGAGGTCCTGAGGGATTTAACCATTTTTAACCCAATCTAGCGGGTTTTTTTTTCCCTGAAAATCCCCATCAAAAACAGACAAGTGTTGTCCATGGTCATGCTGAAGCGTATGGAGCTGGCTTGATGGCTTAGGGAAAGGGGAAAGGGAAACTCACTGTACATCCACTGTGTATCTCGAGGAGTGTGTGGAAGGAAGGGATGATGAGCATTTCAGAGGTGTTTTTCCCCCCCTCCAGGTCAATACCACCTATTTGTGGGCTGCTGGTACTGGGATTTTGGTCCACACCAACAATTTCTGTGCCTTTCCAAGTTCCAGTTGACTAGGTAAACTGGGTAGCCAATGCAAAGCCCTGCCAAAGGTCCTGGAGTGAATTGGTGTCAGCAATGAGATCAGAGGTACCGCAATCATGTATGCCTCACAGACTGACAGCTGCAGGCTGCTGCACAGGTGCTCCAACTTCAAGCACAGACGTAGAGGGTGCAGAGCCCCTGGGAGGCTCACTTGCAGCTGTGGCCGAGCAGCTTTGGTTGTATAGCATTTCAAGCATCTCTTTGTGGCCAGTCACCACAGTCCCCAGTACTGGTGGGCTGCAGGGTCTCCACCGGAGTGAGCTGAGCAGAGAGGGGGGCAGACGGCACCCTCGCAGGCAGCTCTGCAGCCAGGGGGGCATGAATAAAAATGTGGTGTTTAGGAAACACCTGCCCATCTTCAACCTGCAGAAATGAGCACCTTTAGCCAGTGAGTGCAAAGCCGTCTTCAATAGAAAAAAAGAGCTGGAAGTTCCCCTTAGACAGCAGAAAAGCTCCGACACTTGTTTTTGTCCTTCCCCTGAGCTGAGCCCAGCAGCTCCCCTTACTGGAGAAGCTCGCATGCCTTGAGAGCCGAGAATGATAAACTGAAATAACTTTGCTTAAAAAGTGAGTCTGCTTCCTAGGCATATTTTCCTCAAACAATCCCATCTGTACTGAAAATCTGTCATCAGCTTGTTAGTTCAAGGCAGCTGGGGAATAAAAGAAGCACTTTGTCAAATGTAGTAGTTTTGTGAACATCCCTGAACCGAATCAGGAATGAAAGTGAAAAACAAAGCTTTTCTACCACTCAGCTATGCTCACCATTAGGATCATTACAACGGTTCAAAGATTACCTTGGCATGCATCTGTGCCATCAATTAGCTCCAGAGCTATGTTTAGAGCAATTCATTTTCATCATTCAGATATAGCCAGAAGGATACATGATCGAGAACAAATTCCCATTGCAAGGCTGCAGCTCTGCTACTGGCCTCTAAGTGAAGCTCTCCGTGACTTTACTGGAGGAAGCATCTCCCCACTACATTACCTACAACATATTTTGAGCACCCCAGTGATCGAGGCCATGTCGAAGGGCTGGTTAAAGGTCTCAATGAAGATAAAGACCTGTTATTGACCAGACACTTTAAGACAGGTTTTCACCTTCTCTATAATCTAGATTAAAAGCCATTCACTTCTCTGTGCAGAGAAGGCCAAAATAGCTCTTGCTCAGCTGAAGGGGTTGTAAAGAAATCTACTATTCTCACTTATTCTCAGTATTTTCCTGGTGTAAATTATTAAATGTGGTTGGTTTTAAAGCCGATTTTCCCTTACCTATAGCAATCAGTGTGGTATCTTTAATGCTGTGTTGAAGCATAGAAAAAAGGCCTATATTACGGTCTCTCCAGTCACAGAAGAGTATCACAGTTGGGAACAAGGGGAATTGAATAATAGCAAACACTGTGGGGGAAAATATAAAAATTATATATAAAGTAGCCCAAGGACTCTAAACTACTTTAATGTTACAAACCCCTTTAATATTATCACATAATTGTGACCCCCAAAGTAAAATAAGAAAATGCTATGAAGTGGCTGATGTCCAGTAAGGCCACCAGACTATTACAGGAGGGTGTCTGTAGCTATTATTTGTCACTAGCTGTTATTTATACTGCACATGATTCAACAGATGGTCAGGCAGATGCAATGGCAAGGTGAGACAACCACAGCAGTGAAGGCTGGAATAGAAGACGCTGCAGCTGGAGGAAGAGGGCTGTGCCTGGAGAGAGATGGATGGAGTCGGTGGCCAGGTGAGGGAATGAGCAGGAGATGTTTGAGTGACTGAACCTGACAAACCCAAAGAAAGGGTCAGCTGCTGACTGTGGGGCCCTGCAAGCTGTGAGACATGCCGGGATCTTCATGGGGGCAGGCCAGGTAAAGGAGTCTGTCCCACTCCCCTGGCAATATGAATAAGAGAGAAGGAGCTGAAATGCTGCTACTGGATTTACAGGAGGACTGTCCTTCTGCTGCATTGCTGGGAACAGAGTTAACCCCAGAGATCTCAGGTAAAATCCACATGGGCAGAAGTGAAGAAGCAATCAGTACTGATTTGACTCAGGGTGTTTAGTTAGTGCTGGCTTTGCCTGTAGGCAGGATTTGGGGCAGAAAGCTTGGACACAAAGACACTACAAAGAAGTACTGTGATTCAAAAGCATGGATGGAGTGTTGCCAAACTCATGAAATGCACCAGTGGGAGGAAAAAAACACTGCAACTTTTTGAGGAAGCACAATAAAAAGGGAAGAGTAAAGTTTTCTCTTTGGACTGTAGCTTAGCATTGGTCAGTTGAGATATGCTGAAACAAGTGAAACGTGGGGCACTAAGTGCAGCTTGCCTGGTCTCAGCAGGAGGAAAGAAGAGGGGACTAGTCTCAGGGGAAAGTCCTAAGATTCACATTCAACCCATGACTGGAACCACTTCTCCCATGAGCTAAATGACCCTTAAAAAGCAGAAGGCAAAAAGCCCTGTGCTTGCCCCAACTGCTTATAAATTTGGGAGTGGAAAAAGCAAGAGAGGTAGTATCATGGGTTCATTTTTCTTGGAGGAGATGTGATGATTGACGAGGAAGGTCTGTCTCTGGACATCTGATGGATTCTGACACTGAGAACTACTTTACGTCCATGTGTCATATCTATGAACTGAAAAAGTCCCTGTGGAATGTGGGACCTCACTGCCTTGGGTATCTTTTGCCCCATGTTGGCATAAAACCATGGAAGATGGTAGAAGGATTTCTTGCACATGGCACAAAAGTAGAAATAGACTTTTTTTACATTTTCATAGTTCAATAGACCAATCTTGCATAACTGGGCAAAGCTAAGCAGACAAAGCCAAAGAGTAATGGAAACAAATCAACTAATGGGAGACTGATCGGTTAATAATTCTGATAAATGTCTCACTTCACAAAGGAAATGTATTCTCCTGGTAATCTGGAGAGAAAGACAGACAGAAAGAGATAGCAACAAGGGCAAAAGCTTGGTGTAAGAGAGAGAAAGACTCTGAGACTACATCTATACAAAACATGCCTGTGACCGTTATCTAGTTCTGAAGCCAACCGGCACAGACTGGCATGTGTCCACATTATTCAATTCTTGCTTTCCAGGCAGTGTGGCTGAATACAAATTGCCTGCTGGGATTGGCCTTTGGCCTATGCTATCCCCAAACCATGCCTGGGAAATGTTCAGGAGAGAGCTAGTTGTCTAGAGCCAAACCATACCAGGAACCGTTGTAACAATTTGACTCTGTAAATAATTGAGCCCCAGTGCCTGAGAACATTATGTGGCAGTGTTTAATTTACTAGGAGAGATGAAATCCATGATCCTAGCCCGGAATGGAAATCTTGGACACCTTAGAGCACCATGAGAAATGGTAAACCCTAGAACATCCAACGGACACGTGAGTGCTGATGAAATGGAGGCAGGCATGATTTTGCCTACAGCTGCACCAATGTGCTCCACCAGTCGCAGCAGAGAATATCTGGTTTTAGAAACACAAAATCAGTCTCCTTGCTTTAGCTAACATATCTGCTTGAAAAGCTGCTCCTGCAAGGCCCACAAGGCTGGAGATGAGGGAAAGGTGGAACTAAGCTACTGAGGATTCACCATTGATCCTCAGGATCTAGGAAAGCATGGCCAAAGATCTTATGGTCCTATTTTAGTGAAGGGGTAGGAGATGAAGATTATGTCCAAGAGCATTATGCAAGGAACCAGGACTGAGCCTACTCAAACTAGGGACATGATAAGAGAAAAGGAGTTGGGATAGGGACACAAATGCAGCCAGATGTGTATTGCTGAGGGGGTTTTGGATTATCACTCTCATATAGAACAGTGTACAAGGGCCTGTAACAGTGATAAATGAGTCTTGGTAAATAAAACCTAGGTGACAGACTCCTCAATTTAGTTATGCAAAATGGTGCTTGACCTGCTAGTGTCAGCCAAGTGACATCAGGTCCAGACTGAGATGTATCATCTGGTTCAGACTACAGTTCAGCTCAGAAAGATGTATTATCCATTAAAGGTGAATGGCAAGACACTTCATGAATGAATAAGAACATGCAGAGGTATCATGATACATATAGACACGTGCTGTGGGTTCTGAAGCAGTGGATGCCACAAGTCATGTGTATGAGAAATTATGGGCATCTGCTGAAAACTGAAAGCCCTGAAAACTTGGTATGACAATTGACTGAGCCTATTATGGAGAAAATCTTCTCATACATCTGGCAATCCATCTCTGTAAGTCACATAAGGAAAAGCTCATATCCTGACAGAAGTAACGGAAGATATGAGGTAGTAGGGGTGTACATTTCCATCTCTGGAAAGGGCAAAGGGACTGTGCTGGAGAGCCTAGGGAATGACAAAACCATGGAAAGAAAGAGCCTGAAGTTTTGGAAAGTCTGCGCTCAAGTGTTTTTGCAGAGCACACCTCAGCCTCCTTCAAAACGGAACACAGTTAAACCTCCCAAAGCTACTCAGTGAGAAAAAAAGAGAGGTGCATGCAGTGCTTACAGACATGGTCTCAAGGCACAAGGAGCAGTCAGACCAGAGGGCTGTGCAGCCCGTGACTGGCAAGTGTGGGCTGGAGCCTGGTCAGAAAGCACTCTCCAAAGCACATGGAGCCCCTCAAACCTAACCGTGCCTGGAGGTTAGCCAGGTTGCAGGCACCTCAGGAGACAATGGTCACAGCACTCATTTTGGGGGAGACATGGAGGGAAGGAGAGCTCATAGGTAGTCTGCAGACCACTCCTGCAGAGCAGCAGGGACACAGGTAGAGTGCCCATGGCCACCGAATGGGTGCCCCACAACAGCTGCTCTAGGATATTCCCAGAGCAGATGTGCGAAGACAGAGTGGATGTGTCAAGACTTTAGTGACAGAGGTCTGGAAATTACTGCATCCACCTCTCATGGAAATGAAGCCTTCAGTCCCATCTGGTTTTGGTCCTTCCCCGATTTCTGAGACTCAGAGGTGTTCAGACACCAGTAGGGATCTGGGTCGTTGCATGGAAAATGAGAGTACACACAAGGCTTACATGGCGTGGGTCTGTTTCTGATGGATCTGTAGCCCATTATAAGTATTCACACTTACGTGCTGTGATGTGGTGTCCAAACTCACCATTTCTCAGTGTGCTCGAGCGAATCACCATCACACCAACGATCGCCACAGTTGTGACTAATTTCTGTTGCTGTCCCTTGCATTTTTGGGAGGAAAGCCAAGTACTGAAGCTGGGGATAGAAGTTCTCCCAGTAGGTGTTTCAAGCTGCCTTTCCACTAGTGCCTGAAAACTCACTTGCTGTGTGAAGATCTGACAGCACAGGCCACAAAATTCACCGTGGTGCAAAGCGTGAGGTAGGGGAGCACAAGGGACAAACTGCATTTTACTTCCTACATAACACTTGACAGATCTTTGTTTATCACCAAGAATAAAAAGTCTGGAAACAGAATGTTTTATGCAGTCACTTTATTGCTCTTCCTCTGACCCTGTGGATGAGGACTCATGACTCCCTCAGGCCAAAGGTCAGATTTTGTAAAAATAAATTTTTATTAGTCGTGAAACGTTCCTCTGCTTTTTAAAAAATACAAAAGAAGTCTCATGTTTTTCAGGCAGCCACCTAACAATTTGCAGCTGAAGCATAGCAAAGTAGCACCTGGTATATGACAGTCAGAGCCACTGGGTAAAACCCAATGAAAATAAAAAAGAAATATCCAAAGCAAAAAAAAAAAAAACAAACCAACAACAAAAACAAACAACAAAAAGTCAGTAAGTTTGCAGAAAGGTCATTTAGTGATGTGAAAAACAGAATTCATTTTTTATAACACAAGCATCAACTCTCCCTTAGTGAATAATTTGTAAAATGTTTCCTCTGGTGGTGTGACGAAAGCACCACCTCATCCTCGTGTCCATCCCCAACATGGCACAGGGTTCCCTGGAAGGGACATATGCATCCAGAAACAACGGCTCCTTCCCTGCCCTGTCCTGGGGCTGACTGGCCTGTATTTAAAGCTGACTTTGAAAACATTGCATGTGACATTATAGAAATAAAAGGAAGCTCCTTTTGAAGAGCTACCTGTTCTTTATTATAACTGAACGTCTGTGCAGTGAACATGAAACCCTATGCGCTAATATTTAAGCACTAATAAACCTCCCTCTCATCTAGTTGGTCTAGATGACAAGTGGGGGGGATATAATACTGCTGGCTGCTGCTCCTGTTCCTACCTGCTGTAACCAGGAGCTTTTGTGGTTCGACTCTGCTGTACCATTACCTCTGCCTTAAAAATTGAGTTTTATCTGCTTTTACTAGCTTTTACAAGGCATCAGGACCAGGCCCTGTGCAAATCTCTTTTATTGTCAACCCTCTACATGTTTTACAAGGAATCCATTAGTTTTTGATTTGCAGGTCTCCGCAAATCATCTTCATCATAAATACTAAAATTACTGCATTGCTTGTAGTTTTTCTCTTGCCCATCTGGCAGGGCCCGATGCCGTTCTGCCAGGTAACTTTCAAGATGTACATGTCAACAGCAACAACACTTTGGGGGAAAACAAACAAACATTAAAAGATTGAATTAAAATATTGATCTGCGGTCTTCTGCCAGGGCTATATAAAACCCATCCTGAACCCACAACAGCTTCAGGAGACTTGGGGGAGCTGGGTACAGATTTTGGTCACACTGTTTCAACTGATTATATTAATTTTTAAGAAGTTTCGCCCTTCAGCCAGACTTTACTGGTCTGCAGCTGCAATGTCCTTACATAGGTGCTTATTACAATGTAATATCAAGCAAAATGGTTTTGTTTCCACTTCAGGAGAGGGAAATGGAGGGCAGGAGAAGGAAGACTGGTTGGGATAAGCAGGCTGCAGGCACTTCCATTCACTCCTCTGGTGTCTTCAGTTCTGTGTTTTCTACTGAGCAATTGTTGGCTGCACCAAAGGGAGCGCGTGTACAGCTACAGCTCCATCAAAACTTGTGTCATCGCCCTGATGTGGTATAAGATTAGTAATTCCTTTTTGTTTTATTCATTTGACTCTTAAACCTTTCATGGTTCTAATCAACCTGATCACTTGAAAAATCAGAGAACACAAAATGATCAACAATTAAGGCTCAATTCAACCACCTAAACATAAATACTTACTCTTACGGAGATGCCCTAGGATATCTCACCTGACCTCTCCTGCTGGTACAGAAGAATATGAGTGTTCAGCAGGCCCTGGGTAATTTTTTCTCAGCACCTTGTCAGTGTCTCGGGGCATTTCTAATGGTACTGAATGCAAACTAAAATCCATAGATATCACAGAAGTCCAGTGAAAGATGTCTGCTTACATTTTTGTATTTAGCTTGTACTTAGATTCTAGTTTGCTGTTTCCATTTCCAACCTGAGAAGGGTTTGTGTGCCCCCGAAGTGCCCATTTTCCCCAACAATATCACTGCATCTAGTAAAGGATTATATTCCCCCTCTCAACCTTGCCCCTTTGTTTTCCTTGGCAGCAGTGCCATGTCATCTTGTGACAGCTCTTTCCAGCTCAAGTCACTGCCTACCTGCTTCTGCAAAGCAAAAAAAGAGGACTTTCCAAAGCCCTTTTGGGGATGCAAAGAATTAAAAAAAAGCCAGTTGGATAGGAGCAAGTGGGAAAATACAAAAGAAAGTCAGAGAGAGGCAGAGCAGGACACCTGAGCTTTGACAGGCACGAATCCGTGATAAACCCCTTATTAGTTTTGGTTGGAGAGTCGGGCCCCAACCAGGGCAGCTGGGTGGGCAGCAGCAGGGTCTGGACCTGGGGGATGGGGTGGCAGCCTATTAAAAAAATTACTCTTTTTTTTTCCCTGTTTCTTTTTTTTTTTTTCCTCTGTGGCTTCAAAGAAAAACGATTTGCTCATTTGGTAATAACTGATGGGGACCATGAATTACCAAGCTAGCCCCCAGCCTAGTGTTTATCTCCTCGCCAATAAATCTCTAAACTGAAGCAATGAAACTAAGTAGTGCTGCTATTTCTGCACTTTATTTCCATATTAATCAAAACACAAGCCCACCCCCGCCTCCTCCCTGGCCCCATGTAGCTGGAGAAGACGCGACTGGTGAGGGGACCGCGTGGGTTGGACTCATCAGATGGGGAGTCCGGTGGGATGGGGGGGGGGGAGGGAGAAAAGAAACCCCACAACTGAGGGAGTTAAATCAAATGCCCAGGGCCTGGGGGATTGGTGTCAAGTTTGGGGCAGACCCCTGGAGGTGGGGGCAGTGGAGTCCTCCCCCACGGGAACTGGGAAGCACTGGGAAGGGAGGGGAAGCTGCTTCCCCCTGGGACTAAGAGCAGCGCCCATCACCCTCACGGCCCCGGCAGGGCCGGGACCTGCCGGGAAGCAAGTACATGCAGAAGGGAAAACGAACAAGGTCCATCAACCTCAGATATATTTATATTTATATTTATATTTATATTTATATTTATATTTATATTTATATTTATTTACATTTGTATTTGTATTTACATTTACATTTACATTTATATTTATGTGTTTGTGTACACGTGTATGTATTTGTTATATGTGCACGCAGCCATTACTTATTTTTGTGGAGAAAAATAAACGAATTTCCAGAGAGCACAAAGGCCCCGTCTATCTCAGGAGAAGTTGCCCATGCTGAGCCGAGCCGAGCAGAGCCCAGCCCAGCCGAGCCGTGCCATGCCGAGCCACCCCGGCCCCGCAGCCCTGCCACGTCCTGCCTGCCCGGTCAGGCACAGACGAGCCCAGAGGGCGGGCGCTGCCAGGCTCTGCCACCGTCGGATCTTTCCCCCTTTCCTATTTCTAACCCCCAACCCTTTCTTTTCCCCCCCGCCTTCTTTTCTTTTCATTTTCTTTTTTTTTTTTTAATCTTTTTTTATTTGTCGGTTGTCTTTGTGGGGGAAACCCTCCCAAAGAAAAACCCACCGTTCCCCCTTCTGTCTCCATGAGCAGCTTCACCAGAAGTTGTTCCTTTTTTTTTTTTTTCTCTTTTTTCTTTTTTTCAGGGGAAGGGAAGGGAAGGGAAGGGAAGGGAAGGGAAGGGAAGGGAAGGGAAGGGAAGGGAAGGGAAGGGAAGGGAAGGGAAGGGAAGGGAAGGGAAGGGAAGGGAAGGGAAGGGAAGGGCCGTCCCTCCTGCCGCACCGGTGCAGGAACCCGAGGCGAGGAACAGAACCCGGAGAGACTTGAATTTCTGTTGATCAGACCGAAGTTTCTCCCCGGCCGAGAGCAGGCGAGGAGACCTCTCCGAGCGCGCCTCCTCGCCCGCGGCATCGCATCTCCAAGTCGCTCGGGGTTTCCCCACCCGACCCATCGGAAAGGAGAAGGGAACGGCATCTCTGCGGATGCTCTTTCCCTTTCCCCCTCTCCACGGGCCAGGACGTGAAACCAGGGAGGCGAGAAGCCTGGCGTTTCACTGGCACCGCTCGGGGCACGGTGCTGCCGGAGAGGAACCGGGGGGACGGGACATTTATCGCCCCTTTCCTGGGAACTCAAAACCCCGGCTCAGCCCCATGCGACTGCTCGGTCCCTTTTGCTGCGGAAAAGCACGAAGCGGCTTGCGCGCCGTTCCCTCACCCTTGCTCCGCGGCTGGAAAAGAGCCCGGGGCTCCCGCGAAAAGCGAGGCAGAGCCCGGGGCAGCTGCGGGTGGCTGGGCGGGGATCAAATGCCCCCAGAGAGCTTTTGCTCAGGCAACGGGCACTCCGTCCCCAGGACCGAAGGGGCCGAGCCGCAGGGATGCTCTGGGGAGGGGCAGCGCGGCCGGGGATCGCGGCGGGTCCCGAGCACCTGGCTTCGGCTCCGGAGGGCTGCCCCGGGACGGAGGGGTGACTTCGTCCTCCTCTCGGCTGTAAGTTACAGCCCAGCCCCGTCGCAGGCTCCGCAAGCTGTTGGCAGCCGCAGCTGTGGGGCAGCCCCAGGCAGAAGCAGCCTCGTCCAAGCCTGCCCCGCTCGGCCCGGTCGGGGAGGAGGATGCGGGGCCGGAGAGGAGGATGTGGGGCCGGGGGGAGCCGCGGCTTTGCGCCCCAACCGTGTCAGCCCCGCACGGAGGGGGTGCGCCGGCGACGGTCGAGTCCGCTGCGGAGGGGCCGGCAGCCCCGCGGCCGGACTTGCACCCCGCAGCCCGCTCCCCACAGCCAGAGCGGCCCCTAGCCCCTTGCCCCGACACGCCGCCTTTCCCCCCGCGTGTCTCTGCCCTCCTCTCGCTTTCCCTCCGTCGGGGGTGCAAGTGCCTCTGGCTGCCGGGGCCGGGCAGGAGCTCCCCCCCCCCAGCCCCTCTCCCCGGGACGGCGGGGCAGGCGCCAGCGCCCTGCACAGAGCCCGAAGCCCCGCTCCGGCGGCCCCGTGGGGGTCACCCCCACCGCGCCCCCAGGCCCCCTCCCCAAGCACAGCCCCTCCCGGGGCCCGGGCTGCAGCCCGCACTGCCGTGGCCCCCCCCACTCTCCACACCGTCTTCCGCCCCCTCCCCGGGCAGCGCCGGGCTCTCCTCCGGCGGGACTCCCTCCCTGCTGCCTGCTGCCTGCGGCCAGCGGCGCCGGCCCGCTGCCAGCGCTGGGGGGGTGTGGGGGGGCGTGGGGCCGGGCACCGCGGTGCCTTGGGCAGAGGCGACAACCCTCCTGGAAGGCGGACGAATCGTGCACAGCTGAAAACTAAAAGGAAGGGAAGGGAAGGGAAGGGAAGGGAAGGGAAGGGAAGGGAAGGGAAGGGAAGGGAAGGGAAGGGAAGGGAAGGGAAGGGAAGGAAAGGAAAGGAAAGGAAAGGAAAGGAAAGGAAAGGAAAGGAAAGGAAAGGAAAGGAAAGGAAAGGAAAGGAAAGGAAAGGAAAGGAAAGGAAAGGAAAGGAAAGGAAAGGAAAGGAAAGGAAAGGAAAGGAAAGGAGGAAACTGCAGCATGTCTTGATCATCTTGCTGAAGTACTGGGAAGATTTACTTCAACCTGAGAGTGGCTTTTTTACAACATGGTGCGTTAGTTCAGTACGTTTTCGGGGCAAATATACATTCTTCTTTATATTTTCAAATGTTTGTGTATGCGTCCTTGTGTCTTAACGATGATTTGGTTGCTGCAGTGTTGCACAGCCCGCTCCCCAGCACAGGTCACGCAGAGGTGCCTTTCAAAAGTTGTTTCGCACCTCGATTTAAATCCCCCCCCTTCCCCCGTCACTACTCAGCTTGCGACTCAGGGGGAATCGCCTTCCCCGTGTTTCTTCAGGTCCCTCCCGGACACTTCCTCCGCGTAAGGCGGGGGGCCGGGGCTGCCTGGCCGGGGGGTGCAGGACCCGCTCCCATGTGCGGAGCCGGGGGTCGCTGGCAGCCGCCCTCCCCCGAGGGTCCCGCTCCTCTGCCCGCACCCACACCGCTCTGCTCCCCGCGGAGCACCGCCTCCCGGCGCGGCGGAGCTGCCTTTCCCAGCCCCCTCCCGCTTGCCATTTCCCTCCCGGAAAAGGGCTGACAGCTGGATCTCCAGGAAAAAAAAAGTTATTGCCCTGTTTTTACCTATAAAGGCACCTGCCACCCCCCCCCGCCCCTCCCCAGCTGTGCCCGCGGCCCGTCCTCCCGCCGCCCGGCACTGCCTGTCGGACCATCCATCGGCTTAGGAATTCCTGCCGACTTCCAGCCCGGCAGCTCGCACACACCGGGGGGACGTTTGGGCAATCGCTGTCGGGTTTGTCGCTGCTTCCGAGGCAGGGCGGCTCCTGAGCCACACAAGGAGATTTGCCAGCCTCCTCCGGCTGGGTCAGAAAAGTCGTGGCAAAACCCAAAGCGATCAAATACGGCGCCTTTCCTCAGCTTCTAGTCCCAGACAAAGGCGAAACAGGCAGCTTGTAATTAATTTTTTTTATTTTATTTGGAAATCTCATCCAGAAACACTGGTCAATAATAAATATATCGATAGTTATCAAGAATATATAAAAAATAAAGACACGGTGTTGTCTTTGAGGCCTTAACCAAAAACAAACAAACAAACAAACAAACGAAATTAATAATAACAGTATTTCAAGCAAACGCCCAGCAAAACGTACCGAAAAGGAAATGAACAACAACAAGGCTTCCGATGTAGTTATACGAGTCACTGATCTGGCAAGAGCTGACCCCACATGCAAAACCAAACCAAAACAAATGCAAAAAGCAGCAAACCCGAACAAACCCAAAGCCAACAAGAGAAACGAGCGACGAGGACCCCAGCCAGCCGAACTAGCACACTTCACCGAGAGCAGGAGATGGGAAAGTTTGCAAAACAGACCCGCGGGAGGGTTGTGCTGTGTTTTGCACTATTTCCCTCTTTATTTTTTTTTTTTAAGAGGACACAGAGGGAAGAAGAAGAAGAGCCGCAAACAAAACCGCATTGCAACCAAATCTGGAAAAAAAAACCCCAAACAAACAAACAAACAAAACCCCAAATCCACCCACAAAACTTTAGTGAATTCGCTCGGAAGTCCCTGTTGCCAGGGAAGCCGCCCATGGCCGGTAGCCACGGGTGGCAAGCTGCGGTGGGAAGCATGCATGCCCTCTCTGGGCTACCTCGGGCCGCCGCTGCGCTGCCGCAGCCGGGTTTGGAGCGGGAGGTTTCGGAGGTGTCGCCGTGCGAAAGGAAAGAAAGGAAAAGCCCGCAAAAAGAAGAAGCCCCAAACCGATCTCATCGTCAATTAGTAGCTGCGAACACTACAATGACAACCATGTCTTTTTTTTTCCCCTTTTGCATCCATTTTAAGGAATTATTTACATTTGATCACCATCAGCGGCATTATTATTATTATTATTATTATTATTACTCTTTTTACAACAGGGACTTTTTTTTTCCGGTTTAGTATAATAAGAAAACACCGCCCGAGGAGCCGGCTAAAACATTACCTTTGCAAGGTCCTTACTACACTAATCCCGTGTTACGGGGGGGGGGGGGCTTGGCGGGGCAGGGGGCAGCGGGGGCAGGTCCGGCGGCGGCGGGGGGGGGGGGCCGGCCGCAGCCCCCTCCCCGCAAGTGGGACCGCCGGCTCCGGCGCCGCCCCGGGGGCCGGGGGGGGGCCCGTCGAGTCACTTCAGGAGGTCCTTGGTCTCCCCCGAGATCCTGGCCATGTTGGAGGCGGTGAGGGCCGAGAGGTGGGGCGGGGGGGGCATCTGGCAGATGGTGCAGGGGCACGGCAAGCCCGCCCAGTGCTGGAAGCCGCTGCCGAGCTGCTGCAGGGCGGGAGGGGTCGAGGGGGTCTTGAGCAGGGAGTGGGGGGGGCGGATGGTGCCGATGGCCGGCAGGGAGGCGGAGAGGGAGGAGGAGGTGTTGGCGGAGGACAAGGCACTGCCGAGGATGGGGTGCACCTGGTGCACGGTGCCGGTGGCGTGGGGCGGGTGCCCGCCGGAGTGTCCCACCGTGCCGCAGTGAAAGGCCGAGTGGTGCCCCCCGTAGATTTCCCCCACCAGCCTCTTCATCTCCTCCAGGGAGCTGGTGAGCATCAGGATATAGTTTCTGGCTAGCAGGAGGGTGGCGATTTTGGACAGTTTTCTCACGGAAGGTCCGTGGGCATAGGGCATCACCTCCCGCAGTCCGTCCATGGCGAGGTTGAGGTCGTGCATCCTCTTACGCTCCCGGCCGTTGATCTTCAGCCGCAGCTGCTGCAGGTCCTGCTCGGAGAGCTGCTTCTTGATTTTGTACTTGCTGCCTTCCCCTCCGGCCTTGGAGCCGTTCCTGGAGAGGCCTTCCCCAGACATCTTCTGCACCAGGTCATTCTGGGTGGAGGAGACAGAGTTGAGCCGGCTGTCTTGGTGGTGGTGATGGTGGTGGTGGTGGTGGTGGTCTCTCAGGTACATCTCATCCATGTCTGGCGAGGAAGCTCTGCTGGAGACAGAGCTGGAGTCAGAATTCATTGTATTCGGGCTTCTGAGCAAGAAACTCTTCCCTGCTCTGGAAGTGGCAGAACAAGACAACTCTCCTTCGAAAAGCACTGAAAACGGAACGAAAAAGAAATAAACGGACGGCAGGGTCTGCCAGCGAAGGGCTGGAAGTGCTGGAGGAAGAGGAAAAAAGCCCCTCGGCCCCCTCTCTCACCAATCTCTCTCTCTCCCCCGGTTACTCAGCCTGTTTACAGGATGGCTAGTTAGTGTATGCTTGGACTAACCTCAGCCTGAAAAAGAGGGGCTTTTATAGAGCTGCAGCAGAGAGCAGAGACAAAAGGAGCCCTCCTATGTATAATGGTCTAGTTAGGATGACGTGCCATTATTCAGGGCGGTGCGCTTTGACTGTCCCATTTAGCAAGGACCCCTATTCATATTCATTGTGGTGCCACCCGGGACACCTCAGCCACGGACCATCAGGAGTCAAGGAGACACAAAACCCCTCTGATTGACACCGCACACCCATCGCTCCGTGTGCGCGCCATCTCCTCCCCCTGCCCCTCATTTCCAATATAAAACCGCATCCCGTCTACAGTAGGGAGGCGAGGGGCTGCGGGGGGCTGCGCGCCTGCTCGGGGCTGGCGAGGAAACCCCGGCCGCGGGCGGCAGCGGGCAGGAGCCGTCCGGGAAAGTCCCCCCGCTCCGGCGGGGGGTTGGGGGGGGGACGGGACGAGGGACGACACGACGTCGGTCGCCCCCGTCCTGCAGCGTGCCCGGCTCCAGGCGCGGCTCCCCGCTTTGTTCGCCTTTCCCTCCCCCTCCCCCGGTCCCCCCCGGCCGGGGTTTGTGGTGCGGCACCGGCTGGCCCTCGCCCGGCCGGGCTGGCCGCAATTGGCTCGTACCTGGGTCGCCGCTTTGTTTAAACGAGCGATTACTCGGGCAGCCTCCGCGGGAAGATGCGCGCTGGGAAACCCGCCTCCCCCCGGGCCAGCGACTCCCTTTAAATAAACGGGGAAAGCCGGGGTGCGGCGGCAAGTCGGTGTGCTTGGCGGCGGGAGGGGCGGCCGGCCGGGAGGGCCGGCTCGGGGGCGGGCGGCAGCCCCCGGCGGTCCGCTCGCCCCGGGCTGCGGCGGGAGGGCGGCGCGGCGGGGCGGCCGGAGCAGCCGTCGGCGGGACCGAGAGGCTGCCTTCGAGGCCGGGGACGGGACGGACGCAGGCGGGAAGGGAGCCGGCCCCGGGGGGCGGCAGAGCTGCAAAACAGCCCCCGGCGTTCGCGCCTGTAAGTAAATCGGCTCCGGGCACCGGCTGTAGCCTGGGCGGGACCTGCCGTCGCCGGCGGTGGGGCGGGGGTGCGTGGGGGCGGGCGGGGGGGGCTCTGCCGGGCAGTGCTGGCGGGGCACCTGGGGCAGGTGTCAGCGCCCCAGCTCTCGGCTGTGAGGAGCGTCCGCCGGGGACCAGCTCTGCCTCTGCCCCGGGGGCGGACCGTGGCCGCCTGCGGGGCTCTGCGGGGCCGGGGGGGGGAGCACCCCCCGCGGGGACGGCGGCAGGAGCAGCCTGCCCGAGCCCGGGGAAGGAAGGGAGCGTAGTCCTCCACCGCACCTTCCCAGCCCCCGGTGGCACCCACGCGGTGAGTGCGGGGCTGCCAGCCGGGACGGAGCAGGAGCCACCCGCGGCGGGCGGGCCCTGGCGCTCCCGGAGCCACCCCGGGTGCCCCCACTCTCCCGGGGGGAAACCTCGGGCTGAGGTTTCACCTGCCAACAGGCGCGTAGGGCCCAGGAGAAACCTCCTTGGCAGGACCTCGCTCCTCCATAAAGAGTCTCCAGGCCTCGAGGAGAGCGAGGAGCCAGGAAAAGAGGGACACTTCCATCCGACTTAACCGTGCTTAGTCTGCTGAGCAAAATTAAAGCCTTCTGATTTCAGCACTGTCAGTAAATCCCGCGGTGAGAAGGAGAAAAAGAAAAGAAAAGAAAAGAAAAGAAAAGAAAAGAAAAGAAAAGAGAAAAGAGAAAAAGAAGTGTTTGGGAGAATACATCAGAAATAACTGAACGCCACCTCGGCTTATCCCGCTGCCGCCGCGAAAGCCGTAAACCCACCCAGACTTGCCCCAGCTGAGAGCTTTGCCGGGCAAACAGGCAGGAAACGTGGCCGGGCCCGGGGCCCCCAGCGCCGTCCGCGCCCGCGGAGCCGGTGGCCGCCGGCCTCCGCACCCCGCGGAGGAGGCGCGGGCGGCCTCCCCTGGCCGCAGGGCCGCTCTCCGGCGGGTTCCCGGGGGCTGCCCGCTCCTCCCTCCGCCCTTCCCTCTCGTGGAGCCGGGATGAAGCAAATGAACAAAACTTGACACGGTGACCGGCTGCGGCGGCGGCAGGAAAACGCGCAGGATCGGGGGAAAACCCCGGGCCCGGGGCCGGCGGCTGCCCAGGGGACGGCAGCTCCCATCCCCCGTCCCCGCGTCCGCCGCTCCGGAGGAGACGCGCAGCTGGGTTTGGGGGAGTTCAAGTCCGACGGGGACAGAGAAGAGGAAGGCGAAAAGATGCCGTCGGGGGAAGCAACAGGAGGGGTCCCGTCCTCCCCTCCGGCAGGGCGGGCTGCTCCAGCGAACCCCGCTCCCCTCCGGGCCTGGGGCTTCTTCGGGATGGGCCGGCGGCCGATACCGGCCTACGGAGCCGCCGGTGCCACCGCGGGGCGGAGAGGGGCGGGCGCTGGGACGGGAAGGAAAGGTCGGGTCGTCACTCGGAGGAATATTACGAATATTTCTTCTCTTCCCCTTCCCGGCGATGGCTGCTCCCCAACTCGCCCAGCTCAGCTGGGCGGGCCAGTCCCGCGGCACGGCCGCAGCATCCCCCTGCCGGGACGGGGCGGCAGGGCTCGGCTCTGCTCGGAGTCGCCTTAGGGCAAAGGAAGGTTTTGGGAAAGTAACGCGAGGTTAAATCCCGGGCACGGGGAGCCTCGCCAGAGAAGTCGTTTCGGAAAAGGGCAACACTGCTCCAGCACGATTACTGGTTGTAACATTGCCTGGCGCGTCCAGCCTCCCCCGCTGCTTTCCTCTGCCGCTTTTACTTCGCTGATGCTGGGGAGAGATAGAGGGAGGGAGACAGGGAGACAGAAAGAAAAAAAAAGGAAGAAAAAAGAATAAAAAAAAAAGAAAAAAGAGGCAGAGAAAGAAAGGAAAGAAAGAAGGAAAGAAAGAAGGAAAGAAAGAAGAGGAAAGAAAGAGAAAAGAAAGAAAGAGAGAGAAAGAGAAAGAGAAAGAGAAAGAAAGGAAGGACGGAAGGAAGGAAGGGAAAAAGAGCAAAAAAGAGAAGAAAAGAAAGAAACATTGAGAAAGAAGGAAAAAAAGAAAGGTCTCAGCAGAGCAGAGCGGTGCGTGGGAAGTGCCACTCGTGGGCGCAGCCAGCTGGGAGGAAAGCCGCCCGGACACTTGCTGGCTGAGCCCGCGGGGAGCGGGGGAGCCCGGCCGGCCCGGCCCGGCGGCGGGCGGTGGGTGCTCTCGGCGGGGCGGGGGGTCCGCGCTGCCCCGGGGCCGGCTGGCTGCGCCCACCGCCTCTCCCCGTCCGGGCAAGTGCCCGCCACCCCCCTCCCTCCCACCCCCCGGCCAGGGGCATTTCGGAAAGGGCTGCAGAGGAGCTCCGGGCGAGCTGCTGTCCCGGTTCAGTCAACAGCAAAACTCCCCCCCCGACGCCGGCAGCGACGAAATGAACCCCCGGGAGTCAGAAATCAAACGTTTTCCTAATCGGGGAGTAGGAGAAGGGCGAAAATGGTAGCTGAGTGGTAGCTAAATCAAATTAACGTGCACTCCCCCGCCTTTTAATTCCTGTTTTCACAAAGGCAGCGAGATTTGGCGAGGGAGGGAAATGTGTTTTCTGTGGAAAGGCAAACTGCTCGGGAGCACACGGAGTACCAGGTGCGAGAGCATCCCGCACAGCGTCCGCGCCGGCATCGGTCGGGGCCGTGGGAACCGCGACCCGCTCGTAACCCAGAGCGTAATGGTAGCGGCACGACGGGCGGCTCACGGCACAGATTTGGTTTTTAAAGGCTTCTCGGAGTGGAAATCCTGCGTTTTCAAATATCGGATTTTAATTAATGGATGCACTTTAAGGCAGTGTCCGATTTTGTATTCTCATAGCGTTTGGTACGGAAATTGGATGTACTTTTCTCTTGCGTAGCGTTACTGTGAAAGAGTATTAAATCTTGCGTTTCCCTTGACTTTATTGTCCTGGCCGGCAACACAAAGTCGGATTCATGATATGAAGACTGGTTAAATCAGTATTATGTATTTTTCTTTTGGGTTTATTAGAAGGCTGTTAGCTTTTATGGTTTATGGCTATTAGTTTTGGCTATCTCTGTTTGCTTTTAATTTCATTTCAACATTTGACAACCGTACTTTCAGTATAAAAGTAGCTATAACTGTTAGCATTGTAATAAGGTAGTTGTTGATCCTATTGAAGAAACACAGATCACTGCGTTACAGGAAAGCTTTCAGCCAGCTGTCTGTGAGACGGGTGCTGCTAGGAACGGGTTGTGCTGTACCGCACTGTGTGCTAAAGCTGAAATTTGGTTGTTCTAAACGGTGTTCATTTTATTTTAGAGAGGACAGCCGAGATTCCCTAACCGCATGCTGATTTTGCTCAAAATACATTACTGGATTACGTTTAGGGTGACGGTATAGTTCAGATTGATAGTATCTCGTCAACTGACACTTTGACATCACCAAAGCGAATAGGCTGAAAGACTATTTTAGTTCTTGTATTTATGACGAATTTGCTTTCCAAAAGTAGGGCAATACGAGGGCAATGCCTCTGACTGGAAAGGGGTGAGAAGGCTGTCCTGGGCTGCTGCAGTCAAATTCTGCAGTCAGATAAACCTGGAGATAATATCCCTCTGCCTGGATACAGGAAATTTCTTCTCCATTCATACATTTTCAAATTCGTTGGCAACAAGGGGTCAGAACAAAATTTCCCCCTGTTTATTAAGTATGAAACTGGCGCCCTTAGTCAGACCTTAAAAGTATCCTGAGGATGATGACAGGATCGGGTCCATGCCAGGCACTGTTTCTGGGGAGAATATAATCTTAAAGGAAATAACTGCTGGGCATTCCAGTGCAGCTAATTAAGGATGGCATTTTATTTTCTGTATTTAAATACTGATTTGCAAAACTTCTGGAAAAAATATGGCATAAAACCTTAGTAATAAAATTTAAAATGTCAAAGACTAATTAATTAGAGACGTGCAAATTGCTAATCCTCTGATATATGACATTTGCTACTAAAAGCCTGAAATTAGTTTCCGTAAACAATAAAAACCACTTAATCAACAGTTTGCATTTAATTCCTTTATTTTTTTTCTGTAGTGAATGCACCTGAAACCTGGATTTTATTTACAGAAAAGATTATAGAAAATCAGTTCAAATGTTTCTAAAGCTATCAGACATGCCATGGTATTACTCAACTGTGAAATATTTTTGTCTTTGGAATCTAAGAAGAAAAACCTGTCAGTATTATTGAATACACATCTATTGAATAGTTTAATTTTAGATGCTTGGTAAAACTTGCACTACCTTTCAAATACAGCCACAGAGCTGAGACTGTGATGCACATTTCCCATACGCAGAGCTCAGCCGGTGGTGCACACTTCACATACACAGAATGGGCTAAACCTGGCATTCCTGGCAAACAAACTCGTCACATATTTTGCTATCATGGCTGGCTTGTCACCTCGTTGAAGGATAACAACGCTGCTCAAAGGCCTGTATTTATTTTCTCTTTTGCCTTTATATTCTGGGCCCATATTTGCTCCTAAAATGTTAATGTTCCCAAATGTTCCCAAATGGGCAAGTTTTCTTTGTCTTTCTTTCTGGCCTTTCACATCACTTGCAGTTGTTTGCACTCTCATTACTGTGAACTTTCTCCATCTACTACACTCGATACCGAAACTCACCCACCGGTTTCTAAGAACCGTCTCCCTCATTGCTTTAGTTGGTAGTCGACAGTTACCGAGTTAGTCTCGAAGTCACGTAGGCTATTTAAATATCAGCTATAAACAAAGTAGGAGATGGACAGAGAGTACATGAGGGCTCCCCCTCGCTCCCCCCCAAAATCTTCCCCATCAGAAACCCCAGATGCGCTGCTGTTTAGTGAGCTTCTCAGATGTTTAAAGTTATCTTAGGCCAGAGTGAAAACTTTGGTGTTCTAACGACTAAAGATTGAAATGTTTTGCTGTCTCAGAAACAAATTAGTTTAATGCAGTTTATTTTTCGTAGTGAAAACAAATAAAGCCATAGAAATTTTTGAATAACGCTTCCACTAGACATTCAAAAGCATGGAAGACTCACTAAAGAGAAAGAAAAAAAATTCCTTGTCTCATTTTGTATCTCAATTTTAAACAATGCATGTCTCAAGTGAATATTTACGCGTTGTTAATAGGCAAGTACAAATTCTAGAAGACACAACAAAAATTATCTGCAGTCTATTCACAAACCTTTGCCATGTCTCAGTGTTTGGGGATGGGCGTATGGACTGCCTTCACCACCCTTGAATAGAACTCTATTGTGTGGGCTTGTTCCATTGGGATCAATGGGACGACATGTGCAATGAGATGCTAATGAACACCAGAAACGATGGTAAAATCTGGCCCGGCTAAGGCGTAGGGTTGTTTTTATAAATCACTTCTGAGTCTCTTGCTATACTGCTTTTAGTTAAGCTGTTGAAACTTCAAATGTTCAGGGAGGTTTTACTATATAAAATAAGGTTTTTTCACCATTTAAATCACATTTTCCCACCCTTACAATTTCAATCACTCTCCATTCTCATCTTGTTTAAAGTTGCAGCTGAAATGAGGCAGCCCGTTTTCAGAGGCAATTGCACAGCTAATGTAAATGCAGTTCCACAAATGGAAAATAAAATACACTGGAGGAAAATAACGTCAAGCACAAGTATAAAAGAGAAGAATGATGGTCAGAAAGCAGGCACACGGGAAAGGATAGTGTTGGCAGTGTGTAGCCCAGTGGTCACTGCCCCACCACACCTGCAGACCCCCCCCTCGTCTTCTGAAATGTTCATGTCTCGCACAAGAGGGACAACAGTCCCAGGCCCATCTCAGACAAGTCCTTAAGCAGCAGTGCAACTGCAGGGGGAATAGTCCTAGGCGAGTGCTTAAGAGCAGGCACAGGGCTGCTGTGCTGTGGGAGACTGGTGGCTGCAGGGCCCATCAGCACCCTTTCTTGGTCCTGCAGTTCTTCAGCCTGCGTCGGGATGTAGGATTAGAATGTGTCGTTTGACCTGAAAACCTACAAACCTATGGATATAACACTGGGAGCCCGTGACTCTCAGCAGCTTGGAGCAGGCTTAGAAGTACTCAGACACAATAGTAATGAGGATCATAAAAGTCCCACCTCTGTCTCTTAAAAGACAGTGGGAGAGAAGACCAGGTCCACCGACACTATCTTTTCTCATCCGCTTATGGCAAAGGTTAACTATTAACTGTTGAAACACTGACAAACTGTGGTGTTTGTTTGCTTATTATGAGGCCTGTCAGGGCCAGAACCAAACCTTACTGAAGCTGACTGATGTCTCTCGGTTTCAATAGACTCAGAGGTCAGGCCCCTAAACTTCAAATCACCAGTGCAGTTCCTTGCAATAAAGAACCAGTGAGTACTGTAAGGAAGGGCTTAATTACTCCAATGAGATAATTTAGTTTTTAAACAAAAATGCTTTAATTGGGGGCAGGCCCTTTCATATTCGTTTCCCAAAAAGGAAATTGATTAGCGAAATGCTAATAATAAGATCTTAAGAGAGCCCATGCCAGCCATAGACAACCAACCTCAGCTAAGGGAGCTCGCAGTTTCTTTTCAGTCACTGATGCTGAGCAAAACTCTTCCCAGGGCAGGGCCTGTGAGTGAAAAGCAAGCCATCTTCTCTAGTTTGCTCATACTGCTTCTGTAACCGTTTTGCCTGTTATTCTTTTGCACCTGAACCAAAGGTGAGTGTCCAGTAACAGCAGTTTTGTGTATCCAGACCTAGCCTGAAGCCATTATCTCTTTTTCTTTGTCAGGAAGACACTTCCTTGCAGGAGTGCTTGGCTGGGTCCCTGGTAAACGTCTACCTTCACATGGAACTCAGTGGCTTGAGATACTGCCAGCAAATTTAATTTGGAGAGGAAATAACATGGGACATGAATGATTCCTCGGTGGAGGTTAGTGCCCTGAGTCCTCTGCCTGGCCATCGGAAATGCTCCTGGCTGGAGCGTGGGATGGAACAGGATCTTGGGAACTACAGCCCTGTCTCAACCAGTTTGTACGCAGCAAAACAAGCAGTTGGCATTGCTCCTATGCTACCCCCCTTTTTCTTTCAGATATTTTGTACACTCAGGGGAGGCGAGAGCCCTAAGGTTCTTCCAGGCACAAAGAATATCATTCTGGACTGGGATTACTCACACACAAAACAAGGAAAATCCTTTGCCTCTTAATTGTCGGAACACCATTTTGCGCAAAGGTCAATAAATATTTTATCTCATCCACTCATCATTAATTCTCGCTAGCCATTATTACCTGTAGTTCAGTGAGACCAACAGACCCCCAAAAGATGGATACGTTGAGATGTGCAAAACCTTCACTCAGGGGAGTAGAGTGTAAATAGGTAAGGCAGATGGGAAAGACTGGGCAATAAGCAGAACGATAAAAAGTAAAGGGGAAGAAGCAAGAAATTATATGTATTTTTAATTTTATAACTCTGTATGACTGGTGTTCACAGCTGCAGTGGGAAGTAATTATTCTGACCACTTCTGAAAATGAAATTCAATTTAAAATGAAGTTCATAGGTACATATGTTTTGGTTTGTCTTCTTCATATCAGCTTTGTTACTAAGTGAACCTCTTCTCCACAGCTGGCAGGTACCTGAAATGGATAATCAGTGTGTAGGAGTTCCAGATTTTGCACATATTGCTACCTTTTTCCTAAATTGCAGAGGCCTAGTCTTGCATCATTAGTGTATGTGAACTATTCAGAACTCCCTGAAGATTTGGGGAACATGTACAGACCTGATAGTCGCCCTGCTTTTCAATGTTTTAAGAGTTTCCACCTATCTGAAATCCTATAGAGTCACTTGTACACCACAAAATTTTGTGACTTATCAAAATCACCAGAATTTAGACACTTAATTCCTTTAATCTGGATATTCATGGCACCCCTTCCCATGTATTTTTATTGAAGTAAGACTTGGAGTTGCAAAAATAGCAAGTTAACAAAATATTAGCTCAAATGTGGCCCATTTTATTCATGAGAATAAAGACCCACTGGGCTTTATCTGGCTCACTCTGGTATTAGTAGATTAATATTAAATATATTGGTTTCAGATAATGCTTACTGAGGACTCCATGCCTTTTAGAGATAAAAGTAAATAGAAATAATTAAGAGAGTATCTTTGATATTTTGGCAACATTTGAGTTTCCTTCAGCCTATTTAATCTACTCCAAAATTTCATTTCTGGGCTGCAAATTATAAAACAAATTCACTTATTGCAAATAAAAAAATCCCTGAAAAGATGTTCTGCAGGGTATGAAAAGTTTTCCTTTTTTTTTTTTTAATTTGGTTGTATATGTTCCTGTCACTTATAAGTCATAGCAAACAATAAATTATTCCACAAGAGCTTTTATCCTAGTGAGCAGAAAGTGAGCAGAAAGACTGAACAAAAGAATGAATTAATTAATTAATGGATGAGTGTATTAAAAAAAGGCTCCACCTGCTCTGTTCCAAAAATCTCTCACTATACTACAGAGAGGTTTGTTACACTGACTGATATTAAAGCCTTCCTCTTAATTTTTGAACAATATTTGTTTACATTTGGAGTGATTGCCAAAATGCAAAGCATGTAGCATAGACTGTGCCTTTACTGATGTGTCTAATATCAGGAAATCACCACTGTCATTGCCCTAAAGGCAACCAGGAAGGCAGTCTATCAAAAATGGAAGGGGAAAAAACAGATTTTTCTATTGCTTTATCAGAAATGCCTAACACACTTGTTTAATCTTAAGGCTTTGCCTTGCCCGCATGAACAGTTCACTTACATGTGAAGGATTTAACTTAATATGAGCAAAGGCACACTTTTAAAAATTTTTTGCCTTTATATTCTAAAGCCAGTGATGCTTCCTTGTCTCCCAACGACAGACAAGCTATATCGCAACAAACCGCACAGGAGAGGACCTTGATTTGCCTACAAAACCCCAGCGGAGATTGCCAGAAGTTCGCAGAAGGGTTGCTCTAAAAAGAGAAACAGGAAAGCCACGGTACTCCTGTCTTCTTGTCGGGGTTCTAGCAGAGCCCCACCGGTGGTACTGAAGGGAAAGAGTTGGTGGCTAAGGGGTGCTGGATTAAGGGGCCGGGGGGGGCGGGATTTGTGTGTCGTCCCCCCCAGACAAAGGGCCCTGTCCCCCGCAGGAAGGTGCTGAAATGCAAAGCAAGCTCCCAGCTCCTTTTCTCTCTCTTGGTGGCATTTGGAAGTGTAAAGCTTTGAATACCAATTGCTTGAACTGGACATATGTGAATCTCTTCTAATCCTACTAATCCCGTCCCCAAGTGCTTCTTTGTATGTGGAGGCAACACACATAGATCTAAGTGAAAGTGGCCGTAATCCTGGAAATGTGGAAAAATGTCCCAGTGTGGGAGTTGGGAGAGGGAAAAGCTCCCTAGCGGAGGGGACCCGCTGGAAGAGCATTGTGTTTGTGGGGTGAGCGAGGGGCGGCAGTGGGGGCAGGGAAGACATGAAGGAGAGCTCTCACCTTCCCTGAGCTGCGAGGAGGAAAGCAAACCCACCCAGCGGGAAAGCTCCCTTGCAAACAGCCATCGCACACTTGAGCAAACTTGCAGAACTGAGACAAAGTTTCCAAACGCTGGGAAATTCACCCACTGGCAGCTTTCAGCAGTGTGAGCTCAGCAGGCTAGGCACTAATGTGCTGACTTCATTATTTCCCAACTTCGCCCCGCTGAATGGCAGATTTGTGTAAGGAATGGCTTCTCTGTCCTTCCCTGGCCACAAAGATAGGGAGGGGAGCCGGGGTCATGGCCCCAGTCAAGGGCCTTGGCTCCCTGTCTTACAGGGGACCGTCTTACTCTGCACCGAAGTGAGAATTGGGCCACGTAAGCAGATGTCTTCGCGGAAGACTGACAGGGCAGCAGAGAAGTCAGCTCACAGGTGATCAGTTGTGTTATTCATTCAGCCTCTCCAAAAACTGATTTCAGGCATCAAATCCTCTAACTGTACGTAGGTAAAAGGCTAGAGATGGGAGAAGTTTCTGTGTCTTTGATTCGACACTGAAACCTCAGCATTTGGCTGGGCTGCTACTTAAAATTAACATCCACCTGGATACTAACAAACCCTATGGGTTTTCCAAATATACAAGTCATATAATTCAGCCACACGAATTTCCCAAATGTCAGACAGCTAATTTACATTTTCTTGGCTAGTCACTGAATAAAGTGTGTTTATATCCCACAGTAGATAGTGTACAAGGAAATTAATCTGGTTTTTGTATGTGCTTTCAAAAGATTTTAAAATATGAAGCAATTGATAACATTATTTGCCAGCCAAATCTTTATTTTGCTCAATAAATCTCTAGATAAAACCATGTTAGGTAAGAAAATTTAAGGCTATATATTCTCTGGGAGCTGACTTTTTTATTGCCTCACCAGACTTTGTGCTTTCATAAATAAGTGTCAACTGAAATTAACCTGCTGTTTAGAGATAGTATAAAGCATCCCAAAATCAGCCTGGGGACCGGGAGTCAATTTTTTTTTTGCACATGAACCTTCTGAATGTCACAGGGACAGAAAATGAGGATAGATCCTTAACTTTGCATGGATAAAGCAATAAGATTGTCTCTTGGAAACATGCTAAGCCAAACCCCACAGTGCACTAAAATCACTTCATTAAGAGGAAACAGCTCAGGGAAGAGTTTTGCCATGTGCATCAGAGAGCATGTAGGATAAAATGGGATGAGAATAAAATGCTAGCTAAGCCTAGTACCAGTGAGTCTGTGTGGACTTGACCCCACTGCTGGCTACAGAAACACCGCTCACATGAAGAACTGTTACTAGTCTTGGCATACAAGGGACACTGCTGATATCGCACTGGCAATCTCCTCTGGTTCCAGCAGTGCCACCCTGCCTGCAGCCTGGCCGGCGTGCTGTCCCGTGGGCTGGCGTGGGAGGGGGCCTGGCAGAGTCCAGCCCTTCAGGGCAGAGAAAATCCCCGGAGTCAGGGTATACTGGCACACTTGTTCCCTCACCATAGACCTTCCAGTCCTGGAAGAGAAGGGAAAAAATTTGTCTATAGGGAAGCTGCCTTCATTTGTATTAAATGGCCCTGTGGCCTATGGGTGCCTGTGGTGCCCACTCCCTCAGGACACTGTGCATTTTACAGGTGAAGCGAGGGGATTCTGATTTCCAAAGACCTCACGCCCCGCTGCCCTCCTGCCGGCAGGCCTCATCCACACCCTGGGGTGCAGCGGGCTCAGGGCCTGCATCCTGCCGCCGACCCCTCCCTCCACAGCACTCGCAAGGCACTCAACAGCCCAGCCCTCCAGGTGGCAGGGAGAGCTCTGGGGCAGCCTGGCACCTCCCTGGGCCGGTCTGCTACTGGAAATCTGGGGCTGCTCAGCCCTCACGGCCCATATTGCTCCATATTGTGAGTGGCTCACACCGCCATCCCTGAGGGCTGCCTCTGGGGACCAAAGGAATAAACAAGTGCCTGCTTTCCCCTGGGCGGCCATCTCCCCTGGCCGAGGCCCAGGGTGGCACCCCCTGCCCCGGGGACACCACAGGCCTCCCCCAGTGATAAGCCCGAGGTTGCCTAGCAACCCAAGCCTGCCTAGCAACCAGCTGCTTCACAGCCTTGGCTGGCGGCAGCCAATCAGAATGTCCTGATGACTCACCCCAGGCGCCAGTGCCATTTTGCCTCTCAGTGCTGGGAGGTGTGATGGATCCCAGTCTGCCTCTGGGCCCTGAGGCCAGCAGGCAGCGAGTGGCCCCTCCCCATATTGCTGGGGTCCCCTCCAGAAGGAGTTGTCCACATGCACACTTCTTGCTGGGTGGAAGCCACAGCCACGTGGTGGCCCAGGCCAAAGCCAGTTGGCCATTTCACGCCATGACGGATCCAGCCCTAGGCCTTGCTTCTTCCCCCGGCACCAGCCAGTCTGCCAGCACGTGTGGTGCTGTGATGTCCCTCAGCTGCGGCTGCACACACCGCAGCTGCTGACACCATTGCCCCCCCCTTGGATCCCTCTGTTCCAAGGCCATTTTGAACAGGCCCCAGCGCTCTCCACAGTCTCAGTTTGCACAGAGGGGTGGCAGCAGGGCCTGTAAGAAACAGGCACCATTGGCGCATGAGCACAGACACTTTTTGGAGGATTGCAGCCAGCCAAATTCTTGTGGTGTTGCCTGTGTTCTGTGGACCCTTCCTCCCAGGGTCTTGAAGTCTAGGCCTGTAGGCCACGGCTCTCAGTGCAGTCCAAGCAGGCCTGGGGGGAGGCACCTCCTCGCCAGCTTTGGCAGGCTTCTTGGTGACCAGAAACCTTAGAACAGTAACATGGTCAGGTGCAGCCTGACTACGAGCCCGTCAGAGCAGAGGGGCGATGCCCTGGCCAGCAGCAGTGGGGTTTCTGGATCATACAGAGCTGTTGCTCTCCGTTTCCCTCAGGTGGGTGCTGACCCAGGTACCAGGTTTCACGTCAGCCCCAGGTTAGAAGTGCCAGAGTGGATGTGGCAAGGCTTGGTTTTGGCTCGCAGGGACCCAGTGTGGTCCCTGATGGCATTCAGGCTTCAAAGGTCAAAGGGTTAAACGTTCATTCAGTCACTCTGCCCAACTAGCTAAGACAGGCTCTGAAGGAGCGGTGCAGCTCCAACCAAAGACCCATTTGTTATGAGGTGATAGTTGGTAATGGTGCGAGCGAGGTAAATATCTATGTCACGTCGAGCCAAGGCAAACCTGTGTTGTACTGGGCAGTGGGAATACAGGACGTGGGCACAACTGACTTGATGTCAGGACAAGATTTAAAAGGTCTTTCCAGAAGTGCTTCAAATGCTGGTTGGCAAAGGGCCATGCCTGGCGGAGACTCGAAGGGTAGGACAGTGCAGGTGTGCCCGGGCCAGCCTCAGCCTGTTGTGTAGCTGTGCAAGGGAGTGGGCTGCCGCCGCCGGTGGAGTATTCCTCATTTGCAATCAGAATCTGTAGCATATGCACTGAAATGTGTCACAGTGAAGAAAATCAAGCCTAGATGTTGCTGTCTCTGCTTGTCTATAGTCATCTTGGCACATCAACATTCGAGCGTGGGCAATTTTTTTTCCCTAATACTGCCATAAATCAAGGGCATTATATCCAGGGTACATAAGCTAGGATTCTCATTGTAATTTTGTTCTCTTTGATGGATTCACACCAGCTAGGGATCTGACCCTATTTCTATAATCTGCCCCAAATGCCAAAAATTAGAGCCTGTTTCAGTTTAAATCAATGAAGCATTAATATCTTTAAAACAATTCAGTTTCAAATCGTTGCAAACAAAATTAAGAGATGTGGGATACCCTGTAGGCTGAAGGAAAACCACTGAAATCAATTGGGTGAATTTGGAAGTTAATATTTACTGTTGGGATCTACACAAATTCAAGAGCCAAAGGCAAGCTTAGTTGGATTAGTGCTTCAGTGGTCCTTCATTATCCATTTCTCCCTCAGTGACATGATTTGTGTCTTCAGTTAACTGTGCTTATTAAATGAAAATGATGAAGGATTGAGGCAAAAGTACATACATAGGAGGAGCATGTTGAATCTTGCTAATCTTGTTTGGAATGTTATTGCATTTCATTGCATAGGAAATTTCATTGAGCTTTCCTACATGTTCTTCCAGTGTTAAGTCTCAGAGCCTCACTCTGTCATTGGAAAGCAGAGACACAGATCAGTTACTTGTCAGTCAGAAGAAAGGCAGAAAGCAGAATCAGCTCCACCTGAACATGGGGTTTCTGAGCACAGACCAGTCTTTTCTTCCTCTAGTTTATACTGCTTTCTAGGCTGTGATAACAACCAGAGAACCACTTGTGTGTAAGAGCATCCCAGTCTGCCTGCTGTGGGGAAAGCAGAGGGGGAAGAAGCCCCATCATGATGTGAGTTCAGGCTTGGCTCTGCTGCAGACACTCTTGACCCTATGCCAGTTTTACAGCTGTTTTGCATAAGGAGGTCCTGACGCACTGGAGAATCAGGCTGCTGCTCTGGAGGGTGAACGTATATCAGCTTGGCCTGTGTTATGGAAAAGTCAGAGCCATGTAAATAACTTGAACTCAACAAGTTTTTCTCTTGATATTGGAGCACCAGCTGATGTGGACTATGAGGCTGGATCCAGTCACAGAGTAAAATGAGAGGGAAGGGGATTTGCATGTGGCACAGGCAATACAGGGGACATGAGCGTAACATCTACTCAAGTCTCCAGTTAAGTCTGCAGCTGAATCTGAAATCATCCCATCTATTTACTCATCATGCAGGTAGAAACTATTTCACAGGCCACATTTCAAACGGCCTTTTAAATAGCCTGTTAAACCAAAATAAATATGACCACATTACTTTTTAATTTCTCACTGTTTCAAACCTGGTTTAATTAGGCACACCGCAACCTTGGAAAAATGTAAAAAACAGGGAAGTGATATTGATTCTTTATTATCACTTTAATTGTCTATTCTGATGTGTTAAAACTGAAACAATCTTCCAGCTGCAATGTCTAATGAACTCCAAGATCAAACAAGATCTTGCTAATTATGGAGTTAATGAGGACAAGTTCACAGGCAGAGTTAAGTTAGTCATTACATGTTTCAAAGCATCTTGAAGCTCAATAAGATCTTCATTTGGTGCTATAATGGTATACATTTTGCATTTCTCCTTTCTGAACATGTTACAGAAGGGCACCCTATGTATGGTATATGCTGCTAATCATGTGCAAATGACACAAAGACGACTTCAATAAATTAAGAGACGGGCTGTTTATAAATCAACTCAACATTGAAATCTCATTTACATTTCTGCTATCCCATGTAATGTGTTTACACACAAATAATGTCAACATTAGCATGGGAGGGGGACGAATTTAAATTCCACAGCATGTTTCTGAAGCCAAACCGTGAAGGAAAAGTAATCAACATTTTAAATGAGCATACAGGAAACTAAATATTAAAAAAGAAGCACTACTAAATCAGGCCTTTGAACCCATGGTAGCAAAATGAACCTTACAGCTGTATCCATTTCAGGGGAATGCTTACACTGGGCACAAGTGGGATAGGGTAACCAAAGCAATACTGTGTTTAAAGCAAGTTATGCTGCTCAGTCCTGCCAGAGAAGTTTGTATCTAAAAATTATTTTTTCCAGGACTTTTTGTAATCAGAGTTTATTCTCTGTTTATCTCCTGCTTTCCCAAGTTTCTCTTTTAGAATTGATGGTAACCTTGGACTCTTAGCTGAACCTTCTGTCCTTGCACAACAGACACTCCTAAAGGGTCTGCAAGATGTATAATTGCAAAAAAATAGGGACAACCAGATTGCTACACCTGCATTGCTTAGTGCAAACAGCGGGCAGTTTGTCACAGTGTCAAGAGTTTGACTGCATCCAGCAAATAACCATCCGGGATTAAATAATCCATGTTGTGTGCTTTGCATTAAGCAAACTATGTTATATGGAAATAAAGATCATCTGACAACCTGTTGTGATTACTTTAGAGCTCACAGTCCTGGATGGAGAACAGTAGAGCAGGAGATACCAGATAAAGGCTCAGGGATACCAGCAATGACCATGAATCCCTGCAAGGTCCAGGCAAGCAGTGGAGTCTGCGGCAGCGCCGAGTAACACAGCTACCTCTTGATTTAGAACTGTGTATATATATATGTTTTATTTCAAATTTCTCTTACAAATATGTGGGACATACATTTCCGTTCGAAGAAGTGGAGAAGGCCAGGTGCACATCACTGAAATGCAATTTTATTTTTTCATCAAATCTTTTTTTTATACAATGTAATTCTTCAGGCTGTGGTTATGTGAGCCATTTTTTGGCATCAGTCCTGATTTATTTGATTCTTTCTCCTGCATCACATCCTCCACGATGCTACTACAGCTGTTCTCATGACCCCTATGGCAAACCATATCAAGGAACTGATCTGGGTGAGAAATAAAATGTTGTTATATTTTTTCTGGATTATTTTTCAACCATATTAGTTAATGTCCTCATTTACCATGGTGCCACAAAGCCCATTGTGCTGACACAGGAGGGGACAGACTGGAATGGAAGTAGAGGTGTAAAGGAAATTTGGAGGGAGGACAATTAGAGGTGTTTTACACAGCACTGGCACAATATGTATCACAGTCTCAGTTTACTGATTCAAAACATACTTTCCTACCCCAAACTGAAGACAAAATTCTATTTCTTAGCAACTCTCAATACATGAATGAATTTTCCAACCTCTGCTTTCCTCCAAAGTGTCATCACCTAGGCCCCCAGCATAAGATTTGGGGAGATTTCTGTTACTTAGCCTGCAAGCTAAGCTTGAATTAGATCCATATTTAAACAGAGTATTTTGAAAACAATTTTTCAGAAACTCATAGGTGGGATGGCAATGTTAAGATGCTTTCATTTGTGGTCAGCTGACATGGCACAGCAGTTTCTACACTTTTGGCTAAGTTTCATTTGGAGGTTGGTATTCATGTCAATCAGGAGCTCACAATAAAAAATAAAAAGTACAATCTGTGTCACTGAAGTTTCCCTGACTGTACCCACATAGGCTTAAATCAGTCCTCAAAGCAATTTCCTCTCTTACAGCTGGTTTATGGCCTCCTGTCTGACTGCACTGCATTGCATCCTTCCTCTGCCAGTACTGGCAAAGGGAGGCAGGACAGCTCTCGCACTTGCTCTCCCTTGCTGCTGCTCCCATTTGCTGCCCAGCACTCAGCTCCCTGCCATTTCTGCTAATGGGTCTGGTAGTGTTTCTCTTGGCCATCCTTGCTTTCTCAGGCAAATTGGTTTCCATTTCATGGTTCCATGTGGGAGACTTGGCATCTGAAATACGTACCCCTGCAGTCCCCTCTGACCATGGAGGAGGGTACGAGGTGCCTAGTTCAGCCTCTCTCAGCATTGCCACAAGCTACCTTAGGCACATTTTTGTTCAGCGTGCTGGCTGTTGTTCTTCTTGTTTGGTGGTGCAAAACTCTTCCCAGGCCTGGTCTGAAGAATTTAGACCTCTCAGTTGGGGCTATGAATAGCATGATGAAGGAAATTACTAAGCCCGTAGTGTAGCAGTGCCAAGAGTGAGCATCTTGTTCCTTGTGTAGATATAGCTTTCTCTCTGGCAGATACCTCAGGAAGTCAAAATTGGCTCTTAGAGTTGGAAATACAAAAGGCTCCTGGAGAAGCTCCTGAGTCAGGGAAAGGACATAAGAGAGAAGCTAGACATGAGGGAAAAAACCTTGAGATCATACTGGGTAGAGTGACTCTTTGATTTTGTGTTATGCTTGAATAGTCTGCATGAGCAAAAACTGCTGCAGCATGACACCAGTTCTTTCTAAGCTGAGGAGAGTGCTGGCCATCTAATAGATGAGAATCTTTTTCCTGCTACTTCTTCATGGAACTGAAAAATCCTTTAACATAATTTTAACCAGAATTATCTTCTCCCTTATAGCACAAATTCTAACTTATTGTTTTGTTAGCTTTGTACATAGTTGTGCAACAAGTCCTTTTAAGCAGTCCCTCAATAGTTTTCTTATACCACTTATACCACTCAAAGGTTTTCTTATACCACTTAAAATGGGGAATATTTTCCCATCCTACGTGGTCTTTGGTTTCCATTCCTTTCAATGTGATTTCTGCTTTGTTCCTTTTCTGTGCTAGGAGATGATAATGAGGTTCACACACCTTCTGCTCTGATGCTTGGAAATCTACCCTGGGTTTTGCTCAGCTGCAGCGAGCTGAGAGGTTTCCCCTTGCATGCCGCCAATTTTCAGTGTGCTCATATGTGGCTGACGCGGTAGGGGGCTAATCCCAACAGCAAACATTATACTCTTTCCATACTCACTTACACTTTGGAATCAAGGGTAAAAAGTTCTCTTTGAAGCCCCTTTTCTCTGAACGGTCTGGCAAGCTAACGTGGACTTCCCAGACTCTGGCCAGAATTCAAATGTATTGCAGTGCAGCTCAGTGACTGTAGCAATTGTCCCAAGCCCTCCCAGCACACCAGTCTTCCTGTAGCACGGGATCAGAAGGACACGCTTCTTTTTCAAGAAGTAGGAAGCCATTTATTTAAGCACAGCTGCAGCCAACATTCTTGAGCAAAGTTTACCCATAGCAAATTTGCCTATTTTTATCAGTCCTCTATCTCCAATGCCTATGTTGCAGCACGCACCACTGTGGAAACAGAAAATAAGTGATTTAGTGAAATTATTTCTGATCACTGGACATAGGTTGAGCTGGCAAGTCTGACCAGTGGAATAATGTTCAAAAGCTCATGCCCTTTTCCATTTCAATAACAATAGAGACAGATTGTGTGCTCAATCTGGAAACAAATGTTGCCCATATTTGGATCTCAGTGGGAGCTGTGCATGTGGAATTTGGCCCAAAGAGTCATGTTGCAAGATGCTGTTTCCTCCTGCCCTGCTCCAAATCTTGATTCTTGCTATTTGTAGACAAATAACAGCTGACTGTGACAGAGGCTGTGTTAATGTAAGTATCTGCCTGAAAACAGATTTTTGCTGCAGATGTGCATGTGAATGGAACAGAATAATTCTACTGATCTCTTGGGGGTTACTCAGAACTGAACTGGCACAAGAACCACATCTGTTGTGTATCACCCTGGATGGGCATTTTTATACCAACTCCTCTTTACCAGTTACTCGAATTCACAGGCAGGTCTTCCTTCTAGCTATGATTCCAAAGAAGACAGACAATATTTGCAGCATTACATATTTGCAACTGTTTCCTATATTAGTCTGATTTTATTGGAACGCTAGTAAATTTTCAGATTAAGTGTACTGTGGAAAACTGGCTGATGCTTTATGCACTCAGTTTCAACTCTTTGAAACCAGGAAAATAAAAAGGATTACATGCAAGCATCTGGGGAGGAATCTCCTTTCTTCCTCACATACATGAAGGGGGAAGCTTCCAATGGGACTAATTCAGAAGGGGGCCTAAACTTCTTCAGTGTGCACATGTTTTTAGCTGTGAACATTACTCATTTAGATTTCTTTGATAGTCACGGATAAATGCATAGTGGAGACTAAATTTCCTATTGAAAGTAGAGTTGGATGACTAGGACATGGTCCTAAAAGCTGGGAAGCAAAGGGATGATTCCTCTCAATGGAAAGAATGACTTACATGTGTGGCTTCCACCTCCTCTGGGTGAGCAGGATCCTTGGACAGGAGGCAGCCCCGCTTTGCAAGACGATGAAGGGGAGAGGGAATATGATTTACCTCTGAACTTTTTCTTCCAGGCAAATCTACTTTCTGATTTTGACCTAAATTTTTGAGTAGATTGGGATGAACCAGACTTCATTCAGAGGTGAATTTCTTAGCAAGTAGATAATTTTCTTTGATACTTCTCTCTCCATGCTACATCTGCAGCTGAACCTTTGGCTCAAAATGAAATCCTTGAGAGTAGAGTGTTCTCCCTTTCTTCTGTTAGAGCCACAAAAGGCCACAGGACATCAAGCTTAACAGCTCCACGGTCAGGCAAGCTTAAAAGTGATGGCTTTGCTTCCCCACGTGGCTTACATCTCCTGGGCTTCACAGATATTCTAGTTTATGTTATTGCAGGTAGAAGCAGCATGGGCCCACATATTTCTCTTTTTGATCTGTTACTTGTCTTCGTCTTGTCATGTTTTTCCATACAGGAAGCTCTTTATGGCAATTTGCTCACAGTGCAATACTCTTTCGAGCTGCTGCATAAATGTGGCTCTGAAAACTTACCTGAGAGCTGTTGCTGGACTGTGATCCATCTGAATCCTTTTTCATCACTTAGAGCCACTCCAGTGTTGCTGAGGGATTATTAGAGGTGAACAAATGCAGAAGTACATTTCTCCGCTATTCTAGATAGTCACTCATGGCACACTTAGAAAAGCTTATGCAAATAAATATGATTATGAAACATTCAACAGTCACTGTGCAGTATGTAGCCTTAGTCGTGACAGTACTTGGGCATTAATGTGAGAGCTCTCAAGCACACTCCCAGCCTCCCAAACTCTGCAAATGGAAGAGCACATGAAAAGGCTACTCCTGTGGAGAAGGATGTAGTACTTTTCTGACACATTATTTGTTAGATTTCAGGTGCATTGCACTAATGAGAGCAAGAACTTCCCTGCTCTTGAACACCTACCCTATAGGGCTTAGAAATCCTTCCTGTGTAACTGCCTTTTCAGCTTGCTTGACTGCTTACCAAGGTCTTTATTTTTTCTTCCAGGGGAAAGAGGGAGGAGGGGACTTTTTCCCTAGACCCCTTGTTCTCTCTGTTTTGCTTTGAATGTTGCGGTGTGTTTGGTTCCCCCCCTCAATGTGCTCGGATAACCCAAAAGAAAGAGAAGTCTTTTTTTTTTTTCATCCCTTTTCCCTGAGGAGACACAGAGAGAGAGGGGGGAAAAAAGAAAGATTAAGATGTAAGCTGGCTAGATAAGCCTGGAACTGGGTTTATTACTACTGCTGAATGAGAGTACAAGGATATAAAAGCAAACCTGCTTTACTGGAGCTGGAGCGAGGTTGGTGGGAGACCTACGCTGATTGTGTGCCACTCCGAGAAGGGATGTTTCATTAATTACACATTAACTATGTGCACTGAGGAGGAGGCAGAGGATAAAAAATGCAGATGTTTCTGCTGCCCGACAGAATGAAAATCACTCTTGATCCTGTCAAAAGAACATTTTGAATCAAAGGGCTCCACAGAAGTGGAAGAATGAGTTTTGTGGCTGAGTGCAATGGTGCGGCCTTTTAATCATTAAACCCTTTTATAGCGGTAAAATGAACATCCATTGTCATGGCCACTCCAATGGGGCCATCGGAGCTGGTGAAAAGGGAATGCTTTACGAAGGGCACTAAAACAGGACACAACCAGCCCCACTGCTGGATTTCTAAAGGTAACAACAGAAGTGCATGACAAAGAATGAAAAGACGGCCCAGGTTGGTTTGCTTAAATTACTTTCCTCCCCAAACCCTCCTTACAAGCTAAACTTGCACCAGATATAATGAGCATTAGGACTTCACAGGCTGGCAGTTCCCCTCCTTTGTTTCTTCAGAGTTTTACAGTCTTGGTTTAATTTTTTCTGTTCTTTAAGTGAAGGCTCCTTAGGAAAACGGATTGAAATGTTGTTTTATTCTTAATCACTCTCTACAGTTGTAGTAAAGCCATTAGCATTGTGAGAGGAATGATCCTCTTTTCTTGTATCCACACCACCCCCACCTTCCCAAGTATGTAGGGACAGCAATGCTTTAAGACTGTTTTTCAAATGAAAGATCTCCAAACTATTTTTAGAAAGCAGACTTAATTTTAATTTGTCAGGCCATGACTCTGGAGTTTTAGTTATATCCCTTCCTTGCTTCTTTCTTCTCCTTCCCCTTAATTTCTCAGTAGAAATGATTCAATAAACTATTTCTCACATCAACCTGGGAAGAATTGAAAGACTTATTTCCCAAAGTTCATATAAGCCTTGGAAAACCATATTGTCAGGTTTTTTGGAGCAGAACTTGTCAGAGAAAAGTAACCTCATTTCATGGGGAGTTTCATATCTAGGTTTTATTCCAATAGGAAACAAAAGGGAATCAAATCCCAGCTCCTAGGTAATCCATCTGACGGACACCCTGGTACCATGAATCTTGACATTCTGGACTGTGAAAAAGGCCAGAACAAGATGAAAACTAAAGATAACAAGGCTTTCTGGCTCCCAGCCAGTCATCCAAATGAGCTGCTGAGGATCTGAGTACTTTGGGAGCTCCAGCTTTGGAGGAAGCGGGAGATCAACTAGTCAGAGACTTTCATATCATCAGCAATTTTCTGAATTTGAATACTGAACTCTGAACAAACTCTGAAAGAAGTCAATGTAGCTGAATCAGCAAAATGGGATGAAAAATATTTTGATGGATTATTTTAGACCAATTCTTTACAAATAATTTCTGGGATAGAACTGATGTTGAGAGTTTTATCATTTCAGTGGCATTTGGAATGCAAATGCATTTCAAACACTGTATATATTAATCCTTATATCAAATATAAAAATAAGTGAATAACAAGATTTCTCAGGAGCCGTGGAGGCTATTGGTGTACTAACTGTACTGTTTAGCTATGAATGCTGTTTTATTTTTAGTTAAGGAATGAAGGAAAAAGCACTATGCTTATGATGCTCAGTTACTATGAGTAATACAATCTGAGCCATGTACTTCTTATGTAAAGGGCAGAAGCCTAGAGAAAGTAATCAGGAATGTCCGTATGAAGGTAAGATCTTTATGGCTCACCCTCTGTGAGGAGGTTCGATGGGATCATTCCCTGGGAATATTGCTGCAGGAATTGTCAGCACACTTCAGCTGGAGCCAGCTCTTCAAAGCTCTGGAGGGGTCTAAAGCATACAGAAAAGTGCTTCTTTGCAGAGTTGTCTCATCCTTTCTATCAACTAAAAAATTGTCAAAGCCACATTTTCATTTTTGAAGGGACTCAAATGGTGGTCCTTAATTGTTTAGTTAACTCTGGAAGAGGCTGTGTGACTGGCTCACTGCTTTGCTGGAGAGAAAATGCAAACCCCTGCATAAGGAAGTAGCAAAGTAGTAAAGAAACCACTTCATACAGAAGTAGCAAAGAAAACAAGTGCTATAAAAATGCTTCTTCCCTGGCAGCAATCCAAAGGGGTTGACAGACAATTCTGGGTGCAGCTCTGAGGGGCAGTGAGAATCTAGTTGAAAACAGGCCATTACAGCAGGCTGGCCAGGATGGCAGGGTGATAACTGAAATGCTGGGAGGAGTGACCTGCAGGAAGCATTAAAAAGAGCTATTCAGAGACTTTGTATAGATTACAGGTAACTCAAAAGTGCAGAAGAGTGCTCTCTGTGCCCTGGTAGTAGTTTGGCTAATTATACAGTTCAGGGAAGGGCTTGGACAGCTAAGGTCACTGGTAAAAATTGATTCAGGATCAAACATGGCCGTGAGATGATAATGCCCAGCCCAGTTCCTATTCAAAATACTGAAGGCCCATCTGGGCAACTTCCACTCTTGCACTACCTACAAAGGTAGGGATGCTCTAGTGGGCTAAGCATAGTAAACTCCAGCCTCTGACATGGGCTTCGTAAGGACAGAGGGTTAAGCAGCAACAGCTCAGGCTATGTACCCTGAAATTCTGCACGGATGCTGACCTAGAATCATGCTTATAAAAGTTATATCAATTTAAAGTATTTCTAGTTTTCTTGGTTTCCCATGGTAAAATCAGTGTTGCAATTATTAGCTTTCTGTTTTGCCTTCTCTGTGCTATCTGTAAGCTTTTAGCTGCATTTTCAGAAAAATTTTCAAAACTAAAATGACAGCATCCTCTTATTTTAGCATTAGTAGTTCCTTGCTTTAGAAATTTCTGGGACTTATCAAGATGGAAATAGACCTAACACAAGCATGGTCCAAATTAAATGAATTCAGAGCCATTATTCGGTGACCTGCAAGGAGGAAGGATGCTTTCCCTATCCTGGCTGAGCTAATATTCCTACCTTTGCTGAATCACACCAAACTAGCCTTCTGCAGCTACTAACAAGCAGCAATGCACCAATCCTTTGTTTTGGCTGTGGTCCATCTACCAAGCAGACTAGTGCTTTCAGTCTCCTTGACATCATCCTGACATCTCCTTGGTCAGATGGCAAAACACGCAATGCTGGTGGTTGGCTCAGACAGGTGGATTTCCTTGGCTGGAGCTGAAAAGAAATAATGTGTCTCTGTAAAACTGCTACTGGCACCAAAATAAGAGGCTTCTTACAGCAATTCATGTCAGTCTGAGATCTTCCCTCTCCTTTCTCCTACAAACAAAATTGTTAACAGTGTTGACATGTCAGTTGTAGTCTGTAAGCATCTGACTTGGGTGCAGCCCCTCAGACCTTCCCACTGCTCTGAATTCAGCCTGAGCTCAGCTCCTGCAGAGCCGGGATGTCCCAGATGGCGAACAGGAGTCTGAGGAGCCGGACCAGACTCTGCAGCGATGCTCTGTGTCCTCATCCAGCCCAAGCTCTGTAAACACAATTTCTTTTAACTCAGAAGAGAGGAGATAAGAGTTCACAAAAAGAGTAAAACAGATAACATCATAGAAATTACAACATAATACTTCTTTCATTCATTCCCTAAATTTATATTCAGCTGTATTCTCAGTTCCCTGTTCAAGGTAGCCCTGAATTTAACTACTGAATATCCAACAATGTTACTAATTTCTGACAAGGAATACATCTAAATCTTTTCATACAGTTTGCATTGGTTCTTGTCTTTTTTTTTTTTTTAATTTTCTTTTTGGGTTTGCGATTGCTCTATATTAAAATGTACTACCCTGAGAATTACTGAAGATGTGCATGCTGCCTGAATTTGTGAGGAATGAAGCATCCCAAATTCCTCTGGTTTTTACAAAAACTGGGGCTACTTGCTCTCTTTTGACTCTAGACCATACAGGATGAGACCACATGTTCCAGCATGCCTATAAAAGTGAAATTACACTACAGTTTTAAACTAAACGATAACAAGTGACGTAAAACAGAAGAAAACAAAGCAAAGAACTACATAACAAATGATTTCTATTCTGCATTCAGAATCCTAAAAGCACTTCCAACAAGACATTTTTGGTGCTCAGCATAGGTTGGGTTAGGGCACCTTGATTTTCAGAAATGTTATGCTTTGAAATTAGGGTATCTTGGTTTGGTCACCTAACCAACAGAAGGTACCCCCAGCTCCTGCTGGCTTTGAAAAATACCCTCCCAAGGCTTTGTCAGAGATGCCACAAGCAAGGGTGTTGAGAAAGTCACTTGTTTGTAAACAAAGCATTTTACAATGCCTTGCAAGACATTTTAAGTGAGCCTATGTTGCATAAAGCTCCTCAGGGATCTGTCACAGCAGCAGCAGCAGTGCACAAAACAAAGTCACTTCTTCTGCTGCACTTTATTCTGTTGTCATGCTAAAAGCAATGAATTTATTTCCCCCTCTCAGCCCTCCCTCAACTACTGCAGCCCTGCAGTAAATTAAAAAAGTAAACTCTCATTCTCATTGTTCGGGGCTTACTTCCAGGCCTCTACAGTTTCCACAGTAACTAATTAGAAATTTGCATCTCTAAGAGAGAATTATTTAATACTGATGTAAGCCCTTTTATTCTTTGGAGCTTGGCCTTTTGCTACTCAACTTCTGGTAGATGTTGGGCCTTAAGGTCATACTGTACAAACTCTGAATGTAGGTGGCCCTAGTCTTGCTTTTTTTATTTCGGATGATTCATATCCTGTGAAGAAAATGTCTTGCCAGGTTTTTGTTGAATGGCATAGATTTGAAAGGCAGCACCCAATTCATTTAGTAGCCATTTGTTTTAAACTGTAACATCTTCCCCATTCCTCATTAGCTAACTCTTGTGTAATTGAGTCATGCATTTTTAGCCTTGTTAAACCAGTGGAGTTAGGTCACACTGATGGACCTTTCCCATTAGTTCCATTTGCTGCCCCCGGCTTTCTCCGTTTAAGCAGGCCTTTTATTTCCCATGGCAGGAAAGAAAGCCTCTGATACTCCAAGTGCACAGACATGTGTTTTATAGCTCAGCCATAGGTACTGTAAATCCAAGATACTGTCCCACAGTCTCAGAGAAGATATAAATACTGAGAGAGGAGGAAGTGGAGGCAGCAAACTGAACAAAAGCCTTCCTTCATGTTCATGCCAGAAAATGGGTTGGAACAGTTTTTGTCCCAAACCAGCAAGTGCCCCTCACGCAGCTGTGCTACCTCAAGCTTCAGCTGACTCCAACAGGCTTTGCATCAGGCTTGCAGTCAGTTTGCCAGCTCAGGCTCAGAAATTTTTCAGCTATTGCACTTTTCTACAAATCATCTGTCAAGAAAGAAGCACAGCCATCACCATCCCTTTCTACCATCACATGGATCTTGCCCATCCCCTCCTGTCCAACTTTATACTGCTGTACCTAAAAGGACTTCAGTAGGGTTCATTTTATAACCTTGTAATTTATAATTTTATAATCTTACAATCTAATATTATATATATTATGCTTAAAGCATCACATGTATAACCTAGTCATATGTGTATATCTACATATACACACACATATATATACACATACATACATATATAAAAGATTATATAAGCTTATAATGAAAGAGGAACAGGTATTCTGGTTTCTTCCCCCTTGCAATTATTTCCAAAGAAGACATCATAACTGAAGAGGAACGACTGCATCAACCAATACCTTTTGATTCTGGAGTTGCAAATAATCCATTATTGTAACTTAATATAACTTAAATTAATTGAGATTGAAATAAATGGAACTTCAAGAGCACCTCCATGCATAATGCTGTCTGTAACATAGGAGGGGTTTGAGAGACATAAGGGTTCTGCACTCGTGTAAATGAATCACAGACCCCATTTGTTTCTTCTTTCTTCAAAGGAATCCTGACTTTAGAAACAAACCTCAAACTTTGCATGCACATTATCATCCAAGCATTGTGAAAGGCAGCCCAAAAACATAATTATGGGCATCCAGGGTGAAACCCCAAATCCATCTAGGTCAGTATACAGCTCCAAGAGTCACCAAGAGCTGTTGCATAAAGGGTCATAGAGCAGAAATGCAATATTCTTTCAGTGCGCAGTTCTGTGCTGCTGTAGGGGATTCTTAATAAAAGTGATTTTCTTGCATTTCCTGGTGTAATAGTATAATAGTCTTTGATGGTTTCTTCTTCCATGAGTTTGCCCAGCTGCTTTCTGAACTCAAGTAAAGTCCTGGCACCCATATCATCCTGCAGCAAGGAGTTCCACAGCTTAAATACATATTGAAGAAGTCTCCTTTGAAGATGTTTTCCTATGGCAAGTATTAAGAGATGATATTTCCCTGGTATTTATTCCAATCCATTTCTCCTTACATTGGAAAAAATGCCTTGAGCTTTTATCTTAAAGATATTCTTCACTATGACTGTGATTCAGCCGCCTTGTTTTACTGTCTTTTGTCAAAGACTGGGTCTGTATTTAATATTAATAGGTTAATATCAGGATTTGTAGCCCTAGTTCTCACAATCATCTCATGACTCTTGCTGTGACTAAAGGATACAATGCAGTTGCCTACACACAAGCATCTAATCCATTTAAGAGGCTTTAGGGCATCCTGTCTGGTAGCCAACTGCTTCTCCAGAAGGGCCACTGTCTCCTTTAGGCCTATGTCAATCTGCCACCCCCTTGTCAGTCCGCTGAAGTGCAGCTTCAGGGCGGCACAAGTCTGCTGATGTTTTTAAGAATTTACCAAGATATGAAATTTCTCAGTGGCATCTGAAAAGCCTTTGCCTGTTGCAGTCTAGGATTCTGCTCCCTCTTCTACCTCTTACTATTGAAGGGGAAAAACCACACACACAACACTAAGCGAATGTCAAAGGAGGAGAAGGATGGGACTGGCAGAAATCTGCCAGCCACCTCCTAGTAACTGTCTCCTCAGAGTCAATTTGTGACAAATGCAAACAAAACTAGATGTAGAGAGTTTATCAAGGTTCCCGTGCCTCATCCTGTCACACTAGCAAGCCGCATCTGAAGAGATGTCCTGAAAATGTGTTTTTTATTGTAGTTTAGATGCTAACCCAGTAAAAACTCAGCAGGATCCAGGCAGGCAGTTCAATAGGTTAAATAAGAGCTCTAAGAAACAGAGAAGGTTTTAATAAAATTTGTGACATTTTAAACTACCTGTGAGAAAATAGTCTTCTTTTGGATAACCAGCTGATTTCCTAGTCAAAAACAGAGATAAGTTTAATAATAGTGCTTAAGTTCATGCTAAAAACTAAGAACTCCTGTCACTTCTTATGTAATTGTGTGAACAGCCAGAACACATTGGTGCTTTCTAGTTTTGATGCCCAAAAAATCTGACTTAATATTTTTAAATGGGAAAATAACAGTTTTAAATACATAAATAAGTATGGAAGAAGACAGGTATGTACACATACAAACCCACACATGTTCACAAAATTCCTGCTGACTTGGCTTGATAACTGTTCAATAAATTTTTCTGACTTTTTCAAAATCAAACAAAAGGGCACCTTTAGGATGAAGCAAGGCAAGCAAAAAGATTTTTAGGAAAAGTTATGATTCCAGCTGGACAAATACGGGAACAATTATTTCTATCTGAGTGCATGCTGTATAGCCCTTTGATTTTGCCCTGGTCACTTCTATTCTTTGCTTTCCTAAGAGCATTTACTGAAATGGATGTTTCCGCATGTGCATGTGAACAAATGGCTATTTGCTTGCATGGGCAAATGATCACAATTAAGGGCCCCCATAAACCCTTTCTTTATTTTGGGGTACTTTCTAACAAACCTCCTTTCCTTCTAAAAGGCTTGCCTGTAGCCTGTGCACAAATAAATCATACCTATAAAACTGGCAAAACCCATCAGATGAAACTACTCCCCACGAGCCTTTCATACAGTGCTCACCAGCAAGTGAGAACAGGAGGAACCAGGAAATTTCAGTTGTGACTGCATCTAGATCTCAGCCACTCACTCATGGCACAGCTGAAGTGGAAGAGGCCCCCGACCTGAGCCAACAGGCTGTCTGTCTGTCAATCACCCGGCTGCAACTCCTTAGTCACAGAGAGGCAGTAAAATGGGAATTTCCCATTAAGAGCAATCCACCTTCACACCATTCCACATCTCTCTTCCTGGAGACACCTCCATTCAAGCCAACTCATTAACACCTACTTGTTGAGAGCAATTAGGTGGTCAGATAGATGAGTGGGTGTGGGACTCAGGTAGATAAGTGGCTGGGGTTACAGGGCAAGGTCCTTAGAGTGAAGCTCCACAGTGCAGGCACCTGCACACCAGAGCTGGAAATGGGCTTTACAGCTAAGGCAGAAGAAAATGCATAACTAAGGGTATCTAATTAGATTAGTAGGTTTTTTTGCTTTGGATGTCCCATAATTCAATCAATTAAACTATGCTTTAATAGCGGGGTCTTTCATGGCATATATCCCAAGGCGCTACACAAAATAATAAAATTAACAGCTCATGTAATTATTATGGAGAGGGAGTTACTACTTGCTAGGTAAGATTTCATGCTTTCCACCATGAGTCTGGTGCTGGCCTTGCTGTCCCCAGTCCTGTCACAAGAAATTCTCCTGTCTCCAGATCTGCATCTGTAAAATGTAGCCAGAAAACAGCTTTATAACCCAGATTTCAGACGTCTCCAAATGACCTCCCTGAAAATTCCAGTTGTTTTCATTGAAAACCTCTGGCTCAGGACCAGGCAATCTACCACCGATCACACCACCAGTAAGATTTTTTTAAAAAATAATAAGCTCTGTCCATAATGGTGAATACACACCCCCATTTGCTTTAACGTTGCCTGAAGTACAGCATTTTTTAATTGCAGAATTCAGAAAGTGTAAAAACATTGTACAGGTTCTTGGGGAAGAATTCTCCACGCACTTGAAAATACTGCAAGGCATGCGGACGGTCAGAAAGCAGTTCATCACTGCAGAAGCTGGCCAGCTTGATGCAGCTCATCTCACCACTTGCAGACAGCACAGCATCGATCTCCACAGTCAGGATGGCAGTTTCTTGTTTCATCCTAAAAGCGGCACACCCAGCACAGAGCCTTCAAGGAAATTGTACTGGACTTGCATCCCATGTGGTATTATTAATATTACATTAATGCCAATACCAATATCAATATTACATTCTTTTAATAAAATGAGGCACTTGACAAATATTCTTCCATTTTTGGCATCTGAGCATAAAAAGTCCTGAAAGTCATATCTGCTATATATGTATGCCATGGGCTCTAGGGAACCTAATTGCAATATAAAAATGTCTCTGCACACAGGTGTGGTATAGAAAACTAGACAGAGGACACAACGTTAAATTTCTGTTAAATTAGACAGCAGTGAATATCATGGCAAATACGGATGTTGTGCTATTTTGTTTTTGTTTTTCCCCAGAACTGAATTTAGCTTTAATTTAATTCATGACTGTGCTGACACCTGGAAACTCACATTTGAAACACAAAGCAGACATAGCCATGAAGATTTCAGCACGTTGCTTCCCAGTTTGTGACCTGAAGGGACTGTTAAAGAAGGTGTGTGGAACATGCCACGTTCCTGTGCCCGTACCACCATCACCACATCTGCCGCAGCAGCCTGCAGGGATGTGGTGCTGACTCCCACCCATCACTTCACAGGCCAGTGAAAGACAGCCAGTCGTTTTTAATCATGGCAGTACTGGGCTGGTTTACAGACTGGGTGCTTTATCTCCTCAAACATTCTCCTAATTGAAGCTATATGCCATGAATTAGTACGCTGCCAGGGCGATCCGGCACTCTGTTCCAGGACATTTTCATACTGGGATTGCATGGGATGGGATCTTTAGTGGCTTTAACCTGGGAAAACTCTGGTAGAGACCAGCGGAGCCAAAGGCCGATGAGAGTTCAGATGTGCCAAGGATGCTACTCAGTGCATCTCTAAATATTTCACGAGGTACCAGCTGACATAAGGAGGCCGTTATGTAAATTTTCGTTATTACATTACAGTTCTGCATTTCAGACAGTTCAAGTTGTTGCTCCTATTTAAATCCCCAGTATGGTTTGCACACGTTGTCAGAAGTAGCTGTCTGACTGAAAAAAAAACCCAGGAAATTTAAAACCAAACCCGACTACTCCCTCTTTCCATTTACTTATTATGAACAACTAATATTTAAAATTATTTTCTTTGAAGCCAACATGACGTGCTCCTCTGCTGCAATCTAATATGCCAAGCGTTCCTCCCCAACCCCATGTTTTCAGCTGAGTCATGAGCCCTTTAACTCACGTTAGGGATATGACCAGCTGCTCCACCCTAACTGTCCTTACCAGTGTTGTCAGAGGCAACTAAAATGTGCTGTACTGGAGGGCTGGGAAGCAATTCTCTCTAGTTCAGAGCCTGGCGTTCCTGCATCTGGTCAGATGACTTCTGCAACTTGAATTATTTCCTATCAAAAGGATCTGTGTGCTTTCTATGCCACAGCTGTGACAAACCTTCCCAAGTTTGCTGTGCATCAGCAAGAGCTCTTAAGGTCCACAGCAATGTCTCTATAAAGTTCAAGATTAAAATAATAATTATAAGAAAGCAAAAAAAATCATAATCGGGCGAGAAAAAACCCCAGCCACCTCCTACTCGCCACTGCATCCCAAAGAAATTATGCTGTTCCTCCTTATAAATAATAGGGGTGTGCAACGTGTCATTCCTATTCAGTGTTTGTGGGTTTTTTGGTGCTTATTGATGCTGCATCTGTTTTGTCAGTGCGTCAGCTAATGGAGAAAGTTAATTGTGTTGGTTGTAAGGCCACCTGTCACACACATGCCTCATTTCCATACTAATAGCCCAACAGTGGCAGGCAGTGTACTCCTCTGCAGTAACACACACAGCCTCTTTGGCAACCTGGGCCAAATGTGCCTATGCAGCAACTGCAGCCCTCTTTTCTGAATGCCTCCAGTGTTGTGGCAACCCAGCCCTGCATTAACCCCCCGCGGACCTCCCCAGCCCGGAGGGGGTTTTTTAAACCCTCACAGACACGCTGGGTGTCACGCTTTAGCATGGGAGGGTAGCAGGCGCAGCTCTGTTTCCTTGGCAGGTTGGGTGCCTCACACGCTCCCTGACCAGCCAAATATTTTGCTGCTTTTGCATTGTCGGATTGGGCACCCATCACCAGCAAAACCTGGCGAGCGCTGTCCGTAGCGATGTTCACATCCGTGGCAAGGGCCGGTTGAAAGTCCATCTCTTTTGCACCTTCTGTTAACATTTCGAACAGGGGAGGCGATGCGGATCAGAGCCGGGGAGAAGAAACACGCCTGCAGCTGAGGCAGGCACAACCGTGCTGCGCTGCAGTGGGTCTCAGAGAGACTTAAAAAAAAATTCACTTAGGTGATAGAGCCAATGCCAGAAAAGCTATAACTAATGAATATTTTATTTTAACATATGGAAAACTATTCTGCTCAGCCAAAATGGTCAGGGGTTTTCGTTCCTTCTTGCTTTTCCTTTCTTCTTGCTTTTCCTACCTTTTTTCATATAGAAGATTATGTGAGTAAAGGGATTTCTTTTGAACTGCCAAGCCTGCTCTTGTTCAGAGTCCATGACTGTTGTTCATGTCTTACTCCAGTCTGCAAAATTCCCTCATAAACCTCTGACCGAGTTTACACTAAAGGCATGCCTCCTGAAGTAATACCTGGCAACTTGGTGGCTTAAGGGGAAACTAGTCTTCATGCTTTTTAAATCACTGTAGCTGACATTAGAAATGCCATATGCAACTATCAGGCTTGCAGAGGAATGTCCCATAGGCTGAAAGATGAGCAATGAGTGAGCTGCTACTCCTTTGCACCCTCTATCTGCAAGCATATTAGATAAAGAAAATACTCCAGATATAAAGTATTGCCTAATCATATAAGCCAGTGGCACAGAGAATACTGTGCATGCACCACTTGAGGCCATTTCTTCTTGTCCTATCACTTGTTACTTGATAGAAGAGACCGACCCCCACCTCACTACAACTTCCTTTCAGGTAGTTGTAGAGCGCGATAAGGTCTCTCCTCAGCCTCCTTTTCTCCAGACTAAACAACCCCAGTTCCCTTAGCTGCTCCTCATAAGACTTGTGCTCCAGGCTCCTCACCAGCTTTGTTGCCTTTCTCTGGACACGCTCCAGCACCTCAATGACTTTCTTGTAGTGAAGGGCCCAAAACTGAACACAGTACTCAAGGTGCGGCCTCACCAGTGCTGAGTAGAGGACATCATGGTCAGGAAAGGAAACATCTGTATCTATCATGCATGAAGGAACTAGCCAGAATATCCGCTGCTTAGTCCATCTTAGATGCAAAGATGATGAGCAGCCCAGGGAAGAAGCAGAGGTTCAGCAGCACCAGCTGTCAGGCTCTCACCGAGCTGAAAGCAACTGGGTTTCATCTGCAAAACTACACGGTTGTAGGGATTTCCCATTCCTGTATTGAGCCTCTCCAGAGGTGCCTGCAAACATCTGTTTGGCAGCTGCTGTGGGTGTCCAGCTCACCCTTGGGTCTGAGGGGGGTGTGGGCATCTCTAGCCAACCTCCACGCAGAGGGCTCTGCAGGAAGACTTGGGCAAGCACTCAGCCAACATGGAAGGACACTTGGCATTGGGACTGCAGGGGTATCAAGGAGCTCATCGCAGATCTCAGGCCAGACCTGTATCATCAATGTTGTCTAAATAATGAGGAGATGAAAGATGGTTCATTGCACATCACACCAGGTGTTGACACACCGTGACCTAAATCCATGCAAACATACTATTGTTTAAATCATGGGTTATTCTTTTAATTTTCTTTCGGGTTTTGAGCCCAGTCGTTCATGTCTTCTGATTTCCCACAGTGACTGTGCAGGCCAGAAGCCTTGTCTTACTGGAAGCGGGGAGTTTCACAAGCACCAAAGTTTTCAGATGGAGCCTAGGCAAAACAGCAGCTAGGAGGAGAGCCGACTACACTACCTTATTCACAAAAAAAAGGACCTCCTTTGCGAAATAAAAAAATGTGACTTTTAGAAATTCTGGAGAACCAAACTGTTGTACAAAAAAATAAATATATATATATAAACCATGAATATATATGTCTGCACATTTTTCTTGCTGGTTTCTCTTACACACTACATAGTCAGATCACCCTGCTTGCTAAAAAATCCTGCATCCTATGAGAGAAGATGTGCTCTTCTTTAGTTTGAGAGAGGATGCACTGGGCCATAAAATGGGCAGTCTTTCAGGCTGATGTGTCTCATTCTTGCTATGGCTGGTTTTGTGGAGAACAGTACTTCCAAGTACTTTGGTGTTGAGGTTTGTTTATTTTTTTTATGTGGATTGGCTGAATTAAAACTTCAACCAAACATTTACAAATGCTAGAGCTTTATAACCTGTTCATCTATGGGACAAAGGCTGCCTCTTCAGACTGTGTACAGACTACTAGTTTGCATTTGGCTGAAGCAAGAGGTTTGTTCTACAAAAAAGATACTGCCGATGTCACACAGACTGCTATTGTGAGAAATGTGTGTCTGCCCAGCTTGCTTTGATGTGTACATGGACACTTGGAGTCATGCTGCTGAGGACGTGAGCTTCCCGTTCCCCTGCTCCAGCAGAGCAAAACTGCTCTACCTCCTGAGCAGGTCTGAGGAATTTATCTCCTAAGTCTTCTAACTTCTCCTCATGTGGCTGTTATTCTCTTCCCCAAGGAAAGAGTGTAAAATTATCTGCAAAAAGGCAGCACAAGCTATTTGGGACAAAAGAGTGTTTCTCAACTCATATCTGGGTACACGCATCTACCACCTTCCAGCTACACAGGAAGGTGAAGAACTGATGCACGCTATAATGCTGCCTTCTGTGCTCCAGTTTCCAAGGAAAGAAAGCTGGGTAGCACAAGGCAAAAGTGACACAGTAATTTCCAACAGGTCCCCGGCCTCAGACCCTGTCTGCTCTACAACCTGGACATAGCCACAAAGGTTATCAGAGCTTCAAAGCTGGAGACACAAGAATCCTTTAATATGAATACAACTTCAGTTTTCCACTACCTCTAGCAGGTTAAATTTTCTGAGAAATTTTTTCCAGCACAGTACAATCGTAGACATGGACATCCTCAGCTCCTGACATGAAACTACAGGTTAAAAACCAGGCCAGCAGTACTGCCAGCCTTTCTGTGAGACTGGTGCTTTGATTCCTCACTTTAAACATTGTGGCTGTTGATATCACAGTGATAGCACTTTGACCAAATTATGGGATACAGTTTCCCACTCATATTCTTCTGCTTTTTGCATCAAAAGCTTTCCAGGATGAAGTCTGGCTCTTTCTAGATGTATGCATAGACCTGAGAAATAGCTTTATTTTATACACATGTGTATATATATAAGCATATAAATAAAAAAGTAATTTATACATGTCTTTATAAACAGTTAATAAATATACAGCATATTTATAAATACTGAAAACAAATATGATTTCTAGAAATGGTGAAAGAGTTATTTTCACACAAAGTAGTGGTCTAAACAAAACCAACGCACATTTTTTTCTCTCTTTCAACTCTTCTCTTTTTATGCTCTTTTGTTTTCTTGAGAGTAAAGCCAAAGCTGAAAACTTGAGTTTGTGCTTTGCAAAAATTCTCCCTAAATTCTCCCCTCTCCCACCAAATAATAAGATTTTACTTTTGGTGTTATTTTTTCCCAGAAATATTTACATATTTCTGAGCCAACACAATAGGTGATACTGTGCTTACATACCCGTCCACCACACTGCACACTGTGTTTTCTCCACAGACCTCCTGAGATTGCATGATTGCATATATAACCTGGCTCCACACAGTGTCAGTATTGTTCTGGCCCTTTTTTTTCCCCACATGAGTTTTTATGCTCAGCATATCTTGGCATTGTGAACTCAAGGCTTTCTAAAGAAGGGCTCAATTTACCCCTGATTTACCCCTATAAATCAGCTAATAAACCATTGTCAGCACCGGTGTTGTTACACTTCATGGTGACAATGAGGACAGAATATGCTGGTGCAGACAGAGGCATTCCAGCATTGAGGATTAAAATGAGCAGGACCCTCCATATTTTGAGGACACGTGGGGATAGCCTAAAGAAGAAAAAAACCTACATGCTAACTTCTACATGCATGATTTCCACCGCTGCTTCATTTTAATGCCTGCTACTTGTGACCAACCAGGCAAGCTAAAGGAAATAACTTGCTTGTAATATGGGCACTCTACCTCCACTTACTATCTTTCTTTAAACTATCTTCCTTTCTCTGTGTGTTCACTCTTTACATCACTATTTCCAGAAGTCAGTGTACTCAGTCAGAAGTCACTTGAAGGCACCACCTTGGCTCAGGTAAAAACGAAACCTTTATTTTCTTGCATGAAATATCTGCAACAGATATTAGATTGAAGGTGGTCTAATAACGTTGCAATTTTCCCTCTGTACCACAGCAGCAAGTGAGAGGAGCCTCAAACCTGCCCCCTGCCATCAAACTTCTTTCCCATCCACCCTCCTGTGGGTGACATTTGAATAGAAGGAGAAGCCATATCTGCCAGGAAAAAGTGAGGAGGAGCCCAGGACTTCAGGAGGATCAGGGATGCAATCAGGATTTTCTCCTTATTCTGACACTGTCGTGCTCGTGGGACATCTCAGTCAGGCATGATCTCTCAACCAGGGCTCATAGTCACGATACCATGGGGTCCTTAATGAAGATGAAGGGCTCCTTTCACCTGCTTTTAATGATGGAAGGAAGTCCAAACTATTCAGCCAGTGTTGGAGGCCTTAGTTATGTCCTTTCTCTCATCACCTTTTCCCGAAGAAAAATTTCCTAGTGGCACAGAAGTCAAGCAAAACCAAAGTCTGTGATTAACATCTGAGGTGGTTCGTTTTTCTCCTGGGGAATCCTTTTCTAGAAATGTTATAGTCGCTTTAAATAAACCTAGTAATAAAGCAATCATCTAATTGCTCAGCCAGCCATACCAGGAAGGACCTGCTAGGTGGTCCGTGGAGCTGTGTCATTAGCAGTCAAACAAGAGGAACCAGCCTGGTACTTCCTTTTCTTTAAGCTGTGCGGGGAAGGCTCAGTTGGGAAAGATGTCTCAGCCAAAGGAAGCGTCAGCCTCTTTTAACACTACATAATGCAGCTCGGGTGCCTGCCAAATCGTAATACACTGGAACAGACGGAGACGGAGTACTGCGGGAAGTGCAGAGCAAACTGCCTAAGGGTACAGCACCTAGATGAGAAACTTTCCTGCACTGTCAGGAAATCCTTCCTTTCCATTGCTATGAAAATGTTTTGTTCATGTTTTCTGGTTTTCTGGTTTGGTTTTTTTTTTTTTTTGCCCTCCACTTTTCAAGCCCTTGGCTCTTGGCAGTCAGCCTAGCCCGATGAAGCATCACAGGGTCCTGATGTTACAGTACTGTGTTTGTTCAGTAAGTAGCAGAAGGAAAATAAGTGTGTTCCTGTTTACATAAGTATAATACTGCTTGTGTTAAAAAAAGGGTTGGTGATAATAATACTATGAAGAATTTCTTCAGTTATTAATAATCAATTGTAACATCAGCATGGTTTGGATATTCAACCTCATACTTTAGACCTTAAGGCAACCTCTGATTTCTCAGTGTCAGGGTGAGCCCTACTCTGAAGGCAGCACATCCTCTGCTGCTTACTCCTGCATACCACAGGGTTTCTTTCCTGAAGCAGCCAGGACCAGTCACTGCCACAGAAAGGAAAGGAGATGAGACAGACCTCGAGTCTGCTCGAGTAGGTAATCACTGTGTCCTGACACAGGTGCACTTATGTCCACAGTTCTACTGTTGTTGTTTGGTGTTCACATCCACTTTTCAGGTATTCATATAGTCTAAGACAATATCCTAGAAAAATATTGTATTACACCTTACTAAAGCATAATTACAAAAATCAGCCTTTGGTCTTCATTGCTGGAGACGTTTAGAGACTTCCACACTACAACCTAGTGCCCTATCTGTGTACCATGCTTTGGCACAGTTTGCATAATACTTTGCACCACACACAGACATTTTAATCGCTAAGAAGAGTTGGGATTTTATAATAAATACTATTCTTCACAAGACCTTAATTTATCCCTGTTACACTTGTGTTGAAATCACAGAAGATCTCGCACACATAAGCAAACAGGGTTTGTTACATTTTTTGGCACAGTATACATGTTGACTGTGTCCCATTTCAGAGTGGTAATTTCTTCCTGATGGATATGCAGCCAATGCTACAGCCATAATGATATGCAATGCTATCATTACATGACTGACTGAGACAGACTTCTTTCTGAGGCAAAGCTTTTCTGGCCATCATAGAAACCAGTTAGGAATAAGAGCCTGATTCCTAGCAAACACTACAACATTACAGTGGGTAAAACAAGGGGCAAACCAACTTTTCTTTCTTGTATAGCACAATGGTTAGATAACCCCTTATGTGAGACGAGACAGCATTGCACTGGTGATGGACAACAGTTGCAAGAAATGTTCTCCTTTCCCTGAAAACAACAGCCTTTACTAAAAGTGGATTTGGGCTCGTAAAGGGAATTGAAAGGTCTGACATACCATGGAAGCAATCTGTATGCGTGCGGCCTGCCTCTCAAAACAGATAGAAGTTTTAAAAAGCATGTTTTAAAGCATTTAACCCCTAACCTTGATGCGCACAGGAGCACCTAGCGCTGAGCAGAGCCAAGCTCAACACGATGCTCGTCCCTGCATGCTGCTGGGAGTAGGGCTTTCCTCCGACTGGAGACAGGCCATCGTGCTTCAGCTTTGTCCATCTTCCTCTCCAACAGTTTGTCCTCTGAAGGGACTGCAGTTCAGATTTATCTGTCCACGGTGGAGATCCATCTGTCTTTCAAATACTTTCTGCTCACTCAAAACACCAGAGGCCAAATTCTCGTCTCCTCCGTGACCATGCAGCTGAAACAGTGTTGCTCTGAACCAACAGAACCACCTTGCCACCAGACATGACTCCAGCACACAGACCTTTCCTCCCACGCGTGGTCACTGCTGATCAGACCGGCAAGGTGGGACGTGCGGGGCTGAACCCACTGCTTTGTCTTGCCTGAGCCCAGGGGCAACACCTTAGCAACACTACCTTCTCCCCTTTTCCTTTCCCCCTTCTCACAGCAGTTTGCCCAGCCCTGGAACTACATCCAGTTCCCCAAGCGTGAAAGTTGAAGGGGTTGATCTGCTGTTCATCCTGCAGGCTCCAATACATGCGTATTTTGGGGCACCCCTGAAGGCAAAATGACATCTGCATGCTCAATGCTATAGAATGAGAGCACAATGCTTTAAAGCCTCTCAGAAAATCTACAGGACAGTTAATATGATTTAAGCCTATATTTAAATTTTATGAGACTCATTTTCAAGGCTAATAACCCAGTTTACTGTGCACAATATCAAATGCAAATTTTATTACTGACTTGGTAAAATCCAAGATGATATTCATTAGCATATCTCAGCGCATCACCCTTTTTAGCCAAAAGGTGCACCAGGAGTAACAGTGGGAGTTTTTATATGTGCTGTAAATTACAGTTACTATCTCATTAGATAAACACATTTAAAATCAGGTTATCATTCACTTATATATCAGAAAGTTGTTTGTTCAATTGCAGCTAGTCTCGTATTACAACATATGGTGCATGAAATTCTTAGACTAATAAAATTTCAAGGTACAGGGAGCTGGTGTCTTGGAAAAAACTGTTTCTGCTCAATGAATGGCTCAATATAATCTGTAATTGCTTTGAAACAATTATGCAGCAGGCTGTTTTGTACTTAATAGTATTTACATCCTTGGGTTTATTAGCAACAAAATCTAAGTGGAACTTGTGAAAGAGAAATTAATTTTTTCCGCTAAAAGATGTAAACTTTTAAGTTAAAGATCCAGCAGATTGTGGAAATCTAAAATATACGCAACAGTCTCTAATTTAACTTATTTCTCATTGAAATGTTTCATTATTCTTTTAGGTACCTGTAGTAGATTATCTCGTCTGCACCCAAGTAATTCCTTAGCTGAGTTCCCCTGGACTTTCACGACTCTGGGCAAGTTTAGGTTTTTGCTCAATGCATGCACTCTGACTTTGCCATCTCCTGGAAATACTACACAACTAAGGTCCACATATATTATTTGAAGTCAAATTGAAAATTCCTGCACTTGTGAACTTTTGCCTACTAAGCTGAAGTGGGGTGACTGGAATGTGTGGGTGAGTGAGTTCAGTCAGCATTTTGTAGTGCTTTATACACTGGCAATTAAATAAGCATCTAGGTACACAGTGACACGAAGAGAGGCACGCTCTATACAGAGCAACTGCTACGCAGATACGTAGCAGCTTTGGATCAGACTTTCCTGTGGTATGAACTGCTGGAGCTCCAGCAGCTTCAGGAGAACTTGGTCAGTTTGCACCAGCATTGGATTATACCTGACTTCATTTCACCTGCTATACTGAGCATAGCCACATATGCTCCTTCTGGCTTCATGCTACATGCTGATAACATACAAATCATCATACAAGAACCTAACATCAAATGTGTTATGCCAGCATTCATCTAGGAGCAAGGAACTGCATACTACTGCTTCATTGCATAGCTCCTACTGGGTTTAAATATGTGAGACAGCTTGAGGACAGTTACATATTTTGGGGTTAAGGTGGTTTTCTTGCCTTTTGTTTTTAAGTATAAGGAAGAGAAAATGCTGTTTTTCCTTGTTTTGTTTGTGATGTCTTGGGTTTGCCTACACTGTGAGCTGTCTCCAACGTTAAAGGAAGGGAGTTGAGTATTTTATACAGACATCCTTTTCTCCTGCCAGCTAACTCTGCACACCAGCGGCAGCAACACTGGGGCCCGAGTTGCAAGGAAGGCCCTGGTGTAACAGTTGTTCTCATCCTGCTCGGTACTGCTGACTTCAGGAGGACTCCAACCACACAGCATTACCACCTTTTGGTTTTCCTTGTAACGTGTTCTAACATGTTCTTAAATATTGTAACTAAAATCCCTGCCTTTGAGTTCAGCTTTATTTATCTGTCTCTTGTGCTGTAACTTCACTAATTTTCCCATTGCTCTAATCTGCAATGAACTGCAGTGAATTCATTGCCGAAGCCCTTACCATCTCACACTTATGGTGCCAGCTGTACCCTGGGACAATTAGTGTATACAAAACGTTTGTTATTACCATCATCTAGCAGGGTTTGTCAGAGTAACAACATGATAAAACTTTAAGAAAGTCCTCACCCTTCCTGCAAGGGGATATCTCTCATTGCTGCTTTCAAAGGACCTGCAACGAGGGACTATTATAAGAAAAAGCTCAAGCAAAGCCTCACAGCCTTCCTGACTAGTCCTGATAAGAACTGTGTAAGCTGTTAATAAGTACACCCTTCTGACTGCAAAAAACACCTTTAAATTTTGCAACAAGAAGCAGGCGTAACCTGATTTCATCCCTCCACTCTGAGGTACTCTGAATAAAACCACAAATTACATTGTGGAGCAACGCTAAAAACCCCCACCAGACTGTGTGTGGAAACTATATCCCAGAACATGGCAAATGCAATCTGTTTCCACTCAACTCACTAACAATTCTCCTACAAGGTGGCTTTCCCCAGCCAGGGCTGGGACCCCCTCCTAGCTCCCCCCTGCCTACCTCTGTGATTTAGAGTGGGGTCTGGGGCTGCTACAGTATTTTCTAATGAAGGAGAGGCCAAACCTAGCTGCTAGCTGTGCCTTGGGGATTTCAAGCACATTTGGGCTTCTCTGAGGCTACCTTCAAGCTACCTCCAACACGCAAGTTTTCTTACATTCCTGCAGAGCAGCGGCACCTTTTTTTCTTTGTATTCATACAGCACCTAGCAAAATGAGTGCCATCTCTGACAAGATTTCCCAGGTCCTGCTGCAAAGTAAATAATGTTAATAGTATTGGATGTATTTAGTTCCTGGCACAATTGATTTGTTGAATGGGATTAATATATTTGCCATTTAATAGCATCTACAAATGAGTATCAATAGACTGGAAACAGGTCCCTGCTGTACATAATATATGAATATGGTTTTATCAAGCAGTCACTGTCTAAACAGGCTGCTTTTCCAGATGAATTTTGCCTAAATTTTATTCAGTAAATACTACCTCATCAAGCTATGCCTGCACATACTAATGATGGGGAATGCATTCATTAAAAAAAGACACCTTTGGCCATGAGCAATGTGGCCAAGCAAACATTAGCAAGGATGGATGCAGCCATAGTGAGATGGGGGAAAGGTTCACAGCAATGAGAACTGGGTGTAGGACACTGGGCTGTGCTAATGGAGGCTAAAATTCCCTGATTATTTGTGCTAATAATGGAAGTAGCCAGATATTTGAAGACCCTTCATAGATAGTTTCTCTGGCAATCCTAAATATCTGTTCCACTCTTCCAGCCTTTTTGACTTGGTATTTTGCAAAGTTCTTGCAAAATAAAAAAAAAAAATAAAATGCAGACACTTTCCAGGTGCTGTACCCATTTTTGGTATCCTCGGTCAATTCGGGCCAGGAGCAAGCCTTCTCAGATGGACGAAGAATGGCACTTTGACTCAGGTGGGCTGTTAACAGCTCACAAGTCCGTCCGCCCCCCCCCCCCCCCAGCTGCCTGCAGGTCACCCCACCCGTTCAGCAGACCTCTTGCCCTGCTCCTGTGCCCAGCAGCCCAATGGCAGTCACAAATCCTGGACCAGTCCTCGGGACCTGCTGGATACTCCACAATTCCCACTGGATCAGGAGGAAAGGAGCTGTTTCCAGACCAGGAGCTGTGGTTTTACCTACGCAGGGAGGACAAGGAGGTTGTCACCCACGGCGCTTGGACGCTGCTGCGCTGCCTGCAGGCTGGCCCACTTCCACTGCTGCGTGGAGGAGACAAGCCCCTTTTTGGAGGGGTTTTGTTTGTTTGTTTTAATAACAGCTACTTAAATAAAATCATAGCAGGTAGAGCTGAGCCTGGCTAAGCCGCTAACACCGGCAACTTCCCACCTTTCTTCCCAAACCCGCAAAAAAATAACACTAAACCAAGCAGTGCCATCTATTGACTACATGGGCTTATGGCCTCGCTAACAGGCACGGCACACGCGTGGGCCGGCCCGGGCTCTGCTCGCAGGGTGCCCTTGCCCCTGTGGCAGGCCAGAGCCTTGGTCCCCCCCAGGTGGGATGCAGGAGCAGTTCTCCTCTGCCTTCCCAGCCGGCCCTCCCCAGACCTTTTCCCCCCACATTTCTTCCCTGCCATCCATCACCACCCTGCCTCTCTGTCACTCTGCCACCACGGCTGTCACCCAGTTGTGACTGAGGTAGAGAAAAATGAGCTGTTTAAGCGCGGCAGACCCCGGGACGTTCAGGAACATGAGACAAATTAACAAAGTGCAAGAAATTAGAGTGCATAAATCTAAGGGCATTAAATCATTGTGCGGCTGCGCTTGTTCAGAAGTAAAACGACCTGAGCACTGCAGTTAAGCCTTTCTCAGCTGGCCCTGCTTTCCTATGGAATGCCGGCAACCACTTCAGCCTCCACATCTTCATCCCACCTCATGGTTAACTCACCTTACCATGCCTGAATGTCTTCTTTCAGAAAAACCTTACCTTAACATTTTCCTCTTCATTCCAGCTTACATGTGATGTTAGTGGGAACTATGGGAATTTACATGAGCAAAAATTCTGTCTTCACATTATTTTTGTCACTTTTCCCCAGCTAGTTGTCTCATCCATCATCCTAACGATAAATTGTTTTCCGTCCACTGTGGAGGAGGGAAGTCAACAACACTGATTCCATAAATTAATCCAGAAACATAAAAAATTGGATTAAAAATATAATGAAGTTTGTTGGCTTGCAATGAAGTTATCCTTCTTGTCTGTAATTAAAAGCCTACAGTAACTTTGTGAACATAATTATATTATACCCCAAACATAACACCAAAGAAAACCTGATGCAGGTAAAAGGAAACAGGAAAACATTCCTGATGCAATTTTGTAGCTAAAAGCTCCATTTTTGCATGGATAAAAATAACCACCAACCTGTTTCCTTTCTCCCCAACACATACAGATTGGGTGATATCACCAGAATCAAATACTCATAATAGTGTGCCCCAGATTACCAGGATATTAAAGTTATGGATTTGTTTTTCAGAAAAACATAAAGATATGAAAGATGAACAGATCCAAATTTGATCAAGATGTGCACATAAACTACCAAACTGGGTAAATTACGGGATACTATGACCCACTATCCCCTCTTACACAACGACAGCAAAAAGAAAGCCTGGAGAAACATTTAGAGGAATAACCTACTCGCTATTTTGCAGTTGCAGTGATTTAGAGGTTAGTTTATGTTTTGAAGTAGAAACTCATGATTATTTCAATTTCTGTCATTGTAACCCATGGTATTGTTCTTATTTGCATCATTATTCTGGCAGGCTCTTAGGCAGGGTCCTGAGATAATGAAATCCACATGAAGTCGTGTGTCTCCCACACCATTCTCAGAGAACTTAACTGTTTGGTTAGTGCTGAATTTGCCATCTTTCTTTCCACTACAGAAAGAGGTGTTACCAACCTAGCCTTCTTACAGCTTTCTTCATATTTGCTATTTGCTTATTCTTAAACCAAAACATATTATTTATTATCTCTGGAATCTGGAAAGCCCCAGACATTTTGATCTTCCTTCCTAGGTTTTCTTTCGGACCTTTGTTATTCACAGGGTGGCAGCATGGGTAATGGTGTAACACTCTAGTAACCCTTGAAAAAATTAACTGACCTGAGAAAACACACTGATTTATGTTCAATCTCTTTTTGAAATAGCCACCTTCCTTGCTGTCTTAGAAATAGAAGGAGCTGGTGATCACAGTCTAGTCCACATTTGTGGTCCTCAAAAAAGCACAACTCACTTTTGGTATGACCATGTGCCAGCATAGTAGTTCAGGCACTGGAATGACAGATGTTTTAAGTCAGCACTGACATTGTTTTGTGATAATGCCTAAAGTTACATTGTTCATAATTCAAATAGGAAATAGTTCATTTGGCTTGAAGCACTGAAATTGTCTCAGGTCTGATCTGTCTAACCCATTTCACCGGTATACCTTTCTGTTATTCAAGACCATGGAAACAGTTTCTCTGCAACCACCATCATGGAGGTTAACTCTCCCAATGCCCCATGTTTTGCCAAGCAAGGAAAGAAGAGTGGCTTCATGCACATCTGAGAAAAGCAAGCAAAACTGTGATGTTATGACATCTACCAGTTGCTCAAAATGCAAGAATGAAAAATACAAAGTAATGCTAACTGAAGATGCAGGTGTACCATATCTTGGTAGAAATGGGATTTGTATGTATATTAAGGTTTATTACATGAAGATTATCAAAATAAGCAATGTCCCCTTTTTCTAGTGCTGCACATCATCTTGTGACCCATGACTTGTGATTGTTGTGGCATCAAGCTCCAAAGTACTGTTTGGAATGATTTAATTTAATTTCTAGTTGTCTTTCGAGGTAGTTTAAAGCAAAGAAAAGAGGCGATCTTGTGTGACAACTTCAGATAATTTCCATGTCTGAATCACTGCAACTTTGAAAGCAAAAGACACTTCGAGAGCTTTTAACTTTAGCAAAGTCATCAGGAAATCTGATCCATTGTGGCCCTAGGTTTGGGGCTTGAGTGTTTTTTTTAAAACTGATGATACCTATTGCATCTTGTAGGTAACATTTTTTGACTGCACAAACAGTGTGGACACTTTGTGAAAAACCTTCTAGTTACATTCATGAAGGTATCTGTCTGACTCCAAATGACATATAAGTTTGATCACTCCACTGTCCAATTCTCTTTAGACTCAGGTAAAAGGTGATTTTTTCCTTGAAGATTCAGGCATGGCAGCTCACCATTTCTCTGCTCTAGTTATTCAAGTCCTAATGCAAAAGTTTCACAGAGGTTACCAAACAGCTGAGGGAGCCCAGGAGCTGGACAGCATTCTCTTCTTATGGGGTTCAGTGTTTCTATTACCATTTTGCAGCAGGAGATATTAAAGTCAGAGCTTCATTTTTGTTGCCATCCTTAAAGACATCTCTAAGGTAGTGCTGTCTGGGATTCCCTGGTTAGTACTGTTAGGTACTTCCATTACTGTAAACAAGTACCAACCATCCTCTCGGATCCCTTACTGTTATAATCAATGAAGCTGTACCACATTGCCAACACAATCATTTGCTTGTACCAACGCACGGATGGCAGCGAGGGGAAGGCTTTCCATCAGTTGCATGACCTGGGTGCCACTAAGTATTTGTACAGAACACTGAATATCACCAAGTTCTTCCAGCTCCATTCAGGATCAGAAATTACATACATGTAATTGCTCTCAGGCTTCACTACTTTACACTCACCATCATGGGAAAGCTGAATTGATAACTAGTAGTGAGTGGTGCCCCATGCCAGATGGTCAGTTATCCCTCTTATGAGGAGCTGGAGACTGGGTTGTAGCAACTGAGAAAGATGCAGAGGCATCATCTTGACTCAGGTGAAGACGAGGTTAGGCATTTGCCAAGTAGGAATTTGTCTGGGTGAGCGGCTGGAAGGAAGCAGCATCGTCAAGGTCTCCCAAGGACAAAGTGACTAACCTGCCTGGGGCCCTTTTCCCCATCGGTAGGAGCTGCAGTGCCTTGTGAAGGGGCTCTTCCTCACAGGAATGAAAGGGACGAAGTGGAAGTTACTACTCAGATGGCTTACTCATCGTTTTAGCACAGCATCTCACCTGTCCTTTGAGGGACTGCATTTCTGTATGGCCTGCCATATTTTAAAACATGAAGATTACAAGGGCTCTGTCACTTCTTTTATGTCACTTCTTCAAAGCCAGACAGAGTCACTGCTAGGAAGTGCTCCCTTTCCTTTGATCAGCTCCATTGTGCTGTAGAGAGAAATGGATGCTTTCAGAAAATATATTTGTCACCTTGCAGAAAAAGACAAATCTAAAAAGTCCAAAAAAACCCAAAGTTCCAAGGGCTTCCAATTTATACCTGCCAAGTTGTTATTCTCAAACCACCAGCCATGCGGGATTTTTATTTTGGCTCATCCTGTAATAAATTTACTGTGTGACACCACGTTTTGTTTCTGAAGACTGGAATTAGCCTCCCATGCTGGGTTCAGAAGAAGTGTTTTAGCTTCATTTGGGGTCTGAGGTTTGAAGCAGGACAGCTCTTGTTGACTGCTTCCAGCTTAGCAGAGGACTTGTTTGATGGTTAAAATCCATGTCCATACATAGTTCCCAACAGTATCTGTCTGTCTGTCTATCTCTATCTCTCTACCTGTGTATCCCTCCATCCAGCTATCTACCCATCTATCCAGCTGTTTATTTCAGCTGTTGTCCTCAATATTTTTTTCACCGAAATAGTCAGGAAGAGGGCAGGGAAAGCTTGGTGATTAAGCAACAAGACAGATCTCTGAGAGCTTAAAGAACGGGGACACACCATAATGCCTGCTCAGGGCCTCTCAGCCTAATGGCAGGGGTGAGGGGAGTCTTCTCCTCTGTGTGAGGGCTGGATGTTCTCAGGGAAAGGACCTTAAGGAGAGGTTATGCGAAATCAGAGCTAGTGCTGAAACAATTTCTTTCACACAAACTGTTCTGCTTTCTGTAGTTCCTAGGGGTCAATCACACTTGGTGGAAGGCCCCTGTGCTGTTGGAGGGATTGTATTTGCCCCAGCAAACCCACTTCCCTTCCCCCCGCCCCACAGGCTTGCCAGTTTAGGGATCCCTGCCAGGGAATCCCCATGCTGGTTTTGTTTCCCAGAACCCCCTGCCAAGGGATTTTCCACAGGAAGGGCAACCAGGTCAGAATTTTTCTTTGTAAAACTGATCTTTATTAACTTTGGCCACAACATATACTGATGGAATTTCTGATCACCTAAAAACCCCTTTAAATAAACAATAGGATCCATTTTTCCCAGTCCCCTATTCCCTTCTCCCAAAAAAGTACTGCAGTAGCAGTTCTAACCAAGGATATAAAAGATCAAGGAAAAAAAAAGGTAAAAAACAAGCTTTATTTGACTCTCTAAGACAGTGAACAAACAGCAAGAGAGTGGCTTCAAGCTTTAAATTACTTTACTTTGGCACTCCAAACAGCAGTCAGAGATGGTTTTTCCTTTTAATTTTACAAGCTGCTTTTAAAAATGGAGTTAAAATTCCAAGCTCTTATCTTGCTATCACGTTTCCGAGGCAGACGTCCTCCTGCTTCAGGATCAGCCCCTCTCACAGCTCTCTCACCACGCTTGAAACCATGCAAATTCTGCACGTGAAGAACACGCTCAGCTACAAAGGCCTCTGCCAGCTCCGCAGCAGACTTCAGATGGCAATGGCAAGCAGCGAGGAGAGCGATGGCCAGCTAATGGCATGCGGAGTAAAAGCGATGTGCCCTTTGTGGCCGGGGGACGATGGCGAGATGCAAGGACCGCAGCTGCACCCAGCACCCTGCTGCAGGGGGGACGGCAGCGGACGCACCCACGGACGGACGGACGGCTGCAGAAAAATACAACCCACCACAACTGCGGAAGGTGTCTAATTAAGACCCCCCTCCCCGAAAAGCTGTCGCTAGGTAAGCAAAACTGTTTAAAACATGTTCATCATTAAAGTGTCCCCCGACAGCAGGATGCGGCAGCAGACTCGGCGACAGAAGGGAGAAGAAGAGAGGCATATGGCCCTCAGCCCCGTCCCCTGCTGACAAGCTGCCTCGCCGCAAGCCCCCTTTTCACTGTCGTCCGTGCGCGCAGCAGATTGCAGTGGCCCAACTTCCCCATCTGTATCCCAGGCCTGTGCCCCTGACAATGTGGCAGCCATGCAGTTTTCATCGGGGCCGGGAGCAGGGGAGGGGGAGGCTGCGGGGAGTGGAGGGGTGGGAGGAGGAGGAGGGGGAGATATTAACAACCAATAATCACAATGCTATCCATAATGCATTGTCTCCATGAGATTACATGGTATATTTCCAGTGGGGATTAGCCCATCCATCACAGCCCTTTATTGGCCCTTTTTTTGTTATATAAAGCCCAAACACTGTCGTAAAATTCTAAACCGCTTAATTGCTGCGCTGTAAAAATTTGCATATCAGAGATATGTCATTCCTTCGTTAAATGGCGCTAGGCATTTGTTACAAGGTCCTAACAATTGCGCGAGAGCACCTCAGGAAAAAGGTCACCTCTTGGCATTATGCAAAGTTCTCAGCTGAATTCTAATCTGCAGGAATTACGGGTTTAAATGTATCGCAACTTAATGGATTTTGATTTTGGGTGATTCAAACTCCCCAGGCGCACAGACTCCTTCTGTCTGGTCAGACAAGGTAAGCGGTGTGATGGTGCTGGCTCAGTCCCTGTTTCTGTAAGGCCCGCAAGCTTGGCTCTCAAAAGATTTCTTCATAAGCCAAACTGGGAACCTTGGTGCAAATTTTCCATGATGGGCATATATTTACGGTGATGTCCTAATTTCTTAGATTAATGGCAAGTTCTGTAGAAACTGCTACAGCCATTGCATTGCCACTTCAACTATTCATCATGAAAAGCAACCTGAAGTTAGATGTTTATGCATATGTGCTAACAAAAAGGATCATTATAATAATGAGCAGCTTTTATATTGTACTTTTAAGCCATAGATCTGAAAGATGCGCTTTACAAGATCTAGAAAATATCATTGTCCTGATTTCACATGTTTAGAAACTGGCTCTGGAGAGCTGGTTTGAAGCTGGAGGCACCCTGGAGACCCTTATGGCAAGCACTGCAGTCCTAGCAGTTCCCCTCTGCTTCTTCCCACCTGCTTGCCAAGGACTGAAAGTACCAGCAGGTCTTTAACATGTGGTCAGGTCTTCACTCCATACCTTCTCCATAAACTGCAGCAGACATTTCCCAGACACGGTTTCAAACCACATAGTAATTTTTCATTTTTGTCCATATTTTAAGAGTATGTTTAATCCAGACAATTTCACCTCCATGTAGCACAATGTCATAAGAAGTTGCACAATGAGAAAGGCGCAGGTCAGATGTTTTTCTCACAAAACAGAGCCTAGAAGCTGGATCTTTTTCCTGTGTAATAGCAGGGAGCACTATATCTCATCTTGTTGGGAAACTATAAACCAAGGTGACTGGAGCAGCCTAAGGGGATTTTTCAAGTCCCATACAGATATGGGGGTCAAAGCCTTTGTTGCAGGACCTGGGGAGAGCCCTGGTATAACAGGAGAGCCATTTGCAAGCCCTGGTATAAAAAATAGGAGCGAACAAGGAGAAATTCTGGGCTGTGTATACATGGCACCTTGGTTTGAGCTGACATGTACTGAAGCAGTGTGAGCTACTTTGAAAACTGGTCAAGTTACAGGAGGTGTCCATCATACTAAGGATCCAAAGCAATTTAAATCTCTTTTAATTATCCAGTCTGTTCTTCTTCCCCCCAACTCTCTCCCTACCCACAATTGTTCATGCCTCTACACAGGATACAAACTTACCTGCCTCTAGACTTCTGAGGCATCCTCATTGCCCATCCTACAAATGTGGTCAGATTCAGCCTATGTACATGCCTTTGGACGTGGGTAAGTGAGATATATCCTCCTCCAAGGGACTGCTGTGCTCACCTTCTGTAATGACTGAAAATTGCCTCCCAGAAGGAAAGAAGCACCTCCAAGAAGCACCATGGTGACGTTAGCATTGATGTGTCTAACACCTGAGAGGGAGAACAGCAAGTAGGTCCTGCAGGCATGCTCCAAACGCACCAGAAAGGTAAAATGTACTTTTAAGCTTTTGAAGGCTTACCACTCTTCTAAGAGTTCAAACCCAGCCTCTTTTTCCAAGTAAGACAGAGGTAGGTGGGAGGTGAGGAGATGGCCAACAAGGACTTGCAGCTCCTGCCTGTGTGCAGTAGGTCAGTGTAAGAACCCGCTTAAGCCACATTAGCCTTTCGAGCCTTCCTCAACGCGCACAGCTAGCCCTGCCATCTCACCAAAATGAATGTCTTATGAGTAACAAACTGCATCACCTCAGGAAAATTTCTTCTAATGCTCCCATTTCAGTAAGCCATTTATGTTTTATGCTATTTTACATGTTCATTTCCCAGACATTTTTCTTTCTACTGATAAGTACATTTTTCAGGTGTGTACCTCTTACCAGTGCTGTAAGCACTCATATTTAAAATCAGCCTTACATTGTATTTAATCATCACACTATTGTAGTTTTATTGTTATTACATTTTAATCTGGCAGGTGGTTTATTAACCAGAAAGAATTCTAACAAGCAACCCAAACGTTCTAACGCAATGAAAACATCGTTTCCTTGTTTCTTTTTTAGTTAACAACTAACATCAACCCCAACTTCTTGTCCTACCCGTGAACTCAGCCACAGTCAATTCACTCCTATGTGAGCTCTTGATTAAGCAGGCCTCCTACAAAGTAGCCCCATGTACCTTTCCTGAAAGAGATTTCAGCCCCTGCGCTTGTACTGATGAAACCCTCTCCCTCTGTGGCACTGATGGAACTGCTGGTATGGCTGTAGATCTACAAAATCATCCACACAGGAAGAAAACCCTCCAAAAAAGTTAACCCAGATTATTTCAGATGTACAATTCACAGCAGTTGCCTGGAATCTCTTGAACCAGCTTATTTTGCATCCACAAGCCTGTGCCTCTTTCCCACCACTCTCTCTGCTTTACAGGAGGAGAAGCAAAGTCTGATCCATCCAAGGTTTTCCAGCACTGCAGTGACAGAGCTGGAAATGGGTCTGGGGTCCCACATGGCAGCACCACGCGTGACCCCCAGGGCCATTTACTTTCCTCCTCCTGCTCCACCCTCTGAAAGCTTCCAGCCCTCAGGAGCAAGCTCCCAAAATCGTAGGGACAGTCTGCAGAGCTCAGCGGATACTGGAATGGAGTGTTCAAAGGACAGAACTGGAGGTCAGTTTGCCAGCTGCCCTCCCTGAAGAGCTCATCGCCCACTGACATTTATATCTGCCTTGGAAATATATTTGTTACCACAGCCCCTCTCCCAGCCCATCTTCTGCTTCTCTTTCTTTCATATTCTGTCTGTACCAGACCCGGAGGACCATTCCCGCTGCCTTCAGTGAGGTTTGAGATAGGGCTAAGTAATCTCTAAGTGCAATTTATTTTACCCTTATTGAGCATTATTAATGTTTCTATTAGGAGGGAACAAATTATGTAATAACATGTCCTTTTTTCTTGCTTGATTCATTATTCAAAATTACCCCAACAATAATTTAGGTGAATTATTCTGCAATTAATTTGCCATGAGTTTCTTGCAAATACCCACTGAACAGTATCTGAACTCTCTTGATTGGTTTCAAAGGTCTGCTGTACACCTGGGAGTTGGGTCAGACCCGATACCAACAAATTTTAGGGAATGTCTGCATAAGAATATGGGCTATTTCCATTAAATTAGTACACAATCCCATGTGAAAACTTTTACTTTGCTTTCCAAATGTGTTTTTTTTCCTGTGGTTTAGCATAAATCTATTTCTAACTGAATTAAGTTAAATCAACACAATCTGGGTCACATCAAAATAATTTCCATGTGCTTTTTGCACTGTTTTAGCCAAATTAGTGGAAAGACGCAGCTTTAGTCAACACTGCAAGTAAATAAAGCCCTCCGAACCAGGTTTCCGATGTGATAGTTAAGTCTTGCATCATCAGCACCTGTTTCCCATGTCTTTTGTCCATTTTTTTAACATGCGATGTTTTGCATCCGTCCCAGAGTCTTTTGAATTCAGTTCCCTCAACATTCATGACATCTCCATCTACTCAGCTTACAGGTAAGTGTCTTATTTGATTTGGAAGGCCAGAAGTATAGCTGATAGAAATTGCCTCCACGTTACTGACTGCGGGTATAGTCCTATTTGCAGCACCTGAGGTGCAAGGTCCCAGGCAGAGCAGCACGGCTGGTGGGAATGGCTGGAGAACCACTTAGTGGTGCAGGATGTTCCTTCAGAGGCCTCGTATTAATTTGTGACCAGATCCATATTCATTACATTTTCATTAGTTCCTAGTAAATGTGCCTTAATAAGGTCTTTTTAAAGAAATAAAGTAACTGTCATATTAAATGCAACTTAAATAAATCTGTGGTAACAGAAACTGGTCCTTTCTTAACTTGCTGGGACTATAAATGTTAACATGCTCATAAATACATTTACATTTAGACACAAGACCCACTAAAAGCCTTTGAGGATACCATTCATCCCTTTTGCACAAACATATTCCTGTTATTATTAGCCTTGTAATTAAAAACCTTTTAACAATGTTAATCAAAGGCTTTGCCATCATAACGTTGTCATCTTTAAAGCTGCTTGCTCGATGCGTAACTATTGGAAATGCCGGAGAGTGTGTGGGTCAAACAATCCCAGCAAGACTTCACATTACACAGGTGAGTAAGACTTAGCGAGTTAGGAGGCAGGGAGAATACAAAACCCTGACACATGAATAGATTACAGAGAAATAAGCAGGTTACGGGCACTGGAATAAAGCCTGTCCCATGCTGCTACCTCAACACCAGCACTCCCCAGCAAGGCCCATTAACGCTTCACACTGCAAAGACCATCTTCTCTGCTCCCTCCCCCAGCCATTCAGTGGAAAGGTCTTAGCACAGCAGCCTAGGGCACTTTCACCAATAATTAACTGGAACTGAGTTCATTAGGTAAAACAAGGGGTAAGCAGGCATGGGAATGTCACGCCAGACTGGGATACGGAAAGTGAAGTCGATCCATGATCCATCGAAGTACGGGGTGAGGTAAAGGCTCACGTATTACAGCAGTCACCAAGGTGTAGAAATATAATAATAAAGTTCCACAACTGTCCTATTAACATACCAGATCTGATTTGGCTCCATTATATTTCATCAAATAGTTTACAAAGCACCCAGCATAAAACATCATCATAATTGTAATCATATATTTGGCGATTTAACGTGTACATCATAATGTACCATTAGTTACACAAATAACTAATAATTTGCTAATGACAATATTATGTTAAGTCAGTTTAGGGGCAATTAAAGTGAGTGATATTTACATATGCCTAATGAATCACAGTCGATGGCAGATTAAGAGATTCTAATGAATATTCATCCAGACATTCGCAACCAGCTTCACAGTTTATAAACTGAATTATGGTTGATTTGCCCTTTTAAAAATGAATATGTGAGTATCTTCTGCATGGGAAGAATGAACAATTGGGGCTGATTGTAAAATTTTTTTTTAAGCAATGTACTGGTCAGGACACAAAACATTTTTATGCACTCTCATACCCTTGGCTTCTCAGCTCTTTTTATATCACATATCAGCATTGATGAACTATCTCCATTTTCATTCCTACCCATGACATGAAATATAGAAATTGTTTTGTGTTGAATTAAATGCAATAGAAGTTTTATGCGGACTCACTAAGGAAATAATTACACAGGTAGCCTGCTTTCCCCAAGCAGAGCAGACAAACTCTCTCTGCCATATGCTAACATTCTGCTTTTAAAGGTAGCCTTTAGGCACGCTCACTTGAGTCACTGACCAAAATATCATTCATTTAAAAGGAAGCTGTATAAGCTTGTCAAAGGATGAAAAGAGTTACTTTGACACATCATATGCCAGAAGTTTCTACTACTATTAATATCAATAATATTGGTAGCAGTAATAGTAATAGATAAGAGCATAAGCTACAGCTTCATGGTTTGGCTATTAGATTTCAAAGTGAGCTCGGAGAAATGTGAAGCATTTAAAGAAGTCCATACACAGAGTTTTCCTTGGAAATCCCTGTGAAGTGTTGGTGTGATTCTGAAGTAGTCCTTCCTGAGGCCGGTCCCAGTGTCCTTGCTTCAGCACCATTGCCAAGCAGCATTGCCCCTAAATTCTGGGATAGTTTTGCATGATTTAAAATGTGGAAAGTTAAAAAGTGATCTTCATTGCTCTCTTCCAGCAGTTTGGAAGTGAAACCACTAAAAAGCAGTTCTGCGGAGGGGGAGCTTGCTTGGTTTCATTGAGATCAAACACAGGAACTCCGCAAGCTGCCTCTAGAAAGAGACAATCTCCAGTAGGCAAAGAAAAACACCTTTAAGGTACTCAGTTTTACTTCGCTCAGTTTGAGGATTTTAGATTATCAGTCCCAGCCTTCAAAGTGATTTGGGAGTTCAGAGAGTAAAGACATTTCTGTCAATGCCTTATGCAGAAAACTGGGAGCTATAACTCAGTGTACTGGTAGATCTACACAGTGTGGTGCAATACTTCATGGAGACCTAGCCTGAATCCTGGAAGCAGGAGAGACATACTTAGTTTTATCCAAGTTGTCCTATGTTCAGGAAAAGTCCAACTACAGCTGGGAAAAACGCTGCTGGGGTACAATCAAAGGACACCATAGCTGCAACACAGAGTTAAAGAACATGCAGCTGTAATAAGTGACTTCACCATTCTGTTTGCTCTGACTTCAACAGGCTAATAGAATTGGCCAGAAATCCTGTTTTCCATAACATTACAAAAAGTTTGCTGGCTATTGTGCTTTTTTTCAGCCACATTTGTTATTGAAAAAATGGATTTCATTTTTCAATGAAAACTGAAAATGCAGCAACAAATAAAACATGAAGTTTTTTAAAAAACTTAAAAATACAGTAAAATTCTTTTTTAAATTAATATTTTTTATTTAAAACATCATTCATGTTTTCACTTCATTTTTCATAACAATTACTTTTCAACAACAGGAACAAAGTTCAGTTCAGTTCTTTAGCACTTTTAAATGGCAGAGATGCTATAGTTTCCTCAGTTGGCTGGTTCCTTCTCATCTGCATTTCCTTAATGCAATGTTTTATAAGAGGAGGACCAGCTAATACAGCATGAGAGGAATACTGTAAGGCCTGTACTGACTTTCAGAAGTACTTGAACTTATCATCATTATGTTGGCTTTTTCCAAGGTTTTTCTTCTTCCCTAAAACAGGTCTATTTCTGAGGTGCTAAAATGACAACTTCAGCTATGCTACTTTCAAAATCTCTGTAACCTCACTCTAAGAAGCTATTTACTAATTTTGTTTAAAGTTTATTGACCTTCTGTATGCTAAACTTTCCACAGTCTACAGCCAACAAGAATAGAGGTTATTTTATCCTTCCCTCCATATTTCTCACCTGAAAGGAATTAAGCTGGTAATAACTTCAAAACTCCCAAAGCCTGAACTTTACTGCCATCACATTGCATTGAGATAATTGTTCTCACCTTATTGTTTCAGCTTCAGTGCCTCTGTTTGCTTTACCTCTGCAAGTTTGCTTCCTCATCGTGAGTACAGATACAATCTGTACCACTCGTACTGCTGGCAACTGCATCATTTCAGAAACTTCCATCCCTTACATTTAGCAACTCCAACCACCCTTACCTATTGCAACAATTCATAGAAGTGTCATGAATAACTTGATCTGCCATTCAAACATTGATCTTCTGCGAGCTTAAGTAGGCTCTACACCTGTTTGCAAAAGCATAAGGCTTTTGCCTTCTTTACTGTCTATTATAGAAGTTACCTATTACCACAGGCCCGCTTCTTCAACCATTACTCTCAGAAGCATGCTCAAGGAACCAGGGGCAGGGTTGGTTCCCATTTTAGGATTTATTGACATGACTGTGTATTTCTGGATTGAGAATAGTCCTAAAATACATGGATCCCAGCTTTTCAAATTAAATACTTCTGTGATCTTTCTGTTGCCACACACAGTGCAGACATGTCTCTTCTTGCTAGTCAAAACCTATGTTAATATTTGAGAGAATATTGTATCTATCTCTGTACACAGGGTGAAATCTTACAGTGCATGACAGGCACAGCCTGTAACAGGGCTAACAGAACTTCTTAACTGCAACAGGATCAGGATTTCACCCAAGTCCATTATTGCTATTGCCTGTATTACTGGAGTGTTAAAAACGCACAGGGTTGCATTGTTCATGGACACTGCACGCAGAAAAAGATGATTCCTCCCTCAGCAGATTTACTGCTTAAAACATTTTTTTTTGTTAGTTTAATTTCTCACACATTCAGTGGTCCAGAAAGCCTCAGGGTTTCTTCTTAAAATGCAAATTGTATTAATTATGGGGCAGATTTAAAGAAGCAGAGTAGCCTGGTGAATGAGCCCTGTTGTACAGCTAAGAGACCAAAAAGCAAGGGCTGCTTGTTTTACACAAGATGGCATCTGGGGGCTTCCCTGTTTGATCTTGTCCAACACCCTTCTTTTTACCTGTAATTTGCAAAGGAGCTGTGGAGAAGCACTTAGGTATGACAGTAATGATTGCAATTTACTGTAGCCCATGATAAAATGGGGTCAGAGCAAAGGTTAAACACCAAACAAGCAGTGGATAAAATCATCTGCCTGGTGAGTAATTTTTACCCAGGTTGGAAATGCGTGAATTCTCCTTACTTACACTGCTTCCCTGAATTTACGGAGAGCTCTGTGGCTACTGACCATGCCCTCTTCTTCATCCCACCCTCCAGCGCCTGCTGCAAGTGTGGTACCTAATTAGTTTCGCATATAGAGAATAGGACCCTGTGAGTGCACTGGTAATACTGCTTCTGCAAACTCCTGATGCAGGGAGACAAGAGAAGCAAAAGAAACTAGAAGCCGAAGAGAAGAGCTCATTTGGTTTAACATTGGTGCTGAAGATGAGCACTGCTTCAACAGGTGCAATCCTACAGCCCTCCCTGTCTCCTACAGCAAATGAGGGGACTGATAGGCATTTAATGAACCTTATTCTAACCTGTGTGGAATAATCTTCCCGCTAATCTTGTGACTGGTTTCCATCCATCTAGCAACAGCGGTGCTTAAATCTCCTGTTTGCATTTTACTAGCTGCAGATTGTAAATGTTTCATGAGCCGCTGAGCTTGCAGCATTACTATTTTATTAGAACGTTGAATATCTCGTGTTCATTGCTGTCTTACCAGCAAATTTTATCTAAACAAAAATTGCCTCCATACTTCTTGTGAATGACAATTTGGTAGTCTGATGGATGCTGTTGTTTCAGCTTGTTTTGCATCAACAGTTTGAAAATTGCCCCTCTGCCTTGCTGAGATGCAACGGTGCACCTGTGCTAATGCCAATAAAAATACATTCACATCACGAGTATATCCAATTTGGCTCCTGAAGAAGGGGCAGAGGTTCTGTCAGCCTCTGGTCCTGGTGTTAGACACACGTGAAAGATTCTCATGCCCCTGAAATGCAGAAAAGGTTTTCCTAAGTTGAGTATTCCCCATAGCGCCCCCTATTCCTTAAAATGGCACAGCAGCATTACTGAATAGATAAACTAGACTGGTTCAGAGTTTAGCCACAACCGGACTAGTGTACCGGACATCAAGCACTGACCACCAAGACATATGACCATCCTCTTGGTGCTTTGCTCAGTTCTCAGAAATCACACGTACCCTTGGTAAGGCCCTGTGATACAGACAAATCAGTTGAGCAAGGAAAACTGCTAGGATCATGGTCTCTGTGGAAACTCTCTCTTGCAGACCAGGGAGCTGGAACACTCAAGAGGGAAAAGATAAGACCACAGAGAGGTTCTGGGTGCACAGCTTCTGTGCAGCCCCATGGAGAGCTCCCACCAGCCCTGCGGCTGGTACAGGGGAGCAAAGACTGGGAGAGCCAAGCAGTTTACGTGGGGAAAAGGGAGAGAGAAACAGCCCTCCCTCCTGATGGAATAAATCACAAGTTAGCTCTCTTGGTTATCCCCTCCCTGTGGATTTTGCCATGGTGAAGTATGAGTAAGTACCAATTCTATTATCTGGATCTGAACTTCAACAAGGTGTGTCTTTATCCACATCTAGGCGCTGCCCCAAATAGCTGCTGAAATCCCAAACCAGTCTAGGTCCACTTCTGCAGTATGATGGAGGGAGCAGTTTGCATCATTTGCTATTTCATTTTCTTTCATGTCTTGGACATGAGCACTGGGAATGGCTGATTTGGAGACCTGAGTTTTCAGGATCAGTGGATGTATTGGCACAACCAGCAAGCTGTAATGTGCTCTGGCACAGCAAAGGGTGCCAGACCATTCTGCCCAACGTCCTGTTCACACAACCACTCCCAAACTGTTAGAGCTCCCAGTTCTGCCCAGTGCCAACAATTCACCCACCAACATGTAGAAAAACCCTGCTCTGGGCCTGGTGTTTGCAAACAAGGGAGTACTCAAGAGTTCCATGTTAAGATTAATTGTTAAGGGGTGTAATTTCCTCCTTCAGTTCTGGAACAAACAACTGGGATAAAAGAGCTGCATAAACTTGAAAAGAAAGCTCTACGAGGATGACACAGTCAAGTGAGTGGCATGAGCAGTAATATACTCAACACGCCAGCATGGGCAACACACTATCCCCTTTCTACAGCAGCCGCAGTCACCTTGTCTCTACCACAGTTTCCCCAATCAGCCACAAACTATGTACTCCCATATCTCCCACTTCCCCTTCCCACTGACTCCCCCCTCTCCACCATAATACTCTCAATCCTCCCCGTATAAAGCATATCGTCCTCTCCCACTGCTTCCTTCTGTGGGACCTGCCCTCTAGCCCCATATCTCCTGTTACCCCTTCTGATACTCTGCTCCATCACAGAAACAGTTTCCTCCTCAAAGTGTACAAGACTATAACAAACCTACTCATTGGCCTTATAGGCACCCACCAAAGGCATTCTGGCAGGAGCAGGGCCTGCTTTCAGGCAAGCAGTTGGACAATAGGCTATATGAGTCTCCTAACTCATATAATCAGCATGAAAGCATCTTTTTAGTACCAGCCAGCCACCCAAAAGTCACAGGTGAGGTGGATGTCTACCCCCACAGCTCAGGGGCAGGCCAGGCAGCACCAAGAAAAGCTGCTTATTGGGCTCCAAAGCAAAGCAAAGCAAAGGGAACCCAGTTTTCAGGATGGTGCTGGCTCCCTTCCTTTTATGAAGGTCCTTATTCAGGGTTAGAAGAAAACAAATCTGAGATTTGTTGCCTATTTCATGCAGTGGTTTCCAGTCTGGTTTTCAAGCAGAAGTTAAAATATGCATGTAAGCAATTGGGAGCTTTCTGAATGGAGTATGTCTGTGATTCACCCAGACCCACAGTGAGCACCAGGCACATGAACAATACGTTCTCTCTGGTGACTGACTTTGGAAATCCCTGGTGCATGGAGGCCCATTGCAAAGCCAGAATCAGTCTTGAGGTTTTGATGTCGGATGCCATTCACTGAAGGAAGTTCCTGTTTCCTAAGCACTGTTAGGAGGCAAAGCTGCTACCACCATCCAGGGCTAAGCACCCGTACACCCTGTGAAAGAATGTGGTTTGCTACTTTTCCAGCTACTCTTTAAATTGTTCCAAAAACCTCTGTCTTGTCAAAGAAGTGGCTTGATTTGCTCCTATCTGTCAGTCTTAATGTCCTCGATGCCATTATTTTGGGGGGACTGCAGTTGGCCTTGCCATATTTACTGTTTCACGGTTTGGAGCGAATGGGGGTGCAATGTTTTCCTTTGTAGAGAACAGACCCCAAATTCATCAAAGAACCTGAAATTTCCTGAGGGCTCGGCAGCCCCTTTGGCAACTCTGCCACAGGCGACATTTGCTGGCCAACCTGTAAAAACCGAGGCGGATTTACCAGAGAGAGAGAGAGAAGGCAAGCAGCTCCATTTAAGGCAACGTCAAGGAGCAGGCTGCCAGGTACGGCGGGAAACCTGCACCCCTCACCCCGTACCCCCCCTCACCCCCCAACTCCGCACCCTTTCCCCCCCCTCACCTCCCAGACCCCCCCCACCTCGCACCCCCACCCCGCGCCCCGCCGCCGCCGCGCTCGGCGCTACTGCAGCGCCCCCTGGCGGCCGCGCCAGGGTGCTGGCTTGTTTTTTCTCGGTTTTTCTTTTTTTTAGGGTGTCGGAGCTGCTTGCGGGGCGATCGCACCGGTGCTGGGGGGCCGCTGCCCAGGCTAAACTCTGCAGCCGGAGAGCCAGCCGAGGGTGTACCGTGGTTCTCATCCCTAGGTAATATTTGTATGTAACAAAAAACACGTATTTACAAAGAAAGGCCAATCTGCTGCTTTTTTTTTGTTGAAAGCAGAGGGAGTTAGACCGCTACAGTGCAATAACCATACCCCACTAAAATATTTATGTTCTGCTAAACATAGAAGTTATATAAAACCAGAACATCCCTTTAAATCTGCTCAGAAATACCATTCTATAAATGCTTTGTTCTCCTGCGGCGGGGGAAAAACCCTTTCCACCCACTCCCCAGACAAAACCCCAGCAAAAGAAAAACTGCTAAGGGCTATCTTCAAGGAAATGCTTCCAGCTGCTGTTGTCTTTATTAAAAGAAGTAAAGAAAGAAACAAAAAAAAAGGCCTTTCCAACTCCTGGGAGAATCTTCAGCTATTAAAAACCACATACCCATTTAGCTCCCCAAAGAAGTCTTTTATAATTGCAAGCAAAGCCCACAGCCGAACCAACCTCTTATTGCTTCTCCCCAGTTAGACTGCATGTGATCGCTGTAAAACTGACTCCTAAGTGTTACTTTATGGCTGAGGTTACAAAGGAGTTTGGTGAGTGCAATAACTAACTGCATCCCGCTAGCTGTTGGAATCCCCAGCGCTCTCTTTTCTGCACACTAAACAGGGAAGTTAAGGACACAAGAATTAAGTCCTTAGAAATTGCACGGCAAATGAGAGACATCTAGCTGGCCAAGAGGCAAGTTCTAGGTATGCAAAGAGATATGGGAAGCTCTGTTTGCAATAGTATGCCTGAACAGAGCTATCTGACTGTAGTCATGATTGTCTAGAAAGACCTGCTGCATGCTAGACAAGGTCATGCAGACCTATCTGGTTTGAGGGATGCTCTCTGCAGCACTGTCTACAGTAGGATCCAGCCAGCGCAGCTATTCTGGTGCTCAGTGCACATAAGCAATAGTACAACTATTAAGTCCCCTAGAGGGAAGAAGGCAAAGTGGCAAGAAATAGAGCTCCACAGATGCTGGATCCATGTTCCACAAGATGAATGGCCTTTTACCATCAGAGTGCACACTTGGTTGCTTGGATTACAGTGGTAAAACACAAGATAATCTGATTAACAGTATGCAATTTTCTGGATGAAACCTTGCAGTTCTTGGCCAGTCTGGGAGCCCTGGTGAGAAGGGTGAAGTCCTCACTTTCAGCAGTTGCTTGTCCCCTTCCATAAGTCCCCATGTCACTAGCACCAAGCCAGCAGGGTCTCAGCAGACATGGTACCTTTACAACTGCCTAGCTCGGATCATTAGAGAAACCTGGAGACAAGCACAGTCGCTCCTTTTTGTCGCCTTCCCTGAGTGACGTGGGCTAGGACACATTTTAAGACAGTACCACCTAGACTAAGAATACAACCCCCCACTTACTCAGAAACAATAACTACAGCTGTCAGGACTGAATTTGTGTGTGAAGTTTACCATGGTGTGAAGTGGTGATCCAAATGTATCTTTCTCCTCCCCTACTTGCCCTCAAGTGCCTTTCTCCTTGAGTCTCATTCAAGCCACCATCTTGCTTAAACATAAGTTCATGCACCCTTGCTCCTTGCAGGCCAACCTCTCTGAGAGTATTTCCTTGCCACACACCCAGGCCCCTGGGGGCTCAGCAGGATCCCCACACGCTGCTGCTCCATGGCAACTCAGTGAGCAGCAGATCTGTTGGATCCAGCTGGGGAGCAGCATGCTGTAGAGCAATTAGGTAAAAGACAGGGATGTCAAATTACCCCTGCCCTTCAGGGATTTCCAGGCTTCAGGAAGGCACCTGAGCAGGCAATATGTCAGTGTGCTCAACACACACAACAGGTGAGAAAGAAACCAAAAGGATGCTATCCAGTACACTGGCCAGTTTCTCCCTGCTCATTGCTAGATGCTCCACCTTCTGAAGCCTAGCTGCTGTAGAAATGCACAGCTCACCAGGGTTGGGGACTGACCACCCTTCCCAGGCTTAGAGCATTTTCCTGCACTCAGGATGCATCAACCACTCACCCTCGCTTGGGAACTTTCCGATTTGCTGTGGGTGGATGGGTGGATGCAGGGTGCTGTGGTTCCTGAGGCTGCCCAAAGCAGTGTGCCTGTCACCTCTGCCTCTGGAGATGCATCGGATAGCATGGCATGCACAGTGCTGCTTTCTCCAAAGCCCCAAGATATTCCCTGCCATAACTGCTGGACACTGAGGCGAGACACAAGCAGGAGCAGCTGCTGACTGCTCTGGAGGCATGGGTCCGCTGCCTGAGTGAGGATGGGCCGAGGGGGCCACGTTTCCTGGGGAGGCCCAGTGACAAGCTCTGTGTGTGCACGTGTGTCTGTGCGCACACTCCACCTCCCTCTCTTCCCAACACCTTCTTCCCTAGGAGCTGCTGCTGTGGTTTTACGCTGCGTCTCTCGCTCTATGCTGTGAGATTCGGCAGCCGAACCTCCCCTCTAGCCCTGGCTCCCCTGGAAAAGTTGGTGGATCTGCCACCCCAGTGGATGGGGCTTGCTGGACTCCACTGGGTCCCTCTGTCATATGGGGTGGTTGACCTGAAAGCAGCAAGAAGAGTGTCAGCAACAGACCTCAGCTGTGGCCCCACACTGTCTGAAATTCTTTATCCACCTCTGGCGTTGCACATACGCAGGACCCAAGTAACGCAGCCCAGTGGCACCCATCTCCTTGTCCCAGGACCTCTCTGTGAGGAGGAGAGCCTGCGTGACAGCGTGGGTTAGCACTGAATTTGGCAGGCAAAACATCTTTGTGCAGGTGCCCTTGCCTGGCAGGGCTTCGGGGCTGCTGGGATGTTGCTGGACTTTGCACCTTTGCATGAGGGAGCAAGAGCACTAGGAGGAATCATGAGCCAGATCATGTCCAACAGCCATCGCTGCTAACTCACAGGGATGTGCTGCTTTCTGGTTTTCTGTGCCGAGGAGGAAGGGCGTCTCTGGGAGAGGTCTGGAGGAAGAGAATGTTGCTGGGGAGATCATTTGTGAGGAAGCCATGACCATAAGAGCACCCACAGGCACGTAGTCTAACTCATGGCAGACTGGAGCAGACTGGAGCAGAGCTCAGGGCATGGGTGAAGTCCTCAACAGGCTTGAGCAGAGGAGACTAAGGCCTTCAGTGAAGTACCCAGCTGAGGGAAGGGGCACAGCAGCTCCTTTCCCACCCAGCAGCCCTCAGCACGCCTACCCTGCCCCGTACCCACCTACTCGCAGTGTAGGTCTGCCACATGGCTTTGAAGGAGTCAAGACCGGACTGCAGAGTAGCCTTGGCCAGCTTGCTGTGGTCAGGTGCTCCAGACTCCTCTCCCAGGGCTTCCTGGAGTCTGTGCGACTGATTTAAGGCTCGTGTGGGCTGTGTAAGGAGGAGATGGCCATGGTATGGTACCCTACTGCATGCAGCAGCAGCTCTTCCCCCAGCAGCCCTCACACCAGTGACATGTCCCCATCCCAGCAGCCTGTCCACACTTGTCAGAGTGATGCCTTCCAGGTGGTGCAATAGGACAGTCAGACAGAGTCACTGGGAACAGCCAGCATCAGGAGTGCACAAAGTCAGAGCAGGTTGCCAGCAGCCTGGTGCACTTTACTGCAGACACAGAGCAGCCTTGGCAGTGTGGATATCAGAACTGACCGCTCTGCAGATCCCCAAATTGCTGAGATATTACCAGTAATTGGGCTCTAGCAGCTGCTCCTCAACAGTTCATCATCACCAAGGCAGCTTGGAGCAGGCACATGGTGCTTGGTGGGGTCAAGGGACCCTACCTTGTCTCACCGAGCTCCACTCTGTAGCAGATCCCTGAGTAATCTGTGCATGGGACAGGGTTAATCCCAGGGCCACCTAGGCTCTTAGGTGTTCCCCAAGAGCCCAGGACAGTTGCAGTCTCTGCGAGGACAGGAGCTCAGCTGCCTGTGGGCAGTTTGAGGGGACAAGGGACAGAGGCACACGGTGCAGGGAAATGACAGCTCCTTTTCTGCAATCCCTGCTGCAGATGGGCCTGGGTTTCTAGAGGTGCCTACTGCATTTCTGTTGAAATAGATCTTAACATTTACCTGCTTCTGGAAGCAGGTGTGTATCAGTCTGCTGTGCAGCAGGTCCTCTGGGTGGTCTATAGGTTTCTCTGGCAGCTGTAGTGATGGCTGCTACCACTGTAGCAGAAGACACAGTTCAAGGAACTAGCCTAAGGTTTTTCCAGAGATGGAGACTTTGTCATCTTGCAAGGGCTCAGGTTCAAGCTAGTTTTCCAGGCGGGCTGGGAGGTATCAGGAAATTTCACGTGTGCCATAGCAAAAGCTTCTGTGGTGATACAGTTTATTGATTGCTCTTTGCTCCAATGACAGTTTGGTGCCTACAGAGTCATAGTGTAGGATATTATTTGGCCGTAAATGTTATTAATACAAAAGACTCTATTTTCCAGCCTTCCAGTTTCTGGCAGTTTCCCTCATCTTTCTTTTCCTTGTATAATCTAATGTCTATGAATCACTCAAGTGATTTGCCAGTTTCTCTGAAGATAAACAGACTGGGGGCACTTTGGTGTTTGCAGCGTGGTAATGTGACAATCCATGCTTCCTCTTGCCAACGTTTCCACTTAGTCAAAGCTTTGTCTTGTACATACACCCATTCAGTATGTTACAGGGTAAATACAATTTACTGGTCAGTCACTGAATGTAGGAGAACAGTTTTTACGATGTACAGCATAAGCTCAAGTAGGAATACACATTGTACTGGCAAAGTGTACAGTCCGGTTCAATACTGTAAACTTTGTGGAGAGTTATGTGTCCTAAGACTTACCAGTGACTGGAGGGAGCTTTGTTTTTCCCACCAAGCAGGCAATGCTAGCATTCCCCGGCCATGCGATGACCATGCAGGTGTTTCAAACATCAGTCCTTACCAGAGATTCCAGACAGATGAGATTCAGGCTTGCTGCCTCTGCAAACCGAGGTACTCCCAGAGGAGGTCGGCGAGGTGCCGGGCAGCCTCACAGGCTGCTGAGAGAACCAGAAGAAGGGGAAAGTCACTTGCTATAAGACAGGCTTAAATATGCGTAAGTTTGGGGATGTACTGTGAAAGGAGTCACTTTCTTCACATAAGTACATGTTGAACATGGAATGGTCTTTGAGAGAAGTGTTTTTTCTCCAGTATGTGGCATAACCCACTTGTCATAGCCTGTCTTATAGCAGGGACAGCAGTACATACTTCTGTCTCTGTGGACTGCAGAAGAGTTTTGGCAGCTACCTCAGCAGAGGCACTTCCAGGTGCTAGAAGGAGCCGGAGGGGATCTCAGCCGAAGTTCATCACCAATTCATGGTAACAAAAAAGTGGAGAGCTTAACGCCACAGTATTTGCTATATGAGCACAAGTGACGCACTGCCTGCGTGCATTAGTGGATGAACTCCTAATTAATTGCCTCTTTCATCCCGTGCTGCGCCCTCGTCACGATGACGTTACCCTGCTGTCGTCACGCCTCTCCCGCAGCAGCGGTAGCGGAGCCGTCCCCCGCCCTGCAGTACCGAGCTCTGGCACGGCAGGGCAGCACATGTCGCGACAGCCCTCGGCCGGGGAAGCAGCTCCTGTCGGGACAGGAGCGCTGCGGCGAGGGACAGCCGGAGGTGCGGCAGAGCCGGCGTCCTGCCGCGGGTCCCCGTGGGTCCCGGCAAACCCCATCGTGTAGGGGGTTTCCCTGGCACGGATCAGAAAAAGCATGAGGTGAACGGTTACGCTACTTTACTCACTAAAAGAAGCCGCGTGGCCAAGTCACCCGTTCGTTTTAGGCGCGCAATAAAGGTTTTTAACACCTGTTAACACGAACCTTTGGATTAGCTGGGGAACAGGAATTCAGCCGTATGGCAACACAGAGATATGGGTCTTCATTGGGGTTTTGTATCATTTGGGAAAAAAGATGTTCCAGAGGGTTTGTGGAAGTTGGTTTTCTTTCTTATGGGTTTTTTTGGCGAGATGTTGCAAGCAAGCAATTCCTCCCTGCTCCGCCTTTCTCTTCCCCTCTCGCTCAGCTGCCGGCCTTCCTCCCTGTCGCACGCAGCAAGAGCCAGGCCGGAGGCTGGTGCCCACGGCCAGTGGCTGCCCGGTGCTGGCACTGGTATGGTGCCCGGCAAAGCCAGGACAGCCCAGGCAGAGCACACCACCCCATCCCCATCAGTCAGCCAGCCGCAGCAGCAGCCCGGCTGGCACCCGGCCGCCACCAGCCCTCCTCGGGCAGGAAACCTGTGGGGCAAAGGTAACGTGTTTTAAATCACCTGAACCCGTGGCGGATTGCTGCTCTGCGTTGTTTGGCAAAGGTATTTGTAATCTGGCCCAGCCCCGCTGTCCCACACCCACAGGGAGTGTCTGCCCGGGGCAGCGGGTCCCTCCTCGCCCTCTCCCACCAGCAGCCCAGCCACCCGCCAAGAAAAGCGACCAGTTGCACTTCTGAAAAAGTTCTGGTGAACCTGAATTTTCTGCCAATTCTGCCCCCCCCCCCCCAGTTCTGACAAGGCTGAGTATTTCCTAGAGGCCTTCTGAGCCAGGTTTTGATCAGCGTGTCTTGTATTCCAGGGCACAGAATTTTACTGCCTCAGAAACCACATTTCTCTCTCAGTTCTCCATTAGGCTAATTAATGCCACATTACTAGATTTCTGGGTTTAATTACAGCTATTTACAAGTATATTTAGAGCTAGTATGAAGAGGCCATAACTTGTTTTGGTTGGATTTTTGTTACGCAAACATAGGGATGAGTTGCCTGTCGCAGGAATGAAATAAATTAAGCAAGGATGAAGGGGAGGTGAAGGGTTAGGAAGACGGTTGCTTTTTAGGATGCAATTTAACTGAGAACTGAAGTACATGCTTTAGTCCATCCCTATTCAGGCCCACATTCAGAAAAGCAATTAGGCACTTAATTAACTTCAAGCACATGGGCTGTTAAGCATGTGTGTAAGTAAGTGGTTTGTTGAAAAGGGATAGCATTAAAAGCATGCTTAAAATTAAGCACATACGCTCAGCTAATTTCCTTGCCAGCTAAGCACACTTTCTAATCATAATGGACCAAATTCAGCAATGATGGAATGACATCATTCAGAATTACAGCAAGGTCAAACTTGGTCTGTGGATTTCTGTCCTTTGAGATAAGGTGGAATTAAGCTTGCGAGCAAATAAGAAATCAGACAGGTACTGTGAGGTGCTAGTGCTGCACATGGAAATGGTGTCGTGGGTAGGGTATGTACAGGTATTTATGAGAGCAGAATATATCTTTCCCATCTCATTAGCATTCTCAAGAAATTTAATTTGTTTTTCTTCAGGACAGAGGGGAGAATTTCAAATGGGAATGTTTCTGCTTATTGGAAAAAAAAAAGACTGCTTCAGTTTTATATTTTTGGTGTTTAGAAGAGCTTACATTTCAAAGCAAAAATACTCGAAATGAGAAAGAAGGTTTTTTCTAAGAAAAATATTAAAGGCAATAAAAAATTTTCCATCAAAGCTTGTAATTTCCCTCCAAATTGTTATGGGAGAAATTGATATTTTTTTTTAATGAAACAGGCATTCCATTAAAAAAAAAGTCACTAATTTTCCTTAAGTCCTATTTTTCACTTCTGCTAATTAATAACCAGAAAGAAAAAAAATAAGAACACTGGAATGCACTGTCCCTTTTGCCTTCCCATCCTAATTTGGGCATTGCAACCCCCAGAAGAGTTTTGACAAGAAAAAGAATCCCAATTCACAAATCAAAATCAGGTCAGCTGAGGCAGAGGATCCTATGTATTTTCTAAAATTACGTGGATACCTCCAGGCGCTGATGAAAAATGATCCCAGTTCCTGAAAACGTAATGAGTGTTAGCATGGGCGTACAGACTCGCACGGGAGCTGGGGTGTGACTGCTTCGGTCCCCCCCTGCTTGCTTCTGCCAAAGCTTGTCCCTGGGCTGGGGAATGCGCAGGGAAGGGGCTGCAGAGCCCTTGGCCATAAGGGCCAGGCAATCCCGCTGCGGCACTGGGGCTCAGGGCTGCCAGAAACCCACCGCCACACCAGGACGTGCCGCAGCGCAGGGGCGGCATGTGGACAGGAGGGGGCAAGGAGGGCGGGCGCTTTCCAGCTTTCCGTTGGTGGCAGGGTCTGACCCGCTGGACCGTACCCCACGGGGGCAACTATGGGGTCGGGGGGCTCCAGGATTATTTGTGCCCCCTTGCCTGCGGTTCCCAGACAAGGAGAAGAAGGTGGCCCTGTGGCCAGGGGATGCCCAGCGTAAAGTTGCCATTAGAGCCTGTAGGGCTGCAGGGGAAATGGAGAGAGGGTCAGGAGAGAGAGAGAGTGAATGCACGGAAACCCCACCTGGCTCAGGGAGCCGCCGAGGTGAAAACCGCTCAGTAATGTTTGCCATTTTGTTGGCTTTCCCTCCGCCTCCACAGCACACACAGTATTGCATCAGACCACTACAAGACCTGTTCGGTCTATGGTGAACTTCACTTCAAACACATTGGCCCACCTTGATTACGGCCAGTCATCTGACATTTAGACCTGACAAACAGCTTTGACTAAATTAATGACTTCTGGCAATTTGCAGTCATGTCAGAAGGCACTGCTGATATCAGAGCTGAGTATGTCCCCTCCCTGGAGCAGATACTGCTTCAGCTCCTGAGCATGGAGCTTTAACCTCTGCTTAGCTTGATCTTCATGTGTGTCTTTAGCAAATGAAAAAAAAAGGATGTGTTTTTTTAGAATATCAGAAACTAAATGCTGATATACCCATTCTCCTACCTTGAAAAAACTTCACATTTTACCCTCAGAGACAGGCCCAGGTATCTGTTTTAGTAAATCCCCTGGTTGTAAGAACACATGTATTGCAACTCATAACTTTTAAAGATCCAGGAAAATTATTTTCCAAAGCTACCAAGATTTTGGTTATAGACCTTTGTAGCCTTTTATTAAAACATTATGTGATTTTTCTATCAAATGTAATTTATGATATTAATAAATGTAACCACAGTTCCCAAGACAGACCATGACTTTGGGAGAAGGCTATTTTGCTCATACTTGTTAACTGACAACATGGTATAGCAACAAACTCAGTGCCTGAGTCTCACCTGCCTTACCACTGCCTGCAGAGTTACAAATCTGAACAGGCAGGTCAAGAACTGGGCCCTACCACTGTGTTTCCTGACCCTGCTCCCAGGAGCAAGATCAGGCTGATACTGGGTTGCCCAGAGTTGCAAATCTCTCTCTGCTGCCACTTCACATGAACGCTATCCATGGGCATACAGGAAAGGTCAAAACTGCATGATGCACCCATCGAAGGTGGAAGCACTTGACAGTGGCATTGGCATTCGTTGTTAGCATGATTATTTAGGGCATAAACCCCAAATATTAATGAGAAGAGATCTTACATTGTCCCTGTTGGTCTTCAAAGGGGGGAGGCTGCTTTCGAAACACATGGTTCAATGCCCATGTTGTTCCAGTTAGTCACACTTGGGATCCCCTGTGGTCACTCGACACCACTGCGCAGCCATCCGCAAAGTCGGGTAATTCCAGGATTCCTGAGACACATGGTAGTAATATCTTGGTTTCTTCTAAGAAGATTTCCAAGCCTGCTGAACATTTCCACAAACTTTTATGGAAAGCACAAGGTTCAAAATTGAGTGAACAAACATCATTCTAGTCCAAAAATGACTCAAAAGTATGTTTTCTTTTGTTAGTGAGTAACACAGGAAGCTTTTTCTTCTCTGATGGTAAGCAAAGAAGTCAGAAAGCAAATGAGATCTAATCATAGCTCTGAACAGTCCAAGGATAAGGTCAGAAATCTGATGGTTCTCATTATAATGTCTTCCATTTCCTCTCAGCATTCCCTGGGAAATTCTTAGGATCATCCCCTTGCCTGAAAAGTACCACGTTTCTGGTGGCACCAAAAATGGAAGTTGCATTTTGGTAGGAAAAACTGTTTGTAGTTTATTTAATACAATAGTGGTCATGTCTGTGGCTGGTGTACAAGGCAACTTCGAGTCAAAAAGAATTTTGCATATTTTTTCATGTGGATCTCAGACATACACACAAAGACACACGCATATATATATATGTTCCTTCTTGAAATTACTTTTTCTACAAGGCAAGGGCTGTTGAGAGTTTTTGACTTACATGAAAATATAACCATTTAGTGCTATCAAAACATATTTGTGTTTAGACTAACAAGATGGATTTATAACCAGAATGTGTTTATAAAATATTCTTTACAAGGGAAAGTGGTTCCCAACAGGTCCTTAAAACTTTTTGCACATTATTCCTCTCACAACGGTAACTGGGAAATTCAGAAGACAAGCAATTGCCTTTTCCCCTTTAAGTGGTGAAATTTATTACAAAATTTCAACAATGTGAAAAAAACCTGACCGTCTCTAAAGGAAGTGCTGAAACCAAGGTTCTGTTTTCATCTTCTTGTAAAGCTGGCTAAAAGCACTCAGTATTTAAATACTACTACAGATCTGCCACTCAAGCTGAAATGAGTGGCACAAAGATAAAGGACAAACTTTTTTTCACCTTTTTGAAAGAGGTTAGGGTGTGAAGAAGAAAAGGACATTCTCTCTTCTAAGTTTCCTTAAGATGCTTTTTTTTCCTATAGAGAGAACAAGGGAAAATATTCAGTCTCTTGGTCTGTTTCTTATAAGAAAAGAGAGAATATGCAAGCTATGTTAATGGCCCAACCTGAAGGTCATGGAATTTGTGACGGCCTGGATCTGCTATGCGGAGTCTTCATTGATAATGATTCTCCATTACAGGACTACTATACTGAATTACAACAAAATTATTATGTATCCAGTTTTTCACCTAAGAAAATATACTCATTCTCCTTTTAAATTTTACCTCTTCTAACAATTATGAAGTAGTTTGGGAACCTTTCCAGATGTGAGACTTTAAAGAAGCATACCATATAGCTACTTAGTTTGAGGGATGTTCAGAGGGCTGTATGTTAAAGCAGAAGGCCTCTAGCAGCTCACACGAGGTTACTTCATCCCCTGATCCTTTCCGTCAGCGTGACAGACCCACACAGCGAATGTCCCTGGTGGCTCATGGTGAGTCTCGTGGGAGGTTAAATGGGTGGGAGTTACACTCTTTTGTCTTGGAGTATCTCCAGGAGAAATCACCCTTAAAATTATGCTGCTATTTTTGTGTGAGTTTTTTGCAATGGAAAGAGGAGTTTACCGTGTACTTTTGTGCTCTATTGTAGACATAAAAGGAAGTATCAAACTTCCACTGCTTATTGGCAAACTGAATAGAAATATCGAAGGGGAAGTCCAAGATGCTTTTTTTTCCTCCCTTCAAAGCCATTATTTCATAGCCCTAACAAACAAATGGTCTTTAGAGAGGCAGCCAGTGATTTACCCAAGGCTGAAAGCACATCTCTGCCCAGTGGGCTCACAACAAAGTCACAAAACCCAATGTGGATTTTGTAGTGGTGTCCTGCAGTACCAGGAGACTCGCTTTTGAACTCTCCAGGCTCCTGCTTTCTGGAGGCTCATCCTTTAAGAAACGCAACATCCTTCCTACACCCTTTCCAGATTTGATTCTACCAATAAAAAAATTCATAATCTTTGCTCTCCTGTACAGCAGAGTGTTCTAAACGAAAGCATTATGCCAAGGCCTTTTAATGTAACTGATTTGGAGCTACAGAATATAAATAAATACCTATTGCCATATCCTGAAATCTCTGCAGCTCTAAGCAGGTTCAGTCCTGCCATCCCACGTTGAGACCAGTGATCTTTACTCTTCTTGGCACACACAGACATGCATGGGAGCAGTGTTACTCACGGGTCTATGCCCGTGCTAGCTGAAATGGGTGACAAAATTTCCAGGGATTGCAGCAAGGCAGCGTCAAACTCCAAAGGCCCTGTGAAATGATATTATCTATGACCACAGGGCAACCACGGCAGTGGGAGATAAGAACCGTTCCTGAGGCTGTAACCATTCACCTTGATGATTAAAAAGGAAAAGGAAGAAAATTATTATACATCTGGGGAAGAGCAGAGTGAATCTGGGCATCCAAAGTGCAGGCACAGAAAATCCTTTGGACTCTGACAAGCACATGCTGAGGAACTAGTCCCTGCTAGGCGTGCAGGAGTAAGTGTGTATTTACTGCCCTGTTGCCCCAGTTCACAGCTGGTTTATTAGCTCTTATCGCCTGGCACGCTAGCTTACGCCAGCAGAGTAGAGGTACAGACATCTGTGCATAGGGAGAGAAAGAGGGATGATGGTGGTAATGTCGTAAACCACTGCAGCTGGGAGTGTGAGTCAGAGACCTGTGGCCCTTGACAGCCATCCACCTTTGCATGACTGAAAATGGACCCTGGGTTTAATGCCTCCTTTTCTGATCTGCATAGCCAAAATGCAGGTTAAAGGGCAGCGCTGGGGACAGAAAGCAGTCACGTGCAGGCATGAGTCTTCTCCTGGATCTGGAAACAGAGAAGTTAACTGCTTCAAAATAATCCACTGGTAGTAGACTGGGGGTAAGAAACCCCCAAATTCCCTTCCTCCCTTTTTCCCCACAGCCTTTGCGATTACATTCTGCCCCAGTGTGCTGCCACAGAAAGCCACCTCTTCTCCAGGGTGGGCACGCGTATGCCCTTATGCTGCAGTCAGTGGTTGCTCTGATGCTTGCGCAAAAAAGACTTTGCGCAGACATTTAATAACACAGAGCTTTCCTGTGTCTTACGCTGTACCCATGCCATATATATGTTAGTTCTGGGCTTTCTAGGGAAAAGAACTGGCAATAGCAAAAACCCCAGCACACTGGGAGGCACTCTGGCTTTCAGCATGGAGAAGGGCTGGGTTGGTTAATTCCCACAACAAGTTTGGGAGGGGTTACTTGTAGGCTTCTGAGGAGAAACTATATTTTTGGGGGGGTGGGAGGCAAACTTTCAGTTTTCCAAAGATCTCACGATGCTGTGAAGGCTCAGTTGGCACAAAAGGCTTTGGAAAGCTCATGAAGGGGCTTTTCCTGCTCTCGCCTGGGAGCTTGCCCTACAACTGGACTCCCTGACACTCAGTAAGAGTGCAGCCATCTTAACCACTCCTGAGTCTGAATTCAGTATTTGACATAAGGATTTGGCTTTAAAGTCACTTTAGAAACAGACTGGGAACAGTGCAGAGCCTGGAAGCCCTGAGCACTGATCCTGGGAGCCCTCACTGCAGAGGATGTAGGCAATCGTCGTACCGGCTGGTGTCTCCCCGCTGCTCGCACTGAACTTGTTCAGAGGAATTACAGTAACCCAGGGTGGATGGGAACAATCCTTAGCTCATCCTGACTAAACTATTGTCCAGGCTGAAATGATGATGTTTCCTAGCACGGAACTACTATCCACAAACAAACTATTGGCAAACTAAAAAGAAAAGTGCCTTTCCTATTTCTGCATCCAATCCAAGGTTATACTGCTGTGTCACAACCCAGCTTCCCCAGCAAGCATGTGTATTTTGATACTGTTTTGGGCTGTTGCTTAAGCATTCATATTAAAATATTTGTGTAGAGGCTTGTGTTTGCTAACTTAGCATTTTCCTTATTTCTGTTTCCTTTTATATGCCATCCAGACAGAGAAAAAAAGAGCAAAGTGAAGTTTCTAATAGGCAGTCACAGGGTGTTTCTCACAGCTGAAATCTGGTCGATGAGTTGATGCTGTGTTCAGTAAGAGGTTCCCCAAACTTTCCCAGGCCATGCTGGCAGCTGGCAGAAGGGGGCTGAGGTAAATCAGAGCAGCAAGTGACCATTCAGAGGCAGGGACGAGAGCAGCGAGCGCCAGCCAGGTGCTTGGGAAAGCCACATCACACCCGCGCAGGCAGCCAGCATAGCCTGTTCAATTCATGCTGCTTCCCTGGACGTCTGCGAGACCCTGTGGCCAGGGTCTGAGGGCCACATTTGAGCCCATTTCTGTACCAGACAGCATGTGCAAGACCATGCACGTAGAGGCAGCAGCTGAAGCTCCATGCCATGGGCATGAGCAGGAGCTGCCAGCTCTTCGTAAGAGCAGGGCAGGGGGTAATGTGAGAGTTCTTCAAAACTGGCCCCATCCACCCACATGGCTTTGGTCCTGGCCAGGGGCTGATGCAGCTGCTCCTTGTGCAGCATCAGAGCAGCGACAGTCTCAGACCTTCATTTCAACAGGCTGGCAAAACAGTGGGAATGAAATAATATCTCCCTCTCTCCCTGAACCTCTTGAAAATGCATGTAGTTCACCCGCGCTCATTCTTCATCTGTTGTCCCCCGCGGTTACATTTAGCAAAGACACTTTCAGGCTCGTTTGAAAACCTGTTGAGTGAAACTGTTTTAAAAATCCTTACAGGTCTTTTCCTAGCCCAGGCTGGGGTGATTAAGGGTGACACAAACCCGCCTGGAGGGGTGGGCTGGATGTGATGAAGGCCCTGGCTCCATGTCAGGGCTGTGGGAATCCAGGCTGGCTGCTGCTGGCACGTGCATGGCACCAAAACGCAATTTTCCCCACAATGCTGAGAAACTCTGAGCCAGCTTTGAAGGTGACTGAATAGTACTCATTTCACCTGGGTGATAGGCCTTTACTATCTTTCCTCTTTTTACAAAAAAGATATTTTCTCTAGGTCAGACACAGCCAAAAGGTCAGCTGCGGTGCCAGAGCAGGCGAGAGAGTTGATGAAGCTGCCCTTGACCTGCAGTTGAAGGTGTTCACCTTTGATTCTGTCCTGCTTCATTAAAGGGGCTGTATCTGTAAGAAAATAGTTTCACCTTGGTAACATGTTCTGTTAACAGGATCGTGGGGGAGAACCATAAAACATTTTCTTTCCCTTTGATATTTGTGACTGTGGAGCATTTCAGCTACAGGCACTAAAATAATAATAGTAATGTTGAGTATGTGGCAAACAAACAGCAAACCTGAGGTTTCTCGCCACAGGCTATGTAGCCTCACAAACTCAGCCAGACATGCTTGGCCAGCACCTGCGTGCTTGTTTTGTTGTTGTTGGTATAGACCGAGTCAGTCAAACTTGCAGAGAGCTAGCTGGTTTGCAACTGGACAAGGGCTTCAGACACTTCAGCAAAGAGCCCCATCTCGGGTTACGGCAGTCAGGCGTCTCTCCTCAGATGTGCGATGTTCAAAGCCCTAAGAGTCCTGGACTTTCCCAGCAGATTCCTCTGGAATGTAAATAGTCTTTAGATCCCCCACCAGGTGCCAGCAGGCTTCTTGGGGTTGCTGAAGGGGAAGTCCTCATGACATACTCAAGCTAAATAATAATAATAATAAAGATGATGATGATGATTAAGGTGTTTGGGGTTTTTTTTTGCCTCGAGGGAGGATGCTAGTTTGGGAACAAGCAGTGGCTGTCACTAGGGAACGTCGCTCAGAACAGATCAACTTAAAATAGTATTTGCTGGATATCGGTAAGGTATCTGCTCAGAAGTCTGGCTGGCGATGCACTGACAAAGCAGAGGAGTGTTTGGCTTGAAGTGGAAATGTTGAAACAGATGTTTTAAATAAAGAGCCTGGCACTGCACATAACAAGCACCTCAAACTACATTTGCATGCACTCTGGAGACATTAAAGAAGTTACACGCAGCAACTTTGGCTCTTTTTTGTCCCCATGGACAGAGAAAGGGACTCTCAACCTCTGGGCTCTCATCTCAGTTCTGGCACTGCCTTCCCAGATAACCTTGAGCAAGTTGTTTCATCTCTCGTGCTTCAGTTTCCCCAGACACAAAACCAAGGTGTCTGCCACAGGCCTCCTTCACAAAGCAGGCTGCGGGAAGAGCCGTGCATGATAGTCTTTAATGACGCTGCCAGGCACGGTCATGAAAATGTGAATATTGACACTGTTCCTGCAGAATGGGACAGCATGCCGGAGGTGACAGGTAGCAGGGACAGGGCTTATGGAAGGAGTCTTTGCCAGCTTGGGTGCCTGTATCCCTGTGAGGGTAACAGCAGCGCTGTCTGAAAAGTACATTGGCTGGTGCTAAAATATTCCTTGGGAAACTATTTGAATTTGTTTATTCTAAATCTCACCAAGTCTCTGTGTCTTTAAATAATTTCTGCATTGTTCATGTCTTCCTTTTTTCATTTTCTTTCCCTCTTTGAGTGTTTCCTGTGGGCCTCCTGGCTGCTTCTGCCCTTACCTCTCCCCTCTGCACCAACTTCTCCTTTTTCCAGTCTCTTCCAGTTTGCTCCTCCCTCCGCCAGCAGCCCTTCCAAGCCAGATGTCACATTCACAGCACTCTATGGCCGCTCTGACCACGTGGTCAGGGGTCCCTATCGTTAGACTATCCCTCGGCCGGGAGCACGCGGCGTGGGGGTGATGGGTGAGTGGATGGCAGTCCCACAAATGGAGCCCTTTGGCCAAATGTGACCACTCGTCAGTAGAGCATCCCTGGTGGAGAACCAGGGATGACCTGAGCCCCACTGAAGTGCCATGACCCACCTGGGACCACCTGACAGTAACAGACCCCCCTACTCCTCCTGCCCCCACAGGGGGTCATAGGGATGTCCAGGACAGTGGGGAGGTAGCTGAGGCCCTGGTCTGGGGGGCAGGAAGGAGTGCAGCCCGCTGGCACCAGGACATCTCCAGAAGAGGCTCCAGGAAAGCTGCCTGGCCTGGGTACCCACCCTAGGCTAGGCAGGGCAGGCACCCAGAAGTTGCCCAGCCTGTGCCAAAGGCATTGCTGCTCCCTCGGGACAGCTGGCTATGGGGACAGCTGTGCCAGCACTGCTGCTGAGGCAGGGGTTGAGCTGGCGGGGCAGGTGAGGTTTGAAGTGGTCCAGAGAAACACGGGACCCACTGGTTCACCTCACCGGCACAGAGCAGCCAGCGCAGTCATCAGCTGCCGGTGCCAGTGTCCACCTGGATGGGGCAGTGCCAGGTGGCTGCAGTGTGTGAGGCTCTGAAAATGCTGCCAGGGATGCGTTCTCCTTCGCCCCCACCCCCTTTTTTTAATGTAAGCGAAAGAGTTCTTTGCTGCCAAAGAAAAACACTAACAAGAGAAAAGCGGGTATGAAGGGACACAGCAGGAAGCACGTGGCAAGCCATGATGGGCCTTGACACTAACTTTCTATTTTTAAAGTGGCTTCATATACTCCTGAAAAAAATGCCTTCATTGTTATGAAATACCTCCTCGCTCTCCTTAAAAACATCCTGATTTTATGGGCAGCAGAGCAGGCTGGTCCTTTGGCACCAGCAATGATATTTCATTACTAGATCCCAGATGTATTCTCACCCTGGGAATATAGAGTCAGTGCCGGGATCGGAGCCTGTCCCTAAGCAAAACTCCTTCTGCCTGCACTACGGAAAGCACTTCCTTTCCTAAAACATAGGCAACCAAAGCAAAGCTTTCTAGTCAAAAGGAGAGTGATAATTTTAGACATTTAGAATAATGATTGCAGAAGCTGAAGGAAGGAAAGTTATATCAGCATGAGGTCCATCCAAGAGATATATCAGTTATTTAACTCATAAGTACATGCAGAAAGATCAAAGTCTCCTTCTGTGAAGAATAACTGTGATTCACACAGCTGGGAGGTGCAAAGAAATTATTCTAGCTAGCTAGCTATCACTTGTTAGCCAAAAGGAAAGCATTTCTTTACACTTACTTTAAGGTATCCCTTTTGTTCCACAAATGTTTAAAGTACTACCCTGCAGCAATCAAATGGCAGGTGAAGTAAGAAGAGGAACAGCGTGTTCTTGACAGAAGAAATAAGTCACAGTTCCCTCCCACCACCAGAAAGGGAAGTCAGCACAGCTGGAATGGCAAACAGCACCGGGGGAAATCACCTCTTTGTTTTCACCTCCCCCTTCTCCATGTCCTACGGTGGCCGGCCCGAAGGCGCTGAGGTTGCAGGCAAGGGAGCAAAAAAGACTGGTGTGGGCTTTCCAGCTCATTTTGATGCGTCAAATGTTTGGAAAAGCAAAGTGAGGTGAACTCTGCCCCTGCTGTGTCCAAGAGCAAAATCCTCTGGTGTTTCCAAGCTGCCCAAATGGCTAGGAGCTCATGTTTCCCTGCAGACCTATGCGGCTGAGGGATTTCCCAAAATACAGAGAAGCCTGCAGCAGCAGGCACTGGGGCGTGAGGGCCACTGGTGGCCCTGGAGCATTCAGCTCCTTGCCTAAAAGCAAGCTGTCTAGGGAAGTAAGCATGACCCCAGAAAAACAGACCACTCCACCTTCCAGCACCCCAGGATGAGACAGGGCAATGTACTGGAGGTGGCCACATCTTGGACACTTCTGCCAGCAAGTCCATTGCCCACTCCAGGAAGGAGCTGGGGCTCCCTCCCTTCTCCCCACAGCCTCCTTCCCAGGTATGCCGTGTCCTTCAGAGGCTCTCCGGAGCTCCTATCCTCCTCACTACCCCGCATCTGCTCTCCTTTCCCCCTTGCCTGTTCCAGGGCCCCATAGCGACCCCTCTCCCTGACCCGCCGCATCCCCTTCCCTATCTCCCGGGTGCCCTGTTCCCTGCTCTCTGCTCACCCCATGCTCCCTACCAGCCTCCCCGTCCCCCCAGCCAGGCAGCGCGCACTCCTCCCTCCCCTCTCCGCCCTCCCCACCCCAGGGTCCTGCTGAAGATGAGCAGGGAGGACAGCAGGGCTGCGCTTTGGATATCGCTGTGCTGGGAAAGAGCCGCGAACGGCCTTTGCACCTCTGAGCAACCGAGGGAAATTTGAGGCCCCGACAAACAACTGTTAGGGCTTTCATGTGTCCTTCAGACCCCCTCCTTGCTTCAAATCTAATTCCCTTCTACAAGCGAAGGGACCCATTCAGCACCGAAGGCACTGCCCTGAGCCAGACACCCCTAAGGCTTCGCGGAGCTTCCCGCTTGCACCGCAGAAGGCGGCACTGGCTTGTGGTTCCAGGCAGAGGGCCTGGATCCAGGCCAGGGCTCCGGCTGGGGAAAGACTCGAGTTTCTCCTGGGCCTCTGCATTGCAGAATAAAGCGACCCACAGCCTGCCATGCCCCGCGTCGCCGCACAGGGTCTCCGGAGGCCTGAGCAGCCGGGGAAGAGGCTTCTGGTTGCTCTCCTAGGTAAAACCATAGAAACTACTTTGTAGTAGAGGCAGCAAAAGCTGTGTTTTTGCAGCATGGTCTTGCTGCAGATTGCTTGGCTCTGCTAGCTCAGTTTAGCATCAGAGCGGTATCAACCTGAGGTGTTTCTGACAACATTTTTAGAAGGGAAATGAAGGTCCAGCAGAGGGTACAAACTGCCTCTCTGCCCCACAGCCCTTCCCACGGCCTGGCCCCACACCTTCCTCTGCCAGCGGGCACAAAGGAACACACTGAGGAGGCAAAGTTGCGCAGGGCTTCTCCCTATGGCAGTCCCTGTCTGCTCCCTGAAATAAGAGAGGCACATGAGGGAACACAGGTTAAAACTGAAGAGGAAAAGGATGTGCGACACATAGTGAAGATCAAACGACGATGGGAGGCAAGAAGACGGTAGTGGGAAGGGCAGCGCTATGCCGTGATGGCCACATTTTCGTTTATTGCCTGAGCCATGCCTAGCGCAGCCAAACCCCAGGCCCGGGGCACCTTGGCATCCGCAGCCCATAAATAGAGGTGTTTATCTGATATTTATTTCATCTTCAATCACACGTGCTCTGTGCTGCCCCCCTGCTCCCACCTGTGCTGCAAACAACATGGAGGATTGCTGATATTGTTGATTTTCAGGCACCTAAGTGATTCAGCAGCCCTAAGGTGGGAGCCAAACCCTCCGACACAGTTGGAGGAGAAGCTATGCTAAGCCATAAGTCCCATTTTCTCCCACTAAGAAGACAGCCAGTCTCCCAGTTCAGGCTGCCACCTCAGGATGGATAACGTCAACACCCCTCCCTGTGCCACACACAACTGGGGTGTCCATGCATAGCGTCTACCAGTAGTGGAGAAGGGGAGAAGAGAAGAAAATGTCTCCCTTGCTTTCCTTCACTTTTCACCTGTATTTCTTTATTGCAGACCACAGGTCTGTGAGCTGTCTTTCCCTTCGCTGTACACCATCTGCTCATACCCCACTGGCGGCATACAAGTATAGCAAGATACCTTCATGCTGTCGTTACCAGCCTTGGGTGAGTTGTTCCCCAACATTGTGTGGCTACAGGGTGAGAGATGGGAGCAAAAGCCATTACTGCTGCACCGGCTCACAGACCTAACCCAAGAGAGCTGATGCCAATAATCTGCATGGGCCCTGCGTGTCCTCAGAAAGGGGCTTGCAGACCTCTGCCAGCACACCTGCCAAATTGTGCAGTGCTGCCGCTGCCTCAGGGGGAGCAGGGTCTGCTCCTGGGTGTAGAAACCAGACAAGTGCTTGCACTCTGGGGTGCAGATTTTGGAACGAAAGAGACTCGGTATGCGAGAGCCCTGCTAGGATGGAGGAGAGACTTCTTGCATGCAGAAGCAGAGTGAAGCCGTGAGGCGGTGTGGGGAGATGTACACAGAAGATCGATGCTACCTGACACCGCTCACAATAAGACTTTCAGCCCCAATTTTTTCATGCCCAAGTGGCTGCTTTGGGATGAGGTTTTCTTAGGAGCATGGAAGAAACTGCAGCCAAAACCCTTTGCAAGAGTGATATTGGGGAATGAATGCTGTTTAGCCCAGAATTTTGTCAGACATCTAATTTTGGCAAAGCTGCAGTGTCCCAAAGTGCTGGAGCAGGGTTTTGCATTTAGCAGGGAGATGGCTTTCAGTCAGAGAAGGGAGTTTTGCTGTTCTTGGAACAATCTGCCCAAATTTGGTCAAGATATCGAAGCTTTTGGAGAAATTTCAGTTTGCACATCCTCAGGAAAAAGCTCATTGGATGTTCCCCAAGGACTGTTTGCATTGAGCATGTTTAGCACCAGGACTTCAGAAAGATCCCCGCTCAAGGCAGATGCAGAGCACTACCAGATTTAAGCACCAGAGGTGAGAGTAGTGGTGCTAACGGTCCTGGGGAGCCCTGGCTCCTCCTGCTAGGCCCAGGCAATATGGAGAAGGCAGATATCTACCCAAATGCAGATGGATCAAGCACCAAAAGTAGGCAGGGAGATGGGTGGGAGAAGTAGGGATCAAAGGCTGGGACTCAGGACTAGAGGATCAGACTGGGACTACGTACAATGCATGTCACTTCTCATATGCCAAAGGCTAAGACAGTATTAATTATGGTGATGCAGCCTCTTTACATAACTGTCAAGTGAATCTGCATCTGCCTCTCCTTTCCATTTTATCTTCTATTCCACATCACCCCCTTCTCCTTCTGTCATCTCCTCTCCCCCTTCCCCAGTGCCCTTCCCTCTGACTCTGGCCGCTGTCCTTTCTCTGCCCTTCTCATAACATCAATATATTGCTGCCAGCCCCCGTAACTGCTTAGCTGTATATTTCTTTGTCCTCACACTGTCACGCTACCTTCCAGCACAGTCCAACCCTCCCACACACCATATCTGACATTTAGGGCACTTGGGTTTCTTGAAGCGCTGTGGTCCCTCCAGCATTACTAAGTCCTCTCTCTTACCTTCACCCAGCACTGCTAACTGATCCATATTACCTGCCGGGGTGGCCTTTGCCTAACTTTCAGTCCATCAGCACAGATGTTAACTGAGATGCTCTTACATGCTCTTAGCTCTACCTCCCTGATTCTCAAAGTTACCCGTTCTCCCTAACCCACCTGGGACCTGCCCTCCCCATCTTCTCCCATGGCAAAGTCTCTCCTGGCTCACCCCAGCCCCTGGTTTGCTCTTCACTTCTGCCCCGCTGAGGGCGGTCTTCTGGGCTGAGGACCACTTCCAGTGAGTCTATGACCAGGCTGAATTCCTGTGTTACAAATTAATTTGCTTGTTCTTTCTTATTCTTATCGAAGCATTTCTGCATCTCTAACTTCATTTATTCTAGCTTGCCTCTCCACCAGCACAGAGACAGTCTTTTTCTCATAGAAAAGTTCTTTTCTGCCTTCCTTTCCCCTCTCACCTAGTCATTTCCCCCAGGGACCCCAGTCTATCTCTGCATCTCCCTTCGTTGCCCCTTCTGCAGCTTCTCAGGTTGGCATTACACAGGGAAAACAGAGCCAATCTCGCCTTTCAGGATTGTGGGAGGGGGACCCTTTTGTCGCCCCATCCTTTCCAGCTCCTGCCATTCCCTCATCGAGCCTCAGAAGTGCCAGCTCACTGGGTATTTCTTTGGGCCAATTCAACTCACTAGCCCTGCAGAAAACATCCTTCTGAGGTTTTTAGCTGGTTTTTTTCCCCACAGGGTTTTAGTACGCTGAATTTACAATAGTGAATTGAAAGCCAGTGGGGCAGGGGAAGGGGCAGCATCTAGCCAAGGAGAGAAGGGAGGCAACGGGTGGAGGAGTGGGACCTTCTTCTTTCAGTGGCCACAAGCTGTGAGTTTGGCTCAAACCACTGACTGTAGCTTTACCCTTACTTTCCTCTGGCTCTTCCCTTCATATTAAAAATGTGTCTCCCTCTTAACGAACAGCAGCCTCAATTTCTCTTGCTTTTCCAGTGAAGATCTCCAGGTTCCTTTCCCTATAAGCTCACTGGCAAATGGGTTTTACATTATCTCCAGTCTAGAGTCTCCAAATGGTACTCTGCTGAGTTTCTGACCACCTCTTTCCTAGCTAAACCTCACTGCCAAATACTAATTAACAGGTGTCTTGATCTGTCTGTCCCTCTCCCCACAGACAGCAGTGGTCCTGAAACCCTTGCCTTCCCTGGCCCCAGGACTCCAGCCTTCTCTGGCACTTGTCTCCCAATCTTCCCTCCTCACCTCAGTCTCTGTCACCATGTGTAGCGTTCAGGCCTGTAATGTGGAAGCCATCTTCATCAGAAAGCTCTCTCTGTGTTTTCCCATTCAAGCTATATATAGATTCAGGTGTATGAATACTTGAGGAAATTCTTTTGCACCACAGTTTTACCATGAACGTGCCAGTTTACCCAGATGGCAGGCTCTCGTAGTAAAATAGGCAAAGAGAGCCTTGGCTTCCTATCTAGAAAATGGGCAGATTTTGCTGCCATCTTTTCTAATAGCCTAAGATCCTCAAAGGCTCTACAGGAGGAACTATATCTTGTAGTATTTAGTATTGAAGAGGATCAATTGCTTATTTCATTATGGGAAGCAAATCTGAGTAAAAAGCAATTTATACTGATGTAACTAAATCTATGCTAGTGCTTTTAGTGGCATAACTATGTTAGCAAAAAACTCCCATACTTCTAACTGATATAATATTGCTGGAGAGATTTTACATATAAATGCATCTACAGATTTATTTGCCTCAGACATTTCTACCTGTGGTTCTGGTTATTTATTTTGGTTTGTTGTACCAAGTCAGGTGCGCAGCATGCCAAAATGCTCTGCCACTGGCCAGTGTGCACATCCAAGTACTTAGGCAGGGCTGGACATTCTCAGCACCTGTGTGAGCCCAGGTTTGGAAACCCAAAGTCCTCTCTGCTGCTCCCTGGGGCAATGCCTTGCAGAGCATTTTTGCAGGGAAGTGTAGGATTTCCATACAGCAGCAGAATTTTGTAAGAGTTCACGTGTGTGCCTGACACTTCCTCTTCCTCCATCCTATATTTGCTTCCCATACTTTTTGCACTATTTAAAAGAAATCCCTTTATTTCTATGTTTTTCCTCTATCCGTCATTAATGCAGATCATGCTTGGATCAGCAGAATTTGCCTATCAATTTTAGACCAGCTGCAATATGTTTCCACAGCAGATGAAAAACATCACTGTGGTAACAGTGACTGGTGATCTGATGAACAGCAGCCTTGTTGGTGGGGAAGGTCATGTTCCTGTAATTGCACACCTGCATTTTCCCCATCCCCCCCAGCAGCACAATGGTGCGAGGAAAGCTATTTTTCCACCGGGAAGGCAGTCACGGGTGGCAGCTCAGACAGGAGGTCAGCAGGGAGTCAGCTCAGGGCTGGAATAGCCAGAAGACTGGGGCTAGCAAGAGCTGGGAGGGAGCAGGGGAAAGGATGGGTGGAAGGCAGGTGTGCAGAGCCATGAGGAATATCTTCTGCACATAAAAATGAGCCCATGCAACAATTTTTGTTACAGAAAATGGAATGGCCTCCGTGAACTAAGGTGGGGAAAGGGGGGGGGCACCTCCTTATTCTGCCCTTCCTTGCTCCCTGCAGGCACTGCTGGGTCACTGGGGATGTGGCTTTGGCAAACATGCATTTTCCAGGACATGGGACTTCTCTTGGGATGCAAGCAGGGACAGTCCTCTCCAGACATGCTGGTGGGATCAGAATAGCAGCAATGAGTGAAGAGTGACACAGCATGTCTCAGGAAAAGGCTCACTGGAGATGTGAGGAGCAGCAGAGATTCACTTCCATGTAAGCAGGTGTAGGATGACTGCTATATGTGCTTCTGAAAGGCCAGAAGTAATTCCTCAAGGCTGGGCTGAACCTCAGAGAAGACCGAACCCCCTCCTGTTACTGCAGAGCTCTGGGCAGTAGGGCCCCGAGCTGAGGCACAAGGGGAGTCCTAAGATGGCAGCCAGTGCTGGACACACTGCCTGCTGAGTTTCAGCATGAAGCACAGGGAGAGTAACTAAAACCATTTGCAGAGCTGTTCACCTAAGGGAACTGTCAAGGTCAATGCTGTGTCCTACATTCTCTTATTTGATGTATGAATGGAAAGAGACAATAAAAATGCTATATAATCTCCTGTTTTGGATGTTTTGTTCAGTGCATTAGTATCTATTCCCCAATGCATAGATTTGTTTTTCATCTTGAGAGAGATTCATTTTCCTGCAATTAGGACAAAGAATCAAACTGGGCTCAGAAGGCATGAGCTGGCTCCACTGCTGTCTGCTCACACACAGCAAGGTGCCTTTTAGCCAGTGAAGAGCCTTCGCTCCATGCTGGCCTGTAACATCTGGGTACTGGAGTAGATCCAATGTTATGGATACACCAGGTTTCTTTGTTTTTCCTAAATCATCTGTCTGGAGGCTTGTACCCCTGTGCAGTCCTGGTTTTGAGCCCCTGCTAGATCTTTTCTCTCAGTCAGAAGCACATGGAGGTTTCTGTGGAGGCATGAGGCTTCAAGGATATATCTCTCCTTTCTGCTGAACACTGATTTGGGTCACTGTTGCTGACTATGAAGGCTGAGCTTCTCCTGAACTGTGGTATCACTGGGAAGAAACACTGAGAATTGTTCATATTTCAGTAGATAGTGAAAAGAATATGGCAACTGTAAGAGTTTCCTAGAAAAAAACATTTACGGATACAGACCAATCAATATGGTAGCAGTGGGCGCCTTTCTGGACAGCTTGCTTTGGGACAGCTGTACAGCTACAGGCACGGCTAGTACAGGGGTTCCTTGCAAGCTCATCATTTTAAGTAAAGGGAGCTTATAGGTGTGGTCTCAACCAGGGAATATAGTAGTAATGTCAAGTACCCTTGCATCACTCTTGAAGGTGATTAAGTCCTACAGAAGGCAGGCACTGCCTGTGGCTCCGGAGCCTATTGATACACAGCAGCTTACAGAGATGGTCCCTACAGAGCTTATTATAAAAAGCCACACTATGGCGGAAGAAGCAGAGTGAATTTTCCTCAGGATCTCCGATAAAGAACCAAAAAGCATCTTCCAGAAAACAATGCAGAGATGACACAGACAAAAGGAATATTCTTTCATATTTGGACAAGGTACTTTGCAAGAACACCAGGAGAAAAGCCCACACATTTAAAAAGAACATTGCGACTGGCTCCCTCCTTGCTTACATTTGCCTGAGGGCCAGCCCTGCTGCATTTCAAAGACATCTTGTGTCTCCACAAGCTTTGTGTGTTTGTTTCATCTCAGCATCTCTGCCCTCCATCTCTTCATTGTGGCCTTCAGAGGTTGCTCCCTTGGTTAATGCTGGCTTTTTGCAATGACAAGGGTGGAGGCCAGTTCCCCACCCATTTCCACCCTCACTTATAATATGTGCTCCCTAGATCCTTTGCATTGCATCTCAGCTCTCTGCTGCTCCTGGCTCATATCCCCAACCTCAACACCCAAGTCCTGTGGCTGCCCTGTAGCTAGACTCCTGTCCTGGTTTCAGCTGGGATAGAGTTAATTTTCTTCTTAGTAGCTGGTACAGTGCTATGTTTTGGATTTAGTGTGAGAATAATGTTGATAACACACTAATGTTTTAGTTGTTGCTAAGCAGCGCTTATCCCAAGTTACGGATTTTTCAGTTTCCCATGCTCTGCCAGCAAGCAGGTGTACAAGAAGCTGGGAGGGATCATGGCAAGGACAGCTGACGTGAACTAGCCAAAGGGATATTCTATACCATAGAACATCATGCTCAGTATATAAACTGAGGGGGAGTTGGCCAGGAGGGACAGATCACTGCTCAGGCATCGGTCAGCAGATGGTGAGCAATTGCATTGTGCATCACTTGTCTTTTCTTGGGATTTATTTCTCTCTCTCTCTTTTTTTTTTTGTTATATTCCTTTTCATTACGATTATTATTATTATTATCCTTGACTTAGGATAAGCGCTACTTAGCAACAACTAAAACATCAGTGTGTTATCAACATTATTCTCACACGAAATCCAAAACATACTGTACCAGTTACTAAGAAGAAAATTAACTCCACCCCAGCTGAAACCAGGACAAGCCCCTTAGCTGTTTCTTTCTTCAGGCTGAGGAGACTGAGGACATCCTTCCTGGTCTGGGCAGGAGAGGAGGTTTAGGGAGTGGACTCCATTTATTTGCCTTCTTGAGAAGTTGGGCAGCAAACAAAGAAGTTTCCAAAACGATTGATAGGTTATAAAGAGGGATTAAAGAGGGTAGGCAAGTGTCTTGGCCAGGGCAGGTGGAAGCTGTGACCAGAGCAATCACTGCTGTATGAAGACAAGATTGTAGCTGGATGACTGTTGGGACAGGCATCAATCATGCCATCTCTACCCTGGCACTGCGCTGACAGCCAGAGGGGAAGGTACAATTGGTGTTTTCCTGGGGTGTTTTCCATCAGCTGGCAGAAAGGTATCATTTTTCTAGCAGGAATAAAATGTAAAAGTATGCACAAAGTAGAAATCCTTGTGTAAATATGTTTTTCCCCAGTTTGCCATGCAGTGGGTTCAGTTTAGATAAGCTCCTCTTGTGACATTAGATTAAAGCCCTAAAGAGCAGCTGCGGTCAGTACCCAGACACAGCCAGAGCCAGAGATATTGGTCCATGGCCTAAGGTTCAATGCTCAAATCTAAGTCTTTAAACTATATTTTTTTGCCTTTTTTCTATTACAGCCCAGGTAGGACAATTTTCTTACTGGCAAGCTTATTGCACCATGAATCCCCATGGATGGATGCTGTTATTCCTGACTCACCCCAGGAAAGACAAAACACAAATCTGTCTGTCAGTCCTTACCAAGTCTGGGACCCTTAACTGCATTTCTTAGACTTATTTCTGAGTATCTACTAGCATCTGAAAGTGCCTGTGCAGGCAAGTGATTGCCATTCGATGCTTTCTCACTTGAATTTGGCAGTCCCTGTTTGTTCAGATTTCTTTGTCAAAGGGCACATTACCAAAATTCCCCTCTCAGCCAGTAGCCCGAGGCATGGCTTGTTAGCTGAAGATTGTTACTTATTTACATGGCTTGTTGGCTGAAGATTGTTGGCCTTATTTACACTGACACTAACCAGGCTTCTTGCCTTCCATCTGGAAATCACTGAAGGTTTGTCTAACCAGGGCTAGCCTGACTCTCAAGAAAGTTCAGATGACTCTGCTAAGGTGTGAACTCCATTTCTACAAGTAAAAGCATGCTTGGTGCCTTCTGAAGGGGTGGGGTGCAGCTAAGTTGCTTTCATTTCTGTGGACTGAGTTTGCAGTTTTAGTTGAGTAATCCCAGTTTTCCCACTTGTCCCTGGGAGTTGGGCCAGCAATGGCCAAATTCCTTGGTCCTCCCTTCTGCATCCTTATGCTTTGCTGTGCCCAACGGCTATGAGACTCCTACCACATACTGCACCGCCATGAGCTGAGAGGAGGGGAAATTCCAGGAGTGATGTGGGAGAGCGCAGGACTGGGCATGCAGGTGGGTCCCAGGACAACCCTCCTGGCTCATTTCTTCCTGTGACTGAGGACTGGGGGTTGCTTTTCAAAGGGGTAGCTTGGCTCTTGCTGACCTAGCAGTCTCTGGTTATTGTGTTCTTTTTCTGGCAGATCTGCAGGTGGCTCCAGCTCCGTGTCTGGCCTCCCAGTCACTAGGTGACCCTGGGAAAGCAGCAGGAAGGTCAGCCAGGGACGGGGAGGAGCGAGACCTCCACTTTCAATAGCGTCCTGTGCAGTTATGCTGCACTTGGAGTAACATAAAATTGCTTCTGGGCCTCAGCAAAATGACAGCCTCTCTTGCATCCCCAAGTCAATGAGAATTGGGGTCACGGTGCCACTTCCAGGAAGTCTTCTAGATCTTGCCCTTTGACGGCGCGATAAGATCACTGGCACATATGATGAGATGGATGAGAGAGGAAGCTGTTCTGGCTGTTGTCATACCCTCATCTAGCCTGCGAGCTAACTCAGCCTCCCCTGTGACTCCCAGCCCCCTTCTCATCCACGCTGGAGAATCACCAGTATGTTTCCAAGTCCTTTGGGGATAGGGCAGCTGGTTCCCTCTGAAACAAACCCAGGTGCAGTGGGGAGAACAGTTCACCCCAGGATGGCCTGAGGAGGTGGTATGGGCAGTCTGCACTACGTTTGCCTTCCTTCACTCCACATCGCCCTCCAGCACTGTCCCACACAGGCACCCCATGGCTTCCCCATGACCTCACCTCACAAGGCGTGGCATGCAGCAGCTTGGAGGTATCTTCAGCTTCAAGCTGTAAAAGTACCTCTGCAGTGGGCTGCAATGCAACTCTCCCATTGCTTCAGACACTTTGAACTGAGAAAAGCAGAAGAAACACTGATTGTGTCCTAAAGCCCCAGCTGCACTGCATGGAGCCCAGAGGAGGGCTGGGGCAAGCCCGCTGTGACCTGGATGTGGTCACTGTGCTCTAGCCCTGAGCAGTATGAGCACAGCCACTGGCGCTGGCTGGCTGGGGCAGCAATCGTGCATGCATTGGGGAAAATATGTTTGGCAGAGCATCACAGCCCATGATGTCCCCAGAGCCTTTCACTTCTCTTTAGGAGACAGAGAGAGCAAGACTTGTCAATGACATCACCAGCTACAACGCTGCTGCCTTCCAAATATAATTGCTCGTTATATCTTTATTACCTGTAGGAACATTAACTTGCAGTTACTGGCATAACTTAGCTACTGATGAAAGGTCCTTTTTACTTTGTTTGCTTTCACAGACATTTGCTTGCTGTAATTAAGTAACCACAGTGCTACCTTCATTAACAGGGAGAACTTTCTCTTTCAGGATGACTGCCGGAAGGTAAAGCACCACTTGAGCCAAGGACATTGTCAGGGGGCACACCTTTCCTTTTTTCAGTGCTTACCACATGGAAAAGGGCAGAGCTAGCAATGGAAATATGGTTTTATATGCTTTCTTTTTAAGAAGATGTTCCGCCTTGCAAACAATATTTAATAGTGTAATAATTTAAAGGGCATCACAGAGCTCCTCTGTGTGGGCAGAACTTCTTCATGAAGAACAAGAGGTATTTGCATACACACATGCGATTCAAGAGAAGGTATTGCAAAAAAAGGAAAAAAAAAGAGGATAATATATGCCAGCCTTATTCTCTTGATCTCTTTGCTTCTTCCTATATCCATCCCTTTTTCCATATTCTCTTCATGAGGATGGTATTTTTTTTACTCACCTGTAAAAAAGGAGTGTTGTGGTTTAACCCCATCCAGCAACCAAGTACCACACAGCCACTCACTCACTCCTCCCCACTCCCAGCAGCATGGGGAGGAGAATCGGGAAAGAAAAAGTAAAACTCATGGGTCAAGATAAGAACAGTTTAATAACTAAAATAAAATATAATATAATGATAATAAAAAAGTAATTATAATAATAATTGTAATGAAAAGGAATATAACAAAAAGAGAGAGAAATAAAACCCAAGAAAAGACAAGTAATGCACAATGCAATAGCTCACCACCCGCTGACGGATGCTCAGCCAGTCCCAGAGCAGCGATCCACCCCTCCCGGCCAACTCCCCCAGTTTATATACTGATGTATTGGGTCTGGCTGAGATGGAGTTAATTCTCCCCATAGCAGCCCTCATAGCACTGTGCTCTGCATCAGTAGCTAGAAAGGTGTTGATAACACACCAGTGTTTTGGCTACTGCTGAGCAGTGCTGGCACAGCATCAAGGCTGTCTCCCCAACATTTTTGCCCCCCCCTCAATGGCAGGCTGGGGCAGGGCAAGATCTCGGGAGGGGACATAACCAGGACAGCTGACCTAAACTAACCAAACAGATATTCCATACCATATGACGTCAGCTCAGATATAAAAGCTAAGTAAAGGGAGACGGAAGGGGGGCATTTTTTGTCTTCCGGAGCAACCACTACGCGTACTGAAGCCCTGCTTCCCAGGAAGTGGCTAGACATCGCCTGCTGATGGGAAGTAGAGAATAACATCATTTGTTTTTCTTTGCTTTCGCGTGCGACCTTGGCTTTCACTTTATTAAACTGTCCTTATCTTGACCCACGAGCCTTTTGTTATATTTTCTCCCCCCTGTCCAGCTGAGAAGGGGGAGTGATGGAGCGGCTTTGGTGGGCGTCCAGCCAGGGTCAACCCACTACAACTGAGCATGATGTTCTATGGTATGGAATGTCCCTTTGGCTAGTTCGGGTCAGCTGTCCTGGCCATAGTCCCTCCCAGCTCTTGAGCACCTCCTCACTAGCAAAGCATGGGAAACTGAAAAATCCTTAACTTAGGATAAGGGCTACTTAGCAACAGCTAAAACATCAGTGTGTTATCAACATTACTCTCAGACTAAATCCAAAACACAGCGTTGTACCTGCTACTAAAAGGAAAATTAATTCTATCCCAGCTGAAACCAGGACAGATACAAAGCCATCACCCTGCGTTGAGGCATTGGCCAGGTCCTGGCAGTGGAGCACCCGGAGGACAAACTGACAACTGCCTTACATTGGGGAGTGCTAGGCCACTGCTTCTACGGCCCCTTTTCTATACATGCACCCCATTTACCTGAGATGAAAGCGCTACAGCTCTTATGCCTAGTGTATATTTGTGTGTGGGAGGATATGTGAATGCATAGAGCAACCAACCCAGGTGGAGATATGAGCTACGGGTAAAGTCCAGGACCCCTGAAGGCCGTTGCAGAGAGTGGAAGAAGAAATGCTATGGGTCATACAGTCAAAATATCATAACTACCAAACTAAACCACAGCCCTGACAATTGCATACCTGTGAGGGACATACAGATTTCCTTTCTATGAAACCACAGCAAGCTCTGCTATAGCACAGGGAAAATTCCCACCAGAAAGAAGGAGAGGTTTCCTGGTGTAGGGCCAGAAAAGCATCTGAGGAATTATCTAGGATGACTCACAGAAATGTTACTTTTAACAGACAGAAAGATCAGCCCAGCATCACCTCAGCAAGTTCTGGTCTGTAGTAATTTGATGCTGGAAACTCAATTCTTGCTCTGTCATACAGCCAAATTCTTCTGCCTGGTTTAGGCAGCACTTCATTTCAGGCAACGGAAGACCTTTGTAATTTTTGTCAGTAAGATTGCAAGATTTTTCTCCTTGATGTTAAGGCCTTTAGTCTCCAAATGGACCCTTGTCTCCCCAGAGTTAAACTGAGAAGCTGGAGCATGAGCTCCTGTCACACCATAAAAATTGTGCTTGTTCAGAGCTTTTATGGGCCCTTAAAAATAAAACTTATTTTCTTGGGTTTTTTTCTCTCTCTCTTTTTTCAAAAGCCTCTGTTTATCCAGAAGATCAACCAGAAGACCACAGTCTAATTCTCCAAGCTCATTTGAACATTTTCAGAGGAGATATGCTTTCTTCATGTTCTTGTTACTTTGCACATCTATTGCTGCGATTAGTAAAAAAGGGTACCCTTTGGGGAGAAAGTCTGTGTGAGCATGTGTGTGTATCTTTTTCTTAATAAATACCTGCTAGACCAGATGGATGCTGGGCAGAGGGAAGGGTGTCATAGCCACTACAGAAAGATCAGTGAGATGGAAAGGCAATCACAAGAAGGAAGCGGGAAAGGATAGAAAGGATTTGGAAGGAGGGAAAGGGCAGGAGTGCGTGGAGTAAGCCTGAAGGAAAGGGTGAGAAGGAAGATAAGAGACCCAGGCTTTGGGCTGTTCATCCCCAAAAAGGCCAGCCAAAACCACAGGGTGCTTTCTGCATCCCCTGTGTTGGCTCTCGGTGCTGGCTCCTCTCTGCAGACTTCCTCCAGAGCTTCACTCAGGGGCTCTGGATCAGTGCTGATGATGGAGGCAAAATGACTCTGGCCAGCTCCATCTCATCAGACTTCCACAGCTGGACCCCACATCCCACAGGCACCTCATACACTTGTGTAATATGGCATCAATGTGCTGTATCCTCCTCTCAGAGAGAACATGATGTAGATGCCTCCTTAGGATACCTGGATCTTGTCTGCAGCTTGGACCTCCACATGACAGTGGGTGCTCTCACAGGAGTGGTTTTGGGCGACAGAGGCTCAGTGGTTTGCTGGTGCCTGGCACCCCTCTGCTGTGATCGCCTGCAGCAGAGAGGTGCCCCGGTATGTGACCCAGAGCTCCCCTGGGCATGCTGACCCGGGAGGAAGCACCAGATAGATGTCCTGCTCCTGCTCCGGCTGCTCTTTGAGGGAAGTGGGATAAATATGACAGCACCTCTTTTCCCAGCGAGACATATCTGACAACACATTCCAGTATTGCTGTTATCAGGAAATATGGGTGGTGACTGCAACACTCCCTATTTCATAATAAGAGAAGGAAACATCTCTGACCCCATCTCTCACTAAAGGACAGCATATTTCCCACCATGGGTTTGGGATTAAACTGACACGGTGAAGCTTTTGAAGCCTGTTATTTTTCTGATTCGCTAAGGTGTCCACATGGGAGCGGGCAGCCTGCTGTCCCCGATGTGCTCGCCTCCAACTGAGCACCCCAAGAACACCACTTGAAGGACAGGAAGGAAACACGATCGAAAAGGAAGCCAGCCGCCCACTCCCAACCTGAATTTTTGGCACTGGCAGTGCGTGGTGCTGCAGAAGTGCAGAGGCTTATTCTAGAGCGGATTTGAAGCAAACAGAAGTTGTCGTGGGTTACGTGCGTTGCTCAGGGCATGCTAGCCTTCCTATGGCCAGTCCTGCTGGCAGCCACTCTTACCAGGCAGCTGGCAAGCCAGGGTCATCAAAAGTGGACACTGATCCAAGGGAGAGCTCTGGCAATGCTGGCACTGCAGCAGGTACACGTTCTTGTCTTAAAAGGATGATATGAAATGGTAAAATCCATGCTCTCACCGGGGAGCAAAGGGACTGGGTGCTGAAGACACTGGCATTCCTCCTATGTGACACATGGCACATTAGGCAACTGATTCACTGATTTCCCACTAACTTCTGTCTCTTTTCTACATTTACGCCATAATCTTGCAAGCTGGGAACTTCTGGGCAAACAAGGAAGGACAGGGAAAGTGGCCACATAGGTTAGAGTAAGACTGGTCTGAGAGTAACATCTCCTAGAACGACTCCAAGTTTTAGCTACTGTACAAGAACGAAAAAAGATGGGTAAAATCTTAAACATCATCAACCCCCTGGGGTTGGACTTTACCTGGAAGTTCTAAAAATAAAGATTCCCACTGTAAGTGATTTCCATTTCACAATTGTTTCTCTTTCTATTTTCTATTTTGAGAATCAATTCCAGTTACACAGTTTCTAGTTACAGGAGTTTAGAATGGAGAATTTCTTACTCAGAAAGGGGAATTCATCTTTAAATATACCCAATACTCATCGTGGAGAAGTAGGTCCCCTCCCAAAAAGAATTCAGGTTAACAGCCAGTTACCCGAATTTTCCTGCCAGAGCCAGGAAATGAAAAGGAAGGACACAGGAAGTGGAAGAACTTAAAGGCAAGACAAAAGACTCAGAATAAAAATTGCTTTTGCTGTGATAGTCTACCAAGAAACGTTGAGGTAGCAGAGAATGAAAATGCATATTTGCTGCTTTTCACGATGAGGCTGTTTTCTCCGCTGAAAATGTTGTCCTTGAAAACATTTATGAATCCCTAGCCCTGACTCCACTATTTTAGACAACCAGTCCCCTGAGGATTTCATGCTACCCTGAAAAGGACATTTTCATATAGATCCTCTTGCCCGTAATGCTCAATCAGATATTGAAATATTCACAAAGCTTGAGTGTTTCTCAAGCTGATATGGACCCATCTCTACTTTCTATAAAGTCTCTAAGAAATTCTGTAAATAAACAGAAAAATGCCTTAGAATCAGTTATGAGTTTGAAATCTGAGAGGGCAGGTGGGTGCTTAGTCTAGCAGGTAGCAGGGGACTGTGATTTTGTGTATGTGAGAGCCTGTGTGAGCCTATATACATATTCTTCAAGCATTTAAAACTCCATTTTCAGTTCATAATGGTAGTACCCATTTCGCCCCGCTTTCTGCCAGTGAGAACATGAAAAGTATTCACATGCAAGATTCCTTCAACAAGCACTTTTTTTTTTCTTTTTCCATTTTGTGATTTTTCATACTATCTCCAGTTGGGGAAAATCTGTGGCAGTGAACTATTCAAGCCTGCTAAACATCAGCTTTTTGCTTTTCCCTAGAGCCAGTGTTAAACTGCATTTTCTTTTCTGGTTTTGTTTTTTTTTTTTTAACCTGCTCTGTAGCTTTGCTGAAGCTGAGTGGGAGTTGAAAGCTGAAATAGGAAAAAGAAAATGAAACATGACCTGATGGTGCCCCCCCAGAATACGGTCAGCAAAGTCTGGGCATGTCATTGAAGACCAATGTGCACAAATCAATGTATGTGAAAGTTTTGCTTGGATCACTGTTGCAGCATATTGTTCCTCACAACCCGTTAAACTACCCTGATCTAGAATATGAGCATCTCTACTTCCATTTCTAAACCCTGAGTACACATTGTTCCTTGATTCATCATGGCTTTGAAGAATATTTTTCATAAACAGAAAGAAAGTTATATTCACATGATATTTCAAGTTTTACTTCAATCTTTCCCATGTAAAAATGGACTTTTTCCTGGAAATGACAAATTCCCAAATGCAAGGACTGATTTTGCTAAAACATTATTTCTCAGCAAAGAAATATTTAAGTGGAAATATTTTGACCTTTTTCATGGTTATCTTGGAATCTTTCCATTTTGGGGAGCACAGTTAATTGAGGGTAATAAAACTTCGCTGAATACTTTCGGAGAGATGTGCAGAAGGCAAGATGATCAGAGCCGGTGTTGTAACTGTAGTCCCAACAAAAGATGGATTACCCCATCACAACTTCCTCTGAACCATAACATAAGGTTAACCAGTTCAGTTGGCTTGAAATAGATATAAACGTTCTGTTTATTGTCAGCACTTGTCCAATGTCTGTTACCAAGACTGATGGGTGTAGTGAATATTGCCAGCACCTGTAGGTACAGCTTTGTTGCATAAGCAGCCAAAACAAATGCTCATCTTCCTCTTCTGCTGCTGCATCTTTGCCACGCATTCCCCTCCTAATCCTTCGTGCAGCTCTTGTTCCATGTAGAGTGCGCATCTCTCTGCTCACTCTGTCTCTGTTTGCATTTGTTTCCCCTTTCCTGCACTCTTCTCCCCCCAGATCCTTTCTGAAGTCTCAGAGCTCTCTGCTGCAGCTCTGGCCATGCACCACGTGTCCTCCCACTCCTCTCACCCAGCCATCACCACTCTCCCTGTCCCCCACCACCCTGCAGCACCCATCAGCAGGGATGCTTTGTTCATCCTCCAACAACTGCTGGCCTGAATTACCTCCTCTGCTCCTGGAAGCGGGCCATTAGCCTTTCATCTACCATATGTGTCTTTGAGAGCTTGGCTGGGAACGCACAGTTACAGTGGTCAGCGTGCCTTTCCACATGGCCAGAAAGGAGAAGTAGCGCTTTGCTGTCAATCAAGTAATTAGATGGAACAGTGGTCTCTTCATTAGAATAGTGGTCTCTTCATTACTGTGTCATGGCACTCTTTTTGGCATCTTGGGAGCATCTTGAAAATCTCAGCACAGACCAGATTCATTATCAGGATCGGATGTGGTCTGATGGTGAGAATGCTGAAATGAAAATCTGGATTTTTCACCCATCCTTTCTGCTTTGTGAAAGAAGGGATTGAACTCTCAGAAAGTGTGACTGTATGAAATCAGAGATGGGAAAATGTAGTTTGAAGTCCACATGTAGTTTGTTCTTTTTAGAAGAAAACAGACACATTTTCCAGCTCTTCAGGAAAAAAGAGGATACAGAGTCCAGGGTTTTGTGGGGGCTTGGGGAACTCTAGACCTTTTTTCTGTTTCCTTTTTAGGTCACTGCTGTAAGAAACTCTGGCCACATCTATAACAGGGAAGTTGTGCTGATTTAACTAAAGTCCATTTTATAATTCCTTTCAAGCTCTGGAAAATCCAGCTAGGACAGATGAGGATGCTACTGACATTCCTAGTCCACCAAGAACCAAAGCCAGAGGTTTTCATTCCTATGAGGGAGTGGGCAGAATGTGACATTTGCCCGTGCGCCAAAATCTTAGCACAAAGCTACTGTCCTCTATGCTTTGAGGACCTTAATGTGACAAACGGTGACTCTCTGGGTACCCCAGAATATCGAACTGTGAACCAGGATGCCTAAGGCACAAGCAGGATGCAGATCTGCCAGCTCTGCTGAGTGAGAGCAGGGTCTGCTGGAGAAGCAGCGCAGAGAGCTGCCAGTGCTGGCATCTTCAGTTGCTATGCCAAGCATCACCAAGGCTCAGCTGTCAGAGACTTCTTCTCATGTGGACTCAGATGCCTTTCTTGTTTTCCTCCTACTAGGTTTAAACGTGGCTTGTACCAATTTGGCTTGCAATCATTTCACTGTACATGAAGCCCATGCACTGCTAACAGCAATTATAGTGATAGCAATGTCAAATATCATGTAGCTGGTTTTGTCAGTAGATCTCCAGGAGCTTTGCCATGGGAATATCATTATCTCCATTCTTAACAGGGGGCAAATTGGTCACAGAAACTCAGGTGTTTGCAAACAGCCCTACTCAAGACCATTTTAAAATTTTTTGTGGTTCTTGGTATATGACGGAACTTTGCATAAACTACATTTTGAACACTCTTGTATACTGCTAATGAAACCAGCCAAAGCAATGTCATTTGTGGTGCAGTTCTCCAAAACGTGACAGAAATAAATTAAAGGGATGAAAAGATTTTCCTTACTGAATGTCAAGGCAACAACATAGCTTTCCTAAAGGAGCAGCAACCAGGAACCTTGCTAGGTTTCCCTTCAGGGTGAAATGTTGCCATGCGGTATCACACTGACATGCAGCTGGGAATCACCATCCCAGTAACAGTCCTGCTGGTGGTCTCAAAGAAGACAAACAGACCTGACAAGAGGACTTTACTGTCCTCCTGGCTCCAGCTGGCCTCTCTGCTACAGCACTAAAGCACACTCATGGCCCAGTAGCAGAATATTTTTCCACCTTTCACACCTTGACATTTGTTTGGGTCTTTCACAAATTCTGAATATATTAACTCTAAGCAGGATGCACTGGCTTAAGTGAAACATTGACCTTCCCCTAAGACTTCTCCATAGCTAATGTGCCCGCAATATTTTTCATATCTCTTTTCTTAAGAAGAAACCATATTTAGGTCACAGTAGTTTATCTGCTAGCACTGTACATTTCCTCAAGAGCAGCTGGAATTGCTGACTGTCTTCGCAACAGAGCAAGGAAGAATATTTTAGGCTGATGGTTTACACTTGCTTTGCCAGACAACTGACACAGGAGGAAATGGAGCAGCAGATGGAAGTGCAGTAATACAGATCATTTAAGCCGCCTCCTGCAGTTCAGGCACCACTTGAAGGGGAACTGTGGAATTAGTGTGAGGGAGTTTCCTCTGTTTGTACCTTTGGCTTCTCCTCACTCACTGCTTAGGTTCTTGCTTTTGATTAACAGACCATCATGCCCTTGCAATCCATAGGACTCAATGGAGATGAGGAACCCCAGTCCACATCCTGTATCAGAAGTGTTTTAGCAGTTCCCCTTTAATCAGCTGCATACTTATTAAGGAGGAGTCTGAATTTAGATTTTTTTTTTAAACCTGATGTTACCTATTGAGTAGCCTGACAAGTATAAGTTAGTAGCAGGGCTTCTTTCTGGCTTTTTGAATTATGGAGATCTCTAGAACATTTTTCCTTCCTTAATCTTCAGGCATCTATATTATTTTCATTCATTCTGTCACAGGAGAACACATTACAAGGAAACCAAAAGCTGCATTTTGCAACCTTTGTCCCAAAACCTCTGACATAGAAAATAGGAGATGATACAGCCCCTTAGCAGTATAAAGCTTGATACACTGCCCCAACATTCAAAACTTCTGCTGGGACAGGAAGATGTTTCAGTGTTTCAAATGTTTATCACAGTAAAGTCTGGGCTGACTTTCCCCATCGCTGGGGCTGGCAAGGGAATGACAGGCAGCACAGCACAGAGAGCACTGCCACTGCAGGCAGGAAGGCGCCCTGCTGGATTCATGAACAGAGAAGGACTTGTAGGTGATGTGATGGTTGGAGGCTGTCTTGGGCATAGTGATCATGAAATGATAAGAGTTTTCAGTTCTCGGAGAAGTAAGGAGGGGGGTCAGCAGAACTGCTACCTTGGACTTGTGGAGGGCAGACTTTGGCCTGTTTAGGAGCCTGGTTGACAGAGTCCCTTGGGAGGCAGCCCTGAAGGGCAAAGGAGCCCAGGAAGAGGGGACATTCTTCAAGAAGGAAATCTTAAAGGCGCAGGAGCAGGCTTTCCCCATGTGCCAAAAGACGAACCGGCGGGGAAGAAGACTGGCCTGGCTGAACACAGAGCTTTGGCTGGAACTCAGGAAGAAAAGGAGAGTTTATGACCTTTGGATGAAGGGGCAGGCAATTCAGGAGGACTGCAATGATGTCGTGAGGTTATGCAGGGAGAAAATTAGAAGGGCCAAAGCCCAAGTAGGACTTAACCTGGCTACTGCAGTAAAAGACAATTTTAAAATGTTTCTATAAATACATTAGCAACAAAAGGAGGGCTAAGGAGAATCTCCATCCTTTGTTGGATGCAGGGGGGAAACACAGTGACAAAGGACAAGGAAAATGCTGAGGTACTTAATGCCTTCTTTGCTGCAGTCTTTAACAGGAAGACCAATTGTTCTCAGGATACCCAGCCCCCTGGGCTGGAAGACAGGGCAGGGAGCAGAATGAAGCCCCCATAATCCAAGTGGAAATGGTTAGAGACCTGCTACACCACTTAGACACATACAGGTCTATGGGACCAGATGGGATCCACCCAAGGGCACTGAGGGAGCTGGCAGAAGTGCTCACCAAGCCACTTTCAATCATTTATCAGCAGTCCTGGCTAATCGGGGAGGTGCCAGTTGACTGGAAGTTAGCAAATGTGGTGCCCATCTACAAGAAGGGATGGAAGGAAGATCCATGGAATTACAGGCCTGTCAGTCTGACCTTGGTGTCAGGGAAGGTTATGAAGCAGATCATCTTGAATGCCATCGCATGGCACATGCAGAACAACCAGATGATCAGGACCAGTCAGCATGGGTTTATGAAAGGCAGGTTCTGCTTGACTAACCTGATCTCCTTCTATGACCAGGTGACCCGCTTAGTGGATGAGGGAAAGGCTGTGCATTATGTCTACCTAGACCTTAGTAAAGCCTTTGACACCATTTCCCACAGCATTTTCCTGGAGAAACTGGCTGCTCATGGCTTAGATGAGCATACTCTTCTCTGGGTAAAAAACTGGCTGGCTGGATGAGCCCAAAGAGTTGCAGTGAATGGATTTAAATGCAGTTGGTGGCTGGTCACAAGTGGTGTTTCTCAGGGCTCAGTACTGGGGCCAGTTCTGTTTAATATCTTTATCAATGATCTGGATGAGGGGATCAAGTGCACCCTCAGTAAGTTTGCAGATGACACCAAGTTGGTCAGGAGTATTGATCTGCTCAAGGGTAGGAAGGCTCTACAGAGGGATCTGGACAGGCTGGATCAATGGGCTGAGGCCAATCGTATGAGGTTCAACAAGGCCAAGTGCCGTGTCCTGCACTTGGTCACAACAACCCCATGCAATGCTACAGGCTTGGGGAAGAGTGGCTGGAAAGCTGCCCAGCAGAAAAAGACCTGGGGGTCTTGGTTGACAGCCGGCTGAATATGAGCCAGCAGTGTGCCCAGGTGGCCAAGAAGGCCAATGGCATCCTGGCCTGTATCAGAAATAGTGTGGCCAGCAGGAGCAGGGAGGTGATTTTTCCCCTGGGCTCAGCACTGGTGAGGCTGCACCTTGAGTACTGTGTTCAGTTTTGGGCCCCTCACTACAGGAAAGATGTTGAGGTGCTGGAGCATGTCCAAAGAAGGGCAACAAAGCTGGTGAGGGACCTGGAGTACAAGTCTTATGAGGACTGACTGAGGGAACTGGGGTTGTTTAGTCTGGAGAAAAGGAGGCTGAGGGGAGACCTTATTGCTCTCTACAACTACCTGAAAGGAGGTTGTAGCAAGGTGGGTGTCAGTCTCTTCTGCCAAGTAACAAGCGATAGGACAAGAAGAAATGGCCTCGAGTTGCACCAGGGGAGGTTTAGATTGGATATTAGGAAAAATTTCTTCACTGAAAGGGTTGTGAAGCATTGGAACGGGCTGCCCAGGGAAGTGGTTGAGTCACCATCCCTGGAGGTATTTGAGAGATGTGTAGATGTGGCGCTTAGGGACATGGTTTAGTGGTGGACTTCGCAACATTAGGTTTATGGCTGGACTTGATGATCTTAAAGGTCTTTTCCAACCTAAACAATTCTATTCTATTCTATGACCCTCAGCAGCCTTGCTCTGGGCGCTGGTACAGTAGTACTGGTGTTCCTGGGATGGCTCTGTGCCCAAACCAATCCTCCCTGCCAAGACATAGAGCTTATCATCCATGGCACAGTGCCAGACTTACGGAAGGATTCTGAGCTCTGTTCTGGAGATGCCCTGTGATGTGGTACCATGCCACATGCATGTCTATAGCCAAGCACTGCGGCGCTGAGACTTTGCACACTTCTGTCCCAGCGGTGGGAATAGAGGTGCCCTAAAAGGTTTGTGTCATAGCTCTGGTAGGGACAGGCTCTGTATTTCCCCAGGACTTGTGGCTAGGGTCTTTTTCTGAACATTGCTGAGTTCAGTGTCACAGACCTGTCTGCTGCCAAGTCCCCTTGGGCTTTGGGTTAGGCTAAAGGGATTACTGAATGTCACACCTTTTTCTTGGATAAAGGGAGGCTAAAAAATAAACAAAAAGTTCACAGAAAAAGAAAGATGTTCCAGTTACTCCAAGCAAATGCAAACTAGTTGGCCCCTGCTTGATCCTTATGGGGTTCTGCTCCTACCACACACCTCACCTCCTCTCCACCCTCACCTTTGGAAACCAGGAGCTCAGCAGAAGAGGCTGCACAGTGCCTACTGCAAGCTGTATCTCTCCCACACTGGCATTATTAGCCCTCAATTTTACAAAGTACTGAACATTTGCAGAGGTCAGTTGTTTTTAGAGGGTTGCTTTTCAATTTTCTCTTGCATTCATCACAGAAAAGACTTACTTGACAGTTTCTGTAGCTTGAATGGTTGTCAGGCGGTACAAACCACAGAAAGTATGTGCCTGCACTCTGAAAAACTCCCTCTTTGCAGTTGGAGATCAGTCACTCTTACTGAAAAAAGGAACGCTTCATTATTTTCATCCCTAAACACTAGTGTCAGTTCTCTCTTTAAACTCCAGAGTGTTATGTCCTGCCCATATTAGGACAGCTACTTAAGTGGTGATTTAACCAACCCAGTCTGAACTGCTGGTATGTAAATATCTTCTCCTAGACTTGTCACCAGAGCAGCCCTTGTGAGGCTCTTGAGGTGCACACCAGCAAGAGCAGCCGCAGTGCTCCAGCGAGCCTCTTTGCCTTGCCCACTGGCAGCGGGAATACCTGCATCCTGACCCCCAGAGAGCAGCTTGCAGCATTTCCCATATGATCTGAGTCATTGTACACCAACTGAACGGTACTTGTCCACTGGAGACAAGCAAAGTGGATTTCATGGGCTTTTCGATGGACTTCCCTCACAAAACCCTTCTGCTTTTGACCCTGTGGGAAGGGGGAAATGCATTCACATGTTCCCCGGGGTGTAATACTGGTGGAGAACTGCCCTTTCAAGGAAAAAAGAGAGAAAGCCACGCTGCCCATGCCCTTCGCCAGGGGCTTTGAATCAAAACTGAATCACTGTGCTCTGTATTATATCATGCTGAGCCCATGCACTTCCCCAGAGGCTTGAAACCAGGAAGGCTTTTTTCCTGTCTTTGATGAATAATTTCGGTGTCAGTGGGAGCTGGGGCTGGGGGGGTCGGTGCTCTCTGAAATACCATGGCTCAGCTGCAGCTAGCGACAAGCCGTAGCTCCTCACCCTCGAGCACCCCAGTGACTCTTCATTCCTGGTAAATGTGCCTTGGGCATCCAGGGCCAGGAAGGAACTGGCCAGGATTCAGCACTGGGAAACTACTCAGGGTTGGGGATGGGATGTCGGCATGCAGGTGAGGGTCAGGATCAGGCCCAATGAGGGGAACCAGTGTCAGACACAGCCCCAGGATGTCCAGGCAGGGCCGTGGTAAGGCCCGTTAGGGTAAGCCCCAGGCACGTGCTGCTGGTGGTCTGCTAACTCCAGCTCTATCTAGGCATGGTCCTGAGGGCAGCAACAAGCTCTGGCCTGGGGTCACGTCCAGCAGCTGTTCATCTCAGCTTCTTTAAAAAGTGCCAGGAGTCACAGGGTGTGCATCTGTCTTTCTGCCTGTCCCTCCTCCGCCCTCTCACTCAGAAACACCCTGCCAGCCAGCCCAGAGCCTGTTGGCCAATGCCAACCATGACTCTCAGGGGCAGGAGTTTTGAAGAAAACTAAATTCTGCCAAATCTGTGAGAAGAGGCAGTTTGTCAGGGCAAGTGGCCCAGGGAGCCCAGGGGGCCCAGGGGTGGAGGGATGCTGTGGCAGGAGGATAGCCCTCCTTGGGCACCAGCAAGTCCACAGAGAAGGGGCACCTTATAAACAAGCCCATCACAGGAAGATCTCCAGTCAGAGCTTGCCCATTACAAGAGTTGCAGGCACAGCTCTGTAGGAAAGGAGGCTCCATGAGCTCCAGGGCTAACACACAGAACTGGCTACCCTAACTTGCTCTTCAGAGGCCCCAGTGAAGAAGATGCCACAAAATGAGACTTGGGCTGTATTTATACCCCTACCCCTATATGACCATATGCATTATCCCTTTGGGTCTCCATCACTTGCCTGCCGGAAAGCAGCAAGAGGACCTTCATAGGGGAGTGAGTAGGTTTGATAGAGTAAACCTGACCCTATTCCTCAGGGATCCTAAAGTATGCTGTACCTGTGAAAGGATTTAATATCACGCCTATCTGAGGAAGTTTGGTTTACCAAGCAGTCTGCATAAAGCTTGCAATAGCTCCTCCCTTTTGCTATGTAACCATGTAACATGCCCTCTTGCAAAAGCAAAGGTAGCTTCACGGCACCAAGTTCCCCTATATCCTACAAAGGAATACAAAGAGTCACCATTTTTTCTAGCCTTGTGATGGACAGACAAGACAGGCAGACAGACATATCGCTGCATGTCATCTTCTCCTTTTTCTGGTGCGCACTGGGCTTGCTCTGTACTTTCCAGTTGTGCTGGGGCTGTTGGCCTCCTGCCTGCCTTCAGTCAGCTGCCGGTGAGTCACCCCGGCCGCCCGGCAGGATTTTCTGAGAACACCCACAAAAGCCATCAATGACAGCGGGTCAGAGCTCATCCCCAGAAGATGTGCACCTTTCCTCCCCCCCCACTCACAAACTTTCACTGAATGCAAACTCGCTGGCTCTCAGTGACAGCCACTGCCGGCCCCCACCACAGCAAAGGCAAAAAAAAAAAAACCAACTGGGTTAACAATTTCCAAGAATAACAGAGGAACACTTTTCTTTTTCATGCATCATTTTCATGAATGAATTATTCATTCAATTGTGGTAATTCCTGCATTCATAAAAAAAAAACCAACCAGCACAAACACAGTGACTTCTCTTGGCTGCCAGTGGCTGCTCAGCACTGGGATCTGCAAGGAGGGGACAGACCCACACCGAGCTTCTGAGCCACAAAGAAGGAAGGAGTAAGTATGATACAGTGGCACCATTCAGCACAGCAGCTGCCCCACAGGCAACATGGGTGCCCTAGTCTTGGACCTGAATTTGTATACAACTAATTTTAGGTTGGGAAGTGAAATACCCCAAATAACTGCAACTATTTTAATGCTGTGGTATAATATTGATTTTGTATTCTGGGGAGATTAAAACTGTCAAAATTGGGCAATGTTATATGTTTTGTCTCTATGTGTATCAGCAGCTCACTTACGAGGGGTATCCTGCTGGGTATATCTTGCTGGGTTTCTGTTCCTACCTCTGAGCCTACAAGGCATCTCATGAGGTTCAGGCACTCCTGCTTGATTGAGTCCTGCTTTAGCATTAGAAGCTCCTCAGGCAATGGGTACACCATGCCCTCTGCCCAGCAGTCACCTCCTCCGAGCTGATCTTAAAATACCAGCTGCCAAGCCAACGCTTAGGCAAGCCCACTGCCTGATCACCGTTAGAGAAATCAGAGGAAATACCATTGCTGCTGGACTGCAGCTAAATCAGTTGGTCAAAGGTGGAGAGAGGGGTCACAATATATTCCTTTTACCTTTTCAACCGTTCACCCAGTTCTGAAAATTTTCATGACACTCAGAGTATGGGATACCTAGACATAGGATCACAGGGTATCAGGCTGGAAGGAACGTCGAGAGGTCTTTACTGCAACCTCTTGCTCAAAGCAGGCACAGCTGTAAGGTCAGACCAGGTTGCTCAGGGCTCTGTCCGGTCAGTATTGAAAACCTCCAAGGATGGAGACTGCACAACTTCACTGGGTGACCTGGTCCAGTACTTGACTGTCCTCATGGGGAAGTGTCTCCTTATATCCACCCTGAGCCTCTTGTTTCAACTTCAGCCCCTTGTCTCCTGTCCTCCCAATGTGTAGTGCTGTGGAGGTCCTGGCACCGTCTTCTTGCTGACCCCTCCATACATGCCGGGGGGCTGCTGTTATGTCTCTCCAAAGGCGTCTCTGCCCCAGGCTGAACCAGACCTGATCCCTCAGCCTTTCCTCACAGGGCAAGTGCTCCAGCCCTGACCATCTTGGTGGCCTTCTGCTGAACATGCTTCAACTTTCCTGTACTTGGCAGGGAGGAGGGTGTACAGAACTGGTCACGGTATTCTAGATGTGGTCTGATGAGCACTGAGTGGAGGGCGATAATCCCTCCCCTCCGTCTGCCCCCTCTTCTCCTGTTAACACAGCCCAGGATGCTGCTGGCCTCCTTTGCTGTGAGGGCACGTTGCTGGCTCACGTTCAGCTCACTGCCTGTCTCCTCTTTGGCAGGAAGTTTCCTACTTTCTTCAGTTCTTCTTCAAGTCTAGAAACCACTGGAAAGAGCAAATGTTCTCTTTAAACCAGCCCTGTAAGCAGTCACAGCATATGACAGTTATGTTTGCAGTGAAGCTTAACGAATTTGAAGTACTTGCAACAATAGACTGCCTTAAGTTGGCAATAAGAAATAAGAGTTCTTGCAGAAGGGTGAAAGATATTTTTGATTCTCTTGCTTCCACTGAAAAAAACACAGCACTACTTCTGAATTATAGACAGCAAAATACTTCAGTCAGCATAATCCTCAGTTTATAATATGAAATACCTGTTTTGGGGAATGCTACATGAGTATACTACAGAAATGGGGCTCAGAAAAGGACAGGTCTGGAACACAGGGAGAAGCATCCTCTGCCCTCGTTTCCTCTGAAAAACACCTGAAACACCCTCCCTAACTAATACCTGAAAAATAAAGGGGTGGACAGGCACGAGCCTTGATTCTGGTCTCAGTAATTCTCAGAGAGAATTACTACCCCATTGTAGTTATTCTGGCCTGGCACCAGAAAACAGCACTCAGGACCTTCAAACGCACTCAGAAACTCAAGTGTGGGCAGGACCTTTCCTTGGTGTGGTCGTCCAAGTCGTGCAATACAGCACCAAAGCCAGCAATGCAAAAGGGAGGCAAAGCCTTGCAGCCTGGCAGTGGGAACAGTTGATTTTATTCTCAGTGTTTACCAGAAAGAGGAATGATCTGATTTAGCCATGCCGCTGCCCCCTCACTGGTAACCTATCCACCTCAGAGGTCTGTGTGTATTTTTATAACGTGCCTATGACCTGACAGGATTCAACCCACTTGTAACCTGAAAGTTTAATGGTGTTGGGGGGGAAACACCACCCACTGCGTGTCTTGCACACTACCAGCAATTGTCTGAAACTTGCTCCCTCTCCTTCCCATGCACACCTACCTCGCCCACGCTGCTGCCACCAAAAGGGCTGCAGCAGAGGCGACCTTCCCTCCCTGCAGCTGCCCTGCACTGCAATCATGACCAAACATTATTCACAGGCAGGGAAGGGCTGATGAAACCAAACGAGAGCTGGAGAGTGAAGTCTGAGAGGGTGCAGGTCATGCCTAAAGCCGAGGATGCGGAGCACAGCCTCACCGAACAGGAAGCCGAACGACGTCAGCAGGGTCGCATGCCTGTAAAACCAATGTGCATGACATCAGCCTCTGGCCTCAGCTGCAGTGAGCTGAACAAGCCCTCTGGCATAGCTGGCAATCACCTAAATCACACCTACGTTTGCCAGGTCAAAAATGGGATAACCAAAAAAAGAGAAAAATCGCTTTCCTCTTTAGAGCTGACATCTCTATCAGCGGGACTACATGCCCTTAAAGGTAAAACGCTTTTAGATGACTGGTAGAAGAAGAGCTATGCAGAAAAGAGTTGCACTTCAGAAATTGCAGAGCTTTTGTCAAAACAGTAGAAAAGGTAGAAAGTCAGTGTAGAGCAAAAATAAGCAAACCAACAGACTTGCAAAAACTGTTCATTAAAAATTAGTCATTATGTGTCCGGCTGGAATCAGTAGCCACTTTCACAACAGGGCTGATGACCTTTCTTAGTGGAAATGATCCACTTCCATCTGTCCGGTGTTGCTGGTCTTATGGTAGAAAGTCACCAGGATAGTCTGGTAGAAAATAGCTTCATTTCAGCTATTACAAAATATCAATTTCAAACTAAATCAGTTGTTGTTGGGAAATGAAAAATAATAGTGGCTTTCCCCGGTCATACAGCTAAAAATCACTTTCAGTAAAGTGGCAGTCAGTTCTTGTGAAATTGCCACATACTTGATACACAACAACTAGATGCATTAAGGAGTATTGGTAAATGTGCAATATGAATGATTCAAGCGGTGTTCCTTTGTTTTTTCCTCCATTACATAATTACAGGAGCTTGGCTAATGCAAAATTCTTCATAAATTCAGCAGAGGCACAAGAATGAATTAATATATGAATGGATATACAATATATGCATATATTTGAAGTTGATACTTGAGGACAGAATTTTGCTGGGTAAGGAGAAGGTAAGGTTGCCACCTTTGAAAGAGAAAGTTAATAAGGGAATTGCTATGCAGACAGTGGCTGCTGATTACGATCCACAGCACCAAAAACTACAGGCACATCCACACTGAAACAAGCCAAACCAGCCAGGTGGCATCTTTAGCAGGATGGCACAGTATGGGAAAGCAAGGACTTGTGCCATGAATTTATATCCAGGCAGATAATAAATTAATTTTCAATTTTGGGTCTGTACCACACACTGGTACTAAAATAACATAGCTGTCCTATTGACTTCAATTGAGCTGTTCTGATTTATCGAGGATCCAGCTCTTTGCTTAACTATCTGCTTGATAAAAGTGAAATAAAAGATAAGTCTATAGGACAGGAAGGGGTAAGGGACCTGATTTGAACTTCTCTGAAGGTTTTCAAAAGAGACATTAACCTCATTTGTGTTTGTTTCTGTGGAAAGCCGAGTCCTAAAAAGTTTTGCTGGCATCACCGTGACAGGAATGTGACCACCTGGGTTGCCTCATGCCGCTCCCCATCTCACTGTGGTGCCTTGGCCATGCCCCAAACCCCACCTGGTGTCAGCACCCCACCATGATCACCCAGCTGATGTCCCGTGGGGTGCGCTGAACGCTACCACCCAGCCCAGGTGAAACCACTGACATCCGTTAGGAATTACTCGTTTGGCATAAAATCAAAATAAGAAATATGTCAAATTTCTACTGCGCTCATGACCCAGGGCATGGTGAGAGGATGCTTAGGGATGGGTGGGTGAGGACAAGGTCACCAGTTAGCACGATTGCCCTCCTGCCACCCGCAGAGTGGCTCAGTCACCCACGTACACTGTAACCTACCTCCATCACGATGGCCTCCAGCTTCCCTGCAGACATGTGAAATGCCAAAGCAAAGCCGTGCCAGGGCTCGCAGCCCTGCTGACCAAACCAGCCCTTGCCAGGGCTGGGACTGGCAGCAGCGACAGCGTGTGCCGGTGATGTGGGCTTTAAGGCTTGGTGCTGCCACTGGTCCTAACTGCGGATCAGGGGCACAGAGGCACCTGAGACATCCAGCCTGCAGCGGTGGGTTCTCTAGGTTGGCTTTTCACTGTAAAGATGGAAAGCAAAGTCTGAAACTAGGCCTTGGCACTATAAATACCTGTTTTCCCCACATTTCTTTAACGGGAAAAAGAATCCTTCACTTCCTTCCTACAAATCGGAAGTGTTCGGTGCCAAATGACATTTATATTCATACTGCTTGGCTCCAACTGCAGAGTGCACAAGTTAGGGAGCTGTAAAGTAAATGTGAGGAGACACCTCCAGTCAGTAAAGCTAAGGGGATACTGGACCAGCTTGCCAAGAGTGAGTGTGAAACACTTAATAAGAGCATCTGTCAGGATCAGCTGAGGTGTGCAGGGTCCTGTCTCAGGGCAGGGGTAGGACAGATCACCTCTGAATGCTGGGCTTCTTACCTTGTCTCTCATGACCTAATAAATCTCGTATCAACCTGCTACTGCAAAAAGTGCTGTAGCCTCTGCTGATGCTAAAAAGTGTCAAAACCTCAGTTTAAAATATCATGAGAAAGATAGTAACTATGCAGCAATGTAGTTTCTCTAACATCAGGCAGAGGTAAAGGATCAGCAATGACTCAGAGAAAATAATGCTGCCTCCTGAATCATTGCTTCCACTGCTGCCATGTTACCGCCTGCAGCACCTGGGAATTTCCTACACCATCTCCTACCCTCCAGCAGGGCCCAGAGCACTTTATCTGCTGATGTGTGGCCGTGTGATGACCTAAGGCTGTGGACAGCGAGAGACTGTTGATTTGGCCAGGGTTATTTCTCAGTAACAAGTGCTCTGCCTATCTGTTATGGAATAAAATTCTCCAGCATGCCAAAAAGCACTTTCATTTCTCTAGAGAATGGTCACTTCTCTCAGATGTCAGCCACATGGATAAAAGTGGTTGCTTCTGCAAGAAGGTGAGCAAAGTGAGGGTATCTAGGCAACTCAGTTTATCTCTCTCCTTATCTGACAAGGATTATAGCTGTCACTATGTACCCATAGCATAGTAGCACACTGCAGACTGTGGCAGGCCAGCGTTGCGTTCTGCCCTCTCACAGTTCCTCTCCCTTGTGCACCACTTTTATCCACATTGGCTCAACAGACTTCACAAAGGACAGCAGCATCCTTATTCACGTTTGATGGATGAGGAAACTGAGTCAGAGACATACCACAGCAGAAGCAAGAATACAACCTGGTCTTGCACACCAAGAGCTGGCTAGCAGGCAGACAGTCCTCGTGAAGATGCATGGCCACGTCACCGTGATAAAAAACTGTTCCTTCGGTCAGTGAAGGAGTTGAGCTGAGGAAACTGGGCCCAGAGGTCAAGGGACAGACTGCCCTTCTATCCCTGAAGCATTAGCTCATGCAGCAACACCCTCCTGGGGCTTAGTGCCAGCTTTGAGCAGGCAGATACCTCAGCTGCAGGTACCTCACTCAAATGCAGAAGGCATCCTCTGGTAGTATAAGCTACTGCCTGCTTTCCGGACAGTAGGGGGGTGGGAGCGGAAGGGAGGGGACATGCCTCTGCTGTCCTGATACTCAGCTGTGGTATCCCCTCCTTAGGACAATTAGATGCTGGCCTATATAAAAGCAGAGCCACAGGCTGGTCTCTCTGACAGCCATTGGGCCAGGCGCACAGTGATCTTCAGCTCTGGGATGTATGTGCCAGACAGTGCAGTTTTAAGGCAACCTCAAGTACACACCAGCTAAGACACTTGCCCCTCTGCAGACTGTCCCACAAAGTCCAATGGAAACCAACACAACCATTTTCTGTGCCTCTTGGCAAGAGAGAGGCAGAGGCCCAGGGAAAAGACGTGGTACCGACACTTGTGTTTCTAGGAAGACCACTATGGCAGCTGCAGTGGCTCTTCATTCACCTGAACTGCATCACATCCATAAGGCTCCATGATGGCTGGAGAAGACAACCTGTAAACAATGGCCCATCTCTCACTTATCACTCTTTCTGCTTTACTCTCGGATGGTATCTTGCCACTGACTAAGGCCTCAGTCCCTGCACATGTGCTTATCTTTATGTGATGTGATTAGGACCACCGAGGTCACAAAGAAAGCATGCATACAGGTCCCAAGTCCAAGGCAGAACAGTCTGGAGATAAAAATTATCTCCTTGATGTATGTGAGAAGAGCAGTTAGAAAGCATCCTTGATCTCTGACAGGACTCTGGGATATTTTCTAATAATGGCAATTATATATGCAAATGTTTTAAATAGCCACTCAAACACTAATTTTCTGGCTACAGCTGTAGTAAATGCCTTCATCTGAGAAAATGTCATGTTCCTCTAGGGCGACTGCATTACTTTGCCTTTCAATTATCTATTTTTGCTTCAAAGCTCTTCTAATGCTTTTCTTAGAAAAGATGTTATCCTCAGCTAAAACCAGATCGGATGGAAACCGTGGAGCAACACCATGGGAGACCTGAAAGCCCCCTCACCTTTAGATTTCTGTGTGGTGCTGCATGCAGTCTTGTGTACTGTGCATTTCTAATAGTTGAGAGACCACAATCACCTTTTGGAAGTGACTGAGGGGCTCAATTTCCAATTGAATAGGTTTTCCCTGGGACGTTCTTCCAAAAGCTTAACTTGTGTGTAACTGAAATTTGCATAAGAAAGTTTGAACAGTTTTAAAGGCTTTTCCTCCCCACTTGCTAAAGCGGAGAGCTAGTGGCTTCCTGTTAAGGAAACATTTAGTCTGCTCTTGTCTTTGTTAGTCAAGTCTGGCATTCCCCTCTGAAAAAAAAAAAAAAAAGAGAAAGAAAGAAAAGAAGATATTGCTTAAAAGAAAGCAGTCAAGCGATGCTAAATTAGCCTATACCTATATAAAAGTTAAGGAGCGTGGGCGCATCCTCCGACGTTTGGTACACGAAGTGGGCTGAGATGACTGACCGCTACACTCACCACTTCCAGAGGCCATCCATTTCTAAGAATATAGTGGCTTTTCATTCCCACAGGGGCTTTTCATTCCCACATGCATGTATCTTTAGCACACAATTTTACTCCAGACCAGCCCAGCGAGGATGGGCCTTTCCACCGAAGACATAGCAGAAGACAGAAACACAACGTACCAACGTCTTCAATCTGCCATCTCTTGAAGCAACTACGCCAGCAAGTGAACCAGATAAATCCTTTTTGGGGTGATACTGATCACGTAACTAAGGCAAAGAAAATGGGTTGGATGTCAACAGCTGTCCCTAAGCAACAACTGATCTGTTGTGGCCACTGACAGGTATGAAAGAATCAAGGTTAAAAGAGATTTAAGGTCTGCAGCAGCAGATTCACTATTTGCAGAGAAAGTCATAAACGCTTTTTCATGCCAATATGCTGTGGAAATGAAGGGAGACAATAGGAAAGGATGAAAGTGGTTTGACCTTTCTTAGATCAGCATCTCATACTTAACTCTTTTAATTCTGTAAATGTGCACCTGCTAGGAGAAAAGCACTGTTGCTTAAAGCCATGAGAACAGCAACTTTGCAACCTAGCATATATTACCACGATGCAGCATCACCTACCTGAGTTACTGTGCAACTTTTCAAGCCATTTCAGCAGTGTGTAACAGCAGCAAACTCTCGCTCCTGATAAAATAATGGCAGGAGGATCATGCATGTTCTCGCTCCAGCCATGGCAGCCTTGTACTACTGGCCAGAGGCAACCCTCACAAGGTGAAACTACCCTCTGTCACGACTGCCAGGCAGGGAAAAGGCAAAGGCTTGCAGCAGCTTTAAACACTTGTGTTTGAAAACCATGGAGCTCAGTGCTTCAACAACTGAGGCGTAATTCTTGCCAACGCGCACCCAGAAGCACTCTCCTGTCTTTGTGGGGCAAACCATTCAAAAGAGACTGGTCACTTCACTTGCCTTCATTTGGTGGTGTCTTTTGAGAGGTACTTAAACAGATCAGATTCTTCTACAGTGCTGCATGAGTCCCCTTCCCTGAGTTTCTTTTGCGTGTCCAGTACACAAAAAATAAGACACCCCAAAGTAAACAGTAATCTTTGAAGATATGAATGGCAAAGGCAGCCATTTAAAAAATAATTACTAGTTACATTATATTAAAAATGATGCTTCTTTATACCTTCCTAAGGAGGGTATTGCTATTTTTGTGTATGTCTCATTCAGTTAAAACATAGCTGTACAAAGATATTTATTACCTGATTTGGCCATTTTTGGTTTTCTTCAAAGTGAGTGCAGCTTTATGACCCGTAACTTCTTTGTGGATACAGTCCCTACACAGAAGAGCTACAACTCCTCCTTTTTTGAGTGGGTTAACAGGATGATGTTTCACTCTACATGTGTTTAAGAGACTGTGTATGTTGGTAAAGAGACTTTCTATCCAATGTCTACACATGCAGGTCTATTCCAACTCAGCTAATCCAATTTCAAGATGTGTTTGAAATATCCACACTCCAACAGCCCTCTCACTTACTAGAGCCAGCGACCAAGCTTTTAAAAAAACCAGAGACCAAAAGAGTCACTTTGCTCCTCAGACAACCCCAGATTTTTTGGCAAGTAACTTTGTAAATGAGAAGTGTGATTTTTTTATTGGAATCGTACAGTTCTTGCTTCAGACATAGTTTTTCAAGAAAGAGCTAACTTCCATCAATATCATTTTTGTCTTTTCCTGAAGTATAGAAGCATAAAGCACCTCCACAGCTGTGTAAATATGTCTCCTCTGGAAGCAGATGGCCTTCTCCAAAAAAAATCTTATTGCAGGAGAAGACGTATGCCAGAAAGATCATCTTCCAGAAGTTTAACCAGATAAGCTAGAAGCTCCCTAACAGCATGTCTGCTGTAAAACCTCATTAATAGGGTCCTTAATAGCTTGAGAACTAGAACTAGAACTTAAGACCTCCTTAAACTGTGTTTCTGTTTCTGTGTTCTCCTCCAGATCTCAACGTACCTCTCAGGAGCTGCTCGTACCTGTTGCCTCCTCCATGTCACAGGTCCCAAACCTGATTGACAGTCCTTGTTGCAAGCAAATCCTAATATGCCAGAACAGCAAATACAGCAGAGGATCAGTTGTCTAAATGAGATACATGGTGTGATTGTGGTGAAGAAAAATGATAGGTTAAGGCCTGCAGCATTTTTTGCTCACAGCTAATATTAAACATTTTCCAGTAGTTGATGTCTGGCCCACAATTTCAGCTGTAGTTAGAGCTGCAGCAGAAGAGAAGGTAAGAATCAGCACAATCCCTTTGTTTAATGACTGCTTTCTTGAGTTTACCTTGGAAAGACTGGGGATACTTTTATATTATCCTTTTACTTATTACTTCCACAGTGTAATTAAAGAAAGCTCCAGTCCTAGTTTGAAGCCACATTGTTAAATATTACAAAAAGTTGGAAAAAAAAAAGGGGGGGGGGGGGAGACAAGACATTGTCCTTCTTGCTATGAATACAGAGTATGTAAAAGAGAAAACTTGTGTCTGAGACCAAGAGAAGCCACTAGTGAAGACAGCCACCAGGAAAACTGTGTATACTGAATTTTAAAATATTACTGATAAATGTCCCACATGGTGTCAGACTCATTGCTCTGAATCTACAGACTGTAATGACATTTGAAATAAATTTCATTCCAATCCTATTTTCATGGTGGAGAAGAAAACAAAGTTGTGGGTTCCTTTTTTCTCAGAAATTAAATGTTTCTGTACCCAAAATAGTGACTTGAGTAAGGACCTATACTTGGTTTGGGGCTTTTATTTTTTCTCCACTGACTTTTTGATAATTAGTGACCTACATTGTAGAGGGTTTCTTTTTTCTCCCCCTGCTCCCAACTGGCCTCACAGATTCCTGTCACTCACAGAAATTTTTAAAAAACAAACCACCAAATGTGTGATTTTAGAAGTATCAGTTACAGTTTCATTATTATAGTTATTAGAGGGGATTCCACATACTCTCAGTGCAATGGGAAGGAGTACCCCTTTGCTCATTAAGGTACAGGTGAATGTCAGTTCTAGGAAACTGCCTTTAATTCCAAAACCAGATCCCTCATCCGTGTCCCTGGCTTTGAGCTATTGATACCAGAAGCTCTTTTGATTCAATCAAATCAGACCCATCCAGACCCCAGAGATTTTTGTAAAAGCAATATTTATTAAGATTTCCTTCAATGTCAGGCCTGGATTTCTCCTCTAACATGCTTGGTGTTCCCAGATAATTATTCATCCCAGACCTACCCCTGATTATGTTAAACGGTGAAACAACTACTGGACTCCCAGACCTGCCCCTAGTTATGTTAAATGGCAAGACAACCACCGGACTCCAAGGTAACTGCAGACCCATGTTTATTTATGCCGTGTTTCTAACTCAATGTGACTGGAACAAAAATGCATGCCTTGTTTGATTCTTAGGGGAAAGAGCAAGATGCAGGGATCTGGGGTTTGTTCCCAACTCTTCAATGCTCATTTCAAATCTTGATAGGATAGATCTGTAAAATGGTTGTGATACTTGCCCACTTTTCTAAAATCCTGCTACTCTGAATGCCAAGATATTAATTAAGATTACTGCATTAATAAAACTATTATTCACCAACACAGTATACTACACTATGACGAGGCAAGCCTCACTCATCTTGCATTATAGATAGAGAGAAACGTCCATTTCACCAAACAGCTTGCTAACACAGGTTTACGTTGGGCACAAAAATGTTCATCAGACATTTACAAACCAAACACTCAGAGTAGGAAATCCCAGAATTTAAGTTACCTTTGCAGCTCTATTTTAGTTGGTCTGTGCCTTAGGAGAGAGTCCTTTCATGATCGCACAATAACTTTTTCCACCCCACTGCCATCTCTTTGCATGCACAGGCTGCAAAGCTAGTCATCTGGTGAGCAGCTCTTTGGGCTTTCGTGTCCTCCCCTTTGCTCAGCGCCTAGCCTCACAGTTTACCTACTACTCAAAAATGGCTCTGAAAATAAAATTACTCAGAGACTCTTGCTCTTGCCTCATCGCTAAAGCATCTGAGTATCTTTGAACGTTAGCTAATCTTTGTTCGTAAGCCCTGCAACATGAGGGGGTGGTACAATCCACATTTTACACATAGGGAACTGAAGCACAAAGTGATTAAGGTCAAAAGTTTCCATTACTTCTGTCTACTCCCTAGGACCTGATTTCTCAGTTTATTTAATACTCTGCTTTCTGTCTCCAAAGCACAGTATGCATTACCTCAACTACAGCTGTGAGAACTCGGCACTCCTTCACGTCAGACCCGAAATCTCCACCCACACATGCGTAATACGAGGAACACCCAGTCAGTCATCACCTCTGACAAGGTAGGTTTCAAAAATTTGCCCAGCACCGCACAGAAGTTTTGCGGCAAAGAAGCGGATAAAGCACAGTTTCCCAGGCCAGCATGTGACCGCCTTCACCACGCGGCTGTGCTGGCTCTCGGTGCAATCCCTTCCTTCAGCCTGCAGCTTCAGAACAAGATGGTGAGCAAGGTGGAGGTCCTGGGCACACGGGGCATGTCCTCTTCACTCTGCCTCACATCCCTGACTCCCCCAGGACAAAAGTCTTATGTACTGTGAAGGAGATGGGCATTCTCATGCATCACACTTAGTGACTTTAGTGTTCTTTAATCGCAGGGGGAGTGATAGGAAGTGTGGACAAAGGCAATGGATAATCCCTGGTGCAGAAATGGCAAAACTCAAGGAGTCTGAACACCAGTCCATGCCCAAGCACAGATTGTGTCTTTGCCCACTGCATCACATTTTCTCCTTTTCATTCCTCACTCCTCCCTGTTCAGGTTCCACCTCTTTCTTTCTTAACCCTCTAATTTTGTTCTCTTCAACTTTCAGTCTCCATTCCTCAAGCTTTGCCACCAAGTTCCTGTCTCCTTGCTTTATTTACCATGTTCCAGTCTTCTTCTCTAGCCCTTCTGGCTATGTCTTCATCTCTTCAAAATTGATAATATTGGACATTTTGCTGATAGCCTTCACCTTCCCTGTTCTCTGGTTTCCGACTCCTCATCGTAGCCTTTTCTCTGGGCTCCTCCTATCTTTGTCCCACTCAGTTCCTTCCTTTACTTGATCTTTTTTTCTCCAGTCATTTCCTTTTCTCATCCTCTATTTTAGCTCCTAGTAAGAGCTGGTGCTTTTCCATCACCGATTTCCCCAGTCCCAGTTGGTTTCTATTCTAGTACTGTTGATGAATGAATTGATTGACTGAATCCTTTCCCTTACATAGCTTCTCATCTCCCGGTTTCCCGTCTCCCACAGAAACTGTTCTGTGTCCCCAGTCTCCCCAGATCTGAAATTCAGTCTTCTTCAACTTTAGTTACCAGCAATCGCCACCAAGTCTCAGCTGCCACTCAACTAACACCAGGCTCTTCCCAAGTCACAGATATTCCCCTCTTCTACAATACTTGCCAGCAAGACAAAGGCCACTAAAAGCACAAGATAGGGAGAGGCTCCCTTGTTTCATTTACATTGCCTGTCACCTTGATTTGGACTAGTGGGGGGCAGGAATTGTAGGAGGTCCAGCCTTGCCCTACAGGTCTGGGCTGAAGCAAACCTTCTCTGGATCACCCTGCACAGTTGCACATCATGGGCAACATTGGATCTGTGAGAGGATGGCATATGGTCCATCACACTGTGAGGAGCACACAGTTGCAGGATGGCAACTTACTCCAGTTCTGGATAAAGCTGGTTTGGTTTAGTGGAAGAATGAAAAATCAATAAAAGTAGTGATTTGATCTGGAGGAAAACACAAATTTTTCTGTTCCTTTTATTAACCTGAAAAATTATATTCACCTGCATTTTTACTCATTAGAAAACCTTTCCAGGGTAGATTTAGATTAAATGTAAGGAAAAAGTTCTTCACTGTGAGGGTGGTGAGGCACTGGAACAGGTTGCCCACAGAGGCTGTGGATGCCCCATCCCTGGGAGTGTTCAAGGCCAGGTTGGATGTGGCTTTGAGTGAGCTGGTCTACTGGAAGGTGGCCCTGCCCATGGCAGGGGGGTTGCAACTAGATGATCTTTACAGTCCATTCCAACACAAACCATTCTATGATTCTGTGATTTCCATTTACAGCTTTGGAAGCATAAAAACCAAAGGGCACAAAGTGAAGAACAAGGAGGCAGTACTATAGCTTCCTGCCTTTTAACTAAGGAGCCTTTGGTTAACTTTTTGCTATGTGAGGAAACCCAGGCTCTTCTTCCACAGCTAATATCACCAGACGGTACTGTCCCTGGTAAGGTGCTCCCAGCTTTGCATGTTGAGACTCCCCTACTCTATTTAGAAATATTTAACTATTAATTGGAATAACCTCAGCAAGTTTCCTCACTGTTAGTCTATGATGAAACCTAACTCCTTGGTGCTTTCTCTCCTATCCAGAAAATAAATAATTATTTAAGTGCCACAGTTTGAACAAGAGGGACTGAAAGACTCCTTCTGCATACTCTGTGCTTCAGCATAGCTTGGAGATTTCCTTACTTCACTAAGCAGGTTAAAGGAATTCTAGGTTTACCTCTGTCTTCACCTAGCTTTCTGTGGCAGAGGCAGAAATTAAACTGTGCCAACCACATTCTGTACATGCAACCCCCCCAGGCCACTGGGCAACAGGGGGAATTGGCACTTCCACTTTTGTTCACCCTGAAATATTTTCCAGGTGTAAGTATTTGATCTGATTCCTGATGGTTTCAGGTCAACCAGAGCACATTTCTTGGATGGCAGGCAAATATGCTATTCACTGAAAGCAGCATGGCCAAGCCAGGGCATGGGGTGAGCTCTGCAGGACGTGGTCCAGAGACACAGCTCCAGCCAGGACAGAGCAAGGCACAGTGGTATGGCCACCATGAGAAGCCAAGAGGAATTTGCACATGGGCACTCATTACAGAACCACCTGTAGTTTGACTTTTAGAAGTCTCTACCCACAAGTGCAAATAGCAGTTGACTAGCAATAGGTTTGGACTGACATTTCTTTGAGCTGCAAATAGCACATCCCTGATGCATGAGTCTTTCTGTTGCTGTAAGTCAGGTTTCTGCTCCAAAGAATGGGTCATCAGAGTGATTTAAAGAAAAACTTGGTGGAATTTTTTACACAGACAAAATGATGTATTTTTTCCCTAGCATTGTCCCTAGAAAAGAATGAGCTATTTTAAGTCAGACTTTCCCTCTTTCTCACCCCTGTCACCAATTCACTGCGGAGACCAATATCAGACACTTCATCCAAAAAATATGTGGTTTGACAAACACGGAAAAAACAGGAAACTGGGTTTTAACACCAGCGATGCTGAGCACTTTAGTAAACTGGTTTTGCCTGATTCTGCTTATAATTAAGACATTAAACTGAAACACATGGTCTAATTTCATTCTTGAGAGACATTGTATCAACTTTCTCTAAATAATAACAGTGATGGCTTAACATTGAGCAGATACAACTGAGTATTGAACTAAGGCAAGAATGGGCAAGTGTGCGTAGGTGCCTCTAATCTGCAAAAACGCTCTTGCAATGGTGAATGTTCAATTAGGGGATTTACCTTTGATGAGCAATTCAGATGTTAAATCAGCTATGGACTACAACAGCATTGTGGGGTTTTTATGCACAGTTCAGTGGAAGTAGGTGAACTACTGCAGAGCTTCATTAGAATCATGCAGGGCTTCATTAGAAGGAGTCGCCCTCTCTGCCCAGGATAGCTCCGGTACCAGGAAGTTTCTCCAGAGTTTGCAGGCTCCCACTTGAAACTTTGAAGTAACGGTGCTGCTCTACTTTGGCCTGTTGTAAACTCTTCCCATTCTAGTGCCATCTGTCCTATCTACAAAGGAACTAATCTCTCTGCAGAACATGAGGTCAGCGTAATCCTTGTTTCATTAATGCCCAGTTACGGTATACACACCAAGCAGCCAAGGGGGCAGAACAGATCTTCATTCTGCAATCTCCACAAGAATCTACCACAAAGGCAGAGAGTGCAGAGATTACTTCCTCCCTGCATCTCTAGGGATTCAATGTACCATAGAAACAGAACAGAGATAGATCACATAGATACCTCCTGCTCCCACAGCCAATATAATGTACCTGCATCCAGAAGAGTAAATAGTCATAGGAGCACAGGAACTCCTGAAATGATGTGTACTTAGAGTAAGGTCCTGCTCTGTGACCAGGAATAACTAATGACTGCTATTTCGGATGGAGGACTTTTAAAAGACAGACAGGTCCAGGCTGTGTGTACTTGCAGGGGCTAGATAAGAGTGACCATGTCAGAGCATACCTAGCAAGCCACACAGAAGCTGAGATACTACCCCTAGGACTGATGATTTTGAAGCATCACAAGAAAAGCCTGAAGCTTATCACTCTGTTTCATTTTCCATCACACTGAAATGAATCAGATTAAGCACCTCTCAGGACATGGATTCTGAATCATGGTTATAACCGATCACATTGCTGTTAGATCTGCTGGATACACCGAAAGAGATACTTTCCTGCTCAGGTAGTTGGATGACCAGTAAGGGTGCTGTTGGGGCAGACAGACTTGAGCTTATGCTGCCCTGGCTACCCCCCGAGTCAGGAGCTCAGGGGAGTGCAGTGAAGGCAGACTGGAGCAGCAGGGATGGATGCCCTCACAGGTACAGCCTGCAGACTAGCTGCACGGTAGCCTGGCACTGTACCTGTGAGAACAGAAAGGCACAAAGAATCAGAGGACTCATGAAGAAGACCTGAAAAGCTATTGCTGAGAGTGTCAAAGAGAAGAAATTCAAGGGGAATCTGTGAAAACCACCCACTCTGTACTCTATAGATATCATGCCACAGTCTTTATCCCTGTTGTTTTCATTCTGCTGCCTCTATCATCTTAAGATTTAGCCTTCTCTGTTCCACTTCTCTACCATCTGTGCACACATGTGTACATAGATGTATATCCTTACTGGAGCATACAGCCCATGTATTACTTTCATGATAGAATAATTATTATTCACACGCATATCCAGCATATGCTGTTCTGTGTTTCTCAGCAGATGATGTGACACAGGGCACTCTCTTTGATACTCATTCTACCTCTCTTTTTCTCGTAAACTGGAACTGCCCCTGAAATGCAGCCATTTCTTCGGGACGATATCATAGCTGTTCCTCAGTGAACACCTAAATGAGTTTATTTAGGCCAGGAAATGACAGGATGCCATAAACTTGCTGAAATTGCAAGGGGAAACCTATGTAGGCAGATATAATTGGCCTCACTGAAACATGCCAAGCCAGTGCAGGCCTTTACTGCAGTAACAAATCCCATGGAATAGTTACTGACCATGAGCTCCTTGTGTTTCTGCCTCATGTTCCCATGAAATTTCATGACAAGTTATCTGAGAATTAGCCACAGAGTTAGTGTTTCCCTTTCAGCTGTTTTTAAAATGAACATGTTTGGGCAATGTGCATAACCATAAAAGGGAAAAAATGGCAAAACATCAGAACAAGGAGGCCGAGGAGATCAGGATCAGCTGTGCACTGGACTTCTTAGGTTGTTTGATTACTGCTCCACAAGCCAGATGCCACCCAGCTAGGACAAAGCTGTACATACTGTTCTTAAATTTTTGGTGTTGGACTTTCAGGCTTTACCTTGTCCACAGTGGGATATTTCCTTCAATCTATCTTCAGCTATCATGCAAAAGCATCTACTTAGTTTTCTTTTTCAACATCTATTCTTCTGCATGGAGAGGACTTGAAGGGTAAACATATTTTGATGACAATGAGGACTTGACTAGAACTTCAGCAGCTGTCTCATTTAAAAAAAAAAAAAAAAAGTTTTGCAATGGAAAAAGCAGCTTTCTGTAAAACTGGTCTACCAAATAAAGAAATGCCTCCTCTAAAGAGTATGGCAAATTCATCAGTCCAATTAGAAAGCATGGAAAATGCTCTTGGACAATGAACTATGACAGGAATATACCAAAATCGTAACTCCATGGCCCCTCAGAAGTTGCCTGTCCCACAGAGTCTGGACTATATTACTGCTCCATGAAAAGGGACTCCCACTCCTTATGAAGAAGGTCAACACACAGAGAGATGCATTTGCTTGGTGCAGGTGATCCAAATCATACAGTCCTCAATTTTAATGCTCTAGGACCATGAGGATGGAAACACAGTTACTTAGGGTGCTCCACATAGGCCAGAGATGCATAGATTTCTATAGCATCTCCTGGACATGATACGCTACTTCTTTCTCAACTATTCCCAAATCTATCTGGGACAACTTTTACTTCTGTCCACCTGAATGAGTGAACAGTAATTTATAGTAAGCAGCTTGTGGGCTGTGTTCTGCAGCTGCAAAAATTACGGAAGTGGGGGCACGTGACATGAAAACACATTCCCTGCATGTACATGACAGAACTCTTACAAAACTCTCTCTGTGAAGACAGGAATAAATTATTATGTTAGTGTTACCAATAAGTGCTGTCCTTGCAAAAATGGGGAGTCCCTTCTCCCTGAAATCAGTATGAATCAGAAGAAAACAATACACTTTTTGAGCTAAAACACATGATCAGTGTCACCCCATGGCATTGACTAAACCCATGTTTACAAAGCAAAATCACCATTTCCCTGGTGGGAGATGATTGTTAGTTTTTAGGAAACAATCTCTGGACTCTGTTATTTAATTCAGCAAATGCTGGTAAATTCTCATGAGTAAACAAACATTCTTCTTCAGAGGAATTTTTCTTGGGGAAATTCTGGAACTGCTAATACAGGACAAATAGATTTTCTCTCCACTTGGAAAGCTAGCTTGAATTTCTGGCCACTCATATAAGCCTCTCCATGTTATTCCCCATGCACAGAATTTGCTCTGCTTTTTTTTGAAAATCCAGGAATGAATTCACTTCCTCATTGTCATTGAAAACAGCTGTGAGCTTTGAACAGATCCAAATGTAGTTAACCTCTTAACATACAAGATACTGAAACCTATTCAATACTTAACGCTTTTGAGGTAAAACCCCGTGAAACTGTTTGGCTGGGGGTGTGCCAAATGAGATTAAATCCCACACCTACACTAGTTATTCTAAGACAAGATTTACAGTAAGCACTGGGGGTACCAGACCCCTTATACTATTGTATTCTATGACAAAATCAAAACAGTCTCTTCCTGAAAGAGACACTGTGCATCTAGCAGCAGTTATGGGGCTGACACAGAAACTACAGATGAAGCTCATCGGCCTGTGTTATTGAGGAAGTCAGATTAGACAATTATGAACATAAAAAGCTGGTCAGAAGCATTCACCATATACTGTAGAAATTGATATTTCTTGGCTATTTCTCCACATTTTGATGAATTGGGGGCAATTACAAAAATTACACAGGGAAAAGATTGACAAGCTTCATGTTCTATGATTTGTGACTAAAGATTACCTTCACATGGTCACTTTTTATTCAGTTAGCAGTCCCCACATAATTCCATTGCTAAGAGCTGCTGAGGAGAGATATTTCCATCCTGAGAGAAAACGGTGTCAGCAGTTCTCCCATATTAGCAAGGAATGATACAGAGTCACTCATTCACGTATTCACCAAGCACATGGAAATTAACCACAATTTAAAATAGCTTTACTGATTTTAAAGACTGTAAGGTTGGCTTAATAAATGGAAACATACGTAAGAAAATACATTACTGGAAATATCTAAAAGAAATGAGAACAGGTTGCAGTGAATTTTTCACCATTCAGATTATACAAACTGCATATATTTTGGGAGAAAGTAAAAACTTCCAGTGAGACTAGAGTTCACTGGGAAAGGAGCACAGGATGCTAAAGACCTGAAAGACTGGCAACTCTGCTGAACTGCAGGCTGTTCTATCTAAGAAAGTTTGACTGACTGCATTATATATTGAAATTGTTCAAGGAATAGAGGAGAAAGGAGCAAAGGCTTTAATTACGTGAGCAGGCATTCACTAACTGCATTCCCCACCCCTTCCCATCCACTCCCAGAGGGTATAGCTCTGTGCTAAATGCTTACTTCATACCTGATGCTTGTGAAATCCCATCAGACGGGAATACAGAAAGGAAAACAATAGTAGTTCCCGCCAGACTTCAGAGGAGGCATAGTCTTTAGCTATTTATTCGTTAACCAGTTGCCGACTCACAGATGCTGAAGTGCTGGCTGAAGCAAACGGCTCCAAAATCCAGACTCTGCTTTAGGGGCCGCTGCTGTGGTGTGCGCTGTGCCTTTAGGCAGCACCGCAGTTGTCCCAGCCTAAAGGCTAAAATGAGTGGGCTTGCACTACCCAAACCCAGCCATTTGCTCTGTGCATTAAGGCAGGCAGTTTTGGAAAGAGAAGACCATCCCTGTGCAGAACCCATCCCTCCACAGCATTACCTACATAGTGCTTTATGCTTACAACCCTCAACCTAAATGAAAGACCATTACGACAGTGACAGTTCACAGTTAAGAGAAGTCTCTACACCTGGATGGTAACTTTCTTGAAGCAGGACCACACTGTAAATATTCATGGTAAATAACCGTGTGTCTAGATGTTAAGGTACAACAAACACAAAACAAGAAAAAACTCTGTCCTAAAGAGTTTGTAGTAAAAATTAAACAAGCAAGATATGGAAAAGTGTGAGACAAGAAACACCCTTACACTTACCATACAATTGAGAAACTGAGGTACCAGAATGCTAAGTCACAGCCCCAAATGCCACAGGAAAACTGTGGCAAAGTGCGGGCTGGAAAAGTATCAGGAACAACCCACCCCATTTCTGTGCTCTTTCCTAGGCATCTTCTCAACCACTGTGAGAAACAGGGCACTGAGCTCCATGGGCCTTTGATTTGGCTTACTACTGCTGTTCTTACTTTATTCAATTTAGCCACAAGCCCTGTCTGAGCCTGCTTCAAAATCCACTGAAAGCACTTTGCTCTCCTAGGCAAAAATAATGTTGGTCTTCTGCTTATTTCTTGCTGGGGGCTTATTGGAATTCTCTGTATTGTGCACTGCAGAGGGTCAGTAATGCTGGGCTGTGCTGCTATCTCAAATATAGCTGTACATAGCTATATGTCTCTGCAGTTCTTAGGGGCCCTGAGGCTCGATCCAGTACGTACAGATATCAGAGGAATGTATGACAGATAAAAATCTAGTTAGAAAGATATTATCATTACCACTGCACCTTTTCACGCATTTCACAGACTCTCATAAAACAGCACTGGAAAGGCACTCTGAGATTTCAGTTTACCTGTTACCTCTACACCAGGAGGTAAGTATGGTTAAGGTCAACCTTAACTATGGTTAAGGCCATACTTAACCCTCTTCTAGATAATATAACCTGTTCTAAAAATGTCCAATGTTTGCCTCCATAGGTCTTTTCTCGCAACGCTTCACCAGCCTTAATGGGAGAATATTATCCTTAATGTTTAACCTCCAGGTCAACAAGAGGGGCTAAGGCAAGATTTGAACTTTTAACTTCTTTGGAACCCACTGCAATTCCAGTCCTTTGCTTCTGACATTTCTAGCACAGATATTAAAAAGAAGAAGAAAAGGAGAAAAAAAAAAAAAAAAAAAAGAAGAAGAGAAAAAGCAGAAGAAAAGCAGAGGGAGCCTTGGCCCGGTGGCATAAATACAAACCCCTACTCCCAGTACAGCCCCTTGCCACAATACCCTGGTAAAAGTCTCCCTGGGAATCCGGAGTTTCTCTTACTGTATTCAGATGAGTATAATGGAAAATTCACAAAAGCAGTTCAGCTCTTGCTATCAAAGTGGCAGAGATGAGTTTGGGTATTTTTTTTTTTTTACCATCACTACTTGATTCAGTAGTAAACACCAGTTTTCTGTCTGATAGAGGTTTAAGGGATTTTCCTCCCTCTTTCTCCTCTGCACCGACAAGCTCTTCTCATCACTTGTCCGCCAGGAAAAAAAGCAATGAAAGGGCTCCTGGAAGACAGAAGTGCTGAACTCAAGCGTGACCTCAAGCACTGCTATTGCAATAGAAGGGATTTCCCTTTTATGATCCTTTTCCTCCCTTCTAGATGAATCACACCTCTTACAGAATTATCTGATATTAAAAGACCTGGCAAATGATCGGGCTATTAAAGTCTGGATGTTACTATCCATAAATATTATCACAGTCATCATCCTACGATAGAGTGTTATATCAATACTGTTTTGACAATTAGTCTTTCCTAATACAACCTCTGAAACACTTGGTGATAGTGTTCTGAACACTCTGAAGTCTTGGTTTAATTTAGTGAGCATGAGCTCCTCCTTCCCAAACAGTAAAAAGAAGTGAAATAATTAAAATAATTTAGAGATACAGAGCTGAATGGGGCCTTGAGAGATTTATTCTTCTTCTCAAGTACAATAAAGAATTGTTATTGATTGATGTGCATGAAACTGATTACTCAAATACCCTCCAAAGACGGATATTCTGCAGCTTCCCTAGACAGCCTGCTCCAGGGTTATAGAAACTCACCACTTATAAGGGTGGGGTTTTTTTACCCATATGCCTAACCAAAATCTAGGTAGCTGTGATTTAAAGTATTTCTTGTCCTGTCCTCAATGGCAAGGAGAACTTCCCCTGTCCCTCAAGATATACAGCTATGTATATATACACAAAAATATGTGTGTGTGTATATACATGTCTACACACACACTTCAAAGAGGAAAATTTTCATTGCCCTTATATATATGTATATATGTTTATATTCTGTCAAATACAAACATTACATCATAAATGGTGGGACAAACTATGAGGTATAATTACAAGAAATAGGAGTAAATCAGAAAAGAGGAACGTATATTCATGCATTCTATAATTATTGATGTTGTTGGTGTTTTTAATGTATTCCTATATTGCCTAGGACACCCGGCTGAGAAGACAAAACTTCATTTTGTGCTGTGCAAACTCAGATCAAATGAATTCCTGCCATCCTGCTCAGATCTGTATGATAAACATCAGCCTTAGCCACGTGCAATCAACTTTCAGTTTATCAAGGTGTAAATAGTAATTATGAATATTCAGATGTGCTTACCATTTAGAAAAACAAAAATAAGCTGTTGCCTTTTCAGGTTTTCCTGGGACTCAGCATCTCCCTCATAGGCTCACAGTTAATACCTGCAGAACTATTACTTTCCTTACTCACACTTCCTTTCCTTTCCTCCTTCTTGTAAGTGAAAACCAGAAGGGGCTAGGACCACTTGTTAATCTATTTGCTGCAGTTTCCTTCGCAAAGCAGGGTATAAGTCAACTCGTTTTCCCCTGCTTCCTACCTTAGCTCCTCATTCCCACTCCATCACTTGAAATGCTTCTGCAAAACTCTCCAAGTAGTCAGGCTTCACATCACATGAGAGAAATGGTTTAGATAAAAACAAATATATATATATTTTTTTTCTTTTTTTCTAATCAGATTACTTCAGTAATCTGGTATGTCAGCCCACATGAGGGGACAGGGAAAAATGTCCAGGAGCAGGGAATGGCAAGATGCTGAAGGAAACATACACTCGGTAATCACACCACAGATGCTGCCCTCGTTATGCAAGTAATTGCTCAGGCCCAGTTCCCTGAGGCATCCAGCCCCCTGGATCTCAGTCATACCTCAGGCCATCAATCCTTAAGTGCTGAGCCTTCCGACCCAACTACTACTTTCCAAGGCAGCAGAGAGGCTAGGAGAAAAAAGGGGGAAAAAAACAAAAACAAAAAGCCAAACCCACCCACAAAAATATTTAAAAGAAATCTCTGCAAGGAGAGGAGAAAAAAAAAATTGGAAGGGATTATTCTTTTTCCAGCCATATCCCTGACTTCTTTTTGAACAAAGGCAGAGAAAGAAGGACAGCAGGCTGCGCAGAGCCAGACACAGGCCTGCAAAGCCTGGGAAAGAGCACACTGCCACGTAACCACAGCATGTGACACGAGCGCATGAGCTGAGCCAGCTGCTGCTACTAGAGGTGAGGTGAGGGAGCTCAAGGCTCAACTCGTCCAAAATCCACCTGTTCTCTGAAGGAGTCAAGATTTAAGACCTGATTTCAAGGTGTGGAGCAACCCTAGCTTCTCATCCAGTCAGCAGGAGCTCCAGAATGGGCAGGAGCTCAGCATCTGTGAGTCCTCTTTTAAGACTGCAAGAAACTTTGTTGCACTGTATTTAATTTCTGGGTGCCTTCAGGTTGCAAGCCTGGTGGGCAAGGAACTGCCCTTTTCCCAGCAAAAATCCCATCCGTAAGTCATATTTACAGGCCTTAAGTATTGTGTTTTATTCAGTGAGTTTTTCCATCGCACAGATTTTAGGACATAGTTTAAAGGTGTGAATTAATTGATTACAATGATTTAATTTAATGATTCCTACAAACTGGTAGGCGTGGCCAAGAGTTTACAAACACGGGCACTAAGATCCTCCTGATTTGATAACTTTATTCTGAAGTTCCGCCCCTTACCTACGATGACCTTACCTTGAGCAGGGCTGGATTAAAGCTCATTAACATCTCCTGCCTAAAATACCAGCGCATGGATTTATGGGATTACATATCAGTCTAACCTCTCATTAATGAAGTCACTTGTGGTTACCTACAATACAAAGCCAAAACCGTGAAGCAGATGCCACCCTAAATGAAAAAAAAAACAACAACAAAAAACCACCCCCCCCCAACAAAAACTTGCTTAGGTTTGAAAACAGTCTAGAAGAGCAATAGCTTCCAGTGGGATGGGCTCCCTTTCCATCCTGTTGGGTTGTTAGCTGCGGGGGTGTGGGCACCTACACCCGGGGAACCCACACCCTGAGACCTCTGCAGGGGCAAGGAGCCCAGCAGGCCCCTCGTCACGCTTGTCCACGTGGACGGGACGAGGTAACGGCTCCAGGGGAAGTTGGAGCCCCTTGCTACTGCTGCTACCGGGCGCTCAGGGGGTGCAGCCGGGGTGCAAGGGTGCTGCCTCCGGCTCCGGGCACGGCAGGGCAGGGCACGACTGGCGGCAGCCGCCGGTTCCCCAGCACAACTAACTCCCTAGTGCCCGAGGGACCTTCTACACCTCCCTGCACCGGGACACAGAGCTGTTCCGGCCCCAGCGACTCGGGCCGCGGGCTGCCCTCCCCCGCGCCGGGGCGCCAGCCGAGCACCGGGCCGGCCCGGCAGCGAAGCGAGGCCTGCGGGACGGGACGGGCACCCCCCCGCCCCGGATGGTGGTGGTGGAGGGGGAGGAGAAAACAGAATAAGGAAGGAAAAAATGACACCCCGGCTCCCGAAAAGCCCGTCGGTGAGTCACGGCGGGCGGAGAGGCGGCGGGGCTGCCCGGCGGCGGCGGCGGCAGCGGGGCGGGGTGCGCGGCGGCGCCCCCTGGCGGCGGCGGGCGGGGTGGGCGGCGGCGGCGGCGGTTGTCACATGCCGGAAAGTCCCCGGTGCTGCCGGTGGAAATCCCCGGTGGGGTTTTTTTGTTGTGTGTTTTTTCTTTTTTTTTTTTTTTTGTGCCCGGGCGCTGAAACAGAAAGGGAAAAAAAACAAGAGGCTCGGCTCAGCCCTTCATTCCGGAGCGGCGGCGGCGGCGGCGGCAGCAGCTCCGGCGGGGAGGGGGCGGCGGAGGGAAGGGAGCCCCGGCTCAGCGGGGGATTGATGGCTCCCGAGCTCGGCTGCGTCCCACCGCCCCAGCCCCGCTGCTGAGCAGGAGTTGCCGGCAAGATCGCCCGGAGGAGGAACCCGCCGGCGGAGAGGTGAGCGCCGCTGCGGGCACGGGGAAGGGAGGCGGGCAGGGCAGGGCAGGGCACGGCGGGGCACGGCCCGGCGGGGCGGCGGACCCTCCAGCCGGCTTCGTCTCCCCCACCCCGCTTGCAGGAGGGCTCCTCGGGCCACCGGGCGGGTTTGGCCGCGGGGTTTGGTGGTTTTCTGCCCAGCGGTTACCGCTGCGAGGGGGGCCGTGTGTTGGACATCTGTGGCCGGGCGGTGAAATTGTGCCCTCTGTTGACCGGCGCTGGGGCGGGCCCCGCGGGGGCTGAGCGGGCTGCCCTCAGCGCGGGTCTGGGGGACAGCGAGTGGCGGTGACCGCGCCGGGCTTGCTTCTAGCGCTTGCCGCTGCTGGAAGAGTCGTTGGCTTCGAGCTCCTGCTGTAAAGCTGGCAGGGGGGAATAGCGGTGGTTGTCCTTTCCACCTTGCATGCTCTTGCTTCCAGCAGACCAGTAAGTTAGGGAACCAAGCCATGTAAACCGTTCCGGTGGTATATAAAACACTCTCCATACTCATCTTCTTCCTTGGTGAAGAGTGATAATATGCTTAGTTCTGTACCAAGCGCTCAGACAAAGACCCGGCCATAGAAATCCATGGGCGCTGTAGATGTATTAAGCATGTTTATTTTAGCATTGTCTTAGCACTCAGCAGAAAAGAGTTTATTATTGCTGTTTTCTGGATAGAGAACAGAAAATTAAAATAACTTTATGAAGCCACTGGCAGATCTCGGAACAGTATTCAGCTTTCGCGAGCCCAGCATCCTCAGTATTACCTGTTCAGAAAGGATGCTGCCTCAGATAGCTATTTAATCATTGTTTACAGCGGTGCTCTTCAGACAATTCGTAGTCATTACACGTCAAAAGGTTAAAGTAGTATAGCATACAGTAAAGCAGAGTACAGTGTAAATGAATATAATCGTAGCTGAGCTTTCTGTTCCTTAAATCTCTAGCTTAGGTGTCTCTTGAGTTCTGTTTGTTTCATCACATTGTTTTTGAAAAGAAGGGTTGCTCAGCCTTTGCCTTGATTGACATTTAATGACCATAAATAGCATAGACAGTAATTTCCATGTGTGGAGGGGAAAATATGCCTGTAGAATATAATACTGAATAATATAGTTTCAGTGAATGCTTCTGTAAACTCAGTACTTTCTGTTACTTAAAGCTGGAAATAACCATTTCAAGGGTCCGTGTCGGTAGTGCTTAACTTGTGTAAAAAAAAAGCCCATTGACTCAATGGCTCTACTTACATAAGTAAGGAATTCAGTATTTTGGTCATCTCGGAGTAAAGTATAGCTGTGGTTATTAAACAGATTGATAAGGGGTTCTTCATATTTCATTTCTTAAATTATCCATACATTTAAATATAGGATTACATAAATAGCACATGTAAAACTATATTGGTGGGTGGAGTGGATGAGAAAATGTGTTATTTCCATCTTAAGGCTGTATGTTGGTGGGGGAATGATAAAAATATGCCACCTTTATTAGCTAAAGGAAAGCTTTTCCACGTGTTGCAAGAAGTGACAGCTCTGAGCCCTGTCCCTAGTGCTCTTACAGGAGCAGAGGAAACACTGCATGAATGACATTGCCCTGACTGAGCAGAGAGAACTTTGCAGCATCTCGCATTTCACCTGCCTCTATTTAGGGCTTGACAGGATGTCCACTGAATCTCTCCATCAGCTGGTTCTCAGAGAGGTTATAGAGGGCAGCTCTTGGCAGCAGGAGCTCAAGGTCCCCTCTTACGCCAGCAGGGTCCTTTCCAGCACTCCAGCTGAGCGGTTGGAGGTGGATGTCGCCAGTGCAAGTGTCCGGGTGAAGGGGAGAGAGCAGCTGGTTCCCTGTGGGGAAGGGCGTGCTGAAGTCCTTCTGTGCAAGAGGGGTCTTCTGCCTCCACAGACCTGAGAGTGCCTTCCTGCCTCTCTCTGGCCCTCCAGACTCCCATCTCCATCAGAAACCTTCCTAATAGTTGCATAAACCAGTTTTCAGTTGCTTCTTGTCTCCCTGTACTTGGCAAGGTATATAACCAGACCTTAACACATACTTACGCCTTGGTATTTGTCCCTAGATTCATAATCACAATGGTGGGTTCTCCTAATGTGACCAGCTGTATTCTAAACGTGTTAGGCATGCATACCTTTATTTGTCTTAATAGAAATTTTGCTTTGCTTTTAAACAGAGCAATAATGTACATGGCCAGCATGGAGGGTCTCTCCATGTAAAGACAGGTTGTTGGTCGTGTTACTGCAGTGCGTGGGAGTTTTGAGGGATGTGGTCCCTAGGTTTGGCTCTAGCTAGCCGCAAAGTTAATGTGCTCTGAATAAGTATTTTAGAGAGTGTAGACAGTTTGAGGTTATGGGGGTTTTTTTGTTCTTCCTGCTGTAGCCCATAAGGCTAGAGATACTGCAGAAAGGGATGCAGGCCAGCAAACATTACATGTCCCACTGTGGAAAAATATTGGGGGTTTTGAGCCAAGTGGAAATGCTTTTTCAGCTCTGTTGACTTACCGCTGAGTAATAGCGGCACTGCAGTCTGCACCCCCACACGTGGCACAAGCACCTCTGTGCAGTAGCTCTACCACTCACAAAATATAAGGAGCCTCAAGAAGAGTAACCTAAGTCTGCCCCTGAGTACTTGCTCTGCGACAAATTCCTCATTTGCCATCTTCAGCCACCGTAAGTATGGGACAGATACTAGCATGGCATGTAATTCTTGGGGCTCTTTTTGTAACTGTACCAAGCATCACTTCTCAGAATGTATGGGTTGTGGAAATCTGAAATGGTCATTATCTGCTTTTTTTGGCATGTCATCAAAACAAGAGCTTGAAATGTGCTGAAAGTTCAGCAAGTTCATATGAGATTACACTGTACAATTATCAATTAGTCAAGTTTCCAGGATAATTTTCCCTTGCCTTGATCTTGCCTTCTTTTATCCTTACTTTGATTTGAATGCTTTTTTTTTTGGAACGATGATGCAATTTCCTTAGTTATGAATAAATTCGCTTTAATATCTCAGTAAATGATCGCAGTAAATGATTGGAATAAACTGATCAGTGTCTACATTTGAGTAATGCAGAGAGGCTGATGGATATGAGCTTTATAAATCATCATCTGTCTAAGGCTCAGTGGATTGCATCCACCCTGTGCTCATTTTAGGCAAAACTGCAGCCAGAATCCTGCCCTTGAAAGTGCCTTCTCAATCTCTGCAGAAGTGATAGCACTGTGATGCAAGGACACTAACATGTCAATAAAAGGATCCTTTTTCATTTCAGATGTCTTCTAGAAACATGGCTGGCCAACACATTCTTCCTCAAGCTTTGTATCAGAGCAATATGCTGAAAGCCATGAAGATTAGAGAGAGGACACCTGAAGATCTGGTCAAACCCCCCAGTGGAATAATTCACCACTTCAGGACTATGCACAGATACACCATAGAAATGTTCAGAATGTGCCAGTTTTGCCCTCAGTTTCGGGAAACACTTCAGAAGGCCCTGACTGACCAGGCCACCCAGACTTCGCTGGAGCGCCAGAGGAAGCTCAACTGGTGCATGGAAGTTCGGAGACTTGTCCCTTTGAAGACTAATGGTAAGTTATGAGCAGGTCTTTGCACCCCCATTATAACGGGTAATGTGAATGTAACACCTTTATTAATAGCATCTGAGTTCACGTTACTGAAACAGAAGCACATGGCTTTAAAAAAGTGGTGCCTTTTAATCTTAGCTTTGTAAGCTAAAATTCTTTTCACATGATGTACTGTCCTGAGGCTGTAGCAGACCCCTGCCCCTATCACGGTATTATGAATAGCCCGAAAATTTCACAGATATTTTCATAATATCGGTAACCTGTGGCATGTCAGAGTAAAATACCAGGTGGGAAACTTGACTTGCAACCCATCTCCTTTCCGTGAATCCAACTCTGCTATGTGTCGGCTGCCTCGTCGGAAGTGCTGAAGGGCCTTTAATGCCAGGCAAGAGGAGACTTCAGATGCTTTGAGTGATGGGGATGCATTCTCGTGTATATATAGCAGAAGTTAATATCCTGCCATAAGCCCTGCTGTTGTAGCTGGCAGGCAAGGTTCACTTGCTGATCCAGCTTTAACAGCAGTGCCAGCAGGAGCGTCCTGGACATGGAGCCTCTGGGAACCTGAGCTCGCTGGCCCTGGAGCCAGCGCCCTGCACCTGGCCGGCTCCCTCATCCTCAGCTCCCTGCTGGGGTTTGCCAGCTCTTGCCTTCCCTCGGGGCTCTCCAGTAACTCCCGCGCGTGTGGCTGACAGCCATCTTAGTGCAACACAAAGTTTGCAGTGCCCTTTTCTTTCAAGGGTCAGTGCTGGTTTTAGGACTTGGCTTTTGGGTTACTTTGTGTGTATTGCATCAAAGTGCTGTAAATTAAAAGGTACAGCAGTAGTGCAAAGATTTCCTGAATAGGTAACATGTGTCCACAGTCTTGAGCAGGAAACTTTTGCTCATGACTGTAAGAGTCGCTGGGCATTTCACATTCAGTGGAGGAAAGATTCGGTAATGGCTATGACTTATGGTCACGCAGCTGCAGACTTGGACTCAGGATTCCCTACAGCACAGATTGCCCCAAGCCGGGAAGGTAGACTGGGACAATGAGGACTCCAGGAACATGGAAAATACATACTCTTTGCTCAAGGAGCAGATCACAGTGGTTATAGAAACACTGGGTGTGGTGGACCTGCAGCCTCGTTGAAGTCCTTATGTTATGTTCTGTAGATGCTTCGTTTCCTATCTGCTTATATACACATTGCCCTTATCTTCCTAGTCCACATTCTTCCCATCACAAGTTCTACAATATTTCTCAGTCTGATTGTACACAGCTGTGTTGTGCAAAAGCCATAAAAACAGAACCTCTGTGTAGATGTCACTGCCCCAACCTAGAAGAGCCTGACCCTAATGTGCGTCTCTAACTGTCATAGAGGCACTGACCTTCTGGTGGGCTTTTGTGGGCTGCCTCTGCACTGGTGTAAAATTCTCATGGCTGTGATTAGGCTGTGCATAGAGATCGCGCAATCTTGAACTTCCAGAAGGACTGGAATTGCAGCTAGGGCAGGCAGTGCTTTACAGGTACTAGGAAGGTAGCATCGCTCCAAGTACTGCATCTTCAAAACTTCACCCCAAGAGATACGGTCTAACAGATTTACTAGGAAAATGGACAATGTGCATAATTTTTTCCCAGGGCAAAGAGCAACGGGTTTGGAATCCCCCATCTCCTGTCAATATGAGTCCTGCAGGGGTTAACACTGCCTGGACAGGCCCTTGCTGCTGACAACGCTGTAGTCAATAATTGTGACCTTTTGCGTTGCCTCATGACTGTCGGCAGTGTAACAAAGAGGAACAATTTGTGGACTGGTGACTTGGATCCCATCCATGAGCAGGTGTACCGATACATAAGATGCTGAAATATTAAGGCATGTTGAGGGAGGGTAAAGCAAGGACTCAGTCTGTGGTCCCCCTGTATCCCGTGCAGCCAATGAACTCAGCTTCAGTTCAGTGCTTTAGGGTCATTAAGTACATAAGTAGGAGTGGCTTTGGGAACCTGTGATTTATGCAAAGTAGTCGCAGCGAGGGACCTTTGCAGGAGAGAGAACATAGACTGGACTGAAGGAGAGGATCCCTGAAAGAAGGGACAGAAGCCTGGAGAAGCCCTGTATTATCCCAGAAAATAACATGGTTGGGGTTTTTTCTCCCACGTGGCATGAAGAATATTTTTTAAAGCATTTGGCTGCTTAATCCATAGATGTGGGAGGAACATATTTGTTCTTTCAGTCAATGGTGGGCTTTCTTCAGAAAATCCTGGGTTTTTTTCTGATGAAGGTTGTAATTGTTGAAAACAGAGAAAGTATCTCCTGTAGGATCTTTTGATGTTTATTTTACCTAATATGTATATGAGTTTGTGGAGTGGTGGGGTTTTTTTAATTAAAAAAAGCCCTTTTGAATCACCACACATTTCCTTGCAGACGTGTGAATGGAGGATAGAAGGAAAGCAGTAGGAGGTATAAAAATCGAAACTGTTTGTTTTGTTTTTTTTTTAAATTTAAAGATTCCAGCATCTATTGGCTGTAGAGATTTCACTTGTATAATGAATCGGCATTCATTCCAGCTCGCCCAGCCACACCCCCCGGGAAAGTCCGAGGGAGGCTTCGCTGTTCAGCCGTACGCGCAGAACAAAAAGTACAACTGTTGCTCAATTGCTAGTCAAACGGTGCAGGGGAATTCCAAGTGCTGTGTAAGGAATTTTGGGCAACGCTTCTCAATGAAGAACTGAAAGTGAGCTCTCGGAGAGAGAAAAAAAAAATCTTATCTTTGCTCTAGATTTTGCAAAGGGAAAATTTTAATGGGATTAATATGTCATCTTTCTTGGTCAGAAGGAAACCCAGTCAGTTTTTCTGTCTTATATGTTGTTCCCTGATTTTTGAGCTCAAGTAAGCAGCCTGCAGACTTGAAGTAAGCTTTGCAAGACAGCATTCAGAAACCAGAAGGCAGTTGCAGGAATCTGATATGCACTGAGTCCGTAACAATTTATGAAGTGTTGAGTAGATTTCAGATTATATCTTTTTCAAGACCTGGGGTCTGTTGTAGATGTTTCTCTGCAGTTTCATAGAAAAAGTAGCAAAAGTGTTCACAAATGGTGTAACTGAGCTCATAATGCATGCGGCAAACTGGGTTTAAGTCTATTGTGGGGGTTCTTTAGGTGGGGGGGGGTTTCCCACATGAGAAAAATCTGGTAGCTTTACCATGGTTGATGTCCTCTATTCCAAGGAAATTGATGTGCTTTCTTAGCATTGGGTGAAGCTGTTTACCACTGTAGTAAACACTGGACCTAGTTTTGAATCTGAGGATATGACAGTAATGATTCTTGATGTCTCCCTTTCAGGGGAGACATCCCCTTTTGAAGAAGATGGCTAGAGATAGAATTTGAAACCCAGCCATAGGCATATTTTGTCACACCTTTTAATTAAGTTAGTTAACTCCTCTGATTCTCAGTTTCTTCCCCTCTGAAATTGCAGAACATTGATTTCCTTCCTACCTGGAGACTAAAGAGGACTTTTTCAATGCAAGGAGGGCATCTAAATGAAAATCAAATCATTGTGGTTTTCATTTATTTAGCTTTAATTTTGTGTTTGTAAAAAAACAGCCCTGTAAATAAAATATTTAACAGCCCAGCATACTATCAGTTCTGAGAGGAAGGCAAGTGGTGTTCCTATGATTGCTTTACATAATTCACCTACTCTTCCGTTTCTGTCTCTTTGTTATTACAATTCCTCCGTCAAGCACAGCCAAGTGCCAAGCCCTTCAATGCAGTGCTCGTCAGGGGATGTGAGGCTTGGTGTTACTGTAGAATTTTCTTAGTGGTTTCCATTATCTCTGCCCTGTGCCATCAGGTGTATATTTGTATAAACACTGATGAGGGAGATTTACATGTTCTTTTGTAATTTTAAGATGACTTTGTTGTGTTTAAAAGCTATTTCAACTGTGACGTTTGCAGTTGACCCCAAAATTTAGTTCATGATATCAGTCAAAGTTAAGTAAGATAGATAAGGGGCATTGCTGAATGACAGCTTAACACTAACCGGTGAAGGGACAAAACCAGTAGAGGCGACTTTCTTCCTTTCTGAGCAGAGAGCTTGTAGCTGTAGCCTCCTTCTTAAAACCCTTCTGTCCGAGGCTTAGAGAGAAGTGCACAGGGAATATGCATATGTGCAGTGTAATTCTACACTTGTGGGGTAATTCTTGCTTGTGGGGTTTTATTTAAGTAACCATTTAAAAATAATGTCCTCTTTCTTTTTTTGCAGGTGATGGAAATTGCCTCATGCATGCTGCATCTCAGTACATGTGGGGTATTGAAGATATCGACCTTGTCTTAAGAAAAACATTGTTTAGCGCACTCAGGGAGATAGACACACGGAACTTCAAGCTCCGTTGGCAGCGGGAGGCTATTAAATCCCAGGAGTTTGTAGAAACGGGACTCCACTATGACACCCGGGTAAGGTGGCCTGAGGGAATGGTGCTTTTTCTAAGTGCTCATCAGCGTTGCCTTGCTGATTTCGTTTGCTTTTTGGCTTCATTGATTCTGCAGTTAGTGGAAAGCAGAAATAGTCTTCCTTTGGAGGAAATGGGAAAATGTGATTATTTTGAGCACTGCTGTGCTGCAGTCGGTTCCTGACCTCCATGTCTTTGAACCATTGCTGATGGATGTTTCTTTCCTCAGAACTGGGAGGAGGAGTGGGAATACCTCATTGAAATGACCTCCCCAGAAACATCCGGGGCTCGAAACAGGCTTCCATATAATGCACTGGAAGAAATCCACATCTTCATCCTTGCTAACATCCTCAGAAGGCCAGTCATTGTCCTTGCAGGTAAGTTGCCTAGCCAGTAATCTCACCATGTTACTCTGTGCTGTGCTAGTAATCTTACTTCAATAATTGTTGTTTTCAGGTAGATGCATTTCAGAATGGGGTGTTTTCAGCAACTGTTTGAAAACACCCAGAATATGTTTTCTCTTGACTATAGCACATACTTACTTGTGTTTATTTGTGTTTTCTTTTTCTTCCTTATGCAGATAAAGTGGTGAGAAGTTTAGAGTCAGGCTCCAGTTTTGCTCCTCTGAACGTCGGTGGTATTTACTTGCCTCTTCTTTGGCCAGCAGAAGAATGCTACAGATACCCAATTGTGCTCGGCTATGACAACATGCATTTTACACCACTAGTGACTCTGAAGGACAGCGGGCCAGGTATTTCCTAGTACCTTGTTTGGTATTTATGTAGCTTCTTCAATATCGTCATGCTGATAACTCATTTAAAATAAAATCTGGTTTAGATTTGCATTTTTAAAGTTAAAATAAATGCAAAAGATTCCTTTGGAATATATTTTTAAAATGTGAGCAGAAACAGCTTTGTCTGTAAATCTGAATAGAAACTAAAGGTTGCCTTCAAAATGCTGGTTGAAAGTAGAGTGCAACTCACCTGGTTGCAGGCTGGAAGCAGTCAAAGGGTGGCCTCTGCTTCATTGTCTTCTGGCCTCCTTTGCACGCCTCATCATAGGAGAAAAAGCTTTGAAGGACATGGTCTCAAAAGAGTGTACTGCTGCCTGGCAGGGATAATGAAATACATGCTTTGCCATTTTTAATACATCTCTTCTGAATGGATAGCACTTTCTCTTGGTTCAGGTTAGGGCACCATCCTGTGGAAAGGTATAACAAACTAAGATCTACAATGCTGCCCACACTGAGAAGAAAACTGCTATGGGGATGTTAAAACTCTTGTGGGATGGGGCTAGGTTTGCAGTGCAGATGTGTCTGCATCCTTTAGCGGCGCTGTTTAGAAACTGGTTGCTCTGGCCAGCCGTTCTCCTCTCTTTCCAAAATTCAGCAGCAGTGGTGACATCTCCGTGTGTTGCATCTTGTGGTTACTCCTGCCTGGTAAAATATATATATATATGCTAATCCGCCTTGTTTCCCCACAGAAATCCGGGCTGTCCCTTTGGTCACCAGTGAGCGAGGCAGATTTGAGGATTTGAGTGTGCACTTTCTCACAGATGCAGAAGAGAGGGAGAAAGAGCAGCTTCTAAAAGACTACTTGATCGTCATAGAAATTCCAGTGCAAGGTTGGGATCATGGTACAACTCATCTAATTAATGCTGCGAAGTGAGTGTCATTCCTGTTTCCTCAAAGTTGTCTTCTTTATGGAGGTGGGAGAAGCTGGGCAGCCCAGTATGTTCCTTCGGTCTTTCCTTCCTTCCGCGGTAGCACACGTGTTTACCCTCTGAAATATGAAATATTGGCATTACTGTTGACATGCTTTGAAGTGGTGTGAGCTCAGACCAGTCCCAAATTTAAAGGTAAAAATGTCTTCAGACTTAGCAGACTGAAACTAATATTTTAGAAGAGTAAACCCAACAGATTAGTTTCAGTGACTTTTAGATTACACAGGAGGGTGGCTGAAAAGTACTTAAACCCAGGAACTACTTAGATCTTGCACTTTATGTAAGGGCACATTGCATAAAGGGCAGCTGGTGTAATTTTGGCTGCCCTAAGGAAAGTACTTGGCGGTATGTTCTTAGCGCAGATGCCTTGACACCCCAGGCAGTTGCAGTGTGGCAGTAGGCAGGAAGCTGTGGCCGGCGGAGGAACCACCATCTGCGCTCATCCTCCTGACGGTTAAGCATCAGTAACGTGCAGGGAGCAGCTGGCAGCACCCATTGGCTTCTCGCATTTAGGGGACGCTGGCAGCGGTGTCTGCCCACCCCCTTCATGAGTGCGGGAGGGAAGCGACTCCCTGTATCCTCTGTCTTTGCTTCTGTTACCACACAGGGAGGTATCTTTGTGCTATTGGGTGGTTCTGGTTTAGAAGCCTTGAAAACTGAAGTCCTCCTACCCGAAGGATATGTGTGTACATAAAGAGTAGCGATTGAGCTCCCATAGTCCCACGGCTAGTCCCACTGCACAGATGCGTTCTGGAGTATTACCAGTAATGCTAGCTCCTCATCCTACCAACTGTGGCATGGTGAAGCTCCCGTGTGGGTTTTTCCCTGCGGTCGCAGGCAGAGTAGGGATGGTGTGATGGATGCTAGCGTTACACACACCACACAGAAGCCCTGTAGTCTGAAGAATTTTGCTGGTAGATACAGACCCAACAGGGCAAAACCAGGAGCAGATTTCATGATAAACTGTATCATGAAATGCCGAGCCCACTGTAGAAAAGGCTTGTTCATAGTATGGGCTGGTGAAGAAAGAGGTCTTCCATGCTAACCTCTGCTCAGCTGAGCACTGGTCTTCAGAGGAATCCAGGATTTGGGGGACTTCTCTTTTCACTTCTGAGAGATTATCCATACACTTTGTGCAAACAGCTGTCAGACAGGAAACCCTCACCTGGAAAACCCTTTTAAGAATACTTCTGTTTATCATTGTGTCAGACCATTTCTTTAGATGTGAAAGGCTCCATTTGACATCATTGAACACCTGCTTTTAAAATAATTTCCATTTACAGCAACAGTTTAACATCCTGGATTTTCTACCTGACTAATGTGGATGTGCATTAAATCTACATTTCCTCCCCACGTTGCTTGTATTTGCCTCCATCCCCACCATCTGCCATTTTCCACCACTGATGCAATCTTCCTTTTTTGGCTGTCAGGTTAGATGAAGGCAACCTACCCAAAGAAATAAACCTCGTGGAAGATTACTTTCAGTTGGTACAGCATGAGTACAAGAAGTGGCAGGAGAATGCTGAGCCTGCTAGAAGAGAGACCTGCTCCAGGAACAGACAGGAACGGTCTTTTTCCCAGCTCTCCCTCTTACAGGTGAAATGTGAAACGCCGAATTGCCCTTTCTACATGTCTGTGAACACCCAGCCCTACTGCCATGAGTGTTTTGAGCACAGGTCCCAAGGAAGCAAAGGAAGAAAGCAGACCTCTAAAGCAGCACCTGAGAAACTGAAGGCAGCTGGGTCGGGCTCCTCCCGTGGGGACGTTTGTGAACCTGGGGGATGGACGTCCGAAGGGCCTGTAACAGGGCCTCGTTCGGCACCTCCAACTGCTCCGAGCCTTTTCCTATACAGCGAGACCACGGCCATGAAATGCAGGACACCAGACTGCCCCTTTACATTGAATGTGCAACACAATGGGCTTTGCGAACGCTGCTACAATTCCAGACAGCTTGGTCCTTGCAATAACTTGGATGATCGGAGACATTTAGACTATGCCACATGCAAAGTGTGCCGTCAGAAGGCCAACAGGACCTTCAATGGTATATGCAGCACTTGCTTCAAAAGGTCTACAGAGCGCTCCTCAAACGGCAGCCCCGCTTTCCTGCCCACATGCCACCAGAGATCGACATCTGACCCGTCCCAGATCTCGCAGAGCCTCCTCCAGCACTCCTGCCATCAGGCTCCCAACAGCTGCGGCGAAGAGCCCCCACCGCCGGCACTGCCTCCCGAGGAGAAGAGAGGAGGTAACCTCTGCAGGAAACCTGGCTGCAAGTTTTTTGGGACATTGCAAAATGAGGGCTTTTGCACGCTGTGTTTCTTTGAGTACAGGGAAAACCACGGTAAGTGGAGGTGGGGTGAGCTTTGGCACACTTTTTGCCGGCTGCAGTTCAGCCTCCTTGAGCTATGGAGCTCTGCATGCACTGGGTGCTAAAAGGGCAGAGGGTGATGGAAATGGTGTGGAGCAGAAGCAGCGGTGTGAGGAGAAGGTGCTTTTTTGGCCATTAGTAGCCCATAAAGGGGCACACAGTAACAGTGGGGAAATCTGTGAAATCTCTTGTAAAACTTCCCTGTAAAGCTGTAAAACAGCTTTCATGGAAGCAAAACTAGCTCAAGAGGGGGTGGGTTTTGATACCTCCCCACGATCCACTGCAATCGTGGTTTGGTATGAATTTTCCTTCACAGCTAGACAAGTTGTAGGGGTCAGTGAGGGAAATGCTGTTGTACTGATGGTACTGAAAACCAGTTATGTTAGCAAGGTTTTTAAAAAGCTTGGGATGAATTTGAAGATCTGTATCCGTATCCGTTCTGGATGTAACAGGTATAACACTCTGGAGTAACTACTGAAGTCGCCTTGATGAGCAGAGCAAGCAGAAGTTGACTGTAGCTAATGTGCTTGTGTTTTGGAGTACATTGTTATAATCGATTAGGAGTGTATTGTTATAATCTACCTTGAAATCTTTCTCGGTAATATCATGCGTGTGCATGCACGTGTGTGTTTAAAGGCAGGCCTTCAAAAAGGTAATAGTCCGTGAATAAATCACATCATGAAATCATCTTTCATGCTACTGCCCTGTTACAGGCAAAGAGCCCTCGGGTATAGAGGGTGAAAGGCACATGTAAGAGAATTATTGCTTATCTCTTAAGACTTTCATTTTTGACAAGTGTGCCAATAGAAACATAGAAAGGTTTGGGTCAGAAGGGACCTTTAAAGATCATCTAGTCCAACCCCCCTGCCATGGGCAGGGACATCTTTCACAATGCTACGCTTTCCACATACTTTCCAATTAGGAACTTCTATGCCAGCTTGCAATAGCTTATTTTCCAGCATTGTTCACAATGAAAATTTTTCCTTTTGATTGTGCAGTATGTAAGATTGCTTCATGAGATTAAAAAGCGTAAGGCACTTTTTCCCCATAAGCTCTGTGCCACTGTACTTCTACTACCTGATGTGCCTGAAATGGGGGAGGCCAAAAGGCAAGTGTCAGGGTAGGTCACGGATGACATGTTGAAGCCAAAGGTGAAATTCCTCTTGACTTCAATGGGATCTAGTTTTCCCACTGAGGGCAAGTTTTTCCCAAATCAGCTCTTTCAACAACTTCCGATATGAAAATCAGGCTGTATTAGCTCCCTTATTTATGTAACATAAAGGAAAGTGCACCAACTGAGGGGTCTCAGGATTGTCAAAAACCCGTGTTTGAGGCTAGTAGAATTTTTTTTTTTTTTAATTTTTTTTTTCTTTTTAAACTGGGGAGCTTTTTATAGTTGCTTTGGGTCATCAGATCTATTGGGCACATTCAAACTCCTCCTGTCCTTACTTTGCATTACAGACAGTGCTTTGCTACGCCACCAGAGGAGATCTCAGAGGAAGTCCTCGGCAGTGGGGCAGCCGGGGACCTCCGCTGCCACCTTCCGTAACACCGTGTCCTGCCAGCGGCGTGACTGCGGCACCCTGGGCAGCACGATGCTCGAGGGGTACTGCCAGAACTGCTTCATTAAAGCCCAGAACCAGCGATTTCAGGAAGCCAGGAGGACAGAAGAACAGCTGGTGAGACAGCCAGAAGTAAGTATGAACTTCTCAAAATCTTCCTCTTGTTTAGTGCTGCACGTTTTTCTCTTGTGCGAACAACTCAGGATGTGTACTAGAAAATCCTCAAACGACTGCATCCGAAGTATCATGGAAAGACAAGCGTAGAGCATCTCATGATTTTTTCCTGTTGCAGCTGAGCAGCACTCCTAAGAGTCGTTCTCAGTTTAGGGTTATCATGGCCGTGCTCAGTTTTACCTCAGCTGGGAATTTGCCAGCAATTTTAGTGGAAGCAATTGGACCAACAGTTGGTTTGTTTGCTGGTTGGAGAGAGATTTTCATTCTTACCCTTAGAGCTATGCAACTGCATCAAGGGGTTTAGTCCGCCTCATGTTGCCTTTTTCATTGAGCCCATTACAGATTTTCTGTGTTCCAGATTTTTTTTTTTTTCTTATTTGGTTTATTTTGGCCCTTTTAGAATTGAGAGTTACCAAAGATAAAAACCATTTTTTTCTAAGAAATGACAGAATTTGAGATTTTCTTTGGTAAAGCCCAACTTGGCTCTTGGTATTGTACTTTTCAGAAGCAGCATGTGTCTGCAACAACCCCCAGTGGTAAACTATACAAACCATGAGCAGAGTTGAAAGTAAATGAAAAACCGCTTGTGCTGCCAGCATGGCAACTGACAATGTGTTTTAACATTTTTCAAGAGAACAGGACAGCACAGAGGTTCGCAGCAAGCAGCGTTGAGTAGCCAGAAGAGACAGTGTGCTGTGGCTTCGTGTAGAAACAACCTGGCCTGCAGAAGCGATGACTTGTGCCAGGAGTGCCAGCGCCTCGGTCAGCTTCCACCGTCGGGGAGTGCCAGGGACCTGGCTGCAGAGGAGCCCCCAAAGCAACGCTGCCGAGCCCCTGCTTGTGATCACTATGGCAATGCCAAGTGCAACGGCTACTGCAATGAATGCTACCAGTTCAAACAGATCTATGGGTAGCGGCGGGGAGGAGTTGGTAAAGAACAAGAAAGCAAAACCAGCTACTTCCTTCACTGAAACGGTGCTATGTCCAAAACACTTAACAGTCCTGGGAGTGGGGAGCAGGGGGAAATATAAGCTGTCTGCTAGTATTCCTGTTTATTCCCAAGAACAGGAATAAGCATCTACTTCCTCTAAACACTGCATACAAGGACTGCTGAGAAGGGCAGGTTGCCTTCTGCACAGAGCTGTTGTTCATGACTAAGCTCCTACAATGCTGTATTTAATTCTTGGACTTCCCAGGAGGAAGTGTGAAGCATTTGAATCCAAAGAACTTCCCGATTCTGCCTCTCTCTCAATACATCACCTGCTCCCAGGTGAGGAGCCGTGGCTACTGTTGGAGGTGCAGGAGCTCTTTGCATTGGCGTACATCAGTCAGAGGCAAGTCTCTCCTGAGAGGGATCCCCCAGGACAGGCTGATGCAACTTGCAGTTGATGTCTGAAGAAACTTGCTTTGGGTTGCCGATGTCCTTGCTGGTGTTCTTACAGAGCTCATCAAGGCAGGAGCTCCCACAGGCGTTCAGGGTGTTAACGGCGAGCGGTTCTGTGTTTGCAGAGCCCTCGGCAAACCGCAGCCAGAAACAAGACTGGCAGTGGTCTGCTCCTTTAACACGCTTAACCCAACTAGCATTTAGGTCCTTTCCCAAATCCCAAGACAGCTGGAAAGACAGGTGATTACAGAAGCAACTTTCATGAGCATACGCATGTGATGGGAAGATGGAATCCTCCCTTCCTACTCATATGGAAGGAATTGCCTCCAACAGACAAAAAAACCCCCAAACCCCTTTGTCTTCAGCTTCAGTTCTGAAACCAAAACAACTCTTTTCTCTTGCATTGTAACTGTCAGAATATGTGTGCTGCTGTTCACACACACCCCCTGCCCCCCGCCATTTCTGTCACATTTCTTCCTTTTATCCTTAATGTGATTCTGTTAACATACTAACAGCTTGGAGCTCAGTAACAGAGTGCTTTAGGGTCAAGATTTTACTCCCGGAATTCATGCATCCACTTCTCAATCTGCAATACTTTCTTTAGTGACCTTGCCTTTACTGTTGCGCCTGGTACCTGCTTCTCTCCTTTCAATTTCCTTTTAAGTTTTCAGCATCTGTTTTGCTGCTATGATTTTGGAGGTGATACCTCTTCTAAGTTGCTTCTCAAGTTTAGAATCTTTTTCTAATTATTAAAAAACAGTTTTTAAAAAGAAAAAAAAAACCTCATGACTTATTTCTGTTAAATTTTATATATTTTGTGAACCTTAATGTGAACATATGTTTTATTAAAATATTTATATTATTTGAAACAATGCAACTTGAAATTTGCACAGTTAGGACTTTTTTTACATATATTTACTCTTGTGTTGAAAGTTACAAACTTAAATGTATAATTGAAAAACATTTTCTGATATAAAGAAATAAATTATTGAAGGATTGAATTTGCTATTTTATATTGATGAGAGAGAGCGCAGCTGAGCATGGACACCCCCTGAAGAAAGCATTTCTGTTCAGGACCACCATTCAGTGTGTTACCAAGTGCTCCCTGGTTCAGATGATGTAGCCAAGCGCTTTGAGGCGGCGATAATTTGCTGTAAGCCTCTGCATACCCTCACTTTACATCATTGTCCTCTCGGGAAGAGCTCCCGGGGCCATGGTGTGCAGTCAGTGTGCATAAGGACTTAGCTCCTGTGGGTGCAGAGTATCTTCAGTCCCCAGAACTATGGGCATGGGAGCATAAGGGTGGTGCAGGACCAGGCTGCAAGGGAAGCTAAGGTAGACTGACTTGACTTTGCTTTCTTCATTCATCCATCAGTTATGCCAAGGATTCCCAAACGACGTTGCTTGAGTGCCACTTTGGGAGGTGGTGATGGCAGCAGGTGATGCCCACCTCTGCCCAGCCATGCGTGCAGCCCCAAAGGCACAGGCCAGCCCTACCACCGCCCCTCACCAGGGGCAGCAGGGAAGCCTTTTGGTCATGGTGTCTGGGTTGCTCGATAGCTCCTGAAAAGCAAGTTGACAGCTGCTACTTGAAAAAGTACTTGAAAGCAGTGTTTTCTTCTCATCCCAAGCTCAGCCTAACCCAGCCCTACTGCCAAGGGATTTCTGCACTGTAATGGTCCCTCAGTATGGCATGAGTATGCCTGAGCAGGCACTCGGGTGTTTCAGACCTCTGCCTGGACAGGCAATACTGTACACTACCATGACTTTTAGGTGTTGCCCGTGACCTGAAGGAAAAAATGAGTTGGGGCTGCAAAAATCCCTGTGCAGTCAGGAAAGAAGACCCTTCTCTAAGAGGCTGACCTCTCCAGGTCAGCTGCTGTCTATCCTGGTTAACTCTTTAATCCCTTCCGACTGTTGAGGAGCACACTTCAGCACATGCTTCAGTGCTGTCCCAATTGAAACTATGTACATGTTAAGTTCCTGAGCACTTCTGCCATAGGTTAGCTGGTCCTTGGAATTCACTCAGCTCTCTAGCCCGTGTTCCTGGATGCCTGTCCACCTTCCTGATGCGCGCTGCTCTCCTTACAATTTAGCCCAGCTCCCTCTGGACTCATGTACCCCTCCTTTCAGAGCATACAACCTAGAAGTCAGCCTACTCCCGCCAGAGCAGAGCCTGCTGGATCTACCAACCCCATCTCTACAGCATATTCCTCTTTTTCAAGATCTGACTCTCCATTTATCCGTACCCTCCTTCCCCTTTCTTTACAACTCGTGCAACTCACATGCCCACCAGATTCATCGAACTTCTGCACCAGGCAGACACCTCGGTGCTGAAAGAGTGGGCAAAGACTGGGAGGGATGTCTGCAGCTGGACACCAGGAGATGGAGGCACCTCATAGCATCCAGCCTCAGCAGCCATCAGCCCCTGCGTGCTGAAACGGCAGAGCATCCATCATGACACCTTCAGTGTCAGGAGGCTGATTAACTCCAGTTGCTGTTCACTGCAACTTCTGCAGAGAGGAAGGATTTCAGATGCAATGCCTCAGATCCCACTGATATTTCTCTGCTGCTTTCTGGGCCCATTACTCATAACCCTGAAGTCACATGAGACTTGTCTCATTCTGAAGCTCCCATGTAAATGAGTGCCTAGCCTGTCTCTTGTGATTTACTTGTGTGGGAATATTAAAGCCAGTAGGGCCTTGTTTTTAAAATACTCTGGTATTTCCCTAATGTCCTTCGGGGATTTTGACCCTCTGATGTTTTCTGCTCTTTGTCCAGACACCTCTTCAAGTTCATGTATTTTTTTCCTTCCTGTTCTGCAAGAGAGAACTTTTATTTGGAGTCTCCCTTTTCATGACACTTCTGGAAGTCTCTTGGCTAAGACACAAATCTTCATAGCCAAATATTCTTTTCTTAGCAGAAAGGCAAAACTAATATGAAACAATTGGCTTAACAACTACTTGCATTGCACTGCAATTCCTTATAACATAGTGCAGGCTATATAATATAAGCTGTGCAGGCTGTGCTTACATATTCATTTTGTTTGTGGAAGGGATACTTTTAGATGATTATATGATGATCTGAATATTATCTATGTTTCTGGATTTCTCAGGGTTCTAACCACTATATTAACAGATAACATGATATAGAAAAGAAGAAAGCACTTAGTACTTTTCAGTGTAGAGAGAAAGTAGATTAATGTTTTGATACATCAGTGCTCTGCTTGGCAAGTGTTTGGTGTACTTTGAAGTACTAGGCCACTTAACAGGTCTGGGAGCACCAAACGGCATGTACTGTGTTAGATCAAAACACTTACATCAAGCTACTGACCTAAGTGTGTATCCCAGGAGCCCCAGGAAGGACTCAGTGTGGTCAGCGGTTTGCAGGGAAAGCAAGAACAGCGAATCCCTGCTTTTACAATTTCAGGTGCAGGCTGTGATATTCTACATTTACACAGAAGAGAAAGGCATCATATTTATGGCCTGTGAGCCACCTGCCCATCCTTTCTTCCTGCACTTGTTCAGCCCCATCCCCATCCCACACAGTACTCCCCCTCACCCAGTAGAGCTGAAGAGAAGAGTTACCTGCAGATGGAGGGGATCCACAGTCTGCAGTGCTACTCCTTCGCTGCAGGCAGACCTCACAGGAGAGCCATGCCTCTCCGAGGCAGTTATCAAGAAGCGGTTATTTAAGTAAGGATGTCTTATCTGATGAGCCGTTCATGAGTTGCTTGCCATGCAACTTGGTGTACAGATTCCAGCTGACCCACTGACGGCCTGGAGCAAGTAGGAGTGTAATAAATGGAAATGAAAAACTTTTGTCTGAGTTAATGTAAATGTAGGAGTGGCATCATATCTACTTTTTATGTGCTTGATTGAATTACAGGTGATAGCCATTTTGCCAGCTGTCTTTCATCCCAATTTCCCTGCACATGCTACAGACTATCCTAATCTATACCACCCCATTCCTTAGAAGTGTCTAAAGTCAGTTAAATCATCCATATCTGGCAGCTGTGACCTTTACACTAACAGTGATAGGCATAGGAGAAAAGGTGGTTCAGTGATTAGGATACACACAAAAAAAAGACTCCCATCATGAGACCAAAGCTCTTGGGATATGCTAAGGTGTCTTTCCCACCTGGGACTGGGGTACTTGACTCTAAGCTCCTTTTCTGAACAGGCACAACAGGGGCTTTTAAGCTGCTATGTCAAGGAGGTAGTCCACCTACTGAAAAAAATAATCTTAACCTGCTCATTCCTAGCTGTATTTAGGAGGCAGTGAGTACGCAGGGATATCTGGTAGGGCCAGACTTGGTAGTTCAGATGCCCAGGACAATGCTTTTTTTGAGACTCCTGCTGAGACTTTGGCATCAGGAAGGCCTCTGAGCACCTCTGCAGCATGGGAATGGGGACACAGTCTCACTGGAGAGATCCTCAGTATCTGGGGATTTTACTGACAGAGGGGCTGAAGGACTTTGAGGCAGTATTTGTGGGGGCCTGTGAAGATTTCAGTTGCATCTAGATGTTCGATATAAGTGTTTTGGATATAAATCTCCAAACATTCATGCTGAGCATAACTTTGTGCGCTTGGGGCCCTGAGGCCACAGCACATGACATTAGCTTGTGCATTCAATCTGTGCAAAATAAGTGGTTCAGCACAGTGATATGATGCATGTTTTGTTCAGGTGAGAGCCACAGGGGAGGAGCAACTGCATAATTTTATCCTACATACTTGAGTAGGACACTATAGTGTAATATGTACAGCACCAAAATAGAAAATGACAACACTGAACAGTTACAATTTCAGTTTATATTAAACTGCCAAGGTCCCTTAAAATCCAGAGTTAGAAGTACAGGTGCCTTTACCTCCAAGTGCTCCGATTCTCAGGTGCTCGCGTTTAACATGCAGTGCAGCAAACCTGGCGCTGATGGGAGCAGATTCAATGGACTAACATAAACGGTCAATCATTTCTGTGCTGATGCTTTCTCCCACATTGGTGATAAATACTGATAGCATCAGCCCTTGCCTGGTTCAGAAGGGCTGTCCTAGCTGCATAGGAAGAAAGACAAAATGTTTGGAAGAGGTTTAACTGAGCTGCTACTTCGTTAACTCCCCTTTCCTTGACCATCCATGGTCATTTTGGAGAAGACTGCCACTAGCTCTTCACAGGTTATTCCTCTAGCTCTTCAATTTAGTAGGACACATTTATATGGACCTCACAGCCCAGCCCTGCTCCTGTATGAGCGTTATCACTTTTCAACCTGCGGCCGAGCCGACTCTGTCAGTCACCCTGTGATCCGGCAGCTGACTCCCGCTGCCGGCTGGCCGGAGCCGTGGCTGTCCTGGGCAGCCCAGCACCCCTGCAAAGGGCTCTTGTAGCCCTTTTACGCCAAACAGCTGCTGTAGGAAAGCTAGTCAGCTCGGTGTGAATACGTCTCCATTTGTCAAGATAAATGTCTATTGAACAAAAGCCTGTATGTATAAACACATACTTATATATATTAAAAAAAAAAAGTATTTAATGTCTGTCAAACAGAAACCTAAAATAAGAGCAGGTGATTTTGCTTGGGAGTTTTATGATGACATCTTTTTGTACTAATGTTAATTTTCAAAAAACTCCCTGTGTCTAATATTGAAAGACAGCCTACGGCGTGCTATCCAGACGACCCCCTCCTCCAGCCTCACTGAAGTGAATAATATTACGTGCATAACCTCTCCCTCTTCCCACCACCCCCAATCTCTGACAGCAATGATTCTTTTTGTTATTGATTTGGTTTTTTTCTCTCCCCCCCTCCCCTTTTTTTTGGTTAAGCTCTAGTACACATCCGTGGTGTTGGGCAGGAAGTCAGATTTCCCCTGGTGAATTACTGGGGGGTGGGGGGGAAATGTAGGTTTTGTTCTCTGGTTATGGCTCCATGTCAAGGGATTCGTATGAGCTCATATGAATGCACATCGTGAGTTAGTTCAATTCCCACCCGGTACTGGTTTTTAAAAAAGCCACTGTTTGCTGGCATGTCACAAGAAAGGGTCAAAATCCCCTTCTCATTTACAATGTAAAGCAAAGCCAGGGAGCTGGGGATCTGCTACGAGGAACGCAGCTCTGTGCGGTGGTTTGCACTTCAAAACCTTATCTATATTTTTGCTTTTCTTACTGACCGCTCTCAGAGATGCCGCTGAGTACTGTGGGGCAGAATTTGAAGTATGGTGTAGTATGAGATCACCCGGTCAAAATTCCCACTTACTAACATTACTTGTGGCAGGACTCGTTTCATTTCCTGTTGCCTGACACTGGTGACAGAAGAGTGCGCACTGCAGTGACGCCTGGTAAACATCTTACTGCAAACTCCAGTAACATTTATACTTGTGTAAACCTTTAATAATTTGATTGGCTTCTGCAACTTTACTCCAGGTATTCTGTAGGATAACTAAGATGGGGATTTGGCCAGCTATCACATAAAAATAGTCTCTTCCTTCCTTTTATATGTTCTGGAGTGAAAAGATGCACCTTAAATTGCTGCTGTTGCAATCCTCATGCCACAAAGGCATGCCTATCTGAGCAGACCTGGTTGTTAAGACATTGCATTTAAATAGATGCATGTCTTGGTTGCTGGTTACAGTTTAATGGGGATTAGGTGTCTTAGCCTTTGCTGTGGTCCTTAACGCAAAACCACTTAAAAGGCAAGAAAAGTAGCCAAACAGATATTTTAGCATGATATTTCAGCTCATTTATCCTGTAACTTATTACCTGCACTGAGGACAAAACTTATTTTTACTGGAGGGAAGAGATCACATTATTTTTCATTTACGTATTATTAATGCACAGCCTAACAGAAAAGGATGATGTTGCATGGCTTTTTCACAGTCATGTGCATGTCTAGACCAGCCTACATTTGCCTAAAAGAAAAAAGTCGTCATTTCCAGGGCCTTTTTTTAAAAAAGGGAAGTTTAGGTGGTAGTGATAGAGCAATGAATGATGACCCCTGGCAGAGCTCTTCTCTTTGAAGGCTGGCGCCAGGTCAGGCGCTTGGAGGCAGGAAAGCCTCTGGTGCTTGCTGGCGCTCCTGTGCATTTGAGTCATATCAGTAGTGTGCCCCATTAAAGTTCAAAATGCATTACTCAGACCAGACATGTAGCTCAGGCCCTGTCAGGCCCAGCCAAACCTGAGTCTACATTAATGTCAAATTTAACATATTCATCACCAGAATTTTCTTCCTCTCACTTTTTTGGGGGGCACTCAGCAGGAAAGACCTATTAAGGCAGAATTTCATATCATTGGGGTTTCATTATTTAATTAATTGACCTTTAGTTTAGACAGTTTGCTGTTACATCAGACCGTTAAGCTTTGATCATCTCCCTTGAACTGGGGCTATATCAGATTTCTACTCTGTGCTTTGCTGTGCCATCAATCCTCCTCGGAGTGGCAAGATTTTTTCTGAGGATTTGGGTTTTTCATGTGTCTGCACATTGTAAGTTGACTGCAGCCTCAACGTCATCTACAATGTTGAGTTACATCACTGTCACGCATCTGTTCTCTGATACAGGCCCATTCTCCTCTCCCAGAAGAGAAACCTACCAACAGCTGGGACCAGGAACAATCTGATCTTTAATGTGCAGAGCTTCATTATACTTCCCGCATCTGCATTTGCTGTAGATGGCACAGCATTTCCAGCTTTAACCAACTCCCCAAGGTACCTGTGGCTTCATTTTGCACTGCAATGAAGCTTCTGCCTCACTGTTGCCCTACCCTCATGCCGGGTCTGGCTGCACCCCAGTCTGCTCCCACTGGTGAGCCAGCTCCTGGGGCAGGCATGTTCCTCCGCTCCCCGAGGCTTTGGAGAAGGTGAGGGTCACAAGCATGGCTTGCTGAAAAGTTCCAGCCCCTAACACTCCTCCTTATGCTTGCCTTCTTCATCTTGCAGATGGCTTCATCTGTAGAAATGCAGAAATCTGGCTGTGCTTTGCAAAGGGCTGATCTTTCAAATTCCACAGTATTTACTCTTTTGAGTTAACAACACTTCCTATTTGGAAATAACTTTGAATTAAGCTCTCATCAAAGTCCAGCAGCAAACACAGCAGTTACGGATAGATTTTATCTCTTTTTTTCTTCTGTACAATGAAGTTTCAGCCTGTAATAATAACATCTGTAGTATAGTTGCCAGAGCTGTGTTTGTGCCTAACCTCTTTTTATTAACACAATCTTTCTGTTATGTTTCAGGGTGTAACTAAATATTTTCAGTTCCAGGGAAAGTCTGGCTAGATCATATTGTTCATGACTTATTTTTCCCCAGTCAAAAAGCAATAAGCTATTTAAAAATACTTTCTAACGTATAAAAGATTGACTAAATCTCTGTTTTAATACTGCAGTGATGAAAATATCATCAGTAGATAAAATTAATCCAGCAAAGCCTATAATAAATGGAAAATAATTATGGGACATCACAGAGGTCAGCAAAACCAGGAGATGATAACTTTTTATAGGCATGTGGAGCCAGTTAAGTGTTTAATCTATAAACTCTCTTGTTTTGAGCTGGGTGAAGCAGAGACAAGTAGACACAAGAAAAAGTACAAACAAGTTCTTTATTCTGAAACTGCATTAGAGCACTCTAAAGATAGCATCAAGGACTGCGTGGAAATCCCCTGGATACGTTTTGTAATTTTTTCCGGTGAATCTCAGGATAGCAAATATGAGAGGCGAGGGTAAGTGGATGACCACAGCTGGTATAGGCTGCGTTTTGGTGTTCTGCTTTTGCGGTGCAGACACCCAAGGTGGAATTTGTATCCATTGCCTTTCACTCCCTTGACTACAAGGAGCATCCAGATGACTAGTCCAGATGTAGATGTTTACACTGTAAAGGTGACACATTCGATGAGATGAATCTCACAACCCATTTCTAAGGTGATGTTTCCTCTTGGAGAAACTTAGAAAATCAGGGCAATATGCAGATTACCTTTTATTTCATAGCTTCCTGACTCATCAGTTTGATGCTGGGCAAACCACAGAGACACTCAAAACTTATGGCAACTAGCACCTTCTGAAATCAATGGGTGTTAGACATTTAAATACCTTGCATATCTGGGGTAATTAACCTTTCACTTCTTTCATTCATATATTTGTTCCTCATGAAATTGGAGAAATAACACTCTCCTAACTCTCCTCAGTAGTTATGAGATGATTAAATTCATTGATGATTACAGTATCCACTGACAACCTGAGATGAAAGGTCTGATATGTAAATGACAATACTTAATATTTCTATCTGCATTGAGGACGTACTGACTCCCCACTGACCACAAAACTTTGGGATCAACTGAGTCTCACCTTTTGAGACGCCTCTTTCATTTTTCTGAAGTCACTTTGTCTTGTTTTCTTTCAGGTACTCCATGCGATGTAGAGGAATCAAAATGAAACTTGCCCAAAGGGAGCATGTGGAACCAGATGCATATCTCTGCACTAAACAACAGCTGAATACTAAGCCCACTTCATTACCATTTCCTTAGTTATTTTACCAGTGTTCTAGAAATGTGTTTGAATTCTCAAATAATTCCCAGTTCAGGCCCAATATGTTCCCAGCGTAGAAAATCAAAGCAAATGCAGTTATATCAGGGCAGGGCTGTTTGGAATAAGTATTAATGGCAAGATACTTGGCCTTGCTGCCAAAGACTGTATCCTCCACTTGCATTAATAATGCATTCAAGAAAACAGGTTTCCTTTGTAGTCAATGGAATTGCATCAAAGAACTACCTGGCTCCATCATCGATTTCTCTTTCGAACAAAGCAAAAGATCTGAAATGTTGTGAAATGACAAGGAAAAGTACTGGGTCACAGTTCTCTGTACACCATTTGCAGTTGGCTGCAGATTGGTGTGTTTAGCTTCTTTGAACCGTAACACATTTGAGAGGTACCAGGGAATTTGTATCCAGCTTACACAATGATTAATGTTATAAATTGGGGGAAATAGATCACCCACTTGTTTACTCTGAGGTTTTCAACGTTATCAAGGGAAATGAGAATAAACCACTGTGGCATGAACAAGGAAGTTGAGTGAGAAGTTCATCTGGCTGGCTTTTATCTATTTCTGCAGGGACTTACTTGCAGGAGGTAGAAATACACGGACGCCTGTAAAGTTGAAAGCAAATGACAGACGACCCTTTATTGCTAAAACACACACATATTTATAATCACATATTCTGCAAAGTCATTGTACACACGCACAAGCATAGAATATGATTGGTTATACCATCTCTGTACACGCGCATAAACATAAGGCATAATTGGTTATACCATCTAAAACATGTGAAACTTGTCTCACTCTAATTGGTCAAGATAGATAAACTGCCGAATTGAGGTTCTTTGTGCCAAGTTCCCTTTATCGTGGATTGCGCACTTGTGTTCTTCTAATTGGCTTTATTATCATCTTTCTTCTTTCTTGTCTTCTTGTTTGTTCTGCTCAAGGTCTTCTAAAGGCGTCTGGAATGCGCTTGTGACTTAGCTAAATATGTTCCTACACTTACTGCCATAATCAAGGGATAAACACCCTCTTTGCAGTGCAAAAATATTCATAATAAAGATAAAATTGTGATCTCAGTGAGACCCGGGAAGTACCAGTAAAGACTTAGAATTACTAGCATGGAAAAAAATCTCAGCAATGAGAAATACAGGGGCAAGAATCATGTCTTCTCCTAGCTTGCGTATACATCCATGAATTGCATCATTCCCTTTTATCCCTGTAATGAAATGTGAACTCATATTAAGCTATTTGCCCACTATGTCCTCTACCCTCTTTGTGGTTCTCAGGATATAATACCCCACCTTGTATTTGCCAGTATTAAAGTGCATTTGTTTCAGTGGGTCTAGTTTGCTAATCCATGTATTTTACACTGTCTGCCTCCTCTACCTCCTCCGTTTTTACTGTTTTTCCAGTCTTCCTGTCATCTTTGGTTTTTATCGGTAGTGACTTAATATTTTCTTCCTGGCCATAGACGAAAATGTAGAATGAGATCAAATCTGGCACCGATCTCTGCAGAAAATAACTAGAGAAGTCACGTGCTGAAGATTTCTTATTGCCAGCCTATTAGTAATTCTGCCAGGGTGTCAGTTTTCAGTTTAATGGGCATGGGTTTTTTGCCAGCAAGAGTTGTTAGATTTTTCTGTCCAAACATTGTACAATACTGAAACAAATGCCTCACAAAAGTCAACGTAATTGCTTTTATCATCCAGGCTAGTAACTGACATCAGCAAAGCATAGAATCAAGTTTATTTAAGAAGCTTTGTTTTCTAATAATTAACATAGAATGGCACTGGTTGTTTTCCTTCTTCTGCAAGCAACTGTTGTAGGATTTGTGGGTGTAAGTTGCATTCAGGAAGAAGTGATGTTATTTACTTGTATCACATAAGAACAATACTTTCCATTACATTAATATTTAAGGGAAAAGTTAGATACAGAACCAGGATGTTTACTGAACACTTTTTGCCCCTGTGTTCAGAATTCTATTATCTCCAGAGGAGATATTTACTACCACTGAGATTAATTTGATGATAAAAAATTCTTTATTGCCTTTAGATTTGCCAAACTCTGATTTTCCCTGAATGTTGAGTGCAACTTGGACTCGGGAAAATGTCCAAAATATTCCTAAATTCATCCTTCTACAAATGTTTATGTTCTGTTTTGATAAAGTGGAATTCCTTTGAAAAGATCTAACCATTTTACACAGCCCATTGACTGTCAGTTCTGAACTGCAAGAAACTTTTGACTCGAGAAGAATTTGACCTAGGGAGATAACCTACAGTATAAAGACTCTCCAGTGTCATTAACCTTTAGTAGCCCCATGTACCCATATAATCCTTGTGTAAAATAAGCAAAGTCAAACCCTTGAAAAAGTTTCACACCAGGTAAAATTTTTTACCTATCCTCTGTTCAAAACGTGCAAACCACCCTATCTTCTGGCATCTAGTGCTAGACTTTGGGGAGTTTCGATCCGCATGTGGGATGTGGGATGAGATGTGGGAGAGAAGTGTTCATGCTGTAAACAAGTCAGATGTCAAAAGAACAAATGGATGACACACAGGGTGCTGAGTTAGAGTTCAACCGTCAAGTTTTGGCATTATGTGGCAATGCAAAAAGTTCCCTACTCCTACGTGTCTGCACCATCCACCTAGCTCCACTGCCATACTCTGGCTACTGAGCTGCTCCAGCACAGCTGAAGATAGGACCCTTTGGTCCCTCAGTCCGGAAAAAGTGATGTTCTTTATTTTGAATTCTACTCTATTGCTGTGTTGTACAAGGGCTAAACAAACTGCAAACACAATAAAAAAAAAATTGATTTTTTCCTATATTAAATAAGAGAAGACAATGTGCTATTCATTTTGTCCATCAGGTCACTGAAAACTTTCAAGAGGAAAGCATTAATTTAAGAAACCATAATTCACATACGTGTACCAAGATTTACATAGGGACACAAGTAAAAGAACTTAGAAGTATATTTACTATCAATCAGAATAAAAAGTGCCCTGTAAGTGAGAATTAAATAGCTCTCAGATTAGTTTATATTGGGGGGGGGGGGGGGGGGGAGCTTATGAAGAATTGAGGTAATTTTATTTTTCTAACTAAAAGAAATGAAAAATGACAAATTTACAGTAGACCAACTATAATCAGTCTCTATGCTATGGGGTGCTTCGTGGTGACTAGAGGTCAGCATGATCTCACCTACACTTGTCTACGCTCACCAACTCCTGGGGCGGGTTGCTGGGTCCCCCTTGTCCAGCTCCAAGCCTCTTTGCAAGCCACCTCAGCCTGGATTCAGGCTGTGTTCAAAGCTGTGCGTCCCATCAGCAGTCCTTCCCGGCGGGATCCCAGGCATGGTGTTGCCACAGGGCAGGCAAGAAACGTGGCAGCTCAGCTGGATAGAGCACAGGGCAGCCCATCCCCAAAGGAGAAATGAAAACCCCTTGATGTACAGGGGATATTTCCTTCTCTGGGAGTCCTGGCCCCACTCAGTGGGATGGTGTTGGAGCTGGCTGTGGAGATAACCCAAGGGAAGCCTGTTAACGCCTTTTCTCAAGAGAAATGTCCTTTATCTCAGATTTTGCTGTCTCTCTCAGCTCCAAGGACTCAAGGCTGCAACTTGCAGGACTGAGGACACCTCAGGACCATTTTTCTCCCACAGATTCAGGCCTGATAGGTCTGGAGAAGAATTTTTCCTCTCTGGAGGCTCCGTCTGGGGAGAGTCTAAACAGTGCTTTAAGGTCGTTTGCAAAGAGGGGGTTTCCCTTGTGTGTCTACAGAAGATTACAATGTTGCCTCTTTAAAAAGAGTTAATTACCAAGAAGGGCACCAGCTGACTCTCATGTGCAGGCTGACGGCCACAGTCTGGGTGAACTGGCCAGGGGTTCACACCAGTGTCCAGGTGCTCGGGCGGTTTGGTCATGCTGGGACACTGCTGCTCAGTGGGTGCCTGGCCGCCTTGCCTTTGGCAGAGTTTCCATTTCTTTCCTCCTCTCCATATATTTTGTATGCCAGCAAACACCAGCATTGTGGCTTTACCCTGGGGTCTGCATGTTTGTAAACTGAGGCAGTCCCAGCAGGGTGCTCACACAAGGCATCCATCCCTGCCTAGCAATACCCCGGGTGGTCCCCGGGTGCAGGAGCCGGAGCCCTCCCCTTGGGCTCTCCAGCATGACCAAGGCAATGTGGAAAGCTGGGGAAGTCGGCTCATTACAGCTTCTTTTCACCCCAAGCTCAAGGCAGCCTCCATCAGTTCCCCCCGCACCACAAAAAATACAGCCCAGAGTCTTTAGGATGTGTGGCAAAACCCCTTGAAACCTCTTTGCTGCTTCCATAAACACAGACTAGCAGAATCTGTTTTTTTCAGGTTTTGTCACATTTTCTGTGAATTTTGAAAGCAAGTATCTCAGAAAGTCCCCACACAAGTGTGTTTCCAGCATGGGAGGAAGGAACACCCCAGCGGTGTGTCTCCTGCCCAGCCCAGCCATTCACCCCTACCCAAACAGTGCGGTGAAGCGTGAGCTAGGTGTGAGTTTCTAACTGCTGACGCCACCCCAGTCACCCACAAGGACACAACTTTTTTTGCTATTAAATTCTGGTTCATCCATCTCAGCTTTTCTCAGAATGGTTCTCTAGAGAACTGTGTGCGCGAGTGTGGACAGACACGTTTATACTGCACCAGTCATTCAGGGCAGACCGATGTCCAGAACTGTGCTTAGCCTTGCTCACAGCAAATGAACCAGGGTATCTGTGCTCTGAATATTTCCAGGCTTTGAAATTTCAAGGGAACTGTAATAATAAAATTAAGAGGAAAAGTTTTGTGTGACTAATTTTTCCTGAAAAATTGTGATCAGGGTGAAGAAAGAGAAAGCAGGCAGTTTTGTTGCTTTGGGGTTTTTTTTAAACACTGCAGGTTATCATTGTAGAATTATCTCTGTCAAAACAACATAAGCTTTTTGCAATATTATTGTACATACTGTCAGAACCTTAACATTAAGTCCTTACCCAGCACAATACAATATTACTGAAAGGCTGGATAAAAATGTCAGGGTATATTTACATTGTACCTTGCTTTCCCCCATAACTAACGTACTTAACCAAAGAAACCAGTGAGAGGAAAATGAGGTCTTGCTTACAACATTATTTATCTTGTCACCAGAACTAAGTTTATCACGTAAAGATAGTAACTGCAATTAAAAGGCATCATCTTGCTGAATAAGAGTGAGAAACAGGAAAAGATAAGTCATACCACACCCAGAAACTTCTCTTGCACAGTCACAGAACAACCTGTTTCCTGAACAAATGACAGGTGATTTTTTCCAACCTTCAAATACTCATTTTTGTCCTCCTACTTCTAGCTTAATCAAAGACCACATGTGAAAATCTTAACAAAAAAATTCACCCTTAAATACTCACCCAGACTGGATAAGTCTGTCCTCTATGCCCACCGGCAGTGCGGTGCGTGGGGTCATCTCAGCAGAGGGTCTGCCCCTGTCCCACCTCCTCCACCCCTCCGGGCATGCAGCAGTGGGTGGGATGCCGTACCACCAGGCCACCTAGCAGCTTCTCTACTACTTCTGCTTGGACCATCTCCAGATTCTGCTATTCAGAGGAATACGAGTACAAAAGCATAGTTAATTTTGTTTGATCAATACCCACTTGAGAGTAATGAGGGATTACTTCAACAGACGTCCCCTGCTTTTCCCCTGGGTATTAATTACGCATACTCTTCCCCACCCCTTGTCAGTGACACACAAGGGAAACTAGCCACTGGTGATGGCTTATCTGCATGGATTTCATGTGGCTTGTCATCACAAGACAGGGTTTGGTAGATCGTGCAGCTATTTTGCTAAACAAAGTTGTTTATTCTGACTTCTGTCGCTGCTTTTTTTTTTTTCCCAAAGTACAGGATTTCCACAGGTACATGTTTTAAAAACAAATTCTGCCAACTTTTAGATGGTATCTCTCCTCCCTAAAACCTCACTACGGTAAAATCTAAGTTGGAAGTATATCATGATTCATGCAACCTCTTCCTTTCCCACGTGAAAATAGTTCTTGTTCCTCAGACACTTTATCTAGGTGCTTGTCACACATGTCTATTTACCCTAGGTGCAAATGCTTGTACACAAGACTCAGTTTTTCTTTGTTTCCAGGGTGAGTTGTTTTAGACAAATCTCTTATCTCCAGCCACATCTCTCCGAGCAACATGAAAGTATTGTCATATTTTTCCAAAATGTCCCAGGTACTTCCATCCATTTCAAAAGTGATTGCTGCCAGATGTCAGATGGGAAGCAGGCCTTTGGCTGGAGCAGCACGTCATGTACACTCATCTGATGTCCTCAAACGATGCCTTCAGTTCCCCCTACTCCACCATCTTCCAGGGGCTGGCGGATCTCCACAGCTTCACTGCATGCATGCTCTCCCATCTGCTCTGGCGTCCCGACATCTCCACCTCCGAGCTTTCCAATTGCAGAGGCTCGTTGCTGCCTGCCCGTGCTGGGACAGGGCTGGGGGTGTTGAGGACCCCCAGCCAGCCGGGGCATCAGGGCAGCACCCACGGTCGGCACAGCTGCCGTTGTGCAGTGAGAGTGCTGTTACGCTGCCGGCTGAGAAAAGTTTCCTTGTGGGCAGATTCTCCTTCCCTGTTCCTCTTTTGGCCGTTTTTTGCCTCCCCCTTGCTTGTCACAGCCTCCTCCTGCCTGCTTGGCCAGGGGCCGGCCTGCCTGCTGCATTTCATCTTCCCCTCTGCAAACAGACACGTTGCTCCGTGACCAGCAACCATCCCCGTCTGCCCCAAATGCCTGGCTTTCCAGCGTAGAATTCTTGTTGGCCTACCCTTCGCACCGCAGCCGCTCTGCGAAGCCCACAGGACTTCACGGCGGCTGCCTGCCTCGGCTGCCTCTCAGTGCTTCTCTGCCTCTTTAAGAAGGTATCGCATCAAGAAGGAAGTGTTTAGGTTTTTTTCTAGGAGGTTATTTAAGGCTGCCTGTTGCATAATTAAGAAATGTTTCCATCAAGTGATTAGCAGCCTACCCAGCTGTGAGTATCTTTTATTCATCCTGCACTTGGGAGCACAGCCAGGCCTTGGGCTTTGTGCTGAGCTATTTGCACTTTTTCCCTGCAGTTGTTTTCAGTGGAAAAGGCTGAAGATGAGCTCATCTCCTGAGGAGAGCCATGGGAAGGCCTCAGGAGCGGCTGGCCCTGGGCGAGCTGCGGCCATCCCCTCGCCCCATGTGGGACAGACGGAAGGAGCCCCACCTCGGTGGGTAAGGCAGGGCTGGCTCTCGCACCGTCCGGCGGCACCCTCCGTGTTTCGGAGAACGTGATGTGGGTGTACATCTCACTTTGCCTCTCGCAAGCCAGAACAGCCAGTGCTGCAGCCGCCCTGGCGCAAGACTAGGTTTTATTTCTAACCATAACAAAAGCATGGGACAATGCTACCTGATGGCAACGGAAGAAAAATATTCTCTAGACCTCCCAGAGAAACAGTCTAGTCAGCTGTACTCCTCTACAGGCATCTTCCGTACTACCTTTTCTGAGGCGTCACCTCCCCAGAAGCATGCAATGCCCTCTCTCCTCCTCACTCACGCCGACTGGCAGTGTACCCACACCTGTTCCATGAAGCCAGCAGCCTGCACAGGTTCTTCAAGAGCTGCTGGGCTCTGCTTAGGTGATCAAGGCTAAAAATGGCACAAGAGCTTGGGAGAATTGTTCCCTGAAGAACCACTCCCTGCCATTAAACTATGCTTTCTTTTGGGTTGTCCCCCCCCCCCTTTTTTTTTTTTTTGGCTTGAGAAGTCACATAGCTACTATTTGTAAATGTTTCCTCCCTCTTCAATAATTTTCTCCGTGTCCCCTCCATTTTATAAAAGGGAATCCAGATGCCTCCTTGTCTTTCCAGTGTCTGTTGAAGGTCAAGAAAAAACCGCAAGCTTCAGTAGCTGACTTTCATCCATTATAGAGTCCAATAAAATATTCAAATACCATAGCAATGAGCGAGATTTAGTTATGTGGGCTATAGCTCTCTCTTCAGAGCTTCATTGGAAATTTGATGGATGTTTCTTTCTAAAAGCAAAAAAGAGGGATGATGCACTTTAGATTAATCAGGTAAACAACCCATACTTGCCCAACCACTTTATTTACAGACTGCATTGTTGTCAGCATGAAGGAGGCAGACAGTCCATGACAGCTTTCCCAGTGACCGGTGTCACTTAAAGGTTCTCAGGTTCAGACCCATCATTCTGAGGGCTGGGCTACCCACACAGCAGAGGAAGACATGTCTACCTAAACATACTCATTCATTGATTAAATCTGCAAAAGGAGAAGATTGGAGAAGAATCTTTTTTCTTCTTAAACTTCATGCAAATTTCAATGTTGAGACTGAAAGTGGCCCGAACAGCCATTAATATTCTTACCGTCCCAAGGGGCACCACCAGCCAGGCAAGATGCTGTTCCTCAAAACACTTCAGTTCTCCCATAAAGAAGGCCCTAGAAAATCCCACTGCTACACACTGCCTCTCTACCTGTATTTTTACTACTTGACATCCTTTTCCTGAGTAAGGTGTCACCTCCACCTGCTTACAGAAAACTGTACAGAACTGACATGGCTTTGCCTGTGGCTTGAAATCTTCCATTGCCATCCCTTCAAATCTGAGTGCAAGAAGTATGCCAGTGCCTGGGTTAACACCGCAAGCTTTCCAATAAAGCTTCCTGGCAGCTCTTCACTTCAAAACTTTTCTTATACCTTGATTGTTGGTGGAACAATCCAATACCAAAGATAGAAAACACTTGAAACTAAACATACAGAGCAGCCAGGGGTATTGTGTGTGGTTGAATAAGGGGAAGTACTTGACCTTGTGGTGCCCTGGGTTCCAGATGAGCAGTCCTGAGCCTGTTGAATCAGTATCTGACAGCTTGCTTTTTTGTCAGTGTTCATCCTTGACGTTATGTGTCACATCCTTAACTAAATAATAGTAACTTCATATAAACATTTGCTGAGAGGCATTCAAGGCAGCTGCTTAAGGTATGCAGAACAAACAGTATGTACCTGCGAGGAGCAAGGTACAGCTGCTGCAGCACATTTAACATGCACTACTTTCAGCCATGTAGAGAAAGAAACAAAAAGTGAACGAAGTATTCATTACATGGAGAGAAGAAACAAGAGCATTGGAGTTCAGTTTCCACTACCTAGCATTTAGATGAAATCTTCCTAGAGGCCTGTCTGTGAATAAGATAATTTTGTGGGTTTAGGGGGATTCAAGGCAGTTCTTGAGTCTCCCACAATTTTCCTATATAACCTAGATGAATCATTTAACCTACCAATGCTTCAGTTTTGGGGTTTTTTTAATAGCATTCCTAGGAACACTGCTCTGCATAACATTTTCATATACTAGATCAGGTGCTTGAGATATTCTATAAAAATGTATATTATATATACATACTTAATCCTGCCTCCCAGTGCTGGTGCAGCAAACAAAAGACACCATCATCTCTTGAAGATACTATGTTTCTGTAAGAGAAGGTGATGGTCAGAGCTAGGCTCATAGCCAGGAAGCCCTAAAGAGAGGTTCATGATCACAACCCACTTTCTGTTTGGCATCACAACGGGCAGTTTCATCAAGGACTGACTAAACAGGGATGCAAGATGAGCTTGACAGTCTGTTAAGAAATCCCTCATTTCCCCATTTTAGAAAGCTGCAACCATGTATTTTCTCCGAATTTGCATGAGTCCTGGTCCTGTTATTAGAAACAACAGAAGAACTCCGGAGACTTACTGGCAATTGACATAAATGGACAAAAAGGTAATAAATAAATCACCGCCCAGCATAAGAAAAGTCTCTAGAGTATGCTTGTGTAACTCCTTGTTTGCATCATTTGAAATTTATACTGATTTCTGTTGCCATGACATTAATAAAAAATTTTTTAAAAAAAAGGTTTTGCACAATTTTTATGAAGGCTTGTAAATAAATTTGCAGTCACCAGTTTCACATGATATGTCCTGGAGAAAGAGCCTTCCTTTTACCAAAAGACTAAGAGGAAGGTAAAAATTTGATTAAACTGCTTCAGCCTCAGCTAAATCTCATCTCAGACACTCTCAGCTGACCCCAGTAGTTTCATTGTGAATATAGTAGCTAATAATCTAAATTCAAATCTCACTGCTGGAGCAGTGAAAAAGTGTAGAAAAAACACCTCTACTCTTCACCTGGCAATTTGCTACAAGATTTTGAAGACAGTTGTCATGGTCGACAAGATACACCAATCCCTCCTTGTGGGCCAGTTATTTCAGTAGCTATTGCCTGACCTGCCTGCCATTCTCCATCACTGTTTCTTCTTAACCCCTGGCAGCACATATCAGAGTCCCCATGAGAGACAGTAACCAGGAACTCATCCTAGTTGGGCAGAGAAGTTTTTTGGTACCACAGTACTCTTCCAGGATACCCCAGCGATTAACCCAGTGCTTTATCGAGTGCTTACATTTCACTGGTTTATGTCAAGAAATAGGAATCTATTTAAAAGATTTTATCAGATATGGATACAGAAGCAAAGATTTCCTATCACTGGGTGCTCGTAATAATGTTTGGTGACTGGGATGCAACATTACTTCAGATCAGGCAGAACTGCCTTGAACATTTGCTCCTCTCTTAAGATGAACCCACAATTTCCACATTTTAAATGTACAAGAAATAGTTAAAACCTTTCTATTTTTAAAAATTACTCTTTCTAATCTATGTAGAAACAAAAAAGCTGCTCTGTAGGGGAAAAAAGAAATTCCTTAAAACAAGTAATTTAATTGCCTGCTGTCCTGGTTTCAGCTGGGATAGAGTTAATTTTCTCCCTAGTAGCTGGTATAGTGTTATGTCTTGAGTTCAGTATGAGAATAATGTTGATAACACACTGATGTTGTCAGTTGTTGCTAAGTCGTGTTTAGACTAAGTCAAGGGTTTTTCAGCTTCTCACGCCCAGCCCGCAAGAAGGCTGGAGGGGCACAAGAAGTTGGGAGGGGACACATGCAGGACACCTGACCCAAACTGGCCAAAGGGATATTCCATACCACGTGACGTCATGCCCAGTATATAAACTGGGGGGATTTGGGCGAGGAGGGATCGCTGCTTGGGAACTAACTGGGTATCGTTCGGTGAGTGGTAAGCAATTGCATTGTGCATCACTTGGTTTGTATAGTCCAATCCTTTTATTATTATTATTATTATTGTCACTTTAGTATTGTTATTACTATCATTATTATTTTCTTCCTTTCTGTTCTATTAATCTGTTCTTATCTCAACCCATGAGTTTTATTTTTTTTCCATTTCTCTCCCCCATTCCACTGGGGGTGGGAGGGGGGAGTGAGTGAGTGGCTACGTGGTGCTTAATTGCTGGCGGGGGATAAACCACGACACCTGGCCAAGAATGAGATAGCTCCAGGAGCCATAGGTGGAAAAAACTTGCCATACTGAAGGCAGTGACTGATTTTTCTCTTGCCTGTCTGTGAGGCCAGGTTTCCACATTCTGCCTGTGAAATCAGCCTGGATATCATAATGATTATAAAAAGCAGGTAGTCAAGAAGAAAAGGCATTATAAAAGTTAGTCACGTCTAAAGTGGTTGGAAAAAACCTGACAGAACACTCCTGAATTAAAAAAAAAGCAGTGCTATCAAAGCGATATTTTACAATATCACATCAGTTCTGCCAAAATACTATTTCAGAGGAAATGAGAAATTCCTGACATAATCAGATGATCTGCTTAAATTTGTCATTTAAAAAAAACCAAGTCAATACTGAAACTACAGGGTTTTGTTAAAGTGAAATTCCTGTGTGAGTCCAAGTTAGACTAATTGCAGGTCTAGATTTCTTTTGCTGAATTGATATCGCTCGTCTAGTGTTCTTTGGTGACAAGTTCAACATTCAGGTTTCAAACATTTCAAAATCTTCAGCCTCTTTTAATGATTTTTAATTTGCTTTCTTAAAGATTTTTAACACAACAATTTGATTTCTAAATGGTAAAAGAAACAAAATGATGTGTAATATGCAATGTTTCTTACTCCATGAGTGTTACATTTCCTTTACGAATTGGATCACCATTTTCAAATATAGTGGACTAAAGGTGAGTACCTATATCTGTGCATACGCCATCTCTGAAAATGCAAAAGTAGCATTTATTTCCCCCAAGGAAGATGACTGCATTTATGTAAAAGGGTAAAAGGGGATGTTATAGGGCACAGAAATCCACATTGTTTAAGACATGGGCACCTCTGATTTCACACAACCCCAGTGGGTATCAGGAGCCAGAAAAGCACTTAAAAGAGAGGAGTACATTTTCTGTTAATTCCTGACAAAAAAAATGTGAGAGGAAAAAACTTTCAGAGGATGCTAGGTGCAGCACCTTGCTGCAGCCAAGTAGCATATTGGGGGTTTTATGCTCACCTTGTTGTCCAGGGTCATTGCGTTACTATTCTGCCCGGACTGTGTTACAGCTGAACAGGACTGTTGTAATTTATGACCCAGCCTGGGAGGCATGATCCTTACCTGATGGTCACCTCCTCTGCCCTGGGGTGCTGTGCCCCTTCCTGTGCTTGTGGTCAGCTCAAAGCAGTGTGGACATGCTGCCAAGCCATTGAAATAACTCACCTGTAGTTAAGTTGCCTATGTAGTAGGCACAAAATTTCTTTTTCCTTGGTCTTAACTTTCTATCTGCCTAATCCACTGAAATCATTGCATCATTTCAAGTTTCATTGCAGATGTTTTAGGTTTATTAAGGTCCTAATTTAGATGCCATCAAGAACCCAGGGCCTGACAGGATTGTCACAGTATAATTAACATTCAAAAGCATTTCAAAGGCTTGCTCTAGGTATGGACAACATAACTGGATTAAAGTTTTACTTTCTAGGTTGCAGTGACAAGAGATCTCTTGTTTCTGACTTTTACTGTAAGCCTAACTGACCACAGCAATACCTTTGCTGTTGACAGAACTGATTCTTCCTTTTCTCCGAGGACAAAAGTTTGCTGTGATTCTCTAAGCTTAAGTCACCAGATATTCTGTGGAGAAGAATACACCACTGAAGCTTTTGGAAGCACTCCTAAAGCTGTCTTTACCTTGATTTAGCAATAGTGAGAGAAGCCATGGTCAGTTTTGTAGAAGTGTTTCAACAGCAATGCAGACCTGGCCAGTGAAATAATACTAGACTCCCAGATGTCACAGGAGCTAGTATGGATGCACCACCTACATCCAGATTGAAAGCCCTTCCCTTCTTTGCCTAAGTGTCCACTTGAGGTCCTGTCTGAAATGATACCCAGTGCACAAAACTTTTTGGCAACTTGGCAAGACTCCTCCATCACACTAACTAACCCCATGATGTCCTCATCAGATGTATCCTCTGGCTTTTAAGTCCCACTCAGACAAGTGGCCTTACCCACAGCTGCCTTTTCTGTCGTAGTGGTGTACAAAACTAAGGAACAGGGAGCAAAGAAACAGCCAGATCTACAGAGCTGTCTGTACAGGTAGAGAGACCTTCACAAGGCCGGCCTGCCATTTTATCACTAGGGCTGTGAATCTATGACTGGACATAGCAAAAGATGCAGTCAGCCACTGCTTGATACATGGCAGATTGGTAAAGCCGACAATGGTCAACATGGGATTACTGAGATAAAATACAGAAAAGATACCTTTTTGATTTACTCATGTCCACAGAAGTGCAATAAACAAACATGGATGACTAGCCCTCTTTGACCTATGTTTCAGGACACAAGCCTAGCTTTTGCATTGTAAAGCCATGCATTAAAAAGTATCCTTGGTCACTGTCTGCTAAAGCATACACACAGAGGATCCCATGCAAGACAAAAAAAGGCACCTCGTAGTCATCAGCTGATCAGTGGGGCCTCACTGACAGATGCCATGTCCAACAGCTCCCTTGCACTGTTGGCAATGATGGATGAACAACCCATCAACTCAGGACCATCACCAGCAAGTATGGTCAACCAGTAGCTGCAGGGAACCTTCCCAGTGGCCCAGATCATGCCTCCCATATGCTCTGCAGCTAGCTCCTGATGGCATGATGCTTGGAGCTCCTGCTCAGTGTGCCGTGGTTTCGCCAGGCTTTCACAAGAGCCTGAGGCTGGCAGTCTACCACTTCTGCACATCTTCTCAGAGAAATCGAAGAAAGGCCAGATGTGCCCAGACTGCTCCCACAGTAGCAGAAATGCTGGGAGCCCTTCTCAGTGCACTCAAGGGCAGGCCCTTCACAGCTGATCACTGAAAGAAGACTCAAAGCCAAGTAGACACACTAGGTATTTCTTTTCTGTGATTTCTATAGGGTCCTTTGAGACTGAGGAGGAGGAAAAAAAGAGTAAGAAGCAGTAGATGGAACATCCAGGTCAGAGAAAGGAGGAAGAGGAGGAGGTGTTCCATAGGGGAGCAGATATCCCCTGCAGCCCATGGAGGACCCACACTGGAGCAGATGGATATTCCTGAAGGACTGCAGCTTGTGGAGAGCCCATGCCAGAGCAGATTTTTCCTGACAGGAACTGCAGCCCATGGGTAATTCACACTGGAGCAGACGAAAAGTGTGAGGAGGAAGGAGTAGCAGAGGTAGAAGAGTCTGGATTGAAGGAGTGAGGTTGAACCTGGGAAAGGGGGACAACTCCTCAAACTGAGGCAGGAGTGCCGACCCACAGTCCTTGCAGGAAATGTCAGCCTTGGCCTACATTAGAATTAGGCTGAGTCTAGCACTAGAGGACAGCTCGGGACCTACATGCTCAGGCTCAGTGCTGACCAAGCTGTCCTGTTCAGACTGGTTTGTGAAGAGCTACGGGACAAAACTCTGCACTACACTGCACCCTTGTCGTGGTTTAACCCCAACCAACAACTAAGCACTACGCAGCCGCTCACTCACTCCCCCCTCCCACCCCCAGTGGGATGGGGGAGAGAATCGGCGGGGGAAAGAACTGTCTCGTGGGTTGAGATAAGAACAATTTAATAGAACAGAAAGGAAGAAAATAATAATGATAGTAATAACAATACTAAAGTGACAATAATAATAATAAAAGGATTGGACTATACAAACCAAGTGATGCACAATGCAATTGCTTACCACTCACCGAACGATGCCCAGTTAGTTCCCAAGCAGCGATCCCTCCTCGCCCAAATCCCCCCAGTTATATACTGGGCATGACGTCACGTGGTATGGAATATCCCTTTGGCCAGTTTGGGTCAGGTGTCCTGCATGTGTCCCCTCCCAACTTCTTGTGCCCCTCCAGCCTTCTTGCGGGCTGGGCGTGAGAAGCTGAAAAACCCTTGACTTAGTCTAAACACGACTTAGCAACAACTGACAACATCAGTGTGTTATCAACATTATTCTCATACTGAACTCAAGACATAACACTATACCAGCTACTAGGGAGAAAATTAACTCTATCCCAGCTGAAACCAGGACAACCCTACAGCCCTTCTTATCTGGGGTAGCCCAACTACCAATACACAGAATAACCAAGATTGCTTATATAGCCAATAACTTTGTCAGGGTGGGTTGTCCTGCCTCTTTTGCCTGTCCACATGAACTCATCCATGAAAAGACTGAGCTAATAAAAATAATACTGCATCTTTAGTATGGATTATAGCAGAAGAAGAACGTATGTGTGGCCTTCTGTTACTGAATACAGCCATCTAGTGGTTAATTCTTGTTTATTCCCTACAGTTTTCAGAAGAGAACAGTGCTGACAAGTAAAGAGAGACCAAGAGAATGAGGGTGCACAAGCAAGAAAATTCCCTTCCCCCTTGTACAGCACATAAGAGTTACCCTTGAGGTCTGACTTGAGAGGCCACTTGGCCATCTCAACTTGTGGCTATGGGTAGACTTTCTAAAACGGAGCCATGGTAAGGTCTGGGCACTGAATCCCCACCAGTTCCAGATGTGAAATTACTGAGAGAAGTGGCAACAGCTCTATTGCTCCTTGTATTGATTCAGTGTTTATGTGATTACATACCTATAAAAATCCTGTACCCAAACACTTAACTTCCTGGTGTACTTTTAGTCCTTTTCCTTTATACGTAACAGGTTCGTTTCCTAAATAAAATATTTTGTTACTTATTTTCTAAAAAAAACCTAGGCTATTTTAGCATTTCTACTTTGAGTCAGAGAAATACTGATTCAAGAGTCTTAAAGAAATGCATGAAAATTGAAATAAAAAAGACAAGCACGAGTATGTAAAGGTTTATTTCATATATATTGGTTCACACATCCTGAACAGGTTGTGTGGAAATGCTTACTATTTAGCTAATAGTGAAATAATAAAATAATAAAAAGTAGTTGCAGAAGAAACTGCAGAAATGTCAAACGATTCACCTACGTCTTATCACCAGCTGAATACTGGAAAAGCTTGCTGGTAGGCCTGAGTAGCAGCTTCTATTTCCTGTTAAATTACTATCACAAGGTAGCAGAATTCAACAAGTTTCCTATTTCTGTCATATCTTCTCCCTTTGCCTTGCAAGAGGATGCCAGCTGATCCCTGGTCTGGGACAGGTACCACCATACACACCACCCTCTCTCTCTCCCCTGCACTCAGGAAGCTGTTGCCCATGGACCATGCAGAGGGTGGCAGCACGAGGAATGGGTATATTGCAGCAGGAGGAAAGAAAAAAGCAGTTTTGGTCATTTAGACCCAGCTGTAGGTGCCCCAGTGCTACACCGCCTGTGTGCTGGGTGAGCTATTTAGGGACCCTGTGTAGCTGTACCACCTCAGAGCAATGCATGAAAGGAGGCAGGACTGCCCCCTCTATCTCTCAATGGGGCTTGCTTTAACTAGGGACACGCATCGCAGCCTAGCACTTAAATTGTCAAAAAGAAAATGAAACAGTATGACCCTCAGCGTCTATGTTTGTATTCTCATACCAATACAGCTTGCTCTGCCTTGTGTGGCACCCACCTATAGAAGCAAACCAGCACTTCAATATGAAATGCATACAAATGAGCCAAATCCTATTTTAGCAGGTTATAGCCACATCATGAAAACAAGCCCATTCAGGCGCACATTATTAACATGGGAGAACACATGAATTTACACAGGTTTGTGAGAAAAATGGAGAAATCTAGGACCAGAGGAAGCATTCCAGTTGACTGATTAACTTCCTGTATCACATCAGCAGTATGTTCCACTGGTAGCCTTTGCTTTGATAATATTTGAGTGTGAATACTATCCCTCCTTGCAGGAAAGCAGTGGGCTGGTCCTGCTGAGCTCCCCCTTCGAGCTCACAGCTCAGGCATGTTTCTGCCGCCCATAGCCTCACAGCCCAGGGATTCGGGTGCCTGCAAGCCAAGGCTTACGTTTGCAAGGCATGGTTGCATGACCTTGCTGCATCTTTAGTAAGGGAGCTGTGAGAGAGTACTTTAGCTTAAGTCGTACAAGGTAAGACAAGTAAAAGCAAAGACAGCAGTAAAGTTGTTGAGGCAGGATTAGTTCCTAACACGACGACTCACGAGACAAATACTGTTTAACGTAAGAAATAAAGCAGAGTCAAAATGGCTCAACAAGACCAAGCATCGGCCTGTTCCAAGGGCCGATGGAGGCTGCTGCTTCCCCTCGGCACCAAGAGCTGCCAGGCCAGCAGCAACACATCACACGTCTGCGTGCCAAAACACAGTTCAGTAGCACAGTAGCCCCAGCTGTCTTCTGTGCATTTTAGTCAATAGGTTATCACCATATACTCATAAAGTTGTGCATATCCTGCTCGCACAACCTTCACGTACAACAAGTCATGCCTGAGCAAAAGCAAACCAGTGAAGGGATGGTTGTGAATCATACTGTGCTGAGAACATCCTACCACCCTACTAATAACATAATACTGATACATCGTGACAATACAGCTTCAGGATTTCCACAGAGAAGAAAGGGTTTAGGGCTCTCATGTTACAAGTTCTTTTATTTTAGTGCTATTTAGTGTCACTGAGCTTTGGAGTGTTATAGGGCTGGCTGGGAGCTGACCCCACAGAGCTCTGTGTGTGTGTGTGCTCAGCACCCAAAAAGAGCTACACCCCAAAGCAGCCAGTAGGGTCACAGCCTACCGCTCCTCTGGGGACAGGGTTCGGCTGGGGTGGGCTTGCTGGGTTTCCACTGATCAGGCTGAGCTCTTCCCATGGAGCCAGCCTGTGGCATCTTCCTCCTCTTGGACAGAGGTCACGGATCCATCTGTCTGTCCCCATCTGGGGAAGACCTAGCTTTAAGTCCAAGGTTAAGTCCAGTCCTGGGAGCCTGTCCCAGGTTTCACATGAGTTCTTTTAGCTGCGTGGCACGTTGCAAATAGAGGAGGCAGTTTCCAAGCTGCGTGAGGCAAGAAGGCGGCCTAAGCTGTTGCCTGGCTGCTGCTAATTCCTTCTCTTAGGAAGATGGCGAGCGTGAAGCTGGGCTTGCCGGCAGTCATTCAAGAGCACGGCGGGTGCCAGGAAGACTGCTCCACCCGCCCGCCTTGTACCGCAGGCGCGGGAGCAACTCCTGCACCAGGCACACGGAGGCTGACCGCTGCCGGGCCAGCGACAGCTGCCGCACAGCTCTGCAACAGGCGTTGCAGACTGGCCCGTCCCTCCCTGCGGTTTAAGACTTCACGGAAAAATAAAAAAGCCGGCTGCCCCCCGCCTCCCCGGCTCCTGCCGCCCGTTAGCGCCGCCGGACGCCGCCAGGGGGCGGGCGCGGGCAGCGCCGCCGCGGCGGGGCGGGGCGGGGCGGGGCGGGGCGGGGCAGTCCCGGCGCGGGGCGGAGTCCCGGGGCGGTGGGCAGCAGCAGCCCGAGAAACCGTTTCACTCTGCAGCGAGTGCCTGTAGGAAAATAATGCTCCGTCCTCATTGCAGAGATAGGTGGACACTCTTCTCTGGTTACCAGGAGCAGGCCCTGGGTCAGAGCGCAGTGGCGGCTTAAGCAGGGAGGTGGCAGCAGCAGTTTCTAGGGAGTGGTAACCATTCACCTCAGGTGCAGTCCCACTGGGAAAGTCAACGTTTAGCTATTTTATTATTCACAGACAACGAGGTGGAGTTCCCAGTTCCAGGTGGCTGCAAAGAGCGTGGATGAGCTCGGGCCCTGCCAGCATCTCCACGGATGGATAAACTCCGCCGTTCGGAGAGCACCAGCACCAGGCTCGGGTCCAGCAGGACCGATGGAGTCAGCCTCGGGCCTCCCTCCTTCCCCTGGGCCACGGAAACATTTTCTCCCAGGCCCTGCCCAGGCGAGCCCTCCTTTCTGGATGGCAGCTTTCTTGTGTCTGGAAGTAAATCACGGCACTGGACAGAGTACGCAGTCAAATCCTCAGTCTTGAGACAGGAAAAAATTTGCCATCTCTCCACTATGGCACCATTTAGTATCAAAGACATCTGGTCAGCTCAGGCATTTTCTGATTCTTGTGTGCAGTCAGTCTCTATTTTTTTAGTCCCTGGGGTCTCACCTTTTCAACAGAAGCACGCTGTCTTTACCACCTAAAGAGAAACAGGTGCAAAACAAGAGTAATTATCTCACATTGAAAAAAGTGTGTCGCTTTGCATGGCCAAAACCTCCCCATGGTATCACTCAGAATTCAGTAACTATTTCAGCAAAGGCTGGAAGTGGCACTTGCTGCAGTCTGTGACACCTTCAAAGAGCAGCTCACCACCTGAGTGCCTCACTGCCACAGCCTGGGGTCACTGTGTGCATGCCAGCGTGCACCTAAGTTTGCAACCTTTCAGTATATTTATGGCTGCAGTTTGCTCATAAATATTCTCTGCGCTTTTGCATGAGAACCAACGTCGAGGACTCTGAGGTGGGAGCCCAAAGTAATTATTTCTCTAGCAAACATAGTCATCAGAATTAAGGCTGGCAAGAACACTCTCCTAAAGCAGGCAAGGCCTTGCATGGGGAAGAGTAATTCAAATTACTTTGGTGAGTGCCTGATTTTACCATATTAGGTAGACAATGTTTTTTCATGCAGTATAAGCCCTTAGGGTCTCCATCATATGTTTCTTAAGGTAACGGAAACAGTCCAGGTTTTTTGCCAAATTCCAATCTGGGTGTCTTCATCCAGCCTACTGAAAGTTCCCCTGCAGGTTCAAGCACTGTAGCTGTTGCTACTAATGCAATATATAGGTACTTTCTCAGTAGTTGTCCACTGCTGTGGTACGCTGTAAATCAGCTCCCTTATTAGGACCTGGGCAGTGTGGAGAGGTGACAAATAAATTACTGTACAAAGTGGTGATATTGGATTCTTTTTGAAAAAAGCTGCTACAGTGGACACATTTCTGCAAGTCTTTTTCCAAGAGACTTGCACATACAAAATTAATCCCCAGTGCCAAATGCAGGCCACCCTGTTCTTTCCCTGAGCCTGGTGTAACTCCACAGGCAGGGCAGCAGAGTGTGACTGACAGAAAAGCGAGATAAGGAAACAGTCTTTCAGTGCAGAGTTGCAACTTCTTGTAGGAATGCCTTTGATCCTGTTCTCCTTCCTGCACAGGGGCCGAGGCCATGTGCTGTGAATATGGCTCCAACAAAAAGAGGCAGAAACTAACCTCAAATTGTTCAGCCACTTTACCTTTTCTTCAGCGCGTGAATGTGCCTAACCAATCTGAGGAGACAGCAGCTTCCATCAAGGATATAATAACAGGTAGTTCCCTCGGTGCAGAGGAGCATAGGAGTTGGAGATTAGGAGTTGGAGAGTTGTACGTGATTTCTGCTTTTCTGTGCACGTGGGGAGGCAGGATGGGCAGATTGGCAGGTGCTTTCTGGTTGAAACCACCCCAATTTGGGTGGAGCAGGATTCACACAGCTCCAGCTGACAGTTTCACTCTGTCACTAGGCCAAGGGAAGCAAATTAAACTGTCTGGAGTTGCTACAATTAGACATTAATCTCTGCCTTGCTGCTGATTAACTCCTTAATGCCACACTGCCTACTGAACAATTTGTTATTCAGCCGTAAACATGGATCTCTAACAACTTACTGCCCCTCCTGCAAACATGCAAGCAGTGACTCTTCTTCCCAAATTGACAACTTTTGTTGTGGACTTGGCAGAAATGGTACCATCTCCTTGCCCCAGGACTAGCACAGAGCTGGCTGGGGCAGAGGCAGCAGCTGGAGAAGACGCCTGCTCCAGGACAAAGGATGCCTCCAAGAGAGATGGAGATCTCTGGCATAGTTCTTAAAGTGCTTTTAAAAGAAAGATGATGCATGCCAGGATACTGATGGCGTTTGTTCATGTTTCCTTTGTGCCTTCGGGAGGCCTGAAGCTGATTCCCTAAGCAACAGATAATCAAAATGCAGTTATAATGTGGTTAAAATTTTTGGTAGCTGGACAGGAGCCAGAATGTATCTATACAAGCTTAAATTATATGGTTAGAGATGATTAATGTTGGTCTTGTATTGGTTGGAAAGGAGTCGCTTAGGTAACTACTTTATCCCTAACTCAGAGGACATGACATGTCAAGTATTTTTGCTCATTATTCTAATGTCTGTAATTTCGCAACCTTTCGGTATGTTTATGCCTGCAGTTTGCTCATAAATATTCTCCACTCACTCTTCAATATTGGGCAGAAAGATAGAGATCTTGAAAAGACATATGTAATGAAATGGTACATTGTCAGAATGAAGCGCACAGATCAGCAAACCCCTGTTCGGCTGCTGTCTATTCCTGAAGGTTTCTAAATACCATGAGTGCCTTGCTTTTTGACGGGCACCAGTAGGTAAAGTAGTCACAAGGCCATGGGAGCCCTAGGTTCAGCTGCTTCCCCTAAACACATGGCTATAGCCGCTTCTCTCACGTTGACTTCTCTCACGTTGGCTTCACATCCCACCAGTCTACAGAGGTAGCACAGTTCTGCAGCACAGTCATGAAGACGCTCATGTGGCAGAGAAGGGAGAAGACATGGGGAACTAGGTTATAGCCACCTCTGTCCATGAGCATGAACATACATACATATTCATGACAATATAACAGTTCTTAAATGTATAACTAGTACTTGGAGAAAAGGCAGAATCTTGGGTCTTCCCTCAGGTAAGGCATGCTAATCTCTGAGCTCAGGGTAGTGATCCCTTCCATCTCTTGCTTTGCTCTTTTACTTACCTTTTCCTCTGCAGTGTCCCCACCTCAGGAGGGATCGTGAATGCCACCTGGCAGAGGGGAGCAGTGGAGGCCCCAGGGTTTGAGCTACCTCAGGCAGCAGGGGCAATTGCACATGGCTTCCCACCTTGGGAGCCAGCAGCATGTCTCCTTGCTGAATGAATAAATGTAAGGGGGTTACCAACTCCCTCAGTGTCAGAATTACCTCTGCTTAGTTTAGGAAGCTCTTGGTGTCTGTGTTAATGGAGATGTTAAATTATAGGTCCCACGTGCAGAAAAAATGCATTTCTCAGCCCTGAAGAGTATCTAACATTCCAACTAAGGTAATTTTTAAGAGCTACTCTTGCCTTCAAACATTTCCTATCTTGCATCCTTAAAAGCAGAGCTGTCCTTTACTGATTTACCCACAGTGAATTCCCAAGGTAACACAGGGTATGAATGGCAGGCAAAATAATGAACTTTTCTTTGTCTAGGTCTCCTGAGGCCTAGGTTGGCTGGCCAACTCTACCTCTCTTCTCATAATTTTCTGAGGACAGAACAATATGTATTTCAAGACCATGAGACCTCTTGCTGAGAGCGTTGCTGGGGGTTTGGGATGGTGCTGTGCTGCAGTCAAGAAGCACCAGGCACTGAGGAGCAAGCATGGGGAGCACCTTATTTTCCACATGCCCAGCAAGGAGCTTGGCTGCACTGGGGAGCTCAGTCTCTTTGGATTGTGCTTTCTTATAGACTAAGTATTTTGATTTTTACTTTTGATATTTCACCTTAGTGACACTGAATTACATAAGCCACTTTTCTTCCTCTGGTAATTAGTGCAGCCAGCAGTCCTATTGAGCATGACACCCCGCCAGCACCTAATGCCACCTTCCTCATTAGCAGCACCAGTCTGGCCACATCACTGTTTCTGTGTTTGTTCCTTTACAGGTCACTCTCCCCCACGCACTCACATGCAGCATGTTCTGCATCAGCAGGTTTGGAAGACTGAAGCTTCCCTTCTCTAATCTGCTGAATAAAAATGGGTTGTTGAATGGCTCCATAGCTTCCCCTACCCCCAAGGGCTTAATAGCTCTAAATGTGCAGACAGTGTTATTGTAATATGGCACGAAAGAGTGAAACGGGAAATGATGCTCTCCCCTGTTGCAAATATGTGCAAACCTTGTAAACAACACGGACACATGCCCACCAAGTGGCATATGATGACAGGACTTGGCCAGTCCATTAAGTGATTCACTGTCAACAACTTGAAACCAGAATTGAGAAATAGAGCTTTGGTTTCAATCTGAGGGTCTAGCACTTTTGAGCAGGATCCCACATGGGAAAATGTGTCAGAGAATATATGAATGAGGAGATTTCTATACATTTTTCTGTCTAAACTGTTGGCCGATATATCACAGCTCTCTATGCATGGTCTGCTTCTGGGCTGAATCAGCTGAAGTTTTGCTGTGGGCTTGAGTGTGGACAACATGAGACCCTATTTAGACATACTACTCACAATAGCTCTGTTTGCAGTTTTTAGCCCTCTGGGAACTTTCAGCCTTCTTGCTCACCATGTTCACATTCAAAAAAACCTCAGGTCATGTAACCTGCAACCTGGGCACAGACAGCAAAAACCATCTGCTACCACAGAAGGCAGAGAAGCCAACACTGTCGCTACAACTTTTTCTCCATTCCTTCCTACATAGGGGAAGAAGTGATTTTGTATAGACCTATGAAATCTGAACTATTTACCAAATTTTAACCTTAAGTTCAAACTCATCATACTATTGAGTCTTCTAGGTCCCTTATTAAAATCTCAGTGTAAGCTGGTTTGGGCATATGTCCATGGGGAAAGGGTAAAACTTTCTATTAGAGCAGATGAATGTAATATTTAGAGCTTCCAAGACAGCTAAAGTGCAGGTGGCCCTTATTTTATATAGACATGGTCTACATAAATAGTATCAATAGAGGTAGGTTTCTCAAAGGATCTGAAGGGAATTGGGAGCTCAACTGTCATAAAAATTAATAAGAATGGGAATCATTTACAAATCTCTGTTTAAAAATCCACCTTTTCTCTCTTATTTTCAAAGAAATAATTTCTTCTGTTATGCCAAGTGGTAAATTAAATCAGTTCCAAAACAAACAAATGAACAAGGGACATACAAATGTCTGTGAGACTGAATTCAGCCTTATCCTGTGAAATGCTCAGCCCTCACTTCAAATTCTTGAGCCAACATTGTTTCGATTTAATGCCAAAAGGGACATGAGACAGTTCGATAATGACTGGGTACCAGAAACTTCTAAGAAATTTTCCAGATTTTCAACTAAATTTAGGGAGTGTTAAAAGGTTCTTTCATAAGACCATCTGTACTGACGTTGACAGTTCTTCCTTCCGAAAAACAGCACACGTTTATAACCACAAGGTTTAACTGCTCTGCCCGCTGAGGAAACTATCTGAGGGCACATGCTTATAGTTTGCCAGGTAATCCCTAGTGGGGATTACAGCCTCCTTACTACAAAAACTAAATCTCTAGAAATTAAATAAAGAGAGGTCAATGTAGCTACTAATAATACAGAAAGCTAAGGTTGCTTTCTAAGTCAAACTGAGAAAAGTGTAACTTCAAAAATCAACCAGCTACCGCATCAGAGCTAAGTTGTGGTCAGCAACTGAATTTTACATGGTATGACTCACTGATCAATTTTTAAAGTTGTTATAGCCTTACATAACAAATTATTATTTGTCCTACATAATAAACAACCTCTTACTTGCAAAATGCTGTTAAAAGAGTGTGGTCCTCCCTCCTCGTCACAGACACAGAAAGGCTCGAGCTGCTGTCACGGTTTGAACAAGCAAATCAAGATGTAAAAAAACCTCAGTGAAATGCCCAAAGCAGATCATCAGTACCTCAAGGTTTACTTTAGAAGCTACTGTTCTGGCTGTTGTATACAATCTGAGAAAGCAGGCTGCCTTTTCTAGAGCAGTTTGAAAAGGGTAAGATCCTTGAGATTCTTGTAAGTTATTTTTAAGAGAGCCATTGAAGGTCCTAACACTTTTCTACCTGGTAGATAAACTTGACTGGTACAAGAGGATGAATAAATATGAATCCTTTGTGCCTTCTCATTAAGACCCACACGCATCCACAGCTAATTATTGTTTACTTGGATTTGTTTAGGATAAACTTCAAAGAACTCCAGGGCATGATAAGCTGCAGCTGAACTAGTGTCGGCCTTCCTGGTGAAAAGGCATTGCTCCTAAATGCTACCTTTTGACTATTTTGTGCCATAAAAGAAAAATCTACACCAAGTGGAATAGGTGTGTAGGTACTCGCTGCAGAAGGTTTGCTTATAGGCCTGTTTAATAACAAATTTGCACATGAAGGTTTTTTGTACCCGTATCAGGTGGTAACAGTGCCAGTAAGTACTGGTAGCCTTTCTGAATGCTGCAGTTAATTTTTCCTCTCATGTGCACTGTCCCTTACTTATTACAATATGCATGGCAGGATGGACTGAGGGGTTTGGGGGGGGGGGTTGGGAGGGGTGGATGGAAAACTCCAGCCATATGACTAGAATGAATCTTTTCTCTAAGAGATCTGCATGGTAAAGGTTAAGCTCAATGGGGTGTAAAGCAAAGAACCGAAGTAATGAGCTCCTATGCTGCAGCCTGATCTGAGATTGTGGCTGCAGGTTTAACTTCAGTTAAATTATCGAACTTTGACTGCGGAAGGCATGATCACATCATCTCTGGAGGGGGAGACGTTAATGAACCACCTTATGGGTTCATTGGGCTAGAAAAGCAGATACAAACCCAGCACTTGAGCTGCCTTCCACAAAATGTAGTCAGAGGGAATTTTGCCATTCACTTTTACTGGGAACAGGCTTACAGGAAGCTGCAGGGGCCACAAATACAGAAAAATTTGCATGCCAATACACAGGACTTAGCACTATTGTGCTTCCTGGCAGCGTGGTTGAAGTAGATTTCCTCTGCACAGCTGATGGGGAGCACTGTAGAGGTGGCTCTGCTGGCTTCCAGCAATGTCACCAGCTCTCAGGGATTCAAGCCAGGAGACTAATCCTACCCAGCTGTAGTGGGCAGAGTTCAAAATGCAAGGAGCATAGGCAACTGTGGTGTAATTATGGTCAGTAACTTCTCAATATAATTTGATCTATTTATTTGCTAATAACCCCTTCTTTAAAAAAAAAATATATATATAAAGTCTTTTTTCTATAATTCCAGAAAACATCTGGGAAGACTGGGAAAGGAAGGGACCAAAAGGGGTTATCAAAATCTAGAGCCTGATTCACCCCTGCTTTATGTCTGGTGTCCTCAGTTGCCCAAGAGCAGAATGAATAATGTATACTCATATTACAATAGAAAATGTCAATACTACGAGTGTCAGCATCAGTAAAGCCTTACATATTGACTCATAAAGCACTTTTGACTTATGACTTTGGGTAACACAGGACAAGTCCGTGATTTGTTAAAATTTTCCCAACCTAGCCACTAAAACCAGATCTTTTCAGTTCTTGCTTTACTTTACACACCTCCTGTGCTTGAGGTCTGCCAGAGGCTAACGACAGAGCCCCTTCCCCGCAGAATGAGTGGAGAGTCATCCCTCCTTCCTGGCAGTCCATGGTCCCCAGAGGGTCACCCCCAGCTTGTTCCAAGAGAGAAGATCCTTGGCCCATGCAGGCTTCTCTGGGTCAGGAGGTCTCAGCAAAGCATTGGGTCATACAGGCCCAGATCTGTATGAGAACTCAGTCTCAAGCTGACCACAACTCAGCAGTATGGAAAATAAGCACAAAAACTGTGAAGCCTGAGCAGCATTTTCTTCCCACCTTAAGATGATCCAGGGATTAGAACAGGCAAAGGGGGTTGCTTGGATTTTTTTTTTTTCTATTAATCCTTCAAAAGAGTAAGCATTTAAAAAGTTGGAACAGTGATCTCACTCTTCTGACAGATAAACTGTAAAGGCTGAGTTTGGCAGTATTGACATTTTTTTCATTAAAAAGTAACATTTATGGTTGTGTCATGTAAGAGGCAAGACTGTAGTGGCAAGTCCCTTACAGCCTTAAAATCTGAGATTATTGAAATTGATACACAAATCAAGAGAAAGTGAGGTAGACATATAGATTGGTTAACCTCTCTTAGATGTCTATGCCAAAGTTGCTCAGGCTGGGCTCACCTTCTCCTCAGGGGAGGAGCGCACGAGGAGATGATTTTCCTCAGACTCTGCTGACTATAAAAGTATTGACTGTCAAAGGAGGCTGCACTGCAGCTGCCTAAATTTTTGTCTCAGATCCATTTCAAAGGTTTCTTCTTAACTTTCCTTGTTTTCACATTTCCCCACACTTATTTCACATGAAATGCAACCAACTGTCAGTTGTGGTGGAAGATGCAATCCTGCCTTTGTTTACCAACAGGTACAGTGTAAGAAGCAACACTGCAAGCTTCCCCAATGCTGCCTTATTAGTGTGTTTCAACTCTTGATTTAAGAAAGGAGAAAAGTTAGTTCAGTTCAATCAATCCTTCCTACTGATGGTGCCAATCAACTAACTCCATTTGCTTTTTGGGACTAGTAGAAAATAATTTTAATTTTGGCTCTCTGCTTCAAAGGACATTTTTTCTTAAAATGATAGAAACCCAAAACCAAATACAGATCTGTTGTACTCAACACATGACTTGACTTGGAATATTAATATAGACCAACGGTCTTGGTTTTGCTTGGTTAGTTTGGCTTATTTGTTCTGTGTACTAAGAAAGCAAGAAGATCCTGAGCTCCTGTAGCTATCTTACATGTTCACTTGAAAATATATTGACCTCTGATGTGCTGTTGTATCTTTATTTTTCCCCAGAGTGCAATGGATTTTTCCTTTGAAACCAGAGAAAGCATTAATGGAGCATTAGCTGTACATTCGGACTACACAGAAGCACTTTATATTGTCACTTTATATGGGTGTTTCTAAAGGAGGTCTGTGGGATTTTGAAGGAAGCGGGCAGAGAATTAAGTGTAGTTTGAAAAAATAAATCACATCCATGTACTCCTAAAGAAGGATTTGCCAAAGACCTTGATGAAAGCATGGCTGGGCCCAGCTGGAGAAGCTTTCAGAGATGCACTTCATATTGCAAGGACAGAGGCCCTCTTCTGGGTCCAGCGACAGCAGAAAAAGTGATTCCCAGCTACTTTTTTCCTCCACAGCTCTTCTGTTGACACCACAATTGCAGAAGAGTTTTCTAATTCATGTCACTGTTAGTCAACAAAGATAAATAATGTAAATCAGAGGAAAGTAGAGACTTGGTGGAAAAAGGTTTGAAATAATCCAACTAACTGTGCCTGAAACAAGTTAGAGAGCATTAACACAAGCCACTCTGCAGGCAGATCAGTGAGATATAACCTGTGGCAGGAGGCAATGACAACTAACAAAGGAAGTAGTAAGAAATTAAATAAGAAGAAGATCCTTCCCTGCAGCTTTGAAAGACTGTCACAGCCATTGCCAGGTTCTGGGAAAGCAAGAGCTCTAGTCACATCTCATTTTTATGACACAAAATTGATATTTCTAATACTGACAAATGAGAAGACTTGAAAATCAGACAGCTTCTGATATGAACAAAAATCCTTATGGCTCAAGCAAGCTCAATTCAGAACAGGGATTTCTAAATGTCTTGGCTGAAACTCAGTCAAGGTTGATTTATGTTTAAAAAGAAACAACAGAAAATTAGTCATTCCAGATATAATCCCACAATACCTGGGGTAAAGGACAAGCTTTCAGTAGGTTACTTTTACATACCCACCTGGAGGATCCCTGATAAAGAAGTTTGACTTCCAAGGTAAAGACTAATCTGTGCCACAGCTCACATACAACCTCAACCAAATGTATCACTATTTGCACAGCCTCTTGTTAATGAAATTATAGATTTACACACATACTCACTCAAAAGCTGTGTTTCATGGGTTGGTTTGCTTGTTTATTTACCAGTCTTACCAAACTGTGTCATTGATAGAGCCCCACCATTCATTATTTCCTCTTTTAATAGCAGGGAATAGGAAAATTTGCACAACATTCACTATGGGATATTAAAATCTCACAAATTTTTTCAAAGTTAATAGACAAATTGATTAAAAGAATCCATTCTTTACCTCTGCATATGTTTCTAAAATTGATACCAAATTTCAAAGCTTCTAATTCTGCCAGAAGCCCTAAAATCCATTAAAACCACTGTTCTTCCAAAAGCTATTGCCTAGATGCTTAGACTCTGTGTTCACCTTCACACACAGAAACATTAGAGCCTTGCTTTTCTTTAATACAAGACAGACTAAATCCTGGGGCAAAAAAACCCAGAGTAAATATAATTTGTTTTCTGGTCACTTGATGACGCTGTCTGTGCTACCTGGCACCTCTGGCTGTGAAGCCAGGGATTTTTCCTGTGCATACACTGCTATCTGTTGCACGGGCCAGTCCCTGACCTGGACAATGATAACATTACTGTTTTCCTGGCTTTGTACAAGATTTGTTAGGCTTCTTTGTTTAATGCTTTCTCCGAGCCAAACCCTGCGGAGCCTGAACCAACACCCTCATGATTCATCATCCCCCCATGCAACAGCAAGGTGTTGCTCAGTTACCAGAACAAACTGAGTTTTGCCGCACAGCAACTTCCAAGACACCTGAGATAATCACTGCTGTGCCATAAACTGGGAGGAGAATGACAACACTAGCACTGCTAGTGCAACAGTGATAGTTATCCTGGTGCCCTTGGGGCACTGCAGTAAACCCAGTACCAGCACCACTGCTGCTGATCACAGAGGGGTAGGCTTCAACCTCTCTAACACATGAACCTTGAACTTTCAACCACACCTGCAAAAAAAGGTGATGCTGATTTCTGCTAGAACATATACAACTCCCAAACAGTTCACACGCTGCTCTGAATCACCAACAAAAGTTATTGAAAATATTCTAAGTATTTTGAATGGGCTTCTAATTAAGTTATTTTGTACTGTCACAGTTGCTCTTTCTCTGAAACATGGGAAAGGACACAAAGGGCAGTATTGCTTCACCTGCTTCAATCACCACTGTGCCTGACGTGAGCAAATTGGGATTTGGGTACACAGAGGAGTAAGAGGAAGGAAAAACAGCTTCTTCACTTTTCAGATCAGGGTGGTGGTGGTGTTGCCTTGGGCGTTGCCGTTGAGGAGTGGCTGCCTTGGCATCCTGAGGAACAACAGGCTCAGATCATTTGCCAGCTTTAGCAATCAATTACAGCTAAATGCAAAAACATCCACAGTTTCGGCGTACCTTTCAAATATTCATCCTCCCAACAAGTCTAGGAGATGCTGTTATCCCTACTTTACATAGAAACAGTTGCTCAGAAGAGGTAAGTGGCACTGGAGGATTACAGCACTCTGTTCCTGCACTCACTGGATTATTGGCCATGCTTTTCTGTTCATCCCTCATATCCACATGTGTAGGTAACATTGAGGTTCCCACTCATTAAAATCACAGCTAAGGTCAATCCCCTGTAGGTTCCCTTTCCTCCCAAACCCTCACACACAACAAACTGCTGAAAGATGATGACTTTTCTGAAGCAAATTGTAAGAGTGAAAGCCCAGTTTGTACAAGCAGCTGGCTAAAATCTTTCCCTGCAGTACTCCCACATGGATCACTAGCTGCAGCAGTAACAAGATGTAATTGAAAAATAACACTGAGACCAATACATTGCGGTACTTGAAATACCGACATTTCACATCAGGATTAGCAGCTATTTCAAGCTCTTCTTGAGCTGCTTTCTCACTGTCACGTTTTCGTTAAAAAAGGCTCTGGGTATGGCCTCCTCCTCCTCCACACCACTCACTCCTGTATTTGATTTACTGACCTGACCAGTCATGGTCACTCTGCATTTCCTGGGGAAAAAAATGTAACCCCTGATCATTTTTATCATATCTGTGTAGCTTCAGTGTTTTCTTTCCCTAGCATACTTAGGGAAAGCCTTCTTTCGGCTATGGAAGGATGAGCTGTCTTGAATTTCTGCTATCAGAAAACTTCAAGCATAATCAGACAAGAGTGGATACAAATGTGTGTTAATATTATCTCGTTGAACTGGAATGCAGACTTGTCTTGAACATGTGCATTTGTCCTTTGCCCCTGCCTCCTCCTTGATTGACGGCTGAAAGATTTCAAATTAGTGCAGCTGCTGATCACTCAGTCAACCTTTTAGTCCAGGGTAGCTTGAAAAAGTTTTAACACTAATAACTCCTAAAGAGCTATGAGCAAAAAGCTTTGTGTCTTTTATGTGAGACGTGGCTGCTTGTTTGTGCTGCAATAAAAGCTCTTACTAAATCAATAACATTTCGGCTTAAATAATTTGCTAATTATACAATTAATAGTCTTCCCTTTGCTTGTAATCCATCTTGTACTACACAGGGAGCAAAGGAAATGTTATGGATGCCACCCTGGATTGAAGCAGAAGCCAATACTTTACAACACATTATCGTCAGCAATAGCAACCGCGTTGGTCATAAACCGGTCATGTTGCAACATCTACCATCATGAAGAAAGAGGCAGGCTCTGACTCAGCTTTGTCTCCAGGTCCAGCTGTGCATCCCCTGCAGCCTTGTCCCAAGATTTTTCCTCAGGTAGGTCTAATGAGATCGATGTACCAGGTGCTCGATGGCTCAAGGCAAGCAGGGCAGCCAGTGCTGGGGTGTCAGACTGAATGTGGCTTCGCTTTAAGGCAGCGTCTGACCTAGCAAATAGGCTGAAGCCCCAGGTACAGAGCTTGAGGTTTGGTACTCACTTGTCAAATGGACAGGACATTCACAGTGCCCACCAGAATGGACATTTCTTCTCCCTTTTCATTTCATTACATCTAAGTGCAGGAATATTTCTCTTTTCCACATTTATTCACATTTCTTTTCCCTGTAAAGAAGTTCCTTAAAGAAAAATAACTCCTGGTTATTCACCAGAATCAAAACTTTCATAAAACTCATCCCCAAAAATCCCATTTATTGACAGTGGTCAATGAAGAAATTTCTCTTCTGCAATTTATGTTTTAATATTTTGATATTCCACCTGTTGTAAGATAGATTTAAAAAATCTAAAGGAAAGTTACTTAAAAACATAAATTAAGGATTTGAAAGGTTATTTTCATAGGGTCAAAGTCCTTTTGTTTTGGTAAGATTAAAAAATTCATCTCATTAAGCACTGTTTTTGTTGTTTCACATGAATAAAAATAATATCAAAATAAAGTGCCTAAGTCTGCAAATGAAGTGTTACAGTCTGTTCTAATAATTTTGAGGTGAAAGTCTTTATTAAACCAAACTGGTTCATAAAAGTTGCTTTGTTTTTTTTATCCAAAACTGCTTTTTCCTGTGGGAAAGGTTTCTATATGAAAATTTTTCGCAATTTCCATTTTAATGGCCACCCAGGCTCTTACCAGCTGCAAAAACAAACAAGAAAACTGTGGTGTATAGAAACAGAAACAGGCTGGTAAAGGGTTCAGTATAAGCCCATAAATCTCTAATTATATAAATTATATTTGTTGCTAGTAATACATTCTGCTGGTCACAGATGATAGAACAAGGACTATTAAAGTTAAAAGGAAACTCTTTATTACACAGATGAAGGGAGAAACATCCTTTTAACATCCTATTGGACATATTCAATTATTATCATTATGATGGGCAAAGTGTTGCTTTAAATTACCCTCATAAGGTTATGGTCTTTCCTTAATTTACATCCACATGAAAAGAATGGACGGCTGCAGAGCTGTGAAACCCTCCTCCTTCCACCAGCGAACGAGGAGGAGGAGGAGTGAGTGTCAGAGAAGTATCTGTGTGATGGGCAAGTGACATTTCCTTCACAGCTGCAACCTACTGACCAAATAACATAACCCATCAGGGGAGGACTACCTATTCAGATGTGGTAAACCAGAGCTTTTTTAGCAGTTACATACACCTTTCTTCCTCATTAAAGTAGGTGCTGCTGGCCTCCATAACAAACCAAATATCCTGGTTTCATCTGTACTATTTGGCATTCGGAGCGGTTTACCGGTCATTTAAAGCCACCAGGAAATTTCTATTGACAAACATTTGCAGATGAAAATGTGGGTCTTACACATTTTGAATTTGACTTGGGAGTTGGAAACATCTTAAAAATCTGTATATAAACCTGCAGTGGCTTATGAAACAGTTCATAAAACTTAAGCAAGAAAATATTTTAAAGTGCTATTAGTTGTACAGTTTTGATGTTCCACCTTTCAAAAGATTGTGAGATTACTGGACAGCACTGGTTTCTCAGTGCAATTTCTGGGTCATCTAGGATGTGGTGGGATAAACAGAGGAGCCCCACTGGAGAAGACACCATCTAACATCTAGATACAGTTAGGGAAATGAACTAGAGAAAAGGACATCCCTTGCTAACATGTTTAGCCTAGCATTTCTCTCTAGACAAGTCATGGCCCTCTGACAATAGAAACAACATCCAGGCTGAAGCATTGCAGTCTGCATCCCACTGTCTTGCTCCCTGATCTCAGTTTCCCCTCTCCTTCCATTCCCACCACATCTCCATTCCACCCACTGTCCATTTTTCCCTGTGGCTTTAAACATACTGTCAGTGAGCCTACAAGAGAAAATTCATTAGGCGACAGGGCCGAGAAGCTGCTGGTGGTGACATAAAGTAATTTCTCCAGATTGCCGCCTGCTACTGCCCTACGCAGAATGGCCCTTCCTGGCCTCCTCGCCCTGTTTGCAGGATGCTTGCCATCTCTATTGGGAAAGGTACAACTGTTAATTGGAAATTAGGGCAAGAGGGTGGAGGCTCCTAAAACGTAATTACAAAGCACCATGCTATGTCCAAGCACTGCCATGGGAAAGCAGCTTGTAACTTTAATTTCAGTGCTGTGATGTCTTCTCTGCCAACTCTCTCACTGCCCTCGAGCGACTGCAGAGGAGCTGCTCCCCAGCACCAAGTGTTGGACGACTGCACCGCCCGTGCCTCCTGCCTCTTCGCCGAGGAGGTTTGGAACAGCCCAGCCCTAGCCAGAGGGGCATTTTCTGCCCAAGAACTGATACTAAATGTCTCATCGCCAGTGTCTCAGCCCAGGGTTTTCTGCCGATTCAGCTCCTTGGGGCTGCACAGTGTATTTCTTAATCTGTTGTGACAGTAGAAATACGCTGGCTGCCCTAAAGCTGGAACAGAGGCTTTCTGTTGCCCAGATCAACTGTTTCACACTGAGCTTAATTTTCGTGTGAGTAGATATTCTAGATGCCTACTATTTGCATCTATATAGTATTTTGACAGTCCCAAAGCCTGATGGGAATTGGCATTTGAGGGGTATCAACTAATATTTTTTGCTTACAAGAGGTGGATTGTAGCACTACTTATCATAGCCATGAGGGAAGAAGGAAGCATGATGATAAAGCTCTGTAAGATGGACAAAAACACTCCCTTTCCAAATGGCCCCTGCATGTTAGTTCATTCATTTTTTTTATGGCTAGGCCAGCCCACATCTTCATTTTATTAACACAGACTAAATGAAGCTTCCTAATGTAAGGCAACTAAAACATCTGTAGAGCTGTAGTGAGGCACAGATCACATTTTTAGTGGCAGGAGTGTATGGCAGCAGCACTGTAATTATTTGACATTTGTCTGCAGTGCCTCCCTGCCTTCAAAATGCTTTTCACAGGCTGTCAACAAGTCTTTATGTTTGTGTTTGACTTGGCAGGGACTCTCAAAACCGGGCAAGTAAGTGAGGAGGAGCTCATGTACAAGCCCAGTCATCTGGAACTTGGCTTAGTCTTCTGCAATCTCTCATCTGATAACCTTCAAAGCCGTGCCTTTCTCCGCATTTCACTCACTGTTTGTACGCTATCGCTAGCGACTTGAAAGAAAGAATCTCTTTAGATTACAGTAGCTTTACATTAGCTATACTACTGGTTTTAGTAGCAAAACAGCTACTGTAGTCACAACAGCAGAACCAGGCCAGTTCTGGGGGAAATAGATTATTCATTAAAAAGCAAATAACATCTCAGCTTGACTTTAAACTCTCAGATGTGTCATTTGTGAATATTTTCATGCACTACAAAATAAAAATGAAACAACTAAAATGTCATACCAGCATAATTTTGAAATAAAGTTTAAATATTTAATTTCAAAATTTTATTATTCTAAAATCTGGAAAAAAATATACTGGGAAAAGGAAGCTGAAATAAATATTTTGTTTTGGGCTGAAGTTCATGAAAGTAGCCAAATAAAAAGAAACCAAAGTGCCCTAAAGAATCAATCATTTAGGCAAACTTAATATCAAACTTCTGGATTTTTTTTACACAGTAAGCTACAAATAAAACACAGCTCAGATTGGAGCTGTTTTGATGACACAAGGTTGCTGAATATTAATCCCTATTTCCAATATTAATCCAAGCTAGTACCCCACCTGTAGCAATGTTTAATACATTAGAACAAAGCATCCTTTCCCAAAACATGCACTCGTTATGATCTGTGTAATATTCTATGTAAACTAATATTATATACAGGAGGTGATAACCCACTATGATGCCTGAAGCCATCTTTCCTCCTTGGAGGTATTTTGGTTTGATTGCTTCATGTTAGTTACACTCCCGTTGCAGGTTCCAGAGCAATCTTTGAGTTGTATCGCTACGAGGAGGTGGAAATGTATGTGGAGAAGGAACCCTCCCGCTTTCTTTGAACCTTTAGAGGACTCATTCCTGCGAGCATCATGGTTCCCAAGTGCCCTCAGGAGCTTGGGAGGTGAAGGCAGAACATGTCATTTCAAGTCCACCACTGCAAAAAGTGTTTTAGCAAACAGTTCCTCTGTCCTTATTTGTCTTAACTGCGCAGGTGGAGAACTGCAGAAGTTTGCTTTTACCTCATCCTTCACTTTTGTTTTTTTTGCAATGCTCCCTCATGCTGGCCTACATGCTGTTTAAGCATGCACTGCCACAGAGATGAGCAAGGCTCCTCTCCCGCCTGCTCCCATGAACAGGGTGAAGAGTGCTCCCAATTTGGCTGCTGCGTGGCCAGCTCAGAATAATTGTGCTTTAGGCTGGGCAAGAGAAAGGAGGGGCCTGAAGGATGCCCAGGACAGTACTGGGGATGGCAGTAATTATCCAGAGTGGCAGTCATGGGAAGTGAGGCAGCAGTCGTGGGAAGTGAGGCGGCAGTCGGGACAGCAGCACAGATTTGGAAGGCAGTGTGCTGCTTGGGGAAGGATGTGTTGAAGGGGATGGAGCGGACAAAATGCAAGTTCTTGCAGTTGAAACAAGAAGTTGCACTGGAGGAAAGATCGGAGGCAATGATGCTGCCCCGGGGTGAGGTCTGGGTATCTCCATAGGCAGTGCCAGAGGGAGAGGTACTCTTTTTGTCTGGCTAGTGATATGTGTTGAATGGAAATCAGAGGTCAACTCTCAGATGATATTTCAGATTAGCCTCCTATGGAAGATGGATGGCAAAGCAGAGCTGGGATCAGATAATGAATGAGATGATAAGAAATTTTCTCTGATAGCTAGGGACAGCACTCGGTGACTCAGGAGGTCCTCACCTGTTCTGTGACTCAGGGCGAAGTGTAAATTTTCAGCTCTTTGTACTCATCCTCCTGTTACTAATCCAAAGAGTATTTCTTGGTATCAAAGCACCAGGCCTAACAATTATGAAGATGAATATGTGCGTCTGTTCCCTCACTTTTTCCATGTATTCTACATGCGAGTATCTTAAGGAAGGTTGTAAATCTTGACACAGTGAATTTTTGATTTTATAACAATATTTTTCTGTCTTGGGCTAACCACCATGAGTCGCCAAGTCTCTAACCTTCATCTGCCCACACACACAAATCTCTCAGCTAAATAAAATGGCTAGTACCTTGTTTGGGACTGTAGGCTGAAACCAAGGGAAACTGTCCACTCAGGTGGGTAGCCATCCCGTCCTGCCATGAAGACACCAGCCGTATCACACAAGGGCCAAATGAGTCCTTCGGGCTTCCCCCCGAACTCCCTTCCCTGGGTGCTGTAGTAGGCAGAGGAGATGGGCAGCTCCTCCTTCTGTGTACTGGAAGACTCGGAAACCAGTGCCCAGAAGATTTGTTGATGTTAGTGAAAAACTGCAAGGCAGCAGAGAGTACGCACTTATATGAAGGGGGGGCTGCAAAGGTAATTTGGTTGCTCATCACCTCAAACCATTTTACCATCAGGACCGCAAATAGTTTTTAGGTTGCCATTTTTGCACTAGACTGGGTTTTTCTCTTGAACCTCAGTTCTTCTTTCTTTCTGCTTTTGAGGGTTGATTCTAAAGCAGCCTGAGAAAATCTTCCATTCTTCTAATTTGCCTAATGTCAGCAAGATTTTATTACTTCAAACCCTTTTATTTAAGAATCAAAGAGGAAGGGTTAAGGGATAAAAGCCTAATTGTACTAATACTTCATATAAGCTTCAGATATGAGCATGGCAAGCACGGGTGTGCTCATCAGGATAGAGTGTGGTAGAACTGGGACAGCTTACCAAAAAGCAGCAATGCTTTACAGAAGTGAGGTGAGAAAATTTCCATGTGGGAGAAAAAAAGAATGAAAAACTGGAAATAACAGTGCAAACTCAAATGTATTTTACATAACTTTGGTCCATCCTCACTCACATTGAGGTCAACTATAGACTAATTGGTGATATAAAGTATGTGTATATGTAAACACCTTTATGTAATATTTTTCCTTCTCTGTTTTTCTGGTTTGCATTTTACTTATTTGTTTGTTGTTTTGCTAAGGACAAGGCTCTAGGGCACTAGTTACTTTGTAAGAAATACAGAGCTGGGCATGTAACCCGGGTCTACAGTCAACAGTTGAGTGAATCTGCTTCTTTTGGATTTACACTACTCTGTGGAAAAATCCTACAGGCAACATCCCTCTCTGTCTGAACCGCATTTGAACAATCAAGGGCTATTCAAAGTGCTTTACGATGGGTTCTCCATGGATACCTAATATAATTTCTTTTCAGTATGATGTGATCATTAGAGTAGGTTTTCACAAAACTGTTTTTACAGAAAAACAGATGGCTTAGGCAAACAGTGGCACAAGTAAAAGGATGTATCATAAAAGCTGTCCAAGAGAGAGCAGTTTGATCTACTCTCACCACATTTATCATAAACAGTAAAACTATTTTGAAAGTTGTTCCTGTAAATTCTCCTCACACCCAGCAGTCACATGCAAAATTCTATGATGCATCCACATTTTCACTCCGATCATAAAAAATGAAAAGCAAAATTGAAAAAATTTGCTACATCACTTCATATGCAGGAAATCTGTGGAACTAACCAGTGTGTGTAGACGGGCATATGAGCCCTAATGTATTAAGTCACTTAAGGAACCATCTATGTAAACAGCTCTGATGACCCCACCAGAACCATACACAACCTTAAGCTTATCCAGGTGCTTTTCTAGATTTTGGCATTTAGCACTGAAGAACTTTGCAGATAAAATTTAGGCCTAGATACTATTATGCAGCTGCACCAGAGTAACAATTCTTTCTTAAAACCAAAATTTCTAGGAAAAGCAATATTTTGGCAGTGAGGAAAGAGATGAAGGAAGATGCACATGCCTTCGTCTCTCTTTCCCCACTATTAACTATATAGCAGTCTTTCAATTCTCAGTTTCGAATTTCTGATATGACTCAGAAGTAATTCTTTGGTTGTTCAACTCACTATCCTTCTAGCAAGACGGTTTGATTCCCTCTTACCAACAGAGTGTACAAATGGGCCGATTCTGTTCTCTTTTATCACAGACTTGATTGTTTCATTCTTTTCTTAAACCTACTCATCTTCACAGCACACAGAAATCCAGTGAATATAGAAATGTGCAAGGAAGTGTTCCAAGGAACTGAATTATAAGAAGTAATAACTGTTGCACAACTGAGATGTGTCAAAAGGAAAGGTGAATCTTTCTCCTGCAACCATGTTGTGTATCTAACAAAATGTGATTTAATTATGACTCAGATTCTGCTAATCTTACACATATTGAATTGCCCTTTATTCTGGGAATGATCCTCCCTGCTGTAACTCTTGTTCCTTACCTTGTACGGACTACTGTCCTACTCCAGAAGTAAACAGAGCTGCTGAAATCAATGGAGCATCCCATAGAGATAGTATTGATTCTGAGCACATGTAAAAAAAGGGTTTGCGCTTCAAGGATGAAATGTCAGCCTCAAGAAAATCAATAAATGTTTTGCAAGTGATGTCAATGAGGTCAAAACATCACTCATAGCATTAGTTCATACAACAAAATATGCACAACTTTAATACAGTTGCAAACTAGATTGCATTTGAATTATTGATTAAGCAGGCTGTATTTTAAGACCAAATGACAGGTGCCTGAAAAAGGTATAGTGAAATATGGGCATATTTGCAGAGAAAATTGAAAAGACCAAGATGTCCACATGCTATACAAGCTCTGGCAGAAACACCAGAAATTAAATTGAATATATTAACTCACCAGTAGAGAGTTTTCATTATTTCTTTTGCTTAGTTTGTACCTGTAGGGCTGCTTGACATCCCACTTGTTTTCAGCACAATTTTTCCTTTGCTTTTCAGTAGCATACTTGAATTAGATAAAATGTGTTTGTTGGAGGATGTTTCCCTAATTCTTAATTTGACAGGAACAGCAGCAATGCTTTTGGCAGTCAAGTCTTTACTTCTGTTGTTGTAGCAGACCTAATGTTCTCAAAAGCCAAATCTTGCAGACAGCTGTTCTTTCCTGATCTCTCTTTAGCATTCCCATTGGGCACAAAGAAACTTTAAGTCTTCTATTGTGCTGCTCTTAGTGGTTAAGTGCCCTTTTCTCTTATAGACAAGACTTGGAGCAAGAACCCTGCCAAACAGAGATGCAGAACTAAAGGGATGTCTTCTCTTCCTCTAATTTCTCCTTTGCTTGAAAAATCCAAACTTTCTGATGCTGACTTAGCTCAAATTAATCTAACAATTTGGTTAGTTAATAATCTACCTGACCTGGTTGTAGACTATTTTAACAATTTAGTTGATAACCTAGCTAGTTGATAACCTAGTTAGTTAATAATCTAGCTGAGGCAAATCCTTGGCTTCTGGATTCAGCTTCCTTTTCTGTCCAATGGCATTTTGCATGCTGCTCTTGCCGTGCTCCCCTGTCACAGCAGTCACAGGAAACAGCACTGGGATCTGTATAACAGTTTTATACTTCTTCTCACGGTTTTTCTGCCGCAGAGTTCGGGGTGTGTCTTTCTAGGGATCTGTGCTGAACTGGCCTGGCATGACTGAAAGCAAACTACCCTGAAGGCAGGGCATGGCTGGAAGCAAACTATCCTAAAGGCAGGCACTTGAGCTCTAGCCAGTGATGCTTCTGCTTGTTGGATACCCACCGGACCCCCTCCTTTTTTTAGAGAAAGCCTTTCCCTGTGGGGGCCTGGGGCAGGGAGCCAGGCTAGGGTCCCTGCTGCTGCTCTGGGGTCAGCAAAGGTGCTTCACTCCTCCTCTCACTCAGGAAGGGGAAAGTGGCAGTGGGGAATGGGGACTGGGGCTGCATCCCGCAGAGCCACAGCCACCAGCCCTGACACCGCTCTGTCACCCTTAGGGAGGAGGAGGAGGAAGAGGAGGAGAAAGAGAGAGAGGAGGTGGTGAAGCTGCTGAGAGCAGCAAGGGAGAGGAGGGAAGAAGGGAGATGATTGCTGGAGATTTTCTTTGCTTTTTAATTATGCTTTGCTCTCTCATCAAGGCTGTAGTCACACTAAACCTTGTTTTGTGCACCTTTCCCCACCTCCAGACGTTGGGTCAGTGTCCAGCTAATGTTAAAGAAACTGTAAATATAATCAGTGGTTGGTCAAGTTCCCTTTTGCTTCCTTAGGGGATTGCCACATTTGTTGGAGCAAAAACATTGAGCAGGACTGCACTGGCTTCCTATTCAGTGAACATGAGTGCATTACCCTCCGTGCCAAAACAAGCTGTAGCACAGTGTAGCACAGAATCGTGCGTATAGCTACTTGACACCACATAGCCCATAAGCAAAGAGAGCATGTCCACTATTCTCATGTGCTTGTGAACAAGGCCTCAGGAGACAGCCAGAAGAGGACTGAAGAATAATACAAGCTGTTGTGGTGCTAGATTTGTAAGTTACTCTCCCCCCTCAAAATCCAGCCAGTGTAGCCAGGTGCTCCCAGGTGGTGTCTGAGAAGAGGAGGCTTTGGGGGCTTCCACAATTTCCCGGTCTTAGTAGAGAACAAAAACTAAGACTCATTTTTGAAACAAAACATAGATACCATCATTTATTAGGTATAATAAGCATAATGAAAAGATTTATGATAATTCTTTTCCTGAACAGATAATATTACACAAAGAATTGCAAGCCATTTTATACAAACTGCTTTCTCAAATCTATTTCATTTTAATTTCCTTCCAAGTAGGAAACATCTTCTTAATGTATTTGCAAGTTCTTGTCTAACTATTCCCTGTTGCATATACTCTCCCCATTGGTCTGATTTCTCATTTCTCATGTTTACTGATCAAAGTTAGAAGACACTCCATAAAAGTGAGTGGAGTTAGCTGCTTCAAAAAAAGTTAAAAGTCCTGTGCCTTGATTAATTTTAGCTACCCAGAAGTTTTTTACTAAAAAAATTTTCAATCTCTTACTCTTTGCGGTAAAGAATACTTGGCAGGGCACTTTTCATAAAGTATGCATAGTTACAAAATTGCAGATATGTTACAAGTTAATAATCCTCTGTAGCTAAGGTTTTCGATCAGACTTCTTTTTCCACATAGCAAAATTATCCATTTTTTCACTTAAGAGAAGAAATGGAACATTATAAAGTTAGGATTAACAAGGCAGAAACCAGCAGAGTCTTGAGTATACTTCAATATATCGAGGCTTGCAGCACTGTGGAGTATAAGATACTGAAAGGTGGTTTATGATGTGATTTTCTCCATGAGAGCCTTAGTATGAGATGGTAAGGGGTATTTATGCATTTTGCAGTTATGTACGACAATATACGCTTCCCACTTTTAAAATACTTACAAACAGCAAACCAATGAAAAAGGGTCCTTTTAACAAATGTTTGATACCTACACTCACACTGCTCCAGCTCAACTTCTGATGTGTGTGGGAATCACACCTCTGCTTAAGTCCTTCCTGACCCTTCTATGCTGGATAAAAGAGCTGGACCACTATAACAGAGCTTTTTAATGCCATAGGTTTTGATATAGTGGATAAAAGAGGCAGATGCCCATGAAGAAAGCCACAGGAGGAGCCTCTTCAAACCAGGTCTGTAGGTTGCAGGGGTGGTTTGAAATCGCCTCTGCTCACTCTGTGGTGGCCCCAGTAATGGCATGCCATGATTTTTAAGGGTTTACTGATGGTTCTTGCTTACTCTTACAAAAATTTAGAAATAAATACTTACATTCCACATGGATGGGTAAAAGTCAAGATGCTGGCTTTGGTAGGGGGCTTCCTCTTGTCCTTTTCTTACCTTGTCCCTATGGCTTAAGTGAATGAATGAAAAATGAAAGCAAACCTATGAAGTGCTGGCTGACTAATTTACTACTTTGGCAGTCAGTGGATAAAGGTATTTGCCTTCTTGAAAAATGTGCAAAATCTTCAGGTTAAAGATGATACCTACGAAATGGGATTTTTTGTGAGCTGCTTTCCCTCAGGAAGATGATATTTGTTGTTTTGTTTATTGGCCGTTTGAAAAGCTTTTCTGAATTTAATTAGAAATACAAATGCATTTAAGATGCAATGGAATCCACATACACCCCAGTCATGGGAATGAATGAGGAAAGACGAGGTTTTTTTAATGTTTAGACTTTATCTAACCAACCCACATCAGATATGAAGGTCCAAAATAGAGTGGATAACTTTATTGCAGAATGCCAGTACCATTTTTCTACACACATTTGAAGAGTTTCCAGCCTTTTCTACTAACATCTGATGATGATATTCTGGAAAACATAGCTGGTCTGTCAGATATCTCTGGAATATGAACATATTTTTCCTGGTGTTTATGGGGAAGAGTAAAAATATGTGGGCTTCACATTACCCAAGATCTGATCTTCATAGTTAGGAAGGCAGCAGAAGAAGAATCCCAAGCATATTTCCATAATGGCGGTGGTCCAGCCAAAGCCATAGGCCCAGCTGAACATATTGATACCCGTCATTTCAATTTCAGTTGAGAACTTCACTGGATAAATGACCAGGCCCATGACGGAGAACACAGCTGAAGAAACAGGAGAAAACAAAAAATGGTTAAGCTAACACCCGTCATGTTGCCTGCCTCCATAATTTAGCTACAGCTAAACCCACCCATGTTTTGGAGGATTTGAAAATCGGTCCACTGCCATGACAGACTTTACATTATTTTTCACAGAGAGCTCAAGTGCACACAGGCAAAGACTCGGGTATAGAATCAGCTGAGGGAAATACCAGTTCTAGTACGGATAAACCTGCACAAGCTAAATTTGACTTCATATATTGCCTTACCAGCGACAAAAAGCAAGCCTCCAATCCCACGTATGAAGTTGAATCGAAGTGTGTCAATGGCAAACGCTATGATGGCCAGAGCAAAACAGATGACTAGAAGTATAAAGCCGACCAGGTATGTGGCAGCAGCAGCTCTTCCCCAAGCTGAAATCAGAAGTAAGATACATTAGAAAAGAACAAAACAATCCCTTGCAGTGTTTTTCTTTGGCTTATAATGAAAGGCTAATTTTAAACAAATGTGAGAAGAAGGTCAACTGCCAAGAAGCAAAGCATGGGAGCTTTCTCTCCTCTCATAGGTGAACATTTTAGTTCCACAAGGTATCATTTGCTAAGTGCAGAATGCATAAAAAAGCCAGATTTGACCTCCTGTACAGAATGCAATGGGGCTTGCATGCAAGCTTCCTCTTTAGATTTAACAATTAAGAATTGAGATAAAAATTACTGTAAAGATGTAAGAATGGACACTCTCCTTCAATAACAAATGTCGTTACCTCAGCAGATGCCATAAAACCAGCAGCATTTTGCATGGACAAGGAGAATTAGACTGTGCTTGAAACTAATTAAATTCTTCCTTTAAAAAAAAGTGTTTAGACAAGTACTACCACTCTGGCATGCAAATTTAAAGGTATGGCAATAGTCCATAAATGTCAAAAATCTGTGGTTTCTGCCTTCTCAGCCTTTGTTTAGCTCTGTGTCCTAAATGCAACTAAAGATTTGGAATCTGTTTTGCAGGGAAATTTGACCTCTGCTTTTGATCCAAAGTCAGAACCATTTCATTTTTAAAAGCTTGTTCAGGATATTAGTACTTTCATTTTCAAATTATATAACTTTTATGTTATAACATGTTAGAGCAAAGCATATTGTGTTGGCATAACAACTGGAAAAAATATTATTTATTCAATATTCTAAGTCTTGAGGGGCAACTACTGCTCAAAGAGATCAAAGTGTCTCCTCTTCTGAATGTAAAAAGCCCACTTTGACACTTTTAAAATTGTGTATGTAGATGGAGCAGGCAGTTAAAGTCTGCTGGACATCTACAGACTTCACCCCCTCACCTACACTATGCGTTTGTAAGGTGTCAGCTTCTAACCAAATATATACAACAGCGGTGCCAAAAAATTATCACAGCCCAAACAACCCTGTCGATAATTATAACTCAAACACAGTGCACACTGTTCAGTAAAAGTTCCCTCTGGAACTAAGTTAAGATTTTTTGATACCCAGTAACTTGCCAATTTGTTTGCTTCGAGCATGCAAGTAATAAAATGCAAAGTGTCCTACCTTCCCCCTGGCCAGTGTTGGGTAGGCATGAAAGCCACCATCCTGTCTCTGGTGAGTGACACCTTGGTGCTCAACCTCTCTTCGCCCAGGCCCCACACCACCTCTGCTATTAGACTAGAAAAATGGATCAGGATTTTCCAGCTCTACTTTTCTTCCCATCAGCCTATCAAAACCAATTTCCCTTTTTGTTTGCTTTTCACAATCCCCCCCTGCTTTATGATCCCTGCTCCATTCTAGATATTGCACTATATTTTCAGCTTTATGTTGTGTCCTTTTTCTTCCTTATGCCAAAAAGTTTCTGTCTGCTTATAGGGCTTTTCATCTGTATTATTTTTCCTGTAAGCAGGCAGCTGCCTGAGAAGACTGACAGGGACAGCAAAGATATGCCTACATCTCATTTTCTAGCCTGGTATTTTAGCCCAAACCCTTCTCTCAGGGAGCTTACAGGAGGCTCAGTGGTAGAGTATGCAATGTGGAGGCACAGGTGGGAGGGCAGCACCTCAGGCAGAGTATCAAAGGAAACAGCCAGGAAGAGGAATTTGTCGTACTGCCACGGCTCAATTTACCTTGTTGAGGAGGGTCCTGCTCCCAGCCTCTCTGCCACCCCTCTAAAAGAGCAAAAAAAGGGGCACCTGGCCATAAGAGAAGTTGCTCAGCAGTGGCAACCTCACTGCTCTTTGATACAAGAGTTATAACTCCTGGCAGAAGGGTGAAATGACAAGGACATCTAGAGGTGATGTATTTTGTTAGGTGCACAACTGGTTGTGGTTAGATGCAAAACTCCTGGGCAAAGGGGTGTCCTTTCCCAGGGCAGACTCAGAGCTCCGCTGCCTGCCCAGGAAGTGCTGAGGCACCATGAGACCTGGGGGTTTCCTCTCACCCGCTGCCACCACCACTGCTGTGGGCAGCAGATGGTCTGCCAAAGCTCAGCCGTGCTTCCCAAGAGCAGCTGATGGCAGAGCACCTTCCCCCGGGCCGGGAGCATCACCTGGGGTGGGGGCTCAGGGGGTGGTGCCTGGTGGCCACAGCCCTGTGCGGTGTCACCTTGCCCATGCCACCATCTCCCTCCTCCACCAGGCTCACCCAGGTGTTTTTCCCAAAGTAGCGTTACAAATGCTGTGACTGTATGAAAGCAGATTGGGTGCACACCCAGCCCGCCGGGCATTGGTTCTATGGCAAGAAGAGACATGCTTGTTGCAAGATGCTTACATCTTTAGGAGACATTGCTTAATCACCTAACAGCCAATTTTGTGACTCTCACTTCTACAAAAGAGAAAAAAAATTCACTCAACATTGGAAGAAAACCAATACGCAGCTCAAAGTAAGGCAATGGGATTGCATGGAAGAGTCACTATGGGGTTTTTTTGAGGAACGGTACCCTGACTTCATCTGTCCCTTACAAAAAGTAGCAGTTATCAGTAGTCTAAGACCACAGTGTGCAAACACCTTACCTTTCCAGGGTAAAAGGTAGCAAAAGCTTTGTGTAGGAATAATTGCAACTGTTTCGATACCTGAGATGTTTATTTTTCTTTGTGCCAGCCGGGAGCACTAGAGTAGCTTAGTGTCTTTACCAATAGAACTAAGACTTATAATTTCTTAAAAATGTCAGAATTATAAGAATTAAATTGGTCAGAAAACACTGACAAGTGAGTGGCTAATCTGGTCCCAAATATTTTCTTATCTTCCAATGTTGTGGGGGTTTTTTGCTTTAACATAAAGCAAAAGCATAAATAAATTGTTCTAACTGCAAAGCTTTTTCTTAAGAATGTGAACTCCAGGCCAAAGGATCATCACAGGTGCAACACCAGCTCAAAGTACACTTGACTCTAGAGAGAGGGCAGTTGAAAGCTGAAAGGATCTAGTCCACCTGTCATCAAAGCAAGAATAGAAACAGAGGGAGCAGCAGGTTACAGAACACCAAGCTGAGTATGCAAAAATATTCAGCAATTTGTGAGATTTGTTTTCTCAGCCACCAAAAATGGCAGTGATGTTTTGGCTGCTTAAGAGTTAAAATGTGCTTGTTAGAAAAGAAATGTGTGTTTATGCAAGAGCGTCCTTGAATACCAGCAGGATCCTGTAACACTTTTGGTGCAGGTCCTATTTCTCCCTTTTCCAGCTCCTCTATCAGCTGAAAGAATGCCAATGAACACTATGAAAGAGTTTGTAGGAAGCTACACACCATCCACTATTGAAAACTCCTTCTAGCTGGCAATTTTCTGAGTAATTTTGTCTTAAAACAAGACCTTGCTACCCCAAACAGGCAAAAGGAACCCACGTTTTCATGCCTATCTCAAGCAGAGAAAGGACAGTGCCTCTATTTACAGTGTTTTGTATGTCGATCAGCAACGATTTGTGAGAGTCCAGACTACCCACAGTGAATGCAGTAATATGTGACTACTGGAAAAAGGAAAATAAGTGCCTGCCTTCTAAAACTCCCTGCTATGTGAGAAGACCCCTGAGCTAATCTAGAGACCAGAAAGAGCCCACCCATGTCAGTACGGAGCTCACTGTAGCTTATGAGCAAGATAATTAGTTGAGACAGTATACAATAATAACAGCAGCTTTATTACTCTGCTATTAAAGCTAACTCAGTTCAGAGGTAGCATGACTACCTCTTGTATTGCACCATCTAAACACGTTCTGAATATCCTATTGCTGACTGCAGCCATAGGGAAGCTGATGGACTTCATTAGAGATCTAGGACTGAGAGTGTCTCCAATTTCCTGCCTTTCTGATTTTACTCCCTCATGCGTTTTCCAGTTTGCAAAAGTGTAAACACTCTCTGTGCTTCACACATAAGTAAATAAACTTCCTTGCTCAGCAGTAAGTTAAGCCAAAACTTTGAATCACCAGATCCAGTCCTTCCTTAGCCTGCCGTGATTCGTGTTCCAAACAGTGCCTTCAAAAAAGAGCTGTCATGCCTCGAAAATGGCATGTGAAGTCTACTTCCCGCATGACAAATACAAATTTCTGTGTTTCTGGTGTATGTGGTTCAAAATATGGGAAAACATTCACAATGATGTTTTCATGTTTTTCTTGATCTGGTACCCCCAAACCACATGAACTACTGAGTCTCTCTCTTCGGGTGACATTTTCTGAAAGCAACCCCAGAGAGTCCAGAAGCACTCCTCCTGGTCTAATCAATAAGAATATACTTCTACAAATTTCCCCCCTGGCTTGAAGCTAAATACACAACTAGCACTGGAAAGAAAAACAAATGTTTATTGCCAGCTCGCAGACACCAACAATTATCTACAGGTTCTTGCTGACTGATCATTTTAACGCATCAGCCACTGCAGTGAATTATGCAGCAGTTTTAGGAAGATTAGTTTTAATTCAAAAGAAACAGGGAGGGGGTAAAAGAAAATGTAACAGACTAATATTTTGCTCTGTTATCCTTCATACCACCAAGGGAAAGAAACACAAACCCCGCAGTTCTAGCTCCAGTCTTGCAGAGCAATTCTTACCAGAACTGAAATCTGCTGTGGTGGTGATTCATGTCTGTGTTGTATGTAATAAGAATGTTTCTAGGCTGAGTTTGCAGAGCTCAACCTGTTTTACATCTCTCTGATTAAAGGGAAAGAGCATTATTTTGGAAATAAAGCTGAACTCACTTAGGTTTCTCAACCTGACATTCTTCATCAGGGTGTGGTGAACTCTGCAGAGCACATGCTTCACTTTGAAGAGGAACTGCTTTGGCCAGGTTTTATCCATTTCATTTTGGTTTGTTCTCCTCAAAAAAGTTTCCATGTGAAAGTAAGCATGTCTGCAGCAGAACGTGTGTTCTCCTTAGCTTGAATCTTAAGATGGCCCATCAAACTCATTAAGCTACATCTCAATTTATCAGCCAAAGGGTTACGAGCTGTTGGTGTATATGCAAGTCACTGTCATCCAAGACTCCGGATTCCCTGTGTTATCTGTGCAACACTGGACAGTGCAAAATCCTGTCTTCTGGAAATCACAACTCTGTAACATGTCAACTACAGGAAATTTTTGTGCTTTTTTTGAGAACAAGCGAACATTGAAATGTCTGCAAGTGTTTGCTGATCACATTAGCTGGCATTGAAATACCAGTCTGCTTGTGTTTGTATACAGTCAAGATAAATCAGAAACTATTAAAAGCAGCTTCTTATGAATAAACTGTGTGTGCAGACTGAAAGCTATTGACTGAAAATAATTTCAAAGGAAGGCTATACAAATGAAGAAAATCACGTTAGTTATGGATAATTTATGAACAGAATAAAATGAGGAAAAAATATCAAAGGCATGATTGGATGTGTATTATTCTCTGAGCTTCTATCTTCATTGTGTCTGGATCATTCTTTAAAAAAGTGCATTCTCTGAATATCTTTCCCATGTGGAGTCAATACTGGATGTTTTTCTTTGGGGGGTTTTTTGTGTGAGTTTATATCATTTGGAGTGGAATACAAAATTTTTGTCCTTCTGTTTGGCATCCTTTTTGGTAACTCCATTCTTTTTCCCCCAGCATTACTTCTTTAGAATTCATTGGCAGTTAATATGGATTTCTCATTTAATAACAGAGTATTATGTCATAATGTGCAAGCCATTCTCATGTGAGCAGGAACCAGACTTTAGCTTGCCACTACTTAAGAGACAGCCATGGAAGCAGAGAATGATCTATTTGGGTTCACAGTAAGATAATGTCATTGCAAAAGTTTCTCTGTGATTAGTAGCAGGTCCCATATAAATGAGAAAGGATTAGGTCTTTAGGACAATTACCACATAATAATGATTTCAGTATAATTACATGACAACATAATAATGACAACAGTAAAGAAAAGAACATTAATGCATAGGCCATCTATCAGTAAAACACAGTATATATGAGCAGAAGCAGTGTCTTGACCATAGCTTAGTGCTAAAGTGATAGCTCAGTTTGGCTTGGTGGACTTTAACTCCTTTAAAGAAAAAGCCTATTCATTCCCCACCACTGACTTCACTCACAAACATATACAGGCAAAGCCTCCATCCAAGGCTTTATGTACTTCTGCAAACCTCTTCTCTTACTGAGGTAAGCAATTCAACTTAGAAGCTATTCCGACTTGAATTTGAGGGGAGGAGCAGTTACAACTTGAGGGAGTGGTTCAAATTAATCTCATCATAAGCCCAGGCATGTACAAGCTTGACTTAGAAGCTGGCTTCTGCAAATCTTGTATTAATGAGGGCTGCTCCCTGATACTTACTTGGCGCTAGGGAGGCAGAAGTGGCAGAGGGCGTAGAGTCATCATCAAAGGGAGCACCAAGGGAGTAAGTTAGCTATTAAAACTAATGTGCACACAGTGCCTCAAAATTAAAGGTTTCCTTATGAGAGAGTCAGGGAGTACCCCTATCTCACATTATCTTCAGAAGCAGTTGCATACATTGAGAACATCTCAGGATTAAAGCCAGTCTTATACACTTTAATGCTATAACATTTTTTCCTCCCATTTTTTCCTATTTATTTTCAATTAAATCAGGATTACTTACACTTGCATGCGTATATGGGGGTTGGGAGGGTCAGATAAATAAAACAGGTAAGGTATTGATTAATCAGTACATATACATAAGCTCAATTAATCAGAGTAGCAAGATGTACCTGCTCCCTAACTAGCCCTGAGTTAAAGGTGTGTTAAAATATTTAATGTGAATTAAACAGAATCAACTTCCATGATAACACAGGCTATGAACTAGGACCTTTAATCAAAACAGCAGAGTGGAATCTTTCCAAAAAGCTCTTTTTATGTTTTACATTCCCAGGGCCACTTGAGGCTGAAGAACACTGAATTTACATCTCATTTCCATGTGCACCAAGTATTGTTCTCACTCTTGATCTGCAGTTTTCATGCTGCGAGCAAATTTTGTGTTGAAACCTTGCTGAAAGTTGTCTTTTGCATTAGGGAGTTTGTCTCTGATAGAGAACAGCTGTGAATCTGAATCTAGTTTTCTGTTAGAAGCAAAATTTTACCATTTGCAAAAGAAAAACCCCAACATACAAGCAGAAATGGTACTTTGTGCTCATAAAATACATCATAAACTATTCGTCTTGTGAATGAAATAGCTTTTACAATGCATCCTAAAAGTTGTCTTCACTTGCTGCTCATTGCTGATGCGGTTGTTAATGAACTGCACAGAGACTTCCTATGTTTGGGGCCTGATTTGGGCACAGTGTGCACAGTCAACATAATAGGTGACATTAGATGTCACCTATTCATTTTTGTCACCTATTCAATTAGATGTCACTATTCAATTGCAGATTAGTACTTCAGCTGGGCTGTGTGTGATCTGAATTGTTATTTAGTACCAGTAGAAGGAAGCTAGAAACCTCTGGGACATAGGCTACCATCATCACTCCACAAACTACCTTGAGTTCCTGGGAATTTTTGACCAATGAGAGATTTTGTAATGGTACTTGACAAAGAAGAAACATGGCATTACAATAGTCACTGACTCATTGTGTTCAAGATCGCTCGGAACAACACAAGCTGTCAGTGAGAAGTGATATGGAAATGTGAAAAACCAGTATTTTGAGAGTTTTGTTTCTTTTTCTGCGTAACTCCTTTCCTGCTTAAGTAACCTGACTGTTTAACCCTACAGTGGAATTCAAAATCCATCTCGCAGCCCTTATCACTGTTCAGACTATGGAGAGGTTATTATAGCCCTACTGTATCAGATTACCTCAATAAGCTAGAGGAAGAGATGAGGTGAGGAGAAATGAGAGTTTAGCCACAAGTTTCCACACATTTTCAGCAGAGATGCCTCCTGTGTGTGTGAATGAATGGTATCCTCTCAAGGACTCAAGGTCCTGACGACACAAAGTGTTGAGGATCTTCACTAAGTCCTCAACACCAGCAGTTCACATCTCCTGATGGGGAGATGAGAACCCTCCACACGATTGCTATTTTTCCCCCCAATTTAACTGTAATTATTAAAGGACGGTTGGATAATAAACAGTGGGATGCCATCTGCAATAGCTCTCTGTAGAGTTAATTGCTGAAGAGCATAACTATTATTTAGAAAAGAGTCTGATTAAATGAATCTGCCACTAAACATATAAAAGGACAAACCCTAAAATTACAACGGAAAGCATGTTAACAATTGCAGATGAGGAATGAAAATTGCCATGGTAATTAAATGCTCTGTGCTTGATTCCCTTCTCTTATACCTCTTTAGTAACAACAGAGTGTCTCCTACAAGCTGGGGAAAAATCAGATTTGTTCTTTCTTTCTTTCTTTCTTGCATCAGAATTCCTTAAATATGCAGTTGTTGTGATATTTTCATTACCATATACATTTAATTGAGCCTGTATTTTCTAGCATTCTAAGTTTATAATAATGATTGAATATTCTATGTTATTAAGTTACTAATCTTGTAATCTCCTTTCTCACTGGTTAGTCCCAGGTAACGTTACACTTTTAGGAGACTGATGACTTAGGAAATTACGTGCATCTCTATACACTGTCATTAAAACTACTGGCAATCACCATATATAAATATAACTGTATCGTGCTACGATGCAGCAGGAACAGCAACAAGCTTTTGTTTTCAGTTCACCTGGTGTCAAAGGAATCAAGGTTTGCCCTATAATCCAGGCAATACACAGAGCATAGAGCTGGGCTCCATCCTGGGCTCTCCCATGGGCTTCCTCAGACTGGTCCGAAACCTCCCCAGCCTTTGTTTCCCAGCTGCAAGGACGCTTTTCCAAATCTACTTGAATTTTACCAAATTCTGGAAGCCTTTAGGTGCAGAACCTTGACTTCAGGGAAAGTATGCAATAAAGGCCCTATGACTTGAGCTGGTGCCTGCTTCAAAAGCACAGTTACTTGTTTGCTTCATTTCTATTCCTACATGCAGACACCCTCAGATGGCAAAGGGCCACCGGGACAGCCTGCTTCTCCTCCCAGGCCCCACCGAGAGGGGCTGTCACCCAGCCCATCCCTCTGGAAATATCCCCCTGTCGCTCTGCTCAGGGCACTTGCTTCAGCTTGAGGCAAGCGAGGGCTTCCCCACACCTGGGATTAGTCAGTGCTGGCTGTCAGCTGTGATGGGAACACAGGGGAAGGCAAAACAGTTTTACGTAGGCAGCGTGGCAGCGAGGTGTCTGGTCTGTCCTGTGCCCCGGGTGTGATGAGTCACTGGTCTGCTGGAGAAGTTAGTTTTCCAGAGCAAGAGCTGTGGGGCCAGCAGTGCAAGGCCAGTGGTAGGTATAGTACCAAGAGAGGTCCTTTGCTGCTCGGAGACTGATCCCGACCACACCGTGCACCTCACTGTTGTATCATTAGCTGGGGATTTTTAGCAAGTGATTTCCATTTTGTTATTCCTCCAGAATAATAAACGGTGCTTCATCATAGCACAAGATTCCCTGGACTCAAGAGCCTGATATAGGCAATACAGGGAAGAAAATCTACTCATCAATGGGGTTCTTATGAGACAAAAGCAGAATACTTCTTTCCTCATGAGGACATTACCTTTTGCAGCATTCCCTTCTTTCACTTATCCTGTAGACATACTCATCTGCTGCCATATTTGAAGTACTTTTTGTTTATTATAATCATACTATACTAACCATCTTATCTTGTAGTATTGCATTAATATTCATGGACCTAAATAAAACTGGAATGAGCTAGAACACAGTTACCCATTATTTGCTTGGAAGACAAGGTGCAGGAAGGTGTCCTTTCCAGATGGCAAAATCATTCATCCCTCCACTAATCTCCACAGCCACTAAACTCTCCACACATCCAAGGAAAAGGCTGTAATTGAATGCTATGATGTGAAAATAACCGAAGATCTGGATTCCACTTGTCATGTGAAAATGCCTTTTTCTGATCTTTTTCCCCAAGATCTCTGTTTGCCCATGCAAACGAGCTGACCACTTCAACCTAAATTCAGAGCTTTAAGCTTGCAGTTACTTTGATGGCAGCATCTGCATGTGGAAGAGCTGCAGGGCCGGGTGGAACATAAGATGGGACAAGTGTAGCCATGAGTTTTTCATCCTATTGTGCATCACGTTGGGACTAATAAAATAAAATCAGTTATTTTCCCCCAACCAAATCCACACATGTTTAAACACCTTCAAAGCCTGCAGTGGAATAAATTACACACTGAAAAAGTGTCTTAGGTCTGCAAGACACACCTTGTTCTAGAGAGGTTATATAGCCAAAAAATCGGGGAAAACACAGGAGTGCTGTGCCAGCTTCATGAAGGGATTTAACCTCTGCATTTTCTTTGCAAGCTCAGCCATGTCCCAGACATGCATTCCATATTGTACTCATTATCTATCCATACAGTCTTGTCTCTGTCTTTGTAAAGGTTCAAGCATGTTATGAGCTTGAGACCTTTATTTGTTCCAAGTGCCAGAACATGGCAGAGCTACAGTTTGCATCTCTCAGTCCCTCATCCTAAACTCCATGCATTTCGAGTAAGTGTCCTAATGCACTAGATATTTTTTTCCTAGAAAGTTCTATTTATTTGAGCTAAATATGCTTGAAAAGCAGAAGACTTCTGATAGATTCCAGACGAGTGTCATATGGTTAAAGCAGAAGTTCTGAACTCTTGGAGAAGATAACAGAGTGTATAAACTCTTTATATTCTCACTTTCCACAGAGTTCATAAACTTTGCAAAAGACAAAGGATGTGCAGATGCTTTCACAGAAGATAACTGCACCAGTGGAGTTATTCTACTGACTTTCTGGAAAAAAAAAAAAAATTGTACAGGCCTCTTGTCTTCCCTGTGAGGTTTTATTTCTGCCAGTTTAAGCAACTAGAGACTCCAAACTCCATTGGTGCAACCAATGAAACATTCAACCTTCTTCCCTTCCAATCTGACTGACCTCAGTGATGTTGGGTTTCTGTCTTCTGTCTGTGCATATACATGTTAAGCCAAACAACAGACATTCATGGGGAATTACAAACATTGCACGTGGAGAATTTGATTTGAATTTGCATATTATATTGAACAACTTGCAAGACCATTACAATTATATCTAATCATGATAGGATGAAGATAGCTGTAGTGCATTCAGATAGCTACACTGTCCAAGTCACTTTGAGAATATTTGCTGGCAGCTGCTGGGGTACACATGCATATCACGTATGTCAGTGAAACCATCCCCGCAGGAAGACCAAATTTCAGAACCTACCCAGCCTTTGGCAGATTAGGCAGGGAAGCTGAGAGTAAAGCCCAGAGGAAACAAGATGGGAACTGTGGAAGAGAGGGGGAGAAAGAAAGAGTTCATCTCAGGAAAGATGTAAAACACTTCTGTCCTTTCTGTTTACATCATGTCTTTTGTCTCTGTGCTCGGGAAGGTGTGTAATTACACTTTGTTTATCCAGCACTGTGTTTAGCTTGGCACAAGACAAAGTTAAACATCCCACAGAACATGATGCTGAATGCTTGTTTTCTATGACCTTTCTGGAGCACTGTGGATAAATGTAATCCCAGAATTATTAAAATCCTGTGTTTCACACTCACGCAGGTAGAATCGGGCTCAACACAAGACCTGGATGCTCACAAGTGAGATGCTGTCTCATGGCCTGGTCTTTTGGGTGGAATCCAAGACCAGCATCAGGCATCTGCACCCTGCATGAGGAAAGGCAGGAGCCCCAGAAGAAAAATCCCAACCCCACACCAACTGAGCAAGGACAGAATGACAGGAAAAATGGAGGACAGGATTGGATCTGAATACATCCCACCTCTGGAGAGAAGGTGCCTGAAGGAAGCAGCTGGAAAGGATCCAGACAATGACATGAGTTTGCATCCTTAATGGTCATGTCTACAGCCCTCTTATGGGTCAGGGGTAATCCACCCCTGCAGTGGCTGAGATCTACATTGTAATGGCATAAGCTTGCAGAGGCAGAAGCGTGGCAGCATAGTCCACTGTCACTTGGCCTATGCACACATTTTTTACATATAGTCTTTACAACTTCTCCCGCTGGCTAAATGACTCCATTGTCCCAGACATATCTTCCTTTTCCACGTGGAAGTTTTGTCCAGGAGGATTTTGAGGATTTGCTTGGGTTTTCTGGGTATTTAGTAAGCTTGAAGAGGTCACATGAAAGATGCATGCCCTTTGAGATCATAATGCAGTCATGCAGCACATGAACAGTGTTTCTAATGCTTTTAGAAGCATCAGCTGACTCTCCAATGTACACACTGGAGAATATTCTGCATGCATATATTAAATCCAACATTTCTGTGTTAGAAGTGCTGGACTTATTGTGGGTGTGATTCATGGTAACCCCACACATTGCAGGATAGTCCACGTAGAGGATGACCTCCCTGGTTTATCTGTAGATGCTGTCCAGTGGGAAACCGTGCATATAACTGCAGAATTTAAGCAAGTTAGAGTGAGGCAGGATAAGGAAGGAAGTGAAATGCCAAACAATCATGTTGGACCTGGAAGCATGGTGAAACTTCTTTTGTATTATCAAGAGAAGCAAGGTGAAACTTCTCAGTATTTTCTCTCCAGTTAAAGTTGGCATTCATGACACAGATAGGGCCTAACCTGGAGATCTGGAGGAGGGTTCACTATTCATGGAAACTCAGGACTGAGAAGCCCTTTGCTAAGCACCATCGTCTCTTTCCTGCTCTCCAGTGCCATGTATCAGCGGCCAATTTACTGGCTTGATCTATGCCCAGCCACACAGCTGATGCAGGAGCTCTGAAAGCAGGACTGGGTGTGATGCTTAATGGAGACGGTCTTGTCCTGGAGCCCTACACTCACAGAGGCCTGCTACAATTACCTTGTTACAGCTTAATTTTGTGCACAGAAGGTAGAGTTTGACTGTATATGATAAACTTTCAGGAACAATTTTGAAAAGCTGTAATAAATGACCCATAAGATTGCTTCTGCAAGTGTTTTTACACTCATTTTCAACAAGAGCAGCTGAGATTCTGAGCCTTAGAGAAAATGTTCTTCCTTTTAATTTGAATTAGCTTGAACTTTCCTCCTGGCTCTACGCTAGCAGCCCATCACTCACAATAACTTGTTTTGGACCATAGCCAATAGTGGATATATACAGGGAAAAAAAAAAAAAAAGAAACGGAGCACACCTAGAGTGATCCTTCTCTTGGCCTATTCTCCCAGACTCAGCAGTTTACATCTTTACAAGCTGAAGGTTGCACCTGGGTCAACATGCTTAATAGCATACTTAACCAAAACTCAGTACAAACAAGAAATCCTTTCATCTTTTAAAGCTTTCTTTCATAATCACAAGGAGAGTCTTTCACAGGACCCACCTACCGGAGCAGTTTCAGGGCAGGATTCTGCAACCTGACACTCCCTGGGAATATCTTCCTACCATCTTACATTTTTACCTCCCCATTTCTTGCTGGCACTCAGGATTGGCTTATCACACCAATGCCAGGCTTACCCATGCAACTTGCTGTTTGGACATTCGATCAGCAGTAGCTGTTAAGTTTTGGAAAGCAGTGGTTAGCGATAAGAGGTTACTAGCTTCTGCTAAGAGAGGAACAAAACCTTAAATGCTGTAATATTTTCTGCAGTGGTATATTACCATATGTGGGTTTTTGTACTATGCAACCCACCATCTAAAGCAACCAGGTTTCTTTCTGCACAGGGCTGAGGGCATTTTTCTTCTTCATCCTGTTAGTCAAAAGCCTTGATGTGTCTCAGTGACAGTCCCTACTGCCCATAACTTCATACATAAATGCCAGGTAGTAGGCGATACGGTTAGGAGAGCTGAGGGAAGATAAGCTCAGAGATGTGACCCCCTGCTTCGGAGACTGCTCCCCGCCACCCTCGCAGGCGCTTACCGTAACCCATGAGGGACTCGCAGGTCCATTCCCCACCCTGCTCAGGCCTCCTGCAGCTCTCCCATAACGACGCTTGGTGCACATATGGCAAGGTCTGCGACTCCAGCCAGCCCCTGCCCGCCAGCGCAATGATACCAAAGATGACGCCTATGCCCAGGAGCAGGGGTAGGATCCATCTGCACCGCGTGTAGTCGAGGCCGTACTTCACCATCTTCCAGGGCAGGGGGAGGCTGGTGGGACAACAATGACCGTCTCTGCCACCGACTCAGCGACGTGAAGCAATGGGTGCTTCTGCAAAGTGAGCACCGGTACCTACAAGCGCGTGTGCAGATGCTTGAGAAAAGCTTTTTAATCAGGAGAGGGCACAGCAGGGAGGGAGGAAGGGAGCTCCACCTAGATTCAGATGAGTAAGAGCTGCCGCTGAGAAATAACCAGTTGAGCTGGGGAGAAGCAGTAAGGCTGGGTTTATCTGTGGAATCCTCTCTGCCCTGCTGACTAGGTAACAAATCTGGTGCTGTTTACCCTCGGCATTTAACACTTTCCTTCCTGCCACTCCCCACCAGCAGGAGCATCTCACAGCTGTGTTTACATCTTTCTATCTCCTAAGGGATTTGCATTATGGCAGTTCCCACAAGCCAGGGAACTATTTGCATTAGAGGGTGGTTGATTCTGAAACTTGCCACCTGGAGGCTGAAAGCTGCCTTTCTTGGATTCCACTTAAAAATAAAATGATACCTTATTTTTTACAATTACAAAAAAATTCCCCTAGCTGCTATTAAAGCTAGGACAATAAAGAACATGTGACTGCCCTCTCTCCCCCTTTTGGGACATAGCTGCAGGGGAAAAAAACAACCAACAAAGTTTATCATTAAAAATATAGTACGGTCTGGATATAGCCTTAGTGGGAGAACAAAAACTGAGCTTTGATTTGACCGTGCCTTACAAACACTCCCTGCACGTGGCTCCGGCTGTACGTGCACTGCCCGGGGCCTGTCAGAGCCTGTCTGCAATGTGCTGTGAGAGCAATGCAGAGATGAGCCATCACCTTGCCATGCCCCGGGAGGCCACCCAGCCGAGCACGGGGCAGAGTTTTCTGTCTGTCAGCTCAGAAGCGGTATAGCCATGTTTGTAGCACTCTCCCTTTGAACTAACAAACACGTGCTACAACCTAGTATTTTGGTAGGGCCCCGATGCGTTTACATCTGGAAGCAGCTGCATCCCTTGCAGATCAAAGCTGTTTTCCACGAAACATGGTTAAGCACAGAGGGTGCAAAGTATCCTTTGCTCTCATGGTGGATTTTGTCAGGAGGCGCTGCGTCCAAGTACTGACCTCATTTACTCACAGAGGTTTGCTACCCTGTGGCAGCTTTCATGGTGAAATGTGACATACGTACTGAACTGCAAACTCCATAGCATTTTTCTGAATTAATATTAATCAATCAATAATGGCCTAAATAAAAGAAATTAATAATTTACATTGAATTGATACACTGTACAGGGGAGTGCCTGAAGAGGCATAGAGCTTGCACAGACCCAAACTGGAACATCCAGAGCAATGAGCTGCAGCACCGTGAAGAGGTAGTAGCTCTGCCGTGAAAGCAATTTGAACGGGTTTATGTGACACCGTGCCTTATCTCTAATCAGAGACAGTTTATTAGCCTGGTGGTAGATTAGCAGTGGTGTGGCTGCTTTGCCTCAAACTCTCCAGCCAGGGCAATTCTGGCTAGCTGAAGCATCCTGCCAGCAGCAACCCCGTAGTACAGACACTGCCCAGTATCCCTGCGGTCGTGAGAGGTCCCTCAGAGGAGTTCAACAAGGCTCTGTGAGAGCAGGAGACATTTTTACAGGTTTGGTTATTGAATTTGAATGTCGCTGAAAGCAAAAGCCAACTATGAAGACACCTCAGCTGCTGTTTTGGGTTGGAAATAAGGGACAATCTCAAGTATTTTTTGTAAAGTACACCTTAGAGAACAACGGTTTCCTTAGCGTATTATTTATCTTCCCTTGTAGTCCACATTTGTGCTATCCACAAATTCAGTTATCGTTAACCTAAATATAATGTTTGAAGTGCTATTTACCAGTTCAATAACACTACAGTATATCATTTTTTATGCATGAGTTTAAAAAATATTTACATTAAAACAAATACCATTTGAAGCTCACCCTTAGTGCAATATGCTGGTACCCGCAAGCTGTCCAAGTCTGTTTACACATGTTCTTTCTGTTGCCACAGCTGAGGTAGAAATGGGCACAATAAGCTCCAACAGATTAAGAGAACATGGATCTGGATATTAAATGTTTTTTAAAAAATGGCTTCAGAAACAGTCATGCATGTGGCCATAAACTGTAGCTAAGCCGTCACTCAGCTGTCTATATCCAGTCTCTTGCCAAGTTTCAATCCTTCACAAAGTTACAGTTTTCTAAAAGCTCAGCCTTTTTTTCTTTTCTCAGAGAAAATAGCCAAATCAAGTTAAAGCAATTTTGTAGCTGAAATTCAGTATGAAGTCAGGCACTGTTAGGTATTTGAGAGCCAAAGTTTATTGAGGAATAAAATCCTCTTCCCTGCTTTTTGAATGCTCAGCCATGTTTCAGGTAGACATTTATGACTGAAGGATTTGTCATCAGTTTTTGTTATAACTCACTTGTGGACAAATGCATATTGTCACAAATGTTAGCATTTGCGAGATGATACCACAGAACACATTATCATGCTGTGAAAGGAAGATGAGCAGTGTTCAGTCACCGTGGGTGTTTCTGCGTCTTGCCCATCTTTGTCATCCTTTAGTAACTTAGAACTACAAGCAATCTTCACATTCAGTACAAGGGTAATTTGTGATATCTGGAAGAGCAGACAGAGATGGAGATGTATTCGAAGGTGACAAAATCAAGTATGTCATGTAATTCTGATACTCCTATGGCAAACAGGGGAAAATGATTGGAAAGTTTTGTTAAGGAGTCTGATTTGAAGTGATGACTTACCCTCAACGTGCTTTGCCTTTTGCAGTGTACAAGCTGGGTGTTTACATGAAAGCAAATGCTTGTTCTCCTTTTCCAGTATCTGTGGATTGTCCCTCATGGTTAACACCAGCATCGTCTGTTGAAAATGAAGATATATTATCAATGTTAAAACTGTTAGACTGTAGCGCACTTTCTGCATCTGAAAAGATTCCTGATGAATCTTCATTGCTACTTGAAGTAACCAAGTAAGCAGTAGGATACTGATAAAACAAACAATTCTACGGCATTAGAGCTAAAAAGAAAAATACGCCCCTTTTCAGCCAAGACACAAATGGCTTTCTTAGTGGAAGAAGCAGCTAACAAATGATTAGCAGTATATTTTCACCCACCTTTAGTCTGCTGACCTGGTCAGCTGAGCTATATAAATGACTGGATTGATATGGGCTCACCAGCTGCGGTGCATGTTCATGACTTTTGCAGCAAGCGTATTTTCATTCTCTGACATTCATGCTGTTTATAAACAAGAAGTCCCCAGAGTTTGGTTTTTAAAAGCTTTGCTAAGATTATTTTATGATCTGTTCTCCTGTGTGCTATCTTGCATCTAACAAGTCAAGCTGAGCAATTGAGAAACATTTTCTGCATGAGCTATAATAAATCTTATGACTATTATTATTATCTTTATTAATCCATTTACAATCATAAGTCCTTTTTTTCTGATAATGCCAATCTGCTGTTTCCCTTTGGAGAGGGCTGCACTTTGCCTTGCAAATGGAATATTGCACAGCAGTTATTGTTATAACCCCAGCCTATACAGTGGTGCAACTCAGTCAGTGAAATCCTGCTTGGGCTAAATCGTACCTTGTAGTCACTCTCTGTACCCTGCATCACCTGGGCACCAAGGCAATAGTGTTCTCAATGTGACTAATATTTCATCCATAGTAAGCACATGTAGAAAAATACCTTCAGACACCAAAAGTGTTCACAGGGTAATCCAAGCTGCAATTCCTTTACATTAATTAGAAGGATAGTGGAAATGCATTTTGAACAGGACCTGTCTTTACTTCATTGCAAAATAAGAACACCCTCCTAAAAAAATGAACCCAGTTAACATCTTGTAGTTTCCCACACCCCATGCCTTTCTGAGGGACTTTCCCGCGGTGGCTGGACGCTGAGGTTCATCTGTGATGCTTGTGGTGACCCAGGAGTGGTCAGTGCTCAGTCCTGCTGCCGTGCGTCTGGGAAAGCCTTCCTCTAGCTGCCTTGCACAGTGCAGGAAAGCTCCGCAGAGGTTTGAGACCTCCTCTCTTCACTGGCCACTGAGTTTGGAGGAGAATTGCCACGGGGTTTTGTTAAGGCTTTTAGCAAGAGCCATCCAGGACCAGCTCACTGTCGAACCTCCAAAGCCGGCCCCACACACAGCACTCGCTGACTCCTGTCAGTAAAGCAGGCCTGCCTTGATGAGACAAACGCTGAGGCTTAAAAGGTGCTTTCTTCCTTCCTTAGCGAGACTATGTGGGCAAAACAGAAGACTATCACAAGAACAAGTTTTAAAAGATGAGTTGCAAACATGAGGCTGCATCCAGGATTGTTATTTATGTGAGCAATTCAAGACTGTATGAGGAAAACACAAATTAGGAAAACACAGAAGTCTCTGTGTGCCTGAGCGTGGATTTAATTTTCAGCTACTTTTTGCTAAAGGACATGGTTTCTTCAGGGTAGGCTCTGCACTGGAACAAGGTTTAATCCCCAGTTATTTCTTACAGGTGCTCTGTAGAAGTTTGATGAGTTCAGTCGACACCATCACCACCACCACCACGCCCCCCCCCTGGCAAACAGCTGGAATCAAGGGTGTCCTCTACACCCACTATGCAATTACCAGCTGAGATGGCTTCTGGACATTTGCAACTATTGTGGGGGTCTGTATCTTTCTCAGGCAGCTGTCAGGAGCACAAGCTCTCTGGTGGGCACACATGGCATGTTGCATATGGGGTTTTTATGAAATTGTGTGTAAGCAGTTAGAGTGGTACAGCCCTGTTCTACATATGGGATAATTTTACTTAAACTACTTGCTTTGGGCCCCACAACTTCTCTGTGGCATAGCTAGGCTAACTAAATAGTTGTCCTATTGTAGTGGATCATAACAGTAACTCCTTGTAAAACATAAGGCTCAGCTGCCTTAGGAGAGGAATAAAATCAGCTTTACTAGGTAATTTGCAGGTGCCACACCTTTGCTGCTTACATTTCTCTGTCAAAGAAAAGGCTTTCATTTACTGTGCCTTATGGGTCAGTTGGGAACAGCACCAGCTACTTCTTTAAGCACTTTGAGATTTACAGATAAGACATGCATACCATGCATATCTTTAAGAGTTTCAGCCATGAATTTTCACTTTGAGATTCTCCAGCCAAAAGTAGGGTTTCGCTGAAACTAAAACGTTATATGGAAATGACCTCTTCAGTTTTAAATGTTTGATACAGGACTGATTTGGGAAGCAGGCTGAAATGAAAATGGTTGTCTCCTATCAACATTTTCAACTTTTCCTATTGTCTTGATACAAAATGCCAATTATGATTTTCCTGAGTTTTTTGCAAGTTGTTTTGTCTTTCTATTGCAAATCAGAACAGAAATTAATTTTCAAGTATCACAATTCATCTAAATTCCTTTTTCACAATAAGTTCTGCTTATTTCTTGTCCTACAGGATTGCTAACACAAGAGAGCTTAAAAATAGGCTATTTACTGAAAAGGGATTGTAATGTCTGCATGTCAGCTCCTACCCCAATTACATGCCTCAGTGTGTATTCAAGACCATGACAGTCAACGAACGTACTTTAATCCATGATCATTTCCCAGGGCAGCACACGGGAGGACGCGAGTTAGCTGGCTTCTAGGCTCAGTTTCATGTGAGTGCTCACTCCAAACTTTTCTGGGCCCCTCTCAAACTCAGTGAACACTAATCTCTGATGTGTCCCCTTGACGCTTAGTTTGATACTTATAAAATATTCTGTATTCACAAAGATCTCTGTGGAAAATAGTGTGTGTCGCTCACATTCCCATAAATAAATAAAAAGCAGCAGTCACATCAACCCTTCTAGTAAATATTGTCCAATCCTGCAAAGGCGAACCCATGAGGAATATAATTCATGGAAACACTTATATTTATTAATTATATTATACAATGCATATTGCTTATCATACATTATTATTTATTTATATTGTTTATCGTTATAATGTTTATATTATAAAGCTCTAGATACGCCTGCATGTTTTCCACTACAGTCTTTATTATAAATTCAGCCTTATTAAATTTAGGTATTCAAAAATCATAATAAAAAAGGCTTTGGATTATTCTGACATCTCCCAAGTAATTTAAATACAATTTTATAGAGGCAAAATTTGAGGGCATTGGCTTTTTGCCTGGAATTTCCGGATGTTGGGGTCCATAGCTGGAGCAGCTTGGCCCACACCTTTGGAAATCCCAAGCAAAAGGCTGTTTACTGTACCAGTGCAGACCTGTGCTGTGGGTGCATCAGACCTATCTTATGAATACACTGCACATGCACAGCAAAATCGTCACATTCTTAGTCAATGGGATCTACACCTATAAACTGCTGCACCCGTGCAGTAACGCTGACATATCCCAGGTGCTGTGATCTCATTGCACATGGACTTTGCTGCTCCTGTACAGACGCTTGTTACGGGAATCCCATTCAGAAACTCAGCATCCCTATTTTTGGCAAACATATCCTCCAGATTTGATTATACTTTATTCTGGTTGTGAGTATCATCTCCCAGGTTCATTTTCAAATCTGTGGAGCTTCACCTACTGGCACTGTAAACCCTGTTTTTTCAGGGTGCTGTTCCGTATTGCCAGTAACCTCCACTGCTCTGCGTTGTGGGACCAGTACCTCAGCTCTCTCAGCTGTTGTGCATCTCCTAAAGCATTTTCGTTTCCATCGATAGACGTGCTTGGTCCATTGTGAATTCGTAAGTGCTCAATGATCTCAGCAACTCTTTTTTTTGTGTGTGTAACCTTTTCTTTTAGCACGTGGGTGTTTGTTTCTATAGTGCTTATCACCATAACAACCCTCCCCCCCGAAAAATTATCTTGAACGATCTGTTACTACACTGTCTTGATTTATGTATGCATTCTAGGTTCAAAAGTCCTTAGATGCAGAATGTAAAGGTCAGGTGAATACATCTTAAGAATTCTACCTTGTAAAGGAATTGTCTAGAAAATGAGTTGCTTGTTACATCAAGTAAAAATACAAAATCCCAGTGGGGTGTGGCAGCTGTTTCCCATACCCATGAGATTTAAGCATTAATCATCCCATTCAGGTCAATCAGCCTTCCCTAGCACCCAGTCACGCATGTTTTTGATTGCTTGTAACTTCCCCTGAGATGATAGCCAAGTGTGCTCAGATTATCTCTTCGCCAGGGTTGGGTTAGAAGGAGCTACCCTGCAGCCTGAAGCTCACTGGAGTTGTTCGGTAGATTTTAGTGAGCACAGACTAGTAGGTAAACAAGAGTACAAATGTTCTTCATGTCAAAAAAATGGGCATTATACAAACCCTCCAATTATCTTCAAAGCATTTAGGAAAATCTAAAAGGAACAAAAATCTTTTCCCTAATTGTATATTTAAAATTAAGAGTAATTAAAGGAGGGGGGGGGGGGGAACAAAACCCAAAAGAAACCCATGCAAGTCACCAGAATCCAGGGTGGTAAGTGTGTTTTAAAACTAAGACATTTAAGGAAGAGGACAGCTAAAAAAATCAGGAGAATGGTGAACCTGTCTTTCCAGAAATCAGAAGCCACAGGCTTGTTTAAGACAGCAGTGGCTGACAGGAGATTTGCTCTCTGTAAAAAAACACAGGGAGAAAGAGCTGTTCAGGATACAGAATGCCACTAGCACGGGGCTATATGGGGGCCATGCATAATCTGAGGTTAGAAATGGGAAGGTTTCTAATCACAAAAGTGAAGTCTTCCACTGAAAATAGCAGGCAAGTACTCCATCTTTTTCTCACTATTTTAAGTTCTTGATCAGCACAAGAAAGGTACTTGGCACAGTTTTGATTAAAAAAAAGAACAGGCTTCCCACATCTGAGACCTCCTGTAGACTGTTACGTACTTAAAATGTTCAGAGTTCCCCCTCAAGTTGTGATGCATTTAAGAGGTTTTGGCTTAGCAAAGAGCTTTCTATGCCTGGCACTTCTGATGAAGTGCACAGTTGTGTTTTGCAGTGGATACTCAAGCTTATTTGACTGGAAAATGAAGTTGTTTCCTCCTGGACATGAGGTCTTTAACTTCATTTTATTAACCTGACACTTCATGGATACCAATATTCACGTTAAGATATGGAAAGAATGGCTATTTGCTTGAGTTTATGAAATGAATCCGTGAACCACAAATACCACCAAGTTTCTACAACCGTCAGTTAAAACAGTTTTAATCAAGCCACCACATCTGAAAGGAGTGCCACATACATTAGTATCACTTGAGAGTAATTAATGACTATTTGCAATAGCTTTCCCCCCCCTGAACATCCTAATTGTGTAACATGCTGGTTATGCTTCTACCCCTCCCAGTATATTCAGAGCCAAGTTTACTTTACATTTGTGCTTTTTTGACAAGTTATGACGATGCTTATAAAAAAAACATACAAAAGACTTAAGTTATGCTAAACCCTATTATCATATCATCCTCCCTCTCATTAGGAAGGGTGTCCATTTTCTTACGTCTTTTCTCCTTCTCAGCTTTAGCTGTGCAAGGATCTTCCAGACTTGGGATTCTCTGCTGTGTTTTGAATTCACTAGAAAGTAGGTACTATCATTACTCATGATACAGATAAGTCTACACAGTATTCCCCACCAGCCAGTACTGTACAGAAAGAAAAAAAAAAAACAAAAAAACCAACCAAAACACACATTTGTCACAGGATTCTCTTCTTCAGCAAGAATTATAAATACAGTTGACTGTATATGCCATGACTGAGCATCTAACACGGTCCTGAAGTCTGCAGGTGTTTACGCTCTGCCAAGTTATAAAATACAGGCCTGGAAGGGACCTTCAGAAGTCACCTGGCTTTTCCAAAACAGGATCACATGCAATATAGAGAATTACCGAATTTTAAAAGGTGTTACAAAACAGAAAGCTATACAACGTATAATACAAGGAATATTGGGCAATGAAAAAGCTTAGTTCTAAATGACTTTAGATTTACAGTATGCTGGTTAATGCTTTATAAGTTCTATTTTGTACATGTGTATGAATACATATACCCACACACTTACCCTCTCCTAAGTACTGAGTTCACAATAGTAAGAAATAAGTCCCCAGCTGCTCGTTACCTAGAGTAATGCACAGCATTTGCTTTCCACCCTACCTGTACCCCCCTCAGAAATCTGTCTCTGCTAGAGCTACTTCCCCCATAGCTGGCAGAGGAGCTCCACAAATGAGCCTCTTCCTTCTTCTTACCCAGCTGAAGCAAGCTCTGACAAAGATGACAGACCATAATTAAATCTGCTGTAAGCTGCTGCAGCTCCATGACCAATACAGACATGGCTCTGCCTCACTGGAATACTTATTTGGAATTGCTGGCTCCAGAAACACAAGCTAGGAGCCGGCCAGATTACTCCCCGAGACGGGTGTCTGTGTGAAGTTTGCATATGTAAGTCGCTCACAGAACTGCTTTTCTATTTTTACCTGTTATACCTAGTGACTCATAAAGCATCCCCAAGTTTACTAAACTCTGGAGTACCTACAGTGTGCTTTAGAAACTTTCGGAGGTTTTCAACACCTTATGCTAAGATTTCCCTCCAAAGCACAGCTGATAAATAAAACACTGCAGTTTTAAAAATGTAGACATAAAGAACAATGTATGTTTCTACTCAAAGGTATTTTCTGTTGGTATCCCTCAAATACCATGTATGTAGTTTAACATCTGAAAGTTTATTGATTCTCTCTGTGACAATGTATATTAAGTTATATGTGGCTCCATCACAAGTCCTGCAGTGGCCACAAAAACACCAATAAGTGTTACATTAGCCACTGTTATACACACCAGCTCCATGCTTTAGAGAAGACCTCCATCCAATAGCACCAACTGGTGGAAAATAAATTTTAATTTTATTTTCCCCTTAATTCAAATAGCTAATAGTCAACAATAGTCCAGTAACAGGAATGAGAAGAGATTCTTAGGCAGCAGGTGACTGCAACAGCCTCAGGGAAGTTCCTTCCTTGGGACTGACTTTGGTAGAAGAAAAAGCATTCTTTGGAAGGTTGGGCTTTTTCTAGTACCATTTAAGGCAATTTTGTCAGAGGTGAAAACAAAAATAACTTACAGGTCCCTCTAATGTGTTGTTTAAAATACCTCCTCCCCCTTTCTACACTTGAAACACTACATCTTTATTCATCAGCAAGTGTTTGATTAAAATAAGGATGACTCAATTAGTTGGGAGGGGAAGGAGCTAGTAAACCACCCAAACAGAATCGACATAAGAATACGTAAATAATACTTTAGGTAAAAGCTATTTGCTTAAAGATGCCAATGTTTTCACTCATTTATTGCCAGGACTAGTAAGAAATAGAATGGTTTGTATTGGAAGGGACCTTTAAGATCATCTAGTTCAATATAATAGTAAATACTCTGGAGAAATAAGGTGGGTTTTTCCAGTCTCCTATAATCACACCAAATTTACATCAGAGGTGCTCCTCTGTTGTTTTGACAGTTGATTGTACTTGGATTTAATCTTTCAATTTAAGTATGGTGCTCTCTCTGGGGAGGAGTAGTAATAGGTAGGCTTGATGTTTCCCAGGACTTCATCTTCCCAGTTGGGGAGGCAGCAGAAGAAGAAAGCACAACCTATTACGACAACAGTGCTGGCCCAGCCAAAGCCATAGGCCCAGCTGAACATGTTATCTCCCATCAGTGGAATTTCTTCAGTGAATTTCACTGGGTAGATGACCAAGCCTATGATCTGGAACGCAGCTAGAGAGAGAAAGAAAAGAGGAGTAAATGACAACGAATGTATTACATTTCCCACTAAAAAAAGGTACCTGGAGATAACTGCATATCCTTTTAAGATATGTAAGGATTAGCATCAGTCCTACAATCAAATCTGCATTCTTACAGAGGTATGTGACTTCTGGCCAAGGCAGATCCCCACACCTATCTGACTGCAGCATTGCCAGGTTGCTGAGGCACATAACTGCATGCCCTGACCAGCCCTGTCCCACAGCCAGGCACTGTGATCCCTGCAGAGCCAGTCACGTCCCACTTGTACCACAGCCTCATCGCTCCTCCTCCCCTTGGGAAGGTGGGAAGAACCCAGGGCTCTCAGCTCCTAAGTCTTATCATGTGACATGCTGGGTCAAAGGTGTTCGTTGCCCCCATACACTGCTTTTGGGAAAGTGCTAACTGACAAAGGCCACTGGAGCTTCCCTAACCATTATGCTCTCAGAGCGTAAATCAACCTTCCCTTGTCCCCCATGAAAATGAGTCATAAACCAGACAAAGGCAGCTTATTTCATAAGGGAGGTTCCATCTAGCATATTTTTCTGCTGATGCCTGTTTTACATCTAAAATAACCTTGTCTTTGTGCCCAGCCTTACCAACAACAAAGAGCAAGCCTCCAATTCCTCGCACAAAGTTGAAGCGAAGTATCTCAATTGAGAATGCGATGACTGCGAGGGCAAAACAGATGACCAGGATCACAAAGCCAACGAGGTATGTGGCAGCTGCTGCTCTCCCCCATCCTTGAAGAGAAAACAAGAAAGATGTTGCACACATCAGTGCACTGAACTGTAGTTCGTTGTAGGTCTTTGGTTTCCTTTAATCATTTTTTGTTGAAATCCTTTCCTGTAAGAAGCACGCCCTATGTCAAATCAATACAGGATGCCTCCAAAGCACACAGCTCCAGAGCAGAGAGGCACCATCGTTGGTGGAACAGCACAGAACTCCCTAGAAGTAGCACAGAACTAGTGCAGCATGGTAATAGAGATAACACCTCCAAACACCGTATCTGTGAGAGACCCACAGACCTCTGTGCAGATAGGGCACACAGCCGCTGAGAAGGTACTTTATCCTTACTGTTCCTGTTTGACATGCAAATTTACAAAACCACTTCCATGCATATGGAAGTATGAGAGCAGACAAGAGGGTACCACCACAGGAGATAACTGCTGGGAAATAATAGTGCTGTCAGCATACAACTTCTTGCCTGTTTGTTTATAACAAGAATAATGCATGTGGAGCAAAATTAGCATGACCAAAAAGAAATAGATTTGGAATAGCTGAAGTGAGAGATGACAAAGAGAAAGTTCTTGAAGATAAATATCTATTCACAGCTGAAAAAAACCCTTAGAAACAGCTAAAACGTAGCAGGTGGAAGAGAAACAGAAGAATCTGAGGTAAAGTGGAAGAGTCTTCTTTGAATCATTACTTTGACATTTGATGGGACAGGGTGGTGCAGATTCTTAGGATCAAGCAACTGCAGCCTGGAGAGGCTCAAGCACAAAGCAAGTGGCCTTATCCCAGCAGAGCAGCACCAGCACCCAGAACTCACCCATCACAGGCCAAGGCAACAAAGGGAAAAAAACCTCCCAGAAAAAACAGCCAGCAATTCCCTCTTTGCAGTAACACGGGCTTGTGAAAAGGCCCTCATTATGGCCAGACCCTGTTCTCTTTAGAAACCAAGCCGAAGTTCAGGTGAGCCCAACGCAAACAACAACAAGCAACGGTGTTCCTGCCCTGGGGGCAGGATACCTGCCCACATGGGCTAAACCATACGATTAGTGCTTTGTTTTCCAGTCAGCTGTCATCACAGCTCAATTCCCACATCTGCATAACATGGGTTTCTACTTTCACATATTCAGACTGAGGTAGGGCCAGATCCCCAGCTCCCTCTAATGTAAGAATAAAGAGAGCGGCAAGATCTAGATCAGAACGTTTTCCAAAAAATGTGTCTTTCATCAGAGCTGTCTGTTCCAACACAGCTGAAGCGCTCTGGAGACACCCTGCTTTCAACACAGCCTCCATTCTTTCTGTGCAAAAACTAAGACGAAAAAGACGGTAAGACAGAGAACCTTTTCCTGAAGAGTTACAATCCTCCACCTTAACTCACGTACATACTCTACTAGTTGCATAAATGGGAAAAAAACTATAATTTGAGACAGAGAATGCAGTAAAACCGTCTCAGACACCTCTACTATGTACATCAATTTACTCTCTGAAAGTAAAGCATTGTTTTACAGCTGTTTTCATTAGATCAGTCTGAACTGGTTTCTTTCCTCCCTATTCCAATAGGAAAAGTGAAATACAGCAGCCATCTGTCAGCCAGATCTCAGCCCAAAACCTCCAACCACCACCACCTGAAGACAGTCATGCTGGCATAGAAAGGGTAAGGAAAAAGAGTCTTCTTTCCCCTCTCCCTTCTTGGAGCTACTCAAGACAGCAAAAACTTTTCAAATTAGTTCTCCTTCAGCCGATTGTGCATGTTTCATGCCCCTTCCCTAAGGGAGGGGTGAGGAGGGAGGGAGGACACCTGATGAGCATCTGGAGATTAAAGCTATGTCAGTGGTCCGATAAAATCTTTCCATACAAAATATTCTCTGACATACCTAACGCAGGTACTGGATATTGTCTCCAGAATAGGACTTATTTAGGGATAAGCAATATAAAGGAATATTTAGCCATTACACACAGCCAGCCCAGGAAAAGTGATTCAGACTAAATGACCTAGGAATGCTATTTATCGATATTTGCCCTATTAAGAAAAAAAGCACAACAAGAAGGAACACTTAGTTATCAAAGCACATTCCCTTTCAGATGCATTACATATGCTGGCACAGCGTAGGAAGCCATGTCTGGCATCTGCCTGGTAAAATTTAGGTTGCAAACTCAAATACACTTGCAGGTTAGACACCTTGAGGTTTGGTGCAACACAAACATGACTGGAGGAGATACGAGCCAGCAAGCCCCCCGTGCTCTCTCTGCTATTTCCATATCCTCTGTGCTTACTTCATGAGCGTAACAAGCTTTTGGATACAGGGCAGCCCCAGCTCCACTCACAGCAATTTATTTTCTTGTCTCTGGTGATATGAAGATGACAAACACATACAGCTGTAGGACATGTCTTGTCAGGAAGATTAATATTATGCCCAGCTTTGTTTCAGGTCTTCAGAAACAGGGCAGTAGTAAGGCACCACCATTATGAAATTCAGTGGGTTTTGTGCTCACGTGTGACAGAACTCAGTGCTGGTGACCCCATAGCTTCCTCTCCTTCTCCTGCTGGTTATCTTCTCCAGCAGCAGCAATCAGTGGGTTGCTACTGACAAGACCTGATAGGACTGAGTCATAGGTGCTGGCCACAGCACTGGATGGGTCTGCTCTGGGCTGGACGAGACAACAGCCATCAAACGGCCAGCCTACCACATGAGCACTGGTGGGAGTCATGGTAAGAGCAGCAACAAGGTCTGGACTTGTATATATACACAGTGTAAGAGAAATCTCAAAAAATTATTAAAAGAGTTCTTTTAATAAGTGACTGATGGAAGAGGTTGGGGTAGGAGGCTGCACCCTGACCGAGCACAGGGTGCAGCCCTGGCACACTCCTCTCCCACACAAACCATTACTACCCCATCAACGGGGAACGCTTTCAGCAGAGGGACTGCTGTAGGGCCCCAACTGAAATTGCTGTTTCTCCATGTAGGATCTCCCTCATCCCCATACCTATCAAGTCAGGCTTTTCCAGCTACTTTTCCTCCCAGCGGCTCCTGAGAGCTGACTGAGCCCCGCAGGCACCCAGCTCTCCTGTCTCCGTCGGCAAGATCCTCCACCTACAGCTCCCGGCTGCTGGGAAGGGAGAGGTGTGGGTTTGCACTCTCACTATTTGCTGCCTTAAGAGCCAAAGAGACCTGCTTACGCTCAGAGAAAGACAGATCAGCCCCAGCTTCTAGCTGATTTGTGCTCCAAAGTACCTTGTAATCACGAGCTATTTAGCCACAATTCAAGTTTTCCATAAAGCCAGAAAATTCTCAGGTCCCTTAATTTGACAGAGAGAGTACTTCCTACTCAAAATAGGCATAAATATGATGTCTGTTTATGAAATCAAACAATAACGCTACAGTAATTTGGGGCTGCATAAATAGGAGAGCAGAAAAGCAGAACAGTTGGAGGTATTAGCATTCCCTAGGTCGGCTTTGCCTCAAATAATAGTCAAGTTCTTTGCACCTAATCAGCAGAAATGTATTTATCAATTAGGTGGTGTTGAAAGAACATTAAAAAAAATTGTTCAGGGGCTGAAAGGCTATAATTATTAGGAAGGATTAAGAGTTTTATGACGTAGCTTAATTAATGATGACTCTGGAAAGGAACTAAGCTGCAAATATCACGCAAATTATTATCTGAAGTTAATGATGAGCACCAGTAATACAATGAAATTTAAAAAAAAAAGCAAGCAACAGAGCCTTACTGTTAGGTGTACTTCCTGATTTTATTTGGCTGTGCCTCAGCCCCACCAGGGAGGGGATGGAAGCTCTACAGGGTAGGATATTTAAATCCAGATTTCCTTGTAGAAATGAATAAAAGGACTGGGAAAATAGTCTAGCAGGAAGATGAACTGCTACAGGATTTGAAGTAACAAGCCTTTCTCATCTTTATTCACTTAATTACAAAAGCAGAAGCTAGTTTGTTAACTTATGAATAACTGGAATCTTAGGGTAGAAGTTTTTACCATGACATGCATAGATGAGGCATGTTTTTACACTGTAGTTATAATATTTTCTCTGTATATAAATGGCAGTAGCAATTCTTGTTTGGCCTTGAGAGCTCATTACATAGAATGCCCATAAATATCTGCTTTTGTTAATGAAACAAAGGAGTAGTGGACTGAGAGCAAGAGAGCATTGTCAGTAACATTTTCTTGGCCACATAATGTGCAAAATTCCATGGCAGCATGACTAGTGAAGGGAAGGTATGTGCATACCCACCAGAAGCACAGGACAGCCCAGAATCAAAGGTTTGCTGGGAGGGCTGGTTGGGAATTAATACTGGGAATCATGGCTCTGTTTTGGCTTTAGGAGTGCAGGAAAAGCAATTGCTATACTACCAAACTATTAAATAAAAGACCACTAGTACAAACTTGGCTTCAGCCACTTGACTCTGCCGGGAGCTCAGGAGAGGCACAGTCCTATAAATTTCTGACTTTTAATGCCTGTGGGTTGCTAGCAGGGGAAGTGTGCCTGCCCAGGGGCCAGCAAAGCCCACTGGCGGGGACAGCAGCCTCACCTGCTCGCAGGGATCTTTTACTAGGGAGTTGGGGTAGATGTTTAGTGGGTGTGGACAGGGACACCAACTGCTACACCTCTTCCATTAACACTTTCTGAGCACCTGCACTCGGCTGACACTATAAACTAAGTTAGTCTCGAATACATCCTGGCATTGTAAATCAGACAGAAGCATGCCTGAAAAGCAGCATACTGAAAAGATAAGCGTACATGTAATATTCCTCCTTTATTTACCTGGCCCTTCAGTGGACACAGGCACTCAGCTTCACCAATAATCTGTGGTATCAAAGTCCATGCCTGTAAGGACACAGGTACAGTGGCATAACCATGGTGAAATCATGATTCACAAAGGCTGGGCTCCTACTTCTGGGTTCCACTTTTTTTTTTTTTTGGCACTTACTAAGGATCCAGATGAATGCCTCCCTTCTTCTAGGTTGGCTGTTGTGTACTTAATGAATACCAACTGGCTGTTAGGAATATAAGAAAGAGTTAACCTCCATGGGATCACCTCTACCTCACACATACACACCCATCTTTTACAGTGATAATTCAAAGCAAAGTCCCTGGGAGCAGCCATTCAGAACCAGGAGGACACAGCCACCCACAAATACTGCTCCTAAACTTACAGCCTCACCACTATAAAGACAATCACCCTCTTCAAGTAACCACATTGCAAACAATCCTTGTCATATCTGATGGCTTACTGATATGTTTTAAACACACAGCCAACAATTTAATCCTGCAATGGTCCAGACTAAGTCATCATGAGTCATTTTATAGCGCAGTACAGCAGCTTTGCCTTGCAACATTTTGATAATACACAGATGCTGCCAGCCAGGTACTTCCCAGACACAAACCAGTATAGAGCTCTAAACAAAATCCCTTCCCCGCCTCCTTACCAAATGACATCCTACTCTTCTTTTCCCTTTCCACTTCCCTCTCATGTGGCATTTGCAAATGTGCATTAAGAAGCAATGCAGTTTAAGAGACACTCCTATTTGCAAATCTTTGTTTGTCTGTTCCTGCCCTTTTTTCCCCTTTTAAAAAAGAGTGATTCGGCTGCTTTTTCTCTTCCTCTTCTTAGTACACATGCTGCAGCTCAATTAAGAAACTGTCTAATGGAGCTTTCTATTAATGGGGATCCACTCTGAAGTTTTCATTTCATCAGGAGAGGTGCAGGATGGTTAGTGCATAGTAGTTATTTTATGCAAAACACAAGTTATGCATCTCAATTAACTTTTCTTTTCCTGCAGCAGTACTGTAAATGCCTGCTAGGCATTTTTTCCTTTGTAAATGCCCTCACCTATTTTGAGCCTAATTGCATTAGCATAGAAAAAGGGAAACAAAATAAATCAAACCTGAACTCATATGTTACATCCTGTCTCCAGATGCAAATAGTATTCCAGTAGACAGCGGCATAGATGTCATGAAAATTAGGGAAGAGGGAAAGTCAAGTTGGTATTAAAGGCTTAAATAAGCAAAGTCAAGGACACTATTCTTCTCTGACAGCTTGTTAACTAGAAAAAACAGCAGAAAGTTGCTGTTGCCCCACAACACTCAGGGCTGACACGAAGCACACACCCATCAGTACTCAGGGACATGAGAAGCAGCATCACTACAGCAGAAAGCAAATTTCAGCAGCTCTACTGTATTAGCACTTCTTCCCTGTGAAATGCAGATTTCAGCCACTCTGCACTAGCTTTTCTTCTGTCTAATGGGGGAGACAGATATTTTTGCCATACTAGCCAGATTTCTTCCACGTACAGTAAAACCTGCAGTCATGACCTGGCTGAGAAATGAAGCCACTGCTCTTACGATATATTCTTTGCCTGAGTGTTGCAATGAAAAGCTTCTGGAAGTCAGTCTGCCATGCTCAGGCGGCAAGGAATCTGCACAGGGAAGCAGTCCCAGCTCTCCCGACTGAAACACGCCCTTCCAGCTTCCCAGTCCCCAAAGTACCCTCATCCAGGATCTTAAGGCGGGTCTGCTTATTTGTCCAGAAATACTTTGTTTGAGGGAAAGGCGGATGTAATCAGACCCACATGTTCTAGCAAAACCCAAAAAGTCCCCCCCAAACAACAGAAACTGGGAGCGTGCAGTAAAAATATTACATTTGCAATGCCAGATACGGAAGCAGCTCAGCAAGTTACAACAGAGGCATAATTACCCCCTGGTTTAGGCCCCAGTGCAATAGAGAGGTATACAGAGGAAACGGCATTTTTTTCTGCCTGCAAACCCACATCAGGCCATTTTAAGCTGTAGGTTGGGAGGCATCCTAATAGCCACATTGCCTTGGCCGGGCAAGGTTAAATTAAGGTGCTCTCTTCCCTCCGGAGGGCCAGGGGAAGACCATTTTACTATTGTCTAGGTGTGGTTCTGCATAGGACACCCTGCATGAAGGTTTCCATGCTCGCCATCCGACCAGCAAGGCCAGCGGCACAGGGAGGGGGAGCTGCCTAGTGCCAGGCAAGGCTGCGGGGTCTGCAGCCTGCAGATAGTTGAGAGAAAGCAAACCGAAGACGGAACTTGTGGCCAGCTGTCTCTCTTACTTTGGCTGTAAAATAACTTTCAAAAACCAAGACACCGACACCCTGGCTTCTCAGTGTTGTGGCGCTAGAAAAGATTGCTCTGAAGCAGCCTAGACCTGTACTTCTTTGCTGGTCGAAGCCCCGAAACAGCACGGGTACTGGTTCTGCAAGGGAAGCTCCGTCCCAGACAGCAGCTGCTCTGCCACAGAGGTGGGCAGACGGCTCGTGGCGTCGACACTCGCCGCCCCCGGGCCCGCCGGAGGGCTCCTGCCTTACCATAGTCCATGAGGGACTCGCAGCTCCAGTTGAGGTCCTCCTCGCCCCGCGTGCAGCTCTCCCATAACGACGCTTGCTGCACGTAGGGCCCCGACTCCGACTCCAGCCAGCCCCTGCCCGCCAGGGCGATGATGCCCATGATGATGGCCAGGCCCAGCAGCAGGGGCAGGAGCCACCTGCACCTCCAGCAGGCGAGGCCGCACACCACCATCCTGCCCGGCCGGCGGCAGAAGCGGCGGCCACCGAGTGAGAGAGAGCCCGAGCGCCGCGGGCGGGGTACAGCGGGGACGCTCCGCCGGGACGGGAGACTGCGTGCGTGTCGGTCCGAGCGGGTTTTTAAGGCGCCGGGGGAGGAGGGAGTCCCACCCACATTCCTCTGACTAAGCCTGGCGGCGGCCCCGACCGGTGGGGCCGGCGGAGAGGAGAGGAGAGGAGAGGAGGGGAGGCGAGCGAGCGAGCGCCGGGCCGGGCCGGGCCCCGCTCCTCGCTCTGCCCCGGCTCCCTGCCAGCCCCGCGAACCGCCCGTCCCCTCACTCGTCCTCCCCGGACTCAGCCGTGCGCTTAACCCCTCGCCGGCTGCCACCCTCCCGCGTCCGGACCCGCTTCTCCGTCGTGGCCCCGCCACCGCAAAACGTAACCCCGGCAAAAGCTTTCGGTTCGCCCTGGGTTTCCCGAGCCCTGCCCTCCTCCCGGGTGTTGAAGCTCATCTTTCTGTTCGCTAGATAGACGGACCGGCATAACCCAACGTTGATAATACTAATGATGTTAGCCACTTCAGGTACCAAAAGCTTGCTATAAGTTGCTTTGCAGTTGAAATGGTCAGCTTCTTGCCCTGTTTTTGGACAATTTTAACGTAAACGAGAAGAAGAAAGGTGTTATATGAGGATGGGAATGCGACATTATTCACAAGGAAGCCATCGCTTTTCTGGTGCCAACCTCAGCATTAAACAAATGCATGTTTCCTAATGGCCACCTAACGAGTGCATGATTGCAGTTGTGCTCTGGCTTCCAACCAGGCTGCGCCAGCCGCAGTCCAGCAGTGGTACTCGGGACCCATACGCCCCAATCTTTCCCCCTCCCGTGCCTGGAAATGCACCCCCAAGATGACCAAAACGAAGGCTTCCCCATCACATGGCATGAATGAACACCCAAAATTTTGGTCATGGGAGAAACACTTCTCCACGATAAGACCTACACACATCCCATCACATCATCCCATTGGCCAGCACCAGTGCAAACTCTCATCATGTGAGCAGACACATGCCTATCACAGGATAGGGGTGCATGCATTTTGGGCACGTAACTCGCGCGTTTGGTCGAGTCTTGGAGCAGCTTCAAGGCCTCAGCAAAGAGGTCAGTAGGAGGACAAACCTTTGAGGTCTGAAGGGCTGAAAGAGAACAGCGGGTGGGGGGGATTACATGGATTTCATGGAGGATGGGGGTCTATGAGTTCTTATTGGACTGTATCAAATGGGATTTTGTCACAGCCATGTCAAACATAATCAAACTGTGCCCAATGTCAATTCGTCAAAAGATACTCAGGGAAGGTGTCTTGTGAGGAGGGGTGGTCAACGTCATTTGAGTACCGATTGCTGGCAAATGCTAGTGGATGGATTGTGATGCTAAATCAGAACAATAAAATGATAGCACCATAGGCAAGTTGCAAAAATCTCCAGCAGGTTACCTCAAACCACAGAGTTTCACCAGCCCTCTCAACACCCTCCTCAAAGCTCCCACCAGAAAAATCTAGAAAGATGCTGTATGTATCTAGAAAGTATGTACTTGTATATACTTGTTAATGCAATGAGTGAAAAAAGGGATTGTGAGAAGTATTAATTCTGTCAATAATAATTAAAGTATACAATTTCTATTAAAAAGTAGCTTTAAAAGCTTATTTGCATATTCTTTGCATAGCATGCGGCTTTTCAAAGAGTGCAAATGAAAAGCTATAGCTATGAAATATTGTAACATTTCCTGAAAACTGAAAAAAAGGGTATTTTTAAGTTGATGCTTTTAAGAATTTCCATTTTTGAATACTGTTGAGGGACTACTTGCCATTTAACTGTCTCAAGGACTTTTACTGGCAAGTGCATATTGACTGGCAAAATAATGAAGGGCTGGTTTTAAGATCTAATGTAGCTTTAAATCACCTATCTGGAAAAATTAATGGCGTGCATATTCCTGCATAGTAAGTTGTATTGTGACATGGTATCAATTTACTGTTTAATTATACACACACACACACATATACTTTTACACACAAATACTTCTTATTCATAAGTCCTCTTCCACTCCTCAGTTCTTGCCACTGTTTCCTTACAATATCAATTCAAATCTTATCTAGGTTTGTATTATTCTTGAAGCCTTGATTACCACAACTTTGTCCTCAAATCCAACCAAATCATCAGTATCATCAACACACAATTTTTGCATAGAGGAGAAGTAAGGGCAGAACTGGGCACCATGATCATCTCTTTTTTTCACTATAGCAGAACTTCTTTTGTGCAGTGCCGAGAGGTGATTTTCCAGCAGTCTCACTGTCAGCACTCAAGTCACCTCAGAAGGAGATGCAGGTGGTATTTTCTTCAGCAGAAAAAGTGAGAGCTGTTGGAAGAGGGGGAAGGTTAAATTCAATCCATTTTGCAAGAAACAGAGTAGGAACGGACTGCTCAGGGAAGTGCTCGCTTTGTTACAGAAGCTAGAGTTTTCCCCCAGTTCAGACAGGAGTGTAGAGCTGGCTGCCATTTTTAGTAGTTGCATTAACTGCTTTCCCAAGGCTGTGCCTGCAACCTGGAGTGCCTCAGTGCCCAGGCGCTGCGGTGGCGGGGGGGGGGGGGGGGGGCATGACGAAAAGCACCAAGGGCGGCCTCCAAGCCCACCTCTGGCATTAGCGGCTTTCGTGTCCTACCCTGCTGCTCCTGGTGACCCCATGAAGAAAGAAGTGTCATCTTCTCCTTTCTTTTTAAGCATCTGGCTTTTAAACAAGTGGGAAATCTAGCTGAAGTTAAAAAATAATATACCGAAGATTTCATTCTGTGTGACTGAGGACCTACAACATGGTCAATGAAGTTACCTGCCTTCAGTCCCGATGTTGCTTGGATTTAGTAGTGAGGAAATCTGGCAAACCAATAAACCAGTGCCTCCTGCAGCAAAATAGGCAGCTCTAGCAGCATATGTAGTTTTTCTCACCTCCAGGCTGTGTAGCCCTCATCTTCAGAGACCAGATGGTAGGAGTCAGCTCTGTGGGGTGGCAACGACACATGCATGAAAAACACGTAGTGCTATGATCATGAGGAAAAGATGGCTTAATACGGAACAAAATAAACTGGAGGTTTGCTTTACTAAACTATCAAAAATGCCTGAATCTATCTGGGCATTCTGGACCAAGCTGCTCTGTCAAAAGTATGTTATCTTTGGCCATGAACACAACTATGAGTTCTGTAGTAATCATGAAAATCTAGACCCTTTTCCCAAATTTTTCTTTTACCATGGAATAAAGGAATCATAAGCGTCTTTCACCACTACTATCCTTACCTTTAATTATTTATTATGTAAATAATCACATAATTTCATAATCTTTGGGGCTCTATAGCAGTGATTTTTCTGTGCAGCGTAACGAAGGATATGCCCCTCGAGTAGACGGTGCTTTACATGGAGTAAATAATTTACCACTGCTGGCAATCATTCACCCAGCTATCAGAGAAAACCAAGCAGCGCTGAGTGAAGGTCAGGGATCAGCTCCAGCCCGGACGGCACGGCTGGGCTCTCACAGGGACAGCTTTGAAATGGGCCGGTGGGAATCTGCAGGCTGGTTCCCAAGATTGCATTGCAGGGGGACGTGGCGGATAACACCGTGCCAAGGGCACCCCTCTGCCCTGCAGTGGGCAGCCATGGGGCAAGGTGGGGGGGTCTCCTCAGGGCTGGGGTACCTTTCCTTTTTCCATTTTACCTGAATATGTTTTTCTAGCCTGTTTACCTCTCAGCTAAAACGATTAGGAAAAAAGCAATGTCCGCAGACAGAATACCATTGTAAATCCAATTATTTTATAATTCATGGGTGTTGTCCTTCAGCAGCGTCTTATGCTCACTTTCCTCCACATCCAAGTGCCCTAATTCTACTTAATCTCTCTTCAGGCATCACAGTCATAATACCTAATTAGCATCACCAAAACAAGGTAGTCATTCAACCCATAAAACCGGATAGGGATGGGAGGTACTTGGTGTAACCCACAACAACTGCTCCAGCAGTTTCCAGATCAAACTTCAATTTCCTCACGTGTGCTGAAAAGCTGCCATTATCTGAATTTAAAAGAAAGCAGTTTTTTCTGACCAGCCTTTGTCAGTAGCCCTTGGTTGAATTCAGCTTACTTTAGAGACTCATCTGGGACTGGCACAGCTGAAATAAGCTGGCTCTGTGCAATTGATGTGCTGTTGAGCCCGCTTCAAAAGCCTTGTGAAAATACTAGGCCATCATCGTGGCCCGCAGAGGTGTGACTAACCCTTTCGCATTCCAGCAACAGACACTTTATGTGCCTCCATCGGCCTGAGATGACCTAAAATCTTAGAAATAAAAGGATGGTAAAGAGCCCTCCTCCTTCTGTGCACGCTGTACCTATGATTGCCATACAGATAGTTGTAAAGATGTGTGCAAGCTCACTAACTCCAGTTTTCTACACTTAGGTTGTGCAGAGGCCTCTCCATTGCCCTGAGTTGCACTGGATGAAATCCCATCTCTATTAAAGGAGATGGCCGAGTCCCTGCTGGCTGGGATTTTACCCCAGACCTGTCTAGAGGCCTCATGCTCACTTAGATCATGCCCACACAATATCCAGGGTCTTCAGACAATCAGGATCTACGGACTTGATGCTGCAACTTTTCCTCCTTTACCTCACCCTCATATCTGCATTTTCAAAATGTAAAAAAGGAAAGCATCAAATAAAGAACTGTGTCATCCTCGACCTCCATATTAATTTTGGTTTTGTCCATAAGTCCTTTTCCAAAGCTGCAAAGTGATCATCTTCGTGTGCGATGTTAAAGAGTTGTAACAACATGCTAGCAATTGCCTAGCTAATGCTGAAATTATTCCTGCAGGAATGGGAGCTTGGTGCAGCATGTGAACATTATTTCCTAGAGTTGCTAATATTTCTTTTTGAACCACCTCTCCAAGAAAACCCCGGGTATTGTGTATACTTAAGCACGAGGGTCTGGAGGTTTTCACTGGTTTTTGGCTCTGATTTCTTTTAACATAAACTTCTATTTACTCAGAAGTACAGGGAGGACTTACTAATTCTTGCAGAGCGGCATGCTTGTATTTATGCTGAATTGTGTATTCACATCAAATAAGTTGAGAGAAGATGTGTTTTGGAAAGTATCATATTTGTGCAACATCAGATACAAAGCTGGAAATGCAATGACTGTAACTCTGCCCTGCAGGGCTACTGTCAGTTTTTCACGCCATTCCGAGTAGTACAGGTGTCAGATTTGAAACTCTGCTTGAGACCGGAGATTTCTGCTATGATTACACTATTTTTGAAAGAGTGCGTGATGCATATATACTCACTTCCGTGTTTGCTGCTTACACGGCAGGTAGCCCGGCGGGATGGGGGTCCACGCGGCAGGTTTCGGGGCGCGGGGGGGGGGGGGGCGCAAGCCCTCACCGCCAGGGGGCGGGAAACCCCACCGAGCAGCTGGGGGGGTCACCCGGGCGGGCTGTGGGGCCGCCCGCCAAAACCCCCTCCCCGCAAAGGGGCTTTCCATGTCCCGGGACCCTCAGCCTGGCCCTGCGGAGCCTCCCTGGCAGCTTGGCCAGGCCGGGCAGGGCCCTCTTATGGGCGCAAAGTCAGCTTATTCCTGCTCCCGTAACAACGAGACATTTAGGTGCTTAACTGCCCCTGAAACCGCAGGCCAGGAACCCAAAGTGGAATTCCTCTCACTCAGCTCTTTTAGACTGAGGGTGAAGTGAAGAGAAATGTCTGGTTGTCTCCCCGCTGATGATGGAGAGTCAGCCAGTCTGTGAGGTTAGCTCCCGACCATCCTCCTGCACCACAGAGGTGTGCAAAGTAGAGCCTAATGCCTTTGTGCCTTCCAGTGGGAGTTCAGTACTGCCTTCCATTTGTGGGTACGACTTCATTTAGGGAGCTGGAAGCTGCTGTCCTGCTGTCCGTTCTTAGCACTGAGTTTTTATATATATATATATTTCACTCAATTTTTTTGAAGAAAGAGTCCAATCTAGAAAGACTTTTTCATTCAAATGTCTTGAGGAAAAGATATTTGGCTTGACAGATTTACAGAAGCTTTCCTTTCCACCGATATTTGCATTTGCTTGCATTAATCTGTATTTCCTGCCTCAGTTCCTCCTTCCCCTCTGTAAAGCCATGCACATCTTAAACCTGCCCACACAGAACTGTAAAGACCTTTGTTGTTCTTTCCAGCCTCAGCACAGGCAGCTCTTCTAAAATGACGTCTTGGTTCCCAGCAACGGCATCAGGAGCTTTTGGGATAAATCTAATCTCCATGTGCGCATCCAGAAGCAGACAGGGTACATTTCATTGCACAGCTCCACATTAAAGACCCTGTTTAGCTTTTATAAGTGACTTGCCCAATAGCTCAGTCCACCAAGGCCTGATTTCTAAGAGACTGTCTGGTCTTTAAGCACATGCTCGAATGAGGGATCATAACACCAAATTAGCAGCATCTGTGGACATGACACTGGATTCACGCAGCATGCATGAACGTCAATACTTTGAGTCATTATTTTCAGGGGCAAATGGGGGGTGCTGCTTCTTACACAATCTCTCCCAAGCCTTGTTACAGCAGGAGCTGCCTCTGTGTTCCTCCCTGGCAATGACCCACTTTGCTCTATTATTATCAAAAGCAATAGTTATAAATAGTTATAATGCTGAGTCTTCTCTCCCATAGTGCTGGACAGATAGGAGAAATTTCCATCTATTTGTCCTGCTGCAAAAGACTCACCTTCTTCAGATCAGCTTGATCACACTTACAGGGTTAGCTTCCCCTTGCAGAAACAGTACCACACCTCTAATTTTAAAAGCATGTCTTTCTTGAGCACCTTGCTGTGATAGACAGAGCTGAGTGCACAAGATGAAAGAGGACTTTGCAGAAGATAGTGTCTGTAAATGCCTAAAAGAAATGGGAGAAAAAGTAATTTTAAAACTACACACACAGGCAGAGTTAACACAACCATGCATGACCAAGAGTAAGTGTTGGGAGCAGTAGGAAAGGGCAGGGAGATGGGGGAGGGAGAACAGGGAAACACTGTGCTTGGGGGGAGAGGTTTCCATTTTGGTAAGGGTGCTGCAGGGAAGTGTTGCTTCAGCTCATGAAGTGTGACAGTATCTACCCATTTGTCTCAAGTGTTGGTGAGCTTGTTCTGTAAATACCTTTGTGCTTTACAGTAGTAAACACTGGAATGGAAGCATTGGATTTGTGTAGAAAAGAGTGGTGATGAGGGATTTAGTTTAAACGCTGTGACCGATAACAAGTAAGCACTGAAGATATGTGCTTACACAGAAAGAGAGGAATGGTAGGCAGGGGAAAAATAGCCTCATCTTTTTGCTCCTCTCTTTCTAGTTTACACATCATACAGTAGATAGTGATTAAATTGAAATATAACCTGTGGTATAGTGTGATCAGTTGGAAAAGTGAGACCACGAGAGACTTCAATTGATCACACAATAACAGATGGGGTAATAAAACCTGGGACAATAAGGAATATTTGCGGAACAAATGAAAAATCAACTTCCCTTCTGTTGCAGAGGCAAGAAAATAGGCAAGTGTTGAAGAACAATCTAAAAGGCAAATTGATGAGGGAAAGAACATATGGCAAAGATGGAAACTGTTAAATACACACAGAGGAAAATGTATGTTTTTAAACAGTCTTTACAGCATGCCTATTTCTAGCCTTTGCATGCTTTTTTTTTTGCCACCATTCGTGAAGAAACAATTCCTTGGATCTCTGTAGTACAAAGCATGAAGGAACTAGGTCCAAAATATAGGTTCAGCAAAATCTTAAAGAAAAGCACAATAGGCAGAGGAAAGAGAAAATGAGGCTTTATCACAGCTGATCTGAATAAAAATGCTACCAAGATCTTTTTTCCCACACATACTGTTGTAAAGGCAATTACGCCATGTTTACAAAGTGAATGCAATTAGAAATGAGATGGGCATCGGCTCTGTCTAGGGAATCGCTGTACTTTTCAGTGCAGTATCCAAACAATGTCCAGTTTATTCCATCCTCCCTTCCACTGGGAAAAGAAGAAACACAATAAACATGGGAAGCATCCATAAACCACCGAAATACTGGAATCTCTTGCAACTACTCAGAGTCTGTCGGCACAGTCTGCTGCAGGGCTAGAGGAGCCCAGTGGGTGAAATGCGGTGTCCGTGCAGAGATCCAGCCTACAAGGGCAGCTCCAGACACAGCCAGAGCTTGCTCGCTCTCTGTGGGACATGCAGGACCTCATACATCTGGCACCTCAGCAGCCCCAAATGGTCTTCAGCTTCTGGGCGAGGCCGATGTGAGGAGGAGAGGTACCCAGATCAGTGCTCGCTGCCATCCCCAGCTTGGAGCGTTCAGAGCAGCGTGGATGCGGCCAGTCGTTCTCATCCAGCAGTGACCACTCCAGGGCCCGTCTGTGAGAAGTTCACAGCAGACTCAGCACTGAGCAGCCCAGCTCCTAGCATGGGCAGGAAGGCTACCTTTAAACATGTGCTGGAACTGCAGATTTCAGTGAGAACACCAGGCACTCTTGTTCCCTCACTCTGTGCCCAGCTCTTAGCTAGGAAGGTCCCACAGAGTTCACTGGGACTGTCCTGTATTTAAAAGAAAGACCTGCCAGCTATCTGCCAGTTGCAGGGGTGACAGAGGGTAATAGGTCTGTGGTTCACACATGGACACTGCCCACTCATGTAGTGGGATAAGCAGCAGAGATGTATAAACCCTCCCTGGGCATAGCTGGATCTAGCCTTATGCAATTCTTTGCAAGATCAAAAGCACGGTTGAACAGAATTGAGGTCAAAACCCTGGACTTACAAGTAATGTGCTTTTCTCCTACATTTCTGTTTGTTCTAAACAAGTAGTTATTTTTCTTTATGCTACATTTCCTCTTTCTTAAGGTAGTATGAAAAAGACAAATATAAGAAAATGAAATGGAGAAGTCCCTACCCATCCCAAGCTACAGCCCCATTTGAATAAATCATAGTGAATCTTGTCATTCATGGTAATATGAGACCGACAACATGGAGACAACAGCAACACTGATGCTTATCACCTGGGCTACGCTGCAGAGCAGTGAGCTGTATTCTCAGCAGAGCTTTTTCTGGGTTATGACTCATGCAGAGCACTGTTTTTCTGCTCCTCTCCCACCTACTCTGACAAACAAGAGAGTTACAGGTAAGTAAATAAATAAATAACCAGCTATTATTGTCAACTAGAATTTAATATACTGCTGCACCTCCTGCATGCAGGTACATCTGGATCCTGAATCCAACGCCACACTTGTGCAATGACCTGTGCCTTGCCCCCTTCCACTCTGAAGCCTTGGTTGAAGATCTCCTGTTTCAGGCTACCTTCTCATTTAGTCATTTACCTATAGCATTAGGCCAGTGAAGAAGGGAGATTTCTGAGGACTCTACAGCCAGGGAAGAGTAGGTGGAGAGGCTGGGAGGAAGAGATGAAAAGGCTGGAGGATGCAAGCAGTAGGGTAATGCAGAAGCAAGTCTGGGCAGTAGGTGAGACCTTGCTGACAGCAGCTCTGTCACTCTGTTTAAGATTTTTCCAACGATGTAAGTAGGGTTTGGGGTGGTAAGGGTTTCACTTTTCTCTTTTTTAAGGATGGGTATGTCTATGTGTCTCAGCACAGTTGAAGGTAACCAGATGGAAGTTACAAGAGTGAGCCAGTGTTTTTCTGATGTTGGTGGAGAGTCCTGTTCACCTTACCCACGGTAGCAAAGTCGAGTCTACAGAGATTTCAGAAGCTGAACTTGTGGGCCCAGTAATCTTGTACAATCTGGTTAACTTTGACGAAGTAAATTAATATAGGAGGCATCCACACATCTGGATGGGAGAGGATATGAGCCTGCTTTGTCTACACTGCATTTCGTCTTTTTGACGGCTTAACGAAGGGGCAAAATCTTGACATAATCATAAACTCCTGACTACCTGAAAGGAGGGACTGCCTTTATAAAGCTCACCAAAAAAAAGAACCTCAGTGTCTGTTTCATATAGCTAGGCACAACCAGAATTTAAACGGTAATATTAACACAAGTGTTCATGTATGACACATTAGCATACAATCAGGATGCACAGCCAAGTGACTTAATCTTCTATGAAGATACTTTTATTGGGAGCCCGTTAAAAAGCTGCTATAAAATCATTCTTTTGGCTGAACTGGCATAAGCACCTCAAAACATAGCAACAGATTTCCAGTTTCTGCAGTGTTAGGCTTTTGGGCTCATCTTTCTAAAACACTTAGTGGTTTCCTCTCCTCCAGTCATTTTCTGTTATATTCTTTTTTTTGGGGGGGGGGGGGGCACGGGGGAGATAATTTTTGGTGTGCTAGTACTGCAACAGTGAACCTCTTCCCTCAGGCTGGTTTTATTTTGTGGACATCTGAAACATTTGGGATCAGATTACATACTGGCAAGTAGGACAATGGCATTGCTATAATGAGCTGGAGGCTAATTTATAGGCTTTGCAGATGTGAATGCATTAGCATGCAAATCATGAGCAGCCCCTGCCTATAAATAAAAGAACTTACCTTGCCAAGAGATGGCTGTCCCCAAAATATAATGAGTATTATAAATTATAGGCAGGTGTCAGATTTCAGCTTCCTTTGTATTCTTGTTTGTGCTTCTCTAAGGGAGCATTTAAAGATAAAATGTATAATACAATGCATGGCACAGGCAGTTATGATCTTTGCTGCCCAGTGCTATTATTACCTTCTGCCAACTGCCACTCCTTCATCTGTTAGAAAAAGAGCTATTCAGACTTGTCAGCAACTTTGAATATGTTACTACATGGTAGTACTCTGAAAAGGAAGGATGAACTGTGGTGAATGCACTGAACCGTGGCTCAGGAGTTTTTTCTTCACAGCTCTGCCTCAGACATAGCTCTTCCTCAGACTTTGTGCGTGGCCTTCAGCAAATCGTTTAAGCAGTCCATGCCATCATTTCTTTAGCTAAGAAATAAGCAAAATTAAAGTTTATTTCACCTGTGTTTTCTGTTTAGATAGTGTTTTGGGGTAAAGCCTGTCTTCACTGTCTATATATGTTGGCACCGGCTGGACACTCCTGACAGCAGAAATAACAGCAGAAATAGCTTTTGAAGTTACAACTTCAGAAGATTTTTAGGAATTAGCTCAAATCCTATGGGAGCAAAAATCTAAGGGTTTTTTTCTTTTGGAACTTGATGAGAAGAAGTTAATGAGACTGCACTTACTGATGTGATTGGCTTTATCAAGCCATGAACACATGCAGTGCTGACGTCTCTATGACTTTGCCAGCTGTCCTGGTTTCAGCTGGGATAGAGTTAACTGTCTTCCTAGCAGCTGGCAGGGTGCTATGTTTTGAGTTCAGTATGCGAAGAATGTTGATAACACTGATGTTTTCAGTTGTTGCTCAGTAGTGGTTAGACTAATGTCAAGGATTTTTCAGCTTCTCATGCCCAGCCAGCGAGAAAGCTGGAGGGGCACAAGAAGTTGGCACAGGACGCAGCCAGGGCACCTGACCCAAACTGGCCAACGGTGTATTCCATACCATGGGACGTCCCATCTAGTATAGGAACGGGGAAGTGGGGGCGGGGAATTGCCGCTCGGGGGACTGGCTGGGTGTCGGTCGGCGGGTGGTGAGCAATTGCACTGCGCATCATTTGTACATTCCAATCCTTTCATTATTACTGTTGTCATTTTATTAGTGTTATCATTATTAGTTTCTTCTTTTCTGTTCTATTAAACCGTTCTTATCTCAACCCACGGGTTTTGCTTCTTTTCCCGATTTTCTCCCCCATCCCACTGGGTGGGGGGGAGTGAGTGAGCGGCTGCGTGGTGCTTAGTTGCTGGCTGGGGTTAAACCACGACACCAGCTTCCTGCCACTCCCTACTTCCCCAAAACACCTTTTAGTGACAGAAGAGCAGAAGCAGCAAAACTGAGGAACTCCTACAAGTTTCCTCAAAACACATTGCCTTGTGGAGGAGAGAAGCCCAAAGTATCACCTTCCTCCCCTAAAGCAGAAGCTCTATAGTGAGGTCAGAGAGAACCTCAGAACTGTTAACTTTTGCTGCTCATAGAGCTACTTGTTTCTTCCTAAAGTAATATTTTTTTGCAGTTCATTCCAGTGGAAGAAAAATCCTCCTGAAAGTGAAATAGGCCTGCTGGATAGAAGGCTCACTGACAGCTTTGCTTATTTTATGGACATGTTACATCAGGCTAAGCCTTTGCCATCTGCTCTGCCCCCTATTGTAAATGGAAAAAAACCTCCAACCAAACAAAAAGAACAAATTACAAGAGCATCAAAGAGATAAAAGTGATTTAACTGCCTGTATATGCTCTGCCAACAATGCAGCTTGCACTGAAGATGTTCTTTCTCATGATTCAGATGCAAATCATGAGGAAAACAGTTCACACACGACACAGTAAATTTCCTGCTAAGCTGGAGTTTTCTTGAAGCAAACCTGACTCCACAAGAGGGTTCAACTGTACTTATATGAAATTATGTGAGCTTTATGTAAAGACTGTCCTTAAATATTTTTTATATTGTTTGCAGTTCAGGCAGTAAGGCACAGTGGGGTATGAATGATTTAAGGAATAATGCCCATGTTGGAGGAATGCATGAGGCAATAAATGGCTTTTGTAGGTAACTGAACACCACAGCAAGGCTGTGAGATATCTGTGAAGCACAGAAGGCATTCATTGAAAATATGTCCCAGTGTAATGTTCAACAAGGAAAAAGTTAAACAAACACAAATGTGAAGATTGTGATTTTCTGGCCATGTGAGAATTTGGGAAGATTAGTTTGCTAGAGAACAACCATCAGAAAGCATTGAGGTGAATAGATTAATGGGACAAATAATTAGGATGGGGGAAAAAGTGATGAGATTGAGCACATGCAGGTGTCAATAAAGATGCATCATCTGTGGGAAGCTTACACTTTGCACTCAGTGATACATCCTCGCATCAGCATGCAGCTTGTTATATGGTATTCTTGCTGCATTGTTAAGCACAAAGACAAAAGACACGAACCATCCATACAACATATCATAAATCACCTTAAATGCCCATTTAAGGGTTTTCCCTTAAGAAATGAAATTATAATCTAATGTGTTGTATTCATCTGTGGACTGCAAATTCCTGTAAAATTGGATTCATTGTGAGCATAGTGGGGAAAGATCATTAATGAAAAGATTAACAAGCAGTATATCTATTCCTTGAATTTCTCTTTAAGTTAATTAAGTTAATAAAATTTAATTAGCATCCAGACATTGGATCTTCTCTTCGGTTTATGAAACTAGAGACTCTAAATTGTGGTATATATGTATATGCTTCAGCATAAAAAAATGCAGGCCTACCTCTTCTGCTGGTATAACTCTACTGGACCATCTTCTGTGGCATTGAAGGACCTGTGTCAGCTCACAGTCTTGCAAATACCTACAGTGGCTAACCTCTACAGCAACTGCCTTTGAGAATGAAGGCAGAGAATACAGGAATTGCTGCTGCCCTCCTCAGAGGGTAGAGTGCATGCGCATACACTGAAGCATCTGGCAACTGCATCAAATATATAAGGTATGTTAACTTGTGTTATTGGGAAGGACCGTGGTAGCTACAGGACTTGCTTCCACTTCTGAGAAGAAATCCTATAACAGTGATTGACCTTGCTGCAGGAAGGTGTGTCTTCATTCAGTGGCCAATAACAGTAAAGTAGTTTACAACATTTTGCACAAGGCTGATGGAAACAAATGGAACTTCAGAGCTTAATGAAAAAAACAAAAAGAGACGACGATTTATATTTCATGTACTTTGTATTTCTATATCCTTAGACAACAAGACTAAATCCTCTTATTCTGGTATCTACATCACTTTTCGTTAATGAGTCGATGATGCTCTGTTCTTCTGCACCATAAAGATCAGCTTACCCTTGACATGAGCAACTCTTGGACTAATTTGTTGCCAAATGAAGAAATTATTCAAGTTAGACTCTTGGTATTTAAGAAGATAATGTTTTCATCTTCCACACCAATCAGAAAAGGCACAGTAAATTAAATTAACAGTATTCTCATTACTAATGACATGTGACTGCATGAAATAAATATTGTATCTGTAATATATATGTCATTTATAAAGTTGGCTGGCATTATAGGTGGGACTACCTTAAGGTTACCTGGCAAAAGCCACAGTACAATCTCATTTTCACTCACTTTGCCGAATACTAACTGGGGCTGAAATCTTCCATCTGGATGGGAGCAGGGGTGATTGCTTTGCATTTCAATCAGATTAGTTTCACTATTTCTAGACAAAAGAGAGAAGATAATGTTTTGCCAATGCTAATACAATCTGATAGCCTTTCTTTGAGAAGATGTATTGTCCCTGTTTGTTGTCATGAAGAAGTAAAACAAAATGTGTGAGTGGCTTATGTATCAGGGTTATGCTTTTTGTTGCCTTGTCAAAAACTTGTCCAAATCTGTCCAAATTTCAGAAAAACAGTCTACACATGTTCAGTAAGGTCCCTAGATTTTATCAGCTAAAATCTCTGTAGAGATTTTTTATAGTGATACGCTAATACTCTACACTGTAAGAGACTAAACACAGGCTTTCCTGTACTTGTAAACCTGCACACCTGTAGGCAGTCATTGGCGTGTGACGCAGGAGCTGAGAGCAAGCAGACTTGCTTATCTTGTACTATAACGGTGTCCGTGTAACCCAGCAGTGCCCAACCGAGACATAAATTGGTTACTTGTGTCCTAAACAGAGAATACTGCAGTAACACATAACTCAATCCAAGTTACTCTAACTTAATCCAGGCTAGAACTGTCCCACATACAGGAATATGCCATCTAACGCTAAAGATCTATGAAGGGATAGATTTTAGTTTTTTTGAAGAAAAAAGCCATAGACTGAAGGACCGACTGAGGTTAGACATTGGCAAGGGGCAAGGCAGGCTGATACCTGTACAAGGCAAACTGGCCTGGCAAAAAGTATGGGACAGAAAGGCAGTTAGAATAGCTGAAAGCACCTGCAGAAAGAGAGGAGGTGTGATGGAAGGGCAGAACTGGGCAGAGTGAACAAGGAGGCTGGGACCATGAGGAGGCATGAAGCTGGATGAGCATCTAGACTTTATCACAATGCACAGCCTGCACCTCGATGTTCTTTTAATAGTTGTGCTTTTGTGTGTACATTCTAACTAAATATGAGAATATATGAGGGAGAATAGCAAAGATAGATGAAAAAGAAAAGAGGACAGAGTCATCACCTCTTGTAAACTAGCTGTCAGGAAATCATAGCAGTATTAATTCAGAGCATCTTTAATTCAAGCTAAATGTCAAATGTTATTGTACATGTCTGAACATTCATTGGTGTTTAAATTTTACACAGAAGAACTTCTGTGTTAAGATCTAATGTCTTTTTGTAAAATATGCCATATACACAAAATTATTCTGAGAAATTAAGTACCTGAAAAAGCAAAAAGATACCTTATCCTCCAATAAAAGAACAACCCTCTTCAGTCCAGTGGTCTGGCTTGTTATTATTCCTATCTCCCTATTCCTTACAGGCCCAGAAGAAAAAAACATTGGGCAAACATGTGCAGCTACTGTGCAGCAGCCTAAGCTCTTACAAATCAAAGGAGAGAGAGAGCACATTGCAAAATTAAAAGACTAGAGCAGAAAAGCCCCTCTCTTTTCTTATCAGTGAGACCTCAAATCAGACAGTTCTGCTGGTTGCAGCTGTGGCAATAAAACCTGAGGGAAAAGAGTTGCATAGATCCAATCATGTACCACTGAAATCAGTGAGGCTTACAGTAGTACTGAAAGCAAGATTGCTGCTAGGTACGTTTAAGATCAAGCCAATGAAATAAGTTCACACTATATCCCTATAAACAGTCATTGTTCTTTAAAGGACCATCATTTTAATAATCTCCCAAACATTTTCATCTTTTTTTCTTTCTGCTTACCCTATAGTATACTGTAGATAGCAAGGAATCCAGTTTGACTACTAGAAACCAAATGAATCTATAGCCTTGGTTATTAGATCCCTTTTTCTCCAAGGTTTTTCATTTAAAGGCTGAGTATATTTGATCTGGAAGCTACTGAAATCCAAATGCAGAACTCTGCAATGCCATTCTTTGAAATCCCTTTTCAAAATACATGTTGGGAAACACTGCGTCTTTATGCTAGATTTTCCATTTAATGTAAGAGTAATTTCTAAAAGCCTTAAAAAAGATACATTGGGATAATGGTGCTCTCCCTCAAGCCTACAAGGCTGTGTGCTTGTGTGACTATTGCTGTAGTAAAGGCTTTTGTGTAGTTCAATATCCACTTAGCATTGGATTTTCAGATCATGACTTAGAGGCAATTACTGTCTGCTCTTAGCAAGTTGAAAGCTGAATGCTATATTCCCTCTGATTATATCTCCAGAAAGTACATGTCAATAACATTCTGAGCATTGGTTTCACATTGATTAATACTAGTAGTGATATATAAAAGGGCATCACTCAATGTGCAAGTTCATCGGTCAGTTTATAGCAAACCGCTCTCTTGAAGAACATTCCAACAAAGCCTCCAAGCATGTGACTATACCACAGGTCTACTTAATGGTCAACTTTCCTGTTAATTTGCAAATTAAGTGTCAAATTCAGGAACTCGGTCCTGTGCGCAGTCAGGTGGCAGAGAGAGATGTAGAAGTAATTTATAGTCTCCTAATTCATGTTGGAAATATTGAACATGCTCTACCTTTGAGATGATGAGAAATTGTGTCTGCAGGAACAAGAGCATATGGGGAATAACAGCTCCTTACACCCCTTGGAAGAGCTTTTAGAGTCCAGGGCTTACCTTCCTTGAAATAAGTTCCCACTTATTATTGTGAAGAAAAAAGCATACTAAATAGGAACCAAACTGTGTTCTGGAGCTAACTTGCTCTCTTAATTCAGAACATTTTATCTTTTAAATCTTCTAAGTTGGTCTTTCAAGTTGGCAAAATAAGCACCATTGACTAACATAGTCAAACCATATCTCAGAGAGTTTGGGAGCAGCATGGAGAAGAAAAGGGAGAAATTTTCACATTTAGTGTTTACATGTGCATGTTGTATGAATGCATAAAAAGAAGGCTCTGACTTGAGTTTTGCCACTATTGCATTGTAAAACTGACAACATTCCCCTGAAAACAGGGCACTAATTTCAGATTAACCTATCTGTGGCAGAACAGAATCTGCAAATTGACGCTATTAAATAAACTTCTATTTAACCTGTCCGTTTGTGCTTCTCTTTACTTTGCACTATACTTAACAAATTTAGGGATTTGTCACAGAGGAGCCATACATTAAAACTTGAAATAGTAGCATGAAAATCTATTTATTTATTTCAAAAAGAGCATATTAGGTTGAAAACTTAGACAATTTCAGCTTTTCTAGGAGAATTTCTAGTACTTCAACCCGTTTATTTATATGCTTAACACCAAACAGGGTATGCAAATCACAATCCATTTCCTGGCCAGCAGAGATGTATTTAGTTAGGTCCTGCTGACCTTTCTTGACTTTGCATCACAAGCATCTGACAGCTGTAGATGCCATGATGTCCTTGTTTCCTCATAATGAGAGACATCATTTTCTCAGTCAAAGGCCACAATAGATTTCAAAGCCATTTATGGACCCAAATATGTATAATGCATTTGTAACTTTGAGTGACCTACTTTTCAAACAGCTATATGACAAGTTACCAGTTCAGTTCTTTCTAGACAGCTTCAGAAAGTTTGGGTTTGCCCATTTTGCATATGCTAAATATATGATGGCCAGATGGTACAATCCTGACTTTTGTATTCAGCCCTTGAATGTACTGCTGTTACACTTTTAAGCTCTCTTTCCATAGATTAAGATATGGGAATCCTCTGGATTACAGGGAGAAAAGTGGGACACAAGGAGTCCTCTGAAGTTTAGCTTTCTGGTCAGCTTAGAACTCTTAATTAAGCTGTCCTGGTTTGGGTTGGGATAGAGTTAATTTTCTTTCTAGTAGCTGGTATAGTGTTATGTTTTGGGGTCAGTATGAGAACAATGTTGATAACAGGCTGATGTTTTCAGTTGTTGCTAAGTAGTGTTTAGACTAACCCCAGATGCTGGCTGGGGTTAAACCATGACAGTAGCTTAACTCCACAGTTACTTGTGATTTCCTTTCCCCTTGAAGCCTTTTCAGTAGTCTGATGGAAGAAAGAGAGCTTTTATAGTTCAAATCTTCATGCTGCCTTTTCCTATGTATTCACTCTTCTTCCCAAACTCTTGTATTTCAGGGTAGAGCAGAACTGGAATTGGTGCAGAGAAGGGCAATCAGTATGACCAAAGATCATATAAGGAGAATGATTAAATAGAATAGACCATGGTAGACTGGAATAAAACAAGCCGAGGGACGACACGCTCAATGCATAAGGAATCATGAGTGGTGGGGAGAAAATAGGGAATGCTTATGCAGTTTCTCACAGTACAAAAAGTAGGTAGCATCAAAAACCTAAGCAAAAAGAAGCTAAAAGGGTACAAAAAGTATTTTGTTTTGTTTGTGTGCAACTCAGCTGTGGAACTTGCTGCCACAGGATGGTTGTGAAGGTCAAAAGCGTACAAAGGTTCAAAAAGAATTAGATACACTCACAGAAGAAAAATCTGTCAGGTATTACTGAATACTTAAAGATAAAACCACTGTCTCAGGAAGTACCTAGTCTGCAAATTAATAGAAACTGGGAGAGTTTACCAGAGGAAGGGGCACTATACTCTTTCTGCCCTTTCTTTAAGAATCCCCAACTAACTTCTGTCAGAAATAAGCTACTGGGTTAAAAGGACCTTGATCTGACCCGGAATACCTGTTCCGCATTCCTGATACCCTCTTCAATTGCCTTTGCAATTCTGCAGGGAGATGAGAAGATTATGGTAGATTGAAACCAGTTAAGGGGATTTTTGCTTTTCATCTGTCTTTGCAGAAAGTGCATCTCAGCAAGGCCAAAGAGTCTTGTCTCCTATTTCTATCCTGGCATGGATTTCAAGACTTTACTTTTGCTTCAGCTGTTCTTTACAGAATAAATGATGTAAGGTTATGTTGAACAGACGGGGCTGAATATATGCTAGCTTTATTCACAGCTCCCACTCCAGAGGGTTTTTCTCCCTAACTCTGTAATCCCTGCACTCAGCAGCACCCATCGTCATTGTGCTTTGCAGTGCTTTGCCTTTGTTCAGCAAGGTCGTGCAGGGGAGGCTGCAGAAAGGAGCACCTGCTCAGGAACGACTTCACTGAGCACTCTGCTAGCCTCTGGTAACTCACTGTGTAATCAGGCAAAAAATGACAGATGCCACCCTATCATCAATGATGTGGTTACAGTCTAGACAACCAAAACTGAAAACAAACCCTGACAAGGGCCTTGCTTGTCCCAGTCTTGCTGCCCTCTGGCAGAGGGAAGGAAGGGCACCTTCCTCTGGTATCAGGTGTCAAAAAGGTGCTGGTGAGCCCATGTCTCAGCTATAGCCCCCTTCACGTCAAGTTTTTTGAGCAATTTGTCCTACATAAGGGTAGTCACACGTTGTCCTGGTTTAGGCTGGGTTAGAGTTAATTTTCTTTCTAGTAGCTGGTATAGTGTTATGTTTTGGGTTCAGCATGAGAAGAATGTTGATAACACACTGATGTTTTCAGTTGTTGCTAAGTAGTGTTTAGACTAAGTCAAGGGTTTTTCAGCTTCTCATGCCCAGCCAGCAAGAAGGCTGGAGGGGCACAAGAAGTTGGGAGGGGACACAGGCAGGACACCTGACCCAAACTGGCCAAAGGGATATTCCATACCATGTGATGTCATGACCAGTATAGAAACTGGGGGGAGTTAGCCTGGGTGGATTGCTGCTTAGGAACTAACTGGGCATCGGTCAGCGAGTGGTGAGCAATTGCATTGTGCATCACTTGTTTTGTATATTCCAATCCTTTTATTATTACTATTGTCATTTTAATATTGTTATTATTATCATTATTAGTTTCTTCCTTTCTGTTCTATTAATCTGTTCTTATCCCAACCCAGAAGTTTTACCTTTTTCCTTCCAATTCCCTCCCCCATCCCACTGGGTGGGGCGGTAGTGAGTGAGTGGCTGCATGGTGCTTAGCTGCTGGTTGGGGTTAAACCATGACACACGTACAGACCTTCCTGAGGAAAACCAAGCCCAAGCTTCTTTTGCAAGTCTGGTCAGTCCAGCCATGGGGGTGCTTCTGGGAAAAGAGTAGTTTTGAAAAATCCAGCTAAGCACCATTTTTGAACCATGGAACCAGGTGTTTTTCCTGTCATTAGAAGGTATTTCTTAGTATTTTGTAATTTACCTTGAAGTTCTCAGGCACACAGCCCATCTCTTTGCTCCACACTGTCCAGCGTCTGCAGCATACAATGAGATCTTGACCAAGCATATTGTTAAAATGGCCAAAGCACAGGTAATACATGAGTGATAATGACTAAAAGCAAATACATGGGATTATCTCACAGTTGAACATGCCTTTGTCTCATACTTTTCCACTGTACATTTGGTTCTTTTTTAGTATCTCAAAGACTAGAGTGACAGGGCATGTGTGCGCATGGGCAATATAGCTATATGCTATGGGAAGAGATTTAAACTAGCACCACATTGCCTTCCTTAGCTACTGGGAGGAGCAGAGCCATAGTAGCATGGAGATCTCTGAAGGCAAGAATATGCTGCTCCTTAACTCTGCTTACTAGCCTAGACAGAGAATTGTACTAATACAACTCTATTACTTTGGGTATCTTGAGTAGCTTGGCTTTGATTACACACTTCACGGCTGCGTTCAGAGCTGTGGATATATCCTGGGATATAATCTGCATTCACGTAATGCAAAAGGTCAGTAGCACTGCCGGGTGAGAGTCACAAAAGCACGCTGCATATCTGCCACTGCAGCTTATATAACCACTGCATCCTGCAGATACCAGATCTGCATAGGATCCTTCTCACTTCCAGCTGGAAAAGGCGTGAGCTGTGCAGGGGATCATCAGAGCTCAGTCCTAGGTAGCCTCTACCAGTGTAGAAGGCTGCTGGCTTTCAAAAGCCAGGACATGGCAAGGAGGACTTATGAGCTGTAAGCATGACCATAGAAAGCTTAGCTTCCTCTTTGTGGCAGAAGATAGGAGGTTTCTTCACCATAACCCCTACTCTGTACCTGGACTTCCAGATCTTCTGACATTCTAGGCCACTTGCCTTGCAGGGGAGCCCAAAGCGTATGATTAAATGCGACCTCCTCCCTGCGCAAAGCGCATTCAGTGACTGACTTCCAGCAGGACGCGGTTACTGTGTATTATGTGCTTACTACAGACAACAGAGACAAGAATTGATGGACTCTTGTTCATTTGGAGATGGAGGGCCTCACATGAAAAGTGTCAGCAAGCTGACTCATGGTACTCTGACATACATTTGCTGAGGAAGATTCATCATGGCTTGCTTGTTTTTCCATCTGCATAATCTTATAGGAAGACCTTAAGATGCTCTAGAGAGCCTGAACATGACCTTTGTTTCTCTCACTCTGCTGACATAACTACTGGGAAAAAGTGTTTAGCAGCACAGAATCCATTTTGCTTGAAGACACTGGACAGCGAGTGAAACACAAATAAATGCAAATCTTGATTCAGTGACATCAGCATCTATGAAAACATTGTAGCTCTGATGAAGATTTCAGCTGCAAAGGGCTTCCTGTAGAGACCACAGAGAAATTAACTAGTGAGTTGATGATGCATATAGCTAGAAAATAATCTAAAATTAAAAATTAATTCAGTTTCATCAGTGGCTTCCTGAAAATAAGCAATTAATTATTTACTATGAATAGATACATATTCATCTTTTAGCGTTCCACAGGTCCACATGATCTCTGGTACATCGTTTCTACATTAAAAATACCTCAAACACCATCACAGTCCTTCTTGTTGTTTTCCTCCCCAGGAAAAAGAAATCAAAGACTTGAATAGACAGAAACTGACCCCCATGCTCATTTCCACTAAGGACATCACAGAATAAAGAGGAAGCACGTAGGTGGGGAACAATTCATCATCACTTAATTTTGATCCTTGACTTACAGCATCACCATTCACTGACAACCCTGGCCACTAGCTATTACCAGTTTTTCATTCCAAGGAAGGTGACAGAGCATGGTCAGAGATAAGAAACTTTGGGAAACTACTTCCAGTTTCTTAGAGGCTGGTGTATGCCCTGGAATCTGGAGATTAATGGTCTTTCTGTTAGAGCTTTTTTTTTTTTTTTTTCCTTAATCCTTAGTATTGTAGCTCTAGGCATTCCCTATCCATCTCCAGACCTTTCTGGCATTCTAAATCCTTTTCTTCAGACACGAGTTTTACACTCTGGCCTTAAAATGCAACTATGGATTATGCATTCATTATACTTCTAAACACAAGCAGAATCAGCCCTTGTAAGCATTTGGAAAAAGGACAGCCTTTGAAAGCCCAATATCCTATGGGAAATGCTATGGCTGATTCACCAGGTGCCAATATTCTGTCTGGTAATTCGCAAGTGGCACCCTTCCAATTAGCGGTAGGAGACATAACGACTAATACTGCCAGCTGCTACCTGGACTGCCTTTCTTATCTGTTGTCTTTTTCTTTTCCTAGCCTGTTTGTCCTCTTGTATCTTTTGAGAGAGATTCTGCAACAAGACAAGGGCTTTAAAACACTAAATTAACATTAACTGATGCAGTCACAAAAAGGGCAAGCAGCATGTCCTAGAGATAAGGCAGGGAAACAACTGAAGGTGGCAGGAGTTTTGCTGGGTAGAAGCATTCGGTCCGAGCTAGCAGAGTGGCTCTTCTCTGTCCCAGGGGGCTGGCTTGTTGGGGGGACACAGCGGTGTGTGTTCTTCTGAAGGCACAGGTAAGTATGTTGAGTCGTGACCTTCTGCACCTGCCAGCTGGGGATAAAGGTGTAGGTCCTGCAGGGCTCCCAGCTATTTATTTGATGCCACCGATTTGAGAGGGTGACCAGTGCCTGCACACGTGTTGGCATGCAGGCCTCATTCCCTGTGTCCCTCCCCGTGTGGCTCTGCAGGACGCTGCGGGGGAGAGGGGCTGCCCTGCGGCAGGGCCGCAGGGAGAGGCGGCCGGGCTGGCGGAGCTGGGGAGCAGCAATCCATCCCTGCAGGCCGCGCTCAGCAGCGGGGCGGGGGGAGCTGGCCGAGCGGGCCCCCGCCTCGGCCCTGCAAAGCCCAGGAAGCGTCTCCCCACTCTGGACGCGGGCACGCCGCCCGACCCCGCGAGTCCACCGGCTGGAACCGCTGAGCCTAAACCGCAGGCGGACACCAAGCCCGCGCCTCCCGCTTTCTGGGGGCAGGCCGGGGCTGCCGGCGTCCCCCGCCCGCCGGCCAGGCCGCCGGTCGCCATGGCAACCGGCCAGGCCGCAGCCCGCCCGCCGCCTGCCCGCGCCGTGTTCCTCCCGCGGGGGCGGCCGCGGCCGCCGCCGCAGGGTCCAGGTCCGGCGGCGCCGTCCCCCGCTCCGCTCCCCGGGCCCTCCGCGGCCGGTGGCAGCCGCCGCCGCCGCCTCCTCTCCTCCCGGCGCCGGGAAGGGACTCCTCGCGCTCCCGGGGCGGGGGGAGGCCGCCGCCGCCGCCGTGCTGCGCCCGCGGCGGGCAGGGCCAAGCCCGGCCCCTGCCCGGCTGCGCCACCGGGGCCTGCCCGGGGTGGGAGAGGAGGAGGAGGGACTCCGCAGCGGCAACAACTGACGTGTCCCCGCCATGGAGCTCGGCGTGATTCATCAGCGGCGGCGGGGCGGCAGCGGGGTGCCGCGCACCGTCCCCGCGTAGGCACGGCCGCGGCGGGGGCAGCCCCGGCACCGCTCTGCCGCCCGCACCGCCCTCCTCCTCTTCCTCCTCCTCCTCGCCGCCTGCTCCTCTGCCCCCGCGGCTACGCGAGGATCCCGGGGGAGGCAAGATGGAAGAAATCCTGCGAAAGCTGCAGAAGGAGGCGTCGGGGAGCAAGCACAGGGCCATCAAGGAGAGCTGCACCTGGGCTATCGGTAAGGGGCGGGGGGCGCGGGCAGCGGCGCCGGGCTGACCCCGCCGCGGCGGGGCTACCCGCGGGGGAGCGGAGCGGGGCACGGCGCAGCCCTGAGTGTAGGAGCCTCCGATGGAGAGGTTTTGTAACGGCGGGGGCAGGGAGGCCCCAACAAACTTGTTCGGCGCTGGCCGCCGAGCCTCCAGCGGGTGCGGAGGGACCGGAGCGCCTCAGGCGGTTCAAAATGCCCGGGAGCTCCGCGCTGCTGGAAGGGGCTGTGGCACCTGCTGGCGGTCCCGGAGAGCATCCGTGTCCTTCGTCGTCCCTTCCCCCCCCCCCCCCCCCCGCCACCTGGCTCTGCTTCGTGGGTCTTGCGAGGCAGATACGGGTATCGGTAGCTATCAGTTTCTGTGTATGTGGACGGGTAGGGGTGTGTGTCTTCTCTAAAAGCTCCCACCCCACCCACCCTCCACCCCTTCCTAAATCATCGTAGAAAACCCCTCCGGTACAGTTTTCACTGCTGGCTTACATTCGGGATCTATTTTAAAAGCTGCATTTTTTTTTTTTTTTTTAACTGGATTCCATGAGCTCTTTTATCCTTGCTGTATAATGTTCAATAGAATGAGTTCTTCTTTTAAGGGAATATGAGCTTAGGTACATTTCAGCATCCACCCATTTTCAGAGATTGGCTGTGACTTGAAGTGCTTTTGACGCTAACTACTTATAATTGCTTTAAATTTTTATTTTTCATCCATACATAGCTACCACAATATGTGGTGGTTCATACCTGTTGCTGTTTTATTACTGGCCTTTCAGCTTGATGTTCCATGGGTTACTTTGTTAATTGTGTGTTAGCCTTGCACAGCAGCCATGCTAATATCCTCTATACTGTTCCAGTTTTAGTATATGTGCTGCTGAAGTGCTGATATGTGAGAGGGAGCTCACTGAGGAAAAGAGGGTACTCGATGCCTTCTCATTGGGCACCCAGTGTCCTGACAGATTGATGCAAAGCTGTGGTGACTTGGAGCAGCAGTGATTGTTGTTCTGTCAGCTGGAATAGGTGTAAACTTTAGGATTGTTGGTTCAGAGGCTGTAGCCAGATATATTACTATGGTTGAACTCAAAAGTTTCTTTTAAAAGCCCTATTGTTTCTTCTGGTTATACAGAAACCTTGGATTCTCCTGATGCTGCTATCAAGATACCTCCATATCAGCTAAGGTAAGAACATTTAATGTTGAATCTTGTGGAGCTGTGAGTATTCGTAAAATGGAAGTAAAAATTTGAATTAAAAGTGAGGTAGACAGAGGAGGGGGTTGAATCTATGTGATTTTTTTTAGTTTGTAGATGCACATATCTAGGCTGGTAGTAGTGGATAATTTGCTGATGAGCCGTTGGCCTCTAGCCATGAGTGAAATGCAAGGAAAGGTGTTAAAATGGGCATGTGTATGTATAATGGTGACACTTGATTAGAAAGGAGGGCTGTCTTATGGTCTAAAGAGTTTTCCTTCTAAATTACAGCCTTCAATATAAGTGATGATGCTTCTCAGTCTTCTCAGTGTGTTTGTTTTCTTTTAAATCTAGATCAGTTTTTGTTTACTGAAAATAAATATTCTAGAAACTGAAGGGTTATATCATCATATAGCTAGGACACTGGGTAGGAACTAAAATAATATAGTTTCTATGCCTATTTCCTTTAGCCTGCTATATTATCTTGAGTAAGCCTTCTCTCTTCTTCCTGCCTCCATTTGTACATCTATAAAATGGGGGAGCTGGCACTGCCCTCATTTGTAGAGCTATTTAAGATCTCATGTTGGAAATCTGATTGCTATGGAGAAAGTAAATAGGCAAAATTATTCACTGTCCCTTCTGTCAGAACCATTAGGAAGCATCAAAAGAAACTAACAAGTGCACTGTTCAAAACAGGAGGACACTGTTTCACACAGCTTATAGCTGAGATGTAAAATGCTTAGGCTTGCCTTATTAGAGAATGCAATGGATGCTAAAAAGTTTGCATGGGTTCAGAAAGCACCTCAACAAACCATGGAAGAAATTGTTTTGAAGCCTGTCAGACACAAAGGTACCCCTTCTTATTCAGAATTACTTTAGTCAGAGATGATTGAGTTTATAAGAGTATGTAGCGGTGCTGCTATAAATTTGGCCTGTGCTGTAGTCCTCCTAGATATCCACTATTAGCTGCTGACAGAGGTGATGCTTTTTTACCACTATATTACTCTCCTGGGAGTATTTTTATCACCTCATTACTCCCCACTGCTCTTTTCAGATATGCTCAGTGCAGCTTTGTGCATGGAAAATTAGGGATTGAAGAGCTAGTTATTCCAGAGCAGTCACCAAGCAGGGAAGAAATAAGAGCAGTTCTTTTGCTGCTCTAAAACCCTGTCAGCTGCAGTCCACAAGGGGCCTCAAGTCAATGGTGAATGGATGTAGCACAGGTCTGACGTGACCAGTGCCAGACACGTGCATTTCCAACACAGGTTGGGCAGCTGAGAACAGCTGGATAAGTAATTCCCAGTAGCTCCATTAGAATTGGATTATGTTTACTTGGCACTGTGGTTGGAGAAAACTTGGCTCTTTTATCTTCCCATTTATCACCCTCCATCTTTAATACAGTGAGTGGTCTCTCTGTTTTCAAGTACTATTCTCATTCCCTATGAATTAGTTAGCTGTTACCACATTTCTTCCTTTTTCACTTGCCTACTGCCTTTTTACAGATATGCCTGCCTTTTTCTCTTTTTCCTCCAATGTTCTTAATGTTGCATTTGTTTAGTTGGTTGTTTTTTTTTTTCCACTGTAAATCCTAATCTTTTTAAATAAAGCTAATACCTTCACAGGTGTAGCTATGATGAAGTAAGCTCTTAACGTTAGACTTGTCAGTAACAATGCAGTGAATATTACTGTACTCTGAGCTTACTCTTCATTCTCTGCTAACAAGCTACTGCCAGACTCCAGATCAGTACATTGGGCCACATCTTGGGCTGGAGTTCACCAGCATGATGTGCAAATTAGATAAAAGTTCATCTTTGCTTGTAACTTGTTAAAGAACAGCACTGTGATGGCTTTGTTCCTGACACTGTAAAAGAATAGACTTGAAAATAGAGCAAGTCAATGACCAGAAATACAGCCAAGATAGGTGCAGAATGGAGACATCCCGACCATGCCCCTTTCCTGTTTTCATCTTTATCAGGTGCAGATTGTATCATCTGCTGTACTACAAATCAGTCCCTGGCTGCTTATCCGCTTTGAATCTGCCGTTCATCTTTTCTGCTATAATATTTTTGAGTGTAGTAGCAGAGCCTGGTGGTATGTTCTGGAATATTCCATCATACTAGAGTTAGAGTGAAGATACATATAATCTTTCCACCAAGTAACCCTAGTCCAGAACTCAGATCTGAGATCCATAGTGGCAACATACCGAAAGTGTTAAAGGCAGTGTGGCAAATAGTTCAGGAGAAAAATACGTATTTGTGAGGTCTCTTAAAAAAGCAGCAGCTGAATGAGTATTTTGAGTACTGCATGTGCAGGGAGGACGTTCCAGTTTGTTTAGTAGGAAAATTTGGTGTGTCCTTAAAATATACTGGATACAAGGAAGGGACATCAGCACTTCTCTACAGTATTTTTGGGGAAGTTCATGATGTAGAGCACATCTATACTGCATAAGAATGGGGGACAGAGATTCGTGAGCTGCCACATCCAGTTGAGATAGATAGTGGCTGGGTTTCAGAAATAGCAAATCTAGTAAGTACCCCAATCAGTATTGTTTCTGTTTCTCCACAGAGCAGCGTCTGGCTTCCACTAGTCAGTTGTGCTGGTGTTACTGCCATTTAACAGGTTGTCCATGCCCTTACTTAAGTTCTTTTCCTTCTGGAACTGAAGAATGAAGTCTGCTCATGAGAATGAGAACGTGTAAACTGTATACTCCCTTTTTTTTTGACTTATAAAATAAAAGGCCATTTTCTGCTTTTGACACCACAGTTCTAGATGAGTAGAGGTTCTTCATAATGTTTTCTTTTAAAATAGTGGTCCTAGTGTGAGAATGGGGAGGACAAGATAACTCTTTGCATTTCCTCGAGATTATGACTAGTTGAGTTCAAGGGGGTTTTTACATGTATTATATCAGCTACATACTTATCTCCATGATACTGTTGGGGTAGATTAACTTCTATGTTCTGGCTTGCTCCTGACCTATCCATAGCTTCCTCTCTTGTGTTGGGCCTCTGTTACTGAACACTGGGCAGGCCACATTATAGTTCCCTGAAGTCTGTGCAATTAGTTAGGGGATTCAGCTGTAGCACTTGTATGGGAGCTGTTTCCAGCACTTGTCTGGTAGCAGTTTAGATAGCACATGTCTACTATGTTTGGGAGCACCTGGGGTACTTTTGCCCCAAGGGAGTGCAGTAGACTGGACATTCATCCTGGAATGTTATTCTTCAATTAGTTTGACAGAGATCTGTTGGGTGTATCTACAGGGAGCTAAATGATACTTTTGCTGTTCAGCTTCCTTTGATGTTAATTGGACTTATGAATCCAAATCCCAGTTAATGACCTTGCATATTAATTCTAGTGAGGGGCATTATTTAAATGTCTCGCTTCATAAAGAAATACAAATCTCCAACGAATACAGTTTCCCACAGAGTCCTGTCAGCTCTGCCTTGAGATAGGAATATGTGCGTGCTCTTTCAGGACTTTAACTTTTGATCAGAGTATTGAGCAAGGGTATCAAATAGTGAATATTAAAGTGGACCAGGATGGAAATGACCTTAAGTCAGTTCAAGTCTTTGCCATAGACATCCTGTGACTTCTTGAGAAGGGAGAGTCACATAACCCATTGGTAACTAGTCTGTTGTTGCCTGCCTAGTACAATGATGTTTGTCTCTGATGAACAGGTGTTGTGAAGGTTGGATATAGACTAAGTGCTTAAGGAGGTTGGATGAATGACTTATAAATAATGAATTAGATGAAAGGAATTGATGTGCTGGTGTTTTAATTGGTGAACTGATCACATGGAAAGTAGCTTAAGAGACATTAATGTTGTCTGCCAGCAAACAACTGTTCGCTACTAAGTTGGGCTGCATTCACTTCAGTATTTTCAAGGTGACAAATTCTGCCCTAAGGCCAACAACCTACACTGAACAAGTCTCTCTTCTTGGCTAATTCCTGGCCAGTTTCTCCACTGTGATTTTAGAGGCTGAAATATGATCCATAAAAAGTAACTGCACAGACACAAGAAGATGAGCCTTGAAAAAGAATGTTTGATCAGAGCAGTTTAATACTCGTGAGGATTATCTACATACCAGAGAATAAAATAAGAGACTAGACTGCACTTGCCAGTCACATACCGCTTTGAAAAAACTTGGGTTTACCAGAGTTTCTTGGAATGCTTTATGTAATTAAGTCATGCCTTATAGGCTAAGTAAAACTTAATGGCTTTCTGTCAGCACGGACTTGGTGCTGCAAAGAGGAGGTTGGTTGGGACTTCTGAGGGAGGCTGTGGCTTGGTGGGTAGTTTAGCTGTTGTGTTTTGGTGTTGCTGTCCTCACTGGAACCTGGAGTCTTATATACAGAAATTCTTACCATGTCCCTGCCATTCTTCGTTAGGAATTTTTTTTATTATCCTAAAGAGATGTTTCTTACAGTTCTAAGACATTTCCTGTAATTTCCAGGTCTTACTACTATCCTGTCATTACTTTTCTTCTGACCAGAACAATGGCAAATTTTTTTTTTTCCCCCCTTTTGTCAGTGTAGTAGAAGCATCACTGCCGACTTGAGTTTGAGCTGTTCTGTGGAGCTTGTGTGGCTGTTGTCTCTTTACTCCCAGTTAAATGTGGCTGGGTGCAGAAGAAGATGCATAGGCAAGAGTCTTAATAGTATAAATTGCTGTTCATGCTAGTTTAAAGTTTCCCCCGTGGACTTCAAAGTAATGGCCATGAGACCTATTGATGAGTGGTGCTCTGGCATAGTAACTGATGTAATTTGCATTCTTTCAAAGAAGAACCAGAAAGGCTTTCCAAATGCTCACTTCTCTTCAGCATATCTGTATACTGCACATCTCTGCACCTAAAAGTTGCACAAAGTAATTGAAATCGAATGGGGATACAGGCTCAAACCTTCAGGGCACCAATTCTGAGTGCCTAATTGGAGAGATACAGGTCCTGGCTTTCAGGGGTGCTGAGCATTTCCAAGTCCTGTTTGTGTTGGTAGCAGTTCCTATGTTCATTACTGCAAAAGCTTGCATCCCTCTGGTATTTCATATTGGCCTTTCAAAAATGGCCAGTATTTCTGGAGACTACAACTGGAAGGTCAGAAGTCAGTGGTGAGCAGGGTCTTCTTTAATAACCAGCTTATGTCCAGTTCTGTCTCTCCTGTTTGTGTCCCAGTCCTATTCATCTTGGTGCTACTTTTTGAGTGCAATTTGTGAACTTCGGGAAGCCAGTGCAATGAAGAGCAGTCAGGAATGGAAGTAAGCCTTAAAATTAGCTGAACTCTGAAATATCTATCCTCCTTGTATTTTTTTTTTTTTCTGTAGTCATGGGAATTTGGGGATGAAATGGGTAGTTCTACTCTGTCATTTATTTTTGTGTCTCTAGCTTTGCATCTGACATACTTCTTGAAGTAGCTGCAGCTTACAAACTCTTAAATAAAACAACATGCTCACTCATTTTAGCTTACATGTGCTCAACAAATAATAAAAGCAGTAAGTGTGGTGTGATCCTCACCAAACATCCAATGCCGTAGAGACTTCCAATGCACTTAGCTTTGCAGATAATTCATCCACTTAGAGAATCTTGAGGCTTGGGATGCATTTTGGCTTCTCCATTGTGAAGAAATACTTGTGATTTCATCATTTCATTCTTCTCCCATCAACTTTTGTTCATAATTTCTGTTTGTTTCTTTCTACTGGGAGAGAGTGGTTAGGGAAGCTGATATGTATAGCAGATCCCCTGACCAGAAGAAAGGAGAGGGGAAGGAGGAATGACTGTCACTGAGGTTTTTTTGGGGGGATGCTTTTAGCATATCTCTCTCTATTTTACTCTTTCTCATTTTTAAAACACTTTGCTTCCTGCTCTTGCTGCCACAACCACCTGGCATTAAGTGCTCCTGTTCTTTCCTCCTGAACATGACTGCTGGATATGTGACTCATGCTGCTCAACCATTACATGGTTGCTATCTGGCATTCAGCAAGTGGATGATGAGTTCCCTGGCAGACACGTGGCCAAGAAGAGATTCTAGTGGCAGTGTGGATTGCTGAGCTGCATCTCTTGTGTTGTCGGTTTACAGGCTGGGTCCAGGCTTTGGGGCACATTTGTGTAGCCCATTTGGTGTTTTGAATGGTGTATGTGCTCTGGTCTTGATTTAAAATGTTGTATTCCTGGTTCTAATGTTGAGGGGTGAGTGAGGGGAGGAGATTCTTGTTTAGAAAGGCAGTGTGGCACTGTCTGGTATGGTATTTGAATCAATCTGCATGTTTAATCTGGGATATGTAACTGGCCTTATTTCTTGTCTGATGGGCAGGTACAGCATCTGTTCTGGGACCCCAAAAGACAGCAGTGTTGGAGAGGAAAGGGCTGTATAGGGTCAGTTTCTGTCATGCATGTCTGAACTCTTGCTGTCAAGACAAGATTCCAAAAGTGTTGGAAGGCCTCTAGATCTAGGAGTCCCTAAAAACCTGTCAGCCAGGGTTATGGCTCTTGAAGGTATCAAAGAAGGTTTGGTATTGTCATGGGAGAAGGTGTGTGGTTTCTGAAAGATTATTTCCGTTGCTCTTATGTGTGGGTTTGTGTTGGTTGTTTTTGTTGTTTGTTTGTTTGTTTGTTTTAAAGGGCAGTGCTTGCTGTTTCTGAAACTAACTTTCTGCCCTTCCCGACGTTTTTTGTAGTAGTGAACCTTAATATTCACCACTGCTTTGGGTCTTTGTTTCTTTTATGGATTCTTCTGAAAGTTCATTCTAGATTTGTGACAAAAGCCCATAGTGTACTGGTTTGGGCTGGGCTAGAGTTGATTTTCTTTGTAGGAGCTGGTAGGGTGGGAGTGTAGAGCAGCTGGGTGGGGCTGAGCTGCCTATTGGGCTTAACCCCCAACATTCAGTTACTGTGGGATGTACATAATTCATTCAGTACAGGAATAGCACCAATAAAAGATGAGAACACTCATAGTTTTTAGTGTTTGTCTAACTTCTAACAACAAATGCAACTGAAATACTGCCCTACGGGTCTAAGGGTGGTAATGGGATAGCAGTGTGTGTGTTTGTTTTAAGTATCTGATCACTTTTAGTGATTGCAAAGGAGGAGAATGTGAGAACATCAGGAGGCTGTCAGTAATTGCCTTAGAGAATGAAATAGGATTGGGGGGATGGGAGGACCAGGGGATGGAAGAAGAGAAGTGGCACTGAAACTGAGAGGACTGTTTTCCTACTAAATGAGGCTTGACTCTGCTGTGGTCTTTGTGTGATGCTGTCTGTGCAAGTCATGACTTTTCTTTGTTTTGAAAACGAAGGGGTGAATGGGAATAATAAAAGTCTTTTCTCACAGTTCTTTTATTTACATTCCATGAAAAGTACAAAGCTGCAGGAAATATACTACCTTTGGTTTCCTTGAATGTTTGTTTGCTTAAGAAATTGAATATGCTAAGGTGCAGTGAGTATAAAATAACATAATGCATTGCAAATGTGGGGATATTTTTAACAGCCATCCCTTAGGTCTGTCAAGATTTAGCATTGCACTGCTGTGAAAGTTGAATGGAATTGCAGATTGCAGCATTAACCTTCAAAGTGTAACTAGTAATGACCAGAAATATAGCTCATCCTCCCATTTTTTCATCAGACTTTTGTAACTAACTCTATGCCATCCAGCTGTAATGGAGAAAATAAGGTCATTTGCAAGATGTCTGTGCTGTAGTACCTCTGTGTCTCTTTTCTGTTCCCTCAGTCCTACCCAGTCCCAGCATTGTAAAACTTCTCCTGATAGAAGTTTAATTCTCATAAGATGCTTTATTTTTTGTTTTCATTGTACTGAAATTTTGAAATAAAAATGTTTTCACTGGAAAAATCCTTAGCTTCCCTTCCAGGCTCAGCAAATAGAGGGAAGAAGAGGTTTCATGGAATAGCTTGATAAGCTTTCAAAATTGCAGGCTGAGCAAGCCCCATGTGTGTTCTACCTAAGGCCAGGAGGTATACACTAAGCATGGATGCTCTGCTCTTCACCTCATCTTCATGCTGTACTTAAAGTGATAATCAATAAAATCATCTAAAGGATACAGATTGCTTTATAATGAAGACCTTGTGAGGTTTACGTGTGTCATCAAATTCCTTAAGAGCAGAATTAGTGACTGTCATACTTTGTGCATGAAGGGCAAAAATCTACTGGGGTGGATGTTCCAGGGAGAGTGATGATAACGGATCACAGAGAGATTACAATACAGCTTTGGAGACTGGAAGCATCCTGATTATTATTTTGGCCTTGTCCACTTTAATATTGTGTAGAATCTTTTGTTGTCTCTCTTTTTCTCCTCTCAAGCAAAGGTACATCACGTGCTTGTTTTTTGTTTTGTTCTGTTCTGTTTTGGTTTCATCTTGACAACAGTGTCAGGCTCCTTTCTAGGAACTTTGTGTTTGTGTTGAAATCAAGATGTTATTAGCAAGTATAGCAAGGAAGCAAATGACCTTAGAAATGCTCTCCAGCTGAGTGACTGTGCTGAGCTATTTAATTATGATTGTATGAATTCTGTGGTCTCGGCTGCATTAGGCTAGATGGAAGATTAAATTGTTCATGTTTGCCTTTCCCATGAGTAGAGCTATGCTTCTGCTGTTATGGAAAATCCATTTCTCTTGGAAAGTATGTAAATAACAAAAATTAGAAATGCCACTGTGTCACTTTTTAATACCAAGCAGTACTAAATTGAAATCTCATTCAACATTCCAGGTTGAAAAATTGTTAAACTTCTAGCTCACAAACTGTATGAAGTTACATTTCAGCATTATTCCTCACTTCTTTTTCCCTGTGTCATTAAGCATCCTCTGCTAAGCAACTCATGTGCTTCCCTCCAGGGGCAGGTTCATTTAAGTGTTGGGTGAAATGATTACTTTGTGTCTTGGTTTGAAAAGCGAAGGGATTGAAGGGAAGAGGGAATACATGAAGCAAAGAGGAAGAAAAAAATTAAATACTGAGCTGGAGGAGAGACCCAGAGGGAACTCCAAGAGAGAGCTGATGTCAGCAGCTGAGGTGAGAGAGGATCAGATACGGAAGGAAAAGGAGAGTTAAACTTCAAGTCAGTCAAGAAGCCTTTCCATTGTAACTGAATAAAAGTGAAGAGTTTTGTACTGTGTGGGGAGAAAAAGAATGAGATTTTTTTAAAAAAGAAGCTGGAAGTGGTAAGGAAGAAAAATGAAAATGCTTTCAGCCAGAAATTATAAAGTTATTAGTAAAGGTGGAACCTCAACTGGTTATGTGACAGTCAAATCTCTTGACATGGGAAACATGCACAGAAGTGTCTCTACACTTGTGAGTAACTGGAGTAAAATCCAGGCCCTGCTGAAGCAAGTCAGAATTTATATCAACTTAGTATGAGAGCAGTCTCTCAACTGGTTTTCTTCAGGACCTGTAAACTGCAACACTGACTGCTTGTTCATTCTTATGTAGCACTGTAACACCACAGTTGTCTAACAGTGCATGATTGTCTTATAGTGGTATAGCATCATAAAGATAATTTATTGTTGTTTTGTTTTTTCTTGAAAAGGAGTGTTCTAACTGGAAGGCTTCAGATTTTGTCTTCTATCCTATTGCTTGAAGAGGTCTCTAAGTACAGTCACCAAACTTGTATTTGCATAGAGATACAAATTTTAGTGCTGGAGGGGTCTGTTGTAGTCATCTGGTCTGACTTCCTGCATTATGGAGGCATGAGAGCTTGCCCTGTATTTATACGCTGCAAACTCCACACTTCTGTCTGAGCTGGACTGTTAACACTCTTTGTAAGTAGGACAGTCCTATTTCTGCTGCAGATAAAATTGATCATTTCTCTGGAATGTGAGCAAGGACTTAAAATCTTTCTTCTTGAAGAGCTGTTGCTTGAAAAAAGATTTATTTATTTCCTGTTTCTCTTCCAGGTTTTCAGTACTTCCATTATGAACCATGAAGTTGTTGGTGGTGTTCTATCATCATTCTCTAAGCTAGCACAGGAAAAGAAGGGTTATGGATATTTCTACTTTTATATGTACATGTGTTCATATATATACTGCTGTAATTTGTTTTACACAAATTAAGTTGTCCCCTTTTGTGTAGGGACAGTATTTGCTTCTGTTTGGTTTATTTAAGGGTAGCAGCTGGAAGTACCTCCAGAATTTCAAGAATTCATGTTTACCATTTATTTTCTATGGTGGGCCAACTTTTCTGCTTGACTAAGTGAGGCTAATGGAGTTACAGGCTGTGATACTTTGTTCATTAAGCAGCCAAGGCTGAGAAGCTCAACTGTCAGTGTTACTCTGACTGAAAAATGTCAGACTCTGGCTATGACTGTTATCCTGCCTAACAAACAGCATATTAGAAAATGGCAACAGCCGTGAATCAAATTCTTATCTGTTCTTTGACTGAGCTGTGAATTATGCTATGGAATGCAAATTACATGCTAATAAGGCCCTGAGGTTCTGAATTTTGCTTCTCCTATGTAATTTTCAGGGGCAAGGTAATGCAGAGAGATGTCTTATTTTTAATCTTTATTTTTAATCCCATTTTTGAAAGTTAATGTGGTTATCACCATTTGCATGAAGGGAAATAACTCTTATGGTGGTGACAAATACTTCATTTATACTGCCCCCTTCCCTAAGTCAGTATGGTGGAGGTGAAGGTAGGCCATAAGACTGTGTTCCAGGCACTAACCAGGAGTTAAGACTGGGCCATTTCCTATCTGCATTACAATTTTCATCATGAGAGTGAATTAATGAGCCATTATTCTCTTCTCTTCTCACTGAAGGCTTTTTCCACTACAATGAGGATAGAAAGATTTTTATGATCTCTCTGCTTACAATAGTGATCTGTCTTGCTCTGACCTTTTTGGCAGTCTGTTTTGACTGACCTGTCTTAGCATCCCTTGTGACAGACCTGCAGGGAAGGAGGTAGGTTGATGAGCCACAGCAAACTCAGACAATTAGAAAGGTCGTTGTAACCCAGTGTGCTGAATATAAAGGCTATTTACATTCTCATGACTCATTCTGCAGTTTGAGAAGCTGACAGTTGTGGAGTGGGGTAGCTCAGGAAGGACAGCCTGTGATCCTGGAGATACTGGTCCTGGATTACGCACATGGCTCTGTCTCTGACCTTTCTGCTTGACCCTGGGCAGGTCGCTTGGGATTCAGTCCAGATACCATGGAGGTCTAGTGGCAAAACTCCAGGTAGCCTCAGTAGGAACAGGACTGAGTCTTTGTCCTTGGTACTCTCTGCTTACTCCGTTTTGCACGTAACAAGGTCCCCACTTACCAAATGCTGTTTTCTCTAATGGAGTGCCTGTTAGTGCAAATGGCTAATGGCTTCTAGTGATCTTAGAATATATATTATATATATTTTATTTTATTTTTTTAATTGGTCTTCTGGGTCAGGACAGGAGGGTGCTTGGCGCTCTTTGTTTTGAAGGGAGGGGACTGCCATCACATTATGCTCATTTGTTCAGTGTTTATGTGTTATACCAGATTTAAATAGAAATGTTGTGATTAGGAAAGCTGTTTCATGTCTCTGCAATTACTTTCTGTGCTGTAAAATCATTCTTCCAGACTGTTGTTCTGTAGTGGCTCTCACCATGTCCTTTGCACAGGTGACCTTAGACAACAGCAGCAGGTAAAGAGTGATCCCTGTCTTCTCTTCTGCTCAGGGAAAGAACACTACAGCCAGGATCTGTTATTACTGCCTCTCTCTTCTCCCCCCACCCCTTTTCTTTTTTGGGGCATGTGTGTTTGTGTTTGTTTTGTTTTGTTTTTTAAACTGAGCTGTCTTTTGACAGCACTGCTGGGTGGACATATCCTGAAGCTTTTGGTGGCTTCCCCTCCTCCAAGTCAAAGGTGCTCCCTTCCTTTCATGCCCCCCTCGGTGTTGTACTTGACTCGTCTCATTCAGGGTTAAGTTGGTATTTCTGCTTAAAACTGTTATGTGTATCTATATCCACACCTGCATGCATCTGCATGGAAACTTAGGAGTTCCAGTGTGAAACTAGTTTCTGTACATAAATGGGAAACATTCTTAAATGTGTTTTGAAGTATATTGATGTGCACTAGTTTATTCTGAGAACTTCACATATGTAAAACGTCTTGCATGTGTAGCACTACAAAACCTGAATGAATTGTCACTTGACAGTATAGAACTGCAGACAGTGGAGTAAGCAATGAGATCCCATGGTGTGGGACCACTCAAAACAGGGTAGAATTATAAAAGGACTGTAAGGTATAAGAGGAAACCTCAATCACTTTCTTCATTGCACTCTGAGACCAAATTCTGGTCTGCATTATCTCTTGTGCAGCCTAATGGAACTCAGTTCTTAAGTGGTAGACCTTAGTAGGGACTGACTGTGTTAATTTACATCATCCTCTCCCATTCTGCCTGAGGATTATCTGCTGTGTCCTTCTGTGTTCTTGTACTAGCAGATGATGCATTTAAATGACAGGTCGAACTGAAGTGAGGAAGATGCTTAAGCTAATCCAACATTGTGAGGTATCTCTGCAGGTGTTTTATAGCTGTAGCATGGAAATGCTAAAGATTTAATTGGCTGAGTGTGTAACAAGAACAGGAAATGACACAATGGCAGTTCATTTTCTCCGAGAATACAGTGGGAACACAGGCTGCAGCAACCTTAATTAGATTTTCAGCTAAACATTTTTAGCAAGGATGGGAAGTTCAGCTAATTGAATCTGTTCTCATTTCCATCCTCCTGTTTGTCATTTTGTGCTCTTCATTTTGGGAGATATCTCAAGAAACAGCTCATTGTTCTCTGTGTATGTGATGACAGATGGTAGACAACATGCTGATGTGCAGGGTAGCTACACACAAGCCAGAAGAGCTCCCACCTGTCTTCATTATAGTGAAACTGAACTGGATCCACTCCAGTGACTTATGACTGCCTTCCTTTTCCCCTCTCCTCCCAGTCTCCAACCACTTTAATATGAGAATAAGTTTGTTGTGTGTTAATAATGCCCCAAATGCTTATATACTGTGGCAGTGAACTGTAGAAAGTCTAAAAGAAATGTGGTGTTCTGCCCTGAAGAGGTGCAGGCCTAAATAATCATCAGTTTGTAGCATCCCTGCAGTTAGTACTATATACTAGTGTGATTTTTTTTTTTTTTTTTTTTCCTTTTCCTTCCTCCTTTTTTTTCTGTGTTTGTCTGGCTGATTGAGTACCAGTTAATGCACAGGTATCTTGTTTTGGCACCTGTTGATCTACTAATTTCAAATGTGAATTCTCCCCCAGAGGGTGATAGTGAAAACTTCTTTTAAAAGAGAGAGGATGTCAAAGTCACAATGTGAAAGTTAGCACTTAAAGGTGCTTTGTGGGTTAGAGATGTATTGCTGTGGCACCTCTCTAAACTAGAAAGTCCTGTCACAATTTACCTGCATGCTGCGTATGTTCCCAGGTCCAGGCAAAGCTGATGGTAGATACATAGGCGGTAGCCAGGTCTGTACTGGCTGGAGGATTACTGTCTGAACCCTGGAGTAAATGTTTTGGCAGTTTCTGTAGATCTGGATGATATGACACCCTGAGGAAATATTTCCTAGATGTTCTGTAGTTCAAGCTGTTTTGGATGCTAAACTCACCAGTTTTAAGAGTCCTTCTAGTTAAATTGATTCTAGAAACACTCAAGAAAGGACCTTCTGAGAAAATTGGGCTTTCTGCCTGCCTGTTTCTCAGAATATCTTAAATGAAGCAAATGGTTAGCTTTTAGTTAGAAACTTATTTTAAGATACACATGTAGTCTGCTTCAAGTTCTTTAGAAATCTGCATAATTCATGGTTTTTTGAAAAAGCTTCTTGCAATGTTACGCCAAATGGCCTTTTACAAATACCCATAACCTGGGAAGAAGGTACAAATATGAAAAGACCTGCAGATTCTCAAGAGGTCTTTGCCAAGTACAGAAGCTTGCTAGATTGCTTAACTGAGCCACGCTTGTGACTCTCAGGTCTTTAATTTATCATTAAAGGAAGGGGTTGCATTCAAAGAGCAAATAGCAGATTTGTGCCCCTTAGGGTAGTTTGTGATTTGGGCTTCTTTGGGAAAGGAATACCAACTGAACACACCCAAAGTAGAGTTGACTTTTCAAAGTGGACATTCAGTCCCCTCTGCAAGCAGGATCCACTGAAGGAGTTACAAGCTGGGTTCCCCAAAGCTGAGATGGCCAGCGTTTGGTAATCTCCATTTAAGTTTTTTAAAAAGCAAGTTCAGGTTGTAGACTGCCAGTGTCAGAGGGAGGTTTGTAGGTTATGGGCAGACTGTGGCAAAGCATGACTTTAGGTAGCTTTGACAATATATCTGAAACTCTGGTAATCACTGTTGCTCAAACCTAGGGCTTCTCCTTAGTTATGAAGGGAGGATTTGCGAGAGGAGCAGAATATGCATGCTAGTCTACTGCATGTGTTTCATTCATGTCAGAACTTGAACCTTTAGAATTGTAGGAGAGTTAGTCAATACTTTTATTTTTATATACTTTTGAGCAAATGAACTATTTATCATTGGGTCAACTGAAACTAAGTGAATTCAGGTCAAAGGCAGCTCACAGGAGCAAAAGGGGGAAAACTCTTCATTTTGGTATTTTTAGAAATTAAACATCTTTGACTCTGCTTTGAAAAGACAGGGGGTTTGGGTGTGTGTTTGAATGCATTAGAACTTGACAAAGAACAACACTCCAAATGGAACAAGTCAGTGCTTTTTGGTTTCCAGTTGGGTAAGAAAAGACTTGGGTATTTGTTTTCTGTTCCTTCTTACCTTGCACATGTTTGTGTCTATGAGAGGAAGTTAATGTAATTCCAAAAGGGCTCCTTTGGGTGCAATGCAGACAGTTGGAGAACTAAGACTCTTAAGAGCTGGCACAGAATGTTTTGCCATAAGCAAGTATGTCTACACAAATGCAAAAATAGACTCTGTAGGTACAGGTAAGTGCCTCATGATATGTGACCTAATGAAGTGTTGCAAACCTTCAGGGAGCCTGCAGTTGGACATGGGCTGAATATCTCTGATCAGGAATGAGTTTCCTGACAACTAGCAGGATTTACTTGAAGGGCTTGTGATTACTAGGTGTTCATTAGATGCTGCAGCCCTTCTCTGGTAAGGAGTAAAGAGAGAAGTCACAGCTCCAGGCACTGTTTGGTTTGGTCACCAAATAAAAAAAAAATTGGTATCTGAGCACTGAGTCAAAAGCATCTAAAATACTATCCTAATTAGTGATTTATTTTAATATTAAAAAACGGTGTTATTCTGTAATCAAAGTACAGCTTAGTCATAGTTCTAGCACATGCTAATTCAGGTGTAAACCAAACTCGGTGTACATTTGCTTTTGTCTACCCCAGTTATATTTGGAGGGAGCTAACGTGACAGGGCACACTGTACTGTAGAGGAGTCCACAGACCAAAACTTGACTAACAGAAAGTGGATTATGAAACCACTTTTCTGGCAACTTGAATATTAAACAGAAAGTAAGTGACTGAAGTGTAATGCTTATCACGCTGAGTTGAAGGACCGCTAGTGATCTGTGAATCCCATCTTTATGCTTTGCACATTCATGCATGCACACAGAGGGCTAACAGTTGGGAAGTATTTTGTGAAATTTCAATTAAAAGGCCATTCTTAACAGTATGTGAAAAAATATGCCAGCTTTCTTTAGAGAGTAAAAGTGCTTCACAGAGTTGTGAAATTCTCCTTGATTACTGCATGCAAGTGTTATCTTACTGAAAGTGATACAACCCTTCTGGAACGTTACTCCTTTGAATACCAATTTTGGTTCCATTGTTCCCTCTCACTTTTTTATTTTTTTAATTTTCCTCAGGGAGAAGTGTCTCCTTCCTCTCCAACTGGCTCTGGAATCAAAGAGCATGAAGCTGGCCCAACAGGCTCTAGCAGGGATGCAGGTATGCCTTTAGAGTGGGGGTGTGTTAGTAGGCAGTGGATGTCAAGGAAATCTATGCTTTTCTTTTGAAAAATACTACAGAAAAAGTGTCTGTCCTCGGGTGGACTGAAAAATAATGTTCATGTTTCTGTAACAGTGTTCAGAAGTTAAGATGCAAGTAAAGGCTGGTGATTCTGTAGAAGCTAAAAATGTTCTGCAGATAGGTGGGAGTTCCCAGCTTTCAATGTTGAAATGGAGATGTACTCTTTCTTGTGTGTCCCTGGGCTACTTTTAGTAAGCCTTGCCACTGCTAAATATCTTAGAAAGTAAACTGAGTCAAGTCTTGCTGTTTTCTTTGATTAGAAGAGAGGACTGCAGTGCTTGAAAGATAGAGAGGTTAATAAAGGATCTGGGAGCTGCATTCTCTATGTATGGGCACTTTCCAGGGTTTTTTGTGCACTGAAAACAGTAGGAGTAGCATCTGATTTGGAAGTTTATGAAATTGCAAAAGAAAACAACAGAGCAGCACAAGCAACAAAAAGACTCTCTTGGGTTTGACAGTATAAAAACTAAAGCAGTTTACCCTTCTTTTAATTGGACAAATGAGTACATATCAGTAAATACTTATCACTAGGGGGATGCTAGTTGTGGAAAAGGCTCACACACTGCTGGGGCGTAAAATGCATGCCACCATTTTCCGAAAAGAAATTTCTCCCTCAAAGGCCAAGCCTGAAGTTGTTTTGGGAGTATAACAATGTAAGTGGATCATTCAAATTCACTTAATTCAGTATGTGAGGTGTCAGGCATTTGGTTAGAGAGTGCCCGATATTGGGGCACAACATGGAGGCTCTGGCTAAGGAAAAAAGGTACATTCTGAAGGGTTCCTGTAACTATTGGGCTCTGTCAGAAGACACATATCACCTTCTTGCAGCGTAGTACTCTGGTCCCACTCCGAGATCCTGTGCCCTGTGTTTCAGATATATGAGAGGTGGCAGGGGGATTGCTTTTAAAGTGAAAGCAACAGTAGACAGTGGGACTTGAACGTATGTCTGCTCTTGTACTGGTGCAGGTATCCCAGTTAGAAGAACATTGTAGAGTGATGATCAAGAATAGTGGAGGAATTATGAATGGCCCACTCTCCAGTGTAGTATAACTTCCTTGGGAACACTCAGTGAAGATAAATTTTATCTTTTTACTCTTCTAACTTGCTGCACATACACTTGAGTTCTGCAAGAAATGGAATTGCAAAGTTGCAGATTTGCAGCCTGCTACCTTAAATAAGAGTGTTACCTCCTATCTAGAAGCCTAAAAAGGTAATCCAGGCAACAATACAGTCCTTCTTCTGCATTTATGATATGTGAAATTTTATGAAGGACAAAAAGGAAACCACACAACTGATGCTATGGAGGTAGGTTAAAAAATAGGATAAAAGTAAAAAAATGAGATGAAGTACAACTTGAATTTACTAAAAGTAGGTCACAGGATCACATGATGGTGGAGGTTAGCAGGGACCTCTGGAAGTCATTGGATCCAACCCCACTGCTCAGGTAGGGTCACCTATAGCAGGTTGCCCAGGACCATGTCCAGATGGCTTTTGAATATCTCCAGGGATGGAGACTCCACAACCTCCCTTGGCAACCTGTGCCAGTGCTCGGTCACCCTCACAGTAAAGTGTTCTTGATGTTCAGAGAAAACCTGTGTTTCAGTTTGTGCCCGTTGCTTCTTGTCCTGTCACTGGACAATGCTGAAAAGAGCCTGGCTCTGTTCACTTTGCACCCTCCCTTCAGGTACTTATGTACATTGATGAGATCCCCCCTAAGCGTTCTCTTCTCCAGGCTAAACAGTCCCAGCTCTGTCAGCCTTTCCTCTAAGAGAGATGCTCCAGTCCCTTCATCATCTTAGCGGCCCTTCCCTGGATTCTCTCCAGTAACTCCATATCTCTCATACCAAACTAAACATTCTCCTTTATATAGAAAAACATATTTTCCTTGTACATTGAGTTAAATCTCATCAGGCTGTACAGTGCTAAAACACTTGATATACTACTATGTGGGAAATCCTTTAAAATGTTGTTGCGGGTTAACCCTGGCTGGCAGCTCAGCTCTACCCAGCCACTCACTCAGTCCCTCTCAGTGGGATGCAGGAGAGAATCAGAAGGGTAAAAATGAGAAAACTCATGGGCTAAGACAAAGTTTAATAGGGAAAGCAAAGCTGCGTGCACAAGCAAAAGAATATAAGGAATTCATTCACTACTTCGCGTTGGCAGGCAGGTGTTTAGCCATCCCCAGGAAAGCAGGGCACCATCATGTGTAATGGTTACTTTGGAAGACAAATGCCTTAACTCTGAATGTCCCTGTCCTTCCCCTTCTTCCTTCTTTCCCCAGCTTTTGTTGCTGAGCACGGTGTCATATGGTATGGGATATCCCTTTGGTCAGTTGGGGTAAGCCATCCCAGCTTTCTCCCCTGCCAATCTCTTGTGCACCCCCAGCCTACTTGCTGGGGGGCCAGTGTGAGAAATGGAAGGCCTTGATGCTGTGTAAGCTCTGCTCAGCAATAACCAAAACATGAGTGTGTTATCAATGCTGTTTTGGTCACAAATCCAAAATACAGCACCCTGTGAGCTCCTATGAAGAAAGTTAACTGTGTCCCAGCCAAAACCAGTACAAGTGTACAAAATAAGAAGTAGGAATGAACCAGTGAAATGTGCTACAGAGCTGAAGCTGGGAAGGAACATCAGTACAGAAGCAGAATGTACAGGGCGAAGTGGGCTGCTCAATGTCTGCACTGGGACAGAGCAAGGTTGTGTTCCTGGGAACTAAGACAAGGTAGTTTTGCTCTGTCATGGGAGGTTCTAAGAAGACTGGAGCTGGGAGAAGACTTGAGTGGGTACATCTATTGCAGGATGCCTGCTACTAATAAGAGGCACCCATGAGGGTGGTTATAGACTAAATGGAAGAGGCATTTCTAGCAGAACTCTGAGGAAATAGTGCCACTGGCCATGTTGGGAGATACTGGCTCAAATACAGGCTTTTTCCAGGCAAAGGAAATCTGATCAGTCTAAAACATTCAGTCTGAAGTTCAGTCAATTTGTATTGAAGCACTCCTATATATGTTTGTGGTCCTCATGCCAGTCACTTGCTAACAGTACTCTGCCTTCTGAGGACTTGCTTGCATCCACTATTAGTCAACTTCTGAATGACACAAAACACATCTTGTCAGTGACATCTCCACAGCGCTTGTGCTCTGTGCCCTATTGGAGTGAGTGGGATGATGACTGACTCTGTCTCCTGCTGGGTAGGGTATCCGATAGCACTAGTTTGAGGCCAGGATACTAGCCTGAGTTGGGGGGGGGGGGGGGGGGCGGGGGCGGGTTGGTGGTGTTTTTTGGGTTGGGGTGATGCGAGGGTTCCACCCTCTCCCTGCTTCTAAAACCTTGATAGGTTTTGCTGAGGGCATTACTTGGAGTGGTTTATGATCTCTTGCGTCAGTTACTAATGTCTGCTTTCTTCTGGACACTGGAGAAGTGGGGTGGGGAAAGAAGATACTGGAATGGCACCTGATTCAAAAGGTATTAACTGTCCCCTCATTGTGGCACAGATCTTCCAGTTTTGCTGTATTTTCATATTTTAAATTATTGGATCAATTTGAAATTTGTACATAGAAAACCTAGTCACCGTAGTACCAAACACTCATAGTTAGGTGTAGTAGTTTACAGCAGAATTGGGCAGAGGCAGTTTTGTCTGAACATGTACGTTGCCATTTTCTCTCTGCAGAAGCTGCTGTCTGATGAGAGGTTTGTATCCGTGGAAACAGACTCAGATGAGAAACAGTTGCTTAATCAGATGCTGAATGCTGTCAAAGTGACTCCTTCGCTCAATGAAGACCTGCAGGTTGAAGTGATGAAGGTTAGTGTTTCACACACGTCAGTGCTTGCAACAGAGGCTGCATGACTGAATGCTGGGGTTAGCAAACAAATTAGCTGTTGCCTTGGAAATCTTGACCTTAAGACAGTATTTGATTCCCTCCTTCCTGCTGGCAGATGTCAGTTGTTTTCATTTCTACTTGGTTTGTGTTGCCCTGGGTTAAATAGGAGATAGTTTATATTAAGAGTCAGTGCACTGGTGGTCCCAGTTTCAGCAACCTGAAACAGGACAATCAATTCACTCCATGGAAGTTCACAGATAAAAATGATTTGTAGATTTGGAAGTTTGTGTTTGATATTGAGCTTTAGTGCTCATGACATGGGCTGTGCAGGTTTGTAATTTTGAATTGTGTGTGCATAGGTGCTTTCTAGTTTGTTAGCTATATGTTGTCTTTGAAAAATGCTAATGATGGAACATGATTTGTTTAGGCACCAAAATGTTCCTGGGCTAGTGCATAAGGGAAATTATTGTTTTGTACACTCAGTGAAAACTTCCATTTCTAGAAATGCTTTAGCATTCTCCTGTGTGTTAGGAAGCTCAGCTGCCGGGAGGTGCTATCGAATTTCCTTGCCCTGTCATTGTGTTGGTTGTATGACTTGCCAGTACTGCCATAAAAAAACGATGTCTAATACCTGTATTATTTGTGTGAAGCAATATGGTGGTGGATAGTTCTCAGATGTTTGGGTATAAACTTTGTACTACAGGGTTTGTTGTGCTATAGCTGATCATTGGTCGAAACTATTTTGGAACAAACCTGGTGGTCCTTTTTGCATGTTCACTGTACCTAGTAGTACTGATTGGTGTATTTGTACCTAGTACTTGACTGTCCTTTACTTCTAAGTGCATGGATTAGGTATTGTATTTCTTACATGTGACATCCTTGTTCTAATACATGTATGTTATCCACCCTGAAACTGCTCTGTACTAGCTGTACTCTTTGCCACTGACGATGACTACCTGGGTGCAATATGCAATCAGTGTCAGAACGTGCAAGAGGGTAAGCCTAGCAACAGAAAAAAGGGAGGAGTATTTGTGTGCACTGTTACCTGTTTTATGGGAGCAGGCTTCTGCCCACATACAGGCTTAACTGGTGACATCCAGGTCTGCATTCCTAACCCAGAATGCCTCTTTCCTGCCTCTTTTGTCTCTGCAATGGGAAGGAGGAAGAGTTAAGTAACACTACTGAACCAGCAGGGCTCTCTTGGTATGCAGTAATTTTTTGCAAGTCACTTTTTTACCTTCTTGCGTGTTGCAGATTCAGAATCTGCAGGCGCACTATTTCTTTGAAAGCTGTAACATGCATCTGTGATGCATTGTCCCCAACTGAGAAGAATGTGAGCACTGTATTTTACTACAGTTACGAGTGAATATCTTCTCAGGTTGTCTTGATACGCGAGAAGCAAAAAAAAAACAACCCCAGAACACCAAACCACATAAAACCCAAGCCAAAACCTAAGATTTTATGTATGTACACTTTAAAAAAAAAAAAAAGGTGTTCAGTCCCAGTTTAAGCACAAAAGAGAAAGGGGAACATCGTCTTCATTCATTCCACTGAGTGAAATTTTGATGTACAAATCCTTTTCTGGCTAAAAGCACAGCAAAATGCATGTATGGTAAAAATCAGGCTACATCTTTACATCCTGAGAACAAAGGAAAACTTCTATTTTGATTTAAATATTTCAATAGACTAGAGGACCAAAATGTGCTGTAATCAGGGCAGTTAAAACTCAGAGGCATTAAATCTGTGCCTTGCTTAAAAGTCAAATCAAGTAGAGATCTTTTTACATTGTAACTTGAAGGTTACAGATGCCATTGCAACACTTGAAAATGTTGTAGCTAACCCAGGCCTGACTGAATGGATAAAGCCTTCAGGGGTTTTTCAAGCAGCTGGTCTCAGCAATGTGTTTACATCCCTGGATCTGCTAAAATGTGTCCTTAAGGCAGCATATGATTGTACATTAGACTGTGTTATATCATCCAGAGGAGATTAAATACATCTTTATCCAGTACAGATATTAGACGTTCCTGAGAGTGAGCAGGTTTGCATGAAACTGGGTCAGCAGTGATACTGGACTGGTTCTTTGTGACTTGCTGCACAGTTGCACTAGTCTCGCAGGTATTAAGAATGCAACCATCAAAGATTACACAAAAGCTTTTAGTCATGTAAAATAGATGTGAAAATAGAGGTGCAGGAGTACAGACTTCACTGTAAGTTGCTGGCATGTAAACTCCTAAATCACTTCAATGTGTTTGTTTTGTTTTGTTTAAATCCTATCCAGAATATCTCCTGTTGTTCCCAATGAGTGTACACCAGAAATTCACACTTCACATATTATCCAAAACAAATGTTTTGAATATTTATTTTGATGTTTGTTGTCATCCACCTGTATTGCAGGTGCAAGTGTGAAGGGATTTGATTAGCTGAGGAGAGCATTCTATAAAGCTTTTTACGCTCAGGTGTCTGCAAGTTGGAATTGGCACTGAAAGGAAGAACACAGGAGAGGGTCATAAGTGCAGTTAGTTGCCTTGCTTGATATGCCTTTGGAACCTGTCAATATTATTGTGAAGGGACAGCATTAGACAGGAATGGAATAGAGTAACTGTAATGGTTGCTGTAAAAAAATGGAGAGGAGTGCTAGCTGGACCTCTTCCGGCACTGAAAAAAACAAGCAGTTGGGGCCACTGTTGTAAAAGTGGAACGGCACTCACTAATTTATGGCTGGGTACCAAATCCTCCTTATTTTTAAGGGTGGTTGTTGTGGCATGCTCTACAGATTCCCAGATTGGACCATCATAAAAACAGCATGCTGACAGTGTTCAGACTTAAGGGCCAGGGCTGGGGACTGTGCTGGAGTGCATCCTAGGCAGCTGGGGAAGATTTATACTGCCCAAATGCAGCTGTAAAGAAGAACTCAAAGCCTTGCTCTCTCACAATACCTCTCTCCTCTGTACTAGGTGAGGTACCTCTTATCCTTTTCATAAACTTCGATTTAAAGTGGAATTTTACTTGTTGTAATAAGCAAATATTAAACTAAACTCCAGGCTAGGGATTGCTGCCAGTATCTCTAGTTCTTCTGAATACCAGTTGTGGATCGCACCTTTCTCTTAGATGTTTCATGTAGAGTGATTATGTGGGGAAATTCCTCCCTTGAGTTTCCAGAGTAGACTCTGAAGTCCTTGTTTATCTTTTTGCAGGTCACCCTTATTATTACTAGGCACCGGGTAGTTCTTATGTCAACAGCAGTTTTGTGCCCAAAAGAAGGCAGTGGACTTTTCAGTGAGGAAGGGGAAAAGACTATGGTTTCTCTGTGGTGTGAATGGGCACCTACAACAAACACAGGTGTACTAACTGCATTTGATTTCCCACATAGTAAAGCAAGCTGTCTGGGGTGTATAAATTTTGCATTCAGACTTGCATGTTATTTAACTGCTGAGCCTAGTATTTCTTTAGAATATCCCAATGATTGTGCTGTCTGTGTATTCTCTGTACCTCTGATACATTTTTATGACAGAGGTTTATTAGTATTTTCACACTGGGGACTGAACTGAGGTTATTTAGGTACTTTAAATCATATTAAAAGATACTGGGAAACCAGGTAATCCAGAAAGTGTGACTAGAGGGAGCAGTGTATCTGACACAAGGCCACTTTAGCCTTCACCTTTGCTGTTGCCATGATACTTTGCTATCACACTGAAAAGCCTTCTAATATATGTATTATCACTTTGTGGTTTTCCTATGCTTAGTTGGCTGTATCAAGGAAATGGAAAATCACACAATCATATAGTGCCTTGTTGTCAATCTTCTTGTAATACATCAATAGCTTAATTGTCATTTCAAATGAAATAATCTAAATATTTTTACTTGTATATTTTCTTTACAATATTCATGTGAGTTGGGAAGGAAGAGATATATTGATCACTAATCAAATTCAGTGCTTTATCAGTGAGGCACCAAAGTGACTCACTGCTCTATTTATACAGTTGCAGATGCATAGAAGAAATAGGGGGGTAGTAATTCAACACTTACCTTAGATGAACACAGTCATGCAATATGGCTCACCCAGAAGTGGGAAGAATTTTGCTGTGTGACATGGGGCCATGTTATAATTGAGTGAAATGCAAGGGTGTATTTCATCTTGAGGAGTAGGGACATTTTGTTGATGTTAAGCACTAGACTAACAAGCAAATAGATAGTCTGTAGCAGAAAGGGGACATGTTCTGGATTGAAGATGAGTATCACAGGTTTGGGTTTGGTTGTGGAGTAGGGGGATCCTGATTTTTCTTTTTTTCTTTTTTCTTGGTTTGATGCTTTTAAATTCTGGCTTCAGATGTTTTTAAAATGGCTGAAATACTTCTGCTTCATGCAATTAGACCTTTGCTTGCAGGAACACATATAGTATTAACAAAAGCACTATCAGATATGGTCAGATCAGCAGTGGAAAAGGAAGCTAATCTGTAGCTGAGCCTCTGGATTGAGGTCCCTTCCAGCCTCAATGATTCTGTGATTTTTTTTTTTTTTTTTTTTAACTTTCTGTCTTTGATTTTTTGCTAATTTTTCATCTGTAACCCTGACCCTAAAACCCAGTTCCTCCAGGAAAGGCTCCTGGAAGAACTGGAATTCAGCTTTGAACATAACTGTGGCATCAAAGCAGGTGAAACCAAATACAAAGGAAGTGGGTAGGGTGGAAAGAATCCAAAATGGCAAGGTTAGTTTGTTTTGGTTTTGTTCTGTTTTGGTTTGGTTTTTTCCTTTCTTCTCACTAATGTTATGGTGACTTTCATTTATAAGTTGACAACCTTCTTAATAATACAGTACCTCTCTATCTAACTGTGATAACATTATTCTCAAATTAAAAAAAAAAGGGGAGGTTTAATGAATAATTGCAAATTACTAGATGAGTCCTCACTCAGAAGTAAGCTCTCCAGATAAACCGGATACACTGTAATGTAATGGGTACTGACAGTAAACAAGTTCTTTTTAAAAAGAAAGGCATGATTCATCATTTAAAATTTCCCTTTTTACTGCCTCCTTTTGTTTTCTTCAGTCACAGATAAAGCAGTCATGTAATCCAGTGCATGTCAGTTCAGTCTGTGCCCGGATTTCCCAAGAAATTTATAGCTAGCAAGACATAAATTTTCAAGTAAGAATGAGAATAATTACCTTTTATGAAGGAAACTCAGTTTTCTGATTTGATATCTTTTTAAATATTTGGTCTTTATTTCACTATTTTAATTAATGGTGCTATGATATGCTCGACATGTTATGAATATATATTTTGTTTCTGTCAGTCGAGCTTCCAAGCTTTGTTTCTTATTACCTCTGAGAAGACTTCACACAGTATTTATGGCTACTCTACTTGTGTTTTTTGAAATAGACTTGAGGAGTTTCTGGAACCAAAAAATAGTCTTCCAAAGTGGCTTGAGAGAGAGAAGACTTCTAATTCCTATTGTTTACCTATTGTCCATGGTGAACAGCTATTTCATTTAGGAAAGATTAGTTTATTCCCAGTGACTCCAATTTGCATTTGTTAGTGGATTAGGTGTACTGCTTGCTGATGGGCAAAATTTTTATCGTTTTCTTCTGTAGGCTTTCAGTGAGGAGTCAGCCAGAATTCTTTTTAATCTGTGAATAAGGTTTAATGAACCCTTGCAAAATCTGCTGTGTGAAGGCAATCTTTTCTCTTTGTCTCTTCGTCTCTTCACTGATCCATTAATACAGCATTTGGGAACTCTCCGGTAATAATGCTAGCCAGCTCTTTTTGTGATTTTGGTTCTCATTTTGGATATATTCAGAACTGAACTCTGAATTAGAGTTCTGTGGTAAAACTCAGCTTGTGTAAGGACAGGCAGAATGGAACAAATAGCTCTGCCTCTGAAACACTGTCTTTAGGTTGGGTATTTGTAAATGTTCTTTTCAAGATTGCTACCATAATGGTTTAACGATGCAAAGTGATTCTTCAAGTAGTAAGAGCCATCTCCTAGTCTTTATTAATTTTTTTCTGTAATAACTGATTTAATTGATAGGCCCCCAGTTACGGTGTCAGATTAGTCAAATTGAGAAGGTCACTATTGAGACCTACAAGGAGTAGTAGAAAGTTCGGGAACAAATTTTTCTTTGTTCTTAGTTTTTTAACAATCATAGTTCATCTGTTTTAGGTTCTACATAATCATGTTGTTACAGGTTCAGGGAGATAGTCCTGATCTAATGCATGTACTGGATTAAGCTGAATTGTGCTTGAGCAACCGAACGAAACTTATTGCTAACTTTTTCAGAAAACTTGGCAGGAACTTTGTCGCCATTGAACAGGAAGCCTAACTTTTTTCTTTTTCCGAGACGTGGAGGGTTTGATGGGGAGCTAGTTAATTTCTTTCTTTGGCCCTGCATGACAGAGGACAGATTATATTATGTATTTGAAAAGTAGTTCTAAACTGTTTGATCCAAAATGTTGGCAGAACACAACTGTAAAATCCCAGCCGCCATGGATGGTTATATTCTGCACCTTTTTCTTGAATACCAGTAAATGAGCTGATCACTGTAATATATACTCACAAATATATATATATATCTTCTCATTGTTTCAAGGTTAATGTTTATGAAATGTATCTGTCCACATACAACTTTGTTATGCTTAATAGAATATAATTTGCAACTGTTCCGCTTTGTCTCAAACTGTAAAATTAAATGGCAGAGGAAGCTGGACTGAAACAACTTGGATTTAAAGGTATATGTAAACTATGTTATTCCCTGTGCTGCCTCTTTGAGGCAAGGCATGTGTAATAGTTTTATATAAGAGTAAAAAGAGTGATTTCACTGCCTATTAAAAATAAGAATTCATTGGTGCAACAGTAAAATTGTAACTGGTAAATGGAGATGGAGAAAAGAGACTGCCATTATCAGGGTGAGAATCAGCAACCCAATTGCTGATACTTGCTGTTAATCTACATATTTTAATTAATATATAATTTTGGAATAAGAGATCCCCCCCCCCAATATATTTTATGCACTGCATTATTGCAAACATTTTTCAACATCACTTGGAATATAAATTGAAGTCCAGTCTCTTTCTGAAGGATTATGTTTCAAATAAAGTGAAAAATAAAAACCATTATTCAACTTTATTTGCATGCTTTAATCCAGAACTGGTTTAAAATTTATATTAGTAAGAAAAAGTCAATGAAATGCTGAAAATTCGTAGAAGAAAGTTTCACCTGAATGTGTTCATTAATGCTTGTAGCAGTGGTCCCTGATATGAGCTGTCTTAAGCAATAACTGATTTTTGTCCAGTCCATAATTCAGAGACGTGTTAGCAGTCTGCAGTGTTAAAGAAGGGAGTCTGTAAAGACTTGCACAATGTCATGCAAATAAGATTCTTTTCTAAGATCAGTCCTGCCCAGGAATGCTAGCTAGAGTTCTTAGCATTTCCTCTGCTTAGCCTTTTCATAAGTTAAATTGTTGTAATGTAGGCCAACTACAAATCCAGACTCTCTTGGGTTTACTTTTCTCTCTCTCTTTTTTTTTTTTTTTCTGGTTACTTTTTAAAGTCATTTTATTTGTGTGCTTAGTTATAAGTAATCAGGTTAATTCCAGTGGACTGAGTGACCTACCTTGCATGTTTTAAGATAAGCTCATTCTTTCCCAAGTTAATTAGAACTATGGTAAATGCCTAGCACTAATAATTAAGATTGTGATTAAAGAACTCCCCTGGTTCTTAGGTGCCTGGCCGTTGTAGCAGAAACGGCATTCTTGAATTAAATACCTGAACTTTCTCCTTAATGGGTACAAAAGAATGAGAATGGTAATGGCCTGAATATGGCCAAATGGATACTGGATGGGAGCTGCCTAAACCAGTCAGTAGTGAATGCAGTATCTCAAAATTCCAGCCTCTTTCCAGGGTCTGTGGCTCTTCCTCAGTACCTTTCTGTGCTTGAATTCATAGCCCTGAACCAACCTCTGTGGGTCTGGGCAGCTGTCTGGCTTTAAAAATCTAAGCAGAGGGTTGGTTCTGTCTCTTAAAAGGTTTGCAGGTTAGAAAAGTAGGCTTAGTTTCTTGCCTGGAGAAATTCTACTGCAAAAATTTTAGCTTTGTCAGTGCTCCCTCAGCTGTGAGGTTATGAAGGTGTTTTCGGACAGAGAATGTTTTTTTTCTGTCATGTTGGAGCTGCCCCACTTGGTGTGAGACAATCATGGGAAGGGTAAGGGGGCAGGATTCCTGTCTTCTGTCCTCAGTGGTCATTCCTGCTGCAATCATGGATGCATGGATGGATGTGCAGCATATGGAAGCAGTGAGTCATTGGGTCATACCCGTAGGTTTTCCAGTGCCAATGTGGAAAGAAGAAAGTCCCTATCTCTGGAAAGTGTATTTTAACACCTGTCTAGTGTGGAAGTACAAGTTCTTACAGACTTTCTTTAGTCTTAGACACATACCAAGAACCTGAAGATTGCTTAACCATGAAGAAAGTAAATTGGAAAGACATTGTATGATCACAAAATCAAATATAGAAACCCTTTAACTTTCATATATTGCCATTTAATCTTTTCCCTGCTGCCAGACATTATTGCTTACTGGAGGTAACAGTGCCAAGTTCTGCCAGCCAAGTTGGCCACATAACAGGGGCATGGAAGGGTCACTTGCCATAGCTTTTACACACAATTATACACATACTCCAGATGTGCCACAGATGATGCGCACCCAGCTTAGACCTTCTCTGCTTATGAGCTTCCCATGATGATGGCTGCTGCCATCATAGCTGTTAATACCGTTTGGTCCTGAGGACAGCTGAGGAGAGAACTTGTGTCCCAATAAGCTGTTCTGACATTGCCAGCCAGCTCCTGGGGGTCCTCTTCCCTAGAGCTCCTCATGTGTATCTCTTGTGAGGGACGAAAAAGATATGGAAGCTTCATGTGGTGTAGTGGTAGATGTTGCAACCACAAAACCAGCTTATCTGGCTTTTTAGTATCTCTTTCCTGGATGCAGGTCAGGAGATGGTCTGGGATAGGGTGAAATCCTCTGGCAGGCCGGACAGCCTGTGGGACGCTACTTCTTAGGTTGTCTTCAGGCTATCATCTTGCCAATTAATCTAGTGACTTGAAACAGTAATTTTAAGTTAGCTGTTGTAAAGTACGTTGCTACGCAGAAAGTTCCCTTGATGTAGTTTTCGTGGAACTTTGCATGCATGTGAGGGTAAGGGAGTTGTCTTCCCTCTCCCCTGTCCAAAAAATTCCCTCGTTGTCAAGAATAAGTGTAAGAATTTTCCAACCAGGGGATATACTGGTTCTTTTTTCCTTGACAGCTCTTGGATTTACTTACACCCATGCATTGACATCCTTTCTGATCATTCTGGTAGTGGATGCATGTAACTTCATTTTTATTTGAGAACTCTTTAAACTTTTTGTTGGTATTTTTCAGTTTTGGTATTTGTCCTTTTTCAGTTTTGTTTTACTCGGATATATATCTTCTAATTCATAAAGTAATGCAGTATACCTAAATAGGCTGTAACCTGTGAAGGGGAAAATGCCATCCTAGCAGTGCTAGTCAGCCTTTTCTTTTAATCTTCCTTGCCTTTAAGTATTATAATTCTAAAGATAAAAGCCCCTGTCAGAGCCATTAAGAAAACCTGTTAAATATCTATTAAGCAATTTCTTTAAATAATTTCCCTTCTGCAACTGTACTACATAAGCAGAAGTTTCACTTGGTTTCATACCACCATAAATGGTGTTAAGTGGTACTTCTGTTTTAGTCTAGTGAACTAATGGGTATTGTCTTCTGGGAGCATTCGGCATGTCACACTCATAATGTGTGAGGTTCTTCTATACCAGGTACAGTCCTTTAGTTTGTAGCCCTGGTGCATTCATAATGCTGAGCACCAGTGGCTGCTGTGATAGCAAGGCGTTTTGTGGGTTTACTGATTCACGGGAGACACCGTCTCCTTTCCCTCCATAATTAAAATGTGCTGTTTTGTACAGTGATACGTGGTGACACAATGTACATGAGTTCATTAATGCACATTGTTTCTCTTGCCTTTGTTTTCCTTCAAGGCCAAAGAGTGTGACATGAGCAGGTTACTAGTTATTCTGCCAAATAGGAGGACACCTCTTGTCCAAACTATTTTGTAGAAATGCTCGATGACTGCCTTCGATGTCAGATTACTGAATGAGATAAATGGTTGTTCTGCCTTGCCTTCTGGCTGGGTTTTTCCTCCTGGGGGGAGGATTTAAGAATCATCCGAGCATACACTGCATCCAAATTTACAAACCTGCAAGTAAAGTAAGTCAGGAAAGGTTTCCTTTACGAATCACACAAAGGGATTAGAGGTGGCTGCGAAATTCAGCACTCTAAGGACTAAAGTGTCTACGTGCATCCCAACTAGGAGAAACACGAATGTTAAGAGGATTTTGCCAATGGGATTTTGAGTGGTGGAATAGAAAAAGGATAGCAGTAGTGTATGGATGTTGGTGGACTTGGCACTTAAATGCAGTGAAGTGCTGAAGCATCCTCAGGTGATGACAGATTACAGTTGCTTTAAAGTTTTGTACCTTTTCCCTCTTTCTCCATCTTGGGGATACCACTTGCTTTCTTACACAGCTCCTTTATTTGATGTGACTCCACCATAAGGTCTTCAATGTGAGAATTACCTTTTACTACAAATATGTGCTAAGCACTTGGGGAACTTGGCTAGCCACACTTAGCAGTCTTACAATCTAAAAATGTTCCCTCTTTTTGCCCTCTTCAAGACACCTCTCTTAGAATATGGGATAGACATTGTAATGTCAGTTTAATTACATTGCAGTTCAAATCCTGTACATTTTGTGTCAGTTGACCTTCATTATATCATCAGAATCACTTTTTTTTTTTGCTTCTACTTATTGTGAAAACCTTCTGTGCGTGTGCTCTTATACTACAGTTGGTACCCTGGGAATCCAGGGAGTAGGAATTGTATTTCTTGTTCCATGACAGTCAGAGCTTCAACAGTAATTAAAATGAATACTTTCATTATGGATAAGCCATTTATAGAAATGTGATCTTATCCAGGCGTTTGCAAGATAATGCAAGCCAATTAAAACATCCTGGAGGTTGTGTGACTTTGCAACTATCTCTACAGTCATGTAAATTCCTTCTTTAAACAAAAAAAAAAGTAAAAAAAAAAAAAGTATGTTTTAGAGTCCATACTAATTAAGATCTCATCACAGTAACACACAGTAAAAGCTGATTTTCAATTTTGTTTTGTACTGAAGATGTTACTAGGAGTTGCTCTGCAGTTTTGTTTCTGCTTCCACTACCAGTGGTTGCAAACCCAAAATGTCATTGCCCAAGAAAACCTATCTTTCTTTTCTTTAATTTTTTTAAATACAGACTGCTTGAGTTAGTGTCATGAGTAGTTAAGCAGCCTATGGGATATACTGTCTTGGAGACTCAGTGTTTTTAGTGGATCTGAATGACTAGGTTTGTTTTTGTTTGGTTGGTTTTAATCCCATTTTTCATCCAGTAATCTAAGAGAGAAGCCTGCTGTCTTCCTGTTTGTTCCACGTAAATGGGAAGACACGCAAGTTGAGTGTCTGGAGCATTGCCAAGACTGTAAGTGAGCCCTGCAGCAGCGCTGATGGAGATCATAGCTGAGAGCAGTCTTGTGTATTGATCAGAGACCATCTTTCAGATCTCACAAATGATTTGTGAGGGAAGACGGTAGCAAGTGGAGTAAGCCAAGAATATACTGGCTGATAACTTGTAATGCTTCTGTCATTTGATCGCATCAGATCATATGCCCTTTCTCTAGCTAGGAGGTTCCCAGATCTCATTTTATACAAAGAGTAGCAGCCAAAACTTAGCAGTCTTTTTGCTGAAATTCCCTGTTGCTTCATAGGAAGGTTTTCGTCATCCCTTTCTTACTGCACTTAATATCTGACTTTTCTGTCATTCACCTGTTACAAGCAGGTTATTGGCATTTGTGACAGAAAGGGTTGGGCATGTAACTTTTGTGCTAACTTTTCACAGTTCAGCTCTATAAAGGTAGGAAATTAAAAAAAAAAAAAAAAGAAAAAAAAAAGAGGGAGGGGCAGAAGAGATTTTGAAGAGCAAGGGCCTATAAGAATGCCAAAACTGGTGTGTACTTCCATGTATTGTAGTATATGGCTTCCAGGTTTTGATCTGTGGAAAGCATTAGGTATTAACAAACTGTACCAAGCCAAGATGATACAAGAGAGCAGACAATTATATGAAGGAGATGAGGTTTTACAAGTAGGGAAAATCAGGACATGCAAACCGCTGAAGAAGATTAGTCATGGGCCTAGCTGTCCCTCTTGGCTCTTAGCATAATAAGAAGAGATTTGTCAGTGGGAGGTGGCAGTTGTCTGTCTCTGGGTTTACGAACTGTGCGCTATAACTGTGTTTTACACAGCAGTGTCTGGAGAGTACAAATCGCAGTTTTTCCTTAAATACTGAATATATTTTTTAGCCAGCTGCTGAGCTCTCACAACTATTAGAAATGTCAATAAAATTTCAGAGTAGTTAACATCTGAGAAAGTGAGGCGCAACAGCTGGCTGCGAGGCTGGCCAATAGTTTAGAATTTACTTAGTGCCAAACAAAATTGTTCAGTTTCGAAGTTTTAAATTTTGGAGGTATGGACTGAGCAGCAGATGGAAATAACAGCCCTTATAACTTATGTACTTATTAACCAAATGAGATTATTGAGGGTTTTTATAATTGACCATTTACTTTTCAGCTATTCTGTAGGATTTGCTTTGTGGACAGGAAAAAAGGTATCACTGGTACTTGTCCATGTGCCAGCAAATGCAGTGGATTGCAGAGAAATTTGCAGAGCTCATATCAAGAAATACAAAGTACAGCACTCTTAATCATTTGTAATTAGAATTAGATTTCCCTCTCTGGCAAGTTCAGGTGCTCTATAGCTTGTATCTCTCCTCGTAATACCGAGGTAGGCTGTGTAACACTTAAGATGAGAACATCCACTTTGCTCATTTCACGGAAAAGGGAAACTATGAAGAAGAAACTTGGCTCAGAAACTTTGCTTTGCTCTGAAGGTAAATGCTAAATATCTAAAAAAGAGATTATGGTCCAGGACTATTGTACTTCAGAAGAGTAGCATGTCCTTTTCTGTTCTTACTACCTCTAGTATTTATCCACATTACTCAGCTTCTGTATGAAGGACTGAGTGAGAGTCAAGGCAAAATAACATATATAGGCAAATGTAAAATTGCCATTACAGAATGGTTTTCTTGGAACACTTTTAATAGTAAAACCAACTCCTGTAAGAATAGGATTGAGCTCCTGACTGGTATTTTATTTACAAAACAGAGAAGCAAACAACAAAAGGCTCCCCCAGCTTTGGACTAAGGTGTGACATCCTGTAGTGAAATACAGTTTTTCTGCTGAGAAAAACAGTTGTAAAGGTGCAGTGCATTTCAGTGCATAGAAACTTTTCGGTCTGACTCTCAAAATGGAAAGAAGGTTATTTATGTCCTTCTCCAGGAAAATGGGACACTCATCCATGGACAGGCTCTTCTGTCTGTACCTGTAAGAGCAAGTAGCTAATGCTCCAAGCTGCTCTTGTACAGATAATTCAAATTCTTGTACAGTTATTAAATGCCTGCTTTCCAGTAATGGATTTTTTTCCCCCACTCTGGTGCAACATAACTGCAGAGAGGAGTATTCTCCCAAGCAGAGATTCAGCAGTAATGATGGGTGTTCAGTGGCTCCAGCATGCTAAACGATGCTACATTAGAGTCGTCTGCCTTTCTTAACTGGCAGATCAGCATTTTTTTTGTTCTTTATGAAGGCTCTGAGATGCTTCTAGAGATCATCACTACCTAGAGAGAAGATACAGCTTGCACCTGAGAGGCATCTAGTTTCCTGCTTCAGGTTGTTACATTATAATTTTTTGCTGTTCCACCATAAGGTGGAAACTGTATGACACAAGAAAAGGTCAGAAAAAGATGCTTTACAGGAACCAGAGGGCAATAATCTTTCCAAACATGCATCCCTTTGCCTCCTTTTTGTGTTTAACTTGCAAGCTCTCATCAGACACACTGTGACAAAGTTGTTTGTTTTGCATTCTAGGCTAAGGAGATTACCCCAGGGTGTTGTGCATTAGTAGCTGTCACAGAACCTACTCATAAAATAAAAACCTAGTACCACTGAAAAGCATGTAAGAAATAAAAGAAATGGTTAACAGCCAGTAATGCTAACTTATCTGATGCCCTGAATTTACTTGTGAAGCAGAGAACAGTAGTTCTTAGGGGCTGAGAAGTTGTAGGGACCAATACGTTAGTGTTAATGTGATTGATATTTGCTGGTACACTTATCCCAAGAAACTCATACTATTTCAGATCAAGCCAAGCATAAATTCTGGCACTGAGTGAATTTTATGCTTTGAAGGAGAGAGGACAGTAGCTCAGACTATCTCAGTCTTCTGTGGGGCAGGATGGATTGGAAAGGAAGACGAGGAGTAAGGGATGACATCTCCAGACACTAAAGGCATCACACCACAGCATCTCTCATTGTGTTACCCCACTCGCCTGCCACACTATCCCTGGTAGATCACCTCACATCACATTCCCACTCCCCTTCTCTTCAAAGTAAGGTGTTGGACAGGGCTTTTAGTTCTTATTCCTCCTGCTGAGTTCAAGACAGGACAAGCCTTCCCTCATGAATTGGGGCTTATGAATTGTTTTTTAGCTGCTCATTATCAAAGGACTATAATACACTTACTGGAAATATCCTAGGCTGGGAAATCCTCGTGTCAAGCAGTAATTAACAGCTTGTTTCACGTAATACATACGTATCTGTGTCACCTAAGTAATAACTTGCATTGTATGCATTTTTTTTTTCCTTCCTCTTTTGTTATACTGATAGAAATGAATGGAAGGACTGATTATAAATCATGCAAAGCTTGTGGTTAAAATATGCATGGATTCTGGCTATCGAGTCCGAGGCCAGAGTTAATCACTGGGTTGTCCTTCCTTCCATGGTCAGATGTAGGAGACAGCGTTAAACAATCCATTGGGCTGTACCTCTGGGGGCAACAGTTGCAGCTTCTCAGGAGGAAGCAACCTGAGTGTGCCATCTCCTTTATCCCAGTAACACGTGGTGCTAAGAAGCTTCTGATGTCTGCTCTAAAAATGGAAGGAGCTGTGGCTAAAAGCACATGGGTGGGGAAGGGAGGCAGTAATGGATGAAACTTGATTTTTTTCCTTCCTCCCTTTTTTGATTCAAGGTCTTGCTCTGTATAACATATACCTCCACATTTGAGCTGAATGGGAGTTCAGTGTTGAAGATTGCTGAGGTAAGTGCCTCTGTCATACCATTGCTTGTGTCACTTAATGTTTCCCCGCTACCTAGAGTGTGTCTGCCATACATACCCTGAAACTGAACTGGTCCAAATCGCAGTTACCATCTTAAGGACTGATATTACCTTATGTCTAGTGTGAAGAAGTAGTTGCAAGTTGGGCAGGCTTGATGGGCTTGCATGGGCAGGCACTTTTGGAAACTGACAATTGTGTATTAGTGTTGCACATTTATTACTTCTCTTATTTACTTTACTTTGCCTTTTGCAATAGAAAAATGTCCTTGAGTTCTTTATAAAACAGCACTGTACTGGTTCCTTACCTGGTGCAAGAGTAGAACTAATGAGAGTTTCCTCAAGAGAGGTGTATAGGCCACAAAGTGCCATGTTAGCACAAGTGCCACAATGTGCTTTGTTAGCCTTGTGTGTATCTTTTTCCTAATACATTGAAGTAAAAGATTTATTACACCTCTAGATATATGGTGTAGTTCTGGTGCTGTTAGTCACTCTTCTTCCTTTATTCCATTAGATTTTAGTCTGAATTAAATTGTAAAGGAGCTTTGGCTGTGGAAAAACATACCTGCAGGTCTATTAAGTGAGCCTTTGTAGATGGGTGATATTTTTAGTACAGTGTGTAGCAAGCCATGGGGTTGTTTGTTTAGGTTAGAGAGGATGCATGGGAACACTTAATCCTCCTGCACAGCACACACTGTTGTGTGCAGAACATATTATAAAATTATATTGTTAACATGGTATGGGGAGAGCTAATGTCCATGGAGCAATGTAAAGATTATATAGATGTCCTACAATCCAAGTGTATGTAGACATTTAGAGAAGTGTTCCTGCTCAGGTTCTGGTATTTTGGTGGGGGCGGGGGGTGGGGGTGGTGTAAAAAAGAAAAATGCCCTGTGAAAATAGTTCACTTTACCTGGAAGTTACAGTATTTTCTAAGTTTAGGAATAAAATTGACCTTGCATTGTCCTATTGGAAGCTGAGAATGGGGTTGTAGGGATAACACGGAACCAAAGAAAAGAGCTGCCAGTTTGTAAAAAATGGGCTTTAAAAGGCAGGGGTATAACATAAACAGTTTGTGTATGTAACATATACAGGATAAAAAAAAGTAGTAATCGTTCCAGATGTCCTGCACAGCTTAGACTTTGGTTTCTCTTGTGCTATGTGAGAACATAAGGTATGGCTATTTTTGGAGGTCTTTGTAAGCCCCACCTGTAGCAGCAGCAAGGATGAACTGAATTGGTATTTAGAGCAAACCACAACTTGTTAAGTTTTACTAAACCCTCTTTACGTTGGTGTCCCAAAATGAACAAAATACAGACAGTTTCCCCTGCTGCAGTTTTTCTCAGCAGACTTTCTAACATGTAAGGCAAAAGCTGATGAATTCAGCTTATTACATCTCTTTGCTGTAGGTAAAGAGCTCTAGCTTAGACAAAATACTTGCTGGGAAAAGCATTTTATGGCTCTAATCCCTTCAGATTTCAATCTTTAAGAGCACTGCCTAAGACTGGGGGAAAATGGTCAATCATCATGCTCTGTGTGCTATAAGCTACATCAGAAATCATATTTTCTTTTCTCTGTAAATTTGGATTACAACAGGGCTGTTACTAATTTAAAACATTCTAAAAAATGGCAGCTTTCTTTCATAGACTAAACTCTGCTGTTCTTGGTAGTTGCACTTCACTTTCAGTCCTAAAAGGCTAGCCTGGCTCTTAAAAACCTTTGCTAGTGTAGTGGTACAAACAGCACAATGATAGTTTGTCCTTTTTCTGTTAAAATGAACAGGAGCTCTGATGCAGGCTGAGATGTGCCAGCAAAGCAAACAAAACTTTCATTCAGGGAATTGGAACAAGCTGTAATACAGAGCATGCATGTTTGTGTTTGGAGGTGCAGCTATTTTCTTCACACTCCTTGAGAAAATATTCCCTTAGTGAATGCCTAGGTCTTTCTAATTAGTAAGTCCCACCAGGCACATACATGCTTCCTCAGGTTCCTCCTGGCCAGGTTTTAGGTAAGGCAAAGACTTTTAACAGCTGGAATCAATATGCCTTTGTATCTGAATTCTGCGATTTATAAGCAGTAAGACAGAAAATTATTTCTGGGTTCAGTAGTTGCGTAGCCTCAGCATTTATTGTTCTGACTTGCTCTAAGGGAAAAGTGGCAGAGAGGAGCTTTCTGCTCCAGTGCCCCTGCTACTTGACATTTCTTTCCTAGTCAGTCCCTTAGTTTTCCTAGCCTGCCCTCTGTAGCTAAGTGGAGCCACTGCAGAATTGGAAAGGTGCTGCCTGCATTACTGATAGAACTCTCTGAGGACTCTCTCTGACAAACAAGGCTACAGTCTGGCCATTTTGCACTGCCTGATCATTCTCAATTCATGTGTACAAAATAACGGCACCCCAAATCTTTCTGAATATTATCAACTTCAAATTAAGGAAGCATCCAACATGAAGAGTACTATATTTTGTGGCTAAAGGATTAATAGTATTGAAAACAGACTAAGTCTTGCTCTGTGCACCTTCCCATGCTTGCCTATACCCCTGCAAGAAAATTTAGTTCATGCTGTTGCTTGTTTTTATGTGTGCATTTGTTACTCCCATCTACCTTTTGGAGGTTTGTTTTGTTTTACTCTGTTACGTTTCATTGGCTAACCCTTCTGTGTTTTGCTCTTAGTTGTGTTTTGCATGCCATAGAGCTGGAAGTCCCCAAATGCATGAAATGATCAAAAAGTCCATTGCACACCTCCTTGGGGCCCTGAGCTCTCGCATTTTTACTGGTGCTTCTTCATCAATGGCTTTTCAAAAGGTACCTTGCCCAGCCATTTTAAAACACAAGCCTTCTATAACATCAGAGCTCAAGTGGACAGTACTGCTCATTAGCTGGCATGAGGAGGGGAGAGAAGAAGGAGATATCAACCATGCTCTTTCCAGAAAGTCAGCCTACCTCTAAGAATGGTATTTCATCAATTAATTCGAGTATTCTAGAAAAAGACTTACAGCTCAAGAGAATGATCTCAGCAGCACTGGAATGGTTTGGCCTCTGTGAAGGGCTGTACATGGTTAACAGGCTTTAGGGTTTTTCATTCACTGGAGTTCAGGTGATAGTTGAATGATGGGCAGAGTTGGTCCAGGCCTTCTTTTAATTTACAAGGCCGTCTTTGTCACTGACTGATTGATCTTAAGCTAAATAAAATCCCTTATTTATTTGGAGGGATCTCGGAATATTGAAAAAAGGCAACAAGAATGAGGTATGCTGTCAATTCAGTCGCTTATATCCTGCAAATGCGTACAACTGGAACCTGTTCTAGTATACTGCCAAAGGAGATAATCGGTCGCAGTTTGTCATTTGCATAGTGTTTCTAGCATGAGATAACGAGTGATATACATACACTTGAAAAGCTCTGGAATGCTATCTCTCAGTGTAGTTGGAAAATAAGGCAAAAGCCAAAATTAAGTAGCTTCTATGTGTGATGTCTTAGATCACTCACTTAAGATATAGTTTGTATCCAAGAAACTCAGTCATGTTTTCTTGTGCTTGTGGCTTTATTGAAATGCTGAGATGTGAGGTCGCCCAAAGCGAGGAGGTCAGAAGAGTTTTGGGAACATACCTATATTGTTTTCCACTCTACTCTAAGAAATGCAGAAATGTGCCAGCAACATGTTCACCTTAAATTCGAGCCCACAGCCTGCCTTTCTTAGTCAGTGGAATAGCTTTGTTTCATTTCAGCAGGAGTTAGAAACAATCAAGAGTCTTGTCCGTGTGCCTGTGTCAATACTGATTAGGTTATGTAATCAGATCTCTTTAATTTTTCCCTCTTAAAAACTCATCCTCGTTGGAGTACTATAAAAATGGCTTTACATCATATAATATCCTTCTTATTCAAAAACATACACCAGATGCATTTATGTATACTCCTCATGCATATCATTTATACTATATATTTATGTATTTTAATTTTTTTTTCCATAGCTAGTTTAATCTATATTCATGGTTCTTCTCACTAGCTATATATCTGAACGATGGCAGAATAAAAGACTGGAAAGTATGTCAACAGTCTTTTTTTTTTTTTTTTTTTTTTTTTATGGTTACTGTTAATGATAAAGTTCAGTGTAGGCCAAAGGACCAAAACTGCTTCTTTGGATCACAGTCTGAGAAGATTGTATTGTACAGTTCTGTTGCAAACCCGCTCGGCTCTATCAAGACTGTTATCCACTTAGTAGTTACTGTGCAGTAGTTACAGTGGTTACTACAGTTAAAGAAGCTCTTACAGAGACCCACACCTCCCACAGAAAATCTGATCAAGGATAGAAACTGCATTTTGCAGTGTGCTGTCCCCAGGATCCTAGCTGCATTATGCTTTGGCAAATATTGGTCTAACATCATCTGGGGCAGAAGTCAAGCACAACTCTGGTCACAGCACAGTGTCAAAAAACTGCCAGCAGCTCGGCATGGAGCTGGGAACTGGATGATCCATCAGTGTTCTTCCATTGCTACCTTGGCTCCCACGGGATCTCTGAGCTGAGGAGCCCTTGGCTTGATTGCCAGTTATTAAGAGACAATCATTTGTGTTATTTATGGTAAAGTGCTATTGTATTTTATGCATTAGGAAAGGCCTTCAAAGGCTTTCAGATGTGCTGCAGTATGTAACAATTAATTATAGAAAACGTGGCAAATACCTATACAACAGACGCAACAACCTTAAAGAATTGGAGGGTATTTACATTGCAGATACAGACTTGCAGAGTGATAGTTACAAATAAGTACCTAGAAACAAACAATCGAAGCAGCATTTAGTGAATTATCTACAGAGCAAGGCAAGTGACAAAATCACTTGGGTTTGACAGAAGGAGACTTTGCGAATTTTGCCCTACCATTCCTGCAGCTATGAGACTGACGAATTGTATGCTGCTTGCTGCTTACTCAGTTTTCCATATTGCTGAAAACTGATAATGTGCTAATAAAGCAATATGAAATAGTAAGGAAGGCTGACTATCTGCATGCGAGAGACTTTGGTATCCTCCTAAAATGTGTTACTGGTAAGTCACAGTTCATATATATGTACTGCTATCTTGTTTCCTCATCAGGTTTGCATTGAGACATATATATCTAGCTGTCACCAGCGGAGCATTAACACTGCTGTGCGGGCAACCCTCAGCCAAATGTTGAGTGACTTGACTTTACAGTTACGACAAAAGCAAGAAAACATGGTGAGCCTTCTGGCATCAACAAATGGTTCCATGTCCATGGCTGCGTACCTTTTTGTTTCTCTGAATGCAGTGTGTTGTACTGGCTTGTTGTGCCTTATGGCTTTTATTTGACACTTCCACGATTAATCCTGTTTAAAAGCTTTTTTTTCGGCTCTGACTCTGTGCCTGCCTTAGAGCAGTCTATCAGAAATGCAGTTCTCACATTGTCAGCTCTACTTGGCTGTTTTTTTTTTTTTTCTCCTTCCATTAAACAAAAGAGGCTTTGTTCTGATGTCAAGCTGCCTTGGCCTTTTCCTTTTCCATTCTTTATTTTGTTTGCTTGTTTTCCTAAGGTTCATTGAAATCCTTTTGCTAAAAGTTTTTGCATGACAAATATTTACATAAACAAAACAAATTCTCAGCTAAGGAAAGTGTAATTGAGGTTTTTCTTCTACTTTTTTTATAGAAGATAATTCAAGCTCATTAATTCTTTGCTTGATTGTTAGCAAAAAAAATTCTATTTATTGCATTATTAAAATCCATGAGAGCTGTTTGAATGAAATCCCAGCACATTGTGAGCAAAACTGTAAATGTTCTGGGCACATATGAAATTACATTGGCTTCTTACATTCGTTCATGCTCCTTTGTATGTTATCATATTATCAAAAAAGTACTATTTGTAAATGTCAGTTTCTATTTATTAGGAAATTTTGAGGACTGTAGTTATACAGATTATTTTCCTTACATCTGTTTTGGGTTAAGATGATCACTTCTATTTTGGATTAGTAAACTAGATTAGTTTTATCCTAATGAGCAACTGCAGAACAGAATTAATCCATTTACTTAAACTTATCTTTTGTCTGTGCTAAGTAGGTTCATTTTACTAACCAAAACGTTTACACAAAAACAAAACAAAACAAACCCAAATAAACTAACAAGCAAAAACCAGTAGTTTTGAAATTTCAGTTTGGGTCTGAAAGCTGAATTTCGTAAGTACTGTTCTTAGCTGAGGAGCAGGCAAAAGCATATGAGAGCTGCATTTAGTTCCTGTCAGTTTGTTGCTGATGCTTGAGAGAAGAATTTGGCTTGGCCCCTTTGTGCACTGATAGGAAGAATCCTATACTGCAGCTGAACCAAATGATGTAAGAGGTCGTTTCCATTTCCTGACTGCCATTAATTGTGTTGGCACTGTAACATTAATGATGACGATGTGATAAACTCTCTAATACTCAATTAATTTTGATTTCAAAGTACTTTGTGAAATCTAGATTATGCTTTCCTCTCAGTAATTTTCAATGCAGCTTACATGCCTAGTTATTACTGAGTTGGTTTAGGTGTAGGAAATCCCTTAAGGACTTACAAATCCTAGTTCAGCTCAATGAGATGCGAGTTCCTTAAATCTAAATGACTTGTTAAAACAGATCTTAAGGAATTTTTGAAAACATTTTGCTAAAGCTTCACTTAAAAAAACCTAACAAACAAAAACCTCAAAACAGATAGAAGACATGGATTTGTTATGAAAGCTCTACTGTTAAAGTATTGCTTTTACAGTGTTTTTCTGCCCCTTGCACCAATTACACCACCTTTGCCTTTCCTCTACAGACGATTGAAAATCATGACGCCTTGCAGAAGTTCAAGAGTCAAGGTACTTATAACACTTTTTTAGTGACTCCTTCCAATCCAGCTTTTTTATTCTTCACTTTCCTTTCATCAGCACAGTACTGTTTGATGTCACAGGAATTGCATCTTCAGGATTTCTTATCTTCTCCATTGCTTGATGCTCTCTGTGTTAGCTGTGGTAAGAACTGAGACAGCCCTGTTAGCTCCTGATATTTTCAGTTGTGTCTTCATTTGGACCATGGTAACAGCATTGCACTCAACATAGTAATAAATGATTATTTCAAGGTGCTAACTTCTGTAATTAAGGAGTTTCAGTGCTCTGGAGAAAGTTTTAGTAGGTGCCTTTACTTCCTAAATTGAAACAGATTCATGGAGCAGGACGTGGAATCTAGAAATGATTGTGTTATTGTATTTCAGGCCAGAGATGTGGTTTATATAATGGCAGCTTTTGACAGCACATCACTAGCGAAGGTCTGTTTGCGCTTGCCAAATGATTATTTTACAAGAGAATTTTTTTCTACTCCCGTTCTGGCTTAACTTCCAACATCTTCCCTGATAGGTAAAAATAATCCCTGCTTTTGACCTTCTCACTGGATTTCTGCAGGAGAACTTGTGTGGATAGAGGCTAAAATCTTTGAAGTGCACAAGCATCCTCTTTTAAGATCAGAAACTGATCAGACATCAGAAGCTGTGTAGCAAAGAAACTGTGGGGAGAGATACTGAAATTTTAGCTGCCATGTAAAAGTACTGGAGCCAGTCCTTTTTTATTATTTATTTGCGTACTTATTTTATTATCTGAATTGGATTTCAGCTAACCTGTAAATACATGTAAGCAATCAACGCTCTCTCCAGATTTAATACTACTGCTTTTTCATTATGTGGAGATCGCTTTCCAATCTAGGACTTCTCCTACTACATCTTCTCTATGAATTTTGGCAGCCCTGCTCATTGTTTAGAAGCTCTGACCAGCTCTGAAAGTCCATGCAGTGAATTAAGGTTGTAATCCAGCTGTACATATGTAATGCCTCTCATCTTTGTCCTTTTTGGAGGTACTTCAACTGAATCTCTTTGTGATGATGTTGTATCTGTCCTCACTGTGCTCTGTGAGAAGCTCCAGGCTGTCATAAAGTGAGTTATTTCAGTTTATAATTTGAATTTATTACCTGGAGATTGAGAGTTTCACTGATACATGTGATTGTATTGTTGTAGTTCTGGAACTGTGAAGCAAAACTGTGCTTAAATGAAGTGTTTATTAGAGGAAGTATTGTTCATGATGCATTAATTTAATCCTCACTTGAGATGAGAAACTAATTTGCCTTCTTTGTGCACTGTTAAGTTTTAAAGAGCTTCCAGTAAATCTAATCTATAAGTAACTTCCACACAGCAGCAAAATACTTGTCAAAGGAGTTTTCTTTTCTGTCCTGAAAGCAACCATTGTAGAGAGAACGACAATTACAAGCGACACGGAAAAACCTAACAGAAACAATATATGGAATGAATTAACACATATTTCTTAGAAAGACGTCATTTATCCAATTGAAATGATTTGCATTACCAAAGCATTCCTTAAATTTAGGAATACCATACACTCTACCTACTTGGAAATGCATAAGCCTAACTTTTAAAATGCGGTTATTATGGGCGGTAATAGAGTATTACACTGCATTAAAATACTAGAGTCTCTTGTTGGCCAGTACTGTGAGAGTAGATACTTACTGATGAGTTAAAAATTACTTCTTGTGGCATTCTAGCATAGCTCGACTAATGGTCTATAAAGAAATGAGCCAAAAAAAGCCTTAAGTGTTAAAGAGGTGACAAGCCAACTAAAAGCAATGCAAACATTATACAGCAGTTATTTAAAAATAGAAATATAGCAAGCTAGAAATTATTTGGAAGTTTTAAGGAAAAACAAGTTCTCACTTGACAACATTGTTTCTGTATCAGTAAAATAAGATTTAACTTGCTACTACTGCCAGTTGCAAATCACCTGAGTGGTGGTGAAAAAGCCACTCTGAAACTATTTTGAATGTAGCATAATGTTGTCTCTTTGGTTCGCCTGTATGTCTCTGAAAGTAGCCTGTCGTGAGCTCGGGGAAATGGGAGATACACAAAACAAGTATGCATTGGTACTTCCTTTTATATGCTTTACCATTTTCAGGAAACCTATGGCTTAGGAACTTCCCAGAGCTGAAGACAGCTCAGACATCTTTGTGTGCAGTTCTTCTATAGACTTTCCTCCTATGAGTGTCTCTAATTACACCAAGATTTGCAAGGGAAGAGTGCCTTACTTAGCATTATTTAATCAGTGTCAGCATTTGGGAAAAAAAAAGCATGTTTGCTACTGCATGCTGGCAGTAGTCTCAGAATCGTGTGCCCTTGTCCTTATGGGGGACTTCAACTTTCCAGACATCTGCTGGAAATACAACACAGCAGTGAGTAAACAATCTAGGAGGTTCCTGGAGTGTGTGGAAGATAACTTCTTGACACAGCTGGTGGGTGAGCCAACCAGGGGAGGAGCCTTGCTAGATCTGTTGTTTATGAACAGGGAAGGACTGGTGGGAGGTGTGATGGTCGGAGGCCGTCTTGGGCTTAGTGACCGTGAAATGATAGAATTCTCAATTCTTGGTGAGGCAAAGAAGGTGGTCAGCAAAACCACTGCTATGGACTTCCGAAGGGCTAACTTTGGCCTCTTCAAGGCACTGGTTGAGAGAGTCCCTTGGGAGACGGTCCTGAAGGGCAAAGGGGTCCAGGAGGGATGGACATTCTTTAAAAAGGAAATCTTAATGGCTCAGGACCAGGCTATTCCCATGTGCCGCAAGTCGAACCACCGAGGAAAATGACCGGCCTGGCTGAATGGGGAGCTTTTGCTAGGACTTAAGAAAAAAAGGAGAGTTTATCATCTCTGGAGGAAAGGGCGGGCAACTTGGGAGGAGTACAGGGATCTTGTTAGATCATACAGAGAGAAAATTAGAAAGGCGAAAGCTCAGCTAGAACTAAATCTGGCCACTATCGTAAGGGACAACAAAAAATGTTTTTACAAATATGTTAACAGTAAAAAGAATCCCAAGGAGACTATCTATCCTTTAATGGATACAGAAGGGAACGTAGCAACCAGTGATGAGGAAAAGGCTGAGGTACTTAATGCCTTCTTTGCCTCAGTCTTTAATAGCGAGTCCAGTCATCCTCAGGGTATTCCACCCCATGAGCTGGAAGGTAAGGATGAAGAGCATAACATACCCCCCTTAATCCAGGAGGAATTAGTTAGGGATCTGCTACGCCATCTGGACACTCACAAATCTATGGGACCAGATGGGATCCATCCAAGAGTACTGAGGGAACTGGCAGAGGTCCTTGCCAAGCCACTCTCTATCATCTATCAGCGTTCCTGGTCAACAGGGGAGGTCCCAGAGGACTGGAGGCTTGCCAATGTGACTCCCATTTATAAGAAGGGTCGGAGGGAGGATCCGGGGAACTACAGGCCTGTCAGCCTGACCTCGGTACCGGGAAAGATTATGGAACGGTTTGTTTTGAAAGCACTCACATGGCAAGTCCAGGATAAGAGGGGGATCAGGCCCAGTCAGCATGGGTTTACGAAAGGCAGGTCCTGCTTGACCAACATGATCTCCTTCTATGACCAGGTGACCCGCCTAGTGGATGAGGGAAAGGCTGTGGATGTTATTTTCCTAGACTTCAGCAAGGCCTTTGACACTGTCTCTCATGGCATACTCCTTGAGAAACTGGCATCTCGTGGCCTGGATAAGTGCACTATTCACTGGGTGAAAAACTGGCTGGATGGCCGAGCCCAGAGGGTAGTGGTGAATGGGGTGAAATCCAGTTGGCGGTGGGTCACAAGTGGTGTTCCCCAGGGCTCGGTGTTGGGGCCAGTTCTGTTTAATATCTTTATTGATGATTTGGATGAGGGGATCGAGTGCACCCTCAGCAAGTTTGCAGACGACACCAAGTTGGGAGGGAGGGTCGATCTGCTTGAGGGTAGGGAGGCTCTACAAAGAGATCTGGACAGGCTGGATCGATGGGCTGAGGCCAATCGTATGAAGTTCAACAAGGCCAAGTGCCGGGTCCTGCACTTCGGTCACGGCAACCCCATGCAGCGCTACAGGCTTGGGGAAGAGTGGCTGGAAAGCTGCCCAGCAGAGAAAGACCTGGGTGTGCTGGTTGACAGCTGGCTGAATATGAGCCAGCAGTGTGCCCAGGTGGCCAAGAAGGCCAATAGCATCCTAGCCTGTATCAGAAATAGTGTGGCCAGCAGGAACAGGGAGGTGGTTGTTCCCCTGTACTCGGCACTGGTGAGGCCGCACCTCGAGTACTGTGTTCAGTTTTGGGCCCCTCACTATAGGAAAGACATTGAGCTGCTTGAGCGTGTCCAGAGAAGGGCAACCAAGTTGGTGAGGGGCCTTGAGCAGAAGTCTTATGAGGAGCGGCTGAGGGATCTGGGGTTGTTCAGTCTAGAAAAGAGGAGGCTGAGGGGAGACCTTATCGCTCTCTACAACTACCAGAAAGGGGGTTGTAGTGAGGTGGGTGTTGGTCTCTTCTGTCAGGTGGCTGGAGATAGGACAAGAGGAAATGGCCTCAAGTTGAGGCAAGGGAGGTTTAGGTTAGATACTAGGAAAAATTTTTTTACTGAGAGGGTTGTCAAACATTGGAATGGGCTGCCCAGGGAAGTGGTTGATTCACCATCCCTGGAGGTATTCAAAAAGCGAGTGGACAGGGTACTCCAGGGCATGGTTTAGGGGGCATGGTTAATGGTTGGACTTGATGATCTTGAAGGTCTTTTCCAACCGAAATGATTCTATGATTCTATGATTCTATGTTTCTGAATCATCTAAAGGAACATTTTTTTTTTTTTTTTTAGTTGTATGCATAGTTACAGGACAATAAGAAGAGGTCTTCAAAAGTGCGTATCTAACAATAGCAAGTGGCAAAACCAGCTGAAAGATTAATTCTTTGTATCAAATTTTGCCCACATGTGAAGCTATAAACAGCTCTCATCTGATAAGTATTGTCCACCATATGATAATCACTTTGAATTACTGGTTATGAAATATCAAAACTAAACTACCTGACAGGATCTCTCAATGACTGAAAGTCTTTAAAAAAACTATCTGCAATCCCAGCTCCCTGTAAAACTATACTGAATTATAACAGATTGAGGCATGCTGTAGATAAAGTACAGTAAGAAATTCAGAGGACTTAAAAATACCGAGCCATGATTTACTTCATGCTTGTAACTATGTACCTAGACTGTTAGGATCTCTAATTATGAGCAAAGCATAGTAAAGGATTCTGATTGAATGTGAGGAAAATAAATTCAGTTAGGATGGCTTGTTAAAGAGCTAACTCCATACATGAAAAGCCTTTATTTCTTTCAAGGCCAATTTTGGTATCTCCTTCAAAACACTTTGTTGGCAGCAACTTAACTTTATAACCTCCAGGTCAGTGAAGTGAGCTTTTAGTATGCTATACTGCCTATTCTAATTTCTTAGTCTGAAGATTACTTTAATTCCTCCTTCTAAATTTCAAGCTTATTAGAATTTGGTTTTGAGGGAGGCACAGCTATGAGTGATGAGGAAGGGTTCAGGGAGGTGAAACTTTTTCTCAGGACCACTGGTGACTTTGGTGACTGCGGAATTTGTGGCAGCAGTGATATGAACACACCAGCTATGCTGAGGTGTGCAGGAGTGCAATATTCATTTCTTACCTGCAGGAAAACAATTTGGTAGTAAGAGGCATCAGAGAAATCAAGGTGGCAGGGATGATGCCCTGTGCGTGCCCATGCAAGTGTCAACTGCAAGATGTTGATCTGCATTAAGACACATTGTAAGAAAAGCTGTTGGGAAAGAAGGCGATTATACCTGGAATGTGTGCATCTTTCCAGATAAGTGTGGACTGTTGTGAGGAAAAGGCTATCACCTCTAAAATATATAGCCAACTGGCAGTTTTAAACTCTCCATAGCACAGAGTTAGAAGTCTAGCTTCGAGCCTTGGGATTCGCTGTTTTCTGAATGGCATGAGAAACAGGTACTGTTCTACTTGGATGAAAATTCATCTATGTGAACAAAAGGAATTCAGGCAGTGACAGAAAAGTAGACATTTCCCATTCCTTAATTTTAGTTAAGATAAATCTGTTCTTTACAGCTTCCTTCACTACCATCATACGTCAGAAAATACATTCCTCCAGCTCTCATCTCAGACCAAAAAAGAATTATTAAATCCTAGTTGTTTTAGGAGTGAAAACCAGAATGTAAGTGCAATTGGTATGGGCAGCTCCTTTCATAAGGCAGACCTCAGCCTTGCTTGTCTCCTGAATCCTGCAGCTAATTCTTAGAGTAGGTACAAGCACATTGTATGTTACAAGTGTATCAGTTCCAGGTGTCCACAGGATCTTTCACGTTCTTTCTCAGGAATCTCACCTTGTGTTTATGGTTTTGACAAAGTAACTGGCAAGGCCCTGAAAGGTAGCCATGTCATCATGTGACTTTCTGCCTATAGACATTGACTTTTGACCATTGTGGCTGTCACCAAGAAAAGAGGGGAAAAAAAAGAACCAGAAGAGAGCAGCCTAAATGCCCTTCAGATTGCCTGAAGAAATTATGCAGTAGTCTAAAATCTTCTGGTTGTCTCCTTTTCCTCTGTTTAAGCATTCCTTACTCCTCAAGTTTTTAGATTGAATTTGAATAACTATTTCTGTTTTCTTCTTCATCTTTTTTCACATAGATCTTTTTTTAAAGTAGTTGATCACTGCATGTGATCAGTACAAAATAAATGGGATGATAAAGCTGATCACACCATTGTAAATCCAAAGGAAGAAGCAAAATAAATCACTGCTGTAAATTGTGGTATAATTTTCAAGTGAACTAACATAGTTATTTTAGAAAATTAAGTAATTTTTGTTTTAATGAGACATGACTGGCATCTTTTCTCCTTGCCAGTGACAATCGGCAACTGCAGCTTCTTTACTTGGAGTGCATCCTCTCCATGTTAAACAGCTCCTCTCCCAGCATGCACCAGCACAAAGGATTCACTGATCTAATATGGTGAGTACATCAGTTTGTAAGTATAAAAGGACCTTCTCCCCCCAGCCATGCAAACAAACCTGTAATAAATCTCCAGATGTGAGCAGAGCTTTCTGTTAACCCACTATCAGTTCAATCTGTGCTTCATATAATATTGGTTAGGACCTCATGCTCAGCTAGTACATTAAATCCCTGTACTGACTTATCACTGTAATGAAGTCTAATGTATTTAGCCAGAACAGAAAATCTCTTATGCTTTCTGCAATAGTTTGGATTCGTGTGTGGCATTAAACACGCAAATATTCTGCTTCCTGTAGGAGGGTGCTGTAGAGATTCTTACTGGTCTGATGCAGTAATACGGGAAGATAAGCAAAATTAACATCAGATGGTGTGCTGGTGACCAGAAATGCTTATGACCTGCATTGTATAAGGGCTGAGGCTAAATGTTCTTCACGGTGCTTCCATTTTATCCAGAAATCCTCTTTTTAATATACTTCACCAGAAAGGCTTGACATCTTTAGTGTTCATATCTACATCTAAATTGTTTGATACTGTCACCTCGGAGCACCTGAAATAATCTTTTTCCCTCTTTTTGTTTGCAGTAGTGCTTTTTTTTATAGCATATGGATAATTGAGTCATAGTAATAAAGCAAGAATGTAACTAATATGCAGTTCCTTGCAGTCCATGCCCATCCTGTGAATGTGTTAAGAAAAGATATATGTGACTGTTAATGGAAAATGCATTTCTTGTGCTTTTTACCCTGTAATTTTTGAAATGGAAGTGTTTGACTTGGACCCAATTCTAAGGATGCAACATGTAGAGGCCCCCGTAACTTCCCTTGCTGTCCCAAGGAAATCAGTGGCAGCTGGACTGGGAGGTCTTCAGGTTGATAACACTTGGCAGTGCTGCACAGGGACCCTGTGCTGAGGCCTCTGGGAGCTCTAATGTAAGAGCAGAATTCTCTCTTTCATGGCAAACCCATTTCTGAAGTTTCTGCCCTTAAATTTCACCCAGCCCTTTGTTTATGCTTAAGTGACTGACTGCAGGGACATCCTGTAAGCAAGGTCACTGAAATTATTTCAGTTAAAAGAAAACACTTCCTGTTTTATTTTAAATTTACATCATTTTGATGATCCAGTTTGCTCTTCAAATCTACAGGTGTTTGTATTCATAACTGTGTATCATGAGGGCAAGTCATCAGGGGCAGGACTTCCTAACCTGCATTGCTGCCAAGGAATATGCATCCTCCAGCTACATGCTTAAGATGAAGTGGGGGGAGGGGAAAACAACACTAGGAAGACATGAAACAGTTTAAACTGCAAACATAATTCTGAATATATAGCAGTATAAGTACACATTAATTCATTAGCTGTCTAGTGAAGTTGTGAACCAAACCGATAGCTGTCTTTTGTTCTTTAAGGAGCTGTTGCCTACATGCACACAACTTTCTCTCTGGCTGGCACTTTGTAGTCAGTTGTCAACAGAAGATAAAGAAGGGAGCAGACAGAGAAGATTTAGCTCTGTGTATTTCTGACAGTGTTCTCCGTAGTTTGATACAGAAGCACTTTGATGGGACTTAGATGTGTGGGGAATATGTTGCTGTCGCAACTTGTGATTATGCCTGCTTTGAGGCAGGCACATTTCTTAAGCAGTGAATTGATATGTTTTGAAGTGTACCTCATTGGAGAAAGAAATGGAATAAGCAGACTCAAAGTCATTACCTGATGTCTGATTAAAAGCTGTTTTTCTTTCTGTGACTTCAGAAAGCTGAGCTGTTTTAGCAAGCATGTTAAGAGAAGCAATGAAAGTTCTGGACTGTGTAAGAATATTGAGAATGTAAGATGTACTTACCTATGAGGGAGGATGTGTTACTTTTTGTGCTGAATCATTACTTGTCATTGGGTGCTTGCTCTAGGCGGTAGCTTGAACCTCTGAGGCATGTGGGTGAAAATCAGGTTTGGGACTGCGTTCTCATGCAGCACTTGGCTTTTTAAATTAGGGTCTGGCAGACTGAAGTAAAATGTCAAGTGCATGAGTGCAAAGCTGAAATAACAGCTAATGGAGCAAAGTGCTGAGTTGGTTTTGGCTCTGGTTCCACAGAAGAGTGATCTGCTAGTGTGGAATCACTTAATTTGAGCGTTCATGCAGAAAGACAGTTGAAGGAAGGACGGTGTTTTTAGTGTGTAGTGGCATTTAAGAAGTTACAACACACACTTTGAGTTACTGTAGATGGCTTTAATTATGTTCTCAAAAGCCAGCAAAACAGAGGCTCACAGCTAAGGGTGCTTACTAAAATATATGCATGTGCAGTTCAGTGATGGAACATCAGGTCTTCTAGTTAACCTAGATTGGTTTTTTGTTTGGTTGGGTTTTTTTAAAGCTCCTAAGTTGGACTGAAGATGAAACACTTAACAGCAGAAAACTAGAATTTCTGCCTTGCAATAGGTTGCAGCCAATGAAGGAGGCAGGTGTGCTATCCTGTAAAGGACAGCACTGTGCAGCAACATGAACTTGCAAAATCAATACCATGTTTATAAAGCACCCAAAAGTATTTCCATATGTACTAGCATGCTGATGCTTGGGAGATGGAAAAAGCCTGGCGTAATTTGTTATTCTATCTAACCACTGCTGTTGACTGATCATTAAAACAAGAGTGTGTGTATCATTTAACTATGGGCTATTTTCAATATGTTCCTGTGAGATTATTTTTTTCCAGTTACCATCTGCTGCTTTTCTCTTTCTCAGGAAGCAACTGTGTCCAGCCCTAGTAGTAATCCTGGGAAATCCAATCCATGACAAAACTATCACCTCTGCCCACAGCAGCATTTGCCTTGAGGCTGATTCACCTTCCTCAGGGATCTCTGATCATGGCCGGGGTTCAGGTTGTTCCTCCACAGCACCTGCCCTTAGTGGGCCTGTTGCACGGACCATATATTATATTGCAGCAGAACTGGTTCGACTGGTGGGATCAGTGGAATCCATGAAGCCTGTGCTGCAGTCTCTCTATCACCGGATATTGCTTTACCCACCACCTCAGCACCGAGTAGAAGCCATCAAAATTATGAAAGAGGTAAGATAATCACATGTGCAAATCCAGGCACGTAAAGGAAAATGTTCATTTAACAGTAAATGTTGCCGATATGTGCCTACCAGTCCATTCCATACCTTAGCACTAGGGATGCTGAAATCGCCCTTTCTGAGCACAGCTGTTACATCAAAGTGACTCTGACAAATATTTTTAGTTTTACAAAGTCGTAATAGCTATATTTGTCTCCATAACACAAGCTGCTATGGCAACTCCGTCAGTGTTCATGCTGTGGTACTGCACAGAGCAGATCTTATCACTGAGTCATGACTGCTCTTTTGGGTGAGATACAGTATAGTGATCCAGTTCTCAATTTCTTTGGCATCTTTCCGCACTCTCTGCTCTTGCTAGAAGGAGACATTCATCCTCACAGTGTAGTATTACAGGCATTAAGGTGAATATATGCTTTGATTACATGCCAGGTTTTTGAAATACAGTTTCCTTGAGCTTGATTAGAATAGCCACAAGGAAGCTGCCAATGTCTTAAGTGGCCATGTCAAGACCAGTCCATTCTGGCCTCTTGCCCAGTGCCTCTGACAGCACTAGAACTGGAGCATTGTGAGACTTCTTTGAGCAGCAGCTGAAATCATGGGCTTTTCCATTTTACATGTGTGGCTTTCTTCTCCTGTTGTGGAACACAAGGCAACTTATGTAATTTGTAGCAACGGTGGTCTCTCTTAGAGGATTTTTGTTCTAGCTTGTGCATACCTAGGCTGTTCTGTGTCTGAAGATCTCTGCTAACACCACACAGCCACCCATTGGGTTGTTGTCTGAACTGGCAGTCACCCTGGCACTTGTCTTACTCTAATTTTAAACAGTAGCAAGATGACAACTGAAGTTTTAGGAAAAGCTCAGTCTAATGTTGTTTCCTGTAGGACATATTTGTAGCCTTTTTCTGCTTATTAATATGGGCTTGCTTGTAAAACCTTCTCCTTGTATTTCCTGGTGGGCATTAACAGGATGCCACCCAGCAGGTTGAGTCAGAAGGAATCACTTTGCTTATCTTTGCATGACTGTCATTTTGTAACTGGGTAACTGAAGAGAAAGGCTCCCTTTGGAATATAATATAATGCAAGATACTCTATATTTAGGCATAACGATTGTCTTGTGTGCAGTATCAGTTGAAACATATTCAATCAAAAATGTAAAGCACTGGAGAACATTCTGTATGTGATTCTTGTTGAATATTCTGCTCTTCTCTATCTGCTTTTCTGCCTTTAAAAAGAGGAAAGGTAGCTTTAATAAGTAGAAAATCAGTGTGCTCTTTTCATTTGCTGTGAGAAATTACAGTACTGCTACCTCAGGTTCCAGGGCTTGATAGAACTATGACATTTATTGTATTTAAATAATGCTTAGATAATCCTTTAGTAACTTGGGTTTCCTTTCCTTTCAGATACTTGGCAGTCCTCGGCATCTTTGTGATTTGGCAGGGCCCTGCTCTTCTGAGTCAGAATCCAGGAAGAGGTCTATTTCTAAAAGGAAGTCCCATCTGGATCTTCTCAAACTGTACGCTTGGTTTCCTCCTTTAGCCTCTTCTCTCTTTAAACCTGTGCACACTGGACACTGAAACAGTTGTACCTTCATGGCCTGGTTTCAGCTGAGATAGAGTTAATTTTCTTTCTAGTAGCTGGTATAGTGTTATGTTTGGGATTTAATATGAGAAGAACGTTGGTAACACACTGATGTTTTCAGTTGTTGCTAAGTAGTGGTTATACTAAGTCAAGGATTTTTCAGCTTCTCATGCCCAGCCAGCAAGAAGGCTGGAGGGGCACAAGAAGTTGGGAGGGGACACAGGCAGGACACCTGACCCAAACTGGCCAAAGGGATATTCCATACCATGTGATGTCATGACCAGTATATAAAGTGGGGGGGAGTTGGCTGGGGCGGGGGACAGATCGCTGCTTGGGAACTGACTGAGTATCAGTAGGCGAGTGGTGAGCATTTGCATTGTGCATCACTTGTTTTGTATATTCCAATTCTTTTCTTATTATTATTACTACTATTATTATTGTTGTTGTTGTTATTTTCTTCTTTTCTGTCCTATTAAACTGTCTTTATCTCAACCCACAAGTTTTACTTTTTTCCCCGATTCTTCCCCACATCCCACTGGGCGGGGGGGGGGGAAGTGAGCGAGTGGCTGCGTGGTGCTTAGCTGCTGGCTCAGGTTAAACCATGACACTTCAGAAGCACAGCCAAATATGAGCCAGGGTATCTCCCTAGTTGAATAAGCTGTGAAAATGGAAGAGGGGTAAAAGCTCTTACAGGTTTGTTGTCAGTCTGGGCCTGTTTGTAAAGGCATAGATAACTACCTTGTGGAGTTTGTCAAAATACCCAAATATGTTGGTTTACACCTGGAAATTCTTGGCTTTGTGTCCCTAACCTTGCAATGAAATAACTGTGTGCTTATTGAGAGGTACATTTCCAAGATGAAGTCAAAGGAGGTAATTGAAAATTTAAACATTGCCAGATTGAGCAAGAAGGATTCTTAGTTTTTACAAAGATCATATCTTGAGGAGAAGATAATTTTCAGGACACGGATGGCTTTAAAATTAGCTTCAGTTGGGTGTTGATGTTTTTTTACAGTGTAAGTGCTTGTCTGTAAGGGAAAACACGCTCTGTGCGTTGGTACAAATGCAGGGTAACTGTGTGGCTGGTTGGCACTCCCTTTACAGAATGGCCATGTCCACATGGGAGACTTAGTAATTTGTTCTAATACTAGTTGTCTTTCTCAGGAGTAGTTTTACAGGATAATTTCACTTCTTTTTTTTCCTGGTTATGGGGGATAGTGTTGGATGATAGTGACCTGTACTCACTATATGTGCTGCATCACTTAAATAAACTCTGTTTTAATTGTAGTATCATGGATGGGATGACGGAAGCATGCATCAAAGGTGGTATTGAAGCATGTTATGCTTCAGTGTCCTGTGTCTTTGCCCTGCTTGGAGCATTAGATGAGCTGAGCCAAGGGAGGGGTCTTAGTGAAGAGCAGATACAGCTGCTGCTCCGACGCTTAGAAGAATTGAAGGATGGGACTGAGACGAGCAGGGACTCCATGGAGATCAATGATGCTGACTTCAGGTGGCAGAGACGCATCCTGTCCTCAGAAAATCCTGCCTGGGAATCAGGAAATGAGAAGAGTCCTGATATCAGCATTAGCGTTACCACGGACACTGGTCAGACCACTTTGGAAGGGGATATGGGACAGACAACTCCAGAGGATAATCCAGAAAGTCAAAAAAACTCACTGCCATCTCCAGCTGGACACGAAAGCAAAGAGATTCATTATAGAGAACCAGAGTCAGAAACCATCGACCAGCCAGATGTTGTTCAGAGAAGCCACACCATAGTCTATCCAGATATAACTAACTTCTTATCAGTTGATTGTAAGACCCGATCTTATGGATCCAGATACAGTGAAAGTAATTTCAGCATAGATGACCAGGACCTTTCTAGGACTGAGTTTGATTCATGCGATCAGTATTCCATGGCAGCAGAGAAGGACTCAGGCAGGTCAGATGTCTCAGACATAGGCTCTGACAATTGCTCCCTGGCTGACGAGGAGCAGACACCACGGGATTGTCCAGGTCACAGGTCCTTACGTACTGCTGCTCTCTCTCTGAAATTGCTGAAGAACCAAGAAGCAGACCAGCACAGTGCTCGGCTGTTTATCCAGTCACTTGAAGCTCTTCTTCCTCGGCTTATAGCTCTTCCCAGCATAGAGGAGGTGGATGGAGCACTGCAGAGCTTCTCTTCAACATTCTGCTCAGGTTTGCAAGCAAATATTTACTGTCTAACCAGCATGCACACTGTGACAGCACTGTACACAGATTGTCTTGTAGGATTTCATCTTCAGAGAACATATCCAGAATAAGGAAGTTTGTGCTTTACAGAGCACATTCCTCCACAGCAGCACACTTCATTTAGGGCAAAGCAAATAGAATATGCAAGCACTGATTCAAAGGGAGGTCAGCGCATCGACTCTTAACAGGCTCTGGATTATGTCCTCAGTCAATAGAGAAATCGAATTTTCTGTAGTAAGATACCTCTTCACAGGTTTGTGGAGATCTGTTGAGAAGACTTGCACATGCTGTCATTAAAGAGAGGTTGGGGTTGCCCCTTGGCATTAAAAGGGTGTGGGGAGGACCATCACCTGTTTTGAAAGAGATTTGAGTAGCTTAGTACATCACTGCATTACTATTAGTAATGCCAGCCTTGCGAAGGTGATAAAAATTCTACAGCAGTAAACTCCTGAAGGGATAAGAAAAGAGGAGTGACTCTCTTCTTCACTCTTTTGTTTTTCTTAATACTGCTATCTATCATGACAGGAAATGCAAAGCTCAAAGCCCAGACCAAGTTAAAAATAGTTAAAGATCTTACCTTTTAAGAGAATAAATGCCTGCAGTTCTTTCAGAGTTAGAACCTTTGGGATCTTCATTTGGTCAATCAAACAAAAAAATGCCATGCAAAGGCTAGTTTGTCCTGTTGATAGTATATTTAAAATGTGTGTAAATATATATATTTTTAGAAGGATTTCTTTTTCCTGACAGTGGCCAAATTGAAAATGTTTGTTAAAATATATTTCTCTGTTTCACTTAATTCACCACAATTGCCTTTCCTATTGCTCCTCTCCTCATCATTGCTTCATTCATTTGTGCTCTCACACACATTAAACTCATACAGAGTCAGAAGGATGCCTCCCATCATCATACAGCATAATTTAGATATGAAGCTGGGTAAATAAGCTGATACTCCTGATATCCTGTTTAAATGCGGCCCAAATAAGCCCTAACTCAGGAATGTGGTAGATGACATTCTTAAGAAACATTGGCCATGTTATATCACAGAAAGGAGGTATCTTAAAGGAGACATTAATATTAATTACATTCCTAGTTGAGGTGCTCAAAAGCATCCTTTCTGTCACAAGGGATTTCTTTTTCCTGAAAAAGAGTGATCCTGAGGTTATGACAAAAGACCAGGGCTAGAATGCTAGCTCAAACTTCTATGCACCTGTTCCCTCGTGCATGAATGAGTATACTGCCTCTTTTCTGTTTTGTCTATCAAGTCCCTTTAGAACATTTTAAAGCATTGGAAGAGGTAGACCTAGCAGACTTCTAGATTTTAAGGCTAAATGCGGCTTTTGTTGTCATTCAGTATGACTAATACAGTGAGAAAGATGGAAGAATATCACTCAATTTCTGCATTAAGTCCATAATTCCGGTTTGTACATCTCTCTTAAAACCATACCTAATCTTGGACTTAGACTGTTGAGTTGAGAAAGACCTTTCACTTTCCTAAGAAAGCCACCCCCATGGCTAAATCTGTACTTAAAAATGTACACCATGTTTCCAGTCTGATTTGGTGAAGTATTCTTAGAAGATGCCACTCAGTAAGGAATCACGGAAAAATAAGTAGCAGGTTACTGTATTAAAATAGCTTGGAAGAGGTATCCTGATGTTTTCATAGAGCTGTGGCTGTTAAAGGGTTGTAGTTTCATGCTCTCACAAGATCTATGCAGTTCATGTTTCAGTTGGACACCTGGAATGAGATTCAATGCAGCTGAAACAGTCCCTTAACTTGTACTTCAGATCTTAAGCAAAGTCCATCAGTCCTCCTGAGGTGATGACTTGTGTTCCTGTGTACATGAGAGAGGCATGAGTTTGAAGACCTGTAGAGAGAGACAGATTTACTAAAGCTGAAATGTCTGGGGGTAGGAACTCGCCCTGGAGAGCTTCTAAGACACCAGTCTGATCTGCTTCTATAGGCAACATTTGAATCCTTATTTCAGGACTCCTTCATTAGCACAAACAATTCAAGGCACAAATTAGTTGGTGAAATTAGAGGAACTGGTCCTAGTCATTGTATGTACAACATCTATTCATGTGTAATTCCTGAAGAATACATTAGGAAATTTGAGTATTGGTTAAGATTCGAGGTGAAAAAAGAGACAGGTGCAGTTCTGAGACCAGCCAGTACAGAAGCAGGATTTTGTGTTTTCTGAGAGACCTTGTATTTAACTGCATTCTTTCATTTTTCAATTTTTCTTAAACGTTGGGGGAAAAATACATTAGCTACAATTTTAATAGTCTTTCCTACAAGCTAGGTCCTTAAATAGTGTTGTAATATTATTATGTTTTCATAGGATTCAAAAGCAATGAAAGGAAGGAGAAATTTGAGGCACTGGCATGGGAGTGTAAGCATGGAAAAAGTGAAGTCAGCTAATAGTGAAATTAAGATTTGGAAGTCAGTTGGTTAAAAGTGTTCCTAATCTACAGTTTTCGTCTTTCCTCAGAAAGTTCTTCTTTGTTACTAGATAAAACCAGTGCCAAAAAATTCCTTAGTGACACTGGAGTGTGATGTCTCTTTTAAAAAGTACCAAATTATCTAAAAATTCTCAACATTATCTTGACTTGCACAAAACATCAAGTCTGCATTTTTTCAGGACCTCCTTCTACCTGGCCAATTAAAATGAACTTGTCTCTGTTAAGACAGTGTGCTAACCTCATCGTTTATTATAGCTGGCAGATTTTTATAATTAAAGTTGATGATCAGTATTCTCTTAGTTCGGACATGACACTGCAGTTCTTGAGAATAGTTAAGGCATTAATTCTAAAAATTGTGTGCCATTGTGTGAATAATTATAGCAAACATTTTCAGCACCTCTTTTCAGTTTTGATTCCATAGCTTTTAGCGGCAAGGTTTTTATGTTGGTAAGCATCATTGCAAGTTTACACATCAGCTAATCTTCTGCTTTTGAGATCTCAACATCTCTCAAATGCAGTTGTTTATTTTACCATATTTTAGAGGAAATTAGGGACCATATTTTTCCGAAACACTTTTGAGTGCTCAAATACATACCCACTATGTAGTAGCCACTTTTATGTGCAGTTATACACCTTCCTTTTTAATTGTAGTCTCATATAGGAGGTTGCACAATTTTTTTAAATATTTTAATGCAAAATAAAGTGGGCTTTTTTTTTTTCTTTTACGTGCCTCTCTGTCTTGAGGTTTTTATTACTCTAGCAGATTCTAGTCCCTGAGGTACATATTTGAGAGATAAGGCATCAAATCAATGTATTCTAGCTACATCAATATCATGATCCTCCATCCAAAAAAGCATTAAGATGCATCTTTGCCTTCAGTGATGAAGGAGTCACTGGAGCTACTCACAGGCTACTTTCAAGCATGTGGTTGCAGTTTTGCTACTAGGTAAAGATTCTCTGTTAATGTTGACCACGAGAAATCTACCCCAAGCACATGCCAACCCGTGTGGGTATGGTTTGTGGCCAGCCCTATCACCCCTCTTCCACAAAGGTTGCTCCCTTGAACAGCTATTCATTTTTTAGACCCACCCTGGAACAGTTACTCTCTTTCTAAATCCGCCCTCAAACAGTTACTCACCTTATCCACGCCCCCAAAGTGACGACAGTGGAAAGTCCGAGAAGGCAGCAGCACAGAGCTTTCAAACCCTCACGAGGCAAGAAAAACATTTGCTTCTTTTCTGTGTGTGGATTTTAATTTTTTTATTTATATGTTAATGGTTTGTTGTATTTTGTCTAAGAAGAGGTATGAGCTTTATGGTGGGAGGAATATATTCACAGTAAACCACTGCAGCAGTTAACAAATGACACAGCTTTGCTTCATCATGTAACTAACCTTAGAAGCTGTTTTCTTGTTTCATTTCAAACGTTCCTCTAGGCTAAAGCTTACTCCTTAATCTTCCCTAATTGACATTATATGAATGGATTTCACAGTTGATGTGAAAACCATGAAATACTGTGGGTCGTGGTGGGAGGTCTAATATTTCTGGTTTTTTTGTGGCTCAAACTACCATTCATGGGGATTCAATTAGGTATTGCTCATACTTGATTTATGTTTTTCTACCAGTAGGTCAGTTAACTCAGGGGAAAATGTATGTGCCGTCCGTCCTACCTGGGAAGAGGGATTGTGCCACTGGGCATGGTTGTAGGTTGTCATTTCATACAAATAGTGTTTTCAGGAGTACTGAGAGCTTACAGGTGGCTTATGGGTCTGACAGGGCTGCAAGTGCTCAGCTACCTAGAAAGCAGGTCTTTTATGAATTAAACAGGGCTTGGAGTTGTAACGAGTTCCAGCCAGCTTGGCCCCAGATTTGTCCACATAACTCTAGGCCAGGGAGAGAATGATGATTACAGCCTGATCCTGCAAGGTGCCGAGCACTCCAGTCCCCATCCAACAACTCACTTAGCCAGGACAGATTTACTGGAGGGTTAAAAGGGTTGTCACTCTCATTAACACCATTTGGTGCAATATATGCTCAGTTAAGTACAAAGGCTTTGCCTCTGCCTCTTCCCACCTCACCTTTCCAGTTAGCATTGCAGATGTATCCTGCCCTTTGCTTTGTACCTGGCAGTCATCCCAGTGAATGCTCTTGCTCCTTGTGTATTTCAAATTTAGCATGTTGCTTTGCTGGACTGTGACTGGAGTGTTCAGTTTGTCTTGCAGCACTGCATTCTAGATGGACTACTTACTTTTCTATTCCCTACTCTAGCACATTTAGTAGAGTAATTTCTACTGATGATTCATTAACTATTCTAGCAATCTGTTGCTGCTGAAATGCTAGGGTTAGTTTCTGATTTTTTTTTTTCCAGGCAAAATCTGTGTAAAATGTGAGAGCTCACATGGTGTTTTTGTTAGGTATGATGCACTCACCAGGATTTGAGGGAAACCTAAATTTCAGCTTCCAGACTCTGATGAATGCAGACAGTCTCTACATGGTCTCACATTACACTCTGCTGCTCAACCTAAAATTGGCCAACTCGGATTACTACAGGAAGAAGCCTACCCCAGCCCCTGTGTTGCTGGTGAGTTGGGGAATATGGGAAAACTGTTAAAAAAAGAAAATTTGTTTCGCTTCCTTTCACATAAAACAGCCCACACGTAAAGCCTTCAGGCTGCTTGCTAAGTAGAGAAATAATAATTGGAAATGAAGCGTTCTCCAAGCTGCTTATGAATCTTGCATGATAAATGTCATGCATCTGAATTACACAGCTTCTCTGTAATTTGGGGGGGAATGAATGCTGCTTACTGATTATCATTAAAGTAGCAGTCATTCTGATGGATACTCTATCTTCAGAAGAGATCTTCATTAGCATCATGTGATAACAGCAAGTATTGTTCATGCACATTATCAAGGGATATACCTTCATCTTGCAACTACTTTTGAGCATAATGACAAATTCTTGCTTAATACTTGATTTGTATTTACACAGATGAAGACATGAGAAGATTGAGTGAAAAATAATTAGGTTTTAGTCATACGAACTAATGAGTGGCATTCCTCAGGGGTTGGTATTGGGACTGGCACTGTTTAACATCTTTGTTGGCTACATGGACAGTGGGATTGAGTGCAGCCTCAGCAAGTTTGCTGACAACACCAAGCTGTGTGATGCAGTTGACACGCTGAAGGGATGGCATGACATCCAGAGGGACCTTGACAGGCTTGAGAGGTGGGCCCGTGTGAACCTCATGAAGTTCAACAAGGCCAAGTGCAAGGTCCTGCACATGGGTCGGGGCAGTCCCAAGCACAAATACAGGCTGGGCGATGAGTGGATTGAGAGCAGCCCTGAGGAGAAGGACTTGGGGGTGTTAGTGGATGAAAGACTGAATATAAGCCAACAATGTGCGCTCACAGCCCAGAAAGCCAGTCACATCCTGGGCTGCATCAAGAGAATTGTGACCAGCAGGTCGAGGGAGGTGATTCTCCCCCTCTACTCTGCTCTCGTGAGACCCCACCTGGAGCACTGCGTTCAGCTCTGGGGCCCCCAACATAAGAAGGACATGGACCCGTTAGAGCAAGTCCAGAGGAGGGCCATGAAGATGATCAGAGGGCTGGAGCACCTCTCCTATGAAGAGTTGGGGTTGTTCAGCCTGGAGAAGAGAAGGCTTCAAGGAGACCTTACAGCAGCCTTCCAGTACCTAAAGGGGGCCTACAAGAAAGCTGGAGAGGGACTTTTTACAAGGATGTGTAGTGATAGGACAAGGGGTAATGGCTTTAAACTGCAGGAGCGTAGATTTAGATTAGATGTAAGGAAGCTCTTTACTGTGAGGGTGGTGAGGCACTGGAAGAGGTTGCCCAGAGAAGTTGTGGATGCCCCCTACATGGAAGTGTTCAAGGCCAGGTTGGATGGGGCTTTGAGCGAGCTGGTGTAGTGGAAGGTGGCCCTGCACATGGCAGGGGGGTTGTCACTACATGATCTTTAAGGTCCCTTCCAACCCAAACCATTCTATGATTCTATGGTTTTTGTGGCACCTGGGATTCCTTAGATTCATGGGCTTTTTAAACATTGTTTTGAAGGCTGCAAGAGTTATAAAATGTGAATCTATGTTTTTCGACCAAGTTGCCCAAGAGAAGTTGTTTCAGAGTTTTCCCAAAAATAAAAAAATCAGTGATATATGGAACCAAAAAATGAAAAACAAAAAAATTCTGTCAAAATGTACCATTATTGCTGAGCTTCCCATGTAAGAGAATTTATATTCCAGAAGATGTCAGAAACAAGTGGGTTTTAACATCATTGTCAGTTCTGGTATGTTCTTCAGCACCCGTGAGAGCAAATCTGTGAACCTTCTTTAGGGGGAGCACTGTGCACAACAGGCCTGAGCATGACCTAATTATCGTTGAAAATAGTTCAGATATCTAAGTGGACCCCAGTTCATCTGTGGTGACTGTTCAATGCAGAAGGGCCCCATTGCTGGACAGGCAGCATTAGGTCCCACAACTTCTTTTTATTGGATTTGAGACCCCTACCTTGTGGAAATAGTGAGAGATCAGCATGTCCCATTGTCACTGTGCAAGAACTGTCATTATGATTTGCATCTTGCATGAACTGCAATAAGAGAAGGGAAAGCTCCTTATTCGTGCCATTCTCTGCTATAGAGATACACTGCGATCCTCTGTTAATTCTTATTTTTGCATAACTTCATTTCTATTGCTGCATTCCCTTATGCTTAGGAGTAGATTTAGGGGCTGAAGCTCATGCTGTAGGGCTTACTTTTGTCTTACATCTGGCTTTTATGGTTCTCTGCAGAAGGAGTTCATGAAGCAGGTCCAGTCCAGTGGGGTGTTGATGGTATTTTCCCAGGCCTGGGTTGAAGAACTGTACCACCAAGTACTAGAAAGGAACATGCTGGGGGAAGCTGGATACTGGGGAAGCCCTGAAGAGCACAGCCTTCCGCTTATCACCATGCTGACTGGTCAGTACTATGTTACAGTGGCAAGGCTAACTTCCAAACATGTCTAAAACAAGCTACAATAACGCGCTGCTTCATTGCATTACATACAGAACAGCATGTCATCATGCAACACATGGTGTTTCACAAAATAACCAGTAGAGAAGGAATCAGACTTAACTGTGGCAGGTACTTAAGTGTTTGTTTTGGATCAGACAGAAAGCTTTTGAAGCATGGGATTAAAGACAAACTGTCCCTGGGAGACAGGGAGAGTAGGTTTGTTCACTGAACCAAAACATCTCTTAATTCTGTCAGCTTCAGTTCTGGTAGACTTGGTACCTGTTAATGATAAGTGGTAAGGCTGCTGCTTGCTTGATGTCATAGCAAAGCCATTTCAGTGTGCCTGTGGTGCAGTACCAATATAAATGGTGGCGTCTGATCCTGGAAGCTGTCCACAGATTGGACTCCCCTTGGTTCAGATTTGTGCTATGCCAGGGATATGCCAAATGGCACTAGAGAGAAGCTGAAAATCTGGAGCACCTCTAACAAATACTTAAAAACAACCTTTAGCTTCATTTGAGGGAAAAAATCAAATTGTATCAGCTGAAAGGCAGCAGGATGTCTATGTATTCATATAAAATGCAGTGTCTGCTTGAATGTGTATACTGTATGATTACAAAGAGGTAAATTAAAACAGTGTATGCAGGGAGAACACTGGCTTCAGCTGAGCCATTAACTGGTAATCAAAGGGCACTGCTCTGAAAGTTTTTTGCTGATTGTATTGAGCTCAGTGTTGCTTTTAGCTATTGAGATGGGAAGCTGAAAGAAACACTTTGGAAAAACAATAGCTGTGAAGTATGGGGAGAAGAGACAGACACACAGGGGCTGCTAGAAAGGAAATCAACCTGACATCCCTAACATTAAACTCTCTGTGAGAAGCTGGTCTTTTGTTGTGTTGGAGAAAGGGTTGTATTTCTTTTGTTGAGATTGAACCTACATAGGTCTACTAAAAATTGCATTTAGGACATAGGATCCCAGTGCATCTTCAGGACTCAGATTGCGGCCTGGGAACATCTAGATACAGAATTTAGCAAGATTTGAAAGGTTATATACTAAGAATTGTGGAGATTTAAGGGTGTGGGAAGTTCTGAACTGTAAGAAATACCATGAAATCTTTGCTGAGAGTTCTGCTGACTGTGTAAGTTTGTCGAGGGTGGGGGGGTGCTGTTGAGTGGGATATTTCCCCTCTTCAAGAAAATGCTGGTTATACTGGGCAAAGCCTAAGATGCCACAGCTCATGTTTATGGCAAGGCTTCAGAAGAGAGCAACTACAAAGCATATCTGAAAAGTCAGGAGTGCTAGTACTTATTTGAACAAAGAGCCAGTAGGAGATGCTTTCCTTATACCATCTGTGTGTTGAATAGTAATCTGTTGTTTTTAATGTTCTGGCAGACATCGATGGCTTGGGAAGCAGTGCAATTGGTGGCCAATTGATGGCATCTGCTTCAGCTCAATCTCCTCTTTCCCAAAACCGGAAGACAGATGATTCTGTTGTTGCAGGTATTAAGACTGTATTATAAGCACAAATGTATTTACCAGCAGTGGGTTGTTATATACAATAAGCATATTCAGATAAATTGTGTTTTAGAACAATTTAAGGGTTGAGAGAAGTATGTCAGTACATCCTACACATGAATTGGTAGTCCAGCATACAGAGGACAAATATGACTTGGTCTTTTACTACTGATGATAAAGCTGCTGTTGTGTCATTTTCCAGTAGTAGTAGTAATGCATTTCTCACTCCAGGAGTTGCTTTTGCCCGATACCTTTTAATCGGCTGTTGGAAGAACTTGATTGACACTTTGTCCACACCACTGACTGGCCGCATGGCAGGCAGCTCCAAGGGGCTCGCCTTCATCTTGGGAGCAGAAGGAGCCAAGGAGCAGAACCAAAAGGAGAAGGACTCCATCTGCGTGAGCCTGGATGGACTGAGGAGGGCAGCCCGGCTGAGCTGTGCCCTAGGTACTGCTGCATGCAGGATGTCGTGGCAGACTCGTAAAATAGGATGGCAACTTTCTTTGAAGGAATTTGGGAGAGAGAAAAGCAGCATCCTATTCCTGTCTTGGATAGGAACATGGACTGTAGGACTCCCCATAGAGTCCCCATAGAGTGCACCTGCCCTACAGCATAGACCAGCTAACTTTCCTTGACACAACCTGTTGTTGAGATTGCATGGGATTGGGGAGGAGATGCTGGTTAAACAGTAATTAATGTTGTTGCTTTACAGGAGTTGCTGCTAACTGTGCATCTGCTCTTGCCCAAATGGCTGCTGCCTCCTGTGTCCAAGAAGAGAAAGAAGAAAAAGAAATCCAAGAGCCCAGCGATACTATAGCTCAAGGTAACTATGATTAAATTGCCTACCTTATCTCACATTGCCTGCAAACATGCAACTGGAAAGTACTTTGCTACACACAGAAGAAGGACAAGAGGGGAATGCCACTACTGTGCACCACACACTTGTAGGCATATGGGATGTATGTCTAGAGGCTTCAGTACATGTCCTGCTGTCCTAGATTCTTAACATTATGTCACACTAATTGTATATTACATGGGACTGAAATCAGTGGAACAGAAAAGGCAATAGCATTATTGAAATGTGCACCTTTTAAGCCTTGTAATACTAGTACAACCAGAGGGCATCAGAGAAAAATTTTTTTTGTTTTAAGGTGTTGGGTGGTAATATAAGCTGAGCTTGCGTCCCTCTCCCTGTCTTGTGTATACATCCTTGGTTGTCTTTTGTCATCATCAGATATTTAAAACTGTTTCTGAATCACGTTAAATGAAGCGGGAATAAAAAAAATATATATTTATAACATGTAAAAAGTTCTGCAGTTCTATACCACTACTTCAAACCCAGTGGAAGTCAGTAAAGTCAATTGTTGTCTCCAATGGCTGTTTGGAGAAGCACATAAAATGTGTCTGATGACGTCTGATTTCTAATGTCAAGAAGCCTATAACAAAACAGAGTGTTGCACAAATGACCCTGCTTGGCACTTAAATTTGGTGTCTCGGTAGAGGAAACAAAACTGAATAGGCCTGAGCACAAACTAGCTTTTGACCACTCTGCTAGATATGACTGAAGCAAGTTGGCCAGGCCACGCCGAAGCAAAGAGGAGGCAGTAGCAGTGGCCAGAGGCCAACAGATCTGTTCTATGAAAGCTTGCAAAGCTTCAAAATTTGTTTCCATTCCAATGCAGCATGAAAACTAAGCTTTTCAGAGATTCTCAGGAAAAAAAACGAGGTCTGAATGTTTGTAGCTCAGATCAGGATTAGTTTTGCTTTGACAAGAGTATCCGTTAACAAAAGCTCTATGGTGAAACTTTTGTATGGAAGTAGATGTGAAATCTGCAGACTCTTTTTTTTCCATAGCAAAGGAGATTTTGGTAAAAATAAATAAACATCCAGCCAGCCAGCTCCAAAGAGAAACGTAATATCACTGGCAATCTGCATCTGTTCTGTGGGCAGCAAGATGTGAATCTGGGGGTGGAGGGTGTCAATCTGGCATTGGTATTTTTTTTTTTTTTCCATGTATATAAGATCAGTCAAAAGAGATTTTAATTTTAAAACTGCCTTATGTTTATTAGGAAGAAATGGGTTTCTCTGATTTGTTTTTTGTCTAAAATCCACGTTCTTTTATAGCTTTCAAACTCCATACCTTTGCCGCCACCCTATATACAAATCAGTGTTTGTTTAAAAAGCTGAAGAAGCTAATGTTTTTTTTTATTTTTTATGCTGCAGTGAAACAGAAAGTGGAGCAGAAACTGGAGCAGATGGGGAAAGTGCAGGGAGTCTGCCTGCATACTGCTCATGTTTTGTGTATGGATGCAGTCCTTAATGTGGGCCTGGAGATGGGAAGCCACAATCAGGACTGTTGGCCTCATGTGTTCAGGTACTCACCAGCTTTCCCAAAACCCCCACAATTTATACCATGTTGCCTGAAAATAACGGACTGAGGAAAAGGACTTTATGTGCTCTGGGAGTGTTCTATGTAAAGAGTCAGAGTGAATTAACTGCCAGTATCTGTAAGAGAAAAGACAGTGCTGTTTTCCACCACTATTCAGAGATGAAATCAACGCTTAGAAAGTTCAAAGTTACCAGAAGACTGCGACAGACCCAGGAACTTCTCACTTCAGGCAGACCCAGGGCTTTTCAGGCACCTCCGCTAAACTATTTGCTATCTAGGCACACGGGAGGCCAAAGGATGTAAGACGACAGGTTATCTATGTGCGGAGAGTTAGAGATTGTCTGTTTATGGTTTTAGGAAAATGTCCTGTGCATCATCTCTGGTTCAGATGTAGAAATTGGTGCCTGTGAATTGGCAGTGGGTTTCAATGTAAGCTGGCTGCTCACAGTGATGGGGCTGTGAGGCAGCCGAGAGCTGTACTTGCACTATCCTTCTGAGTCACTTCTGGAGTACAGACCCAAGCGTTTCTTCAGTGAGCCTGGTGATTAGGGGTGGGAGGAGTTGTTGTTTGGGGGTTTTTTTTCATCTTTTCCTTCTCCTGTTTGTTCTCAGGGTGTGTGAGTACATCAGCACACTGGAGCACACCCACTTCAGTGATGGTGCCTCCCAGCCTTCCCTTACCATCACCCAGTCACAGCAGGCACCTGGAGGGCTGCATCCAGACTCTGAGCCTGGGGAGTCTCCCCAGGCACTGACCCCTGAGCGGGAGACCACCCTCAGCAGCAATCCTGTCATTCAGCCGGTTTCTATCCAGGAACTCATCAAGGAGAGCAGTAAGGGCAGAGCTTTTGACTTGCGTGGAGGCAGCCTGCTGTGTGGGAACAGCGCTGCCAAGGCTGTTCTCACGCTCTCCACACAAGCTGACAGGTAAAAGCAGCGCTGTCAGGAACCAGAATCCTTGTTCTCAAAACAGGACCAAAATTGACCTTTTTGTGGTTCAGTGGGGCCCTATCTTTGTCCATTGCAGCCACTTGCTTCAGCTGAGTTTCATAAGAGAGCTGCACGTGCATCACAACCAGCACTTCCTAAACGACCTGATTTTCTGCATCTCTGCAGTACCTGCCTTGCAGGTACTGGTCTGAGTATGTCTGCACAACAGCGAATATGCCAAGTAAATCAGGTGCATCCTGAGAGTGGTGGATTTATTGCTTGCGTGTAAATTAATCTGTTGTGTTCATTAAAGCAGACAAAATAAATGGGTGTCTTGTCCTGACAGGAAGGGACTGAGTGACAGGACCAGTGTCAGTTAGAAAGCAGCTGCTTCTGCCAGGACTGTGTGGACAGCTTGTCAGCCTGCCCCAGCATGTCCAGAGGAGGAAGGGCCACCAAGCATGGTCACAGAATGGCTAGGTTAAATGTCCCTACAACACACTGCAGACTTACATGTCACAGACTTTTTCACTATTTCTGCTATTCTTTTGGCAGCCCAGGCTAGAGTTGAAAATTTCCTGAGTTTGCATGCTTCTAATAACCTTTTTTCTCCAGCTGACATTTTACATTATTGATCTCTGCCCGTAGGAGGGTGTTATTTATAAATTCAGAGAAAAAAGTAATGCATACTGACACTGCTTCTAGGAGTTTGACTCTGTGCATGGGAAGTACCTTTTATTTAGGAAGCTCACAATACAACTTGGTTCCAAGGATTAGAGAATAGAGGTACTGTAATTTTAACAATGCAAGTCTGATTTCTGCACTTGTACTTCAGTGTGGATGTTATTAGGACTCAATCCCTGGTTTCCTAGGACTATAGAAAGTTTTTCATGAAAAGCAATGTCAGAAAATCATATTTGTGTCAGCTTGTGGCTGCACCATGTGAAATTTCACTGTAATCTCTGTGGAACCCACCTCCTATGTAAGCATGTTTACTGGCTTAAGGGTACAGATTTTAACTCTTAAACCTTAAGAGCTCATTGCAGCTGAAAATAACAACTCTTGTTTATATTCCAAAATAGCAATTCAGGTACAGCAAGGTCTGAGGTCTATTTTAGGTCTAAGACTTGAATTAATTTCTTCTTCATGTAAGGGACTGTAACTTCAAATGGAGCAAACTGGTGTAACTCTAAAGTCAGTGAAGCTATGATGGTCTATGTTGTGAGGACTGGGCATATTCTTACTGGTTTTTTGATTACTGGTTCATGAACTGCTTATAGGATTAAGATACAGTAATGGGGAAGCATCGATTCCTTGAAAAAAGTGACTTTTTGTTTTAGTACTGCAGTTGAATCTTGGAAGGATTCTGGCTGGTCCTACAGCACCCTACTTTCCACCCTCTAATTAATAAAGCTTCTGGATCAAAGTCTTTCTGTATAAATGAAAAAGTCCTCAATAACCCAGTGTGTCACCAAAGGCAACACATAGCAGCCATGTACAGATAAGGGTTTTCCTCTTACATACACGTTTAAGTCTGTATCTCATGAATTTCTCAATTAGATTCTGTTCTTTTACTCACAGGCTCTTTGAAGATGCTGCTGACAAGTTAAACTTGATGGCATTGGCAGGCTTCCTTTACCAGCTCAAGAAGGCTTCTCAGGCCCAGCTTTTCCATTCAGTCACAGATACAGTTGATTACTCCCTAGCAATGCCAGGTAAATCGCCTGAAGATCCCTTACAGAGTTCTCTGTTTCATATACAACTGTACTGCTTACAGGACTTGCTTTGTATTCTTACAGTTTTAATTTTTCCAACTGAAATTTCAAGGTATAAGTAAAACACAGTATTTAGTCTAAGATCTTTCTGTAGGAGCAATTCAAAGTCTTTAGAAAAGGTTGAGTGCTTTTTTTGGACAGGGACCACATCCACACCTGCTATGAAACACTTCAGAGGACGTTCATTTGGTTCTTGGACTTTGGGGGTGTTAATTATCCACAGATATTTAACCACAGCTCCATTTTGGATCCTGATCCAGTAAGGAAACTTGGGTGAACATAGACCTAAGACAGTGGATTTAGGTTAGATATTTGACAGTGGGATAACCTTAGAAGTGTTCAGAAAATGGGTGATGGCAAACAAAGCATACAACCAGAGAATGTTAAACAAAGCAGTGGGATTTGTCCTGCTTGCTCTTCCCCAGAAGAGTTCAGCATATACCTTACACTACAAAGCCTGTAAATTGTCTCAAACAGAGCATAAGTATTGGACCCACAGGAAGATATTTCACTTAAAGTTGTACTGTGCCTTTAGAAGTTACATTAGTCATACAGGTTTAGTTCTGTCCTGTAGCAGATGTGGATTTTATCTGGTATATGTCTCCAATTTAGTCAGTTTCGCCTCTCCCTGAAGTGCTACTTCTCATTTTCTCAATGTGACACTTACAGTTGTTCGTTTTTTGCTCTTGCTTGTCTCCAGGCCTCAACTTTCATCACTTTATTTTCAATGAAGTGATCCTCTTATCATCTCTGTAGTAGTCAATCAACAGTAATTAGTAATAATGAAATTAAAATTAGGATAGAGCAATTAATTGCTTTTTTTTTAATATTAAAAGTGGTATGCCCCCTGATTACATCTTTTGTTAGAGATAAAAGCACCAGCATATTTTAAATGAGAGACTGAAGTGGCTTTCCAAATGTTGTAAGAGCAACGGAAGATTAATCCCTTTCAATAGGAAATAACAAGTATTACTGGCTGGGGAACAGAAAAGTATTTTTTCACATTCATATCCTTTGCTTGATAAAAAATACAAAAGGACAAACCAAAACTAAATAATTTGCAGTTTATATTCTTTCCTGTAGATGTCACCAAAGGTTTTTGAAACTACTATTATGGGTCTTAATATCAATTAACTGCTTGCTTAACTTTTCTACACTACTTCTCCAAGCCCTTGTCTTTAAAATGTTTGCAAAAAAATGATCTCTTAAATCAAAATAAAGGGTGTTTAATAAGTTGTTCTTAAAACTTGGGTCCATCTCCTGTTCTTTTACCTACACAGGCATAGGCTGTGCTTTACATTGATTTTTTTTTTTTTTTTTCCCACCATCCTCCCTGCCCACCCCCTCCAACTTAATACTAGTAATTTCTAACCTGATTTAAATTCCAATTTAGACATCTAGAGATGGAGGAGCTGCTGTGTTGCTTAGCTTCCATTTATTTTCTTATACTTTCTTGTAGGTGAAGTAAAATCTACCCAGGACAGGAGAAGTGCACTTCACTTGTTCCGACTTGGTGATGCCATGCTCAGAATTGTAAGGAGTAAATCTCGCCCATTGCTCCACCTTATGCGCTGCTGGAGCCTGGTGGCACCTCACCTTGTAGAGGTAGGAGTGGGAGAGAAAATGGGAATGTGTGCAAGAGATGGCAAAGCTGAAAAAGCTGGGGAAAGCTTGATAGCTCTTAAAATGTATAGCAACCCTCAACATTGTCAAATATGGTTACAATCCTGTTGGGGTACTGTATATACTGTGTCATATATTGTGATACTGCCACTGAGGAGTGCACTTTTAAATAACTGAAATGGGCAGGTCCAGGGACAGTGTGTTGGATTTTTCACTACGATACTTCCTGTGTGGCTGTGGTGAAAAAACTGAAACCACCCTAAGAGGTTACAAGTAACTCCTCTGTCTACCTGTTTTCCCAGTCAAGGTCTGCATCCTTGCAAGTCTTCCCATAAAAGGATGCAGGCTTTCTTTTCCCACATAAAGCCAGTTCAACTGGGAAGATGGTGACATTTTTCCCTTTCCTTCTCCTTCCTTGTGAACCCTGGTCAGTGGCATGCCAGTAGCAGCCACATAATGGATTTCAGTCATAACAAATGACCTTTCCTCAGCCAAACTTTCAGTCTTATCTGGTGAAATGCTGGTGTCTTGACTTCTCAGAGCTTTTTGATTTGTATCATTGGTGTGAATAAATGTGCAATACTTCCTTTCTTTCTGTTGGTGAGGTATGTGGTGTCATCTGCCCAGGTCTATAGGGAGCATGCTTCTCTGGAGTTTTAAGATGAGCTGTTCAGTAAATTGCCATAGCATTTCATTTCATTGACTCAAGATAATGTGTGGACTATCTTACAGCAGAGTTCAGACATTGGGGAGTCTCAGTGGAACCCCACTAAGTGAAGTAGAAATAGCAGAGAATAGTTCTGTTGTATGCTTTAGCAGCCTTTTATCTTGAAAACTAGTGTCTCACTTGCCTTTGGATGCCAGCCTGAGATCACTTTAAATATTTCTCATGTTTTGAACACCCCAAGCCAGTTTAAACTCAAGTACGTTCCATGTTTTTAGAATGCAGGGCTGGTCAGTCTTTTTGGTTGACTTCAGTGCAGATGAGGGCGTTACTGGGAAGAAACAACATCAGGGAAAGGATAGAATTTAGCATAACCTGCATAGTTGCTCAAAACAGTAACTTTATATCCAGATTCACTGGTGTTTAATTTTTTAATAGCTCTTCCAAAAGTGATGAGAACCTTCTCACTTGAAGTTCCGTAAATAGCCAAATAAAAAGTGACATTTGGTCATGCATAGATAGATATGGTGAATATATGCAGAAACTACCTTTTTGAAGGTAGTTTTTTGAAGGGAAAAATGGTCACATGGTAGAAACAAAAGACAACATTTCACATGAGTTCTGTTCTGTGGGTTTTATTATTTAATTTATTTATTTTTAACTCTGTGCTTTTTGAATTGTCAGCAAACCTTCATGCATCTGTGGGACTCCAAGCAGCTCAGAGTCTTAGTCATCTTTTTCAATGGCAGTACTCTCCCATTTTCCTCGCAGCGGGGTCCCTAGTCACATTAACGGTGAAGCCGTTTTTAGGGTTCAGCAACATGAAGTGCTTACCTCCCTTAAAAGTGTCTCACTAAAATCAAATTTTTTGCTTGGACAAACTCTAATACTCCTCCTTTCCCTGCAGGCTGCCTGTCATAAGGAGAGACACGTGTCTCGGAAGGCTGTCTCCTTCATCCATGACATCCTCACTGAAGTGTTGACGGACTGGAATGAGCCTTCTCATTTTCACTTTAATGAGGCGCTTTTCCGCCCTTTTGAGCGTATCATGCAGCTAGAGCTGTGTGATGAGGATGTCCAAGACCAGGCAAGTCAGCCTGATCTGGGTGTCTGTATGTGGCCTACCATGCCCAAAAGAAGAATGGTCTCCAGAGTGCACTCGGTCCACTTGAGAGTGTTTCCCAAATTCCCTTCAAATGGTGCCCCCTAATTATCTTCAAGGGATCAGGAGGGCTCTGCTGACCCAATCCAGCATTGTGGTAGAGCACAGAGACAGAACACCTGGCTTTAAAGCAATTAAATAAAACTTCTATTATCTAAAAAAAAAAAAAAAAATAAATTCACCTAGACTGACGTAGTGAAATCTAGGAATGTGTTTAAAGCCATCCTCATTCCTTCCGAAGGTTCATCTATGTATCAGGGGGTTTTTTTTGGTTTATTCTTTTAACCTCTCCTACACTGTCTGCAGGTGGTCACCTCTATAGGAGAGTTGGTGGAAATGTGTTCTACCCAGATCCAGTCAGGATGGAGACCCCTGTTCAGTGCCCTGGAAACAGTGCACAGCAGCAGCAAGTCAGAGGTTAAAGAGTACCTTGTAGGAGAATACTCTATGGGTAAGGACTTACTGCACCGACTGTTTCATGTGTGCTTTTGTTGCCCTGTCTTATTCCCTGGGGACACAATGACTAACTCAATATGTTTAAATCCCCTACCTGAACAGTGGTATTTAGCGGTGGCACTGCAATACTCCAGGACTGTACTGAAGTATCTGGTTTATTAGTTGGGGTGGGAGGGAAAGCAGAGGTATTGTTCTGACTTTTTATGCTCTAGATTCTGGCAGATGAGTAGAATGAGAGAAATGTTTCAAACCTACTTGAATATTTTTGAGAAAAACAGTAGTGGAGGAGTACTGAGCTTGGCTGGGCCCTTGTCACTGTCCTGCTAGAGAAAGGAAGGCATACTCTGTACAACCACCACGTCTCATGTGGACTGTCTTTCTTACTGTGTGAAACCTATTGCTCTTATACATCAGGGTATCTTAGTGATAATCTAGGCAAGTGCTCGTCCAGGCACTTAATCACAAGGCTTCAAATAGCTAGCACTATTACAAACCATGTTTGCTGTAAGAATGATTTTGCATCCCTCCCAGACATGTTTGTTTGTATGGAAACTGGGTAATATGGGAAAATCACTTTAATCTGTTCTTTTGCCCCATTAGAAGGTATTTTTAAATGTTACAAGTCACGTGTAAGGAACACGGTTTTCCTCCTAAATTTTGTCTTTCAGATCTGTTATGATCAATGGCAAAATGTAAGTGTATGCAGCTTTTGAAGACTGATAGTCTACTTAGGAAAAGCAAGGCTATTTTGTTGCTGTATAGTCTGAATAGTTTTCCACGTGACTGCTGTCATCTTGGCAGTTATCAAGAACTAAACCAGAAACCTCCACCAAACAGAAGTGTTAGCTACTGAGCTGTGTTCAAGAGCTCAAACCTGCTTTTACCATTTGGGAAGACATAAGCTGATATTTTTCATGAATAAGGCAATGGAGGGAGTCTGTATTACTTCTTGTGAAGGGCTACACAAGTTGCTTCAGGAGCTAGAGAAGGTTTTACTTCTAAGATCATTTCTGTGTCTGCCCAGAATAGAAGAGATTCTACAGGTTCAGTTAAATTGTTGAAAAACTGTTGGAAAATCACCTTTATGGGGGATGGGGAAGAGTTCTCATCTTGTTATTTCCACAGGGAAACGCCAGGCTCCAGTGTTCGATGTCTTTGAAGCGTTTCTAAACACAGACAGCATCCAGGTCTTTGCCAATGCCGCCACCAGTTATATTATGTGCCTTATGAAGTTTGTCAAAGGACTGGGTAAATATTTTTATTTTCCTTTTATCCTATTAAGTCATGATATGTCAAACGTGATGCTGCCGAAGAGGAGAATTCAGTTATGTAATACATAGTAAGGTAGGGAAGAGAGAGGCGGTGAAGAAATTAAGTCCAGAATGCTTTAAAAAAATAAAATAAAATCAAGACCAAGGGATTATTTCAGAAACATTTTTAATGCTATCAATTCTTCAAGTTGTTATAGCAGCAAAGATGCATCTCACTATTAAATGTCTGCTTCATTTGATCTTAATTTGCATCAGGACTTGCTTATATTCATTTAAATAATAAAAAAACCAAAACAAAAAACCAACCACAAAAATCTGAATATTGCAGAAATAGCCTGGCATTGTACAGTGACAGCATGGATTGTCTGCCACAGAACAGGGTATATTTTACATTCAGCAGCCAAAGCTACGCGGCTTCTTTTCTACCCTTGCCCACCTCAGCAGCAGTAGTTTGGCATATGCAATGCTGAAAACGTGCTGAACCTTCAGTGAGATCATGAGCATTGCAACTAACAACACTCTGTCCCCATGATTAGGTTTTTTATTGTGTTAGTGAGGGCAGTGGAGACCAGGCATGTCAAGTCAAGGTGACACTGCAGAGTAATTGTTGTGCTTCACCAAACTGCAGAAGAAAGGCAAATAGTGTTGGGTCATTCTGCCCCCATGTTCGTGTTTCCTGGCTTGCTTTGATCATTAGAATTTGACACTTTTCATTGAACTGTGGCAGTGATGTTTTTTTTTCCCCTTACATAAATTACGAAACCTGTAATGAGTAGTAAAATGGGGCGCTTTTTTTTGTATGTATATTAATTCACAAAGGTATCTAGGTCTGTAAGCAACTCTGATTTAAATGAAGCACCTAACTGCAGCAGATGTAATCTGTAATGTTACTCTTGTCTTATTAAGCTATTTCACCATTGATTTCAATGGGGGCAGAATTCAGCTTGTGATGACAGACCGGAATTGTAATTATTACTACAAAAGAGAAACAAACTTGCATGTCCAGAACCAGTAGAGGGAACTCATGTTCCTTCTGGAGAACTTAAAAGCCTGTCTTGTATTTCTTTAGGTTTTTTACTTTCATGAGATAAGTTTGTCACCTTTATGGTTACATGTCAAAAAGCAAGATCTTTTTTTGTATTAAAGGTAGTAGGACTATGGGATACTACAATACTGAGCAATAGCGAATATACTACCATTTATGTGCATTTTAACATAGAACTAAGGGATTCAAACTTCACTGGTTGACTTGGCTGATCTCAATAGTAGACAAGACTTTAAAATACATTATGGAGGGAATAGTTCAGGGTATAGAAAAGCAAATAAATGTAGTGAAAGGAGAATAAAGTAGGATTTAATAAAAGGATTTAATATTTATCTTGTGGTTTTTATGATAGGAATAGCTTTTAAGGCAATAAAAAGTTAATGTATATAGGCATTTAGTAAAGCTTCAGATTTGGCACTGAATGGGAAGTATTTGGCTAAATGGGAAAATGGTTATGAGCCAAGTACTCTAAGGTGGGCAGAACATTGGCTGAGAGTGGAGGAAAACAGACTGTACAGACAGGGAAAACATTGGAGTGAATGGAGTTAATCAGGGAAGAGCTATGCAACAGGATGCCTTGGAACTGATCTGCTTATTTAATACACTCAGCTGACCTAGAAGTAGGAGTCTGCTGATGCCACAGTGTTAGTAATACCTGTGATATTGAGACACTAGAGCCTGAGGATATCATACATTTGAAACTGTGAGACCTTGACACCTGAATTAGACAGTAGAAGGAAATATCGTAGCACAAAATATAAAATGGTGTGTTTAAGGAGTAAATAAACTAAAAGGAAGAACTTGTGATAGATTTTTCCAGGGCACTGGGGTGCAAATGAATAGAAAAAAATGTGTATATTAATTGAGCAAAGGGTGAATATGAGTAAGTAATTAATTCATACACCCATGGAAAAAAATGGAGTGGAGTCAATGTGACAAGTGACTATAAGGTATGATCATAAGAACTCCCAAAGGCTCTACTAAAGAGTTATTAAATAGGCATGTATTTATTAAAGCATTTATTCATATGAAAGTCCATGTATAAACTATGACCAATATTACTGTATTGTTTGTATGAGAATCATCTGATTGTCATCTAATAAGATCAAACAAAGGATGTTTTTTGGATTCTATTCAGACATTAGGGCACAACTGAATGAAAAAGGAAAACTAATGCTATGTTTTTTCTTTTCTTCTGTCCTTCCCAATGCTGCCTTTCCTATCCCCAGGGGAAGTAGATTGTAAGGAGATGGGTGACTGTGTGCCAGGATCACGATCTGCATCTACAGACTTGTGCCTTCCCGCACTTGATTACCTCAGGAGATGTTCTCAGGTATGATGAACAATCTTATACAGGTACTAACCTGGCCTAGGAAATGGTTCTAACCTCCAGGCTTTGCATCAATGGTTTGCATGTACACGACAGAATCTGTGGTAAGCCTGATGGTAATAACCTGCACTGCCAGATGGAGAGTGGCGATCTGAAGGAATCTCATGCCTTCTAGGCCAGCTAACAGTGGGAATACTGAGGAGATAAAAACACTCAGACCCAAGGAGCATGTGGGAAAATGTGAATGTTCAAAACCTGGTAGTAACATATTCAAAGCTACATTCATTCTTATTTAAACAGTATTGGGAATGGAAAAGAAAAAAAAAACTAAACCCTGAGAATTCTCAGATCTTAAGAAGAGCAACAGGTTACACCCTCTAAAATGCAGCAGCAGCAGCAGCTTATCTGTACCATGAAAACATATCTGAAACTCAGGGCAAATCTCTAACAATTAGAATGCTGGCATGTTTCCTGTGATCTCCTTGCACACAGCACAGATTATTATCCAGGGTTATTAGGACATTTTTTTTGTCTGATTTTCTAATGTTGTTTGTATTTCTGTAGTACCTGCAGGTCTTTTTGTTGGACCCAGGCCATGTTTTTTCTGGGTAAATACAAATGCGTAACAAAGGATATTACCATAGCTGAAGGACTTAATATCTAAATTCAGAGATAATGGGTGGATTCAGTACACAGACTGAGAAGAGAAGGAAAGGATAAGGCAGCTCAGAATAATAAACAGCAGACATATCAAACTGTACTTGCCATCTTGTTCACCTAAAAAAATTTAGGGAATATGTACATGTATATCTAATGTGTGTTCTATCTGTACACTATGTGCATCACATCACTCTTCCTCATCCTTACAAACCCCACTCCACAATGAGGCAGAAATATTTTCTCCTCTTTAAAAGAAGCTGCCATTTTTATCTTGTTATACCTTTTAACTTGCCAGTAGAAGAAGAACAGGAATGACTAGAAAGAAATCCTGTCTGTATGTTTTAAATACATGGTTTACTTTAGAAAGGCCTGGTGAAATACTGGTAGCATCCCAGCTATAGCACAATTCTGCAAAATTTGTATTTGTTGTGTAATGGACAATCCAGGCAATGAATCTCTGAAGTAAACCTGTACAGGTCCTTTTATTGGTATTTACTTAGTCCTTCAGAGCTCAAAAATACTCTGTGTGCAGCTAATGGAGCTTCTTAGGTCATTGGTGCAATCAGTAAGTACTAACATTTGTCTTTCACAAATGAGGAGGGAGCATACTCCCTTCCCAAAAGTGTGTTATTTAAATTGCTTTTCTCCTTCTCTTTCTCACCCCGACCCCTTACTTGTCAATGAACAGAAGACTTCTGGCCTCTAGTTGTGTTTTTCATTTACACTATTGCTGGATGAACAGAACAGATGCTGTCATTATGCTGCTTTCATAGCTTTTATTTCATTTTACATAGCTGTGTTGTATGTGATAGCTTTTACAAACTTTCACATATATATTCACCTTTTCTTCTCTTTTTTTTTTCTGTCTCCTCCCCACCCCCAAGTTGTTAGCCAAAATCTATAAAATGCCCTTGAAACCCATCTTCCTCAGTGGCCGGCTGGTTAACTTGCCCCGAAGAGTGCAGGAACAGTCAGCCAGCAGTGAGGATGGTATTGAGTGCGTCCTTTCTGACTTTGATGACGACACTGGTAAGTACATTGAAAGCAGTAAATGTGGAATTAATCAACTGCTTCTTCCATATGTCACTGTAAATTTTGCCAACTGCTGAAAGCAAAAAGGAGGGGAAAAACATAGTTTATTGTCTCCCTGTTGTCTACACACACATGCACACACAGAGCTTGGAAGTTCAGGTCATGTCACCTTCTTTATGTGAAAAGATACAGCTCATATATGAGAAAAATACAACCCCTCTCAAGACAAGATAATATTTTATTTAATAATATTTTAATTATCCTGATATTCATAATACAATCAGTATGCATTTCTGAGACCTAACACAAAAATACTTTCTAGACCACAGCTGAAGTAAAGGAGTGAAAATGTCACCATATATACTGCCCCATGGAAGTGGTGTGAATAAATAAATGATCAACCCAGTTACTAAGTAATGATTTCACTGTTTTTAACTTGATTCTTAGGAAGACTCTTGCAGTCAGCAAACTCGGTATATCTTAAACAAAGTTCTCTTGCAGCCTTTTTTATTGGTTTTGGAACATAATTAGCCAGCAATCATCATGCAGACACAGACTACATCAGCATGGCTACCAGTGGCAGAGAAGATGGGCTTATTAGTGAACCAAAGTAAAATCCATTTTAGCCTAATAAACCCATAGCCTTTTAAGGAGACTTAGCTCAGGAATAACAGTATACATTGCAGGAGCATTATGAGTGTAATACACAAGATCCTTCTAGTCATTCATAATATCACGGGGAACTAGTAAGTACTTAAGTAATCTGTAAAGAATTAAAGGGCAGCAATTCCTAACCATCTTCAAAATTCTACTGAAAACTGGTTGTATCCCATAATCTTTCAGGGGTGCATGTTTGCTAATGTAGATATGAACTCACAGTACTACCTGTGTCCTAACTGCTGTTCTGGTAGTTGTCCAGCTCTGTCATATCCACATTTAATACTCTTCTATCTGTGACCTCTTAACACCTAAAGATGACATGTGTGGCAGCCTGGTGATGCTTCATGAGACATTATTACTGTTCAAATCTGGGTACCAAATAGAGCCAGTTAAGTTATGGCTAGTCACCTTAGGATCATTACCTAAAAGCATAACCTAAATGAGTATAATCCATTCTGGGCAGCATTTGCAATGGTAGTGAGATGTGTAAAATGTCCCATTAAAAAAAATTTAAAAAAACCACACCTAAGGTTAAAGAGATTGGACTAGTGGGAGTAGTAAACTAAGAAAGAAGACCAGAACAAGATGTATGTGGAGGAGGAAGGATGGGACAAAACATATGCTTAATAAAAAGGGAAGGAAAAGGAGACCATCATTTTAAAAATTGCTATTGCCCACAATCATTACATGGCAATAGTGAACATGCAAGAACCCATGATCTTTAAGTTAATTAATTTCTTAGCCTCTATCACTTTCTGAAGGCAAGTTCCACCTGTGGTCAATGCAGTTTCTCACTCATGGCTTTTAATCTTTGTTTTGTTACTTGTAGGCCTTATCAATGTCTGGATTATTCTGCTGGAAGAATTAACAACGGCTATATCCAACTGTCCCCGTCAGCACCAGCCTCCTACTTTGGATCTGCTCTTTGAATTGCTGAGGGACATTGCCAAGACACCTGGTAATGAAAGGGCTTGATAAAATGTGAGCTAGTAGAGCCCTGACCCAAACTTCCTAGAATCTTAAACCACTTCTGTAAAATGTGTTACTCATGCTAGAGCTGCACAGAGACATTCTCAAGTAGAAAGGGATTTTCTTAGAGCATGCTCTGTTGTTCCAGTTAGTGCATTGTTCTATGTTGACAAAAGACATCTTGTAAGAGTATGTTCAACATACTCTTATATTTATTGCACAAATAAAGAGGTGCAGTACTCTATCGATGTTGTAGCCACAGAAAACGTTTGCCTGGTGTCCAGGAAATGGAAAAAGAAAATTACATAGTCCCGTAGACCTGCTGGGAAAGACAGCAGGTAAACAGTCAGCTAAATGTTCATATACTACCTCACAACTAGATCCAAAACTGCTTGCCCCGTTCATCCCACAAAAAAAGTTTCAGAACCTGCTTTCTTTCACATCACCCCTGGCCTCAAGCTTCGAACAACTTAGCAAATTTACTGTGCGTGTAGGCTTTGTAAGCAAAAATATACAACCATCACTGTGTTTATTTTAAGGACCAGGATTTGGCATTTATGCAGTTGTACATCTTCTTCTTCCCACGATGTCTCTTTGGCTCCATCGCAGCCATGGTGACCATTCTTACTGGGATGTGGCATCTGCTAATTTCAAGCATGCCATTGGCCTTTCCTGTGAACTCGTAGTGGAGCACATTCAAAATTTCATACACTCAGGTATGTCATTGTACTGTCACATCTACTGACAGTCACCAGTGGCATGTTACTGAATAGCTACTTGGGGAGATGATAGTTTCATGGCTTTTTGGTTGCTCAAGCATAAAATAAGCGGAGGAGGGGTGAAAACTTCTTTCTGTCTGGGGTTTTCTTCTTGCTTTATAGGGTTTAGAATTATGGAAAAAATTAACTTGTAAGGGACCTACGGAAGTTTAGTCCAGCCTCCTGCTCAGAGCAGGGCTATCTTCAAAATTAAATCATCACAGTCTATATTATACTTTCCAAAAGAAGACACTAAGACTTTGTTCATAAAGAACTATAATACCAGAAACAGGATCTAACAGAATTTCTCCAGTACCACTTAAGAACAATCCTTTTGATGTTAACAATATAAAATGTCTGGACTTATTTCAGTTTGATGTGATGCATGTTTCAGAATTGAACACTAGCGATAGCTGCATAAAAAGAATTTGGTTTTGCAAAGTCTCTGAATAGCAGTAGGTGTAGCAAGACTGTTTAATTATAATGAAAAGGCAATGATGTTGAAACCAGTCTGTGTCTTTTCCTTATAGATATTGGTTATGAAAATATGATCAATACTATGCTGAAAGATCTTTTCAAGTTGCTGGTAGCCTGTGTAGCAGAACCAACAGAAATTATTTCCAGAGTTGGCTGCTCTTGTATCAGGTAACACAGTCCGTTCACTCTGTTAGCATATTCAAAAAAAGATGTCTTTATATCTTTGAAGAACTTGTGGACTGATTAGGTTGGGTAACATATCAAAAGAAGTCCACAATATATCTATCTCTTTTTATTTAAATAATGAATTTTAGACTTACTAACCTTTTCTTGCTTTTTTTGATCTGCTTCAGAACCTGTGGTTTTAGGCATTACTATTTTTATTCCCATAAAAAGCACTTGTACATTACTTATATGCAGTTAGGCAATAATCCTTAGGAAAAATAATCAAGGGTCTTTCTGTTGGAATTCACAGGTCTTTAGAGGTAATTAATGGCTTTTACAGTCTTCAGGTTATTACAGTCATAATCAAAATAAGCACTGCATTAGAGAGTTACACAGTGTGTGGTACTTGTCCTGGCAAGATGCCTACTTAAAGAGGAAAAACAAAGAGGGGGGGGGGAGTCAAAACTACAGTGTAATTACAAAAATAAGTCAGGGTAACAACCGAGGAGATTGGATATCACTAGCTAGCTAAAGAGTAGGCCTTTTATTCTGTTTTCAACCTTCTCCCATTACAAATAAGAATTAGCTAGTTCCTTCTTGAACATGGTAACATTTTCCTGTGTCCTTGCAGGTATGTGTTAGTGACAGCAGGGCCTGTTTTTACTGAAGAGATGTGGAGGCTTGCGTGTTGTGCCTTGCAGGATGCGTTCTCTGCCACTCTGGAGCCAGTAAAGGTAAACTGCCTTTTTTGCTGACAGTCAAAATGTAATCACAGTAGTTATAGACTTGCTAACTTTTGACAGGTTGCTTTTTCTTTTTTAGAAAAGTTTTTGGGTACAGAGCCAGGAAAGGAAGCGTAAGGATTATGTGGTAGCTTTTGTTACTTTGTCAATTTACAATGAAAGGTGTTGTATGAACAATGGAGATTGAAATCAGTTTTTCTAAACATGTACAGACAACACTAGTTGCTAACAGTCCAGACTTATTTTAAATTGCCCTGCCAGTGTGAAATTAGAAGAGTTAAATAGGTGAAAACTTACCTTTTGATCCATTTCTTTCTCTGGATTGGCTAAAACTAGACAGAAGACAAAGTCACTTACTTGATCCTGTAGCTCCATGCTCCATATAGATTATTTCTCAACTCATTATCTTTCTTGTAACAAAAAGTCCTGTTAAGTCATCACAGGCCAGAGTACATAAGAGGTTGTAATATCTTTGCATCAGATACATCAAATGCTAAATAGCATGTGACCGGCTGACGGTAAGGTGACAGATCACTCTGAATCTTGTATTACACATAAACAGGCTGGACAATGCTACAGTCACTGACTTCACTTAACACACAGTAAAAGCCTGATGTTGATGTTGTGTCTCTCTGTAGAACCTGTTGGGCTATTTCCACAGTGGTTCTGAAAGCTTTAGTGGAGATGCCTGTGAAGTGAAGGTGGCAGCCCCCTCCCTCTCACCAAGTGCTGAAGCTGAATATTGGAGAATCAGAGCCATGGCACAACAGGTACTGACTGATGTTTCAGGGGAAGTCAGAGAACCTTTTAAACCTGGGGCTTTTCTTTATAAAAGTACATCTTTACCACCACCTTCCTCACAAGCCCTATGGGCAAAGACTTCCTCATCACCAGACTAACATTTATTTGTCTAACACTAGTATCAAGAAAAAGTAATAAAACCTAGGAAAAAAAACCCTTAGAACTGTCCCCCTGTAAGTAGGAATTGGGAATGCCTAGGGTGGAGGAGGATGCATAGATACCTGAGGAGAACTGACGATGACCCTGTTGTGTAATGTAGCTTTAAAAACTGCAACCCTAGCATACATCAGTGGAAATGTTTCTAATAGAAAAGGGAAATAGTAGTGTCACTATGAATCCTCATCTAGAATGTCATATACATTTCTGATTACTCTGTTAAAGAATGATAAATTCAAAGGACAAAAAATGCACTAGAACTGAGACTGTGATATGAAACTAGAAAAAACAGATTTGTTCAACTTATCAAAGCAGAGTTTGAAGAGGAATGCAGTTTTTTTCTCTATAAATACCTGGGTATAGATTGCAGAGAAGAAAGAGAGTTACGGAGAACTAGAGTGTAACACTGACATTTAACAAACTATTTAAAACTCACCACTAATTCCTAATCAGCAGAGCAAGCTTGGAGACAACCTTCTTGGGGTCCTTTTGACTACAATGGAGGTTTGTTCATTTTATGAAACTGGTTATATGAAACAAGTTCCTTGAAATACAGCAGACTGAACTTAATGACCCGCAGGGTACCATAAAACTGTAAATACCATATGACAGTTTCAGCATGGGAAAGCAGCTGGATTAAAAAAGCAAACAGATGTTTGGTGTCAATTTCTGACTTGATTAATCATACCCTGACACTGCTTGAAAATCTGAGGCATACAGACCAAGATTTGTGATCACAAATAATGTGGCAGTGGCAGACTTTGAATAGAAAAAAATGTTTTAAATTAAGTTTTAAAGACACAGAACTCAAAAAGCAGGGAATGTGGCATTTATACTTTTCTTGTAGACACTATCAGTGGCACTCCCTGTGTCCTTCTCAGTGGAGATTTGACACAACTACTAAGCTACAAAACAAAGCTACAGCAACTAAGGGTTGTTTCTCCATTTCCCACCCAAAGAATTGCAAGTTAGGTGTCTCTTGTATCTTCATGGCTAAAAATAATGCTTCCAACAACCAACCTTTCTAGATACAACAGGCTAACTAAGCAAACAGGTCCTTGTCTCAACCATACATGATATTTTCTGATAGCAGTATGCAGACAGCAGAAAGCTTGTTTTGGCGTTTGGTATTATGTCTTACACAAGTTCAAAGAAAAAGATGTCTGTCCTTTGCCCTGTGCTCTTCTGGGTGGCTGGAGGTAGCCCATGGCTCTGAGGCTGTCTTACCAAAGCAGCATGCTCCAGGGAAGGTCTTCCTGGGGGGATACCTTGCATTCTCTCCATCACTGTAAAATAAGTCATCATAACAGATCTCTAACAATGCAGGAAATCCTATTCTTGGGCTCCCCAAGGACCCAGAGCAAGTGCTAAACTGATTAGTTTATGTAACTTGTTGTTTTCTAGGTCTTCATGCTGGAGACTCAGTGCTCCCCAAAGACCCCTAGCAACAAGGAAGGGTTTGAACATGCCCAGTCATGCGTGCTCATCATTGACCTGCCACCAGATAAGAAACCAAATGGGCATACCCAGAGAAGGTAAAATATCTTCTCAGGAAAATACTGTGTCATGGAAATCAAGATAAAAAATATTGTCAGGCTGGCAGAGAAGTGAACCGAGCCTGGCAAACCATGCCTCTCCATAGGTCTCATAAAAAAAAAGAAATATGCCAATCAAATAAAAATTAGGTTTTGTGACATAGGAGACAATGGGTTACTACTATCTGCTCTCCAAATGTTCTCATGATCATACACTGGTGAGCAGGCACGTGCAAGAGCTGTTACAGTTACAGAGAAGCGTGCGTCAGGGTCTACAATGTGGGCCTTAGAAAGCTAAATAAGGAAAATGCTTCTGATAGATAGTAAAAATTGGTAGGTTACAAATACCTGAAGGACACATAAGGTCACACAAAGCCTTCAAGCAGAGGAAACACAGATTAAATTAAGAAAAGAATTCTCATAGGAAATACTAGGAAAATCTTTCCAATATTGAGATTCTTTTCTTTAAGAAGTAGAGTTAAAAATATCAGTTTGAAGAAAGGCTTGGAAGTACCATTACGTTTGTAATGATACTTACCAAATGAAATAATGTCTGCTTCACTAATGGTCTTTTAAATTCAGTATTACTGGATTAAGAAGGTAGAAAAAGTTAATGGATGAACTGGAGCAGTATAAATTGAACAGACCACATCCAAAGCTGCAAAACTGTTAACATATTGATCTAGGGAACGTTGGTTTTGCTTGGCACTTTTTTTTTGTGGAAGTCCTTCTATATGTTACCACCTCAGAAACTCATACATTTGCATGACAATCTGATCCTGTCTAAGAATATTTCTTTTTGCTTGCACTTTGTTGTTTAAACAACTGCTGTAACATCAATAGGGCCAAAAGTTAGAATTCTGCATTCATGGTTTGTGTTTGTATTGCAAGGTATGTAATACATGGCATGAAATTGTGTTTTACTAGATACCCAACCTGCGTCTGTACCACTTCAGGTGTTCTCATTCAAAACTAAACTATTGCTTGCAACAAGGAGCCAGATTGTGATGGTCCTTCTTTGGATGGACCGGAAGAAAGACCATGCAAGATGTCTTTGTTCTTATACAGCTGTACAGAAGCTTCCCCCAAGAGCAGGTGTTCTGTTGCCTCGCCTTCAGAGAACAGGGCCCTGCTCAGAGACAAAGAAAGGTTGAGATCACAATCTAAACCCTTCCTTCGTGGTGGGAAGACATCTGCTTTATCCAAAGGTTTGCAGATCATTCTTCTTGTTATAATGAATGCAAAGCAAAAGACTGGAGTACTCCCCTTTCATGGCATGTAAGGCCATGCAATCTAACAGGCTGTGTTTGTAAAGGTAGCATGGGTCTTGCAATAAATACAAACTCTGAATGCTCTCACACTGTGCTTTGTCTAAACAACTGCAAAAAGTGTATATGCTGATAGGCAAATGTTACCCCAGCAATGCTCATTTTTCACCAAAACAGGGCTCAAAAGTTGACTGTGCCACTGTTTTTCATATTATTTGCTACAGCAGTGCAGTTATATGCCAGTCTTGCATGCTAGTAACTGTGGCCTTTCAAAAGTTTTACTTTAACCTTAGTGGGGTTTCTCTTCTCCCTTTTTGCTTTTGTTTCCTTAATGCTGCATTGTTTCACAGGAAGCTGGGGTAAGGGAGCTTTTCTTCTTCCTAAAAAGTAATAATATATTTTAGTTTGAAACTTTGGGCAGAATAAGAAAATACTATCCTTAACCAGCTTTGTCACTGTGTGTTTTCACCTATAGTTCTGTACTAGTTTCTTTTGGAACTGAGCAGTACTTTAAACTGTCCTTGTAAATTGCCTTTTTGGCTGTTACAAGGAAGGCAGATCTCCTTCATTCTGATCCTGCTTTTGGAACAGGATTAGTCTCTTGAAATCAATGCAAGCACTCATTTAACTTTATACATGCTCTTAAGAGCTTTTCTGAGTCAGAGCCTCTAATGATTTTTACAGCAGAAAACTACTTCCCCATAAAGAGCTCCAGTGTATGTATTAATCATCAAGGTTTAGCACTGTCAGATAATAAGACTACTAAATTTTACTGATGTATCAGCACTGACAGCTGTGTCACAGTAAGCAAACTGACATAGGTAAATTAACCCAAGAAGCACAGTTTTGTCTGACTTTTTTTTTTTAGGAAATGTTGCATTCTCAAAAACAAGTTTTGATATGATTTCTCAAAAAAATTTAGACTTTTTGTTTTGCTACTTCGAAAAAACTTTTGAAAGTTGTTTAATGAAAGTAGAATAATTTTTGCAACAAAAAAAATTAAAAGTCTACAACTAAACATCTCATGTTACATGAAGATTTACTTTGACTTAGACCTAAAACTTCAGTATTGCAAGCAAACTGAAAAATCTCTTACTCGTGTGATAGCAGTGCTAATTAAAATGCAACCCATTATAGTTCCCTAAATCAAAACAAGTATTACTATGTGTACCAGAGCATCAGCTCTATTTAAAACATTGCTACTGTAATCTTATGCAAAGACCTTTTTTTTTTTTAAATGCCTTAAGATAAGTTTCACAGTTTATAACTTTAAATCCATGAGATACCAAACAACAATCCTGTCCACCCTTTCTTCCTAGCCTCCCTTGCTTGTAAGCCTCTCAGTGTTATTTACTGGTGAATGACCTGAAAACTTTGGTTGGAGTAATTTGCCATTCCTGGGTTTCCTGCGCAAATCAAAAATCAGTGATATCTAGAACAGCTCACAGCATCTCTCTAACAGGAGCACAGCGAAGAATCACCTAGTATTATATGTGAGACACAGGGTTAGGAATAGATATTTCCATGCTAGGCTCTCAGTGTTCAAGTTGAAGCCTTAAGAGCAAAGAGTGAAATGTGCCTTCAGCAAGACTTAAGCTTCTTTGCATGCTCCATTGCACTGCTGATGTTTCTGTAGATGTTTTTTTATTGGTTGGTTGGTTGGCTCTTTGTGTTTTATTTTTAAGAAGTACTCTGGCATTAGTGGAAATGGAAACCAAGTAGTAAACTATTTTGGCCTCAATTTGTCATGGCAAAATTAAGGATTGCTGAAATGCTGGTGGAGATATTTTAAGGATATTTCAACTTAGGCAAAGTTCAGCAACAAAAATAGAAAATACAGTCAGGGACCAATGGCAGAAGTGATACATAACTTGTGTGTTAACAAATTCCTCAGTTATAGCAGGCTGTAATATTGAGAGTACTTGCAGCTGTCATGAAATTGAAACACAGAATATTTAATCCCTCAGTGTTAGAAGAACTCTGGAGAAAATGACAAAAATAATAATAGAGCTCTCTTTTAATACCACCTCTGCACAAGTGGACAGTTATTTTTCTTAATCAATGTAAGTGTCTTCCCTTCTAGAAAAGTATTTGAAAGAGTAGCTGAAAGACCATTCCAGACAACTTTGTCTTCCTCCACTTTTTTGTAATGAGGCTGTGAAAATTTGGCCTTTCGTTTGCATCTTTCATGTTAGATTCTAAAATACAAAGTATTCCTGTACTTCTAGTAAAAGCACAATGCACCGTTTTTTAATTTTTTTTTTTTTCCTTCACATGCTTGGTTTACCAAGTATTCCTTTCAGGACGATAGTGGTGAGCTTGCTGTCCCACCAAGTACTGCTCCAGAATTTATATGACATCTTATTGGAAGAATTTGTGAAAGGCCCTTCTAACTTGGAGGAGAAAATGACAATACAAGTACCAGAAAACAAGTTGGCTGGTTTTCTCAGGTACATCTCCATGCAAAACCTGGCTGTCATCTTTGACTTACTGCTGGACTCCTATAGAACAGCCAGAGAGTTTGACACCAGACCTGGGTTGAAGTGTTTGCTGAAAAAAGTGTCTGGCATTAGTGGAGCTGCCAACTTGTATCGCCAGTCAGCCATGAGCTTCAACATCTACTTCCATGCTTTGGTTTGTGCAATCCTGACAAACCAGGAGAACATCACTGCAGAGCAAGTGAAAAAGATACTCTTTGAAGATGATGAGAGAAGCACAGACTCATCACAGCAGTGTTCTTCAGAAGATGAAGACATTTTTGAAGAAACTGCCCAGGTCAGTCCCCCACGAGGGAAGGAGAAGAGACAGTGGAGGGCTCGAATACCATCTCTGAGCGTACAGCCTGTCAGCAATGCAGACTGGGGATGGCTAATCAAGCGGCTTCATAAGCTCTGTATGGAACTGTGCAACAACTATATCCAGATGCATCTGGACCTGGAGAACAACGTAGAGGAGCCTCCAGTGTTCAAAGGTGACCCTTTCTTCATTTTACCATCCTTTCACTCAGAAACCTCCACCCCATCAACTGGAGGGCAATCTGGGAAGGACACACCATCCGAAGATGACCGGAGTCAAATCAGGGACCAACTGGGAGACAGCCTGACACCCCGAGGAGGGAGTGGAGAAATGTTGCTGCTACCCCCACCCCTAAGTCCTAAACCAGAGAAAAAAGAGCAAACCAGGAAAAAAGAATGGTGGGAGAGTGCTGGCAACAAGATCTACACCATAGCCACTGACAAAACTATCTCCAAGCTCATGACAGAATACAAGAAAAGAAAGCAGCAACAGGCCATGACATCCTTCACCAAAGAGGTCAAAGTGGAAAAGAAAGGGGAGCTCCTGGGTTCTAGAGGGCCAGACTCACCCATACTCCAGCGGCCACAACATCTTATAGATCAAGGTCAAATGAGGCATTCATTCAGTGCTGGTCCAGAGATCCTGAGACAAGAGAAGAGACCACGCTCAGGATCCACAGTCAGCTCCCTGAATATATCTGTCAGGGATGCAGAGGCCCAGATACAGGTAGGACATACTTGTAGAATGCTAATAATAATAGCAATAATTAAAAAGATACCTGTAAATATTTTTTCCATTGCTTTGATGATTGTAATGATTGTAATCTCTTCATTAAATGTCTTCATTACATAAAGAAGTTATCATGATGAGGACTGAATATTTCAGCAGCTGGCACCGATAAAAACCTGATTCTGTCCTATCAAAAGAAAAACAGTCTTCAGGGAAGTGTTGTTAGGCATATAATAGTACAGCTTTCAAGAGTGTTTCTGTGACTGGGGCCAAAGCTGCACTTAGTCCTAAGAACGAACAATCTACAATGAACTCATTGCTTACTGCTAAGGGCTCTAGCCCACATAAGGCTTTTGAAACTGTCATGCTGCTTGACACAATGCTTTTGTACTTAAGGTTTTTTTGTTAATTCCACAGCAGAAGGAGTGGTCTCTGTTGCTAAGCAGGAACTTGCTGCTTGCATATCCAAGTGAACAAATCAGTGAAAGCACCAAACTTGAAAGTCTTTGTTCACTGTAGGACAAAATAAAAGGTGATGAAGGGTGAGCATGATACCTGCAATACAAAGTCAAACAAGACTTACAGTACTGAATGTGAAATAGGAAGGCACAGTGAACATTAAATGAATATGCTGGCATTACTCAGTCCTCTTCATGAGGCTGCAACCACTGGATATGTTATTTTCTGCCTTAACCGATGGGCTCATCTATTGAGAAAGGTCTTCTAAAGACTCTTTTTTTTGTATCCCATTTGTTTGTAGGCATGGACGAACATGGTGCTGACAGTTCTCAACCAGATTCAGGCCCTGCCAGACCAAACTTTCACAGCCCTGCAGCCAGCGGTGTTCCCCTGTATCAGCCAACTGACTTGCCACGTGACAGATATCCGTGTCCGCCAGGCAGTACGGGAATGGCTGGGAAGAGTGGGCCGAGTTTATGATATCATCATTTAAACCTAGCTGTACTCTGTTGTAAAGGGGAGAAGAGATCTAAGGTATACAGCAAAGAAGTATTTGGGTTTCATTAATTGCCTATTTGTTGGTGATAATTTAAGAAACAATGAGCTTGTCAATGTATATCTCTATTCACTTGAGACTCTGTGTCCCTCACTCTCACTAGCAAAGGAGGCAAAGCATGAGTGTGTCCAGGGGGGTCTGGAATGGCCCCAGAACCCAGAAACTGCTAGTAAATCAGGCTGGTACCTAAAGGGGTGATAAATTTCAGTAGCCTTCATTTTAATTCAAATTTGCAACAGTGGAAGCAACAGTGCAGCAGAACTTCCACACTTGCAATTAGCTGTGAATGCAACTGTTATCTGGATGCCAGACCAGGCAAGTAAGCCTATGTAACTTAAAAAAAAAAAAGTCAGGAAAAAGGTGGGGCTATAGGACAAGTGAAAAGGTGACATTTGTTTAGGGTAACTTTTTTCCCTTCTGAAATTAGCATGAGAGAGGAAAGCCAAATAAAGATTATTGTAGTAACTATATGCCTCACTCACTAGAGAATGTGGAAATTTATTTTGCTCTGAGAAGAGCCTTTGAAGTCTGGTCACATTCAGCGTTGCTAATACGTGACTATTAAAGTATTCCAGGTCTAAAACTGGTGAACCAAGCACAGACTATTCATCCTTTCATTGCTCTTGTGGAGTATTGCTTAAAGAGAAATGGCACTATCAAGCTGCCCTTGACAATGCTACCCTGGCTGCTTCTTCAGCTATGCCTACAGCTGATCATTTTTCCACATGTCTAATTCCTCCTAAGAGCAACGGGGAAGTTTGGTTTTCTGTTTCCTGTGAAGCTGGGGGGGAAGACACACCACAGAGCAAATACCAGCATGTGCCAATATCCAGCATTCAACTAAACAGAGTAGAGATAAAGTGTTCCAGTTTAAGCAACACTGCAGCTAAGTTAGCTTATGCTTCTACTGGAAATTTATGTTTGCTTATATAAAGCTGCTGTAGCCAGGAACACCCTTATCACCTTTGTTACTCTTAGCCTATCACTCCACATTGAGCTGAACCAAGAAGGAAAATAGTCTGAACGGAAGGTATCTTTCCTGTTTCTCTCCCATTTCTTGTCTGCTGCTGTAAATAGAAGGGGATAGATCCTCATGGAGGTACATCCCCCTCTGTGCAGCACTCTTCTAGGGACTATTACAATTTGCTGATATTATTAAAGGAGAGGAAAAGGGGAAGGATTGATGTGTTGTCAAATACATATGTGATGTTCTTCACTCTAGCCACAGCAAAGGGTTACCTTGCTGCACAAGTTATGTCACAGCCCCTGGGACATTCCATTTTGTACTCCCATGCTACATCATTTGTTGATTAGAAGTTGAAATAATTTGTTGAAAATAAGTTGATTTTAATCTTGGGTGGCCCCTTAATGATGTTCTCCCAAGGCTTTTAAAATGTGCACACCAACTAAATATACAGCTTCAGTCCCTGCTCCAAAGCATCCTCAAAATGGCATCTCTTTAGATCAGGCCTGGATTTTTGCACAACTACCTGCTTTTAGCATCTTAAACCTAGAAAAACAGAGGGAGCCAAAAGGCTCCACTGAACAGCCATCACCCAAGCTGATGTGTTTACAAAGAGTCTGCCACTATCCTCCTGCTTTTTCCCTCCATTGCCCACTTCCCATTTGTCACTCCCTGGACTTGTGCAGGGAATATTTGTCCCATAACTTTCTGTAGTGTCAGTCACACTACTCCCTTTCTTTCAAAACTTCCCTTTGCTAAGTTGTTTCAAGGACATAAAAATTCCATAAAAACAACTCTTACTTACCACCTACCTTGACTTTATAAATGAGTAATGTAACAATTTTGTCAATTTTCCCCAAACAGTTTTAATACTTCCTGGGGACAGGTAGGATTAGCCCTTGGTATATGGGAAAGTAGTAGCATGTTTGGTTTCTGTTGCCATGTCTTTCTTACACAACTTTAGGTAGAATAAAAAAGGGTGGCTATATTTTTCATTAAAGTTTTTATTGGGCATCTATACAGAACTGCTTTTAAAGCAGTACATTAATTAGGCAACAACAGAAATCAGAATAATAAACTGTATGCAAAACACCCAGCTCTGCTGTTTTTCATTATATGTGCATTGAATGGATGCAGATCCTTGCTGTACTAATCTAAAACTAAAGCAAATCCCTAAATTATGCTGGAGAAGTAAAATTGATAGCAGTACCAATGGAATCACTCAGGATCCAGAAGAGGGCCTAGTATCTAGGAAATGCTGTGGTTATGTGTTGTGGTTGCAATACAAAATCCTTCTGTAAAACAGAAAGAAAAGCTCTAGGAGTGACAATACCACCACCCCCACTCCCCCTCAAGCGTGTGAACACAGCACAGCCTAGTGTTATTTGAGTAGCCACCATCTTGACCCAAAGTATAATTTCATTTCAACTTTTTACACTACAAATACCATACTGGAAATGAGTAGGAGTAAATTTGCTCTATTGCTGTTGCCCTGTTTTAACTTTGCCCTCCAAATTATGCACTAAGTGCCCATTGTCACCCTCAGTGCCTCTGCTCATTAACACCCCTCCATAAGAGGTCATGAGTAACTGAGTAATTCAAGAAATGTAATTTAAAAGAATGGGGGTGAAAGAATCTTAGAAGCAGCAGGCTTTACATAAGCAAAGTTTAGCATGTGCTGTTCTTCCTTTTCCTTGTATATAAAATGGTGAGCAGCCCATGGCCACTTCAGGAACCATTAATCTGATATGCAGAAGCTTTCTGATGCACCTCCAAAATATAAATAAATAAAAAATGGAGTTCGTTCATCACATTCTCAGCTATTTTTTTGCTAGTTTAGCCATAGACATCAGCAAGACCCAGAGTACAACACTAAACACATGAAGTCACAAGTTCATAGACCTGTGCAGTCTGTTTCATGCGTACTTTGGCTTAAGGCTGCCAGCGTGCTACCTTCAGACCTCACAAAGCAAGCTTTTAGCCCAAAGGAGGAGTCTGCCAGAACAGTCCCAGGAAAAGGGTACAGGCACCAGCCTGCCCTAAGCTTCAGAAGGGGACTCCCCAACTCTGAACACCCCAATCATGTCCAGCTGTACCACACTACAGCAGCTTCTCTGCTCTCCACTTGTGAGTGGGGAAGCACCACAGTCAGTAGCACAAAGTAGCCCTTGTATCCACACATGTAAGTCTTTCTCATATAATCCATTCAAATCCTTACGTATAGCCCCATAACATAGTGCATGAGCTAACAGCAGCATATTACCAGCTTTACTGTTGAATCAGAACATTTGAGCCTTGAAAAAAAGAGTGTGTATTATAACCAGAGCAAAAAGGAAGAGCAAGCTCAGGCTAATGACCACATTCTTCTCTTTTCTTGCACTTACTTACTTTTTTTGTCACATAAATTTCTATAGGAGTTGGGTTTAATTTTTATTGAACTGGCCAGTTACTTTTAAAAATGACTGGCCAGTAATTTTTATTTAACTGAACTGGTTAAAAAAAAAAAAAAAAAAAAAGGTGGTGGTTTGACATCCTTCTCAGGTACTAGAGCTGCACCTCTGCTGCCTTTGCCTAGTTCCCACTGCCCTCCTCAGGGCCACCACAGCAATCAGAGGCAACATCATCACATTTTAAAATCTTGCAGGCAGCCAGTAACATAGAAAGTTGCTGTTGGCCAGCATCAGCTACCTTTACACACATGAAACAGCTCAGCACTGTGCAAATATTTAAAGCTGAAAAAAGCAGCCTACTCATCAGGAAAGTGCTACAGTATAACAGGAGCAGGATTTGACCCCAGTTAATATGGTCTCAGGCCATTGCATATGTTTGCACTTTATTCTGTAGTGTGAATATATGCAGATACATGAGATAATAGATGTGTTTATGTATAGATTCCTGTAGCTCCAGTCACTGTCATACTCAGAGCATTCTGATATTTACAGAGCAATATCCACATTAGTAGTATATTTATCATGCTCTTTTTGAATATTTGTGTCACATCAGTAATGGTTAATGCAGTTGTTCTGGTAACTTCCCCACAGCAGGGGGATAAACACTCATGTGAGAATAACTGACTGACTTAATTTAGCATCTAGAAAGAATGAGTAGGGAAAGATTTACGTAGACCCGGGCAAAACTTTCCTTGTAAAACTCCCAGCACAGGCAACACAGCTTTTGCCTCATCACAGATAAAAAAAATTCATGTCCTCTGGACTACAGCTGGCTCATGTCAAGGCCAAGCAGAGTTTACACCCGTACTTGTAAGGTGCTTTGCCTTTCAATTTGAGCTGCAAGTTTTGTTTAAAACCTAAACCGTACTGTAAAATTCACTGACAAATCCTCACCTGCCAAAGATACAACCCCCACCTCTAAATACCTTGTGTTACCATACATAATCTCCATCTGCGCTTGATATAGTAGCATCTCAGTGTTGGTATCTCCACTGCAGAGCTCGGCGCAGCACCAGTATGAAACCAAGTGCCAAATGAGTTAGCAAGTAGAGCGAGCCAGCTCCATGTGCTGCCTGCACTTTGTACGTCTCTTCACAGCTTAGGCCCACACTCAAAGTGCCTAAGCTGTTGAAATCAATGCGAGTTACATACCTGGATATCTTTAATACTCAGGACTCAGTCCTTGACTCCTTCAATCCCTACATACAGTTTCACAAGTTCTCAGGAAAGGGGAAGTCCTGTACAGTTCCTGATGTCACCCTCTCTGCTGCGGTCCTCTATACACCTCCTGCTTGAAAAATCCAGAACCAGCACATATTCCCATGCATCCCAGCACCACAAAACTAGAACCTTCACTTCTGCACAGATCCAGTTTTAACATGTAGAAGGCTGACCATAGCAAGCCGAAGTAATTTCTTTCTACCTAGTTCATCTGTGTAGAAGCTTATTCAGAAATTGAGCATGTGGTTTGGCTGTTTTCACCTTTAGCAATCCATTCTAGAAATGCCATTACTCAGTGATAAATTGTTTTTAATTCACCAAAAAAACTGTTAAGTGCTTTCTTTCCTTGCCCTTGCTTTTGTGAGGGTGTGCTAAGATTATGCTTAAGCAATTTACTCATTACTCCAGTTCTAGTCATTTCTGGGAAGATCTATGTACAGTGCTAATCATGGCGTATGACATGAAATACAGTTAGGGTTGGGTTTTTTTTTCAATATCTAATCATTCCACAATTGTTTGAAGAAATAATGCAATACCATCAATTAAAAAAAAAAAAGTTTCTCTTCTTTTTTAGTGTAAAAGGACCAAGTTACCATAGCACAGAAGCACAAGTAAATGTTGGATTTTATGCAATGTAGATTAGATAATAGCATCCAGCAGCTAGAGATCCCTCGTCACTGAACCTCACTATTTTGAGTAGAGCTTCTATAGGGATATGACCAAAGGGTCTCTTAGCAGCCCTCACCAGCAACGCACCTGGAACTCCAGGAAGTTGTACAGCTGCAAGGAAGAAGTCAGAGCTCCACTTTCTGTTGTTTCCACTAATCCCCCTCAGAACATATACTTTATATGTGACACTAACTGTATGATGTCATACTACACAAACAGCTTTGGCTAAACATGGAGTGCTGGCCATTTAAAAAGAAAAAAAAAAAAAAGCACATGGCATAAGTATGCATCAGTCTTCTCACTTGGTGCTCAGAAGTCTCCAAGCTAAAAACTAAAAGCAGAGGGAAGAAGAAATGCCCTAATTCTATGTATATCAGTGGAGCTACACTGTATGATCCTGGATTAATGCAATAATGAGCTCACCTGTGGGACCAGATCCCTCAAATTCTCTTTGTTTGTGGCAAATTCACAAGTTGAGGTTTGCATAGTCTCCACCGTCACATTGAATCAGGGACTGAGTTTATGGAAGGCATTTTTTGTTAAGAAACATGGCAACAGGATCTACTTCAATCCTTTTACCCCAACATCCCACTTTTCCAAAGGTAGTTATGTACTTCCATAAATTTCATCTAAATACCATGGAGCACCAGGGCCCTATTTCCTATCCATGCATTTAGTTCATCTGGGGTGAAGTGCCATGCTTCCGCAAGAAGCAAGCTAAAACAAGAGAGCTGAGCTAGCGGAGAGGCACAGGTACACAGGTTCAAGCAAGGGACAAATATCACCTCCACAAGCAGGCTGTGGCTCCTGAGCCCCCTGCTCTGCAGAGGAAAGCAGGATTCAATACCAAAGGAAGAACAGCCAGGAAGGGCAGAGCATGGTGGTGACAGAGCCCTGTACTGCATGCTGTTTGCTGGAGCAGATGGGAGCAAGAGATTGAAAAGTATGCAATGACAGCAGCGAGCACCTTCATTCAGTTCCCCCCACTTTCTCTTCTCCCCCTGCCCTGCCATCCTTCACCTTTTTGTCATTATTTGTGAGACTGCAAACATAATTCCATGGGCCCTTCAACCAGAACTGAAAACTGAAAGCAAGCCAAAGGGAGTGGACCCTCCATTTTGCCAAAGATCTAAAACTTTCCTGTTAAAAAATTTAAAAAAAAAAAAAAAAAAAATCAGATTTTATTTCCATGATGATGGCTGCCATAGGAAGCATTTTACCACAAAACATGATTCCCAGGACTTCATCTCTCTAGCTGTATATTCAGGAGGAGCCACGAATACTTTTTAAGAAGAGAGACTGTAAATTGCCTTGTCAAGCAGGTGCGTACATTGGGTTTTCCTTCTACCGAGTTCATACCTAGCTGCAATTCCTTGGTCTCATTCATGTTTCCTCCCTCTCCTTTCTGCTGTTCTTTAGAAAAGCACCTCCCCATGTCCGCCATGTCCTGTTGTGCTGCTAGCTTTGTTTGGTCCTTGGGTGTCCAGTGGTCAGGCAGTCACTGTCAGCTGGCTTGCAAATTGTATTTTGTGTATATTTTATTCTGACTGAATTCTGAAATGGAAATATTTTAAAACAAAAATTATAAACTATTTATGTTGCTTGTGTTGTAGAATAAAGAAGCAAATGCAAAATAAATTATGCTTTGGTTTTGTCTAAATAAAGTTATTTTACAGTTACTGATGAAGCAAAGGAGCAGAACTGAGAAAGGGCCTGAAATACTTGGTACATACCAGCAGGGACTGCAGTTTTCACAGGTGACCTGGGGCATTTAGCCACTTTGAACTGCTGGGGGGGGGGAGTTGGTGGGAGCTGAGATCTAAACACTTTAACAAATGCCCTACACCACTCCTAGCCAGAGTTTGGGCTTGCAGGGGTGGAGGAGGATGAAGCTACTGAGACAGCTAAAGGTACAAGTAGACACTATGCAGAATTTTGAAGCATCTAAACATGTGAGGCATTTCTTCCTCCATTAAAATGATGAAAATACTTTTTGCTTTGATTTCATTAGAGATGGAATTTTAAATAAATAAATAAATAAATAAAACCACACACAACAAAAAAAACACAAACATGGCAGAAAAGGCACCTACTTTCAATCCCATAAATAACTTTGAAAACTGTCCTAAAAGGTAACCTTAGGGATTGAACTCTACAAATTCCATCACACACCAAAGTAACCACTTTACTGCCACTGAAATCCAGACAGTGCCTATCCCACCACCATCCCAGCCTCCAGCATTAAAGCCACTGCTTGTAAACACCTCCAGGGACAAGCAGCCAAGCAGCCATCACAGGACAGGGTCCCTTGGAGCGCTAGTTCACAGCCAAACTTTCATCGGGTTTTTAAGCTAAGCATTCCCCAAACACACGCAGTTTAGCTAGCACTGAAAAGGTGTTCCCATTCTACAAGTGCATGCAAACAGCATGGATGCAGCAGTTTCATCCCTCTAAAAAGCTCGACGAGTGCTCTCCCCATCACCTAAATCCCTCTTTTGATTAAAGTTGGATCAATGATTGCTCCTGCTGGAGAAAAACCCTTAATTTAATGGAAATGCTTAATGAAAACAGTAAACACATTCTTCACAGCAGCCACACATGCTTCCATATGCAACCAAAATTTAGGTACAGAAGAAAGGGTTGACCAGTACCCCTGTCAAGAGAATTGTCATGGGCCTCCCTGAAAGCAGGAGTGTTTCAGCAACAAGACATAGCAGCATACAGTAACCTTTACGGTACATCTCTGTGCGCTCAGGGATGCTATCCGCAGCCCGAAGGCAAGTTTCCACATAATGTCAAGAGTGAAAATGCAGCCAGCTTTCCCACCTGGCACCACTGGGATCTCTGGGCATGGGCTCCCATGCACTGAAGAAACACAAGGTCTGGCCTTCAATGTCTGTTACACAACAGCCTCGTCAGCATGAAGGTTAAGAGCAGATTACAAAACAACTAAATGAGGTTGTGATGCTTTAATAATCTTACGGCACTTCTGGCAAAACACAGTGTGTTAAATCCCAACAGTTGGATCTAATTCCATTCCAGGAAACTACCTTCTGCTGCTCCACACATCTCATTTAGATCCCATTAGAAAGATTTTCATTTCCTCATGAACAGCATTCATTAATGTAAAACAGCAACTGGGTAAACACAGAAAGTACTGTTCCACTATTTCACTCACTCCTTACATGTACAAATGCCCAGCTGTCTTCTCACTTAACGGTGGGGTCAGACTAGCACAGCTTCTGCTGACAGTGGTGTGAGAGGAAGAGGTCCACACACAGTGGAAGTGGTGAACTTTCTTTGTAGTTATATAGAAGACACTTGGGCTTCTTCCTTTGTTGAGGAACAAAGTGTTAAGAACACTTGCCAAATAAAATAGTTGTCAACAAATATTTAAAAAAAAAAAAAAGAAAAGAAAAAATTCTTTTAAAAAAGGGGAATAAACAGCCACACCATTAAACCTCAAGCACTGTCTCCCCTTCAGTCACTGAATTCATACACCAGATTCCAGAACAGGGTACACGAAAGGCCGTTTAATGCATTGCTTTGTAGACAAAATTCAACAGATGGCTTTTGGTTTTGTTAATTGACCAGTGATGAAAACTTCCCATAGAAGTTGTTAACAAACATATTTATCAGAAGAAAGTCATCATGGTTCAGTTTTGAAAGGCTGACTTTTAGGTCCAGGAAGGTCAGCTCCCTCAAATCCCTCCAGAGCCTACCACAAGTCAGACCCCCAGGAGGCTCAGAGGAGGAACAACACCCACCAAACCACACAAAACTGCACATTCTCTCAACAGCTTTGGTAAAACTCTTCCTTCCTCTGCCTTTACAACAAGTGCCAAAGATTGGTGCACAGACATCAGGTTACCCTAATCTCCCTCCATGACATACATTCGTTTGTAGCAACTAGGATTTCAAAACCCATGTTTTTTCACAATGTAGGTTTGCCACTGGCTACACTGTATTCATCTGTGGTCAACTAAATGTTAAAAGCTCCCCTACTACCAAGCCAGACATCTTTCCTAAATGTTATTTTTTGACAGAGTGCCAAGAGAGCACCCAGTATCACCACTACCGTTTTACAGATGGGATGAACAACTGAGCAAGTCAAAAATTTGTCCTTGACCTCAAAAGGGCCCAAAGTATCTACACCACATGCTCTGGCCTCTTGCTTATCCCAGAGTTGTAGACCTGTGGGAAAATCTGGCAAGAGGAAGAGGAAAAAAAAAAACAACACCAAAACAAAATGAAAAACCAACACAACAGCAAAGACAATTTATGGAAGGGATAATAGAAAGGCAAACTAGAGATACTAGCAGATACCTCAGGTACAAGACTAAAGAGAAGGGAAATGCACTTTGGATGCAACAGCTAATGCACAATAGGGTTGCATAGGAGACCACTAGCACATCCATACACCCAAACACTCAGAAAGTACCACCATGGTAATAATGGGACAGTATTTTCAGTAATCCTGCTGGAAGTAATCCTTGCTGTGTGTGCAATTTTCTGACTCCTGATAGAAAACCATGGTAGTAAATCTCGTTTAGCTGTTGTTTTACAAGAGAATCGTACCTTCATCTACACTGTATTTATTAGGAGATCTGTATCCATAAAGTAGAGACAATACTTCTGGTTTGCCAGCTCTGAGGAAATATGCCCAAGCTGAATTATTTTCATTTGCTGTGGTTAGTGTGAACACTTCTGAGATCTGTCATCATCCTCATTCCCTACCACAGTCAAACAAAATTACTTAAGATTAAAATAATTTAGACTACTTTCCTGCATGGCATTTATCAATTATTTACTATGTTTTTGAATGTTACATTACATTCCTGGCAGGCTGCTTTGTACTTCAAATCAGTTTCTCCTTTGTGCCAGAGATTATGGGGAGAGGAACAGAGCAAAATAAAACTGGATAAGATGTTATATTGAAATCTATCCCTATAAGTAAGTATGCCCAGGAGGTCAGAAACAGACAAATCTTCAAGCTCGGGAAACAAGAATGTCAAACATAATGAGAAAGTGAAAAATGTTTTTGAAAATGTATTACAGTACTCCTCATGTAAGGAGAGGAAGGTGACAAGGCTCTTGGTTGGTTTGAAAGGCTTACCTCCAAAAGCAATTCATCTTCCCTTGAGAAAACAGGGGAATCGGTTTCTGTGTAGAATTGCAATGGTGGCACCGCAAGAGGAAGGCCCTGATAAAAATGTTCTTTTAAAGTCCCAGCTGCAGGGATGGTCATCAGAGCAGATCTTACATCTCTCTTGCATACATTACCTTTCCTTTCAAAAGGACGCTAAATAATTGAATATCTCAGTGCAGACTCTTGTGACCAGCCCCAAGCCCAAGAGAATAAAGATTATTAGTTTGCAAAGCCAACCATGGAGGGAGGAGAAAAAAAAAAAAAAAAAAAAATTGAAGGTTTAAATCTAGTTCACTAATAATTTTTTCTTACAAGTTTTCAATCAAATCTCCTTTAGCATTTCAGGGAACAGGGAGGGATGGAACAGAAGTGCAATGTAACAGCGTACCACGGATTTTTTTAGGCAGAGCTGTAGTGAGAGTAGGACAAGAAGGATGACCACCACTAAGTGTCCGTCACAGGTGGTGGGAGGCATATAGGGTAAGCTGTGCCATCCTAGACAACAGCACAGATCTGCAGTGATTGCTGAACTAAAACAGGATGAGAAAGAAGAGCCTGGGGCAGGGCACAAGTGCCAAACTACATCACTTTCAGTGTCTCTTTTAGAGCCTGAGCCATCAAACCAAGCCAGGCTGACTGGACAAGCATCTCTTTCAAGAAGGCATCATCCTGCACATGGCAAAAAGCAATGTTTGGAGCCAAATAAAATAAAAAAATAAAAAAAAAAGAAAAACCACCAAAAAACCCCAACCAAAACAACAACAACAAAAAAACCAACCAACCAAACAAAAAAAACAACAACCAACCAAAACCCTGAACAGCAACATCAAAACACAAATGTCTCTAACCAGTCAGGTCTAGTGCTGCCCCTACAACCTGGGCCCATTATAACTGCTCACCCATGCAGGCCCCATTGCCCCACAGCAGCCATCTGGTTCCTCCTGCCAAAACACACCAAGTCGCTTGACCTTGAGAGTGTAAGGCTATGCCTGGAAATGGGATGAGAGGATCCCCACATTGTAGCAGAAATCAAATCAAATAACTGCCTCAGCTGTTCTGTTCACAACTAATTCTGTTTGTACACCACCGCCCCAAGCAAAATCTAGTCGTTCTTTAACAAGAAAATCCACATATAATCAGCCTGGACCCAAGCTTTCCCCACTGTACAACTCTGTTCCCATCGAGCAGCACTGGAGCTTCACACAGGACCAACATTTTGCAGCATCAATGCAGCCCGTGCAGGCTGAACTGGAAGGCACCACGGGGCACCCTCTTCCCACTCACTATCCAGAAGGGGGTCACTGCAGTGGGTGTTTTTTCAGTACTCTCTCAAATGACAATAAAGTGTCCTGGATTTAGGACATGACAGACTGTGCACATGAAAGAACTGTTCAGATCATCCATTCAACTTCCCTGAGCCCCAGAGCAGAATTTTCTTTGCGTTTTGCTACTGTTTTGGCCCTTCTACTTGCACAAGCCCCCACCTCAATGTCAGCTTCCCACAGGAGACACTACCACGTAACTCCATACACCTCAATATCAGTGCATCATTCTCAGGCTGCAGCTTAAATTTGCTAGCTGAAAACCTAACCTGTTAGTTATAAAGCTGTCCACACTGAATAATGGTTCTCAGCAGTTCCACTGCCCAGGTATTTCTAACATGTAATTATTCCCCTCTAACCATTCACACATTCCTCGGACACCACATTTCTTTCGTGATTGCCTGTTTTCAGTGCCACCCCCAGCTGCCTGGATAAGTATCTCATTTTAAGAAGCCACACTTAAAGCCTTTGCCTTTGTATCTGTGGTTTTCTGTTGAGGGTGTTGCATGATGCCTTACCTTTTTTAATACCAAAGGCCTTTCATTTCCAATCTCATAGCATACTTTCCACTTGCAACTCTGTAAGCTCCCATCTCCCCAGCCCAAGGACACTGGCAGTGCCTTTAGTATGCTGTCTGAAGCACTCTTATCCTTATGGCCTTGCACTGGTCAAATCTGAAACATTTTTATATCCCTTATGTCAGAAAATGTCTGCCTTTCATGTTTAACTCATCTCTTTTTCCCCCCCCATGCCTCCTGACACGAGAGTTTCCAGTCTACAGCTCCATAGTAAGAGCTCTTCAGCCTTCCCCTCACAGTTTTGAGTAGGTAACTTCAGCACCTACTAGGGTAACGTCTCTATTTATCCAGTAGACATTACCCAATAACACATATGAACAAAGCTTAGCAACCAATCAGCATGCAGCACATGCACTGCGTCAAGTGTGACGGAATTAACGCTAACAGCATCATAAGCAAAAGCAACTAATGGGGAGTTTGAGCAGCTCCCAATAAAAACAATGCAGTCACACTCAGCAAAGGGTTATGGGGCACCTGCTGCACCAAGAGGACACCCCAAGGAGGAGGACACCTGCCTAGGACTCCCTTCACTTCTCTTCCCACCTGACTGGGGGGGAGAAGATTTCCCTTTTCTCTGCCTCTTCAGGTAACTTTGCAGTCAATGTATGCCATCAGCTCTGCTAACAAAGCTTTGTGCATTTAAGGCTAGCTGACCTGTCTTTGTGCAGCAAGGGTCATATCCTCGAATCTAGGCTTGACTGCAATTTTGCTGACAAGCTGAACCATTAACAAGTGCACTTGAGAAAAAAAACTCTTGCCATGTCTGCAAATTTGGGGCCTTTTTTATATACAAGATTTTCTTAATGTATTTCATTTCTATAGCAATCTTTATTTTACAGGTTGCAGGAGGCTGCATATCTTCCCCATAAGTTGGAAGCAGGAATCTTTAGATTCACAACAGGAGATTCAGCTTCAGGACGTGAACTCTGAATTGCAACAGTACACAAAACGTGTTATTTCAAGCAAAGGGATGTTCCAGTTCACCTAAATTAAAACAGCACAAAATTGCCCAAAGCCTCTCAGCTGATGGTCTGTTAAATAATGCACACTTCAATTCAAGGAGTTTCATATAGATTCAGAAGTCCATGGACAGGAATAATTTTCTCCCTTGTCCTGAAGGGACAAAGGCCAAGGGTGTCCCTTGGCCTTCCCTTGACGACTGAGCACAACACTGAGCAAGTGTCTCCCAATTTACAGCCCCAGTTCTCATACAGATGCAGTCTGCAGCTTCAGGGAAGCCACCTAACCAGTGATAAGCTGGGGTTAAGGAGAAGCAAGTAACGTGCCTGATCTGTGCTTGAGGCCAGTCAGTGAGAGCTGGGTAACCAGCTACTTCAGCTTATCCTCCAGTATACTGCAGCTTTCTCCTTATGGTCTCTCCCTTGGCTCTCAGAGAGGCCACTCAAGGAACTGGCAGTGCCTAACCTTTTAACCCTGCTTCTACAGAGCCTGAAGGTCCCTCCACTATTGTGTCTTTGGTCCAGTTTGTCATACACCGCTCATCCTCATGTGTATACGGGCAACTGCAACCCACTACAAGCTTGTGTACGGCACCAGTTGGTTTAGATTATACAGGTATTTTCAACCCACTCATTCTTACTGCTATTGCTAAATATGTTTCAGGGCAGGAATGGATTTCAAAAGCTGTATTTCCTCAGGCTTTCAAACGTTTCAAGCATTTTAACAATGACAAATGAAGACTTACAGATTCATTGTTAATAACAGGAAAGGTATTAGGGCTTCTCTAAATCTGTAATTAGAGACGTTAACCTGTAAGATAATATGTTAATACCTACAGTTCTTCTGCTCTGGAGCTACACCTGGCCTTAAAGTGATGACAAAGGACTAATAAGTAATTTGCATTTTTTCCAATCTGATGAAGAACTGAGCTAGTTTTAGAAGCTAGAAGAGCTATTTCTTCCCCAACAGTGCTCTCTTGGCCACGCTGATTCTAAGCAAAAATATCAGAAAGTCTAATTCCTTTGGCATCTGGGGTTGATAGATTTTTGGCAGCAAATGACATTAACCAAATCAAGCTATGAATATATGATCATGATTTTGTATAAAATTTAGCGTGTTAGCAACAAGTACTGACGCAGACACTGCTGTATTTGGATACAGTCTCAAGGGATTTGATACAGGGATTCACAATATTCCAGCAGAAAATTGTATCATTTTGAACACAGAATTGCTAGATAGATTGAAACTCAGTCATTATGGGTCAAGCAAAAATCGCATGATCATTGACTGCACTTAGTTGGGCCAAGTTGTTTTAGTAGGATCACACAGTGGCCAGAATTAGATAGTGTTTTGTCAAACACTGTCATTAGCAATCTTGCCAAAGAAGTATAAAGCACTAACTAAAGCCCCGCACAATACTGAAGGAAGATGCAACCACCTGAAAACACACAGGGGAAAAAAATTCCAAATGCACTAAAAGATTATTGTAACAGCAGTGATTTTTTAAAAAGTAAGATTCAACCTATGTGAATTATACATTAAAAAAACCCCAAAATGCAAAAAAAACCCCCAAACCCCAAAACACACCACCAAAAAACCCAAAAAACCCACAACCAAAAAGCACAAAGGGAAGCTGCTGACCAAAAAGCAAGAACTTAGTATTCATGAAAGACGTTTGGAGCTCCCAGACTATGGAAAAACAAATAAAAAAAAACCCAAAACCAAACCAATGCAAAAGAGGATGATTAACTTTTAATCCACACCCCAAACGAGAATATTTGAGGGAAAAGAGAATCCATCAGTGAGGTCTCCCTTTTCTAATCTTTTTTCTGCAATGATGATACTAATAAAGATCATGCATAGCTGCAAGAAAGGTTGAAATTTTGGCAATCTAACTTTTCTAGGTTTTTCCACTTACTGCATAAATGCAGCACAAGACTCTGCAGATTGCTTGAGGTCCGTATCTAACGTCTAGCATTACACAAGGTCAACAATCAGGGTAAACAACATCGAATACAATGAACAATACCATACTGTAAAAATAAATAGTGTTTGGTCAGATGCAGATAAATCTTAAAAGCTTACTTTTAAAAGCTCAGATTAAGGTTAGCCAGACATTCACATTTTCTCCTTAAAAGTTTATTTCCATATATTGGCACACATTACTAGAAGAAATCAGCAAAAAAAAAAAAAAGTGTGGATAAAGGATACAAAAAACCTATGTGCCATTCTTTAATGTCAGTGGTAACACACACATCTGCTCTACTTCCTGAAGCCTTGTAAAAGGAGAGATACAGCCATCATTGCAGATGCCACAAATATTATAATTTATAATGGTGCCCGTAGTTGGTAGTTAAACGCAGGCAAATTTTACAGCTGTGTTAGACAATCTATTGAGTAGAGATCTCCCAGACATAGGAGGTTATTTTTTATTATTATTATTTAAGGCAAAAAAGCAATAGTTCAGCCTTATTTTTAATGGTTTAACAAATTAGGTTGCATTGCTTGTATTAGAATGGTATAAAGCCTTATTAAAAAAATGGAAAAGAGGACACATTTCATATTGCTACCAAATTAGTATTTTCTATAGGAAATCTCAATTAACATTTTTTCAGGTATATTTAAGGACTGACTATTTTTTACTTAAGGGGACTTCATTTATTTTGATATACTGCAAGAAGCAAGCTTTTCCACAATATGGAATGAGCCCTCCTCCTACCAACATCTGCCTCTTCTTGTTCAGTCATACACATGCAGACACCCCTTTAGAGCTGCCCTCCTCCCTCTATCTCCCCATCTTCAGGCTGCCTGCTGCCATGGAGCTTTTGCCCCCTTCTTGGATATACCAGCAGCATCAGATATTTATCCCTAGTTAGTGCCTTTCCATTTCCTCGCTCCCTTTGTCTGAAGCATTTCTGATCCTTTTTTTTCTTTTAGGAATATTGTCTTTATAAAGTAGCAAAACACCTAATCTCTCACTAAGCTTATGGCAATGCTCCTAGAAGCATATGCAGGCAAAAGTATACGTGGTCAGCTGGGCTCCTCAGAAATGCTTTGCTTCACCCCAAGGTGCTTAAATGCATGTGCAATTCCAGTCTTTAGCAACATTGGCAGTGTTCGGTTTACGGCTGGACTTGATGATCTTAAAGGTCTTTTCCAACCTAAATGATTCTATGATTATCTCATAATAGATGCCTGCAAACTGCTTACAACCACATTTTGGGAAAAAGGAAGGAGAGAGGGCCACTTACACTCCTATGAAGATCAGGTTAAATTAAACAGCTGCAGAAGCCAAGAGCTTACAACTCTGAGAAAGATCAAAAGACAGGCCATCCACCTTCCTGATATCTAGCTAACCTTTGCTTCCTCTTGCTTATTACTGGTATAGGACAACCCGTAGATCATGCCCAGTTTCCAGTTCAAGTTCAGGATTCCCAAGCAGAACAGTGGTAACCCTGAATCACTCAAAAGTAAATTGAGCTCAGCAACACATTTAGGAAAGTTATGGTGAAATGGTGGAAGTATCATTACATAAATTGAATGGCTTTTTCTATTCCTATACTTTGTGCATATGTAATTATTTTTTTTAAATTCTGGGGTTTTTTTGTCTAGATGATGTGCTACAAAGTTCAGTTTTAATTATTGATGAAAATAACAGCCTTGAGTCAGCGAAAACAATCTTTTATGTACTTTTGAAAAGCAAAGGGCGCTCATTTGCAGGTGACAGCCTGAAAGGAAGAATCCCTCACAGAGAAGCAGAATCAATCAAGAATGTTTTTTCTTCAAGACCGAAGGCAAAGCACCTGAAAAAGCCATGCCATGGGCTCCAGGAGGCCACACAGTCACCAGAAGCACCGGGATGAATTAGCCTGCATAAATGTTCAAGCAGCTGGAGTTCAGATACCAGGGTAACTGAACTGCCATGGCCATCTTTACAGTGTATTCCTTAGGCCAGATAAATGCATTTTGAGTTAAGCTTTACTAAAGCAAAAAAAGTCCCCTCGTTTGATTCCAGTTACATTGAACAGGAGTAATATAATGCAGTGGGAAACTGGCCAACAGCCCACTTAGCTATGACAGGTAAGATGATATACAGAGCTTAACATCTGTCCCATTGCACGGAGTCAATGGCAAAATTTTGACTGTCTGTGATAGCAGAGGGTCAGAGCCCAGGGTGGCAGCACAATTTTCACCAACACTAGCACAAAGAAGAGAGGGTCTGACAACATCAGGAAGACAGAATAAATAAGATGGGCCTATCTCAGCCTGAAAATAGAAAACACACCCAAATATTTAATTCCCACTTCCCTCAAAAAAAAACCCCCAAAAACCCCCAAAACAACCACCACCAAAAATCACAATCCAGCCTCCCCAAACCGTGAACTAGCACTGAAATCAATTCCCCAACACTTTAGTCACATGCACATGAGTTTAGGACAGTGAAGAAAAATGTGTCATGCTTTTCAAGGTTAGCTCCCTTCCCCCCTAAAAAAGTTTGTGTTTTCCAGCCTTTGCCCTCACTGCGGTCTCCTGGAGAGAGAAACATTCTTCAGAGGCAGGCTGACAGAGGTCACTGCACACCCAGGCCCAAAGGGACATGGGGGATATCGCCTGCCAGCGGCTGCAGGGCAGACGGGGCTCCCCAGGGCCGCAGGCACCCGACTGCGCGAGGGGACCTCACAACACTGCGTCGGGTGCTTCGGCCCCGGCAGCACAGCTCAGGGAAAGCTGCCCATCCCACCAAGTGCCCACCTTTCACTGGCCGAGGCAAAAGGTGACAGCTCACTTTTGGACAGTGCTCTTATACAGCAGGTTGTTTGGTGTCCCAGCGTCACAAAAGGTTTGCAGAGCATTGACAAGATGGCTAAGCGATTACACAAGGCAAGGTGGGCTGAAGAAAAAAAAAAAAAAAAAAAGAAAAAAAAACCCAAACAAAAAAAAACCCCAAAACCAAAAAAACCAACCACAAAACCCCCTACAAACAAACAAACAAAAAAGAATTTCTGTAGTTTGGCTCAATAGGAACAAAATACCATACAGTGCATACTGGCAGACTTAAATAAGAGAAAACAAGAATGCAGGGTAAGGATGACTAACTGTAAATGAAGGGGCTTAAACCTAGATTGACAGAAATTACAAAAAAATAGATAATAAAAAACCTAAAGCTCTAGACAGTATTGTCAGATGGCTGCTGGTCAGTCACCAGCAGTCTGCTGTGGCCACAGAGCTTTTCAAGTGTTGTTACACTCACAAAACTTTAAGGGATATTCTGCAGGAGGCAATCCTGCTCTGGCAGCAACCTGAGGTCTGCCACTGGCACTTTCTCTAAAGGTTTTGCTTTTAGCTACCCAGCTGCAGCATCGGGTCAATACCTCTGCTCCCACAGCTGCTGCTCCTACGTCAAGGTACATAACATCAGCGTGCACACGTTTTGTGACTGGGTCTCCCTGTCACTGTTTCTACAGGCCATGAGTATGTGCAGCTTGTCCACAAATGTTGCTCTCCAGAATACTGGTTTTCAGTGGGGCTATGCCAACTTGTATCTACTCTTTGAAGTGACAATGGTTTTGGTCAGATGCGGGGAGGAGAGTGCTCTTCAGAAGGTGCTTTGTTTTTGAAAAACTAATGTATTGATGCTTAACAAAAAAGCAAAGCCAAAATCTCAATATTGTGAAAAATTTACCAAAAAAGAGCAAATCACTATGAATTGCTTAATTACCAAAGTGAAAGGGAATGGACAGGAGCCAACACCACTCCTGCCTGAAGGACACAGAAGCACCTACCAGCTGGTTATAGGCAAAAGTCAGCATCTCCCTCCATTTCATCGGATGAATCTACACCTGATAACACAGTACTGTTCACAGTGGCAACACCTCATCCATTATAATTCTTAGTTTTGTGTTATTCAGGTTAGCCCTCACACCCTCCCTCACAGCAGTGCAGTCGTTCAAGCAGGGAATGTTCACAACCACCTGTGGAAAGCAGCAAAAGAAACTGGGGGAAGAATGTAGCAAGAAATTTGAAAGGCATCTAGAGCACTGTGGATATTCTGTTCCCTACCAATATTAGTGGCAATATAGCCTAGACTTAGACTGCTAGCCTCGAATATCTCAGCAAATCAGAAAGATGAATTATTTATGACAGTTTGAGCTTCATACTGAGGACAGCGGAGATGCCTATCTTCTGCAGTGGCTTCCTCTGAAAGCCTCTCCTTGCTAGAACACTGGAAGTGATATTAGCAACACTGCCTCAATTAAAAATATCATGTTGCCATTGTTTTACAAACCTTTACCAAACTTTAATCAATTTGGCAGTACCATTCCATGCCAACTATTTTCTCCAGATTATTTGACAGGGCAACTGTTAGATTGAACCATTTCAAAAAACAAAGCTGGTGGAGGGGGGGGGGGACGACTTTTGTCCATGTCAAGGTCTGAAGACCCCCAAAGGTCAACCTCCCCCACGCTTCAAAGCGGCAAGCCTGACATCTGGCCATAGGGCTTGGAATTAAGGATGTTCCTCCTCCCCCCAACTTCCACACTACAGCATGCCCAAACTATGGTGGTACTTATGAACTCTTTGTTCAGAAGCAGAAATAAGTATCATGTGTACCCCACAAAGCTGGTAGAAATCTGCAACAGATTTGCCATCACAAATCCAGTCTTAAGTGGTACTTTTCCAGTTCTGCACAAGAGCAGATCTTCTCCACAAAGGCAATATGTCAAATGGGCATCTGATCACTGGCAGTAGAAAGATGGTATCCCTATTACTCTCACTAATCTTCCTGCTGGGTCCACTGATTATATAAAAAGCCAGCCATTATCTATATTCTAATTACCTGCATAACAAAGACCACCACATTTCCCCAAATTCCCATTTGGCCTCAGCTCTACAAAATTAAATCATTCTTACACATTTTCCAGAGGTCAAGAATTCAAAGCAGCACTTAGTAAATCAGGTCAGTGAGTCTTAAAAGCACACACCTTATTTTTTGGCTAAAATTCATCTAACTAGAATCCAAGGATGCCGAACAGGGTGTTTACACTGTAAGTAGACATAATTTTTTACTTCTCCTCATTATTCACGACACAGTCCCAAAGCAAATTTACAGCAAGCTTTTAAAAATAGCATTAATAATCTTAGAGGCTGTATTAAGACCCTAATTAAGATAGTATATGAATGTTTCCTGCTTGCATGTGAGATGACAGATTTAAGCTACACAGTCACAAGACTCCTTAAGGAATTTATGTTCTTAACACCATTTTGGGAAAGATGGTCGTCACTCTTGCTTTCGTACAAGGTGTCAAGGCATCAAGTCAGAAGTATTTCACTGCCTTGGTGTGACCTGTTAAGCCACATTTAGGACCTGGCTTCTCAGGGGACCTTGTAATTCACAGCGTAACTCCCTGGGCTCTAGCTGCAGCTGCAAGCGCTCGCCACCTCTCAAAGTGCTTTCCAAGATGAACAAGCAAGGCACCAAGGAAAGGACGAGTCTTCTCACAAGTGTGCAAGGGCTTTGCTGAGGTGACCTTTCTAGCTTCATGCGGGACCTCCTCAGCAGAAGCGAGAGCGGGGTCCAGGGTCCAGTTTCCAACGAACGATGCAGCTGCTTCAGCACCAAGACCAACCCCTCATTCAATATTATTGCTCCCTGCCCACTGCTCACCCGGCAACTTTGGTAATAAAACGGGACAGATTTATCAAACAATGCCCTCTCTTTCCCACAGCCCAGGTTCACCTGTAGGGTAAATCACTCCTGCACGCCGCAGTCACAGGGATCACAGCCAGCCTTGGAACAGGCTCTTCCAGAGTCCTCTCGTTAGAAACATTGAGTGCTGGCACTTCCAACTGCCCTTGTTGGAGCTGCGGGAGTTCAGCCTGCTGCCAATTAGGCCTGCAATTTTTTGGGACCCATGAGCTCAGAAGAAGAGTTGATGAAAGGAAGTCCAAGCAAGAAATAAAAGGTTACAATTCTGGCCCCAATTTTGTATCATCAGTCCCAGACAACTTTTGTTTGAACAGGTTAGCCTTGAGAAACCATGCAAAATACATCACAGTTGAATGGGGTATTACCAACAGCTTCTCCCTCTGCTCACTGCAAGGCAGAAAGACACCTCCAACTTTTCAGTAAGAGTTAAACCTTGATTCAGCTTTCAACTTAGATTAAATATTCCTTCCTTCAGAAGTTAACATACATCAGTGAGGGGGGTTTTTTTGCTGGATAAACAGCACAAAGGCTTCTCACTGGAAACAGTTGCCATTTAACAACATGTATCCTAGAAAGCTGTAAACAAGTCCTGATTTAACTGAACAGACAACTCGTTATTACTGAAAGCAATCATATACTCTCAGTGACCAAAGCTTTCCTGGCAGAGCTCTCTCTCTGGATTTATCATTAACATCTACATCCTAACGCTGCTAAATAATTCAGCACAGCATTTAGCTTTGTGTCCTTGCCTCTCTACCCAGAAACCACTCTCACTGTTTACTGTATGTTCCAGCAACAGGGAGGAAAAACCTGCCTGGATCGCGGGTCCTCCTCACACTGCATAACTGAGGGGGAACCTTTGTTCTTGACATAGAAGCGCGGGTTTTATTTATTTTTATTTTGTTGGAAAAAGTGTTTATTAGATACCTAAATATAGAGTGTTATTTATCCACACGGAGTCATGACCATGTGGGCTCAGATTCACATGCAAATTCCCCTTTTAATAATCCTAATGCAGGGAGCGCTCCAATCAGAGCGCTATCAGTCCCGGCTCCCGGATACCTGATGCCAGCTTTGCTGGTAATGTAGGCCACCGAAGCAAATCCAGAGAGATTGAGTTGGAAGTGGGGAGAGGCTCTGAGATCTATTTGCTTGGCTTCCTGACAACGGGGGGTGGGGGGGTGGGGTGTCTAACTTCTTTTTTTCTTTTCCACTATAAATGGGATATCATTTAAGAGGGATCATTAACTGAGAGCAGCCCAGCTGGGTCAAGGCTGGGAGGCGGGGACACAGTTGCAAGCAGCAAAGCAAGGTGGAGGCACGAAGACAGAAGACCAGGTTAATGAAAGCATGAGGTGGCTCTTGGGCAGCAGCTGGAGAAAATTTGGACACGCTGACAGGGGAAACTATGACTGGCTAAACAGTGAACCTGGTGGGCCACTTCTGGAAACAGAGCTTCAGGTCTGTACCCTCCTGCTTGTCTCTGTGGCATGTCCTTTGACTTTGCATGTGTGTGTACGTCTGTGTAATGCCTCAGTGTATGGCACACAGTAAATACCTGAGATGTATCAAAGCAGTACTGCTCAATTACATAGAGTCAGAGCATTTATTTATTGCTGTTAAGTTGTTTTAAACACATTTGTGGGGAAAGAAAAACATTAGATGGAAAAATCTTGATGGAGCAGCAGGTAAAGAAGTTTATTTCTTTTAAGCATAATGCATTCTGCTATTCCTTGATTTCCTTTCTTTTAAATGCATGTTTATGCTTTCGATCTGGTCCCATGAAGCCTTTCTGCAGATGTTAAGAGTCACTAGCAGGCAGCAATGAACTCCTGTTCCCTAAGCTGTGCACTGATTACTTCTGCGAGAGAGGATCACATGCAGGCAAGTGGGGGGAGGGAAATAGCCCTCGGAGATGAAAACACAGCCTGCCTTTCTGGCTTTGTCTGGGAGACAGCAAAAGAAATAATAATTTAAGGTGCACGTATATCCCCAGAAAATGACCATCTGAGTCAAGTAGCATTAATAAATGAACTGGCCATGCTACTTAGCTGAGGTATCAAGTGTACCGTTGTAAAATAAAAGGGGGTAGGGTCAAAATAGGAGAAAAAGTAGTTTTTAAATGCCTCTACAATTTTAACAAAGTCTACCTCATCAGTAACATTGCCAGAGTTAGAATGGCAAAGGCAATGTCTTCACACCTTGAGACTGGTTTTGTCTGACAGTGAGAAACAAACAGCATCACAAGGGTCACATTCTAACAAGTATTTGAAAATTCAGTGTAAATCTAGGCTCGCTTTAAAATTATGTGTCATAATTAATGTATACAAAAACTATTTGCCAGAGTTATATGGTTTTGCTTTTTACAAGCAATAATGAATCAACTTTAAGAAGTAGGATGGAGCTTGGAAAAGCACCTATGTGTGGACCACAACCTAATGACTTCAAAGCAGACTTTGTTCCAAATCCACTTAAAACATTTCAGAAGTATCAGTTTTCTGATTCAACTTCAAAAGATATTAGTATAAATATGGCCTATATTAATACAAATGATTTTAATAAAGTTCTTAGTACCCTAATAAATCATTAGCAACACGATAAATCCTGGCACCAATCAAACAATCACTTCAATGGGAATTTAAGCAAGCCAAATAAACTTTCATTCTTCTATCCCTACACAAAAGCTTTCTTTAAACTCATGTTTAGCCTTATTAGGTCATTCCCTTCAAAGCCAGGTACTAGGCTTCTTTTGTCTAGACAAAGAGTTCAATTCTAAACCCATTCCATTACTCATCATGGAAATGCCACACAACTCGACTGCACTCTGCATTTCATTCCTTTACCAACAGGAATGAGTAAAAGCTCATCTAAACTGATATGGGTCGTGTAAACTGTAAACTGGCAACTGTACATGCTCAGCATGTTAAAAAAAATCTGGCAGATTACTAATGAAAGGCTTTACTACTTCTAGTCTGTGCTCAGTGTTTGGGAAAACTGACCCTCTGCTTCAGTCCCTACAAATTTATAAATGAAAGGAAGGGAATAAACATGAGCCTACAATGGCCAAACCATCCCACTAAAAATAATTTCTGGGAAAAGAGAGGACTTTTTAGAAACATAATCCCTTTTACCCTCATGCCCTTTTCTGCCTTTCTTTTATAAAGGATATTTTCCCTGTATTTATGGGTCTGTAACTTATTTCATGCTGGAAGTCAGAGCCTTGTTTTTGTCAATTACAAACCTGATAATAGCTGCTTGTGATGACACAGGCAGAGCACGCTGACCTCCAGTGAAGCAGCAACATCAAAACCAAACCAGTCAAGAAAACACTACCAAATAATTCCCTCAGTCACTTTATATGCTTGGTTTAGAAACTTCCAGCTGTTAAACAGTAGAGGATTTTACTTCATATATGTTCTGCAGTTGGTTTATTTGCTTACACTTTCATTTCAATTGCTGAAGATTCAGTTTTGTTTCTAGATCATTTTATTTTCCAGTTCTGGCAGCTCTTTCTGATACCTATACACACTGGTTCCTTTCCTAGTTTTAGAGCTTCAGTTTTAGAAGTTAGTTTTAGTTCAGTTTAGAACTTTAGTTTTAGTTTAGAACTTCAGAGCAATTATTAATTTTTTTCTATGATGTGACCTTTGTTTCATTTTATTAAAATTATTTCTATTTTTAGTATAATTTTTTTTAATGGCTGTAAGATTTTCCAAGTCTTTATGTCAAGATCTTTGCAACATTCTTCAGCAGCCCCTTAGCCACTTGTCCCAGAAATTGGCACAAAACCACAACAGAAAAAATGGAGACTGATACTGCTCAATTGTCTCCCAATACATTTGATATGTATCTGGATATACCTACAAGAAGTTAATCAGCTTTTTGAACTACATCTCAATGTAAAATCAGTCCATGTAAATGTTTGGCTGGAGGCAGTATTGAAATGGACATGTAAGTCCCTGTTCAGGTTCTGGACATCTGTGGGGCAGTATTTACTTATTAAAACAAATTTCAACTCAAATAATAAACTAAGTAGCTTACAGATTATTTCATCCAAATAGGAAAGCTAAGGCTTAACGTTAGCTGCGTTTAAAAAGTTATGGACACTTTGAAACACAGACTGAGGAAAACTCGTCCTTACTCTTACCTGTTAGCATACAGAAAAACATATTACTCAATCCTTAATCCTACTTGCTTCACATGCTACTGTTTTGCAGATTGTAGTAAGACACACTCACTGTTCTTTCACAGGACATTGTATTCACTTCATCACTAGCCATTCAATGTGCTGCTCTGCCCACCTTTCTCAACATACAGCCCAGGGTCTTATTTACTGCATCTTCTTCAAACAACAAATTTCTTGTGTCTTGTTTTGTACACATGACTGAATAGATAGTCACCAGGCACTTGTGTAGTTATTTTGAATAGAAAAGGATAGAATAGGATAGAATAGGAGTAGTTCAGTTGGAAGGGACCTACAACAATCATCTAGTCCAACTGCCTGACCACTTCAGGGAGTACAAGAGGGTATGAACTGTTTCATAATTACCCATGTCATTTTTGCTCAGATCCCTTAGTGTAATAAAGTACTTACAGGCTTAGGGCATCCCTCTTCCACCTTCAGAGACAGCAATGCAGATGCAGAATTTCTACAGACCAGACCCAGGGATCTCAACCCAGGCACTCAAAGTGAGGTACAACTAATGAATAACCCACCACAAACACCTCAGTTGAACTATCATCTTGCTCCCACTAGAGCATTCAGTAACAGATACAGGAGTACAGCTCCCCAGGAGAGCATTCACTATCACAAACTAGCAGGCAGTCTTCTCTCTTCCCCCAGCCTCCTGACTCAGTCACTACGTACTCTCCATATCCTGCAACGCACTACCCTGAGGTACTGTGGTCTTCTTCCCTAAGCAAGCTATCACAACCCTAGAGTAGGCACTTTGTAAACAATAACATAATTAAAAATGATGTGTGTTGTGGATCAAATTACGGATTCACAGATTTCCAAAACTCTGGCATTTATTCAGCCTTGAGGGCTTGAATTTGCAACTTTGGAAGCAATGCTATAGGTTATTCTTGGAGGGTTTTAAACAAAAAGGGAGAGTTTTCAGGCAAGTAACCACACTGACACCCAAATGAATCTAAGTTGTCCTTTTATACCTGCTTCGCAGACTGTGGCCATCTGAGCTAGCTCATACTACAAATAGTTTCTCTTCTTCCATTTTCTTACCATTAGATGCAAATTGGCCCCTCCAACAATAATGTATTTTACATATTTCTGTTGGTGGGTATTTCTTTGCAAGTCCCAAGACTGCTGGGTTCCAGTTAAGGCTTTGGAGCAAAGCATTCCCCTGAGACCCAAGACCGTTTCTTAATTCCTTCCATTAAGCTTAACCTTTCCTTCCCTGGCCTCCCCATTTGCCACTAGCCCTTTCCTTTTTCTTCTTCTGCAAAGAGAATGGGGCTGGTGCAGCGAGAGAGGACCCCCACCATTTGTTCCTCAGACTTCTCTTCTTGGTCCTAACCAATCCTACTGCCCTCATTCTCAGTTGCCTTTTGGCTTTCCTCCCCACAGCTTTGCATCTTATGCATCCTCCTCACAAGCCGAGGCTCTGCATCCACACCGCTGCACAATTCTGATCTGCCCCCTTCTCCACTCTGCCCTCCCCTGACGAGTCCACAGCTCCTCACTTCAGAAACAGCAGTTCTCATCCTGTGCTTCAAATCCACATCCAACCCACCAGTCCCTCCTGTCTCCTCGCCATCCTGCAAACTCTCTGAAGTCCGGTCTTTGTCTGAGGCCATGTCTTACAACAGGATGTGTCAGGCAACTGTAACACTAGTCTGTGCTTCCACCAGCACACGAAGGATGCGCCGTCCTTGGCCATTATTTAAAACATGAATATCCTTTCAGTGAAATTTACAGGGAAGTGGCACTGAGTTTAAAGGTAAGAGAATCAGGGCTTTATATTTCTTTTACTAGTCTCGTGTAGGAAACGCTGGCACACTCTCACCCTCTATCCTCACAAACAACCACAATAGTGTACAACTCACAGATCCCAAGAACAACACTTAACCTGACTGGAAGCCTGCTCCCTACAAATTAAACCCAAAACTTACACTTGGATCCTAAAAACATACTCTTCACTGATCATGAATAATGCTGTCCAGTATAAGCTCAGCTCTTCTAAATATTTATTATAAGAGTATCAGTAACACAACAGTACCAGTGAGTGTCAATATACATAGTGCACAAACATAATACTGAATGCTTTTTCTCATTCTCCTGTGAAGTGTTTTATGCGCCTCATAAGACATACTAAAAAAGCGTTAGCAAACTTCAAAAAAACCCCCCAAACCCCTCATTTTTAAAAAGTGATTTAACATCTGCATTAGAGTAATAGCTGAACAGTTGCTTCCAACTCTGCTGTTTCCTGTAGCTCATTTAATGGTCAGGTAAGACAACAGCCTGTACTGCCAGAATCTCTTTAATAAGAAATGATCAGTAAATATGAAATAGTTCTTTAGTATGCATTTTTGTGGTAAAAGACAGCTGGGCAAAAAAGCTCAATAGCTACTCCACAAAAGTTTCAATGTATTTTAAAATTACTTTAATGGGTTTGGCTTCAGACCCACAATACCGCAGGAAAAAAAGCAGAAATCTCCCCTACACTGTTTGTTAGAAGTCAAAACCTATTTACCTTTCTTTTTCTTACGCATGACCACATACTAAGAATTCCATAATATGACAATAAAGTGGAGAGGTAACAAATGCCTGGTAAATAATGAGATGAACATAGGTTACAGTGTGATTTTGTAGCTAAAAGAATGACCATGATTGTTGGAAGAATAAGCAGAGAAAGCTTTTGTAGACTAAGGAGGCGGCACTGGAGTTACTGGCCCTTTTCACAAAGGCTGCAAACAGCCCGTTTGGATCCCTGCTTCCAAATGCTTTGAGGAAAGAACCACTCGAGTTCTCCTAGCTTGAAAAGCTGCCTTCGTTCAAAATAAAGGAAATCTGATCCATTGACCTATTCAGCCTCACCATAAAAATGCAAGAAAGCCATCTGATTACAGTCTTCAAGTACTTACAAAGGGAATGAATTGATAATAAACAGTATTTTAGGGTTTGAGTTTCACCCTCTCTCTAGACTAGACTCTGAATGAGATGCAGTTATTAGGAGCAAGAGCTAGATAGAGTCAGACTGGAAATAAGCTATATTAAATTTTTAAAAAATGAAGCTCATACAACAGAAAAGCACAAATGTTGGGGTTTTTTAACAATAGCTTATAAGCCCTGTTAACACTACAGCACAATTCAAAAGCTGTGGGACAGAGGTCTTTTGCGCTACATTTTGCGGGAGACAAAGCTGACACAGCAGTCACAACTGCTATTACTCTTAGACCAGAAGTTCATTTTTCAGTTTTAAATAGGGAAAATGATTCTTAGACAGCTGGCAGAACAAGCTCAAGAAAAAGCCCCAGTCCAGGCTGTCCTGACATACCATGTTTTATTTGGGGCTGGCCTGTAAGGTTAGAACAGCCCAAAGAACAGGTATTGTAGGCAGTGGGTCCTGATGAAAGGGACAGTTGTTGTAATGTTTGTTCTTTAAACAGTAGAGTTTTCCAAATAGAGAGAAACAACAACAGGTGGTGGATCACTAGCCCTATTCCTCTGCAATTCAGTGTTCTCCCAAGTTTTAAAAGCTGGACCGATCTCCCCTGAAGAAGACCCAGTATAATCCAAGAGCAATAAAAATCGCATACCAAAATACATACAGTTCCAGGTTGTTGGGTTTTTTCCCCATTGGAGACAGGGTTTCCTAGAAACCCACCACTCTTTGCAACTTCTCCATTTCTTTTGTCTTTAGTTGTTATTTGTTTTAATGGACCAGCAAACAGAATTAGGCAATTCACAAGCCTGCAAAACATATTGCTTGACTGCCACTAATGCAGACAGAAAGTAATTTGGAAAAGCAACTGCTACATCATAGCGGGGGGAGATGGAGAATGTATTTTTTTCTCTCCGATTAGGAGGTCTCCAGGAGTCCAACACACTACCTATGTGCTTTGATTACAGAGCAGACAACAGATAAGTTCAACCAAAGACGACATAGAACCATTTCTGTGCATCATATTGCCTGCCACCATGATGCTCTTCCTGGCATTTCTGCTGCTCTTCCTGTACCGCCGTTGCCAGCACCCCACTCCGCAGGGGCAGATCTTCAGCATCGACCTCCCCGAGGCCCTGCCCGAGCACGATGTGTCCAATTTCCTTTCCGTGCTGCCCTGGAACAGCGAACAGAGTTTCCACTACTCCACTCTGCTCCCCGATGCCACGTTCCTCACTGTGTGTTTGCCTCCGTCCTACGAGGAGGCCACCATGAAGACTTCCATGGACGAGGCTCACATTAAGCTCTCTCCAGATCCAGTGCCTCCTTATGAAGAGAGCACGCTGCAGTCCAGCGGCACCAAATAAACTTCCTACGGAAGCACCTTAGCTGAAGCATGCAGCCCCTCAAGGCACAAACGTGGAACTGCTATGGCCTTTAAAATTAGCAAAAAGATTCTAAGAAGTGAGGCACCAAACCAATGAATTAATGAAGGAAGAAACTTGGAGTAACAGGGAATGAGTCTCTTCACTTTATCCTAGAATTCTCTACCTTCCATTTGTGGTATGCGTACACACACAGCATAGCATCGAATCGGTCCCAGACTTGTAACATGGGTATTCCAGTTAAAGCATGTCATGCAAGGATTAAACTTAAGGGCAGGTGGGAATCTGTCTCTCTGCAATCCCTCAGCTGCAAGGAAACATGAATTATGCTACAGATTCACCAGTCACAAAAAGGGCTTTTAGCACATACCTATTCTGGTTTGGCTTTTTCATTTTTATGTGTTTATTTTTAATTGAATTTCTGACAAGCTGATTCACTCCATCTGTGTGTGTTAACGTCACATCGTTCTGCAGTGCTCTGGAATGATTGCAACAGCTCTCAGGAAAGCAAATGAATATATAACCTCTACAAAATTTCCAGCAACTGTCCCCAAAAGTTCAAACATGCACTGTGGATAAAGGCTGTCTTACCACAGTTGAACAATGAGGACAACCAGAGAAGACCTGATCATTCTGGGTGAGGAAGACTCCAGCAGCACCACACACGAGCACACTCACACTGTTGCTGCAGGCTACTTGCCAACATCTGCAAGGTCCTGATGTTCCAGGCTACTGGCTTGACTTCTTTTCCAATTTACAAGTCTTCAACAATAAACCCTGTGACCTATTTGGTGTGGCATGTAAAGGAGTTGGGGAAAAATTAATAAAATCAAATGCACACACAAAAAAAATCTGGTCTATATTTCAAAACAGCATTATACTCCCTTCCCCTTCAACACTAGGGCAAAGTAAATCTCATTCAAGTACATTGGTGGCAGTGTTTCAGTTTCAGGAGGGCTTGCACGTGCATACTTTTAGACAATGATGTATGCTATCTTTAATTCTTTCTTACAGGATAGCAGTTTCACTATGTTGATAGATGCTTTTGTTATGGAAGGTGGCTACTATGGATCCCACCAGCCTCAAAAGTTACGACAGCTTCTTCCTTGCAGGTATCAGCTATTCCATGACATTATACTTGTCTGTGGCTTGCCAACATAGCTACTACATATTATTGTGTGCGGTCTTCGTGTAACTCCTAAACCCAAAGGCTGTCCTGACTGGCACATTGTGATTCCAGCAACTGTCATGAGGTGTCAATATCAGCCACTCCTGCTTTGCAAAGAGAGAGACAGAAAACTAATGGAAGAAGAAATCATCACTGTACAGCAGAAGAAAGGCCACTTTTGAGCAGCAAGTAGTTAAATTTCATGTTGTTATGCCAACAGTGGCACAAATCACATCACCACAGTAACCAAGTAGTCCAGGTCAGAACTGACGATCCCACTCATGCAGTTCCCTTAAAACAAGAAAAAAAAATATCCGTCTTTTGTAATTCAGAAATGGGATTATTTTCTTGAACTACACTTTTGAGATCGTTATGTTTTCTAATGTTCCCTTTTGGTCACCAGACTGTAAGAACAGAAACAGCAGATGTTTTGGACAAATCCAAATTCAATCAACCATTTTTCTTTTCAGATCATGTATGGGATAAATTCTTGGTATTTGCTGACGTGTTTGAAAGTACTGTATTTTACTGTCTCCTTGCATTTTGTCTACCTCCTTATTATTTGGTATATGCAGTTGTTGCCAGCTACAAGGAAAGCTGGAAAAACACAAGAGCCCCAAACAACATATGCTGCCTAATCAGCAAGGCACAAAGGTTTGAGATTCAAAGATAAATCAGTTCTGACTCTGGTGTCTGTATATTCCACTAACTTCAGCAGAATTGTACAGGTATGCTTGAAAATTCAGCCATAGTCACATCAAATTGAGTATATTTTGCCTTAAAAGATCTGCTGTCTTCTGAAATGAGTTACACTGTTCTTTAGCACAATTTCTTTTTTTACCATTACCAGGGTAGCACCTGAAACCCAAGCCCTGGGCTCATCATTCTAAACTGCACTCCAGTTACCTTAGTTACAATTAAGTAACTTCCTGACTGATATTTCTTGTGATCAAGACTGATATACTTCTAGAAGTAGTTGAAAATTGCTATTCTCTCCAAGAATATAGAGTGATTGCCTCTGACATAGTATTTATGGGATAAGTCTCAAATCCTGCCTTAGACAAATAGTTTCTGCTCATTTGCACTACTATTGAAAATTAAAGCCAGATACTTGCTCAAATTCAAATGAACAGAAACACCCCCATGACTTAAATTCTTCTTTCTAATAGACTGCTTTTTATTCCATCTGGAATTGGTATCCCTCACTTCATTCCAACACAGATTTGTCTAGTCTTGCATGTTAATTGTCCCTAGTGGGTTTTAACCTAACCAGCATCTCACTCTTAAATCTCCACCCCAAAGAGAAGGTCCAGTAAAACAAAAGAGAAGGTTTCTCATGCAAACATACTGAAATTAATCTCCATTGCCTAGAAGCTACCTCTGATCATATCAGCCTGTGGTGACACACATGTCAGTAACCACAGGATTAATGGTATCAGTGCTACTGGTTGCAGAGCAGCTATCAGGTCCTTGGAAAAACACCTTCTGCATCTGTCATGGTTTAATCCCAGCCGGTAATTAAGGACCACGCAGCCGCTCACTCCCCCACCCAGTGGGATGGGGGAGAGAATTGGAAGGAAAAAGGTAAAACTCGTGGGCTGAGATAAGAACAGTTTAATAGAACAGAAAGAGTTTGAACAACAAACTTTCTGTTCCTATGCCCTAAAGCTACATCAAAGTAAGTTTTGTTCATCATTTCCAAGTTTTGTATGAAATCAGATGTCTGTTTCTTTGAAAATCTGATACTATGACATTTCGCATGCATCCAGAGATCACTGTAACCCTGGCATTGTACTTTACAACCACAAGGTCCTTATATGTATATATTTCTTTTTGTTTAAATCTTATTAAGAATAGGACTTATTAAATATTAATGTCTGCTAATACACCTGTAAAGTCTTACAAGTTGTGAACTCACCATGATGTGAAGGGTAGTTTTATTTCAGTTTTCCATTAAGAAAATACTAACAACCATGATGAGATTATGTATATACAACACCTTGTTTATACTTAGTAAGAACCTATGGAACAATACAGGCCCCATCTTAATTAAGGAGGCTTTCAAAAGCTTAGAGCGCAATCTCTGTGCTTGTCCTCTCTGTAAGAGCTGCCGGACTCCCTTACTGACATGGGTCCATTACTCTGTAGACCAAGATGCATCTCACACACATGCAAGTTTCTTGCTCAAAAGACATTTAAAGGAAAACAACACAGGTAGTTTATACAAAATGGTTCTACTAAATATGTGCTGCAAACTTTCAGTGGATATCTCCAATAATAATACAGTGGTTTAGTATTAATAGAATATCCTGCCTCTCTTCTTTTACCTGAAGGAAAAAAAGATGACAGCTCTTTGCAACCACAGTAGGAGCCCAGAAATGAACATCTTGGATAAAATTGAGTCATGCCTGTACACAGATTGAGCATCTGGCACCTAATCTTTGCTGAGCTGAAAACAAACTCATGACTCACTGGTTTGTACTTGCTAATGAGAAAATGTGTTTTCAAAACAGGACAGTCACTGCTTGGTCTTAGGAAGTAACCAGCTTCCACCTTTGGTCTAAGAAAGAACGAACAAGCATTTCAGCACACATATTTCACTGAAGAGAGATGCTCATTTGTAACAGATATCTTGATAAGAAATTTAGATCCTGGCTTCACTGAAGTGGAATAACTTGAAAAAAAGAAAGAAACCCCAACATCAGGTCAGAATGTCTTTATGATAGTTTAGTAATACCACACTGGCCAAGAAAGAACTGCCCGCAAAATGAAACGTTTGGCTTCATCTATGCTTACAAGGATTTTACTTGGGTCCCTGTGCCAGCAAAACCTCCAAATACAGACACACAACTACTTTTGCCAGTACAAACTCAACTAGCATGGACTACATATGCTCTAGTAGTAAAACAGCTCTTACAAATATAAGTTTTATCTATCTGGGAAGTTGAGTCAGCAGTCTTACTCTGGCTAGGAGTGTAATTTTTTTTATTTTTTTTTTACAAACTTTTAAGGAGGAAAATTGCACAAAAACATCAAATAAGAATGAGCTAAATGCTTATGGCAAATACTGACTGCTCTCTCAAAAACCCTCTGTAAGTGAAACAGGAATTTTTAATTATGGAATGTATTAATTTCAGTTTAATTGTTAGTAAATAATCATGCTATGCCATGACTATTGTTACACAGTAGTTCTTTTCATCATTTGCATAACCAGGTCTTCTGCAGAACAGGAAAGGCATGCAAGTGTGGAGCATAGGGGAAGTGTCCTCTGTAATAAACACAGCATACCGTTGCAATGGTATAGCTAGCAAGGCTGGGTACAGCTAATAAATCAATGCCACAGAAGCAGAGATATCAGTGAAAACTGCAAAAATACATTGAAAACTCTCGTTAAAAACTCCTGGATACTTGACTAGACTGACAGCAGTGTAACTCTACATTTGCACTTTCACAAGCTTCCCATGAAAATGTTAAGTAAAAAAAAAATCCCATTTGTTGAGGGTGTGAAAATCAAACTTGTCTATGACTTTGGCTCCAGCAGTAGTTTTACTTCTGACTATTCACAAAAATGTAATGTCTAGGAGACTTTGTTGTCACAAAATAAGTATAAGGAAGAAGCAGCAATCAAGACTTTAGTACTCAGAATTTCAAAAAAGTCATGCCATTAATATCATGTTATATTCTCCAGCCCCTTCCATATTCATTTGTTCCTACAAAGTCAGGCTGTTATTTTTTTTCTTGAACGTTTATCTTACAACTTTTCAGATATTTCCATCTGTGACAAAATAAATACTTTGAAGCAGAAGAACATGTACATGTAACCCTTTCCAATCATGTCAAGCCCATTCATAGGATTCAAGGTCTAACTTTTATATTGTAGGGTGTTTTGGTTTCATAGAATCATTTAGGTTGGAAAAGACCTTCAAGATTATCGAGTTCAACCATCAACCATGCCCATTAAACCATGTTCTGAAGTGCCTTGTCTACGCGCTTTTTGAATACCTCCAGGGATAATGACTCAACCACTTCCCTGGGCAGTCTGTTCCAATACCTGACAACCCTCTCAGTAAAGAAATTTTTCCTAGTATCTAACCTAAACCTCCCCTGGCGCAACTTGAGGCCATTTCCTCTCGTCCTATCTCCAGCCACCTGACAGAAGAGACCAGCACCCACCTCACTACAACCTCCTTTCAGGTAGTTGTAGAGAGCGATAAGGTCTCCCCTCAGCCTCCTTTTCTCCAGACTAAACAACCCCAGTTCCCTCAGTCAGTCCTCATAAGACTTGTGCTCCAGGACCCTCACCAACTTGGTTGCCCTTCTCTGGACATGCTCCAGCACCTCAATGTCTTTCTTGTAGTGAGGGGCCCAAAACTGAACACAGTACTCGAGGTGCGGTCTCACCAGTGCCGAGTACAGGGGAACAATCACCTCCCTGTTCCTGCTGGCCACACTATTTCTGATACAAGCCAGGATGCCATTGGCCTTCTTGGCCACCTGGGCACACCTCTGGCTCATATTCAGCCGGCTGTTGACCAACATCCCCGGGTCCTTTTCTGCCGGGCAGCTTTCCAGCCACTCTTCCCCAAGCCTGTAGCTCTGCATGGGGTTGTTGTGACCCAAGTGCAGGACCCGGCGCTTGGCCTCGTTGAACCTCATACAACTGGCCTCGGCCCATCCATCCAGCCTGTCCAGATCCCTCTGTAGAGCCTTCTTACCCTCAAGCAGATCAACCCTCCCGCCCAACTTGGTGTCATCTGCAAAATTGCTGAGGGTGCACTCGATCCCCTTGTCCACATCATTGATAAAGATATTAAACAGAACTGGCCCCAATACTGAGCCCTGGGGAACACCACTTGTGACCCACCGCCAACTGGATTTAACCCCGTTCACCACAACCCTCTGGGCGCGTCCATCCAGCCAGTTTTTCACCCAGCAAAGAGTACACTTGTCTAAGTCATGAGACGCCAGCTTCTCAAGGAGTATGCCATGAGAGACAGTGACAAAGGCCTTGCTGAAGTCCAGGTAGACAACACCCAGAGCCTTCCCCTCATCCAGTAGGGGGGTCACCTGGTCATAGAAGGAGATCATGTTGGTCAAGCAGGACCTGCCTTTCATGAACCCACGCTGACTGGGCCTGATCCCCTGTTTGTCCTGCACAAGCCACGTGAGCACACTCAAGATGAACCGCTTCATTATCTTCCTCAGTACCGAGGTCAGACTCACAGGCCTGTAGTTCCCCGGATCCTCCCTCTGACCCTTCTTGTAAATGGGTGTCACATTGGCAAGCCTCCAGTCATCTGGGACCTCCCCTGTTGACCAGGACTGCTGATAGATGATGGAGAGTGGCTTGGCAAGGACCTCCGCCAGCTCCCTCAGTACTCTTGGATGGATCCCATCTGGTCGCACAGACTTGTGAGCGTCCAGACAGCGTAGTGGGTCACTAACTATTTCCTACTGGATTTGTTTGGTTTGTTGGGGTTTTTTTCCCCAGGTTCAAACTAAGAGAACTGAATGCCTGCTTTTTAGTTCTTTGAGTGCAAATGAACTGAATTTCTTTAGTGGACTTTCATGCACAGAGCACAGGCAGCGGAGCCATACTCTTACTGCCCTACCCCATGAAGCACCCTGAAGAGAAAGGAGTATGCAGAAGAATACAGATCACAATGAATAAATAAGAACATACCCATCAAGAAACAAGCCTCTTACAAACCTGTTTTCCCTTCCCTTAATTTGCATTCTTCACTTCTCTCTCCTTTGGTTTAATTCTACTTTTATGCCAGCTATATAAAAGGCAACACAGAAAGGGAAACTAAATCTACAGCCTGACCCACAGCCATACAGAGCAAAACTAAGTATCATGTGTTATTTTCTACTCATAATCTGGAATATCTGTTTTTCATTTTGAAGTGCTTTGCATGAAACCAGCTTCCACTACAGGTTAAACAGACAAATTCAAGCATATTTCTACAAACACATCTCACTGCCTGTGTAGCCTACAACACGACAAATTATTTAAGCACAGCCATTAAAATCTCAGTATGTTTCTCAGTTCTGTAGAATTTGTCCTTCCTCTTTTTCTTCCACTTTGGAAAACATGCAGTTGACACCACTCTCAGATGTTAGTATGGCCTCAAGTTTCTTCAGAAAGACTGTACATCTATGTTTTAGACACAAAAATCAACTTGAAGTGCATTAGCTTGCTTATAAACCCTATCTTCAATTAATACTCACCCACATTACTGCAAGTAGTTTTCCTCTGTTAATGATGCAGAACCTAAACATGTCTATAAATGGCTAGTTTCTAGTGCAATTCACACAGCAAGAAAACATTGTGGTCATCAGATACAAGAAAACACTGCTGTTGTATGCAATGGAAGGAAAAAGAAAAAAAATGCAGATCCGTTACCACAACGCTTACAGTGTTCAGCTCCAGCAGGAAGATCAAAGCAAACAGAGGACATTGGCATGGAGACAGATGAAGCAAAGGAAGTACGCTCCTGTCTAGCACAATTTTGACACCTTCACAGCAGCCCTTTTCCAAAGCATTACCAGAAATCATCAACTGGAGAACGAGCACAGTGCTACACAAGCGACTAGCATGGTGTCCCTGACCCAAGACAGGTGAGACGGTCCTTAGGCATTGACACCAACAGGCCTGAGCAGTGCCACACTCCACCCCAAGGTCCTGCACATCTCCCATGCTTCTGTGCTCCCCTTCTGCAGCCCTGGTCCTGCCACTCCCACCCAAAAGGACGACAGGTCGAGTGGTCTCAGCCTGTCATCTCATAAGATCTCTATCGGAAACAAAATAAAATAATCAAGTTTCAGACCCTCAGAGCAAATTTTTATTACAAAAGTAGCAAGTTAACACACTGGTAACATCTAGACCTGTGTGCCAGTGGTTATGGTAGACTCTCTATAAACCAGGCACTGAGTACATTCTACTTTCTTTTCCCAAAAACACGACCTCAGTTTCCCTCCCTAAGTGCTCCGTGCAGAGGGGACAGGCAGCCCCCAGGCCCCATCAGCATTTGCTCCCACGTCCCCTACTGGCACACCTTCCTCGGGGGTGTCCGTGACCAGCAGGTACCCTAACGAGGTAACAGTGCGAGGAGGTACAAGCCTTACGGACAGCAAAAGGTGAGTAATGTGTATGTAGGAGGACCAGGAGTGCTAACACCAAGGGGAGAGCTTGGACACCCCAACAGTTTCCTAGAAAGGGTCACCCAGTACCTGCTGAATCATTAAGTTTGCTGTACAGCCACAAGGATCAACCAGCACTGACTTTCACTACCTTAATTCACAGAACTGCAGCAATCCACCAGCAGATTCACAGGTCTGGCTTTAGAGAGGGCAGGGAGTCTGTCTTGCAGAGAGTCTGGTAATTAGCAAACACCTACTGCTGTGCAATTTTAATCCACAGCCTCCATACAGCTGACAGCCAGGGCACCCTTAATCTAGCTGTTGGTTGAATCAAGGGCACAGAAGCTAACAGGTAGTAGTAGTAGTCCTTTCAGCAGTCAGCTTAAGGACAAGATCAGAAAGAGAAGGCTTTAAAGCCACACCCTGTTCACCGGAAGTGTTTAACACAGCTCCTTCTAAACCTACTTTCCAATTTCTTCCTCTTGAGGGCATGTAAGTATTGCATCCTCTGGTTCCACTGCTCACACCGCTCAAAGTTATAACTTCAGATTAAATGCAATTTGTACTGAACAAACATCAACAGGACAGTTTCTATACTATTTAAAGCAACTTGAACATTTGACCTACGTTGAAGCTACTTGATCACAACTATTTTGAGAGGATTTCCTTAGCTGTTTTCCATACTGTACAAGGTCTTTCTTCAGCTTTGATATAGCTCCCTGAACAACAAATTTTCCCTGACAGGGCATTAGGAAGGCAAGGATCCTTCCAACAGAATAAATGACTTCTGTTCTGGGTCACAGTCAATAAAACAGCAACAAATATCGTAACATAAATCAACACTGTGCACTTAAAAATACCTGTAACAAACAGCACCTGATGAGCCATGGGAAAGCAAGGTTCAGCATTACAGATGTCTTCAGATGCAACCGCCACCTTCGCTGAGCTTTTCAAAGCTCACACCAAAACTAACTTTAACTTGTAATAAGATTTCACCTGTGGTCTGTTTTTTGCAGAGCAATCAAGGAGTTCCCAGGATTTAAAGGAACCCTTAAGCAATCATTATGCAGCCAAAATTGAATTTTCTTGGGTAGTCTGGCTTGTTTCAATTAGATGCGTGCTGCTCTTGACTTCCGTGAGAATTACTTAGCTGCTACCACCTGGCCTAGCCTTTCCAATCCCACAGGCAGCTGTGGCCATTTCTTGTGCCCACCTGTGAGTAAGTTTAACTCTTTCCAGTCCTCAGAGAGGAGAAGACAACTGAGATGAATAAACACCTTCTGGGGACAGGAACATTCTTTTTGTCAGGTCTGTAAAGTGCTTGGCCCACAGGGACCTTCCCCCATTCCTTAACAGGCTTGCTACAAAACAAACAACATTCAGGACCAGTAGTGATCCATCAGACATACTCCCTTTGGTCACAGTGCTAGGAGCCTACTACATAGCTGAGGTGAAAGGGTGTGCTGGGTAGCAAGGTTTCCTCAGGAAACCAGTCTAATGTAATATGATTATGTTGCATGGGATCTCAGAATCTTTTCTTCTTCTCCTACTGGCTTTTCTACCCTGTTATGGCCTCTCTTGTGGAATCTGTATGAAATTAAATAATTTCAAAAATATAAAATTTCTTTCAGTTTCATGGACACTCAAGTTTCAAGGAAAGTGACCATAATAGTGACCTCACTAAGGGAAAGACTGTAGCATTCACCTCTTGTAAGACACTAAGAAAATCCCCATAGAAGAAAGACTGCATAAATACGATGAGCACGTTATGGCAGCATGCACTGTGTGATGCAGCAGAGAATCCAACAAGACGTGAAGGTGCAGAAAAACAGGCATTCATACTTTGTTGCCCAGAGAACTATGGCAGAACAATGAAGTTATATTAGATTTATTTGTGGTATTACTGTCCTCTGTACAGAATTAAAGGAGCAAATGCAGCCTTTGAACAAGACACCAACATAGATGCTTTCTTAAACTCCATACCCTTTAGCTGATCTGCTTGATTTTTTATGTGCCATTAAGCTGTTTTTACTCATCTGGTCTTCTGAAGGGATGAGAATAGAGATTGTGCCCCAGTAAGTGCACATCCACTCTGTGTCCACCTTTGCAGTCTCCTGTTAATACCACTCAAACACCAGGGTGATGAAATTAATCTGTGGGAATTGGATATCTTCACTGAAGAAAGAGCAGAAATGAGCACATCTGCCAGGTGTGGATTAATTTGTGTGGTGCCGCCAAATGGTTTGTGTCCCCATAATCCAAAGGGAATCTCCAGAATAATAAAGTTAGTAAACTAGTACCTACTTTCCTGCATTAGGGAGCTGAGTTTTCATTTTCACCAACAAAACCATGCACTGCCTAGAGCCAAAACCTGGTCTGAATTAGCCTGTAATACAGCAAAAGTCATTACCCTCTTACCATAGGCATTCACTGGGGTGATTCTTATGCAAAACCCCCACATTTTTCTTTTCTTTCCTTACAAAGGCCACAATTTATGTAGATTATATCACATCAGATTATATATTACTTTCTCTAATCACACATTTTCCCTACTTGGTTGTGTGAGTCAGCACAGGCAGGATGCAGGAACAACCACAAAACCACAGATGAAATGCAAAGAGTAAATTCATTTTCCTTACCTTGCCAATCAGGGGATCCCTGAAGCAGCACCCAGGCAGAGGCACACAGGTGGGAACGCAGGCACTGCTGAGCTCAGTCCATGCTACAGGATTGCTGAACCTGCTGTTTTCACCATACAATTAGTGTGATACATTTATTTTTCTACACCCCAGCTGCAGGTCGCTTAAGCATGTTTATCATCCTCCTCGCCAATCTTCTCTTATTATCCCACATTCCACTCCCTTGCTCAAGGGACCACCTCTGCTGGGGCTGGCAAAGCTGGAGCTGTCCATTTGGGCTTGTGGGGTGTAAGGCAGGGTAATTTACAGAGGCACATAATAAACACATATAGAAAAAGGAGTAAACATAACCCTACATTAATGCTTTGAATCAGGTGTCCCACAATTCCTGTCAGGGAATTAAACCACTCAGCTAGCCAGGCACCACCTGTAGATTGTTTCATTTGATGCATTAAGTCCTGGGATGTTGAATGTCATCCTTTACACTGGCTGATTCATCAGCTGGGTTGAAGCAACACATGCCTTCAAAAATCAAAGCAGCGTTTATGGTGTCGAAGGAGATAGTCCACCACCAATCAATCCTGTAATGTTCCTTGGCATACAGCCATCACCTACTCAGAAAAAATAACAATGAGGAACATCAATATCAAAAGCACTTAGCATAGTATAATCCTGTAATACAGCTACTGGGGTTGGCACGCCAGTGAGGCACGTTGTCAAAAGATCTGCAGCTGTTAATCCTCCCTCAATACAAAAGGCAGATGAGTTAGTTAAAGCAGAGGCCAACCAAATCCAAGTATTTACATGTTGATCTCGTGAAATTGTATCCAGGGCATGTGCTTGTAGTACAAGACTACAACAAGACAAGCCAACCTGTGATAAGGGAGAAAAACAGGAATGTCATCTCCTTCCAGCAATACGTACGCCATTGCTCTAGCTCCTTCAGCTAATACTACTCCAGGTTTGATAACGTGATGTGGGGTAATTGCCCACACAGACTGAAGAGCTATGCCTTGTGCTTTTTCAGATTGAAGTTCAATTCGATGTTGGGTTTGTGACACCGATAACACCATTCCAATGCTATCTCCTCTAGATAAAGCACAGGTATTCATCGAAGATACCTGAAATACAAGAACTCGAGAATCTGATATCAACAGAGAATGTAAAATAAGAGGAGAAGTTGGGGTACAGAACCATATGGCATTCTCAGGGGTTATTATATGAATCTTCACGTCTAGAGTAATAGGTCGCGGTCCCACCATGCAATCCATCAGTGTAAACAATTCAGTTTCCCCTGTAGTTAGTATTTTGGGAGAGATACCATCTGGAAGAATTTCAGTCCTAACCTCGTGTTGTACTGGAGGTGTTGTAATATGATCATAGGCTGTTTGATCATGAATATTCTGTCAGCTTAACAAAAAATTTGCCTTAGTAAGATGTGAACTCCAATGTTGTAAAGTTTTAGTACTGGTTAGCTTTTTTAATTGTTTCTTCAACATCCCATTCATTCTTTCAATCAAGCCATTACATTGTGGATGGTAGGCAATGTAGAATATCCACTCTGTCCCCAGCCCTTGAGCACAATCTTGGACATTATGTCCACTAAAGTGTGTTCCTTGGTCACTTTGTACTTGGTGAGGAGGTCCATAGTGATGAATGAGTTGTTCTGATGCTTCAGTTGTGCTATGTTGATCAGCACATTTGGTGCGTTTAGCAAAAAACAGTCCTGACACTCTATCCACAGCAGTGAATACATATCGCCACCCCCTCAACGGGGACAGGGGACCCATGTAATCAACCTCCCAGGTATGCAAGGCCCATTGACCCCATTTTATCTTTTCCCATGGCCTATATAATACCCTTAAATGTAGCTGTGCACAACTAGTACAATTATGTGCACATGCTTTATAAATATGTAATGGCAGAGGTATTTGATTGTGAGCAATGTCCCTTGTGCATGCAGTATGAGCTGATTGATGTCCACAAGCTATATGTGCATTTATAGCTTGAGCATGTACTTTGGCAGAGGTTGTATCTACTTCCCTATTATTTTGTGACTCAAGCGAATCATCTTTTTGATGAGCTGAGACATGCCTTACTTTTAAAGGATACCTTTGTACATATTGCTAAATTTGTTGCCACATATCTGCCCCCCCCATATAGGGTATTTTTGTACATACCAATTCTCTTGGGCCCAGTGTGGTAACCATGTTGTGAGGCTTTTGTATACAACCCAACTGTCAGTCTATAAGCAATGTGCCTTCACTTCCAGGGTGGCAAGAGATGCTGCAATCAATTCAGCCCAGTGACTAGATGCCTGTGCACTTGTTTACCATAATATAATTCCTGGAACCGGAGCACATGCAACTGCTCTCCATTGTCTTTGTCCATTTGTCGTGTATGTTGCACTTCCATCGATAAACCAGGCATCTTTTTTGTGCTCTTCTATTAACTCGTCATAAGGGGGGGGCCTCCTCCACAGGAGGTGTAGGGATATCTCCAATGGGAAGAGTTTCCCCTGGTGTGGGCATACGATTGAATGACACAGTTCCTAGAAAAGTGGCATGTCGAGTGGTTACATGTGGTTTTCCTGGTAGGAATCGTTGCTGTTGTCGTGGTTTAACCCCAGCTACCGGAAAGAAAATTAACTCTATCCCAGCTGAAACCAGGACAGCTGTAAATAATGTTTCCATTTCCAATGTGGGGCTGCCTGAGCTACCCCTGCATGGGCCCTGACGATATCAGCAGTAACCCACCCATGAATAGGTATGGGTGTGAGTACAGTCATGCTGTCTTGGCCTGTGATTCTTTCAGCTTCTTGTAGTGCCCAAACTACAGCTAAAATTTTTTTTTTCCATTGGGATATAATGTACCTTGTAATGTCTTGGACCAAAATCCTACAGGTTCTTTCTGATTTTTCAGCCCAGTCATCTGCCACAGTCCCCACAAGACTATATCATCTAGAATTGTTACTTCTAATTCAAAAGTATATCCTCACCTAGGAGTGTATAACGGCACGTGCTCAATCAAAGTGTTTTTGCAGGCATCAAAGGCAGCTTCTTGTTGCTTGGTCCACTGCCAAACAATCTTCTTCCTAGTTAGCGTCTGCAGAGGGCACATTAATGCTGCCAGATGTGCGATTGAAGTTCTCCAATACCCTGAAAGTCCCAAGAAGGTCTGTGGCTGTTTCACTGTGGTTGGTACAGGAAATTGCTGGACTGTTTGCTGTACGTTATGTGGTATTTGTCTAATCTGTCCATGCCAAACTATTCCCCAAAATGGTACAGTAGTACTAGGGCCCTGTATTTTCTTTGGATTAATTGCCCAGCCTCGGTCATGTAAATGCGCTTTCAGCGATTCGGCAGCTACTTCAATTTCTTGTTGTGACTCTGTCATAATCAATAGATCATCAATATAATGCTAAACAGTAGCGGTACCTGGCCATAGTGCTACATCAGCTGCTATCATTTGGCAGCAAATGGAGGGACTGTATTTGTATCCCTGAGGCAATACTTGGAAAGTATATTGCTTTTGTTGCCAGCTAAAGTACTGGGTTTGGCTTTCTAAAGCAATGGCTATCGAAAAGAAAGCATTAGCAAGATCTATCACCACCATCCAGCACTGTAAATTCTTGCTAATTTTTTCTATAGAATTAACCATGTCTGGTACCGTAACTGCAAGTGGGGGGATGACTTTATTCAATTCTCTATATAGTCTACAGTCATTCTCCAAGTGCCGTCTAGTTTTCGAACAGGCCAAATAGGGATTATTAAAAGCAGTCGTGGTTTCCTTAATGATTCCCACTTGTTGAAGTGCCTGAATTGTTTGAGTAATTTCCTCCCCCCACCCTGGAATACAATATTGTTTTACAGTTACCGCCTTGGCAGGCACGGGCACCACAACAGGATTCCACTTCAGGAATCCACGCAAGGTGGTTGTAGATTGAATAGCGAATCCCGCTTGAGAAGTCCTGAAGCAGAAGCGACCTTTTAAAGTTTCAACTGTTCGTCCTGCCAACACATCAATACCCAAAATATATTATTTAATTGCGGCAATTAACACTGTCATGGTAAATGGAGTGACATTTCCTATTGTTAAGGTAACCTTAGCTCAGAGGGCAGGGGTTGGATTTCCCCCTAATCCACAGATCTGTGATGTGGCTTCTTTATTGTTAATATTACTATGTAATACAGTAACTTCAGCTCCAGTGTCCACCAGAACCAACACATGTAAAAGCCCCCCAGACCACCACTTTATGGTTAAAGGAACATAGGGGTGTTGGTCCCCCGCACTGTAAGAGGCTACAGTGGCAGCAATATTGGGGGACCTGCCAAACCTTCGTTTCTGCTGTTTTGGCATTTGCCACGTAGTGCCTTGCCTTGAGGTGGCAGGTAGGGCAGAGGGTGGGCGCGGAGTGGGCGGCAGGGCCGGGGGCAGCGGGCTTTTTGGCATAGGCACTAATTTTTGTCATCGGCGAAACATTTCTGATGTTGTGATCCCATTTATTTCTGAATCGTGGGACACTGGCTTGTAAAAGATCATTCCACATTTGTTTCCTCATCACCTATGCTGTAACGCCTTTCGGTTTTGCCAGCTTTCCTTTATCCACCACCTGCACAAATGGTCCCAAAGTTACAGCCCCAGTTACCCTCAAGGTATTCGCTAGGGTGCCTATGTTACCAGTAGCATTTGTGACTGCTGGTATAATCAATGGTTTTAGTGAGGCAGGTGCTCCTCTCAAAAGCTGCATTTTGATACTTCTCGTTACTGCTACCCTGTCCAGATTGGATCCCATAATCAACACATGAGCCATCCCCATCTGCCCCACTAAATTAATACTCGCCTCCCTTGTACACCAATTTCTGAGGGACAACACTAATTTGACAGGTTCAGCATATGCTGTTAAAACTGCTGCACACAATTGATATAGAGTAGGTACAATAATATCTTGCCTATCAGGATCTCTGATATTTTGCAACTGAGTGTATCCTTGTTGTATCTGATCATCACTAGCTATAAGGCTTAATAAATCTTTTTCACCCATTAATAAATAGATGCAGCTCCACTATCCCAAGCTTGCAAAATCCATGCCAGTATGCCTTCCCCACTCTTTTGCTAATAATCTCTAAAAATTCCCTTAAATCTTTCAGGGTGTAAGTACGTGTGACCTGCACTCCCCCATCCGTTTGTTCCCGCTGCCCCTTCACTTGTACGGGGGGTTGTGCTTCTACCACCTCCCTGCCTTCTAAATCCAACTCAAACTCAACCTCTGAGTCCGAGGATTCACTCCAGATAATTCCCTCCCATTCCTTGGGATCCCACGAAGGTTTTGTGGTGAGAGCATAAACTTGGGAAATCAAAACTTTACTTCCATATCTCTCCCTTCGTTTATTAGCAATACATGCTACCAACTGGTCTACAGTACCTTGCAGCCCATGGCACCGCTCTGCTTGAGTAGTAATCATTTCTTGTGTGATCACCTTTGCATCTTGTAAAGTCCTGATTTCCTTTTCCAATTTTCTCATTTTGCTCTGTAATGCTACAACTTCAGGATCAAGAGCTCTAAGACAGGTAATTAATAACCATCCCAATCTCCCTGCTAGCTTGCGAGAAGACTCCCATGCCACTTTCCGTGGCAACCCACACGTAGCTGTTTCAATTGTCTGGGGGGTTACCGCTGCCCCATCACCTATTTCAGGCCATGCTTCTGGCGGAGCCCGTGTAGCTAGGAAAGTGGCCACGGGGGTCCAGCACTCAGTACTGGGCCATCCCGGAATACAGGGGGTCACCGTCATGGCCTCCCCTGACTTTTTTGCTAGCCAAGGCATGGCTGTTCCTGGATCCTGCCGACTATGCCAAAATGTGTGAGTCGGCACAGGCAGGACACAGGAACAACCACAGATGAAATGCAAAGAGTACATTTATTTTTGTTACCTTCGAAACGATCCCAGCTGGGGGATCCCCAAAGCAGCACCCAGGCAGAGGCACACAAGCAGGGACGCAGGTGCCGCAGAGCTCAATCCATGCTAAAGGATCACCGAAACTGCTGTTTTCACCTGTTTATCAGGGATTCGCGCAGGTGTAGTTTACCACTGTGCTTTGATCTTTCCCACAGCAGGGCAGGAATCTCAAGCATGTCTGATAGGGTGCCTCTAAGTCTATCACAGGCCTATGTTATCTAAACACAGATGTTCTACTTGTCAAACACACAAGGCTGAACAACAATTAATATGATATATGTGTTTTTCTACACCCCAGCTGCAAGTGACTTGAGCAAGTTTACAATCCTCCTTGCCAATCTTCCGTTATTATCCCACATTGGTTGTTCCTATATCACAATAAAAACATTGTGGCAACAGGAGCTAGGGAGGAGAGGAAAAAACTTGAGTACTTCGCAAACAAGAAGGAAACAAACCGAATTCCAGATTCCAGTAACTTCTCAGAGTTATAGACTGCTGAAAAGCGCAATTGAAGACTACCAGGAAAAACACAGATCTTTTCTGTTGTTTTCAGTGTTCCCAGTTCGGCCCTATTTGATAGAATTCTGCTTCTCCAGGTAGCATCTCTCAGGACATCAAGTTCTTGAGAAATGCAAATCAAATCAAGGTGTGCAGCCATTTATCTTAAAAGTTTGTTCATTGAAAAGATGTTTAATACACGCTGTCTTTTGTCCTAGGGCCACCTCTCTTCACAGATATTTAGGAAACCCAAACATTTGCAAGCAAAGACTGCACAGTAAAATAGACTGTAGCCGAGAGTCTTGCAAGGTGTAGGCTAACAGACTATAGGAGAGGCTCCCACACTGTGGGCATTAACCACAACTTGATGTTGGAAGCTGACAGCAGAGACATCTCCCACCATGCATTTAAGTGCACCCTGCGAGCGCCTGTCCATGCTGTTATCGCTGAAGTGGTGTCACTGCTATCTGTAGCTGTTTGCAGTCCTTTCATGGGTGTGAGGACAAGGTGGGGTGGCAATGGACACAGAGCTGAGCTTCTAGTTTGTGGGAGCTGGGCATGAAATGGGACAGTGAGTGAGAGCTTGGAGGTCAGGATAAGTCTCTGGAGCTCTGCTGGAGGAGAATGAAAAGAAGGCATTGGGGATTGTGACTAAGGAGAACAGACATGCTAAGAGAGGGGAAAGGTAGCGGAGACAAAGATTGGCACATCATGTTAGAAGAGGTGAGAGAAATGTAGCTGCAGGAAACTCTCCTCTGAATCCACAGCCTAGCAAACCAAAAGGTTTCAGCTGTCTACAATAACTGAAGAGCCAACAAGGCTGGAGGACCCTATGCTGTCATGTATGCACATGGACTGGCACAGAAGCAGGAGCTGCTGCCACTGATGGCATTTTCCCAGACAGATGAACTTTGGGAGTCCATGGTCTATAGACTAGGGCATAAAGGACAACCAAACTTAGACTCCCTTCATATTTATTATTCTTGGCAGGACTTTTGGAAGATGTACCAGTATCACAAAGAAGTCTTGATGCTAGCAAGATGTTTGAAGCAGGATGAGGAAACACCTGTTGAAAGAATATTACTATGGCAGTCTACATAAACTAATAGGTGTAGCTTATCCAAAGAAGGAAAAGTCCGACGAACAAGAGTAACAACCAGGATGACTTTTGAGAAAGACAATTTCCATTTATTGTCAAGATACTTCCCTCTTTTCTCAGCAAGTATTTTAGATAATGTCTAACATGGACTAACAGTTTCTCTTCTAAGAGGTCACGACAATTTCCCAGACACTGGTGATCATTTGAGACAGAGTATGTTCGTGGCACAGAAAGTAATTTTTGAGATTCTTTGTTCCCAAAACCCAACCAGGGTCTACAGAGGTTGTCACATCATGCAGGAAACTTATCCCATGAATTAGATGACCAATTTGTTGCATAGTCAGTCCTGGTCTTTAGAGCTGCACTTCAGAAAAGCTTTTATTTTACACAAGCTGGCTTGCCTAGGGTTGTGATTAACAGTCTAGAAACAAAGTAGCACTGGTGACTTTTTAAACTCAGAGAAATAATCTATCAACTGCTTTTCATGTCCCCGGGTCACAATCTTCACTTCTGACAAACTTTGCAAAAAGCTGCACCAGTGAATGGAGAAAAACAGTCTTATCAGTGTTCCACATTGCAATAAATAAAGGGCTACTCTCTTGAATGTTACACTGAGGTACACTTTTTTCCTGTATATAACATCACAGAGACCTTTCTGTAGAATTTAAGTTTGGTTGATCTCGGATAACAGACTTGCCCTAAAACATCAAGTGTGCTGTGTATGGGAATACGCTAGTCTCATCTGGGATCGCCAGTGGTTTGGTACTGTAGGTCATGTCCATGGCTTGCAAGTGGATGTCAGCTACCCCAGAGCCACACTTTGACTTCTGTGTAACTGCATGACCTCTGCTCCCAGCCACACGCTCCCCATTTTTGTTAAGATCTCCTTTCTGAAACATACTTTTGCTTTGTATTAGGACTCTATAAAAAGGTAAATATATTAAAATCTTTGTCACTCCTTAGCCTGTGACTGCTGTACTGACTACATAAATCTGGGCTTTGCTTTTTTTAAAATCCTTTTGACTACACTGCAGCTCCCAGTTGGCACAGTAATTTACAATAATCACCATTTTTTAGGCAGCACATTACAACATCCTGATTAAGGAGAGAAGGATTGGACTGTCCTTCAGAGTCCACTAGGGCAGCTTCTCAACTGGTGATGCTGCACTGGCCACTGAATGCTCTTGTCATTGTAATGCTCTTTCACTGGTTTTAAACTGGCCTAGAAATCAGTTTACTTTTTCCAAACAAAATTACGAGCTACATTTCTAACACTCTTTTCACACTGGGTTGCAGAAAAATGGGCACGGAAGTTCCTGCCTTCAGGAGCTAACAATGTATATTTGACTGACTTTTAAAGACGACATTAGTTTATGACCGAGATGTACAAGAACATGGGAGTTAAGCAATTCTTAAATACTGTCACGGTGGAAGCATTCTTCTTCAGATGGCAGATAGAACATTCTGTTTCCTGTATTTCTTGTTTGTTGCCAGATTTGATCTAATTGTTTTTGTAATTAATCTATCCCCCCCCCCCCCCCCCAATTAGATTTTACCATCTAAACACAGAACTTACATATTTACTGTTTTTTTCAAGAGGTAGTGAATATGCAGGAACTTCTGCAATCTACATGTCCTGACAGATTTTTACTTTTTTTGTTCCTTTAGTAGCTAGAATTTCTGGTTTTATACAGAAGGCTGGTGCACAAATAGAGCAGTATGCTACAGACAGAAGCAACTCATGTACATTGGGATTGGCCTTTCTCTCGTCTGTATGTACCTCCACACATGCATATACACACACATTTGGATACACTATTAACAGACAATTTCCTACTAAAAATCAATGACATTTTGCATTAGCATTGTTGGGAGAAGAATTGATTGGCCCTTAAAAGGTTGGTTGTGCATTATGTGAAAGGAGCTAACTGCAAAGAGCTAAATTTGCAACATAAAACGTACTCATTCTGCTGGGGAAGCACTATCAAGGCTTTTACCCAGTCTTTCAGAACAATATAGGACATAGCAGTTCTTTATCAGACACCTCTGTATTTTACTCTGTTGTTTATTAATTCACACCAGTATAGACACAGTCATGATCCAGTACTGCATACCTGCAAGATTTTAATGGTGCACTCCAATTTAAAGTTGATAACACCTCTTCAGAGAGAAAATTATCAATTTTATGTCAGAAGACTTTGCTAGTCTTAACCAGGAAAGAAATAACTTCTGAAAGTTATTCAGAAAATAAAATATAAGGGGGAACTCAGAAAGCTAATATAATGTACCTTGTACATTATATAGCTAATGTAATTTCTAGCTTTGTGTTCTTTTTTTGAGTACTGAAGTTATTTTAAATAAAATAGATAAAACTATTCCTCATTGCCACTGTAAATTTTTTTAACGCTTTGTTTTATTCTTGAACTCCATCCTTTTAATCTTCTTTTATAGAAGCAAACAATGCATCATTTTGAACCACTTAAATGTACTATAGCAACAGCTTTGTTGGAGCAGCGACTGCTGCTATAAATGGCTTTTCCAGAACTTTCTGGGATACAAACAATACCTGACAAGGTATATTTGCTTGCAGCATCATGAAAATGTTTATTGCTGTGCTGCATGCACAAGTGGCCTCTCTTTGCTCCAGGAAACGACTGAAGGTTTAGCAAGTTACCAGCACACAGGTGTCTGGAGAACTGCAGCTAGTCTACAAGAATCACTGGACACAGGGTTGTTGGTAGAAATTAGGCAGGATGAATCTGAGCTTTCATCTTCCTGATCCCGTATTCTGTCCAGATTTCAGGCATGGCTTTTCTGTACAAAACCCTTCCAAGGGTTGTGCTCAAGCCTGTAGCCACCTGCCCAGTGGTGCCTGAGGTCTCCTAGAGCATTCCTCACTTCAGCCTATTACTGCTTCTCTAAGCTCTCACAGTTTCGCTCTTCTTCCTCTTCTAAAACTTTTTTTTCATGTTTGACTGACTTTGGCCTTCTATACCCTTTGAATTGTGAAGAAACACATAGGCTAAAATTTTTCTTTCCCCTTGCTGTGACTATCCCATTGTTCCTTTGCCGCCTTCTCTCTTCTGTACTTGCTAAAGCTTCTTTATCTTCAAGAATCTGCATTAGCCTGCCTGCCTCATACCTGTCTGTCTGTCTGTGCATTCACTGTGCTTCTCAGTAATCTCCCTGCTTCACCTTTTCTGCCATTATTCTGTGCCTTCTTTCAGCCCTAGCCTTATGCATGAACCAGCGTTCAGTCCTGGTTCCTCAAAATCCTGTCTTCAAATCCGCTTCTTTCCCAATTCTTTTAACTGATTTCCAGTAACCTTCCAAACCTCCTCTCACCAAGCTATTGCTCCTTGCATAACCATCCTTCATTTAAATTAAGATATTACATTCTTCTCTCTCCAGTATAGAAACAGTGAAAGCTTGTAAATGCCACAAAGCCTTATGAATGTATTAACGTAGTAACTGAAGGGCTCTAATTCTAAGGGGGATGGGGACTGCCTACATCTGATGGCAGTAAGAACAAACTTTGAACATAAATGAAGGAAGCACAGAATGAGTTAATACACAACAAAATTTCAGAAAAGATTGTAGCTGAAAACCATTCCCAATACAAGGAAAACCAGAAATTAATCTCACACCTAGCTTCAATAATGACTCATTTTAGAGGCAAACTGTAAACCAGCCGTGAACTCTGAACAAGCCCTGTAACAGTATGATTTATTAAGCATCAGGGTGACAACAATCTCTCTTTTCTCTTTAGCATGTCCAAAGTTTGTGTACTTTTCCTCCTCTCCTACTGCTTTGGATGTCTTTAGCAGAGGTTTGCTAAACTTAATCTATACTTGTTGACCAATAAAGCCACAATGGCAAAACCTCCCTATGGAGGAAGCTTATCATGGAAGAAAGTAACTTTGAAGTTGGATGCATGACAGAAAATTAAGCATGTTTTCCTTAGCATAATTACATACACACCAAATTTGTTGACAGTACAGAAAACACAACCAGAAGCTGTCGTGCTCTTAAGGTTTTGCAGCGGAAACTTGGGCCAAGGACTGTATTGCTGACAAAACTGAGCTACTAACCAATTCTGTGTGCTGCTACAGAGGATGATGGCAGTGGGTAGATGACATGGTGGTATCTCCATAAGAAAGTTACATCAGTTGCCTAAATAAATACCATTATAAGCACTATTAAACATATTTCAGCACATTTAATGTATTTCACTACATCTCATACTGTGTAAAATGTAGTCACGTAGCAGCATCAGTAGGGCTACATAAATGCTGCCTTCTGCACACTAGCCAAAACCTAAGCCTCAACCCAAACTCAACTTACACCAGATGCGGGTTTTAGATGAGCATCAAGGATACTTGTGGCCAGAGAAGTAATTCAGTCCATGCTAACTTTAAGTTTAATCTCACCTACCTGCACTGACAACATGGTGTGCATGTAAGCCGAGACTTTCCAAAGAGTTCCCCATATAGCCTATAAAAACAACCGGCAGCATCAGCTGGCCAGCATTAGGGAAACAAGCTGGCTAGGCTCCCTCCTACAGGCACTTTATGCAAAATGCTGTGAAGTACTGCATAAGTTGCAGACACCAGAACTGTAATTTTCCCCAACGCTGCAATTCTTCACTTTTAAGTGATTTCCCCATTTGTAAACAATAAAACAAAGGCTGAGTATTTTCCTGGCAGGATGGTGGCATGAGGACTAGTTAGCATTTACACACAGCTTTGACAAGGACGGTACCTGCTGTGAAAAGGACACAGCACTTATGTTTCATGTGATTAGCTCTGGGAGAAACACCAAAGCAATGCTCACGAGACATTTAGCAGCTGCAGAATAGTTCACACTATCTCCTTGCAACAGTATATAGTTCAGTTCAGTATTAATAGTACCTGAAATGATCTACTTTATCCAATTAGGTTTTCATTTAATTAAAAAAATCCAATGGTTCTTTAAATATATTTAGCACACAAAAATGGTAGAAAGTTTGCTGTGCACCAGTGAATCCCACCCTTGTTCCAGTGAGTGCAGCTGGATTTACCTTCTCCATTTCACTCCTCACTCACTCTGCTTATAATCTGGTTCTCCAAGAATTTTAGTTTTCTGCGACAGGTTGCAAGTAAGAGAGAAGTAGTAGGAACACTCACAAATGATACTGGAAAAAGCTTTGGATTAATTCAATTTTTTTAGTCACAGCATTGAGATGCCAAAATGGGATGGAAATGTAAGTACACTTTAGTTGTCTCTAAAGTGAATTAGTAAATTTTGCAACGAAAACTGGAGATTAGTAGTTCGATGAATGGTTTATGGCATTCAGTGGGTTGCCATACGCTGTGGGACACATCTTTTGAAGGAGATTTTAATCAACTCAAAAGACAATATGGCAACTGGCAGCCTTTTTCTTTATTGAAGCAAAGTCACAGCATTTTCATCACTATTCCCCTCTTGTGAAGGGAAGAGTTAAACGAAGGCCCCTGAAATTTACATTACTAACAAGTAAAAGATTGAAGAAAGAGATTACAAGCATATTTCTCTAAAATAAATAATCTACAAAGAGTGCTTTTTCTTCTTAAAAGCAATCTAAAAATGTATAAATTCTACGGTAGGGAGATCAAAAGATATTTTAACAACTTTCAATATTTACAAACAATACAAAAACTGCGCACGCCATCAAGTGATGCAAAATTCTTCTTAAAAATTAAAAGCTTCGTTCCTACTAAGAACCAAAAACTGCAGCCAATATTTCAGTTTTAATTAATGGTCTTCTTGACAATTGGAAAACTGTTAAATGTTTTTATTATCTGTAAAATATACAATAAAACCGAACCTCACTAAATTATTAAGGTTAAAAAAGAAGAGAAATACTGCAGGCAAATAAAAAAGGAAAGTAACTGTAACTTATTCTTTGGTAACCAAAAGTTAGCAAGTATCTGTATTTCAAGTGATGAAAAGTAATAATCTTCCCATTTTGACAAATGGAAGAAAGACTTCTGGCAAAACACAACTCCCAGGTTTCAATTTTGAAAGACAGGCCCCACCTACAGCTCTGTAGTGCAAGTTCTCAAAGTCAAATTTTGCTTTCTAATTCAGAAATGCAACCCTTCCAAACTCTGGCAGTACACTGCTTAATTCCTCTCCCACATTTCTGTTGTCTGCTGGCATCCTCCGCACACATCCAGTTGTTCCAGTTCTCTAAGGGAATACTCTAGTCAAGGAAGCAATTCACTTAGAAATGAGTGTTTCACCAAGCGTACACGTGGCTGCATAGCAGCTAGCAGTGTGCTATAAAACTCAGCTCCCTTTTCTACGTTAACTACATATTTCATTTTCCCTCAGGAAAAAAAAAAGTACCCTGGACCAATTCATAACCTGGTGACCTAACTGCTTTAGCAGGACACGCTTCATTGAACACTGGGGCACACCCCAGTAATAAGCCATGTATCCCCAGCACCAACCTACTACCTCCTCATAGGTGAATGTGCCTCATCGTGCCTCCCTCTGCTTAATGAACACACTACGCTGCACCACTACAATGCTTTTGAAGCAGATGTCCAGCTTGTACCACAGGAGCCTTCCCATTCCTCTTTTTTCAGGCTTATTCCTAAATTTTGCTTGCACAATTGCAGTCTCAAGAAAAAGAAAAACTTCACACCCCTACAGGCTCTGAGAAAACTCCCCCCCCAACAAGAGGACTTCTAAGGCTTTACACAAAAAATTCAACTGTTAACTTTCTTTAAGCCACAGACCACTCATTCATAGCAAGTCCTCCCCAACACAACCATGCAGAACTGTCACTGCTTTAGCATTTAAACACACACATGCAGTTCATGGAATAAATGCTCAGCAAAGTAAACTTGTCCTGGTCTCGGCTTTCTTCTGGAATCTAGTCCTCTGTCATTTTCTAGACTAATATCCAATGCCTTCTGTCACTGCCTTTTAACTTTCTTCAGCTGAAGGGCTTAGATACTTCCTTGAAGTACCTGGCTGAGTCATTAAGTCTAGATGGGTTGGATCCAAGGTCTCCTTGCAGCCTGCCTCCTCAGCATATGGAAAGTCATTCGTGTCCATTTCATCACTGTTAAACATATCAAGCTGCCTCTCTTGCTGCTCTTCCAAAGTCCTTCGGACCCTGCCCTCTGACTGTTCCACCACTTCCCCATCTCCTTCACTAATGACAGTCATGGGGCTGCTCTGGATGCGGTTGCGGACATTGTACTTGCTGCTGGCAGCAGAGGGGGGTGTTCGTGACCGGCCGTACCTAGTGCCAGAGAAGGACATGCTCCTTGGCATCAGGCCCTCGCTCTTGGCCCACTCTTCCTGGGCCCGTTTGCTCTTGCTGGGCGAGCAGCTGGCAGGGCTGTCGGAAAGGTCAGGGGAGGCATCCGTCTTCGTCCGGTGGAACCGCGGGTCCGTGTTCTTCAACATCTCTGCTGCGGACATGCGGGAACTGGTGTCGCAGCGGCTCCCTTTCTTCAGCAGCAGGGCTTTGAAGTTGTCGTTGCTGGTGCTGCTCTTGCGAATGCTTCTCTGAATTGATCCGGCTTGTTTGAGGGTAGCTAAGGTTGGGGAAGCACCAGTGGGAGTTACGGGGGGCGATGGAGAATGGTTGCGGGTACGGTCGTCTTCAGAATCTTTACGGCCAAGGACTTTCCTTTTGGATCTGATTTTGAAAAACAACAGAAAAAGAGGACCAAACAAACAATGAAACTTTTTACCTCCCCTAATTAAACTCAGCATAGAGGGATGACAATGAATTAAGCTAAAGCAAAGAGAGGAATAACGGAGAAGTAATCTAAATCTAAAGCATGAGTAAGAACACCACCAAAACTGTATAGGCATTAATGCAGGTATTGGAGGTATAAGCTAAGTATATTGTTCTTTTTCTGCAAATCTGGAACAATGAAACTACTAAAACTGGCAATACTGATGTCCCAAACACTTAAGCGAATTTAGTGAATCAGGTTTTCCGGAGTCAGTATTCAACTGCTAAGACTAATGCATTATAAAGATTATACTCAATGCCATTTTTCTGTTAGTTTGGGGATTTGATTAAAAATATGCAATCTAAAGTATGTTGGGTTTTTTTGTTTTGTTTTGTTTTACTATTTTATTTGATGCTTTCTGGAGAATTAGAAGTGTAGTTTAGTGCACTTGCCTTTGAAAGGGATATTGCAATGCACTCCTGCTGAAGTTAAGATGGAGTAAAGTGAGCCACATGTAAGCATTCTGGATTAAATGATTAAAAAAAAAAAAATCCCCTCCCCAACCCAAACATTAAATGAATTGTGAAAACTGAGTTTTCCAGCTTCTATTAAGATGCACAGACAAAATTCACAGTTCTGTTGGTGCTCTGTCATTGCACAACTTGTCGACTAAATGAAGGAGAGACCAACTTCCTGACATGAAAGTTATCTTTCCAAATGAAAGGGCGGAGTGTTTTTTAATTTAAATGTAAAGTGCAGGGATAACAAAAACAAAATTAAGAAACAATCATGGAACTGGGAATAAGTGGAAACTGGACTTCTATTGCCCCATTTTCACATTATTAGAAATCTTAAAGAAAAAAATGTACTACATGCCTGGTATCTGTAGCAAAGCTGCTTTGCTTCTTTGCAGACTAAGCAAAAATTAATTCAAAAAGATTGTATAAAGGTTAATTTTACAAATGCTATTTTGGCAAAAGTTTAAAAGAAGTCAGCAGACTTGTTACAAATACAACATTATCATGCTATAATTCCATTTTAATTTTTATCAAGCATGTGTTCAATACAGACTGCTCCTCCTGTAAAACAGGTTTCCAAGTAACATGATCTTTAGCTGTATACTTTCTTAAAGGCCTTGAGATTTTGCAGAGGCAAGCTCAAATGTCTTTTTGCATTGCAGCCTACTGATAACAAAAAACCCCAGAAAACAAAGTAGCAGAATCCATCAGCTGAGTAGGTGGCAGCAACAGACATTGCCATAAACTCTGCCAAGACTTTGGAGTGATCCTGTCTCTTAAGTGGTGAAGTTTATGCACAGATCACTTACGATACCCCCACAGGCAGCTGTAACAGCTGTTATTTTCAGCTGCTGGTGCCTCCACCTGCCTTTCTGGAAGAGGAATATAATACCGAAATCCATTCAGCCTGAAGATGAATGGACACCAGAAGACAGCATAGGGATAAAATGATGACTTCAGTAGTGGCAAACATAAGAACCTTGTCTAGATTTAACTGTCTATCAGTACCGTAGGCAGCAAGTGAATTTGGTGCTTGGATGCTCTGCGAGTCTGTACATGAACATGCGTGTGCATTAGTTACAGGGAAAAGATTTCCCTTCGTTAGGGTTTTGGCTGCCTAGGGGTATCTTTAAACAGTGCAATGCTGGGATTGTACTGCTGCCAAAACCTAAATGAAATTCCAAATAAACAAAAAGAAAAATTCAATTGCAAAGATCTGCAGGGAAAGACTCAGTTATCCTGACTTGAACTAATTCAGTAAGACTGTGAATGCAGCACAGAGCAGTCAGTCTGCTGTCAGCATCTAACCAGCTTTTCTCAGCATGTATGGATTGCGGCAGAAAGTTAAAATTAAGAACCAAATTTGGTTTTGGTGGCTTTTCAGACAGAGATAGGGTATATATTCAAACAGAACTGTGACTTAAACTTGGATTGTTCTTCCTGCCCTTAACACACATACCACTAAATTTCTTGTCTTACTCCAAAGCACGTATTCAAGAGTGCCAATCACTGAAATAATACCTTTTAGAAATAGTGGGGGAAAACCAAAACATTTTTTATTAATTAACAACCAAGGAAGATAGTGGTTCAAGTCTAAAGCCAGCAAAAGCAAGGTCTTAATAACAAAGGTGTCAAGCAGTTTTAACTATGTCACATCCAGTTCCATTGTCCATTTCCCCATAAACTCATGAATTACATGTATGTGCATACACACAGAGATCCACTCTCTATCTGCATACATAATGGAAAGGCTACTGGCCAGAATATTTCATTCTAAAAATAGATTTGTCGCAGTCCTAGTGAGTGCCATGCAACATGAATGCAACAGACCATTTTTAGAACAGCTCCTACAGGCCAAGTCCTAAGGGGTAACCATAAGTTATAAAAAGTCAGTATCATCTATATGTAATTTTTGTAACATCTGAAACATAATAATTTCAAAAATGAAAAAATAGCATTTGCATCCCAAGTGCTGCAGTCTCCCAGCTCCCAGCCACGTTCTCACAACAGGCTTTTCCCGTCCCTCAGTACTCCTGACGCAAAACTCAGGCACAGATGCGCAAACTGACTGAACACCTAGATAAACCTGTATGGATGCTGCCAAGCACTTTCTGTGACCAGTTAAAAGAGATGGCCCCTTTACATTTTAAGTAAAAGACAAAGCCACAAGATGGCACTACCACTACATCGATTCTAGTCCAAAAGCAAGCTCAGTAGTTCAGAGAGTGGTAATGGTCTTCTGTGTGTACTGTTTAAATGGTGCACACCTTTCATTTTCTGGTTTTAAGCATTTTTTTCCTTTTCTTTTTATGACAACCTAATGTGAACAGCACAAAAATCTAGTTGCCTATTCAGGATGATTCTGTTTTTAAGGGAAATGAATAATGTCATTAATAATAGAGCCAGTATTGCACATTTCATTCATTAACCAGTTTGACACAAAACACCCGACCTCAGGCTGGATTATGGCAAACTATAATCCAGCGTTTGCCATATGTTTTTGCCATATGACTGACATGTTGTGTTACTTGCCAGTTTCAGCCACGCTTGCCATGAAGCATTAGCGTTGAGCCTCTGTCCCAAACTGCACCATATAAGCAGCGAAGAGAGTAAAAAGAGATGGAGAAGAACGAGAATGAAAACAAAAAGATACACAGAAAAAGCAACAGTAGAGTTAATATGGCAGATCGAGAACAGTACAATAAATACTAGATGTAACTTGATATTTTAAGGGGCAGGATATTTATAATATAATCTACATTGATTTAATCTGGTAGCTTTTAGTTCAGAATGGATTAAATATATTTGTAAAACAATAAAACAAAAGTTCTTTTCCTTATCTTTTTCATACATAGCCTTAGTAGAAAGTTGATAAATGTGTGCCTTCTGTTAAAGCAATGACTGTTGTAATTGCGTGTTTTAGTAAAACAACGTTAATTAAATTTTGAGAGAACTACCGGACCTGACAGTATGGAAGGGCAATTCCTCCAGTACCTGTGAATGGCTGCAAAAAGATCCTCAGTAGTCCTTGGTCTCGCTGGTGTTGCCACTCCGTCTGTCTCTTCCCCATAACTATTGCTCGGCAGGAATGAACTATTTGCTGTATCCGATTCAAATACCTCCGCTATGCAGAGAGAATGAACAATACTATCAGTCCATCGTGGGAACCCAGCAGGCATATAATGCTGAAACTAGCCCTCGCTGCCTCTAAGGCAAAGCATCCAAGAGATTTAGCAAGTGCACCGTTGTCACTATTGTCATTTCAGAACAACGCTTAGGAAACTGCAGTGCATGAAATGCCTACGCTTGCTCACACGCACAGGCAGAGAACAGTACTGAAAGAAAATTTGTATGGTTTCCACTAAAATGCAAAATCAAAATTAACAAAGCCAACCATGTGTTCATAGCATGTTTTAATCCTAGCACAGTTAAATAAAGCATCATTTTCTTTCCATGTCTGCAATAATGAGAAGTTAGAAAGGAATTCTAAGAAATCTCATAAAGTATTAATTGGATCCCTGCAACTTTCTTCAGGCTTTTATTTATAACTATCGCAAGAGGTTCTTTTCTCTACAGAAACTCACCTGAATGCTAGGATTGCTATTCTCACTCCCCAGCTTCTTTAAAAATAGCTACTACTACATCTGAAGAAGAGTCAGAGAAGAGAGACTCACCACTTTCGTTCTCTTGAGATAGGTGCCCGTCCGCGTTACTGCCGCTGTCTTGGCTGCTGCCTGAACTGCTTCCTTCATCAAAAGCAGACTGCTCCTCCTGCCTGGGTTCTTCTTGAACTGGTGATGCAGCAGGCTGCACCACAAAGGCATTAGCTCCCACTGTCTCAGAGAAGGTGAATCCGGCAGCTCCTCCCTCAGGAACCAGGCTGCCAGAGTCCATCTCGCTAGAAATGAGTCCATCTGTAAGACAATTTCTCGCCTCCTCGCAGTGTGCAAGCTCAGCGTCTCCCTTAGTTGGGCTTGATGTGCTTCTGACAACATCACTCACTTCAGCTATTTTCTCCACTGTAAAATCTAACTGTGGAGGTGGTACAACAAGGAACAGTTTGGGTTTTTTTGAAATAGGAGGTGGTTTCTTGCTTGGCAGTATAACCTGAGTCTTGTCAGGAGATGCTGGTGACCCCTGAAGTGACATGCCAGAATGGAGGTCTTCGCTCTGCACTGAAGACTCGGGCGTGTCTTCAGTAGCTGTCCCCAGTGAATCAGCTTCAAAAGACTTGTTTAGACCCACTGCACTTGCAGGCTTTTGATCGCTGTCAAGCACGGGTATGTTATCGGAGAGAATGAGAGGAGAACCCCGAGCCAGTGTTTGAACTGAGTTTTTAAATGAAGTGCCTTGAGTTTTCATTTCCTCTTCGCCTAAGCTGTTACTGAGTCTTAGTGAGAGAGATGGCTTTACGGAAGACTGTGATGATGAATTTACAGTACCCTTTTCCTGAGAGGTGGTTTCAGAAGCAGATTCAGGTGATGGCTCACCTTCTGTTGCTTTTTTCACGGACCTCAGCTGCACCATTTGCAATGCTTTGGTAGTTACTAAGGGCATCACAGGTCTCGATGGGTCTTGCTTGTTGAGTGGCTGCTTCACTGGACTGTAGCAAGAATCTTCCTGGTTACGTTTCTTAAAAGAATACTGTGGGTATATTGTTGCACCTTTTGTTAGTTTGGGATCAAGAGGTGGTGCTGGTGGCGGGACAGCTAAGGGGAAAGTAGAAGGAGGAGGAACGGGGGAAGAGAACAAACTGATGGAGGCTTCTTGCGGAAACCACGGGACAGTCTGGGCAAAGGAAGAATTTACATCAGCTTCTGGCGGAGGAGGGGGGAACGTGGGAGAGGCTGGCAACGGGGACAGATCCATGACTTCTGCTGGAGGAGGAGGAGGGGGAGGGGGAGGAGAAAGTTCGGGGCAATGCGGAGGAGGTGTTGGAAGAGGAGGTGGTGGCGGAGGTGCTCTAGAATCCGGAGGAGAGCTCAGGGTGGGGTCCAATTTCTTCACACTCACGCTCCCTTCAGTAGATGTATTCGAAGAAAGAGAAGTGGAGGATGAAGACATGGAGACTGAAGACAGAAGAGAGGATTTCCTTTCAGGCACTTTAGGCTTCAGCTTGGACTTCCCATTTCCTGATGATGCAGATTTTAAAAATACAGGCACTGGAGTAAGCGCAGTGGGTGTATTGGACTGGCTGGAGTACCCACTCGACGGCGATGTGACTCGGTGGGATTTCTCTGGAGAAGTGCTCTTTGGTTTGGCCAGTCCACTGGGCACTTGTGGCACAGAAGCCCTTGAGCCATCACTGAAGTGGCTGATGCTGTAATCGCTGAGAGCAGATGATGTACTGGCAGAATGGGTCACTGAGGATTTTACCTGGTCATCTGTCACTGCGGGATAGTCGCTGTAGTAACCCCACTGGTCAGCGTACTCCGACTTGATGCTACTTGTTTCACTCTGAGAGGGAGTGACTGTGCAGATGGAGTACAGGTTTGGAGCAGTGGTGGACATCATGCTACTGCTTGCACTGACTGAGCTTTGGCTGCGGGATCGCAACACCCAGGGATCCTCATAATCACTGCAGGGGCTCTGGGAAGGGGAGCTGCCATTTTTGCACTTGAGATTCAGCTGCAGAGAATGCTGGAGAGTGGCAATGAGGGTTTCATCAAGTACCTGTCCATTAGACTGGGCTTTTTTCTTGGGCATCCTTCTGAGTGAGTCTGTTCTGGATGGTGGCAAAGGCGGCTTCTTTGCCTTTTTCAGAGAGATGTTTCTTGCAAGGGATTTCTCACCTTGGCCTGACTGGTCATCCTGATGTTTCTTCTCCTTTCCTTCGAAGACATTTATCACGCTGTCTCTGGGGTTCCCAAAACCATTAGTACTATTGCATGGCACGTCTGACTTCAGTCCGGAGTCCATATGCGCGGAACTGTAATAACCATCATGGTCCACAGAATACAGAGAAGTAGAATCGTCCCTGACTGAAGTCCTCTCCAGGCTGCTGCTGCTCAGGTTGCTGCCGGGAGTGGCACAGCCTGGTGTGGTACAAACCACCTTGCATGAAGGAGTCTCACTGTTTTCTGCAGACTTGTACAGCCAATGCTCTGTGCTGCTCACTGCTGCTTGTGCTTGCTCCCCTGAATAGCTAGATTCACTCCTACCATCGCTGTCCTGGGAAGGGTTTGGTAAAGCAAGATTGTTCCTACAGCTGTAGCTCATGCTCTGAGATCCAGCCTCCGCATTTCCAGGAGTGCTAAGAGAGACAGCAGAGTCACCAAGAGAAAGCATCATGACAGTATTAGATGGGATGGTATCTGAAGTCTGTGAGTGACGTGTGGAGCTACTCTCACTCCAGTTACCGCTTGAAGAATGGTGATCTTCTTTCCCACTTACTGCACTGCTGGCAACAGGATTGTCTCTTGGCTTTGGGTAGGCAGTGGAGCTTGTAATTTTACTATCCAATGAACCAGCACTCTGGGCAGTGTGAATAACGATAACTTCTGAGGAGGATGACAGTGTTGCATTGGGTATGATGCTTGTTGAGTAGGTAGCATGAGGAGAGACCACACATGCTGGGCTTGCGGACTTTTCGCTATCATAGCTTCTCACCTCTTGAGACTTTGGCCTCGACGGGGTCCCCGTCGTGGGATTATTCCTCAGATGCACGACACTATCATCCACTTGCAATTTACTTATCTGGTGGGGTAAAGTGCCAGCGATGTCTTCTGTCTGCATAGAGATGCTCTGTGTCTGCTCTAGGGACTGCAGAGACACTCTCGCACCAGCCCGAGGCAAGCTGTGAAAACCTATGTCGCTATTTTGGCGAGAAGCAAATATAACTGCAGCAGAATCACTCATCACTGACATGTTTCCAGATGAACTGGAGAACTGAGACATCTGGGCTGCAATGCCTTGTCCTTTCTGCGCACGTATTCTTCTCATTGAAGGGGGCACAACTTTAACTTCCTCCGTCTGGCAGCTGGTGTCCTTGGTTTCAGAGCGCTGCATAGCACAGCAATAGCTGTCTAGTCTCCCTAGCGTGGAACAGTGATCTGGGACATACATCGAATGCCCTCGGAAATCACTTTGGCCAGTGCCAACTGCTGGAGTCAAAATAAAATAATTATTTCTTGAAGCACAAATTCACATCTATCTTCTTACTCATTTAGAAACAAAAAACCCCAGCAAACTGCTTGATCCCCATGCTCTTGCAGGTTATACCTTCTGAAAAAGAATCTGCAGCAATGGCTTTTGCACAGGCATCATGTGTTTTCTGCATTTCTCTTCCCTTTTTCCTTACTAGCAGGAACCTTCTGCTTACAGAATTGTCTGTGTTCCTGCCGCACATTCGACACATGAAATCCTCTGTTTATGACATGGTAATGATTTCCATAGTAATCAGTTATGTCAGAAACCAAGTAGCACTGTTTGACTTCCAGTAGGCAAAGCAGCAGGAACAGACAAAAGCCTGAGAAATGTGAAGTGTGTTTCCATGCTAATGCCTCATGCAATAAAGAAAAGGGGAAGGAAATCCAGAGACTAATGTGAATAATCAGATCTGCTTTTTAAAAGCATTACAGTTCAGAAAAAAAATTTCAGGAGACACAGATAGCTCTCCAAGTCTTGCAGTTTGTCTGAAAGGAGGCTAACACATTGAAACATGCATTGTTTTACCACAAGTAATACATACGCTATAAGAGCATTTATATAAAGACATTATCCAACACTGCAGAGAAAATCATTAAATAACATTTTTCCATACAACTACTTTCTATTTATCATAAAGGAAAAACTATAAGAAGTGGGGAAAAGAAACAGCTAGTACTGATGGTCGTCTCATCCTCAGCACCATCAGGAAATAAAAAATAACTGTACTTTTTTTTTAAAGAAGTAATAATCATATATTGGCATAAAAAAAACCTTTGAGGACAATAAAAAACAGTTTTAGTTCAAAATATAGTTATCAATGGGTCAGTAGAAAGGACTCTAGGGTTCTTTTAAATTTACATTTTTATTGGTAGCTGCCTTTTAAAATCACAAACCAGAGCACTGCTTTAAAATTAGCTTGTGTATAGCTGTTGCTTTTCAATTCGGTTGCATTACTGTATAAATAGCAGACACGAGAGGCAGGCGAGCTGCTGGAGATGCTTGTAAGGATGCTGCATATGTAACTGCGGGGGAAAATTGGTTATTTCAAGTCTCCGTCTTAGCTGGTCTCAGGAGTGACGAAGTAGCATGCTTGATAGGACTGTTCTCCTTTCATATTTACTATATGGAGTTGGATCAGGAGAATAGGTATTCTTATCATGCAGCTTTTAACACCACTTAAAGGACATTTAATTATCCTTATTCTTGGCAGGCAGAAGAGGCATTTAGGATAAGGAAAAGAGGGCTCTGAAAAGGCTACAGTGAAAGCAGTACACACAAAAAGACTGTTTACTTCTTTTCCCCAGGCACATAAGTAGTCTTTTAGCAGCTTGAAGCCTATTTAGTTTGCTTTGTGTAGAATCTCTTGCTCTCATGAAAACGTAGCCTCTTTCTGCTTCTGGTAGAGGTTTGCAGCAAAGCTAGATACTTGGATGCTGGCAAGCATCTTGGATAATCTAATATGAGATACTGTCAGAACAGATGGACTACTGCAGCCAACCAAGAGGGGTATTTGCATATTTTGTATAGTTATTAAGAAGCTTTAATTTTGCTTTCTCTGTGTATTTTTTTCTATAGAATCAGTGTCCCCCTTTGGTTAAGGCAAAGAAAAACATCAAAGTAGACATTATGAATGTTTCTGGAACCATGACATCACCGATGACAACTGTTAGCCAATTAAAAATATCCGCTAATAAAAATCGGCATACTAAGTTATGTAAATAACCAAAGAGATGGGGTATTTTTCTTCTTTCTACCACTGTGAAAGACAAACATGCACACAAATACACACACACACACAAGATAGGATGGGGCTGGCGGAGAATGAAGCTGTCAGCACTACACCAAGTATCTAAAGCTGGCACATACTGACCTGTGGCTGAGAGCACCTCATTTCAGTATGCAGTATGTTTGTATTCACAAAGGAAGCTAAACGCACTCTATTTCACAAGCAGCATAACACAGATGGATGGTTTATGCTTGTTAAAAACGTTACTGCTAGGGAAGGTAAATGGCAAAGTGGAATGACACTGGACTTGCTAACCTCCCCTTTCCTCCTTCCAAACCCAGGAGTGTTAGAATGCTAACAAGGGGGCAGCATGAACAACTGCAGGGCACTGCTGAGCATCCCTGCTAACCCTGTGTTTGTTACTAGAACAGATGTAACTCGGGGTCCAGTCTAATATACTCATGGAAACTGCATAAACTGACTCAACACCAGTAAACCTTTACAACCTCGATACCGCAGGGAAGCCCATCAGGGCAGGCCTTTGCACCAGTGCAAAGCCTCCTGTAGTTAGAACGGTTCAGAGCCCAAATAAATACAGGGTTCAGAGGGGGCAAGACAGCCCAGTCTCAGAAGTATAAACTACAGGGCTACATCCTTCAATCATTATATGTGATATGGTCAGGGAAGGGACTTCTCACGGTTGTTGCTACCTCAAAACCGCAACTTTAAGGTTTTAAATATTTTTTGTAGAAATGCAGCATATTCTGAAATTACTTCAGCTTTGTTTTTGGCTTTACATGTATGCACAATCTCATGCAAAGCTGTGAGGATTTACTTGCCCTTTATAATACACCAATTGCTCTTTTTACAGTTCCGTTTCCTGAAGAGGGACAATAGAAATCTGCAGGGAAAATCGTTCAAAAAAACAACCAAAGGAACATTTAAGACTCAGGTATTCTCTTAAAATGTTGAGGGTTTTAAGATTTTGGTGGAATTCAGAGGAGGGTAGCAAGGAGTATTTTTTTTGTAATTCACAAACGCACTGTAAAACCCCCACTCGCTTCCAGAGAAACACTGAAAAGCACGGTTTTTCAAAAATCCTTAAAATGAAACTGCCTTTGTTGGTACTGCAGCTAGAAGATGAACAATCCAATTCTAAGGGACAGCTCAAACCTTTAATTGACTATTACAGTGAAAATGCTATGTCTCTCAGAAAACCTCTACTTAAATAAAGAGCAGTCAGAAGTTACAAGGTTTCTGCAACACCAAAATTCTGGAACTGAATCAGAGCTTTTGAAGAATACCATCCACAAGTCCATCTAGTTGCAGGGGCAAAGTCTGAGCAGACAGCAGCAAAAAATATTGCTGAACTGGACATCAGATTACAGATGCTGAATGTTATGAAGTCAGAAGTGGCTGCAATTTGGTGGTATGATAAAGGTGGCTGAAAGTAATTAATAATCATCTTGTTTGCATCTTATATTATCCTGTGTCCAGTAGCCCTGCAGCCAGTGCTATGTCCACCACAGGAGACCTGTTATCTCCACTCCTGTCTTCTTTATTACCCTACTTCTTGCTATGCTGAAAATATCTCTTGGGGCAAATGCTCTTCCCTAATGCACATGTTCAGAGTAGACTCCAGAAGCGAGTAAAGAACACCCACTATCTGGAACAAGCGAAACATGCAACATATTTAACAACTCTTGCATGGAAGCACAGAGAAGAGGTTCAAATACATACCTTAGCTCCAAGCACTTGATCCAAGATAGGCATATACAGGTTACCAGTTTTCCCTGACTCTGGTAGTTACTGGTGTTGCTCATTAGAGATGACAGGGATTGAGACTGACTGCATATTTGATGGAAAAAAGAAAGTGTCTGCATGTAATCCCTAGGGCCAGGTAATAGCTACTAGAAGGCTCCCTATCTCCCTGTGACTCTGGCTTATCTGGTGGCACCTGCAGCTTGCTGCAGAGAATCAGCAGAAAGGTCCTCTGTGTTGAAATGAGCGTAGAAAACTGAAGATTTGAGAGGATAAAAAGTATGTGTGTTGATATCACAAAGAACATGCTTGTTTCAACTAGTATATAGAAGTAATCTCTCTTCCCAAACTTCTTCTGACTAATCATTTCTACTATAAGCATTTGTCTCTTGTGCCACAGGCACATTCCTAAGATCTGTTGCTTTCATCTTCTCCTCATGCCCCACCTACCAATCCTCCTCCAAACCTGGTGACCTGGCTAAGTCACTGTGCAGGCACCACAACTTCCAGTGTTACAAAAAACCCCAGAGATTTTTCATCTATTTTACCCTAGTACTTACATACCAAATGATTGTTAATAGACACTCAACAAGAAACAGACAAGTACATCAGGCTTATGGTAATTCTCAGGAATTTTCACTGTGTTCCATGAAGCATCTGTAATCTCTCAGAGGGAAGAAAAATATTGCAGAGAATCCTGTGATACTTTTCAGTACGGCGAGCCAAAAAATATCCTGAATCCTTGCAGATATCACTGCCACCATGAAAGGGAGAATTTTGATGAAAATATAGGGAATTTAAGTTTTCTTGATCCTGTTAATTTCACTAACCGAACAGCCTCTGGTAAAGATTATATTCCTGGCACCTCTGTCTTTTATCTCCCACTATCAAAAAGCAGATGATACATACTTTGTAACACCCTGGTCTCTGGATGAGTAGTGCTGGAAAGGTACAATGTTGAGAAACTACAGCTACAAAACCAGTAATTAGTTAAAATGCACAATAACTCTTGAGAGATATTCTCTCCAAATGCTGTTCAAGTTGCAACTTGAAGCAGGTGCAGAATTACTTGGCTTGAACAGCTGGGTATTTGCATGGTATTTCTGTAGGACCACTGGATATCTGGCACTCTTCTTACCTGTGGCACCTATAACTTGAATGACTGCTAGTGCCAAAGGAACTAATTGGAAAAGAATATCAATTAAAAGGAGTCTTCAACAGAACAGCTGAGTTCCCAAAGATCAGGACTTATGTGACCCCCATGTTGCTGACATGGAACTGTTTCCTCTAAGGTGTGTCAAAGGAGAAGCTTCAGCAGTCCCAAATGAAATCTGGGACACCGGCTGGTACTAACAGGGGGTCTGAGCTGTGCTGCAAGAAAGCAGATGAGGGACTGATGGTTCAGGTGTCAGTCATACCCATCCTGATGACTGACAGGAGGTCCTGTAGGCGACAAACCATTGTGAGCTACTGAAAATGGGAGGCAGGGAAATAAGCTGAAGAAAAGCATATGAGCTTATTCTGACCCTCTGAACCCTTTGGTTCGGAAGAAAAAAAAAAAAAAAAAGTAGACTGGGGGGAAATCACAGGGCTGTAAAGATCCTGAATTGCACCTTAAGGTGGAGAAAAAAGTATTTAAATAATTCAAGGGAGGTACATACAAAGCATACAATTAGAAGACATTTTTTGAAAACCAAAAGAGTACAGAAACTTTCTGTTTGATTAAAGAAAAGCAAAATGCCTGGCAGAAGACGACGACAAGATCAAAAGGTGGAAAACTTGAAGATTCTTACCTCTGCCCTGCTTTGGTGAGGTATGTTTATTTGGAAGATGAACTGTGGTGAACCAATACTCGGGTCTGGGACCTGCTCCTCCTGCAAGACAGGGAGGGAGTCCAGGACACCAGAAGATGTCCATCAGTGCCTGGGACTGCACCGGTGCAGAGCTCTGGAGAAACACTCACAACCAGGTAACCTGGTACCTTCACAAAAAGAAAGTTAGTCTGAGCCAGACCCTAGAGCACTGACACAGAGAAGGGACCATGGAAATGTGAAGGCATTTTGGTGCCTTTATTTCATCTGGAGAGTTGGGACGGGTGAAGGAAGCTGAAGATAACCAAGAGCCAAGAAATGAGCAAGGCCTGTGACAGGTTCTCCCAGAGAGCTGCTCATCCCTACCAAACTTCTGTTTGGGAATCATCTTCTTGCCTGAGGGGAGAATACCAGTTTGCTTGTAAAGTACCATCTGAAGAAGACAGCTAGAGGCAAGGGATAAAGGCAACACAGAGCAGAGAGACTGAGGACACAGAAACTTGAAGTGAAACATCATCTCAAAGTTTCCTGCCCTCTCTGCAGTTTTGATCCAACACTGACTCCATGAAATATACATAATATTTATGTTCTGTAAGACAACGAAGGTAATTCAGAGGTATGCAAAACTAATTTTCTCATTGCTGTGTTTGGCAGAGAGAGGAATGCTTTGCCTTATCCTTTTACTTTGGTGTCACTCTGCTAAACAGTACGGAGAGTCCTGCTGTTAAAAAATAACTGTTCAGAAAATAACTGGCATCTCTAAGCTGGTAGACATCTCATATTCTTATTCTGTCTCAGAACCCCATCTATCACATTGCGTTTTATTTACGCAGCATTTTTTATGCGGAAGTTTCCAGTCTATGCAGAGAGACTGGTTCATCGCTGGAAGACACTTGAGAAAACACGGCAGTATTACACCGCTCAAAAGTAGGAATGTCTAAAGATACTTTCAGCGCATGCATCATGGGTGCAGTTAATGATTCCTTTCAGGACGTTTGGCTAAATTCTATGACGGTAACATGGCCGCTGAGCTCAGGCCAGCAATCAGTGCAGGCTTTCTCTTCTGTTTGGTTTTATTGTTCCAAAGGAGCCAAAGCAGCCGGGGAGAACCCCAGCAGCCTGGCCTGGCATAAGGTCTTCCAGGCTCTCTTGCTAGAAATGAAAATAGTTCAAGCTTGGTTGAAGCTTTGAGGTTCTCTCAAATTTCTGCTTCCTTCTGAAGGATAAACAAGAGGTAACAAGAATCTGCTGTATGTGTTAGTTATTTAGCCTGTGCACAGCAACTTTGGTGTACCAAGGGATTTTAATCTTTGTGTAAATATTATAGCCATTCACAGCAATGCTTTAGGGGAGAAACAAAGAGATTTATTCAGCTGAAACCACAGGAAAAATGTCAATAGGCACAATGCAATTGCTTGATTTGGAGTTTAGTCCAGATCCTTGTTCCGATCAAATGAACTGTGGAATGTTTTAAAACAACTCATTGTTTGTTTTGGGACAGTGTAAGAGAAATAGGGAATGGACAGCTACAGAAATATTTGGGGAGTGACAGGGGAGAAAAGGCAAGAAGAGCAATGAACAAGGATGGGGGAGACTTAATTTATTCCCAGCCTTGCCAGCAGCCTAGTGGGTGACTTCAACTAAGTCACTGCACTGCAGCATGCCTGGTTTCCTCATCTATAAGATGAAGACACTGACAACTGTTCTCTTTTCAAGCATACCTTGTTTCTAGTGGTGGAAAGCAATACGCTAACAGGATGGATACAGCCATCAGAGAGCCTTCCTGACATACGTTTTGCTGTCCAGACGACATACAACCACCACGGAAGCAAAATGAAGCTCCTCAAACAACTTCCACTGTAGGGCAGATGGCTGAAGCCCTACATGCCTGCCGGTCATGGGCCAGGGAACCATTCAGAGAGAGCTCCTACAGTGACATACTGCCAACCCTGAAATTTCCGCAACTTAAAATAGGAGCCAAGGAAAACCTTCAAGCAGTGCAACATGAAATGTGCTCAGCACAGAGAAGAAAGACCGAAATCAAGACCATAAAACCTGTCACCCTTAGCAAACAGATTAGCAAAAGTCACAAACTTCTTTTAAGATATTAAATAAAGAATTCTTTTTAAGATAGATGCCAACTGCATTCTCAGTTTATTCCACCAGGTAAACTGCAGTTGATGTTTCCAAGCATTAAACATCTGTCCAAAGTGGTCACAAACATAACCTTGAAGTTTTGGAAACGCTGCCAGCAGGAAGCATTCTCCACACATCCACCCAAGTACTGCTGTCATCCATTTCAAAATCCACATGCCTGAAAGAGTGTTGGGAACCCCAACAAATGACAAACAGTAGTGTGGAACAAAACGTTCTGCTTCGCTCTGCTTTTCTCTGCTATCTGCCCTTGAGGTAGGTCCTACATGTGTCAGATCACCTCTGTCGAAAACTATGAAAACCACCTCTGTCAAAAACTATGTGTGTAATTTTCACACTACCACACTAGACACCAAGACCACTGTAACAACCCTGAAAATGAACAGTTTAAGTAATGTCCTGTATCAGTTTTGCATTTAAGTGGCACAAGCATTTTTAAGTAGCACAAGTCATTCCATCTCAGCTCTAGACAAAGAGCAAAGCACTTTAGTTTAAAATGGAAGAAGGAAATGTAAAAAGTGTCCATCCTGAACAGATGAGAGAGGATGAGGGTTGTCTCTGCTATTCCTCAAACCAGCTGTAAACATGGCATCGGAGGGATTAGCCTCAGAGAGACCTAAAACAGGAGAAGGGCATCTTTTGTTAAGAATAATTCAATATTATGTTTTATGTAGCTTTGTTTCCAGCTTTGATCTTTGGTTAGAACAAATCTACTTTATTTCATTTAACTCTCAAGCTTGTTTATAGTTGATTGCAAGGCTGATAAACGTGTCGTTCTCTCTCAGGAAATAACAAATTCAAATTTTGACCTCCAGGAGGACTCCAGGTCTGGAAAGTGTCTCCTGCCAGGTGCCAAGGCCCACTATGGACAGTGAAGAGGGAAGAAGGGAACCCACACTATGAGGAAGAGTTCCCCGTGCCAGGCACAAAACAGAATCCATCCCACAAGAAGAGATGGTCAAAGACACCTGACAGCTTTGGACAAACCTCAGAGCAGCAGTTAGAAATAACATCATTATGTGAGATCCAAAGGTAACAAAATGTAAAGCTGCCTAACTTTAGCTGTCCTAGCAGGGTTAGGGCAATTGAATTTTCTTTCTTGAGGCAGGGGATTCCCATGGTAGAGCACTGTTTCATTATAGATGCTGAAGGAGCACAGTTCCATTCACAAACTGCTCTTCATGTAGTTGCTCGTTTCTTGGCTTTCTCTACCCCTGGCCCTCTAGCTCATTTCAAACCCATCCAGACACGTTACATATTTTTGTTTCTCTTTCTGAAAAATCTAGACAAAGAACCAAGAATTGAAAACATAATTAAAAAAAAGATGCAAAATGCAAGGTAGTAAAACTTTCTGAAATCATCAACATATGAGACAATTCCACATGCAAAGCACCTAAAATTATGCTCTGCCAGCTACTTTAAAAGACATTCTTCCTCTACTGCAAAAAAAATGGAGGGGGAGCATAGTTTTATCTGTGAAGTTATAATTTGGGAAAAACTTAAACATCTTTTTTGAAAATAAATATGAATGACCAGATTTAAATCAAAGAATTCTGCAAAAAGTGTCTGAAAGGTCTGCCAAAATTCAGACTGCTTCTTCAACTCTGAATATCATGTATGCTACTAACTGTGAAAGAGGACAGCCTGAGGTAGTGTACATGTGACCGAGTAGGCATTTTTCCTTTGGAATATATGCAACAGCTAATAAGCCCATGTAAATTACTTCCAATCAAATAATACTGATACTTAAGGGGTTGCCAAATAGATCTAAACTACACTGGAAAATATACAGGTTTCTCACTGTTGATGCAACTCTCGGCAGATTCAGGAAGGCATCGATGAACTGTTTTACTCCAGTGAGTAACTATTTGCAAGCCAAAATGCGTGCCCACTTTAGTTTTGCTTCAGTGAACATCCTGGGGGAGCAGACCAAATCTCCAGGATAGCATTAAAGACCAGAAACCTTAGATCCCTGCAGATTTCCATTGTACCAGTACACCCTGTTCCCTTCAACAGATGGAAGTCAACAGATAAAAGGTCCTAATTTCCCGATGCACAAGGTGGCAAGGAGGCACACACATATTTGGAACTGTAATAGGCTATCAGACTGTATTGGTTTCATGAGCACTGGCAATGTTATTAGTTGAGTAATGATAAGCAGTGACAATGAACAGTGGATGGAATACAGTTCTGATGAGCCATACCTAGCTCCTTTTGTATGTTGTCAGGGATTCCTGTAATAGTCTTTCTCCTTTTGACTTTCTTCGGCCGTCTTACCACCGTGTCTGTGTAAATTAGAGACCGCCGAATGCTGGCTTGGCGGTCGAAATTCTCCCCTAATACATGGTAGAACAAGCAAAGCAACATTACTTCCAAGCACGCTGACATCATGCACCTTCTTCCACTAGTTTTGTTGTAGAAATGGAAAAAAAGGCATTAACAAATGATGTTAGCTTGGTCCTACAATGAAGGTTTACACTGAAGGAAGATACTGCATATCGTCACAGTAAGGCTTTAGACACACATATCCATTACACAGTACTGCAGGTTTTGAAAGGAATTCTGATTTCCTCAGCCCAGTTCAGACCTGGTAAGAGCAGCTCTAATTCCACAAGTGAACAGAATCCTTGCTTTAATTTGGCCTTTTGTGGGTTTTTGTATGGTTTTGTTGTTTTATTTTAAAGTAACAAGCTGCAGAAAAAGCAAATCTGCTCATGAAAACGGTTTATGTGGGAACAGACATTGCTATTGGCAACAGATATTACAACGTCTTTGCACAGCTCCATCATTAAATCACACGAGACGCTTCTTTTTCATTCCAAGTTGCTCTGAACCTGTCAAATGTACCACATTTCTGGTGGTGATCTTTTTACATGAATACAAATAAGTACTACGGAGCATGCAGAGATCAAACTGATCTTGTGGTCTCATAAATATTTCAGTCAGAGTGGAAGCTGCTTAAAATTGAAACTTTATAAATTATTAGAAAAATATACAAAGCCAAGAGCTGAAAAAATGTGCATGTAAGTGCACGTTGCCAGACAAAGCCTTATGATGACCATGTGCTGTATCATGATGGGACCCAGAAGCACCACTATCATTAAGCAGCTTTTCTTTAGGAATTCACTTTTGTTTAGAGGTTTATAATTTGGCCATTTTACTAGTAGCAAGATAAAACTTGCCCTGCAGATTGTGAGCTGAATTAATTCTCTGTCGCTTCTAAAAATCTAATGACTAAACCCCATATCTCACATGTAAGTTCCCTTTTTAGAAGTTAAAGCATTTTAAAGCACTGCTAAATGTCCTTTAGGTGACCCATTTAAAACTTAAATGCAGGAAAAACTTGATATACGTGTGTATGTTTTTTGCCTTGTACACTTTTTTTGAAAATTGATGACCAAATTATTTACCTCTAAAAAGTGATTAATGCACAGTAACTAATACATCATAAATATTATCCCTGGCTGACTGCACATCAGTACGATGTGTGTCGTGCAAACAGCATAGAAAACCTCATTACCTCTACAACAGTTAAAGATACAGTCATATATTAAAGTATAGCATGTGGACTTGTGGAAATGCGAAGAAAAAACATAGCAGTTTCATTCACCATGTTGTAAATATAAAGACTCTGACTCTGTTTGACCGGAGCCTTGTGCTCCCATGAGCCACACTTGTGCTAATTGGAATCCTTGCAGCTACAAAGAAGTGCCAGTTTCATTCAAGTTTTAGATTGACTGAAGTCAGGGCAGATTAAGGGAGGAGGAAGCCCATAGGATCTATAAAATTTAGAGCTATGGATCCCACCAGCTTAGTAGAAGCTCTGAAATACAGACAGACTATCTGCTGTCTGGGGCATTGCCACTATCAGGACGTTAGGATCCTTATGGGGGTCAGGGTCAGGACCATTAGGTAATCCTGCCATGCAGGATAATAATTATTCTAGCCACATTATAACAAATCCAAAGAATTTGACGGAAAAAGTTTTGCATCTCTGAACATATCTTTATCCATTCAAAGGCCAACAATTATGCCTGAGACAGTGAGTTGTAAGGAAATTAAAATACAGCTTTGAACGCCCTGGAATAAAATGTAAATGGTAAGTAGAGGGTGCAAACAAGGAGAGAGTCTTTTAGATGAAGCCTCAGACAGCACGAACAGGATGACCATGGGGAAATGTTACTGTGTCAGCTGATCCACGGTAACTTCTTCCCCTGAGCTACCCAAGAGCTAACTCAACCAATCCATCTTCAATGGCTTTTGATACATAAAGGCTTTTTCAAAGCCACTGTGCAAATTTGTAGAATTTCAAAGTAGCAGCTTCAATAAATTCCAACAAGCAAAATCAGTATGTCTGTCTTTTTTCCCTTCTCCATTGTCTTTTTTTTTTTTTTAGAAAATATTGATGTTGATGTTAAATATATTTTGCATATTTAAGGATACTTTTCTCCTTCTGTTACAGGTCTGCAACTAATCATATAGGCATTCCTTACACAGTTTACTCAGTTCCCCTTCATGCAGTTTACTCAGTTTCCTTGGATTCACCAAAAGTATTTAAGTATGTGCTTAAATCTCACTGAAGTCAGTCAAGCTGGACTCAAGCAAATGCTTAAATGTTTTGCAGGATCCAGCCTGGAGCTGATAACCTCCACCATCACCAGACTCCTCCATCTGGAAGGAAAGTTCCAGAAAACCCACGAGAGCAGGCACTATTATACAACTTTTAACCCCCAGGATATGTAAAAGCAAAGACTGGCCACCACTGAAAATTCAGCCCAACCCCTTCCAGGCCAGAATAAGCTCAGCCCAGGCACACCCAAAGACTAAAACTGCTTCCAAATCCCAATGTCTAGCCAGCAGCTTGTCAGCCTAATGCAATGCCCCTGCAGCTTCAGGCTATCCAACAGATTTTTACTACTACTGTATTAGTTGCAATCTGTTCACCAAAGAGCCCCAAAAGCTGAACTCGTGGAGCATTTATTGCACAGCCACGGGAAAGGCCATTGTAGCAGAATCATTACTAATGCACTGCTGAAAACGGTGTCAATTGCCAGCAGCCTCTTCAGAGGTTAACCTTTTATTTCATGCCAGAAGTAATAAAATGGAAGTTTTTTGACCTCTCTTCTGGGAGAGTGAGAAAAAGAGCAAGTGAAGGAAAAAGCCAGATCAAAACAAAAACCGCAATGGTTTGTTCCATGGCACGTTGAACAAATGGCACAGAATTTTTGGTCGTTTTTTTCCTGCCTCATCCAGTAACATAAGGAACTTCACAAAATAAAATTACTCGGTGTGTGGGAGGGCAGAGGAGGGGAGCAGATTGTGACTTTTTAAAGAGGAACAAGGACAGCAGCTTTTTTGTGTGTGTTGTGCGTGGCTCGTAGTCTGTTACTGTCGCTTGCCTTGTTTCACAGTAGCAATATAATTATTCCAAGGGAAAGGAAACAGTGGATCCCAGAGACCAGTCCACATAATGCAAAAGCAGTCTTGCTTTACTGCCCTCCATTTCTATCCTTTCCGATTACCATGTTTATAAGGGAATAAATGCTCAACAGTACACTTCAGAAAGGTGAAGTGTAATATGCACGTGCACTATTTTTATAAGAAAAGTTGAGAACCGCTGAGCTTCCTGAGTGCAAACCAAACAATTCAGGAGACGCAAGGTTTGCTACACCAGTTGAATTAAGCTGGTTGAAGTCACAAGTGTAGTTTATCCAAACATGGTAATGTTCCCAGTGACACTGAATTAAATCTATCAGGGTTATTTGACCTCTTTTACCTCATTTTTCTTTCCGTGTTTTTATTTCCCCCTTATATTTTCAGTACGCAGGGTCATTAAATCAAACAGCAGACTACTGTTTCTGCAAGTATACCGTGTTCCTGCTGTCACAATACCTAAGCCCTGCTCATCTTATCGATTATGTCAGATTATCTGTTGTTCCCATAACTCGGCTTTCTGCACCTGTATCCTACATTCCCTAGATAATGCCAGCTAGCCTACTAACATTTCAGCATTGCATTTATTTTCCTTCTATTAATTTTCCAGAGGTGGGGTGTTTGTAATTTTCTGTTGTCTTCATGCTATTTATTTCAAATATTTTCTGCTGTTTATCTAAGGAAATGTTTCTTGTTGATTTCTCAGAGCTCTCTGATGTTTATCACAGAAGTACTGGTCCTATACTATTTAAATACCATTAAGTAATACTATTTTAAAATACTAATTTATAAAAATATAGGTGAAAAAATTATTGGTAGTCATGCAGGGAAAGAGAACACCTAATTTACTTTCAGAACAAAACCAAACATTGCAAGCTATTGATTGTAAGAGTGAGCATGGAGGCAGAGCGCGCCATATGGTGTTTGAAATAAATTGGATATTGAATATCGTCCTGGTTTTGGCAGGCAAGCGGTCAGTTATTTGAATTAACTAATAATAGACAATCTTGATACTGTACAGAAAAAGAGGGATTATTAAATTGAAGTGATAATTTGATCTTTCACAGAAATTCTATTTACACACAACAAAGTATCTATTCAGTATTAGGCTTTAACATAATTTAACTTCCACAGAGTGGGAGTTCTGCAACTGTAAAACCAAAGAGCATTTTCAAAACGCAGAGTTAACACACAGTTCATAACAAGACAATGTGGACTATGGTCACGTAAGTAGAATGTCTTACCAAGAGTCTTGCTCGAAGACATAGCCCCATTAACTTTTGCTGTTCTTACCCTACTCTCCTTGACACCTAAACCTCTTGTTGCTGATAAAAGTAAGACCCTAAAGTTTTTTTTCTTGATTTTTTTAACATTTAGTCTTTGGAATACAGAAGTCCCTGATAACCTTCCTTACACAAAATTCCTAGAACAAAATCCTGAAATATCATTCGCATTACATAAAACATGATTTTCCATTACATATCTTCAGTGCAGTCCACACCAAAACACTGTTATTTCTCAATCCTCTTGTATTTCATGAATATCTAATGCTGTTTCAAGCCCATATTGTGTAGACTATCTTCAATAATGATCATTTTCAGGGATTTTGAGGTTTTCTCATTAAGTTTGGAGACAGACTATTAAACAAAAAACAGTTTTTACAGAAAGGTGCAATAAGTAATTTAAAATTCATGCATCAAATATGTGAGTGTCAAAATGCTATCGAAGTGTATGGATCCCCTTTTATCTGTTCCCTCCCTCATCAGTGTAATGTAATTACTGAAATTAAAAGCCTACCAGTCACATTAATAGGAACCACATCTGTTTGGATTGCCTGGGCTTGTTGTCGCATTTTCTCTTCTGGCGTTGGCAATGGGAGTGACTTAGTCCAGTTGGTTTGGGTGTTAATATCTGATAACTCATTTGAAACTGGAGTTTTAGGCCTTTTGATGGTAATAAGCTTTTCTTCTTCTGAGGAAGAGGCGGGACACTACAAACAGAAACACGTGCAACAGTGTAAGTTTACTACCAAAAAAAAAAAAAAAAAAAAAAAGGTAGGACTATGGTATTACTAAGGCATTGCCACTGCAGTCAGCACAATTACTCATGGAGCAAAATATACCCTCACAAATATCACACTTTAACCTACAAAAAGAACAATTTAAAAAACACACAAACAACCCACAACGAAACACCTGGATTGTATTTATCCAAGACATCTGACCAGTCTAAGGAATATATACCAATGAGAGAGAAAAGAGTGGTCTTGAGCATAGCAAAGCGCAGTAACTAAATATCTTACACCTTGACATCGTCCCTGGAGTGATTAACCCCCCTCACTACACTGAGGTTTGCCTCTCCTGCCCCCTTCCCTTCCCAGTGCCCTATTAGGAAGGTGAGATTTGAGTACTGCTTTGCTCCAGCCGTACTGAGCATTATGAGGATGCGTAAGGTCTCAGCAAGAAGCCTGTTATGAAGAGACAGATTTCGGGAGAGCTCAGTAAAAGAGCCAGCCAATGCACTCTACAAAATCATCAGCCATGGATCAGTGAGGTAGCAAGAATAATTTTGCTTTGGCCTTGGAGAAACTCATGCCACAGTCAAGGGGTTCACTTTGCCCATTATTCAGGGGGGAAGCAGTTAACAATATTGGTAGCCATAGAATGGTCATTTTAAGAGTAATTCCTTATCAAAGTGGCAGATTTTACCTCCATGATGGGCATTTCACTAAAAAAGAAAAAAAAATAAAAAAGAAAGAAACCAATGAAATAAAAAACTTTCTGCACCAGAAAAAGAGGTTGCAACAGCTTGTGCAAATCCTTCCACCAGACAAAGTTCTAAGCCAAAAAAGCCATTTGCTTTTGGGGAGCAAAGCTGGTTTTATTACAAGGTCCTTGCTTGCTACATTATGGCTTTTTCTTCCATGCTTTTTACTGATAGGACAGTACTAGTCCATGGCAAACCCCGAGGACAGGCAGGTTCAGGGCACACAGAAGACATGACTGGGGCTTCTATAGCAGGTGGTCATAAGCTCCAAGCAAACATGGGGGAAGCAGCCTTCTCTCCTCCCCGCTCCTGCCAGCAAGGCACCCCAGGGAATCCCAGAAGCAGGAGAGGAAGGAAGATCTGGAGGAAAACCAACCTCTGCCTCCTCCCGCCCCCAGGCAAAACAAAAAAGAGACAAAAACCATGGAAGAAGAGTTGCGTAGCGGCTGCAGCACTAGCAAAGATCTCTCTGCAACCTCCCGACTCCTCTGCTTCAGGCGTGTTTGCTTTGGGACCTCCCTCACTACCAGCAGACCAGAGTTACAGTCCTCCCCCCCTTTTCTTTATTCCTCTCTCCCTTTGGAGAGCAGAATACTACCCAAAATAGGGTTGTCAGTACCGGATCACTGCCTCTCCCGGTAGTTACTCCCTCACTGCTGTACACGGTCATGGAAAGAAACATCACAGCTATTTATAACATATGGATTTTTTTTTTTTTTTATTATGGGGTTTCGGTCTAAGCGATCTGTTTTCTCTTGAAGCTGAGTGCTATACAAATGACACGCCCAGACACTGTGCTGCAAACACTGTTTATCATTTCTGGGTTTAATGTTCTTCCTGTTACCATGAGGAGTTCCTGCTGTTTATAAATAAATAACCATTTATTTATTCTATTATGCTTCGACTCTACAACCTTTAGGACAAGGCCAAACATTTTATTTAATAAAAAAATAAAAATAAAAGCAACTTCCAAGCAAAAAGCAAAAGAACAGAAAAGTAAAATCTCTTCAGGTAATAATAAAAAACCATTTCAGGCAATGAAATTATTACTAATGTCACCCTGCGGTTTGGAACCACACTTTGAAATGTAGGAGCTTTTCTTTGAGGAAATAATCCATTTCTGCCAGTCTTGCATTTCTTTACTAGAGAGGCTGCAGATGGGATAGATGCTGCTCTGTATGAATGGGCTCAGCCCTGTGAAAGCCCCAGCAATTTTTTCAATGCAAGCTTCTTGGAGAACACCAATATTTTTTCAGGCCTGTATTGTTTTTAAAAGGCTCTAAAACCATTTCTATAAAAATATAATGTGAATGCTTATCTTCTTATGAACGTGTGTACATACACTGTTTATACACAGTGCAGGCACACATATACATATGTACTTACACACAAACACAAGGACTTTCCCGCCTCAAATAGCTCAAATTCATAAAAACCTTCATTAACTTAAGCCATTTGGGAGAGAGATGCCATTGCAGAAGGGAAAGCTGCCTCCAGGCCATGCTTCCTGCCAGTTAGGTTTAAAAACAGCTGTTTAAAAACAGCTGAGAAAGGGTTTGTAAGGAATATGGCATGGGGGTGCTAGCCCAGTGTCACGGCAGGCACGCGTGTGTGCACTTAAAGGAGTTATCAGGGGTTGAGGCAAAGAAATACCACTTTCCCCGTTCTACAAAGAGCTTTTCTCCGCCTGAATCGGGGCACCAAGGGAGACACCTCAAGCCTGGTTTTCCAGTTTGTGTGGGGTGAGGATGAGCTCCAGTGACCTTCGCTCTGCTTGGTTGACACTGTCAGCATCAATTTCCGTCACATTCAGGCTACACTGCAGTGCCAGGTCTCAGCTGTCATACAGCAGTCACCAGGGGCTACTCCAATATGTCAAGTGGCAGAGATATTAGTTACAAAGCCACCCTTCCTTTTCAAGGAAATTACCCAAACCATGCAGAACACTTTTTCCATTACAGTATATAAATAGACAGAAGAACTGAAGCATCTACTACAAGGAAATCCTAATTATAAAAAAAAAATGTGGAGCAACAATCACAAGTTTTGCAGAATTAAAAGTTGAGAAAATTGGGGACAGATGGAGGAAGACGGACAGAAATTAATCAGCTTGGTGAGCATATAATGAATGAAAAGCAACTGAAAACCCAATTGTGCAGTTGAGTTCAAAGCACCGTGCCAGTAAGAATGATTTTCTGCCAAAGGACAGTGGTGCGTACTTCTACAAAATAATTCAGTAGAAGAGTTGTGGGTGGTTTTGGGTGTAGGAATAAATGTTGACATTTCATCTGTAGGTAAGATTTCCATGGTACCTGAAGAAGCATGATGGTCTCTACTTAAATTCTTTCTTCCAAAGTACTCACGATTATAGCGGTATAGGGGTTTTTTGATGTGAGGATACTTTTAACAGGCATGACAAAGCTGTACACAGCTTTATTGCACATAGAAGAAAAAAGCAGCTCACCTTTCAGCTTGCTTCACACAGAAATTATTTAACTCTATAATCAGGATGAAAATAAGGATTTACATATTTTTAGCGAACATTCCCAGGTTTACAACACAGAAGCTTGACAGAAGATGCAGTGAATTGCTGCTGTATAACAGGAATGTCTTCTCAAGTAAGGTCTGTTATATCAGAAGTAGAACGGGACTAGGCAGTACTTTGAGATTATGTATCTGCTTAGCAAAGCTGATCATAAACACTATGTTCATAATAGAATAGAAAGCACTTGTCCCATTTTTAAAGCATCTCTGATTCATTACAACTTTATTGCTAGAGTTAAATGGCCGAATTTCTGTGCAACAGGATGTTACACTCATCTCAGGAAAATTTGTTGGAATTCATTCTTTTTAATGGACATATGGGAAGAGGGAAAGGTGGGATGTAAAAGCAGCAGCCTTGGACATTGCAGTGTTTTCACGAACATGCATTAGAGGGAAAAAAGCATGAACTTTCAAATGGGAGTTGAAATGAGAATCCAAGAGAAAAATGGCCTATAAATATGCTGTAGACAAGCTATATGGCTCAGTAAGCCAGAGCCTCTCCAATGCCTTGTTGACATATTGTCCCCCAGCCTACTCAGCCGCTGAGATACAACAAAAGAGTTTCACCATCTCAGCACATTCACGCTATTTGAGAGGTCCCAGATGACAAGTGAGTATACGCTGTGTTTCTTGCAGCATGCTCTGCCTAAATACACTGTTTATTCTTAATCTTTTTGTATTCCAGGGGTTTATACTACACTGTTCGAAAAAAAAGATGGGACCTCCAGGAGGAAAATTCAATCCATACCAATTTTACCTTTCAGCAAAGGAACTTCAAACTTCTGGTCATGTCATTTACCTCATTGCGTACTGCAATAACTTCTAAAATTATAATTTATCAGGAAAAAAAAATTGAGGAAAAAAACCCCAAACCAAATCAGTGTTGTGGACAGCAGCCATACCAATCCAGCTGTCTATCACTATTTGCCAACATCCTAGCTCTTCTTCAACCTTTTACTAGGTTTGATGGCTTCAAGTGCCCTTTTACCCAATGCAAAGGGATCAAGACAAACAATAACAGGCAAAAAAAAAAATCCCAAGCCCCAAATGTTTACATTAATCTTTCTTGGTCAATTGAGAATGTAACCATGTGCCTGCTTCAACCTACGGGGTTTCACACTGTGTTATGGAACGCTGCCACATTATAAATTTACATGAATTTACACTTAAGTTTAATTAGTCATGTCTTGCTATATTTGGTGTCCTCCAGACCAAGGTCCCCTGTCTAGTTCCCCCGATTTTCATAGAATATTCCCATTTATTACTTCTACACACAGATCTTCATTTGCACTAGCCAACTTTGCTATCCTACTAAATCCTTCACTTCATAACCTTCACTGTCTCAGTAAAGAGACTTTTTTTTTTGTCAGCAGAAATTACTGACCATCAAGCAAGTTATCACCTTAACCAGCATTGCATAAACGTTCCTTTCTTCTTCCTCTACTCTGTTGCAAATGGGATTAAAAACATCAGAAGAGCTGTACTGCATCAGTGCAGAGCTCTAAAAGCCTACCTACGATAATAGCCAATCAATGATATACAGGTGAAATTAAATCAGAGGATGCATACAGTGGATACCTTCCCCTGAATATTCTCTCAGCATTGGATGGAGTCCTCCCCCCACCAAGAATTTACCCAGTTGCCTTCTGAACCCATGTAAACTTTCAGCATCCACAATTCCTGCAGCAGTTGCACAGTGTGAGTATGTGGTGAGTGAAGAATTACTCTCTTTAGTTTGTTTCTGCACTCGCTTCCTTATGCTTTCGCGCTTTATGCTTTGTATTGCTGCTTCAACTCAGCAAACTGAGCAGTATTTTCAAAAATACGTGAAGCAGCAAAACATACATGTGCTGATTACAAGAGCATCCCCATGCCATGGCAGCAGAGGGGCAGGGAAGCCAGCTGAGGGCACCAGCGCCTACAAGTACCTCCAGCTCATGCCTCAGGGCTCCCAGGCATTCCCACCTCCAAACTGGAGGGCACAACTGCTTCAGCCTCTCTTAACACCAAGCAAAATTTTGAATTAGACCTCCTCAAGTCCCTCAAGCCAATATGTTAATGCATTTGTTTTCACTTAAGATACTAAACAGTCCTGCAGATATTGAAGAGACAACTAACAGTTTGGCTGAGTACAGTGGCAAAAATATACTTTTTTTTTCCCCATGAATGAGCAAAATAAGTGTTTTTGCACCCGAGGCTTAACAGACTGTATCAAGGCAAAGTTCATAAGCTAAATGACAGGACCTGGGGAAAAATACTGTGAGTTTTTGACATACAAACATTTTCATAGATGGAATAAAGACATGATATACTGCATGCCTGGGAGCAACTACTCTCTGTAGCTCACATTCATCATTTAAGAAAAAAAACATTACTCCAAATTAGTAAAGGTTTTCCTCGGCTAATTAAAAACCAATGAAGCAGCCATTTAAATAAAACACAGTGTTCATTGGGGGAGGGGTTTCAAAGGAGGCAACTGTTAATAGACAAAAAGGAATTTAAAAATTTCAGTGAACCAAGTAAATAGAGGATATTTGACTGTAGACAAGAAGGAGTAATGAGGACAAATAGAGGAAACAAACCTGGTATGGCATTCTTCTGTTGAGCAGTTGATTTTTTTTATTTTATTTTTTTTTTAAACAGAAAACAGAAGCAGGTAACAACTGAAGAGCAGAATAAGACTGCATATATACTAAATGCTACAAGTAACATCAAGCTGCAGATATGGCAGCTGGATGGTCCCACTTGTGGGCAAGGTACCTTTTTGCTCCAGGGAACCAAGTTACAGCAGGCGCTAACGCAAGACTGAGAGATGCAGTCTAACAGACTAGACTGTTGAGCAAGACAAAAAGAAACACAGAGAATGAGTGATAAAAAGGGAAAGAAAAAAGAATGAGAAAAACACACACACAGAAGACAAATACATTTAATATACACAATGTATCCATTTCAGAACATAAGGGGAACCAGAGTTTGAAAGTGACAACTCAATATCTCTTTGACACTCAGAAAACAGATCGATACTGAAGGACAGGAATAGCTCCCAAGTTGCATCACCAAGAGTGGTATGTAAGAGATGAGAAAGAAGGACACTGGTCACAGTACTGAGATGTAAAATCCAGATAAACCAGTTTAATCTCCAACAAACTCAATTAGGATCAGCAGAAATACACTGCAGTGGAGCTTGGTCTGTGCTCCATTAACATAACTTGTAAGAATCAACCTAGGAGTAAAAGGGCAGTTCCAAGAACTTCATTTTATATCACAAAACATGAGAATGTTTGTGGATCAAGGTCTCCTCTCGCATCACCTGGCCATGGTTTCAGATTATGGCTCCAGTGAAGACAGCCAAGCAGAATATCTGGCTACGTCTTTTTTAAAACCAGATCAAAACAAGTGGGGAAAAATGGTTTCCTTTGTGAAATCACCATGCAGCAAAACATAGGTTTTCTGCAAGGTGGCAATTATGTCAGCTTAGAAGCAAATTTCCCAACAGTAAATAGCTATTCATGCATCCACCATTATTCTGCTGTTCTCAAATTTCAACTATTAAGTACTGGATGTACAGAATTTAAATGTTGGCTTTTTTGCTTTGAATAGACAACAAAGCTACAAAGCTTTCATTTAGTGGTGAGGAGTTCACATTTTGAATCATGGGATTTTGGTGACCCCAGTTCCACACTGCTGCTGAAGAACTCTTCTGACAGCTGAAATATGACTTGCTCAAGGCGTAAGACTTATTAAAATTACTTGGCACTTTACCAGTGGGATTATAATTCAAGTTCAGAGATCTGTTGTGGTAAGCGTTCATTTAAAAAAAAGAGTAAAATTTTAGGCCATTACAAAAAAAGCTGATTAAACAAAGATACTGGTCAAAGGACACCACTAAACACTCAGTTGTACAATATGAAGGGAGAATCATGCTACCTTTTACAAGGGATTAATGCCTCTCTGAGCTGCAAATAAGAGCTGCAGGGTTAAGGTTAAGGTTCTGAGATAATCAGTAACATCCAAGACTGTCAGTTTGGCAACTATCTTTCTCCACAGCTCTGAATCATCCTTTCAGCTAAAAATATTTAAAGAAAACTATTCAATTTGAAATGGAAGTGCTATCCTATCCTTGAAGTATAATTAGTTGCATTAATTTTTTTCAGAATGCACAGAAATTGTTAGTAACACATTAACACTCCAGAAAAACCTTAACCATGATAAGGATGACCACTCTTAGTCTCCAAGAGGCCTAACCCATGCTTATATGCTCTCATTTGAATTCTTTTTATATTTTTTAAATGTTACATTAGTTTTATATGTGCAGATGGTCATATGCTGCACAGCATTGGCTAAGACTAGTTGATAACATATATGTATGCATATATATGAAGTACATTAATAGCAACGAACAATGTGTTAATACTTTCCCCAGTGGAAATCATAATTCCACTGATTTCAGTGAGGTTTTTCAAATTATCATTATAATGCATTCCACAGTATGAATGTGCTTTACATTCTGTGCTCACTGCCAGTACATACCACACACAGCTGAACAAGATGCTTTAACATTCCCTGCCAATACACAGATATAATGCAATTGCCACCTGGATGAGAGACTGTCCGTATTCCATGACACCTTTCATTATGTGATTAAAAACCATGGAGGACAGAACTGAAAACACTGTACCCTTTAAAGTGAGTTCTCAGGTGCACACTTTGTATAGAGACAGAGTTATTTAGTCCATGCTACAGAGGCACATATGGTTTAGTAAGGATTCAAAGAAATTAAACTGCATTACAATCAAGGATATCCTCCCACTCTCTGAGCAACAGTTGGTGGCGAAGTATTCTGGAATTATCTATCTTGAAAATCCCAGGGGCTCCAGCATTTCGGGTTTGGATAGCCAGGCTCCAGTTCATCGTGCTGTCCACCCCATCAGTGATGTCCTTTCCCCCAGCACCAAAGTTAGCTTCTCTTTCAGAGCCCACAGGCAACACAGGGTAAGATAACGACAGAGGAGAAAAATTTCTTTTCTTCTTTAGAACACTAATGCAACTTACTAGTTCTGTAACTGAAGCGTATATAAATTAATGTATATATAACAATATGTCTTGAAAACTTTCTTAGGATTTTTGCTCAACTGTCCCTTCTCTTTATTTGTTTAATTAATTTCTAGATTCTAAGCTAAGCATACACAGAGTTGAGATGTGGGCATATAAACATGAAAACCATGAAGCAAACTGAAAAGAAAGCTGATAAACCTAACTCAGTGGGCAATCTTTCATTCTTATGGATGCCTTTATGCAAACAGTTGTGATGCATTAGGACAAAGCCTCTACCTAATGAAACAGCATAACTGCCTGTATTAGCAATTCAAAGTGTGTACATGTCGCTGTTACAGTTCAAGTACACTGATGGCTGGCTAATAGCTCTTCCTGCTACTTGAGTGTCAACACTTAACAGATTCAAAACAGCTACCCTTGCTCGGGTTTTCCCTCCAGAACATTACCAAACTCCTTCTGGCTTTCACACCTTTATTTTGCCAGTGGCAACTTTATATAAATGCATGGGTAGAACTGGGATTTTTAAGAGACTACAGAAGTCAGACAACCTAATATCACTGTAATTCAAAGTAATATGCATCTTTAAGATGTTCTAAAAATCCTACCTTATTTGAACAATGTTAAGGCAGGCAATTAAACTGCACTAGGCATGTATTCTTTCCAGCACTTTGCCCCTGCACCATTACCTTTTGTTCAATTTCTTCATAATCATCCTGGTAACTTCCACAGATTGCGCTGGAGGACGAGGAGAAGGTAGGGCCCTGAGAGTAGTACTGTGAGCTCCGGTAGCCATCCCGACGCAGCTTGTCACACTCTGCCAAAAGACAGAGAAAGAGGAGATTAATTCATTACAAGAGCCATTACTGTTTACACTCAGTGTACAATGGCACTTACAAAAGTACTGAATATTTTCTGAAAACGTTTACCATGTGTCATGGTTTAACTCCAGCCAGCAACTAAGCACCACACAGCTGCTCACTCACTCACTCACTCAGAAGACAACTCTATCCCAGCTGAAACCAGGACACCATGCATTAGCATTGCCTGTCCCAAGTAACAGAACCCGAAGGTGCATTTCTCATATTTGCATCTGTATTTCCCCCTCCCTCACATATATCATATACATAAGCCCACACAGCATATATATACATGGCTTTTATTTAACCCAGGAGACGGCTACAGCTTTGGAAAGAAAGGGGAAATGGATTTATTTATTTATTTATTTATTTAAGTGAGGCCTGGCTCCGTGTCTTGACAGATGGCAGCATCTTGCAGGATGGGAGACGGAAGCGTGTGAGTAACACCGGGGGTCTCATTTGCCAGGCCGGTAGACATCCATTATGTGCCTTACACTTGAAATGATGATGTTGCTCACTACTCAAGCACCATCTGCTAAATAACTTTGGCACTGACCACTTGTCTTGTCTTCCTGCCCGTGGAAGAGACCATTTATTCTGATTTTGGAGAGAGAAATGCAAATCACAGGGATCTCAAAATCTCACGTCACTGCAGAACACATGTAGTTTAATACTGAAGAAGTTTCAAACTTCTGAAAGAATTCAGAACAAACATGCATCCCCACTCAAAACAGCCAAAATCCCAGTCAGCATCTCATCCCTCTCACCCAAGTTTTCCACAATCATCTTCCCACCTCCTAATTGATATTCAGTGTGATTGTGCTAAAGAATAGCAGACGCCAGAGCATAAGGAAAAATTTAATGTTCAAATGCGGCAACCAAACTCATCAGCCCAGTCAAACTGTTAGCTTTACATTTCCAGAGACAGATATGTCAATCTGTTGAAAGATGAGGAAAGCAAAAAGAAAATTAAGTATTTGGTACACTTCTGTCTAAGGGACTGAAATTTCTGCACAATACACAGGCATTATCATGACACAAAGTGCTTTTATCATCACTTGCTGGAGAAAGACTTTCTGTGACTGTATCATCTGTCTCCCTATCTTGATCTTTTGAATACCCCTTAAAATGGAAAACATGCAATGTTTATATTGAGGGCAAGGTTTTAGAGAGGCTTTTGCCTGGCAAATGATTAAGTGGAGTTAGAATTTGCAACTCCAGCATACATTTCCTCTGTTATCCTCAGCTGCTTCTGAGACTGAGGTCTGGAGGACTCTATGCCGATGGGTTAAGTGACCTTGAACAACCACAGCTCTATGAGGATTTAATCAGTACGGACTCCCCTGTATCTGCAAATGCACATCAAGAAAGCAAGCTTACAGTTTGACAACTAGCCATTTCCATCAAAGCCAAATGTACGTCCTCGTCTATCACGTGTTTCCGTATGGGGTCAAAAAGGGCAGTATGGCATGAACCTGTTAGTTCTCTCTCAATTCGAGGACCAAGGACGGCGGTGGTGGGTTTTGAGATCCAGATCGATTGCTACATCTCAGGAGCAGAGGGTTTACCTGTTTCGCATGTGCAAGCATGCTGACACTGCATGCATCTGGCAAACAGCTGCTGTACTTCAGGAGGGGGTGAAAAATGACTGCCATCAACCGCAGTAAAACAAATTCCTCCACCGCCCTTCCAAATCTGGCACTGGATCCAGCCAGATCCAGCACATAACGCTCACAAATGTGAGCACCCTGATGGGCTGGCTGTTTGTCGGTCTGAGCTACAAATCAACAGGGATAAGTGGGCTGCGGCAGAACAAGACAGTCCAAAGACTTGCGTCAACTTGTACCGTGGGTTAACACGCTAAGTTGTCAACTTAGACACTGCAAGTTTTACCTTCAGATCAGCCGCTAATCACCACAAACGAACATGAATACAACTTCAGGGGTATGTAAGAATGAAGTTATTTTTTCCTCCCATTCTTGGGGTAAGGCCCAGGGTCCTGGCTGGCCACGCCTGAGACTCTCCAACACCAGGCATCGTGGCACACCCCAAGGGCGATGGGCTCTTCTAGAGCGTGATAGACACACGCTCTGATATTAATTGCTTGACCTTATTTATTCTCCTAACGAAGGAGATGAAGATGATGAATAGTGCACTTCATGAAGCCCAGAAGAGCTCCAAAAACTTAAGGAAGCCAACACCGAAGGTCTCAAGTCCACCGCAAGTTCAAGTGGACTGACAATAAAGAACTGGCAGTTTATCAAGCTCACAACTGCCATTTGTCCACAACACAAGATCCCTGTAACATCAGAAGCTATTGCAGCGACGTTGCTGAAGAAGCCAAGAGAATTGCTACAAACCGCCAGGTGAACCACACCAACGAAAAGGTGATTTGTCCCTAAGAACAGCTTTTCTATTCACGCGCTGTCACGGTGCATTTTGCAGCACAGCAGGAAACACACACCGCGGATGGCACCTGAGGCCAACAAACCTCAGCAGAGGTTTTAGGCAGATACCTTTTACTTCACACTGCAACAGCCCACAAGTGCAACACAAGGTCAATCACTGCACCTAACTGAAGCTACTGTCACTGCCAGACCAAGGGTGGCAACCTCTGTTTAAAAATTGTTCTAGCTGGAGGCAACCCCCGCAACCTCATCACTATTATTAAAGGTGCACATGGTCTTCTGTAAGCAATCATGTTTGTGTTTTTCAGATAAAAGGTTTTTATTTACGTAAAAAATACCGACGACGAAGCTAGAAATACTTGCTCTAGGAAAGAGTAAGTAGGAAAGCTGCTCTAGGAAAGCTCTCTTCCCTCCCGCTGAGTACGTGGGGGAACAGGCGGGCACCAGCAGCACCACGCTGAGAGCGAGGGCTCAGCTGAGCTGACTGCGATTCTGCACCAGAGTTTTGAGCCACAGGCACTGAATTCAGCGCTGCTGTGAATAACTCGACCTCTCCATGTAAAATCATATGGCCTCTGTGACAGGCAGTCAGGCCACGCATATGAAAATACTTCCAAGGCCTCTCAGCCCAGACCTCCTCTCCATTTAATACGAGGAGCTCACGTGGAATTGCATCTGACCCTGAGCCAATAACACACAGCAGCAAGTCTCACACGCAGAGGCGATTTACTGCTTTTCCAACAACTCCAAACAGTATTCTTACATGGTAATTTGAGCCACAAATCACCAGAGTGAACAGAAGGCACAGCACTGATACCTCAGTAATTCGTCTGACATGGTATTACCATGGAAAACCAGGATTAATGTTTACCTTGTCTGCTTAGTCAGACCTACACACTGCACTGCTCCACGATGGAAGAAGGGCTGGGTTTGCTGGGAGGGGACAGGATGAGTTGGCTCTTTTCCTCTCCTTTAACCAACTTGAGTAACATTTCATACCTGCCGAGCTTCCTACCACTAAAACTAGTTGCAGTATCTTCAAGTTTATATGAAGGAAAACTCATTGCCTTGCCAGCAGCAGAACTGGTCAGGGGGAGATGGAGTCACGGTTGTTTTTCAGAAGTTTTCCATGAATTTACATTTTTTTTTTAATTGTAAGTGAACTGTATAAGACTAGGTGCCACTTTTCATGAGGTTCTTCCTAAAACTGTTCTTCTGCCTGTCAGGGTCGGGGCACCCCATATTGACCTGGCAGCAGGGAGAAAGGCTCCAGGGTGCTGGTTTTCAGGGCTGGATCCCATCTGAGCCTGGGCCATCTCCCCAAGGTGCAGCCCCAGCGGCAGCCCAGAGGCACAGCTTTCTGCCACCACCCTGGACCAGTCCTCCACGCCTCAGGCCTGAACTCATAACCATCACTCCCTAAATTAGCCCTAATGAAACACTGCTCACATGACTGTTGCAGGATCAGGCCTTAAGCTCTGTAGCCATCTACATCCACAGGTACACACTCAGACATACTCTCACAAACATGTACTAAAGAGTTTAATATAAAAAAAAAAAAAAAAAATCCACTTTTCTGTGTTTCTAAGTAGTTATTAGTAACCAGTAAAGACACTGGTTAAAGAATTAAACTACCACAATATTCACAGGTATAAACTTAGAAACTCAGCATCAAGGTTATTCAGACATCTGAATAGCTCCGACTTGCTTAGCATAACTAGCCATCCTCCTGGATGGGTCAAGCAACGGAAGACTGAAAGATAGTGTCCCAGAAACACCTGAATTTGCCTCGTTTCCAAGAACAGCACTGGAACTCGAGACCAATTGCTAAAACCCAAAGAGAGAATGCCAGTCAGACCAGCAGCAGGTTCCTGGAGGAGCAGAGCTGCCCAAAGCCACCGAGACAGAAACCTCCGGTGCAGAGAGAGAAAGGGGAAAGACCAGCACACGCTTCGCTTGCCTTTGCGCCATCCCCTGTTGTCTCCTCGTCAGCAAGAAGGGACAAGCGACAAGCTGACAGCTGCATCTGCATGCTTGAAAAATTATCTCAGCTAAAGTCACGGTGACTTCTTGGCAGAGCCTTTCATGTTGTAACTTGTATTTTAGAGTGGGATTTTGTCTTTTCTTTTTTTTTTTTTTTTTTTTTGTACTAGAGAGAGGCTATAACTGCAAGAGTCAGCTAAACTGTCAACTACAGAAATAAATCTGCTGACTAGTATATTAAAACACATTTATCCATTCACTGCACATATCACTGGAAAACTGCTCTACTCCCTGAGGTCTGAAATCTTTTTTTTTTTTTTTTTTAATCTTTAAACATTGTAGCCAAGTCCTTCCTCTGTAAACACCCACAAACCACGTTCCTCCCTAAGTCACAACTACAAACACTATCTTACAAGTAGCTTTTCAAAATTTCACCTAAAACCAGACAGACTGTAGTACAATACACATTCATCTGGTAAAAGCGAACTTTTAAAAATTACCCATTACTTTGTAGGTCATGTTGCACTTTAACAATTGCAATATATCCTGTATCACTGCTTTTTGTTTTAGAAGAACCTTACGTTTCAAAGCTGAAAAATAACTGCCTATCATTTTAATTTACTTCATGCATATTTTGAATTTGTTTTTCCAGTTAGGCTGAGACAACTAAGACTTTGTGGGTTGGCGACAGACAGGTGTAGGTGTCAGAAGAACTGGATTCCTCATCCGGCATTGCTGCATCTGAGCAAATCACTTCAGGTTAGATCCAGTCAAGAACATTTACAGAGAGCGACAACACAATCTAAATTTCACGTGTGTGCCTCCTAAATGCAGAGTCCAAGCAGGTATCTACACTCTGCCTGCAGCACGCAGGTATACAGCGAGGCACCTCAGGGTAAGTCAACTAAGGAAGAACCTGAGGTGCCTTAACTCTCGTCCTCACCACACAAGTAACGACCAAAGCTAGGTCCACTGCTGCAGGCATCCCTCTCGCGAGGGGCAGAACGTAACAGAGATTTCAACATCTCTGCTTCTGAGGATTATGTGCTTTTTATCCAACAGTTGCTTAAAATACAGTACTGCAAGTTAAGAAAGTATTTTTCATGTAGATACGAATTTAAATTCTTTAAGGATGAGATGAGCATAAGCTAAATGTCCAAATTCCTAACAGTGTGCTCTAAATGCTATGCAAAAAGGTTGCCACCTGACATGTAAGAGCCACAGGTAGATTTTGTGTGGGACTGGTCGCACCAGTGTGTACCGAGACATGCTCTGAGCACACCTACCAAACTGGGACCTCTTCAAGGGCACAGCTGACTCTCTGTCTACTTGCAGAGATGTAGTAAGACGTGGATAAGACCAAGGTAACTCTGGACTACACAGTTAACTGGGGAATTTCGGGGAGGTAACTTTTCAAGATAAAGAGCTTGTTGAGAATGATTATGCCTGAGACTGTAATTAAAACAGACGCCCTAGTTCAAAGGTCTCTTTGGTTAGTAAAGCTAACTAAAATTACTGCCTTTCGCTCTGTGCCTCTTTATGAGTCCCTCATTTGTAAACTGGGGATAAGAACGCACAGCTCTCTTCGTGTCGATGAAATAGGCTAATATAAAAGCAGAGCTGTACAAAGGCAATCTTGTTTTTGACAAATATCTCATGCTAAATATGACTTTAAAAAAAGCAGCTCAATTTAATTCCAGTGCAGCATCTATTTTTGTCCCTGGATCTAAATATGAGGCAGACAGCTTGCCTCTACCACTTTATATTCCTCCCAAAAATTCATTCAGCTTGGATCAAAGCCCATTTCCCTTAAATGTATAAATCCCCGTATCATCTGCAGAACTTGACTATCACAGGGAGTGCTTCTATATCAAAGCTTTAAAATATGTTGTAAAGCCACAGCAATGATGCACTTGTCTAACAACTGAACTGTAACCAATGCTGACTGGAAAGCAAGTTCATGAACTTCAGCTGTGATATATCCAGTGTGCTGTTTTGTTCAGACTCCCATTTTAATGGGTCAGGAATTGCAACAGATGTAGTACCGTGGCAACCCAGCTGAAAAAACTTCTCAACAGCTCAATCTAGATGCTTTGGCTAATACCAGCCTTTGCCAATCCAGCTATCTTGCCTATTATTCCTCTCTCTTCCCCCAAATGCAATTTTATGTCGCTATTTCTAGATCTTTATTTTTATCAGTACATATAGAAAAGCATAAGACAAGCCTGGAGACAGTGAACACTGGTACCCAACAGGCTTCTTCCACAAGCAAGTGCCATATGAAGTGGCAAGTTTTTAACCCACTGGCAAAACTTAATTGTTTACTGCAAGGCCTTCTTATCTGATGAGTAACGAGAAAGGTCTACTAGACTTAAATTTTAAGACTTATGTGTTCCCTCTCTGAATTAGCAGCCAAGCCCAGCCACACAGGTAGCTTTTAATATCAGATGCTGTGGGGAGTTGGACTCTGCAACAGAGCAGTCTGTTGAATGGATACTTCAGAGAAATCTTACTGAAAGCAACCAAATGTATTTATGTTAGGTCTATTCTCTCCAACGCACAACTGCTCACTGCCTCGTTGGGAAGAGTGTCCTGACGTTGTAATGGGACGCCCAGCCAGGCTGGGAAGCCCGTCTTTCCAGATTGGCTTCTCCAAGCTGCTTCAGGGCTCAGCTGTACAGATGCTTGTACTAGCACAAGGATGGGGCATGAAAGTGCAACATTAAAGTATATCAAGAATGCAGTTAGACTTATTTTCAAGGGTCCAAATCAGATGCAAGTCTTTAAGAAGGATCCAGACTGAAAGGAGCTCTGCAATGTGAAAATACCTTCAACAGGGTTAAATCAATGCAAACACGTTGATCGCTCCTTTCTTTCTTTTCTTGCAGCTTTTAAAAAACAAATACATTTAATCCCACGCTCAATTCCCCAGGTAATCTGCATGATTTAGCCATACAGAAAACCTTTTTAATGGCACCAAAATGCAAGAGCCATTACAAATTATATTTGTTAACAAGCTGTCACTGGGGAGTGCTCAAAATAATTATCACCGTTTGTCTTGAGCTAATTTAAATTTCTGCAAGTGTGTTATACGACTACGTTTAGTGCTGACAAGATGTCTTAAGTTTAACAGTTTATTTGCTTCCTTTTGCGTGTTTGATGCTGGCATTAAAATCATTCTCCCTGCTTTTTCTCTGGCATTTTTATAGATATTTGTTGTTTCTTAGACAACCGAACACAGCTAATATAAAAATATGAAGAGCATTTTTATTGTTTTTTTCTCCTAGGACACTTAATGTTAAACTCAAAGCTATCTAAAGTGCTGCAAACAACCATGTATAACACCCTATTCTAGGAGAGGAAGGAGGAAGAAAAGCAAAAAGGGAAACAACCAAAAGTCTGATATTCCTTGTGACGGAAGTTGCTTTACCTAGCACTGATACTACACCACAGACAGTAACAGTTCAATTTCTTCTCTCCACTAAAGGCACAGATCTGAAATGGGGTGAGGTTTGATAATCTTTCAGTTAAATCTTCCTACTGATTCTGACTTGTATTATAAAACATTCAGAAAACACACTAATCTGGTTTAGGAAAAAAATAGTATCATTAGTATTATTTTGAAAGAAATGTTCACCTTCTTTTAACCCTTTCACTAGAACTGCTTTCACTTATCATGTATATCATGCAATCAATCTACATATAGCCACCCTGTATGTTTTTACACTCAGCACTGCATTATGTAACTAAACCTAAAATAGGGAACCTAAGTGCTTCCGAGTAGCTCAATTTTCAGCACAAGAGCAGCTTTCAAACATGTGCAGTGTAGACTCCCAGTCAAATTCTGCTTAGTTTCATTTGCATATTCGCTTTTTAAAATTCCTTATTGGAAAGGGCAGTTAGAGTATGGAACTTGGCCAAAACCATCAACAGATGTACTGTGAATTAATTCAGGAACACTAAAAAGGGCAGGATACATGGGCAGAACCTCTGGTACCAACTTGACTGTTGAAATAAATAAATTGATTTCTATTTTTTGATTTTACAGCTCCAAGGCCTTTCAGGAACATATGGTCTACCCCTAGCCTTTAATGGTGTTTTACTTCATTAAGGTTTCCAGTTGGTAGGGAGCTCACATCTTGACATCTCTCTGAACCTGAACCAGATCTATTGTTCATAAAGTGGTTCCACCCTATTTTGCAGCTCTTTAATGAAACATAAGATTATTTTAAGTCCATAATCTTCTCAGCAGGATTATCGACTAGTAGGGCTGACCCTAATATTGCTCATCTGAACAGTGATCTGGCAGATGCACTGAGAAAACAAAGGCTAAACACATACCTGTCTGGAGGGTCTTGCAGCAAGACATAATAGAGGCTTTATGAGTAACTACTTAAATCCGGTTTTATTTGACAATGCTAACCAGATGTCTTCTGGAAAACAAATCAAGTGTTTCAATCACTGCTGCTTAAATACATTCCTTGAATTTGGCCAACAAAGCTAAACAGAAGCTACAGTCAGCCAAATCCAGCTCTTCTGAAGATGAGATAATAAATGAATCATCACAGACATTGGAACAACGAGCCCTGTATTATGTACATAGCTTGAATCAACACAATTACCCTGGGGGCAGGGGAGGAAGGCACGAAGTACAGGCAGTTGTGCAGGAAGTCTCTGCAGCTACAGTCTAAAAAGGAGTATGAAAGTCAGCATATGGACTGTTCCCACTATTTACTCCTACACCTTCCTCAGTACGTATCTGACACCTCGTTAGCTGCTGGAAAGGACAGCCAGACTGGGCAGTAACCAGCAGCGTGCGACAAGACATTGCCCCTCATCTGCAACTTGAACTGTGCAGAGAGAGCGTCCACAAGACCCTTCAGGAGCTGGCTATCGCCTGACAGCCTGACATCATTCCAGTCTGGCTGTGTTTGCCCTTTAACATTAACATGGTTATTTCATCACTTCCCCTTATGCCTGTTGTCTCTCAACTCATGGACAAGTGACAACACACAACAGTGGAGCTTGTCCTCCCCCACTTTTTTCTTGATTTAAATCAAGTGCTCTACACTGCTAATTGCAGGAACTGGAAGATAACTGCCCATTGGAAATCTGGCTATATATGCCCTGCTCTGGCTCCTATCCCTGCAACTGACTTATATCCACATTTGAGGGAGAATATAGGATAGTTTGAAAAATGCAGAAGCAAAGAGGGTTCAGGTGCATGATAGAAAAATTTTTTTCTGTTCCTTCACTTCATCATAGTTTGCAAGATTATCTGAGGCCAGTGCATTCCAGATTACTTTCGGCTTTCCTTTAGGACACTGGACCTACACCTGTGAACACACTGCTAACACTGCAAACCTGTCCCGGCACAGATAGACAGGCACACTTATGACACGCTCTAAGCAGTTAAGCAAAGCAACGCCACAACAGTGCTGTGTCTCCTCCCCGTCTTCACGCTTCATGCCTTACTGCTTGTCATTTTATAGTACAGTTAGCAAAATGAGGATTAGTCTCAATTTAGTTTTCTTGCCAAATATTTGTGTCATTGCTATATACTACTGCTACTGTATATGTGCTTCCAGCTGAAGACCACTGTACTTTACGGACTTCTTCTGACTATGGTCCTTTAAACATGACCATGCTGCAGAGCAACAAGCCAGAACTGTCAACGCACTGTGTCAGGGATGAGGGCTCTTTTATGGTGCTACCCTCTTGACTCCGGCTGAACACCCACTCAACCTCTTGGCCTCACGGACCAAAAAAGCTGTAGGAAACACTGCAGTATGTGGCACTGCCCCTTTAGCACAGATAACGGCCTGCCTTAAATGAACCAATGCCACTCTGAACAACATTAAATTCATAGCTCTGCTACTGTCCAGACCAGACTCTCAGAGCTGGTCCAGCCACTCAGTAGATACTGGCAACATGAGACTAAATAGTAAGTCAAGCAGCCCTTCAGCCTTGAAGCAGAGCACACGGTGCAAGGGGAGAGGATTGATTTGAGGATCCTGACCCCATGCAGAGCCTCAGCTCTTCCTTCTCATCTGTCATCTTCATCTCCTATTTTCACGACTCCCTAGGAGGAAACAGTGACATGGAGCACAGAGTCACACAGGACTCCTCAAGGGTCAATATTGATTTGTTTCTATCTGAACATCTGTATGCTGGGAAACACGTTCCATAAGGTGACTGTGAAAACACGACGAAGAGGCCACTTAAGATAGGCTCTCAGGAAAGGCCAGTTGGAGCAGTTTGGCCCTGAGGGTAAGGAAACAGGCACCTTGGATGGCACATGTCGCCCCATCTGCTCCACCAGGCACTCCAAGGTCCTGGCTCCTTCCCCAAAGAAAAGGAGATCCTGTTTTATCCAATGCAAATAAAACATTAAAAAAATCTATCACCACGACCCAAGAACTGCATCATTTTCTAAACATTTAAATCACATTACAATGGTACGGTGGCTGTGAAGTGCAGCTGAATTTGCTTTTCTGCTTTAGCCATCAGATTAAGCCACTGAGAGCTTTCATTTAAAATGTAGTAATGCAGCCTGGGTTAAACATATCAAGCCACTGATTTTAGTCAATGACAACTTTAAATTTTAATATAAGTTACATAAAGCCACTTCAGTTCTCAAGAACAGATATACCGTGCACCACAAACTTTCCAGCTTCCAGGTGCTTCATTTTCTAATTCAGATTACTGGACAATACTGCTTTTTAAAACTTCAGGTGGCACCTGAGCACTTATGTGCCTAAAGGAGGATACACAGCTTTACCTCAGTTATGAACAAATTTGAATGCAAGATCTCACCATGTATACTTGAAGTAGCTTCATAAAGGAAAAGCGCAATATTTCCCCCTGATTTCAAAAGGGTAAAAGGCTAGCTTATAGGTACGAAAATCTAAAAAATCTCCCCATGCAACATCTATTATCACATGCTGCATCCACTTCCCCAGTGTGATAAGCAGAGGACATTTCAATATATAATATACGAAATGAAGTAATAAACTGCACAAAAAATAAATGAAAAAACCTCTTCCTCCTCCAAACACAACGCTGCTTCCTGTAAAGGTATGCAGAGTGTGCAGAGCTCACCAAGCAGAGTACCTGATTTTTCAAGACAGGTTAGATATCATACATTTTAATATCGCTATTCCTAACTTTTATTCTTAAGCCAGTTTAAGAATAAGCAGTGAAAATAGCTTTTCTGGTCCTTAAGTGGTGCTTAAACATTTATTCTAGACAACAGACAGCTTCTTATCTATTCCACTAGATTTTTTTTTTTATCTAGACCTATGCTGTCAAAAATCTGCTGTTAAAATTGTACCAGAATAAATAGGTTTGACCTTGCGTTGTCTTAAAAGCTAGCCAGGATTTCATCTGGTTAGTACTAGATGGGTGAAAACACCTTGATAGAAAGGAATACCTTGCTTGAATCATTTTGAAAGATTTTATACATTCAGTATCTTTACAGGTCATTTAAATGACTGTTGTGCTCTGCATGTGAATTACTATTTATTACCTAAGTTTTACACTTACTTTTCCATTCACTGGGGAAGCAATGAATGCAGTAACAAATTAATAGTCTGCAATCAAATTGCTATGTACCAGCAACATCAGATCTCATAATCCGAACAAGAACAGGACTGGGAAACTGTCAAACATGTTTCAATGGTCTGCACTATAGCTACTAGAGCTACTAGCTCACGACCACATCACCAGATTCGAGGGGACCACCAGAGATTATCCCCTCCTTCCCAACCTCCTCTAAAGGTAGGATTAAATATGCATAAACGATTTCTGAGTAGTGTTTCTCTCACCTGTTCTTAAAAACCTCCCATGATTTCATGGCCCCAAAAATTTATTTTAGCACTTCAGTATCTTTACTGGGAGGAAGTTTCCCCTATTACCAAACCTAAGTATTTCTCCACTGCCATGCACATCCACTACTTCCATCTCCAACAGCCAACAATGAAAAAATTATTTTTGCTTTTGTTCTACTCCTTTCCAGTTTGTGCAAACGCTTTCTGGAGAATGGGGGGATTCATCCCACTGTTTCCTGCACAGAGTACGGCACACCTTGTCATCCAACGTTGTTCATTCCCCACCACCCATGCAGCACGTTGGGTCACATACAGCTGTTCTACTGCCCCATGCTTCACCCCAACCACTGAATTTGAAACACCAAAAAGATGTCAAAATGCAAGCTTCATCATGAGGCCAAGAAAGGCAGAATTAAAGTTCCCATGATAGCCCAACAGTGCTTCTTCTCATGAGACTACTTTTCTCCAAGGTCTTCTATCCTATAATCACATAGCACTGAATTTAGTTCCTACCCATTAAAAAGCTTTAGAAAACTCTGTATTTTCTAAAGCAGCAGGTGGAAAAGCAGTTCAGCAGTTGTCACAATTACGTCTCAATTTCAACAGCACTTTCACACTGAATGAAACACAGCTCTGACTACAGAACGTTTAACCCAATCCTCCAAATGTGATCAGAAGCACTGGCACCTTCCTAATTTCACAGTGCTGGCTGAAGCAGCAGCAGAGTAAAACTGATAAAACTTTACGTGGTACCTCTCTTACTACTCAGAACCCTGACCAGCGAGAATGAAATTGCCAAAAATGGTGTTAAATTCATGCTGTAGCTACTCAGGACAGCTACAGGCCACAGCAAAGAGTTATTTTAAAACTGCTCTTAAGGAAATATGGCCCAGGGAAAGAGCTGGAGGTAAAATAAATAAATAGCAGAGTTTTGTTGACTATGTCAGCAACTTGAGGTCTGGTGAAGGCATCACAGTTTCTTCTCTCACTTACTGCCCTGAAAGCATGAAACTGAAATTCACTTCATTGCCAAGGAGCCCTACATCATCGGCACAAGCCAGTTTATTTAACACAAATGGCTAACTGGTAAGTTGCAGTAGGACTGAATAGCTTTTGTTTTATAAAGAGTAGCAGCTCTAGAGAAAAATCCCAGCAGACTGAAATAACTTCAGATGTGTAAGCTGGGGGAAGCAGCATATATTACTTAGTTTCACACAAATATGTTAGATATACATTTATCGAAATAGAAGAGGAAACTGCAGTAGATAAATTTCTGATAAAACACAAGAAAATGAGAGCAGCTTTTTAGCCTGTGCAGTTTTCTTTGATAATAGTCCCAAACAGAGAAGAGAAAAATAGAAGAATGAGTAGTTAAAGTTTACAAAAAGCTAGCCACAAGCACTATTCTTTTTAATCTAAAGCAGGCAAATATTTTTCTTTTGTGAAGAACTGGTAAGTGTGCCTGCAAGGGAACAGTAAATATTTCAAGGCTAAAGGGCTGTACAAATGTATTAATCCAGTAATAAGTATAGAGGACACACACACACTATCTGCTGAGCCATGCGTGAGCTAATAACACTGGCTGTCAAGACTCCCCTATTAAATGATAACAAAAGGCACCTAGTAAGAGATGGTGAAAATCAATTAACTGGAGAAACAGCAAGAGAAATAAAATAGGGCAGCCAAACACTTCTCTATTCAGACATACAAAATGAAGTTTTCTGCACTTCTAAAAAGCAGAAATGTCATGTTAAACAAACAAAAAATTACAATGTTCTTTTAAATCAGGTTAACTTGCAAGGTATCAAGTACCTGCAGTTCCTGCTGAAACAAAAAGGGAATTGAAATGAGTTGGCTCTTTGCAGGGTAACCCCCTTTTTTAAGTAGCCAATGTAAAGAAAAAATCTAGGTTAACCATTTCCAGAACACAGACATTCAGCTGTAATTTTAAACTTTACTTCTGGCCCAGGGACAGATGTTCTGCAGTCCTCCCCGCTAGCTGCCTGCCTCTGGCCTCATGGCTGCACTAACACAACACACCACCTTCTGTGCCAGACTGTACGGGTACACCCCCAAAGAAGGTACCAAGGGTAAAAATTGGTCCTTAAAAATATGCTGCACCCTTTTGCAAGAAACCACTTTCACTACTGAAGGAGTCCTTGTGAGTGCCCTGTTCCCCATTTCCCTTCTCTTCCCTCAGCACCTTTTCTGACTTCTCACAAGTAGCCACATCCCTGGAAATGACACTGTACAAGAACAAAAGAAATCACCAAATGAAACACCTCTGATGTGGTTCTTACACTGAAGTATAAATGGAGTAACTCAGGACTTACTGAAATTGAAGGTACCGTTTTGGAAACACTCCAAAACCTGAATGGAAATGGCCAAAACACACAAGGTTGTCCCCTTTTCCATTCTAGAGAGCTCTGCCAGGTTACACATTTCCTCATCCCTTGATAGCAAAAGCATTTTTGCCCTGTCCCTAGATTTGAGTGGGTAAATCCCACTAACGTTCCTGATGTGCTGCAGGCAGAAAAATAAGTAAGTTTCTTCCAAAGCCTGCAATTTGGATAAGTTTGCAAAGTCTGTGACAAAAACTACCACCTCTTTAGGACACATCTGTGCCAGCAACAGCATCTTACCTCTCAGTACTGACTTGAGGTTCAGCTTGGCTTGTCGGTGCAGGTCCTCCACACAAGGTGGTCTTGAGGAGGGCAGGAAGACATTTTCCTGCTGGTGCCACGGAGCGGTGTAGTGCACAGTCCATCTACTCTCTTCATCTAGGTTGGAAACCGCTGCAGAGAGAGACAATAATAAGAAAGTTAAATGCTACTGTACATAGCTATATCATGAAACCCCACACGTAAGTTTGTTGCGCATCATCTTAAAACAAAAAAGATTGTTTGCCACTGTAGTCCCATCAAAACACTCTCTTAGAACCTCACTTCCATGACAGTTAAAAACCTTCTTCTCATTTCTAGTCTAAATTTATGTTATGTAGGAAACACCTTTCCCTCTTCCCATGTTTATACTTGCTGTCGTATTTACTCTGAACTTGCAACTGTTTCCCCGCCCCCCCCCAGCTCCCAGTCTTCACAAACGAGATCGGTTTCCCTGTCCCCTGATCCCACCAGGCGCTGTGCATTGCAGGATAGCTTCCTCTTGCTCAAAGGTGACCCTGGGAATATGACAGTCGCCATGAGAGATTACGACAGGTTCATTTGTATCGGGAAATAACCTTCTCTGAACTCACGCTCGCTCAAACCAGGAACAAAGATTCCAGTGAAGCCAACAAATTAGCTACTTTCCATTGCTGTCAGCGGAAAGCAGATTTGGACAACAGCAACTCCCTGGGCAAATACTGCTCAGGGCACAACAGCACTGAAAAGGGATTGTTCTGGCCACCTCTTCTCAGCCAATACACACTTGAAAATAAAATACAGACCTTGCTCAAGTTCAAAGTTCCCTATAGACAGTCAAGTAATGAATAAGCCAAAGCACATATTGCTAAGATTTGTTTATCATTTATGCTTCCTGAGAGACAGCCATTACCTTTTGTTTGAGGCTTATCATCAATAAAAACTTCTACAGTTGAATGGCCTTATCCCTCCACCCTCTAAACAGGAAAAGGGCAGTTGGGGCTCATACTTTATGATCCCCCAGGCACCCTTTGGTCTTCAGCCAGCATGCTGCACATCCTTGCTTTTAGCTCCTCAAGGCAGAAAAAGCCACTACAGCTGTGCTGCGTCCCAAGCACCTGCCATGCTGGCCTCGCTGCCAGCTCCGCACCTTCCCTTTGCTTTCCCTGCCACCTGGGCACTGCTCACTGCTGCGCTGCCTTGTAGCATCACTTTGTGTGAAGTTTGGCTGATGCCTCTGTGGTAGCAGAGGAGGTGTGTAAACTGCAAAGCAAAACTAAGGCAACAGCCTCCTGCCATCTGAAAAATGAGTCCTTCCCTAACACCACCGCACGTCTGCCAGGATCATTTCAGATGGAAATAATCGGTACTCGTTAAAGAAAATAAGCTATGCCTTTCGCTTCAAAACCTATCTACAACCTAATGCTCAACACCTGTTTTGTCCTAAAAGGACTTGGGGTGGGAGGGAAGGTTCTTAACTACCTTTCCTCACTTTTTTTAGATTAGTATCAGACCTCGAAAAAGGTTTTTCAAGACTTTTGATTGGTCTCTTCATCTCTGTGGTGGCTTGGTCCTGCATCCCCTCCCCTCTCGCAGACATATCGGCTGCAACAAGACAGATACATGTTCAGTCTGTGCCTGCTTTTCCCGTCCTTGCTAACTAGAGGTCAAACCTAAATCACAACGAACTGACAAGTCACCACCTACCTGGTTACAGCATCAATCATCCCGATATTACAGAAAAAATGATAGGTATAGTCAACGGCATGCTCGGAAAACAGCCCTCGCGATCCCCTGGCAGAGCAGGGGAGCAAGGCTGGGGGAGGAAGAGGAAGAGGGAAACACCAGCCGCCAAGCCCACTGTCTGACTGCAGTCCCACCATACCAAAATTAACGTTTACTGCTCATCAGAGCAATGGTCATCAAAACTAGTCGACAGAAGGGCTGCGCACATTTGCCAACTACTCTCCCTAGCACAATTCGTCTGTCTTCACGAATTAAATGAAGAATCACGATTTTAAAAGCTGTTCTGAAACTAGAGCATCTTTAAAAGACAAAACTCAGCTCATTATGACACGCTTTATGTAGATACCTCACAGATACAAGCCCATAGCTACACATGGGCTCGGCAGCCACACACGCAGAGACAGATTCCTGACAGAGGTTGGGAGGATGCCCCAGCACACGGCAGGGCACCTGTGCAGGACTGCAGGTGACACCTGTGCACGACTTGTCACCGAGCTGCTCCTTTCACACCCAGAAGTTTCGCTCCTTCAAAACCACCACAACAAAGGACTTCAAAAGCAACAGTATCCCAAAGCAGAGGTCCTAAGGGACCTCATAAGGCTGCCTCCGCACATTACAAAATACTCCACAAAGAAAAGAGTGAGATAAATCTTAAAAAGAGGCTCCAGGAAAGCAGAAGCAAAGCCAAAGGGAACTGCACTTTCCTGCAGGACTCGGCTGCCTCCCGAAAGGGCAGCGAGCGCGCACAACTACTTACTCTTTCTCTTGAAAAATTTCATGAGAGATTTAAGCTTTGTGTTGATGAAAACCACCATGTTCAAGGTGTTGAACTGCGATCCTGGAGTTTAAATCTCAGAAATCCCAGGAGCTGCAGAAAGGTGACTGTTTTCCAGACTGAGCCTGTTCAAACTCTGCACGCCAGACTTCTCCTCTCCCGGCTTTCCCCCTCCGCCTTTCTTTCCTGAAATCACAACTTTAAATCTGTCTAGATCTTCCTGACGCACGAGAACATTTACAATTCTTTAGCCTGAATTTATCCTCCTCACTTGTGACCTGGTGGGCTGAAAACAGCCAGTTTCAACATGCGAAACAGGAGGAAGAAGAGGAGAAAAAAAAAAAGCTAATTGTTATTCACGTTTGCACAGGAGCAAAAATCGGGCGTCCTTGCTACCCATGCATTTACTCAGTTGTTCTTATCCTCTCCTCCGCTCTCCAAGTTTGGCTGCTCCATAAAGTCCGAGTTGGCAGGTGATTTCTCTCCTTCCCGTCGCGCTAGCCGGCTCTGCCGGCGGAGCAGAGGGAGATGCCGGCACCTTCCCTCCCCGCCCTTTGCACCTCCCCGGTGCCCGCCGCCGGGCGGGGGGGGCGGCGGGCAGGCAGCCTCCGCGCCCCGCCGGCTGCCGCCCCCAGCCGCTGCCCTGCAGCCTCCTTCCAGTTGCAAATGAGAATTGCATTTTCGTGCAAATCAGGATGCCCTGCTTTCCCACCGCTCCCATCCTTCCCCCTTCCTCCCCCCCCCCGTTGTTTTGTGGTTTTTTTTTTTTACCCTCTCGCTCCCACTTTTCTAAGGACCCAAGAGCTGCGGTTTAGCTGGCTGTAACATGCAGTCTCCCCTCGGCATTGCCTACCCTTCCAGATCCACTGCTCTCCCCGTAGTCATTGCCACTGCCTGGGACATCAGCCCACTAATTTCACATACTGAATTTCATTCAGTAATGCTCCCAATTTATTCTTATTAGCGTCATCTCAGACCAGATACACGGACAACAAAATCGAGTTATTTCTGGCTAATAGAGAACTGTTATTCATCAAATGAAACTTGTGCACAGAGATGAAATAGCCCAGCTTTTTGAAATGCGCATTATATACTCATGCCTTAAAAAAAAAAAAAAAAAAAAAGTATCTGTACAGAGGTCCACAGCCATCCTCCCTAGGAATGAACTGCTATTTTGCAGAAGTTAAAGAGAAAATGCTAAGCACCAAATCAATGTGCTCAGCAGGGCATGCCCTTCGCACAATGTTCAGGCTCAAGAAGCAAGCCCTCCATCACAAAGCAAGCTTAAGAAACACCCTCGGGTTAACAATGAGAAGGATTTTTTCCTCAGGAAAAAGAAAAATGCCAGCAGCAGGGGGCTCAGACTGACCCCAAAGCTGCAGCAGGATCTGGCCTCTGGAGTGCAGCATGTAAAAAGCAGATGCTCCACAGGAACTTCACTCCCAAGTTTCACCAAATGGCCGAGACTTGGCACCGTGCAGAACAGACCATAAACAAAGTGCCTCCACCATTGTCTGAACACACCATTATCAGGATTTTATCAGGATTTTCCAAACACAGAGATTTTACAATTACAACACGGGTTTGACACCAAAACTGCCATTAGCAGCCAGTCTGTCCAGCAGCTGCTGGTCCAAGAGACATTTTGACTGGCTGACATCTGCCAAGAGGACAGAAGACCATGCTGCCACTGTGGCAGCAATGGCGGGGAAGGTACCTCTGCTTTTGCATTGATTTCCATCAAGCATCTTACACAAAAAATGACCCTGGCATCAAACTCTGATAACAAGATGACTATTTAGTGTTGCTTTTTTAAAAATCACATACACAATAATACTCCTGTTAGGAATTTGCCATCACCCATACATCATTAAAACCACTTTAAATGCACACTTGCTGGACACACCCTGGAGGTGAGTGCAGAATGGCTCCATTTCGAACTCCAGCAGCGTTGCCATCCACGAGCAAACCCAGAAGGTGCTAAATTCCTTTTTTTAGTGTGGTGGTGATCTTTTTTAGGATGTAGGAAGTGCCTCTATAAGTGGGAGGGGAGCTACCATGCATTTGCACAAGGGAAGGTGACAGTTTCAAGCTAGCACATTAGGGAGACTGGGCTACTGGGAGTGAAACAGATTCTCCCTGCGGTCTTTTATGGCACCTCACAGAGGCTTACAAGCCCTGGGAAGCAAGACTTTGTTCCCTTTTTATGGTCAGGCCACATGCATCAACATGATCCTGGGTACTTTGGACGGCTCAGGGAGCCCTTCCCCGTTCCACGCTGGGCTGCGACCTGCGCCAGGTCCAGTGCTGCTCTTTGTTATTGGATCCTCAACCCACCCTGAAGCATTTCTCCTGCCTGAGAACAAGTGCTTGGCCACTGTCCTCAAGCCTTGATCTCCAGTAAGGAGGCAGCTATTCAAACCCAGTAACAAACAATGCATAAGATGACGTCTGCCTTTCATCCTCATCCCCCTTTGCTTCCACCTTCCCTCAGGTCATGCTGATAAAGAGGTCAAACATCAAAAATGGCTATCATAAGGGGATACCCCAAAGGAAACACCAGTTGGCTACTTGTATCTGCATGTCTCAGAGTCTGCACTAGGTCAACAATGACCAAAAACTTTTCCCCACTTCAAACCCACGGGCTTCCAAGAAATTCAGCATGTTGTCTCAATACAGCTTTTTTAAAACACTTTTCCTGTCACAAGAAACCGTAACCGCAATTGGCTTCTAATGGCACTTCTCTTAGACCTGAAAGCATGAAGTAAGTGTGCTTCTCCACAGCCTGCCCCTCTGCACTGAGAAGAGAAGGAAAAGATGGGACACTGAGAAAATTTATGTTGTAGTCACTATGCAAACAGATAAAGGACTTCAGCCTCCAATGTTGCCAAGCCCGCAGACAAACCCACAACCCTCTCCCCCCTAAACAGCAACAAAAAACCCACCTAAAATTACCTTGAGAGAAAAAATGTGAAAGTTTGTTAAAGCTGGATAAACCCAGCATGAACAGTAGGTGTGCACACACTGTGATATCAGTTCTTTAAAAGCAAATGACTCACAGACAGGTAGCAGACTGGGGAGACCTTGCTCTGTGGCACACATCCTACTTCACCTTGGACAAGTTAATATTAACCCACCGCCTCAGCTCCCACATCCTTACAAGCAGGGATCACACTCACTTGCCACCACACAAGGATACTATCACAAGGAATACAGAAAATACAGAGAAGATTTTCAGCAAATGCTAATTCTCACTTCATACAGGATGGGATTGTTAACTTAAGTTACAAAGTTTGCCCCAGAAGAAACTCCTTAACAAACAAGAGACTGAAGCAAACAGAATGAGAGGCACAAGATGCAGTGCCAAACAGCACGCTCAAAATCATGAATGTATAACACACTCATTAGCAAAACTGTGTCTTTTTTTAGTTCACATTATAATAGTTTTTAATCCCTGGGTGGTTAAACTGATTTTACTTTCTAGTAGAGGCCATGTACACCCAGAAGAGAAGTGAACATGAGAGGCTGCATGAGCATGGCGTGCCTGAAACACTGCAGCCATTCCTTCACTCCTCTCCCTGCTCTCTCCCCTCTTTAGAGGGACTTTACAGCTGACCTGCTCTGCAACAGCCATCTGGGACAGCCACCCTCCACATTCACAGCAACATGAAGCATCGGCGCCTGTGAAACAATCTGGAAATATTCCGCTTCCATGGAAATATTTCAAGCCAGCCCCTGGGGTAGAGGGGCTTTCCTGTCCAGCCCCCCCATTCACAACCCAATGCCCTGAACCTTGCACTAGTGCACAAGATCCGCTGAAGAAGCTGAGGCTTTATAAAAAGGCAAATGTTGAAGAGGGACATAGTTGGGTTGTTGGTAACCACAGCCAGAGCAGCTGCCTGGCAGCAGCTGTCTATCAGGGACACTAACGAATTGGTGAGAATCAACTGTTCTCCTTCCTACTGCCACTCATCAGCCCATGCACACATGCAGTACGAAATTTAGGAAGTACTAAGTTTAAAAAAACCCAAATAAAGCACAAGAATAGTTCAAGCAACCCATTCCTGCTCCCTCCCACAAATCAAGACAAATTTTACCCCTTATTTTCATGAAGGAGAGGTAAACCCAACACACGTATCAAGTTCACGAGAGGAATGATGCATCAAACTACTAGCATGTATCATCATCTCAAAACCTAAACTTTTAGTTGTAAGCCACAGCAACTTTATTCAAACAATGGAAGAATCCTCCATTAAACAACTGTATAGCATTGATGGCATTTTAAGAGGAAAGAAAAAGTAAAACCGTACAACTGAGTTGGGAACTGCGTGGTGAGAGCTCTTCCAGTGAGTCTCTGTTCCAATAAGCAAAAGGGAAAGTAGAAACGTTGGCAAGCAGATGTACTCAAAACAATTAAATCGATGCCTTTGCTTTTACGGACACATCAGTCACTCGTTCGAAGTAAGTTTCCACTGGGCCACCCTCCAGCAGCTCGTGTGGGGATGGATGCACGGGGAAGAAGCTGTTGGAGGGCAGTTGTTTCCAGCATGTCAGCGAGGACGGGTCCATGTAGGGTGTGCTTGGGATTGCTCCCTGCCAACCCCGTCCGCCCCCTCCGAGCAGCTGCGGTGTCCGGAGGGGAGCGGCGATGGGACTGACCCCCAAGCACCCCCTCCCCAGGCTGCGCGGAGGCACCCAGGCATCTGCAGGGCAAGCCTGAACCCAAGGCGGGTTATAAACCCCTTCCCGCAGGTCACGAGGCTCCTGCCTGGCTCAGACCAACACCACCTGGCCTTGAAGGCTACACCTTTACTTCTAGGCAAGACTTCCATCATTAAGAAACAGCAAGCTCCTGAGATAAGAAACACCGAATGTCTCAAGTGTTTTCAAAATTCGTGCCTGAGCTTTATGCCTGTTCTAGCCACCTCCGCCTGTGCCATCAACCACTTGCTGGTGTTTAAATGGAGTCGAAGCCAGCCCCGCACACCACAGGAGTCAATCGTTTGTGGTCAGAAGGAGTTTCTCCCTCCCGTAGAGCCAGTCCCGGCCGGCCCTCTCCAGGCATCTTCCAGGAGAACAAAAGTGCTCCCTCTACAAAGGCAGTCCCGGGCGGCACCGCATTCAGCTGCCCTCCTGTCTCCAGCTCAGCTCTCTCACAATGGCCTCTTTCAAGGCAACCTCTGCCTTGGTGAAGCAGGGGAGCCGGGCACTGAGCCCATCTCTGCACGGGCAGTTAGGAAGCAGGGATTATTTTAAAGAGGGTACCCCGGCAGGTCCCTCCTTTATTCATGCTCGTAAGGGATTATGGCTGCAGGCTCTGGGAAGGGGGCAGGGGGAAGAGGGAGGAAGATGAGAAGGAGAAGCAGCACAACCTAAGCCAGAGAGGACAGAAAAGCAGCAGACTGATTGATCTGATGACCCTATTTAGGTCACAGCACAATAAAGCTAATTCATTCCTTTGACAATTCAAAACATCTTTCCAGAGGATCCTCTATCATGCAAACACATCACCAGAGAGAAAAGGCAGCATTTGGGCAGGGCTGCCTGCAGACAAAGCAGCAGTTTCTTCTGGTTAGAGCATCTCCCCACACACTGTAACTGCAGGCAGGAGAACAGAAAACATTTAGTGAATGTGCAATTCTGTTTCATGGTTTTGTTTTAAATTGCAGGGCACAATCCTTTTTTCCTTTGGCCACTCCTGAACTCCAGCTAAGGCAATGTCAGTTCCCAGAAGAGTACTTTTCTTTCTCCCTAGGAAGACCATTTTAAAATGCCACCAGGAAATATTCTCAATTTAAATTCCAAATCCACCTCAATGCTCCTACACTACAGCTTATCCTGAAAAACTGATCAGAAATGGCTGCAGCAAGTAAGTTGGTCTGCAAAATCTTGACTCTTATTTGCCCTAATAATGCACCATAGAGAAGATGCTTCTCTTCTGAATTAGTGATGGAAAAAATACCAGGCAGACAAGTTTGCATAGTCTTCTCATCAATTCATCCTGTAGGACTCAAGAGTGAAACCAACAAAACCAGACAGCAAAAATGCCATTTCTGAACTTGTGTCCCAGACCATCTCCCTGTTCAGCCCGTAATTCCATCTTTGGCAGCTGTGCACTTGTGGATCCACACTAATATCCAACAGACATCTTCAACTAATCTCAGTCTGCATTCTCCTTATGGGCATCCTGAAGGGGACATGCTCCCCACTCATTTCACTTATTTAAAGGTCACAGAAAGAATTCTTGTAGCCTGTCTTTGTCCCCCCCGCCCAACATTGCTCTTTGGCATACTTTTATTTATATATGGATTATCCTGGTATAAGGAGTTGCCAGACTCTTCTTTTCTTCTTCTTTCTGCTGACTCTTAATAAACTCAGGGTGAGTCTCATTTAAGCTTGGAGACACCCTCTCTTAAAATTAGGCCAGTACATCCTCTAGTTTCCCAAGAACTTTGCAATCTATAAATGAAAAAAATTAAGCTCCTTAGAAAATACCAACCTTCATATGATCATATAACTGCTCATGCCAAAATCAAGCACCAAGTTCTCGCTCACTGTCTCACACCGCAACTTGAAAAAAAAGTTTCATTTCTTAGTTAGAAACTTTCAAAAACTTCACCTGAAAATGTTATCTGCAGAACACAACAGTAAAATGATAAGTAAAAGCTAAGGTTCACAAATAATAAACGGATTTCAGCAGTTGTGACATTTGGTATTGTCCCTAAAGCCCTAAGATTTTTGACAAAATCTGAAAACCTGGGTACGTTCTAATTAAATAATGGCACAACCTGCCCTGAAAAACAATATTCTCTAAACTGAAGTAAGACATCGAGTCCATATAACAGTCACCGAATAATTATGTTGCTGCAGGATTCAGCAACCTGTTTTAAGCTCCTAAGGAAACAATTGAACCAACATCTCTACCACAGCACCTCCAGAGAACGTCTTTGGCTGGCCATGGGCGTGTGGATCGAATACCAATAGCTTTTGAAAACAAATTGTTAGATGATGTTTGTGTGGTCAGCATCTTCTTATTAGAAGTTCTCAATAAAGCCAAATGAAAGGACAGCCTCCTAAATTCATACTGCTAATCAGCTGAACTTTCAAAATCTATAATGTGGATAACCAACTCAAAATTTTATTACCACCTGTTTGATTAAAAGCGTCAGAGATGCGAACATCCTTGTTATTAATCATATGCAATCTAGCAGCCCATACGTCACAACATGCCATGGTCAGTCAACATTAACAGCTGAATAGTTGTGTTTCTTTGGATTGCTAGCAAAATGCATCTAACAGTTTAAATGATGCTACTGTGAAAAAGGTGCTTTGCCGCCAAATGTCTTCAGAAAGCTCTAGTGAGCACACCATCTAACACAATTTTTAATATCGTGGCAATGGTTTCAATAAGTAAGTATGTGGGGGCATTAAGCAAACAACAAGGCATCACCAGGTGCTTCATCAAAAGGTAAGCCACAAAAAGATTAAAAAATGGAGATTCTCTCCCCTCCCGCGTTCAGTCTGCCATTTCTGCCTCCATTTCCCACCAGAAAGGGAAAGGAGTGGATCCTTACTTTTTTCTACAGGATCCCTACTGCAGATACCTACACTTTTTTGTATTTTAGAAAAACTAGTTATTCCCTGTTATGGCTGGAGAACTTCAGAAAACTGAACAAACAGTAAAGTTGTAACATGACAAGGGGTTTAACATACACCATTTAAAATGAAAGATACCATTTTTAATTGCAAAAATGTCTCTTTTGGTATCCTTGGCTTCCCCACTTAGCACAAAATCTAAACTGCAGAAAAGTTTGTATTTTGTTGGAGGAATTGAAGTGTAAATTGGAAAAGTTGGAAGAGAAGTGTAAGTGTAAAACTTGAGACAGCTGATGTTAGTTTTAAAAATATTTCTTCAAGTACTTTCACTATTTGTATCTGAACACCTTTGAAAGTGTGCAGCTGTGGCACCATCACCCGCACTTCAGCTCAGTATCCTGATCACCGTAACCTGACATCACGTCTTCAGAGTTACTTGCTTCCAGTGGTGAACTCTCACTTGAAGTCAACTGAAATGCAAGTGTGCATCCACAATTCAGATCAACACCGCTTACACTACAACTATCAATACATTTTCGAAAGAGCTTCTAAACATATCATCCTGCCAACACAAGATTCACTGTGACTTGGAGATTTCCAACATTTGATCGGAGACTGGAGATACCACACAAACAAATACAGAGACAACTATGCAGAGCCTAAAAATAAATTTCTGTGCAGAAATACCACGGGTATTCCAGCCCAGACAATAAGCTTGCAAAAATCACCTGTCCTGCCCAGTTCGGTCATTCCTGAAACCTCCCAGTAGCTGTTGTTACTAAGACAACAGTAAGAACAAGGCAAAGAAATATCAGTAGTTAACTACTACTAAGCAAACAACCCTGCCATCTCAAGACAGTTGATAAAACTACCGTGTATCCCAGCAGCTGCATTTTTAAACTATACCCAACGATCCAAATTCAACTTTGGGTTACAGATTTGTCCAGAGGACTGTTAATTAACAGCTTGTGCTATTACAGAATTGGAATGGGACAGCATTTTACATGGCAAGTTATTGAGAAAAGGGGACAAGCCCGATTTAAAAATAGTCTGGAAGAGTGAGGTGGGAAACCTCCCGCTGGCTCCAGGGCAGGGCTGACCCTGGAGCAGAAGATACAATTCCAATGTAAAGAAGGAGGTGGGAGATCAATAACACGGTCAATGCGAATAAAGTTTACACCCTCAGGAAAACCAGTCAATAAAACCACAGCTATATTTTCCCAAAATTATTTTGCAGTATGTAGTCCATGAAAAGGCTCTTCCTTTTTCCTGTCTCTATGGATAACGATACAAGCAGTTCTAGACTTTGGCACCCTTTAAGGACACTGCAATGCAGCACTAAACAAACTTCAATTCCAGTCCACTTGAGTTAGACAGAAGCGTTGCCTAACAGGATCCCTGCTTTGCCACCATGCCAGGAATCATCTAAGTTGGTGCACACCAAAGCTCAATTTACATTTTTCTTTTTAAACCATGGCTGGTTTGAAGAACATAGTTGAAACTACAGACATTAAAAATATCTGACACATCCTGCAACATCTAATATTCCGTACAAAGAATACACCCTGCTCCAGGAACGAAGAAATTAAAAAACTGTGTTCATATAGGCTCTGAAAATATTTCTTTTTATGTCAGGGCCATTAGCATCCTGCTCCTCTTCGGATTAATTAAACCTAACAGGACAAGGTTAGCATCACACATAGGAAAACACTTGCGCTCACCTTCAGCTACTTGACATAAAAGAGTGTCTTTTTCTCTGATGCTATTAATTATTTAACCTAAAATTGCTACCACCATCTGCTTGGGGACCTGCTCACACCCACCAAACAGCAGCCCACTGTCCCTGGTCTAGCCATGCCATCGCGTTTGTGGCAAACATCTGACAAACAAAAGGAGGGCCAGGCTGATTAAAAGTTGATGCTGAGAACAACCATGAGGGATCATTCAGTTAGGACAGGTGCCAAACCCGCTTTGGAGATGCTACCCAGCTGCAAGTTTAATTAGCCCTCCCTAGAACAGATCATGAAACTGCAGAGAAATGGTTTTATAAACCTCTGTCGATGCTTTTGGGCAATGACAAATGTGCTCCGCAGCCCTTGTGTGTAAAACTTCACTGTTCTTAAACTCCTTGTCAAAGCACCCAAAGTTCAGTGGACAAACAAATGACAGCACTGAACCTGAGGAGGAAAAGTTGTCCCATAGTCATCATGGCTCAGATCAGAAATCAGAGGGATGGGGGATGAGACCTTTGGGATGAGCAGCATGTGGCCACTGACCCCTCGCAGAGCGGGTAGCTGAGCACTCCCACGGAAAAGGCATCACAGTTGGATAATTTGCCTTTCAACCACAGTATTTACATGTTTTTCGCTCTTCTCCAGAAGCCTAGCCTCCAGTTATACCAGTTCATGCTCAGCTGATGGGGACAAGCCCTTGCTGGTAACCTAGACAGTCACCAGCATATTGAAAAACAGTTTCCAAACAAAAGCCAGGGGCTGCAGCCTAACAGCCACAAGCAGTGCTTTGGGGAATTCAGCCTTTAAATTAGTAATAGCCAGGCCACAGCCTGCCTGTGTGTGTACTGAAGACACGGGAAGGCTGATTAAGTACCCTCCTGATGTGACTGGAGAAGTGGCATCATGGGGTTTCGCATTTATTCTCTTCCAATGACTCCAGGTCAAAACTGGTCAGCTCACAAGTCAGGTGCTGTTTCTGTTAACTGCTGTAATGGCAGGCACCGCTTGCAATCCGAAATTCAAGCTGTGTCTTTCCAGTCGTGCATCATCCCCATAATCCATATCCCACTGCAGTGTATTACAGCACCGAGATGTAATTGCGATGAACCACTTAAAGCGTTTTTCTTACTAAAAAAAGGAAACAACCTCTCTGACCCAATTTCTGCTTAGGCATAGGAATGTCACCATTATTGTTTGGCACTGCATATTCTTAGAATAGATCAGATCCAATATACCTTTCAACTACTTGCTAGTAATTTCTTAATTGTACAATCCTTGTGTCTCCTTTGGTGTTTTCCAACACAGTTTGAAAAATGTTTTTAGGGTAGGGTTTTTTTGGAACAATATGTTAATTAAAACAAAGGCTGTGCCCACCTCCCCCCCCTTTTTTAAATAACCAATCTCTCCCAATCCTAGCTCTTCTGAGACACTTAGGAAATGCAAGCAAAATGCCATCTGTTGGCAGTGAGGTGGGACTAAGCCTTTAATGTTGAAATACTCACTTTAGAAAACCCAAGCAGGCAGAGTTAACTGACTGACAAGATTGAGTTATCTAAATCATTGCATACTCCAGGTCCAGTCCTGCGCTTCCTTTCACATAATTAGACATGTTTCTATTTGATCTGCCATTAACTCATTGCTTCCTTTCCAAGAAAGCAATGAGCTGCCCTTGAGTCCTCCTCCTACCAAACCTGCTGCCCCTTCATCAGCTTAAAAATTCCAGCATGGGGTTTTGCTCACCTTCCTGAAGAGGTGTGAAGGGGAGGAGAGAGCAAATAAACTCAAGGTAGACCTTGGGTGGTTTTTTTGTCTTGTTTCAGTGAGCTTCCTTTGCATGTATCATATAATTTGTCCCTGCTGCGGGTGCCCGCCTGCGGGCCAGCGGCTGCCAGGAGGCAGGAGATGGCCACCCGGCAGTGCCACAGCCCTGTTGAAGAAGCTGCTCTATAGACCGTGATAATGTCAGTCCGGGGGTGACAGGAAAGAAGTCACTGCGTGCGTACTCCTAACCTACACCTGCTGCCCGACAGCATCTGCTGAGAGCGGCTGCTGCCTTCACACAACACAAAAATGAAAAAGAGAAGTTGAGGGCAGCTCTCTAAAGTCTCACTTTCAGGAAGAGCATCATCCAACATCACCTGATGCCAGATACATGCAGCAGCCAGTCCGCTACCATTTGCTTTTTGCTGTAGGTATTTTACACCAGCTAACCCACCTGCGTCAAGGTTTTTATCTTTCACTCTTAAGAAGCCCAGTTCTGCTCAAGACTTTCCACTGTTATCTAACAAGACTACATACTTGCAGCAAAATTGCATCAAGTATAAAAATCAGCAAGTTTTGCACTCCTTTTGGCTCTTCCAGCCTTGCTTCTGTGGCAAGCGATTCCTGGCAGCGCGGGTGCATCCATCGGCACAGCAGGCAGACAAAGGCAGATGGCCACATGCCAGCTAGGCTGCCTTCAGCAAATTAGCAAACAAATTTAGTACCAACTTGCTAGTAACAGTAGTATTGTCACAAGTACACAGTCATCATGCAAAGCACAGTCCTTTCTACTCAAATCCCCCTCACTTTTAAATACAATAATGTAGCATGGGGAAAAAAAGTACAATTTCCTTCTAAAAATCAGATCACATCAGCAAGCTCCAGGCACCCTATCATTCTGAGATTTGTCCTCTGAAGATACCACTCTGCCAGTTCATTTTCTCTTTTCCACCACTAAGTAGCCTTCACTCCACTCCACTATCACCCATATGGTTAACATGAAAGTGGCAATTAATATGCAATTAATAAAATGGTGCGATCAACTGCTTTTGTTCACAGCAGCAGCTGGTCTGCATGTTAGAGCGTAATTAGACAAATTAAGACGTACCGCTTTTGTTTGCAGATGAACTGACAGCATCGCTCATGCTTAAATGTCACTAAGCCTATTGGCATTTGGGATTATTTTAAAAATGCCTTTTTTATTAACACTACAAGGTATAAATAAGCCAGATTTATACGATGCTAGCTGCAATGCCAGGAAAGTGCAAGTCTGCTTTACCTCCAAGACGTTTGTACAAGCCAACCGAGAGTTAAGAAGTGATGTATTTCAGAGAATGAGCATGTGTTTTCTTAAAGTATCACAGCCATAGTACAGGGCGAGTGGCTGTGGATGGGGGACAAAAGCAGAGTTGATGTGTAACTGTGTCCAAGCAGAGGTTTGAAAATCTTGAGGATCAAGCAGCGCACACATTTTTCAATGATTTGTCATCAGATTAGGGCAGGGAAACAATAGAGGGCTAAAAATCTGTTGTAATCTATCAGACTTTTAATACCATTACCTTTAAAAGGTGTTACTTTGGCCTATGCAGGAGCAATACAGAGGAAAAGTGGTTTCAGGGACAGTCCTCAGCTCTTTGGGAGCTGAGAGCAGAAGCAAAACCCCCATGCCCTGGCAGGGCAGGGGGCCAGGGACCACAGCACCAGCTCTGAGCACCAGCAAACCTGCACAACCCAGATCCCCCAGCAGGCAGAGGCACTGGGGTGGGCGGCAGCGATGCTCTGCCAGCCTGGTCCCCCCAGGCCTCGCCACAGGAGCTGCCACCCAGAAGCCAGACCCCTTTGCCTGTGCAGGGTCCCCCAATGGGAGCCCATGTCCCCTGCGGAGGCTGTACGCCCTTTTCTGGTTGTCCCTCACCGGTGGTACGCTGCGCAGCCCGCATTGCTCCCTCTCAGCACAACATAGAGGTCATCATATCCACCACGTAAATGGCAATACACTGCTTTAATCATCGCATTACCACCTACCACGGGCTCTGCAAAAGCAGCACTGCAGGTTACCTACATTCAAATTGGGGCAGCACGTGCCATACACAAAGCATCAAACATGATACTTGATAAATCAAAGTATTTGCAAGGCAACGCACCATCACACTTTTCCAGGGTGTCATTATTGAAGCTTCTGGCTTCCCAACAGTGTGAGAAAAAACAAGGGAAAGGACACTGTGCGAGGAGCAGTTGGCACAGGGAAAATAAGGGAGTGGTAAGGAAGCCTTTGAAGATTTTCACATCTAGTAGCAGTTAACAAGAAAAGACAAGTAACCAGGAGGATTTCTGCTGCAGGAGCACTGCAAACGTGCCAAATGCCACAGAAGCGCTCTACCACCATAACCTAGCACGCACAGGCACACAACCTGACTTAGGAGATCGGTGGAAGTCACCGATCTGCAGAGTCCTGGAAAATGGACTCATATCATCCCTTCTGGAGTATCTGCCTTGTTAATGGGAGAATTTGCTTCTCTACTCCTCCAGCACAAGGAAATGCACTGCAGCTATAAAACCTGGTTACCTTTTATCACTTCATCTCAAAGTGTTGGCCTGGGGGAGGGTGGGATGGAGTAAGAAACACGGCATAGTAAAATGGATTTTGATAATGCTGCCATAATCCGTTTCTGATTGCTAGTGTGACTCCATTAGCCAGGCTGATAAAGGCATCCCTTAAAATGCTTGTGCCTTTTCCATGCAGTTTCATGTTCTCCCACCGTGTTTCAGCTTTAATCTGATCTGAGTCTATTTTTTTTTATAGCACTCAAAACCATTTCTTGACTTCACTACACTAGATAAAGCAACTCCCAGTAAGATCTGCAAATATCCTGTACCCACCACCATCCATAAGCCACAGGAGTTTTAATCAAATTAAGCACTGAAGAGCCTATTCAGTCTACCATTAACCACCATCTTCAACCACAGGCTTTCCAATCTCACCTGTTTCACATGTGGATTTGCACTTACATTACTCCACCTCCTTAATTACAGCAGATGCTCCCTGCTCCAATTGCCAAAAAAACTACACAAAAGATGTCTCTGAACTCTATTTTTTCAGACTCCTCCAGATGCACTTGAGTGATGTTAATGAGCTCCGTACCAAAACCTCCCCACCTCCTCCTCGTGCTCCTGAGTGCCACACACAGCTTCTCATCTGCTCGCAGGCAGGGAGGAATGCATGAAACATCCACCATCAGCACCTCCCTGCAAAAGCAAGCACAAGTTCACACCTAGCAGTGAGCAGCCAGGCTAGCAAAGCGTTTTCTTTTGGCAAGGCAACACAGCAAGGCCTTCATACTCACGTTACTGATTCACTTATTAAGTGTTTTACAAAAACCCAACATTAATCTCTTTTTACCCAGCATATTCCATGTTCTTCTTCATCCCTCCACCCACAATGCTCTCGCATCTGACTCCTCTCAAAAGGGCTTATGAGCCGTACAGCAACAGCACAGGAGACCAAGAGCTGGACCTCCATGGCCCGGCCAGAAAAGGATGGGCGGAGAGGCTTGTTCTCTATGGCATACGCAGGGAACGTGCAGCAAGATGAGCCAGAAATGCAAGACACGTACAGAAATGCGCACCAGAAGAGTTGTTATTTATCCAAGACCTAAAGTAATTTTGTACAAATGAACAAGTTCCTATGCTTTGCAAGATTTTGGTGGCTCGTTTTGGCCAAATGAACAAGAATTCCAAGAAAACTCAGCCATAAGACAAGCCTTCATTAAGAACACTGAGAGAAAAGGGGAAAATCATCCCCTTTTTTTAGGCACGCAATAAAAATTATACTCAAATTACTTTTTGTTTTCAAAACAAACCAGTTCCTGGCTTTATCTGATGCAATCCGATGTATCAGCTGTTATGGTATGAGCTGGATGCTGCAAATAAAGCTGGGAACGAGGATGGCCAGTCACTGCAAATAGCCATCCTGGCCATTCACCACAATAGACTGTCCTTCTGTCTCTTAGGGCACGAAAGGCTACAAAGCCTTGCTCAGTGCTCCGTATGGCCTGGGATTTGCAGAGATGCAAAGCGATTCAGTCTTTGTTTCACACTGTTAAATGAGAAGGCAAAGGATGACTCCTCCCAAGTCACAAGGATTCTGGTGGTTTTTTTTTTAATATATAACAGCCTTTAATTGGGAAATTTAAATCTCATCACTATCAGAAGAGAAACCTGGAAAAAAAAAAGCCATAGCAAATAGCGAATAGTAAAATACCCACCTTGGTTCAGAACATCCTATTAATGTATAAATAGACTTAGTTATTATTCTTTCAAATTCTATGTTTTTCACAAAACACACATCACACAGAAAGGTCTTGACTTTACAGATGAGACAGAGCTTTTGTTCTTAGAAAGCATAATGAATGAAAAAGAAGAAAGCACTCTTTCATGAGCTAGCAGGCAACAAAACACTGAGAAAAAACCCAGTAAGTGAAGCTACTGTTTAACAAACATTAAGAGTAATCTGACACTGCCGTTGGCTCTCTCCCACATCTGTAAAAGAAAGAAAAAACCTCCAAAATCGTTACCAAAACTTTATCGTCACAAAAAGCCAGCAGATGCCACAGTTTAGCTAGGTTAGCAACAGCACACCACATCTTTAAACTTCGCGAATTTAATAAAATATGAAGTGGCAATGGGAACCACAAGAGGCAGGCGATGCTCTAACCAGGAGGAGGTGACAGCCTACCACAGCAGCAGTCACTGCCAACAGCCTCAGACTCCAATTCAGCAGGCATTTAAACCAAACCAAGCCCTTGGCATTTCTGCCAAACCTGGTCAGTGGTGGATCTCAGCTTAACTTTGCTGCAGGAAAACCAACTACCAAACACTCAGCACTGCTGGAGTTTGTCTATAATCGTGAATGAACACGTGATGGAGATAGTCCCTCCACAACTGTAACACTGTTTTTCCAGCAGGCAGGCTGTTAACGGATATATTGCTGCACTCCGGGCTGATTTCAATCCTATGTTGTCTATTTACAGTCAATCTGGCAGCAAAGCATGGCAGAGGAATGGCATCACGGCTGCTGAAAGGAGGCTGACATGGTAATGCAGAACCTGCACTTCACAGAATCACTAATTTAACAGTTTTCTCAGAACAATTGCTACAGCTTAAAAAAAACCCAAACCCTAACATGGTCACTTGATTGTCACAGCTGCTACATCACACCACAAATAATTTGACAACTGAATATTCTGTAGCAGAGATGCTGTAGGGTGAGCAGGAGCGCTGGGGACTACTGCTGCAGACCATCGGGATCCCCTCGGCGAGGATGCTCCCCCAGCCCAAAAGAAAGTTCAATAATTTGACTGTATTACGTTTTCAAACAACCCTAACACTACCGGAGGCATTTTCTACAGAGTACATCAGCACTGTGAAACCTCTCGAAGTGCAGTTCTCATGACGCTCAACAAGGACCCCCAAAGGGAGACCTTTATCAACAGAGATAAAGCTCAGCCAATAATCCCCTACTGTGCTCTGCAGTTATCACTTGACCTGGTCCCAGAAAGCACTTCCACTCTTAAACACTTTTGTTCCTTAAAATAAACATTAACAGAGTTTAAAAGCAACACAGCCTCCCTATCTCAAAGAGAAATACTACCTGTCCTGCAAATAACGCTTTTAACTGATGGCTTAATTACGTTGCCATTCTTTTGTTTCTATGGACTGGAACTGAGTAAGAAGTAAAGGGAGCCAGCGGGGGCAGAGCCGGTGTCCCGCGTGTACATGCTTGTACCACGGTGAGACACCACCTCTGAAGCACAAGAGCTGGGGAAAGTCAGGGCAGAAAGCAGGTTAACTGATTTTTGCCACCCACCATTTTAAGGATCCAACATTAAATACTGAAACTTCAACGGTTTGTAATTCAAAAAGAACAAATAAAAAGCATGGGGTCATAACAGACATCAGTGAAACTCAACATAAAGGAACCAACAATAAACTTTGTCTGTAACATGTAAATGTTTATCATTAGGGACCAGAAATTGCATTGAAAAGCTTCAGTAGATCACAAGTCAAACAATTCAATTGCTTATATAAGTGCTAGACTATAAATCAACAAAATTACACACATGCACACAAGTTTAAAAATATTAAACAGAATTAAACAGGATACTTCTCTCTTCATTAGGAATATGTTGAAGAAACAATAAAAAATTAATGCACCTGGACAGGGAGAGCAGATGCTCCCACCGCGTATGTAGGAACTACATCACACCACTCAGGCGAAAACTTCCCAGGTTGTTCCTTGCATACCTATTTACATAATTTCAATTCAGAGGTCATCAAGTTCTCATCCAAGAAGAAACTGGACAGTGCCTTGAGGTGACTCAACTATTTAAACACAAAAATAACCAACAAAAAATCCCTGTGTTTCAGTTTCCAAACTTTTTAAATGCAAAGATGACTTAGGATCATCAGCACTTATTTACTATCGCTTTCTAATACTGTAGTAACGTAATTATTCTTTAAAGTACTGCTCCGTTCCCCATTTCTCTGTCTCTACCCATCTTTTGAAAAGTTTTATTAATTTCAATTCAAGTGCATTTAAAAGGAGGGGATGGACACCTTTCCTTACAGACAGCACAAAGAGAAAAAGGAGGCAGGCTGCAGAGAAGGAGCAGGGATTTCTGAGTGCCCTAGCTATACTCCTCAATCCCATTTCCACGCTCCAGAGAAGCAAGTTCAAACCGAGCGGCTTCTCCCGATGCCCTGAGCTCGGCTGCCAGAGCAACACCTCCAAGGGCACTACAAGAACCAGCTCTGAAAGTCAACCTCATGACTTCGTAGGAACGAACTAACCTGTCACCCAGCCAGAGAGACAAAATCATCAATCCCCAGGCTGGCTGGGATACAGAGGGGCCATGTCCTCCTCCCTGAGAGCATCCCTGGAGCTGCTTCCTAGCCTCTTCAGAGTTTCCCCAGGTCCTACAGTACAGAAGCTATATAATTTTACATAAAGGAAGCATTTTCATTTTCCCCTCTGAATGAACCAGAATTGATCCCTGTGCTCTAAAAATACAAAAATTCAGCAGATGAGCTGGATTTTTCTTTCCCTGCATTTTAAGAAATTGCTTCCTCTTGAAAAAGGCCTGAAACAACCATGTGGTAAATCACACTCCTCCTACAGGAGGGGACATCAAACGAAGCTTGCTTAGCACTAGATGGAAAACACTGTAATACAGAAAACAGAAATACAGGTGGTTTCACTAATCAGTGTTAGCATCGTGTCCTAGACAGTGATTTTTCAATTGCTGGTAATAACTAGCCATTGTCAGATGATCAGCATGAGACTAATGAGGAAAAGAAAAAATCAATACAGTTGCAAATATATTCATCTACTTTCTTTTTTTTTTTAAAGGGCTGGTGCAAGGTAGCCAGACAGCTGGCTTTTGCAGGAAAAGCTTTCTTTGTCTTGTGAAATTTCTCCCCCATCGCCCTTAAATACACTTTTCTGAGCAACCATTCCACAAACAGCTGGGTGCCTTTGCTTAGGTGGTCAGAAAAAAGGGGAAGGCAAGCAATAAGGCTAAAAACAAAACAGCTGAACGTTACCGTTGTCTGTCCTATTCTGTCCCTATTTCCCATCTGTATTTGCCAGTGAAACTTGAAACTATACAGATTAAAAAAGGAGAGAGTCATCACAATTCAGGAATTCTTTCTTCTCACGTTCAGAAGGAAAATAACCTTAGACCTAAGGTTATTCGAAAGCAGATTTTTTTTTTTTGAAATAAGTACTCATCAACTGCATTAAGCATCTTTGAGTCTGTTAGACCTTTTTCTTATTTTTCCTGGCCTTTTCATACACTGATTGTTTCTATGGCTTTCAATTAGAGTGCCACGTCAACAGCTCCACTCATCTAAAACAATCATTTTGCTGAAAAGGAGCATTATTGAACTGAAAGCGAGTGCTCAAGACCTTTGAAACACAGACGTAGACAGTGTCATCAACGTAGCGGTCCCACCAGATACAATATTTACGTACACTCTCCTGAAGTGGGAATACATTCTTACAGTAAGAAAATTGTTCCCAATGCCTTCATCCTCCAAAAGAGTAAGAGAAACACGAGTGTTTTCCTTGTTTATAAGTCTGTTTTCCTTATTTATTTCTTCACTAACGACAACACAACACTAAACGACCAAAACAGCTAACAAAAAGGAACTGATCTTTCTTACTTGGCCAGAAGGAGTTGTCGTCTTTGCTCAGTAACTTTTTCTTAAGGCGCCCGGGCAGCTTGGTGTGAGTGTTTCCCATTTTGCTGGAATACAGCGGGATAAGTTCCTCCTCCTCCTCATCGTTGCAGCTGGGCTGCCACTTGCTCCTGCCGAGGCACCCGACCATCGGGTCCGCGGGCAGGCAGTGCACATAGGCGATCATTGTGAGATGCTGCTCTCAAGGATGTCCCTCCTGTCCCTAATGGCTAGTTTGGAGTAGAAGGGAGTGGCCTGCTCACAACCCTTGAACGGACGCATTCAAAAGGCTGCGAAGGAAAAGATTTTCTCCTCCTCTGCACTTAGGCAAGCTAAGCTATTTGGTTATGCTGGGAACTGTTTTGAATAGCATTCTGCCAGCCCTTAAAAAAGAAGGAAAACAAACAACAACAAAAAAATCAACCACCTGGTAAAGCAGCTCACTCCGGCTGCTGGATGCCCTGCCCGGCCCTACCACCAGCCCCCAGCTCACAGCCACGGGCTGGAAAACATGGACTGCAGAGAGCTGGGAAACCCCGTCACCTGCCACAGACTTCACACTTCTCCCTTCCTGCTCCCACTCCAGTCTGCTGCTTCTCTTAAGCCTTATCCCCGATTATTCACCACCCTCCGAACAACAGGTACTACGGCCATACGCAGATGGCCATATCCGAGAGGCTTATTTAAAGCTAACTTACTGTAATTGCTGTTGCACTGATGGCTAGGGAACCGTAACTTGGCAGGAATCTGCCAAGAACAAGAACATTTACCTTCTTCTAGAATGCAAAAGCAGGAAAAATACACAGACTAAAGAAAAAAGAGAAAAGTGTCACGATTTCAGTACTTGGATTTTAGTAAGGTAACCCCCTTTCCAAGTCAGAATCGTAACGATTGTCACCAAAAGGAGGTGGTGTCTTCCAGTTTAGACTACAGCTGGGTTGATGCTGAATACAAAGCACAAGCAGTTCTCAGTTTGCACTCAGTTAGTACTGCATAAATACATAAATCCTCACAATGCCTCTAGAGGATAGGTATTATTCCTATTTAAAGATGAAGACATGGTCTCAAAGGGATTTAGTAACCTGCCCACAGAGTGCAAAAGCCAGGATTAGAGTTGAGGTATTCTCAGTTCTTTAGCCTCATCCGCAAGCCATTAGTCTGTGGCACCTCTCCCAAATACTGCACTACTAAGCAAGTTTCCATGCTGGTAACCGCGTCAACCCTAATCTCACATCCCCTATACTGTTTTTCTGCGGGATCCAGGAAGCGTGCCCTTCCTGGGCTTTTGAATTGGCTGCAACAGCACAGTCAGATTGGGACAGCAAGAAAAACAGCACATGAAGAGACATGCACCCTGCATAAACTGCTGTCTTCAGCAACTTCTTAAAGTTTGCGTTTTATTTTATATTGTTCAAAAGATTACGTGGGATAATATTTGTTTTTAAAAATGGGAAGATATCAAAACCCTAAGTAAAAGTACAACAAAGACCAATTCTTAGTCTGCTTCCTTAACTTTTCTTTATAAATGCTTTGGTCGCAGCCCATACCATTCATGAAAGTGGCTGCTCTATGTATAGGAGCACAATAGTGTCAGGTAAGTATTTATGCGTTTTAAAAAAGTCTTTATCTGCTGTTCGGTTGGTATCTACAATAAACTTTGGGACAGAAAAAAAAAATATCACCGTTTAACAACAACAAAAATATCAGATCGGATGCACATTTCGGCTTTCTCCCTGACGCACGCACCCATCTCCTGCTGCCTTGGCACTGCTGCTGCCTGCATTGGCAGCCGCAGCCTGCGAGCAGGGTGTATATACCAGCTGCCCGCAGGCACTGCACCAGTGTGGCTTCAGCATTCAAACACGCAGCACACAGAGCACCACCCAGCATAAACTGTCTGCAATGCTGACTCCACGGTGCTGGCAAAATGTAGCAAGTTAGCAAGAAACCGGCTTGTGTGATATTTGGATTTTTTTTGTTTAACATCCTGTTACTTTGCACAGCAACCTGGGCAAATAATTTTCACTATATAGTGTCTCATACACACCTCACATGGTCGAATCTCAGCAAACTTGCAAACAGATGAAAACAGGCCTTATAACGAAACATGTCAAGTAACTTTAATAAATAGGGATGAAACAAGTCCTGCCCACAATTTTACATTTTTTGACAACAATTTCAAGTTTCTGCAAAAATATCGATGAAATGGGGAAAATGTGCCAACAGCATGGGCGACAGCTGTTGGTACCACTGGCTCGTCTGTACATATAGCAGAAACTCACCGGCATAAACTGAACGCTGGCAACCAGGAGTTTGAGGCAAATACAGATTTACAAAGCCAAGTACATTTACTCATCAGACTATGAGAAAGACAAACTGTGATTAACACTAGCTGAGTTCAACTCACTCATCAACCACACTGATATTCTTGCGTCCGCCAGAATAAAGGAATGTCTAGACAGTCCTCCTGGGTGGGATGAAGCTCCGAGAGTGCTGTTAGTGAACCAGTTCATAAGGAGGCCCTGTTAATGCCTCCCTAATGGAACAATATTTCTGTAACCCACTTGTCTAGCCACTGTGCCTGCTGTCTCACCCTTTCAATTCCCTGCGATTATCAGGGTCTCAGGAAGAGTCACTTTCATAGATGTGATGCACAAAACTTCTGAACATCAACAAGCTATTGATAAAAGACTGCACTGGGGCTTGTATTTATTTCTCCTGCAGACAGGAGCGGTATCTTTTATTAGACAAGAATACAGTTGAATTTCTGTTATGCTTTTTATTTTAACAACTCAAAATCATGTTATCAAATTGTATTTCAATAGGGTATCAGGTGATGTTCGCATGCAGTTGTCATATCTCTATGCAACCACATTAGTTGACATAGAAGTTAAGTGTAGATCTACACATCAAACCAGTATCATTAGGTAACGTGCAGCGCAAACACAGGAGCAAGACGACAGGGGACACAGACAAAATTCAGTGTACAGCAGACTCAGATGTTCCCAAGCACTTAACAACATGACACAGGATAACATATTGGCCTGGAGTCCCCGTGACATTTCCCATGCACTTCCCTAGACTACAGACATACTCAATTAGGCATGTTTCCAATGCGTGCTCACGAAGCAAGGCTGATGCACAATAATGGGATCAAGGCTGAAATCCAGTTTAACAAGTATATTTACCATATGGTAGGCATTAATGTCCCCACAAATTTTTTACTTGAAGAATAAATCAGTTCTTCCCTGAAGCCTGGAAGACCGTGGTAACATATATGATAAAAGATTTGGTGATGGTTATGGTCTCAGCTATTAACAACTGCAAAACCATAAAGAGTTAGGCTGAGGACATACCATCTCATGTGAGAAACACATTGTGTACATTGCCTCTTCCTCTTCTAGTCTCCCCCCAAAAATCCTATTAAAAAAATTATTTTATACTGTGTCTATATGGAGCAATAATCTAAGTTTCACAAAGTAAAAATTTCACCCAAAATTTTACCACAAAACTTCTGATTAAACTTCACTTATTCTACTGCAGCTATAGCCCTGGTTTATGTTTTCAAATACACAAAAGTGAGGCTGTTCATTTTTCTCAGCCTTGGGCTAACATTTATATAAAGATTTCCCCCAAATAACATTTTATTTCCTTTATTAGTCTTTTTCACGCCTTTTAAAGATTGAACTATTAGTAATGCAAGTATGAATGTTCTGAGCAGACTGTTAAACATGCATATTCATCTTTATCAGCATATTTCATTTTCGCTAAACCACCTCTTTACAGTCAGGCTCTATTAGGGAGAGCTTGAATAATTAGGAAGAAAATTGATTACATTATACTGGGAAGCAACATTTGGTCTAAAGAAAAAAGATTGCTAGGAGTGTGACAGACTCCCAAAACTCTGGGATTACAAGAAACAAAATTTAAAAAAAAACAACCAAAAAAACCATTAGCCCTTTTATTAGACAAGCATATATGCTCTGAGAACAGCAATAATACTGATGACTTATTATACGTAGGAGTTTAAAAAGCATATAGGATATACCTAATGGGAACTCAGGGGAATTTGGAATCACAAAGTATGGTCATGTCAGTCCTACGCTAGTATTAAGATAATCTTTGTAAATATGCTATATAAGAAATTGTATCATCAGTCTTTACGTACAATTTGTAGATCCTCTGGGTAGAAGGAAAATGGTAATATGCACAATGTAGTGAAATAATGTCGCTTTTATGAACACCATGCACAACAAAACCATCAAATGAAGTAATTTCTGATGCCAGCCCAACAGCCACATTGGAAATTGAAGAGAGCTTGTGGAAATCCACAGGGATAAACTTTGCCCTAATTAGACAGCGATTCTATTTTTAGCAGTGATGGGTTGATGTATTCTGGGCTTTTTGGCTGATGAGCTGGAGGTTTTAAGTTGTACTTAAACAGTTATTTTTAAAAGAAACAAGAAAAAAATTATTTATACATTAAATGTATTTCATCAGAGCCATATAGCATTAACTAAGCGTTAGAATAATACTCTCGGAGAGAAAGTATCCTCCCTTTGCAGATGGACAACTTGGGACACAGCAAGAACGAGGACATGCCCGTCACAGCGGAGCACCCCAGCACCCTCGGGAGCTGGCAATGGGCAGATCGGACACGGGATGTCCTGCTCTCCTGGCCTGTGCATGTACCCTTCCTCTTTCCTGTGCATTAATTTAGTGTGTCTGAAGTCTTAACTCATGCTCCTTAAAACACACATACAGCAGACAAAAGCTAAACAATTTCAAAAGAAGGGAAAAAAAATCCCCTCGAGGTATTGTAATTTGCTTTTTAACTGAATATGAATCTCTTAAACAGGAAGCAAGCAGGAGGTACCAGTTTTACAGTGTTTAAAGCAAGCTGAACATTTGATGAGCTCGATGAGCTCGTACAATACTGACAGACATCGGAGCGGGACGGGCGGGACGACGACGGCAGGCACCACTGCCAGGATGCGCACAAAGCTTCATGATGCTCCAAAAAGCTCTCTCCACGTGGCCATCTTCGCATTCTCCAGCATTAGCTCTATCCCCTACTACTTTCATGGATGTATTTTTATCAGATGCTTGTGATCACATAGCATCTATCAAGCTTTTAACTTTTACCTTTTTTTTTTAAAAGGTCATAAGCAATAAGGCATGACAGCTCAAAGCAGTCCTAGCAATCAAATATGCTTTGTAAAAAGCTACAGCAAGTGTTGCTGGCAATTGTGTGCCTAACAAACTGGTTGCAAACGCCTGAATGCTGGGGCATTTGGCTAATTTAATGCCTGGTACCCAAATAGCCAGTTCTAGATTCAAAGTGTCATCCTTAGGCGAACCTCAGCCCTCTGAAGGGACACCAAATCTGCAAACCATTTGATACAGCAGGCACCCATAAAACACAACAGAAAACAACAACAACAAAAAAAATAAACTAAAATGATTGTGAGGAATCAATGCTTTGGTGGAAAGCAAAAATATCTTTACAAACCTTCCTGACATAAGTTTCTTGCTTTCTGGCAGTCTCCAGCAACTGTAGCCCTACTAGCAAAATAGCTCCTCTGGTTTCATATTCACTGTAAGCGCAGAATTAACACCGTTCCCATTAAAACCATGCAGAGATTGCTGCACATACTTTTGGTATCTTTTGTTTCCATCAAGAGTCTTTTTCTGTCTCTTCATGACAGTGGAGGAGAGTCTTTTCTTACTATCTGGAACAGCCTCCCCCTATCTCCCTGCCGCATCAACTCTCAACATACCCACTACCCTCTCTTTTGTATCTTAATTTTTCCTTTGCTGTTATGTAATAGCCCTCTGTAATTATTTTTAATCCAATAAGTATTTTGATATACAGCACATACATAAGACTAGAGGAGAAAAACACACTTTGCATTACATTATTGGCAGTCCCTGAGCACTTAAAAATATACTTCTATGTTCTAATTATTCATCTTTACTTTCAATTAGGAAGCTGCCTTAAGAGCAACAAGCAATGTCATATGTTTGATATAAACTCTTGATCACTGCTTTGCACTATTTAAACAAGAAAGCAAATAAAGCCAGCTGTATAAGCAGCAGGTAACTCAGAAAAGCTTTTCTATGCCTTTCCGTTTTAGCTCTGTTGCCATACAAAAAGAAAGATGAAGTATTCTGGTTGGTGCATTCTGTGAACCAGACCACCTTTGGGAAGGGGGTGACACACATTTGGGACAGAAAACAGAGCCGTTAGCGAGACTGAACCAATTAGATATTGCTCCTGGTGGTTCAAACAGAAGCTATTCTTGCTGCCTTACTCCAGGGGTTGGGTCCCACGCATCTGCTGATCCTTCTGAAAACACAAGAGTAAAAGACGCTGCTGCCAAGAGCTGGGGTAGAAGTTGACTTCCAGTCTGGAGCCACAACGGATGGCAGTGCCGGTAACGCTGGTACACCCACGCACTCTGCGAGCAAAGGAGTCACATCTCTACCAGCTTATTTTACAACTCTCATTAAATGGCAATTCAGACAGAGTTGGGTAGGATTACCCGTTTCAGGTCTGCTCATTAAACTCATTACCATGGCAACAGGAAGAGAAAGAAGTCATCTCCCCGCTCCTATTTTCTCTCACAATTCCTTTAATAGATGTAAAAGCCCAAAGAGGGAAGCACCTTTCCCATACAGAGCAGCAGCGACCTCCCTGCCACCCAAGCAGCTCACTGGAAGAGTCCACACACAGTGGGATTTTCAATACGAAAAGCAAAGCAACTTACACTACTTGACAAAAGCCACTGTTGAAAAGCAGCCTTCACTCAGAAGGCTACAGCATCCCAGCCCTCCTCCTTCTGGAGGAGATGCTCTGCTGAGGCTGCCTTCTGTTCACGTTCGCCATCACCGCTGCCAAAAACGCAGTGCCATCTCCTGGACACGCACATTCCCGTGAAGGCCTGCTTCGGCCAGGTGCATAAGGGAGAGCCAGGAGGGCTTTCAAGATTAAAACGGCAAAAATTATTAAAAGAATTCAAATCCGTATCAAGAGAGTTCATTATTTTTAGTGGGTTCTTCTTAAAACGTTTTGGTTTTACATGGTCAGGGTGCTTCGATGAGTGCCCTATAAAGAACTGCTTTTAAGCTTCATGTAGCAAAGAAAAAAAAGTGAAACTCAGTTTTACTAACAAAGCACTGCTTCAGTGTATAGTAAAAAAAAAAAGTCTCAAGATGTCAAAAAATGAGCTGATCTGTTGCTCACCCATTTTAGACAGAAACCGCTAGGTAATACCCACCCCCACAAGGTCAAGACTTTCCACTCTGTAGGGCACAACATGCAACATTGAAAAGCATCAGTCTGCTGCTGCCAGGCAGAGGCATTCGTTCACTCTTTTTCAGACCACAGAGCAACAGCTAATACATTAGGTACAAATACATTACAATATAATGCAACAATACTAAAATGTCGATGAAGGAGCAAGAATGGCAAACCCAATTGCCATAAAAATAAGAAACTCAATGGTCATGTTTTTTCACTTTGCAGCCTGAAAGGGTCTTCCTGCATGTCGGCACGCATTTCAGCCACATGTTAGTTCAACTCCGGGATGCTCCTTTTGGCACGACCCTGGCCACCTCCACATCCCGTGCCACTGGTTTGCATTGCAGGCACAAGGACCTCACAACTACTCCACGCTACAGATCCCCTTCTCTTCCGTCATGCTACTTGCCAGTGTAGACATAGCTTCTCATAATCATTGCTGTGTGCTTACGGTAAGGTAGTTTTATTATTTTTAAATGCCCAACCAATGAAAAAAGTAACCTTGCCACACACTTCTGTCAGCGGCTTAAGGAAAGGTTATACCTCAGCAGAGAGAAGTACGTTAAAAGAACTAAAACAATACTTTATATCAAATATCATCACATTAACCTGGAATGGTTCAGTACAAAATCTTTAATCTGAAGTGTCACATTTACTTGAAAACCATATTTATGCAAGATAAGCCAGTTAGCACTAGCTTCTTAGGAATTACGGCTAAATACAGCCCACCTACTTTCCAACAGGTCACATAAAGGCTTTTTAAAAAGGGTAAGTAAACTCTCGGATTTGCAGATCACAGCAGAGGAATGCATCAAATTCCATTAGAAAGAGTAATGGCAAAAATATTCACCCATTGCCATGGAAAAGATTAAGCTCATGAGAAGCAGTACAAAGTAACAGTATTTCAATCCAAAACAATCAATAATATATCCATATGATGTGTAAACTTTTCAGTATCAATTATATAGTCAATTATATAGTCTCAATTTTTACAGAAAATTCATATTGACTTGTCACTTTTGTATCCCTAACAGCAAACTTTCTGGACTGCTTTTTCATGCAGAATACGAAGTTACTGAAGTCAACTGTTCTTACAATACCTGATTTTCCAACAAAATGATTAAATGCAGGTGCTATAGCTGCTATACAGCCTACCTACCAGTGCCCTTCTTTCTCGGTATCTGCAGTTACTGTTCTGTAAAAAAAACACAAGTCAAGTGGGTGAGCTTCACAAAATCAACTGGAAAGAGCAGCCATCTGCATATGTGTCACAGTAAGCACACAAATTAATAGATGCAGTTGTCTATGGGTTTCATTTTCAGTCTGTTTACTAGCAAAAAAAGAAATTAAATTAATCCTGAATTTCCAAGCAATATTCTTGAAAATAAGCCTCCTTTCTGATTACCCTCCCTACATGCTGACATTGTGTCAGAGAAGGATCTCCTCTGCAACAACCCTGACTGATGAATGCAAAATGCCTTGGTTATGGAAGGCCCATACCAAAGCCATAAACTAGGACATGGAAAATTTGTATAATTCTTCAAATCTATGCTTCTGTTAATTTCAGAATTACATACTCTGAAATTCCATATTTTGACAGAATACAACCTCCTCAGGCTACTGGATCAAGATAAATTTGAAGCTGAACAGATCATTATAAACTTTTTTGTTCTTGAAAAGAGTCACTCAGCCTTTGCATGTATTTTGCGCTACACTCTTTTTTTTTTTTTTAAAGAAAAATTACAATAAAGCCCCACAAATTAGGATGCTAACTCAAGAACAGGTTTCAAAATTTTAGCAGAAAAGTAAAATAATTTTTAACTGATTTGAAAACAATCCTTTAAAAAGAGAAGCAGTAAGTTGGCAGAGCAACCCCTGCACAGCACAAGATGAGAAACCCGTAACGACCTTCAGGGTGGAGTGACAATCTGTTTGACCCAACAGGGTGGGACATCTCTCACCACAGCAGTCCCCTGGTCAGCCACTGGGCAGGGACACTGCCCTCACCAGCCACGCTGCTCCAGACCATGCACTGACACATAACGATACACATGGACACACCGAAGATCGAGAAAAATAAGACTTTGAAAAGAATCAAAAACTGTCTTCCAAATATCCATTAGGCAGGAAAAATAGCTTTTCTTTTTTTCTCTTCTTAAATATATTCTTGGCCTCAATCCTGCCAAGGAGTGCTATTGCCATCTCAAGTCTTACCACAGCTGCAGAGAGGAATACAGCTGAGGAAGGCATAACTCCGTATCACGGGAAAGCATTCTTCTGAAACCTTCAGAAGGTAACAAAGAAATAGAGACAAGTTGACAGCTTTCATTTGCCTTTTTAATTCACTTTTCCAAAAAGGTAAGGTGAACAAAAGTGACCTTGCTCCTTATAAATTTCTCAAAACATAGCTGTATAACAGGCAGGAGAAAGAACGTATTTTTGTCTTTTAAATTCTAATTAAGGTACTAAGCGCATATTCCTAATTTGACAGCCACCTTTACTCCAGCACTCTGCCTGTAAGGAGAGAAGTTTAACACCAAACCTTGCACCCTTCTTCCTCAAGAAGGACTCAGTCTTCCCACTGTCTGCTGTTTTCCAGCATGGTTTGCATGGGGAAGGGCACCTATCCACAGGGTGCTGCACAAATGATGGCTCCTGGTTGCCAGCAACTACAAAAACCTCATTGTGATCTTGAATTCATCTGAGGTATGAAACTGGGACAACAAAAAGCAAACCTGATCAACTAAAGAAGGGTGCATTTGTGCATTCAGATGGTAGAAAGCTTTTCTCCTATTTATTTAACACAAACCTCCCCGCAAATTAAGCCTTCAGGCAAGAGCATCCAACTGGTTGACCTTAATAATGAAGGGAGGAAAAACCTGTGTTTTCCTCATTACTTAAGCGTCACGCTTCTTTATCCCACATAAGCATGTTAAAGATGCAGCAATTCTCTTAAGGCTAAGAGACGCACAAAATAATCCAAGACTTTGTGACTGAGGTCCAGACAGAAGGCACATTCCCCTCCTACAATGTAGAATCTGCTGTTGCTGAAGATGCCTGTGCTTCAGCACAAGTATTAGTCCTTGTCTTCACTAATGGGACGTGGCTAAAATTCCCGTTTTTATCTTTCTGTTGCGGCAACTATTGATGGGTTTAAATTAAAATGGGGATGGATTAAAAATCAGAAACAGAAAGGGGCCAGGATGCTGTGCGGCAAAGAGCAGATTTCCAACAGGTCTCTGGATTAGGAGGATTCGCGGGCCAAGAAAGACCTCATAACAAGCAGCCTACAGCGAGACACGGCAGGATCTCACTTACGTGTGTAACTGCAGCACGTCACAGGAAAAGAGCAAGAGAAAATGGAAGGGTGTCAGCGAGGTCCGAAGCCCCTGTGAGAGCAGGAATCTGTAAGACAAAACTTGTAAGGAGCGTGTAGCACACCCAGCGCTCGAAGAGGACAGGAAAAGCCCAGTGGTCCCGACCAGGCTGAGCTGTGGGGAGATTTCCACCGCAGCGGTACCTGTTGCTCAGCCCAAAGGGAAGGATGGGGCGAGCAGGGCACAGCGGCAAGCCAGTGCGATGCTGCGAGGACCTGCAGCACACCCTGCTCCTCATCCTGCCTCTCCCTCCGGCCAGCCTCCAGTGAAGCAGAACAGAATAAAGAGAAACCTCAGAAGCCGCAATTACATTTTTAAAGGGATAATTCTTCCTGGTCTTCACAGGAGGACCAACAGAAGCAGTTAAACATGGGGTGACTACAACATACGCACAGGACAAATGCCTCCACGTAGCCCGATGGCCCTCTGTCACAACTTCCCTTACCAGCTCCAGAAATTCTGACTTAAACTCTCCCCAAACTTATCAAGAACCATCTTAAAAACACTTCTTTGTCCACATTATCCTGTTTGGAAGTCTGTTCCACAACTTCCCTCCTCGGATGGTTTGGGATCTTTTAATGTCTGACTTCAATTAATTCAGAACGCACTCATAACCATTCATCTTGTGCCAATACTATCCTTGGACTTCAACAGGTTTCCTCCCTCCTTGGGGTATTTACCTCCCAAGCTACCAGATAGACTAAATAAGCCATGCTTTTGTAATCCCTCTGCATATGACCAGCAATTAAGTTTAAAATGTTTTAAATTCTGAAGGTCCAGATAAGTTACACAAGAGCTTCAAATGCCAAAACCATTTTCTGTATTTTTTTTAAATATAGCTAGAAAAAAGTGGGATGCTCTAAAGGACTGGAAGTCAGACAACACTGGGATAGTATTAAAAAAAGATGCCTGGGGTAATTATAGACTGTTTTACCAGCCATTAACCACAGGCAAGATCACAGCTGTGACAGGACTCTGAATAAAAGAATTAATAAAATTTCCATCTCTTAATACCAGGCAATGTGCTTTCACAGGGAATGGGTCTCCCATTTGACAAAGGTTTATGGCATTTCCCCAGAAGGAACAGCGGCCTTCTGCACAAATGCTGGTGGGAGGAAAAAAAAGCCAATGTAGAAGAGTGACAAGCATAGACAGCACAAATCTGGTAACACAATACTTAAACAATGTGAAATCATTACTATGCTTAAACAACTGAAAAATGTATGAAGATATTTATAGGTTCCAAGTATGTACGTGCTGTTTCAAAGACCACTTCAACATGAAATTCTTTCAGTGCTTATGAATCCAATCAGCTGTGCATGCTACTTTTTACATCTGTTTTAATATTCTCTAGCCTGCACGCTTTCACTGTTTAAAATTAAGTGTTGGCTTCTTGCTACAATTTGACAGAAATTCACTGCCCTCCAATACTGCTTTGCACAGCAATCCCCATCTGCATTGTACTCGCAGCCCTCCAGATGATGGAGGGGGTTAATAGGTATTCTTCAAAAGCAAACATTAGCAGGTCAAGGAAAACAGCAGACGATCCTTCTACCTATGATTCATTTACCAACAGGCCCTCTTTGGGATTGCAGTGCTCTGTGAATTGTGCAAATGGCTCCTCTTGCACCCTGCAGTAAAGAACTAGGTGTGGAACAAAAAGGCAGAGCGTACATTAAATGCTCACATGAAAGTAAAAACAGAGCCTAAGGAAAAGCTGTGTGTTAATTACACAGTTGTGACAGCAGACAAGTCAATTTTCATAGAGTCTTAAAGACTGAACACCACCTGAGTAAACTAACAGACGACAAGCATTAAGTATTTTTGTGTGTATTTATACTGCCCTGTGTTTGAAAAGCACAAGCTGAATTCAAGTACTGAAAGCTAGGCACATACAGAAGTCTCTCCTGACCTCCACATTTCCAATCATCAGCTAAAGATTTACTGAAGGAGAGGTTCAATACTAACTGATTTCACAGCTGAACCTATATGACTCACCTTTCACCCTAAAGTGGTATGGTGACAAGCCCCATGTGCCCTGGGAAAAGCTGGTGTACCTGCCAGAAAAGATTTTTATCTAATGCCTGATTATGTTCACCCTGCTTCACCCACTGCCATTGGCCTTCTTAAAAATTTAACGGAAAAAATAGGCGCCCACACCCTGTTCTATGACCAAAAAAAGCAAAGCAAAACCACAGCAAACAATAGGCATTCATTCTGAAGGTTCTGTGCCAGTACCATTTGGTGGTCTCCTCGGAGGCGGTCAAATGAAACAGCTCCAAGGAGTGGAACAACATGCTTGCACAATGTGGTGAACAAATGTGTTTACGGGCAATCTCTGAACCGCAGAAACAAGAGCTGGGGTACGGCACTCTCCCCCCGACGGGTCGGCACGGCAGCAGTATTCTCTGAGGCTTCTGTTCGCCCCCTCTGCTGCAGACAGAGCCAAGGAACAAGTGGGGTAGAGGCAGTGCGGGCACGGCCGCGGCTCAGCCACCCAGGCACTCTGCTGCCTTCAGAAATCCACTTTGCTTTTATATATGCTGCCCCCTTCCAATGTATTTAGATTGTAAATTCAACCAAGCAGAAACAGTGTTTTATTTGGTGCTTAAGTACAACATTACACAACAGGACTGTAGCTGTAGGTAAAGCGGTTGAATGATACTTAAGAGGGGAAAAAAGTAGAAGTACATGGGGATCTTCAATATTTCTGAGCACCTGGCTTCAGCAAGAATGTTATTATCCAGACCTATAATCTTCCCTTCGTTATGTTCAATTTCATTCCGTACTTCCAGGCACAGTTAGAAGCGATTCACATTTACTGCTGCCTGACAGAGAGCGGCCGGCCCTCTGCCAGATGCTGTTAGCCATGCTCAGCCACAGACACATCTTTCCTCACACCAGTACCTCTCCTTCCTTCAGCGTGAGGTAATAAAGTTGTCATTTAACCAACACCACCTTCAAGCGGTCTTAAACACTAAAATCTCTTCAGTAATTAAGTAAAAGCCCATTTTTTACATAGCATGTGAACACACCGTGTTTGACAGAGCTCTCCATGGCTCTCCTGGCATGTCAGGGATTCACACAGGTGTAGCTGTGAACACTGCCATTCTGTCGATCAAGCGAGCGAGTGGCAAGACCCCAGCTGCACCCAAGATGAACCAGGCAGTCATTCACTTGGGTGGGGACAGAAAAATCGGTGGCAAAAAAAAGAGAGGCTGGAAACAGCACAGCAGAAAGAGTAACTCTATAAGACACAGGAGAAATGAAAAAAAATAGCAGAGCTCTTCTTTCAGGAGTAGATTTTTTTTAACTCAGAGTCATATGCTTGATACTTAATCCTCATTTGTTTGTACTAATGCTGCATTTGTTCAAACTGCTTTTATATTTTGAAGAGTTGCAGGTAAGAAGTGTCCACAGTTACTCACCCTATTAAAATTATGCGTATGACATAAAAAACGACTACAAAAAGAATAGTCTGACTCACGAGTCCCATTGTGATTACACACAACTCAAATAAAAAAACTGAAATGAAGTCAGAGGAACAAAGGCCACATGACCCATCTTAGGCTCAAACTGAACTCATCAAATTCTGCCAGGAATCTTCACTTTGACAGACTCCTTCATTTAGATTACCACACGTCCCCTCCCTCATTTTGGCCTGCTGTTATACACACAAAACAGTAAAACTTTAAACAGAAAAAAAAAGAAGAAAGCAACTTGTACAAATTTTTGCTTGCCTAGTTTGACTTGGAAAATGCATTTATTTAAAGACATCAGAGAAAATCTGTTTCTGATTTCAAACACTGGATGTTTTATGAGAACATTGCCAAGAAAGGAATCCAAGGAATGTCCTTACACGCACATAACATACAAGACAACTGGTGAGCAGCCCTATGATCTTTTACAAAAAATAAATTAAAAAAATCTGCATTTCTAGTGTGGAAACCTTCTCCAGGGAGCAAGCAGCACATGCCTGGGATTTTTCATGGATAGCTTCTATCATAACTTCTTGCTATTATTAGTATAAAAGACTTCCCCCCCCAAATCCACAGCTGTAAGACAAGCAAGGGTGGAAAATACTTCCCAAGTGCAGGCAAGCAGTAAGCGCACATGCTTGCTTTACAGCGTTTCTTGGCACTATTCTCCTTCTACAAAAGCTATGAAGGAAAGAGAAACTCTAGGCAAATATTACAGAAACATGAGCTCATTTTTCAGCACATGGCAATGAACTGGCTCATGACCCTTCTAGGAATTAATTCTTTTGTAAGAAAATTTATTTATATCTTCCATTTGTACCTCTTCAGTCCAAAAGATCAATAACAAGCACACAGCGTCAAAGCACACAGCACTGCCTCTGCTGCAGATACCCAGTTTCGATCCAACACCAATACAACTTGTGCTTCACACGATGGGGGTCACCCCGAGGGCCATGCCAAAGAACTGAGTGCTGCCGTGGCCGGTGCAGTGCGAGGGCCACCCCAGCACCCCAGCACCGGAGAGCTCGGGTCCGCCTGCAAGCGGGAGGTGCTGGGTCACCCACCCTGCATGGGCAGAGGCAGGCAGCACCCACTGCCTCTTCACCCCAAACCTCTTTAGGGGCAGCCAGGAAGGGCACGGCAACAAGAGGCTCCGTGCCGATGGTACGGACTATCATAAAGCAAACAGAAACAGCAACCTGAAAAAAGAAAACATTAGAGGCAGCAGGCCCCTAGAGCTCATGGAGACCTAGTTTTAGCGCAGGGATTTCACCACCCATCCCAGGCACACCCAGCACATCCACGCCCACCAAATACACCGCTTCAGTCCCTATGCAAACCTGGGACTAATTCATCTGATCGAGACTGCCTGCCGCATCAGACTGAGAAAACACCGTGAGAGCTCGCAGCCCGGGCAGCGCCTGAACAACTACCCTGCTTCTTCCTGAGCCCTCCGAGCCCAAACAAACCAGCATCTGAAAGGCAAATGGGCCATGCGGTTTCAAAGACAAACAAATCCTCCTCCCTATACAGGCTACCATCACGTCAGCAAAAGGACTGGTGTGTAAGACTCCTTCGCCTGTTAAGGTTATCAATGATAATGCCCCAGCTGATTATTTCAGGATCATGATTTTCAATGCATAATAACATAATACACAATAACTGTTGCTCCACAAGGTAGGGAGAAGTCTACTACAAACTAACAAAATAGCACAAAGCACAGTCACTTAGAGAAAACAGTATGTAAGTGCATGCAAACAAGAAAAAATTAAAACACGTCAAAATACATTGCTATGCAGGAAAACTATCCAGAACCTTCCCTGCTTTTATATCTTGGAACTAGAAACTTTTCTTATTCAGAAATAAAGCCTGAAAATTTGGAAAATACTTTTCCCATACATTCGACTTCAGATTCACAGAAAAGCAAGTGTAATTCAGTTTTATTATGCAAGACAAAAGTATTTTGCTTCTGTACAAACTAATTTGCTGCACATATGACAGTCTCTGAAAACTTGACTCCTTGGTTCATTTTCAGTCAGGTGATCTAGATTACAGGAGACTCAGTCTTCTTAGCTGTCTGGTTACCCAACCCCCTTGAAAACCTTTTACCTATTATACTCTTCATTTAAACAACAACTTTTATCCTGTATCTCTAACGTAATGCTTTAACAAAAGTTTCATCTTTCCTTGTTTCTAAATTCCAATGATCTGTTGAGTTGTCCATGAATTGAAAACCTCTTGTTGTGCAGTTAAAATATTTAAACAGTGCAGGTTTTTTGACTTTGTACACAGGAACAATTTCATTTAAGATAAACCACTGCATAGCAAATTCTGTTGTACGATTCATTAAGGTGTTCTCTGGAAACACTGGCTCACTACTCTGAAATTTGCAAGAAAGGAGCTTTTTTAATGCCTTTTTTAATTTATGGTTGGCAGCTGTACCAAGATCCTTAGTGGGGACTTTGCACAAACAGAATTCATTAGCAGAATAAAAGTAGTCAACGGTTTGAATCAACTTAAGGGAAAAGAGAAGAATATTCTGAGGAAGCATTGATAAGCACTCAAGTATTTAACTTCATTGCTATTCTTTCCCAGAGGAAAGTATGTTTTTTACAACTTCTAAACCCTTCCTTACAACAGCTCTCTGGTGTCAGCTTTCACCAACTGTACTTCAGTAAGGAAAGAAGAGTAGCAGTAATACCAACTTTTAATAAAAACAGAAATACAGACGTTAAACAAAAATAGTAAGCTTTTCCTAGTCGTTCAGTTTCAGAACCACATTCTTGGGAAGTTCAATCAGAAAGATGAAACAAAAATAACTCTTTGGACATAAAAACTCTATATCGTCCCGAGGGCTCTGCACCGTCTCTAAATGAGAGTAAGCATCACCCGGCAGAGCAGCAGCAGCTTCTGCCAAGCATCTGCAATACGGCAGCACGACCCATTCTCTGACATTTCATCCAAACGGAGGCAAAACCCCATAAAGGTAAATAAACTTCTAGCGCAGTATCACCGGTGAAGATGCTCCACAGAAGTTCCTGTCATGCAAAGCACCCCCCCGACCCCCCCCCCCCCCCCCCGCAGCCAGCCAGCCAGCCAGCCCGGCCTTTTGTCTGGCGAGCTGCCGCGCACCTTCCCGCAGGGCTCAGGCGGCGTCCCGCTCCCTGCTCGCAGGAACAAAAGGAGCAACGAATTCAGACGCCCTCCCATCCACGCGCGGAATACGCGTTCTGGTTCTGGGGGCTGTTGGGTTTTGTTTGTTTGTTTGTTTGGTAAGGATTACATTTCAATTCTAAAATCCCTCCTCCGCCAGACGAAAAGGTCCAGCCGGCAACGACGGCGCCAGCTTCACTTCCCGCGCGGCGGCCTCACCTTTCAGGCAGAACATCCCGCAGCCCGTCCCACGCCGAGGCGAGGCGAGGCGAGGCGAGGCGCGGCACCCCGCGGCGCCCGCGACCCCCGCCGCCCGGCCCCCGCCCGCTCCCGCGGCCCCGGCCGCCCAATCGATCGGCCGGGGCCTCCGCTGCTGCGCGGACACCTCCCCGCCGCTCACCTCCCCTCGCCCCGATCGGCCCCGCACGAATGAAGCGCGGCAGTCACAAAACGGGCCGCCGGTCCTCTTCGGTCCGCGCCGGCAGCCCCCGGCCCGAAGGCAGCTGTTCGAGCTCACCGGGCAGCATTCTGCACCGCTGCGCATTCAGCTGACGGGCGTCAGTGGGTCAGCGTTAGAGAAATGCATCGCTTCAATCCCACTCAACTGTTCGTCACGAATTACTAACTCTGCTCTGTGTGGTTGGGGGTTTGTTTGGGGTTTTCTTTTTTTTTTCATTCTGGAATAGATGTCTGGTCTCTCTCCAGAAAGTGCTTTCTTTGTGCAGTGTTCTCTCTCACCTACACGTACAGGCTTAATTAATAAACAAAAATCTTGCAAGCGTACCTCAACATTTGCGCCAGAGACAGCTCATCTTTACCTGACCACTAGCAAGGGACAGAGGACCCCTCCACCCAATTTTCTGTACGAAGAAGATGAAGAGTAGGGAGAATCTAAACAAGACATCAAACCGTGCTGCATCTTAATTGACTTCTTATATTAAGATGAATACCACCGTTTCTAGAGACAGGGCCAGCCTGAACTTTGCAAAGGTGTATTCCCTCTCACCAACATCTCAGTTCTGGGGGTACTGAATTTCCACAATGCACCAGTTACTCTCCACAGTCCAAGTGGGAAAATGCTTGTTTTCTGAATACTGTGTATCTCTTTTCTGTGCGCCTTAAGCCTGCTTCCCCAGCTCAACACCAGAGATGTTGTGGCTAAAAAGATTTCTCACATACACCTTATTTCTGTGGAGGAGACCTTCAGGAATAGAAGCACACAACCTTGTAAGCATTTTATTTTTATAAGGGTCACAAAGAGCTGCTACCAGCACTGTGCTTACTGGTGATAGTTGGGTCTAAATGCAGCTGTGTTGACTAACTTTTATAGGGCCTGGCCTTGTACAGCAAAGAAATAAAAGAACCAGGCAGCAAGGTAAGGGTCAGGGTAACCTACGTTGCTGAACAAGCCAGAATTGCAACTGTCTCCAAATGCACCAGTCCTAAAATCCTCCATGTAAAGCCAAATGGAAGTAAGGAACACATGCAAACACACATTATCTTTGGGTGGAGCTCCAGAAAAAAACCTGGTCCGGACACCTTGAAAAGGGCAGTTTAGACCCCAGATGAAGCAGCACTGATGCGATGCTAAGTCCCATTAGCCCTTCTCAGATCTTAAAGTATCACATTTCAAGTATCTGCCATCATGTAAGAAAAGTTACTTCATTTTAGAGTGGGCTAAGAGCAGGCTGCAGTGGCAGAGAAGTAGAGACATTACAGTAGAGTAGCTCAAAATCCAGAAACAGCATTTACATAGCTTAGCCTGCCTTTTCTCTTTTAAATCCTGCTAGAAAGGGTACAGACTAATGTCAAGATTTCCTTATGCAAAAGGGCCCCTTCCCCTTAATTCCATTTTCTGGTGCTCCAGGCATGCACGCACTATTTCCTACCATAACTCTTCAGAGGGCTCCAGGAATAAACACTTCATGGAGGCAAAATAAACAAAACCATATTGTAGCTGGAGGAAGGTTACTTGGATACCAGAGGGATTTTAAGGTCCAATCTTGTTAAATCTACTCATTAATTACCTGGAAGGGGAAGTAAGCAGCGCATCAGTGATAATCACTGGGGACCGAGAGCAGCTGTGAACACACCACTGGGGACTGAGAAATGACACAACAGATTCTAGGAGAATCACAAACACAAGTAGAAAAATACAAAAAAGAGACAAAACTAGCAGTCAGTTCTGCACATAGGCAGTGGGAAGAACTGTCAATAGAACAAGGAAGAGGAAGCCTACTACGGAACAATAACATTGTCTGAGAAATTAGACACAGCTTAGAGGCAACGTGGTATTAAAGTGCTGAAAAGTCAGAATTGCTCTGGGCCATAACACTGGCAGCTCATACCCCTCTAGGAGGGTTTGGGTCAGCCTCCCTTCCTTGGGGGATACCCTGTGTCCTGTTCACCAGCTCCCTCTCCCACCCTCACTGCGAGGACAGCAAAGAAGCCTGAATGGGAGGGATCCCCACCTTCCTGATGCCCACTGGTAAAGAGGCAACGGTTAAAAAAAATCTAATAAATAAATGAAATAAGAATTCACAGATTTGGGAAGGGAGCAGAATTACCAAACCCCAGACAGCCATAAAGCAGTCCAGCATCTATTTTCCCCCTTTTTTAGTGTGTCAGGACTCTATGAGTGCCCCAAAGATGTGCATAGCTTTACAAGCAGCAGAACTACAGAAGCCTGGTATCTCACTGAGTGCCTCAGAGGTGGTGGACCTTGCCATCTAGGAAGGCGGGAGGTCCAAGTGATGGTCTTCTCTTGCCTGGGCATTTGTAGCAACTGGACAGGTGCCTGGACCCTCTCTGGCAGCTGTGACACTTGCAGGACATCACACCTGGTCCCAACTCTGAGTCCCATCAGGCAACTGATTCTCCGACTCCCTACATCTCATTTTGCTGTCCGTGATGCTAGGGAACCAGATTTCCCCATTGTACCGGGGTGAACTCTATAGAAGTAACATGGAAATATCTTCCAACAGTCAAATCACAAAGTATACTGACTGTGTAAAGCATTACATGTCATAGAATCATAGAATCATTTAGGTTGGAAAAGACCTTCAAGATCATCGAGTCCAACCATCAACCATGCCCACTAAACCATGTCCTGAAGTACCTCGTCTACTCGCTTTTTGAATACCTCCAGGGATGGTGACTCAACCACTTCTCTGGGCAGCCTATTCCAATGCCTGACAACCCTCTCAGTAAAAAAATTTTTCCTAATATCTAAGCTAAATCTCCCTTGCCGCAACTTAAGGCCATTTCCTCTCGTCCTATCTCCAGCCACCTGACAGAAGAGACCAGCACCCATGTCGAGATGCATACGAAGAGACAGCTACAAGCGTGCAGCGCTGCCTCCAGGAACATATCCCACCACATCTACCCCACGAAGGGAGAAGCAGAGGAGATAATGCCAACTGCCATCGCCACCTCTCATGGAGGCACTGCTCCTACTGACTGGATGCTAAATAGACTGGCTCCATAGAGGAGACCACGACTGACATGGAGAATTGTGCATGTACATCTGTGTTTAATAAGGACTGGTCATGGTCTTCTAAACAGAAGTGTTTTAACCACATGAAGTCAGGAATTTTGACACAACAAACCATGTCTTTCATTCTCTCCCTTACTCTCAAGTCACTGAAATTTCTATCAGCTCTCTGAGAACAACTAAAAGAAATACGTCAGTGTCATTTTTCCCTTGTTGAAAATGTAACATCGTTAGCGCCATTTCTCTTAGCTGTCCTAACCTGAAAATCCAACAGGATGGAGGGAAATAAATTTAGGAAAAATATGTATATACTTGCACCATTTTTTGATACTAGAGATCATACCATTAAAACAAGCATGGAAGAAAACACAGCTCAGACCTGCCCAACTCATGGAAAAAGGATGAGGGTTTAGACTGTTTCTGTCTTGCTTCAGATGTTGCTGCGCAGCAAAGGGCATCCCAATTTGACTGCCAGCTAGCAGGGCTGTTGGGACGTCTAATTAAATCCTTTTTCCTTTTAGAACCAAAGCGGTCTGCAGAGACATACACTTCTGATACCCCGGATGGGTGCCAACTATCGAAAGAGATCTTTTTCTAAAGCCTGAATCACTCGAGTGTTTCCCTTTCAAACTGTGCATAAAACCCACAAACAAAACCAAAAAAATCACCCTGAAAAACTATCCAAAGAAAACAGCTGGAGTAAAAATAAAGTCCAAAAAGGACTGTCGTGGTTTAACCCCAGCCAGCAACTAAACACCACGCAGCCGCTCACTCACTCCCCCCCACTCAGTGGGATGGGGGAGAAAATCGGGAAAAGAAGCAAAACCCGTGGGTTGAGATAAGAACGGTTTAATAGAACAGAAAAGAAGAAACTAATAATGATAATGATAACACTAATAAAATGACAACAGCAATAATGAAAGGATTGGAATGTACAAATGATGCACAGTGCAATTGCTCACCACCCGCCAACCGACACCCAGCCAGTCCCCGAGCGGTGAATCCCTGCCCCCCCCCACTTCCCCGTTCCTAAACTGGATGGGACGTCACATGGTAT